>NW_027526445.1:105801714-107001714 GCF_048455015.1 Haemaphysalis longicornis | reverse complement strand
GTAGGGTCAAAAACTACCCCATTAACCGAGTATTCATTGAAAATAAATGGCTCAATCACCCTACACACGTTTTCATAGAAGTAATACATGAAATGCAGCAACATCTTTGCAGGATGATCGAAGTTATGCCCCGCCAAAACTGGAAAGGAGGGTCCTGGTTCCGTTTATTACGAAGAGGTACACTATGGAAATAAAGAGAAATATTATGTCCAACTGATGGCAATAAACTTCCAAAATAATATCTAGCCGAGTTAAGAGGTGATCCACCGAAGGCGGCCTAATTAAACACGAGATGGCTTTCACACACCGCATATTGCCGCAGTGCTGCTAAATTGTACACGTTATGACGCATGGTCCTTATCGTATTGCGATTCCGCCACTTGGTCACGCGGCCTGGTGCCTGCGCTCTAAACAGCAAAGAAGATATGTTGGCGGAGCGGGGTCAACGTTTGGCCCTGATTTTGTATGCTTGTGCTTTGTGGCGTGCTGTTTCCTCGAGCAAGTAAGTAACAAAGAGAAGAAAAATCCTCATTCGCAGTGGCGCAACCACCAATATTTTAAATGCAGAGCATTTCAGTAACTCACGATGTCACCCGCGTTGTCTCGTGGTAGTCCGCACCCCTCCCCCTACACTATATAAAAGAAAATACTATCCGGCGCCAGGTTTCGATCCCTCGACCCTGCGGGCGGAACGCAATGTGTATGGTGCTCTACCGACTGCGCCACAAAGCCGACACAAAACGCGACGCTATGAACGCGCCTTATATCGTTGACTCATTCAAATTACTGCTGACGAGCGCTCTCTCGTCAGCAGTTGCCACAAGTGCAACTACATTAACGTAACGCAAACTACTTAACGCGTGCGCCCCCGGAAATGCTCTGCATTTGATCGTGCCCCTCGCGAGGGGGATGTTTATACAGGAACTCCTACTTCTAGCGGACTCCTGGCGCCCTCTTTCTGCCATTGTAGAGACTATGAGGCGGTCTTCGAAGGGCGCCAAATTTGAATTCTACAAAATCGATTTTTTAGATTAGGACAGTTGGCAAAGAGTGCGGCCTTCCAGGCACCGCGGCGCGGGCCGGTGCTGCCGCCGACCAGGCGGTGGCGCTGCGGTAGCGTTGAGATCGGTCTCGGCGCGTCGTCTGCTACTCCTTGCTTGGAAAGGCACCGGTGAACGACCACCGCACACCGTTAATGTTCTTCTTCGACATGCGAAATCCAACTTCGCTCTTCTCTTACGCGTTAGTGACAAGAGCTTTACATTTTTGTCGACATTATGACGAGAAAAAGGCTGTACTTAAGAAAAAAAGGCAAGGCAAACACTGTCCAGGCCGCTTGTATTCGGCTGCTTCCCGTTCCATATATTGCAATCATCTGGCTAAATAATTTCCGACCCCTTCTTTACAACTGAGGCGTTCTGGCTACGGCAAACTTTATTTCTCATTCATGGCTCGTCAGCCGAGCGGGGCTTCTTCCTTCCCTGGGATGACACGTTTCCTTATTTCGGGTGTGTTATGCTCCGATGCTACCACAGTTAAAAAGCTAGCCTCCGCTCAAACAATCTTCGTTTGGTTTCTTATCTTATCGTGGTTTTTACATGTAAATTTTAAATAAGTGTGTAAAAACAACAGGCGGAAAAAAACCGACAGGCAGGAAGGAGGATTGGCTACTTATGGAATTCCTGGGAGAGTTCTGACACCGAAACACCCCCCTTCTGCCTACGTCGATTTTCAAAAGTATACGATGATGATGATGATGATGATGACGATGATGATGATGATGATGACAATGTCGATTATAATAATAATAATACTTTCGGAACACAACTAGCACGTGTACAAAAATGCTTTCACATTCACTACATCATAACGACTGCTTAGATGTCGCCGGAAGATTTTTCTTTTTTCCCTGTACAGCATATCAGAGGTGTTGGTATTCAACTTTGTGGTTTCATCGGCTCGGTGGCCATGGTTTTAACTTGCAGAATAAAAGCGCTCTCTTCATTTTTGTTGCCATCCTTTTCTATTAAAGGTTGTCTCTCTCTCTCTGTTGCCGACGTGCCACCGCGTGCGCGAGACTGATGACTGTCAGTTTCGCTACTAATTTGTAGGTTAGAAGCGTACGAACAATCGTATTTTTGACTGATTATAAGGTTTGATGCACTGACGCTACACTGGATGTGAGGCTCACTGTAGTTGAGGGCTCCGGATTATTTTTCTACCGCCTGAGGATCTTTAACGTGCCTCGAAATCTGGAACACGTGAACGTTTTCGCTTATCGCCTCCATCAGAAAGTGGCCACCCCTGCTGGAAATCAAACCCGCGCCCTTGGTCCCAGCAGCACAACGCCTTAACCACTGAGACACCACGGCGGTTAACCATCTATACCCGGGGAATACAGACCCTTGGAATGGGTTGAACGTATTTCGGGCAATCGAGAGTACCCCGTGTAAATTTCATAATCACAGTTTGAGGATGGGTTAGAGGATGGCAAGAATAATTACAAGGGTTACAGTTGCAAGGGAGTAACAATTTGTTGTAACGCCAGGGGAAAATGCGGCAGCGCAGAGTGTTTTAAGCGTAAGCTCATTAGCCTAGGTACAAACCCAGAAATTAAAATACCAGGTAGCGTCACTCGTCCTTCAAGCTCAGCCAAGTTCAAGCAAACGCATCGTGCGGTTTGGCGGCTGCGGTGGCAGCGCCACGGACCAGGATTCGGTCGCCGCCCAACGAATTCGTGACGCCGACGTGGCCTCCTTGCGAGAGAGAGAGGGAGAGAGAGAACATATATTGCCCAGCCACCGACCTAAGTCCGGGTCAGCTAAACGATGGAGTCTGAGGCGTCACTGTCTTCAAAGTAGTCCAGATTTTCTTTGGAAATCTTCTGGACATAAAGGCAGAGAGCCTCTTGGGCGGCCCGAACGTCTGTACCGGGCGGGGTAGCGAGAGGTGGACGTCTCTTTTGTCGCGGCAGATCAGTACTTAGAAATGCGCTTTGTAGAGGACAAATTCGAAACGACAGGCCATTGAAGCGTCGCTTCACGTCGTCCCCACCTTTGCGTGGGTTTAACCAATTTTTTAACATTGGCGTTCCTGATAGCTTGCTGAATATCTTTGTGGATACAGGATTGACTGGAAGGTGCGGTTGATGGTGGTAGAAGAAAAGGGGTTGAAATAAATTTATGGTTACCAAGAGGGTGCATATTCGCAATGTCGGATCAGAACATAAGGGTGAGTCCCGGTATTCTTGTTGTTTTGTTGAGGAACTTGTAATAGCCGTTGTCGATTGCGGTTTCAGTTCTTACAGTCGTGAGCAAAGCTAACCTTTGCTTTCTCGGGCTGCGAGATGAAGTTAAAATTTTGCAGAAATTTGACAATAAATTCACCAAATAAAATAGCATAAGCTCCAAACAGGTTCTCAAAGAAGCGGTAAACCCGTCCATTATACATATTTTAGATTAATCAATTTTAAATATCCATGTTGCAACCAAAAACACCAGATAAATAACCTGTAAACACAAAAAATGTCATCCAAAGGACACCACAGAAAGTACAACTTTACTCAATTTTCTAGTTTCACATGCACATACCTGTTTTTACACATATATTATACCAATTTACGTGGAATGATTGTTTCCCATTTACAAGTCATACAGTAGTACGCACGGGTTGGAGCGTTTTTATTGATTTCTGTTCATGTGTGTTTTTTTCCTGGCCCCGAAATAAATTGTCAGCAGCGATAACTAAAATTCTCGCTATGTCCACCCGCCGCCCAAGCAATAATTAGTTATGCCTGAAGAAAACCGGTCGTAAGTGTCGGAAAAGGACCAGAATAAAAAAGTCTGCTGAGTATCTCATAAACCTCCCTTACGGCGCCCTTTTAGAGGAACCCTTCGTCGAGAAACATAGCCTCCTGCAAACGAGGCAAGCATGTGACGCACACATTCACCTGCGGCGTGTTGGCAAAAAATTGGCTCTAGCAGCAATTGGGAATTACACCCCTGTGCCACCATTTTCGAAGCGCTGACATCACCCAGCGCCATGAGGGGCCGGTCTTCGTACATAATTTCAGGATTAACATCGCAGCAGTTATTTGATCATGGTTCGCAGTACTGGCGCGGATGAAGTTCCATTACATACTGTTTTTCACAGTATCATCCCCTTACGTTCACGTGTAACTCACTTTTCACCGTTTGGTGCAATTTGGCGAGCGGCGCCAAACTGTAGCCGCAGTGTTCTGCGGCGTTCTACGCGCGTACGTAATGCTGTGGTAGCTGCGCTAGCCCCATCTTGTACCGGCTACTCTGGTGAGCGGGCGTACCCGGGACTCCATAAGAGCGGTGTGTGTGTGTGTATGGATAGCTTTGCGTGCACAAAGGGCTTCATTGTTTACAGCTGTATCAGTCTCTCGCGAACTACGTACGAACTCATCAACCTCAGCTGAGCCATTATCGTACTCTGCATAGTTTGCCTGCTAAATGCGCACTTAAAGTAGGTCGGGAGCAACCTTAAGTGGAGTCTAATTTTCGGGCCGATAAGTTCGCCAAAAGGCGCCTTTCAGCGTAAGGTAGGTTTTTGACATGGATTAAGGCGTCGAGGAAGTCGGAAAGGAATAATTATACTTTGGTTTTGTAATTCAATTTTAATTTCAATTTCTATTTTTTTTTCAACACACTCGACTGTTCCCCAGATAAAAGCTACTAGAGGGGTCGCGAAGACGTTGCATGGTTCAGTTAAGAGCGCTGGAAGCAACACCTAGTATTGAAAAAGAAGCACAGTTGTTGGACTGCATAATATACAATATGCTTAAAAATCCTTAGATATACATACCACAAAATGATAGAAGTGTGCACTTCAAGAAAGAAAAAACAAACAAGAAAAGGCTCCTGTGTTTCTGCAGCCACCCCTTACCATAGGGGCTTCCCGTGCAAGCCGGCTGAACTTCCCAAGAATTGTAGTCCCACACAAGGGCCGAGCGCCATGCCGGGTAGTCGCTTGTACCTATTTTACCGGTAGGTTCGCGGCGCCACCAATGCACACGAATGTACATGGTGCCTTCCACAGCCATGGTGGACGCTCACTCCCAACTGCCTGCGGCAGGACATCACGCCAAACTCTTTCACCCCCGCAATGGCGCAACGCGGCAGAAGGCCGGGGCCCCGCAAGATGAGCAAAGGTCAGGGGCCCCTCGCAAGAGTAAAGGCAGCTTTCCAGGCGTGGCTTCCCCTTTCAACGGTCAGCACTCGACCAAAGACTCCTGTACCCGTTAAAGAAACCGGTGGGTGTGCGGCGGTACCAGGATTCGAACCCGGTACCTCCCGCATACGAGGCGAATGCTGTACATCTGAGCCATCGCTGCTTTTTTTATTACCGTTTTTCGAACACACTACAAGTCAAGGATAGATTAAAAACCGTCTCCCATGCTTTGGCTGACAGAAAAACTTAAAATAAACATCAAAAGTACACAGTTCTTCCAAAACTGGCACCCATTCGTGGTCAGGGTCTTGTAGCTTGTGGATCTCGTACAGCATGGTTATACTTTGTGCAAAGTACTTGCTCATAGTGAGCGCTTCAGGATCAGCATGGCGTACGGCCATCCTCGACCTCCAAATGGCATGCAGGCCTAGGGCCATGGTACGATCGTACGGCACACTGCTGTCACTTTGTACAGACAGAAAACGTATACCATCTCGTGAAACGGACATGTCTTTCTTTAAAGTCCTTTGCAAGACATCCCAGAAAAAAATGGCGTCCGAGCACTCCGTGAAAACATGCTCAACTGTTTCTGGCTTTCCACATAATGTGCAATATGTTGACCAGGGAACAAACAATCCTTTTTCTTTCATCCAAATTTGAACAGGGAGGGTGTTGATGTGTAACTTAAAGAAAAATGTTTTCACGGGCGCTGGAAGAGCCATTTTCTTTACACGAGATAAAACATCCTGACCAAGAACAGAGCTGTATAACGATCGATACAGGGGTACCAGGAATAGCATTTCCTTCAAATTCTTGGTGAGCGTCTTCCTCGATACGGTTGTTAGGTACTCGAGGGAAAACCGCACAGAAAGACACTTGCCCGAGTCCACTACCTCCTTCATGTAGCCTTTGATTGTTCCACATCTTTCAGTCGCAGAGAAGACAATAAACATGGGCAATGACATGGCTAGTGATCTTTGCATGAAAGTTCGTAGAAAGGGTTCTTGCGAGTCTCGTAAAAACAAAAAACGGTTGACAAGCTGTCTGACATAAGCCGACACCACCTTCCCTCACCCGCCGAAAGAGATTAGTTCTACTACAGCGCTCCCACAACGATGACCACATGGAGACAGCAAACACACGATGTATTCTTTGAACATGAACTCCACAACCAGGAAGGACTTGTAACACGTACCACAGTTTGGCTAAAAGAAAAAGATTGCAGACTGTGGCACGAGCAACAACCGACAATGCGCGACCGCCCCACTTTGTTGTCTTTTCACGCAACCTTGCTGTTTCCCCTTCCCAGTACTCGTCGTTTTGTTCGTACTGGCCCAAAGGTACCCCCAGATAGCGCACCGGCGTGCGCGACTACACCACGTTTTCAAACACACAAGGTGCCGCTTCCCACTCCCCATGAAAAAAAACCGCACATTTCGACCAGTTAACAGAACTATTCGTCACATGAAAAAATCCTTGGTTATCCTTATCGCTTTGCTAATACTTTCCTAGTCTTCACAGAAAACAGCTACGTCGTCAGCGTATGTAAGCAGTTTCACCTCACCCGAGTGAAAACGAAAGCCGCGCAAATCAGTGTCGTGAATTATTTTTAAACAAAAGGGTTCCAAAAACATACAAAATAACAGAGGGGACGCAGGGCATCCCTGCCTGACAGAAGACAAGATGGGTATACTTTGTGTGACATTTTTGTTGACAATTAATTTTGTTGATCATTCACTGTACGCCATGCGTACTCCCTCCTTCACAACCTCACCCACATTTACATGTTCCAGAACGCAAAACAAAATATCGTGACACACTCTGTCAAAGGCTTTTTCATAGTCGATTTGAAGCATGGCAACTCTGTCACAAAATAAATCACAACATTGCAACACGCTACGCGCGACGTGAACATTAGTTAGTATACTTCTGCCCCGTATACCGCACGTCTGGTGCGGGCCCACTACATCTCTTATTACTCCCTGCAGCCTTCGAGCAATTATTTTCATTAGTACTTTCTAATCCGTATTAGCCAAGGTTATTGACCTAAAACCAGTAACAGATTGGCGTTTCATTCTGTCTTCAGAATTTGGGATTAACACAGTGTGTGTTCGCACAAAGGAGGTTGCAGTACTTGCGTTTGATAGGCTTCACTAAAAACCAGAAAAAAAGGGGCCACAATCTCTATAAACTTCTTGTAGAACGCTGCACCTAAACCGTCAGGGCGCGGAGATTTTCCCCCTTTTAAATTCCTTACTGCTCCCTCGACTTCGGCTAACGTTATGGACTCGTCTAATCTCTTTTTTATATCATCATCTAAACGGGGCACGAATTGAAGAAAGTCTTTTTTGAATTCATCAACTTACGGTGCAGCGTACCTAAACAGCTGCTGGTAATGTTCCACAAAGGATTTTTCGATTCGCACTTTATCCCGCGTAAGTTCACCACGCCACAGGATTTCCTCGATTGCGTTCCTTTTTGCATAGCTTGCCTCGTCACTCAGCGACCTTTTCGTGTGGGCTTCCCCGGATGAAAACTTCTCAGCCCTTGCCCGAATGGTTGCCCCCCGATATCTCTGTTTGTCTATCACCTCTAACTTATTTTTTTTATTGTCCTTATATCATCGCGAAACAGGCCTGGGCTTTCGCACTGAAGCTTCAGTAACTGCTGTAAATTACCTTTTAGCTTGTTTTCTCTTTCCCTCTCTAGCCGTTTGTCTGCAGTTCCTCATTCTATTATTACACACATTTTCCATTCTGGTTTACATAGTTCCCAATTGGCACCCCAGTTCATGTGTTCTGCGTTCTGGTATTTGCGTAAATCTTCTTGCACTGTTTGGGTGAAGTTCTTGTCGTCCAATAACTGCGAGTTCAGTTTCCATAATTCCCAACTGAACTTTTTGGAATTGTCCCTCTTCTTTCCCTACAAAAACGATACCAAACAGTGATCGCTAAATGAGACATCGTCAACGCAGTAGCTTCCGCACAGTGACGCTATTTCAAACGAAACATAAACGCTATCAAGTAGCGCGTGACTTGCGCCTTGAAAGTGCGTGAACCTCAGTGCGCTACTGCTTGCCGTGCAATGCGCGACATTTGCGAGCTCGTTATCTTCAAGCAAGTCGCCAAGAACCTTTGCACTCTGATCGCTTGCTCGATGTGGCCCGTTTCTATCGCTTGACTCACAAACACAGTTAAAATTCCTGCGTAAAAAAATGCTTCCTTCGTATTTTAACCATGTAGAAATTCTTTCGAAGAATAATTCACTCTTTCTCGAACCACATTTGGGGCGTATATACAAAGCACACGAAATTCAAAACCGCAATAGCTATAATCACAAATCACCAGCCTGCACGTTTCACACGAAACAACATTTTTGACATCAATCCCAATACCATTCCTAACAAAAAGGCAGCACCCCCCCCCCCCTCCCCCGGAGTTCCTACGCCATGACTAACCCATACGCTAAAGCGGCTATTAAAGGTTCTTACCATGGTCTCAGTGCAGTCTTCACTTTCAATTTTCGTTTCTTGGGTGACCAAGATATCGATTTCTTTTTCATCAACCAATCTTTTAAGCTGACACTGCTTTCGCCGAGCTCCCAGACCCCGTACGTTTAAAGTGGCAAAGCGTAGCGGTCTTTCAAGCTTTGCCATTATTTATTGTGAAAACTGCGCCGGGAGCAAGGTAGCAAAAAAGGGTGAACGAACCGATGGTTGCAGAAACGATGAACCAGGAAGGTCTGCTGGGCGTAGTTTGCTGATTAAAGTTGCGCCTCTTATTTTAAAGCGTCTTTTCAGTGCACTGCAACGCCGTTCCCGTCCCCTCATCACTCTGCTGTCGGACTAAGTCACTGAGGGTTTCACCTTGGATCTGTCAGGAGGGATGCTGGACTTGGGTTTTAGCGTTGACCGTCGACCTTGGGGTGCGGCTTTTGCCGGCGGCTCCTCCGTGCCCAGTTCACCGATGCCTTCGTCATTCGCGGCGGCCTACATTGCACGCTTCGCGCTGCGTTGAAGGACCCCGCTTCCGCGGTTTCCATCTCGTCCGCCTCAGCGTGGCTAGGTGTGCCGTCCGCCTCACTCCCGCGTTGGGCCGCGGAAGCGTTGTCGGTAGACTCCGGTTCTTCCTGGGCCACTGTAATTTCCTTTGGCGTAATGTCTTCCGGAATTAAGGCCGGTGCCGGCACGGGGGGCGTGTCCTTCACCACCTCTTCGCCCGCCCCTTTCGCCGCGTCCTCGGCGTCTTCAGCGTCCATGATGTATTCGGCTGTCCTATCTTCCGTTTGCCGCTCAGCGACGTTGGCATAGGTGCGCACACATTGGCTCTCGTCGTGGCCGAAGCGACGACAGAGAGCACACCGCGGCACCCGGAACTCACGTCGAATGTGGCCGCTCCGGTGACAACGCAGGCAAAGCGGCTCGCGCCCTGGCACGACGACAAGCGCGTTCTCGCCAGCTACTCGTACCTGGTGCGGGATGTCGTCGACGCTTACGCCTGCCTTGAGCCGAAGAGTAACCAGACGCGTTGTCGAGGCTTGCACGGTGCAGCCCGGCACGCGCCAGCGGTCTCTGGCTACTTCCGTGACTTTTCCGTAGGGCCCCAGGGCGCGTCGCACTTCGTCATCGGGGACGTGGTGCAGAACCCAGTGGAGCTTGAAGCGGACGTCCTGGTTGCTCACGTCCATGAGGAGGCACCGCTTACCTTTTACCTGAAGTTCGGAGGCAGCAACCAACTTCTTAGCTCCACTGGGGTCATTGAAGGTCACCGCCCATATATGGTTCAACTGGTATGCCCCCAAAGCGATACGGGGAGCAGTTCCAGTCGAACCAACGTGTCGCGGAAGTCCTCGACTTTGTACGGTTTCCCTTTCACGTCGGCGTGCAGAAAAATAGTGTTCAGGGTAGATGGTCCAGACGGGAAATGGAGCAAAATGACTTGAATTCCTGGCTTGCACTGTTTATCAAACATTGACCTGTTACCGCGGGCCGAACGGCCCGCTGAAGCAGCTCCTTGGACGGAGCTCGCCATCCTGCGTCCGCACTGCGCAGAATCCACAAGCAGAATCCTCTGAGGCATCGCTGCGGACAACATAATACAAGACAACATAATACGCCATAACAAATAAAACAATAAAACGAAAAGGAGGATAATACAACGACCACAACCCCTCCACTTTCGTTGCACTACGACCTGATACACTACGCCGTTGACAATTAAGCTAAGGTAAGCGAACGACACCGCAAAAGCACGGCGTCACGTGTAAAGCAAACGTTAAGATGTAATGGATGGTCCACTTTGCATTATGCATACACGGAACAAAGTACGAACAACCGTTGCGGTTCCAATATGCATTTTAAGTTTGCAGTCACACGTACCCGTGTTTAACAAAGCGATAACATAAATGGCGTATCAAAACACGTCAACGGCGTGGTCACTGAATAAGCTGCCCTAAATTTTTTTACCAAGCCAACCCTTTTTTTAATAGCCTCAATGTGCGCCGCACCCGACCAATTACGTTACACAGGCAATCGCCCCCGTGCCATAACGACATGCTTATAATACTACCCGGAACGCGTACACAAAATACATGATTTTACGCAAGAAAGAGACCACACAAACCCGGAACGCACATGCGCTACGCGGTCAGACACAACCTGCCGTTGACCAAAACAAGGGCGAATTCAGGAGAAAAACCTAATTTTTGCGGCACGGCTACCTTATGACAAGCGACCGGACATTCTTTGCCGCTGATAATTACGCTGGGAAGTAAGCGCGCACGCAACAATACATGTTCTCCGGTCCAAAAAATGCCTACGACGAGACCATCTGTCTGCAATACGTAATTCCTGGTCAGAACGAAGAGTGGGCGACCCCTGAGGAGCGAATAGGCATTTATTCGTAATTGACCTCTCGAATTAGAGCAGAATTCGACAAAGCGAAAACTCGACCTCGTGGAGGCGTGAAGACAGCTTCGGCGTGAAGTCTGCCCGTCCATTTCTATGCAACCAATTCTGCGTTTAATTCCGGGTCGCGTCTTCTCGACGAAATTACGAAAAGTCTTTCGCCATTTGTGACCCTATTCGAGCAGCCGAAGGCTCAACACATCGGCTCCAGGAAGCTACATCAAGCGACGTCAAAGGGGCCGCTACATCAAAGGGGCCGCTAACTGTTAGGTCGTAGGCTGTTCTCCGCTGGCGGCTCCTATAAGGCCGGCTCCGAGGTTGCAGGGCGAAACATGGACATCCACACCGGGCTGCAGTGGAGGCAAACAAAAGAAGAGAAGAAAAAACGGTGCCCTGCATCCACGTGACTTTTCCGCTGACCAGTGACCACAGGCGCTGGCCGGCGAAAGAAAATCGCGTAACACGAAGGAGGAGAGGAGCGCGGGTGAATGCGAAAGGTCGCGAGATCATCGGATGGCGCTCAGTTATTTTAGGGGCCTCACGTACAAGCACGGGTGGCCCGATACCAGCAGCGCCGTTTACAGTGGAGACGGGCGTAAATCGAGGCACCCACATTACAATACAAGCACGGCTTTGGAAACGCGTCGCGGGGTGGCTCGCTCTATTGCATGTTGGGACGAGTGCTGCAGTTTTAACCGGTACTGATACAATATATCGCGAGAAGAGAATTTATTATGAAACCACATATCAGCACGCAGCGACTAGTGGTAACAGCGCTGCCCGAAAAACACACACAAAAAACAATCAGTTTCCAAGTACTCCGGGCAGCCTACACTTTGCACAACAATGCTCTGTGGTGATGAAACAATTAAGCTACTCTGAAATCAATGCACACAAAGTTCACATGTGTTCAAAGAAACAGTTCAGAAACTCGTTGAAAGTCAGTACGGCACAATAGTGATGCTCAGAATGTTATTCCTGACCGCTATGAAACGCGTGGACCAGCGTAACAGGAAGGCTTCTTCACCTAGAACTGCCAACTCATTGTCTAAGTGATTCATAAGCATTGACCGCACACGCCACAGCAATGGAAACATCGCCCGTTGCGGTCGGGCGCGAAGACACGCGGCACCACGATTTCGCCATAATACAAATGCACCAGCACACATAAGGAAGTTCACCAACGTGTCATTTGACCGTGTGCTCATTTGACCGTGTGCTCATTCCGTGTGCTCATTCCAAACAACCTGCTTAGCACAGTCCAAAACGTTGCCGCTACACGACACTGAAACAAAGCATGTTCCAATGTTTCAGTGTGCCCGCAGTGCGGGCACCGTGAGGAACGCACAATGCCGAATCTCGCGAGACGGTCACACGTCGGAAGAACTTGCCAGCCACGCAACCATCCGAAATCCGTAACATCAGAAGGAAGCTCCGTCGAAGTCAGCTGATGCCAACGGACACCGCGTGATCTTGCTATCTGCTGATTATCTAATTGGTTTATTGCCAATTTTTCGCACAATTCGCTTGCTGTACTTTCCCTAAAATTTAGGCTTGGCAAGGTAGACTGGACGTTTCTCAGTGTTTTGACAACATAGGCATAAAATGGCGGTGACTGCTCAGCAGAGGGACCGGCAATGCGTTCATCATAAAACATTGAGCGGTGAGTTCCCAGAAAGTACTGCAGCAGCGCCCTCCCTGGGTACTCAGTTGAGTCCACAAGGTCGAACACTGCGCGTACGGCCAGCATGCTACACATAGTTTGCAAGCAAGGCAGACTGAAACCACCCATTGACTTGGGCAGTCTCAACAGCGCACGCGACACTGTTTCCGTCTTGCCCGCCCAAAAGAACGACCCAAACTTCGTGGCGAGCTGACGGGTGAAATGGCGTGGCGATTTATCTACGTGTGCTACATAAAAAAGTGCCGCCGAGACGGAGGACTTAATTATGTAGCTGCGCTCTGCGAGGGAAAGTCTGAACTTTGACGCAACCGCAAGACGCTGCTCCGCTGTCTCGAGGAGGCGCTTCCACGTACTACGCGCCACTTCACCCGAGGAATGGAAAACCACACCAAGTACTCGAACACCCGTAACCCATTTTACGTTGCCCGCCAGGCTAGATGCAAATGTGCCGAAGCGCACCGCCATACTTTTGCCCCTGTTCAGTCGAGCTCCAGACAGCTCACCGTACTCATAAAATCGCCGCATAAACGCTTGGTAGCTGTCCTCGTCCCGAATGAACAGGGAAACATCATCCGCATACGCAGACACCTTGACGTGGCCTATGCCTGGCAACGGGAAGCCGCGGATGGCGGTATTTTCATCGATACGGCGGAGCAGCGGGTCTAGACAAATGACAAAGAGCAGAGGCGACAAGGGGCATCCCTGCCTTATCCCACGGGTGACGGAGAACGGACTACTTAATAGTCCGTTGACAAGGAGTCTGACACTCACGTTCGAGTACAGCAGCTCAAGCATTGTTACAAAGTCGTCCGGAAAGCCGTATTGGCGCAAAACGCCTGCCAGGTATCGATGTTCCACTCTGTCGAAGGCTTTCGCTTGATCTAGGGAGATGAAGCAGCCAGAGGTGCCAATCTTCGTCGCATAGCTGAATAAATCACGCGTCAATGCCAGGGACGAGAAAATCGTGCGACCTGGCACGCTGCACGTTTGCGCTTGGCTGATAATATCGGGTAAAACGGCACGGGTGCGTCTAGCCAAAATGGATGCTACGATCTTGTAGTCCGTGTTGAGGAGTGTGATCGGTCGATACGCCTGGGGCTGCGTAGGATCCCCGCCTGGCTTCTCGATCAAGATTACGCGACCTTCACGGAAGGATTCTGGCCCTACTCCATGGAGAAAAAAGCCGTTCACCATGTCAAGAAGCGCACCCTGAATGGCCGGGAAAAACCTCTTGTAAAACCCAGCAGGAATCCCGTCAGGCCCAGGCGCCGACGCACCATTCAATATTTTAACACCCTCGCCGAGCTCGTCAGCATCCACGGGAGCACACAGCGAATCAACAAGGTGATCTGGCACACACGGCAGCACCCCACAAAACGCACTAAGCTTTTCCTCAAATTCCTCTGCATCCCACGACGCGTTCTCGGTCGAGAAAAGTGTGGCGAAATGTCCCACGAAGACCTCGGCTATATCTTCAGCCCTCGTGCTAACCGACCCGTCAGCGAGTGTAACCTCTGGAACAGTAGCTAGCCCACCCTCGTCAAGAGAGCCCGCTCTAATGTGCCGGAGTACAGAGGTGTCCGAGACGGGCCTGCCCAAGGTCTGCGCACGGCTCGCCGCTTGCGATGATTGCCGTAAGAGGGACTCGTAGCGTACCTTTAGCAGGTTAACATAGTCCCGCATCGCGAAGGTTAAGGTTCCCCCTCTCTGTACGATGCGAAGCCTCCACAACGTGTCGTTGAGCGCGGCCGTGATGCGCGGCTTGCGCGCACGACCCTCCTTTACTAAAAGCACGCGCCAGTGGTCCTTCAACTCATCCCAAGGCAGAGAACCGAACTCACACAGAGCAGTCAACGAAGCATTAAGTGCTGCTGAACTGTCCCTGTCGGTTAGCAGACGCTCGTCCATTCGCCACATCTGGTGGCGTGGTGCACAGTTGCCAAGGTTAAGCGTCGCTAACACGGGCCGGTGATCGGACACTCGACGAGCCCCAGTTGGGAAGGAGAGGACGGCACAGCAATCCAAGTAGCGGCTCAACTCGGGTGGGAAATAGAACTTATCTAGCCTACTGCCAGATTGTCCCCTTCCCCAAGTAGCTACAAACCTGTCGCCGTGGAGCTGCACCCACGCATCGGAAAGATGGAATTGACCGATCAGGTTCTTTAACTCCCGGGCACCGCTATAGGGTCTACCTTGCCCACGTCCCCGTACATCACGCTGACGGTCAGTTACACAATTAAAATCACCCACCAAAAATGTTGGGTAACGTTCGAGCATGAATGCGTCGAGGGATGCGAAAAAAGAGGAAGAGTCAGAGTGTTGCGCGGGTGCGTACACTACAACAGCTCGGACGCGACGAGCAAGCAAGAAAAAATCAACTGCGAGCACGCGCCCTCCGATCCCATAAGTACAATGAGCCTTGCGGCGCAAGCTCTCCCGCAGAAATACAACGCCTACGCCCGAAGCCATCCTGTCAGACAGGGTGAAAAAAGCTTGGACACAAAAGCGCTCGCGAAACGAAAGAACGTCGCGTGGAGTACGAAAATTGCACTCCTGCAAAAAGAGAAGGTCAACGTGTTGCGCCCGAGCATAGTGCATCACCTCCCTCTGTTTGTCCAAGTCCCGAAAGCCCTGGACATTCAAAGTAAGAAAACGCACCAGCATAAGGTGATAAATGCACAAACCACGTTAACCCTCCCATCCTCAAAACTCACTATCGTCGGACGGCACGTCGACTTCGACGCACCGTTTCTTGTTGTCGTCGGCATCATCGGTGTCCGCTGACGACGACGGCAACGCCCGCTTGGACGCATCTAGGCGATCCGGTGGAGAGGGTCGGGGGGGAAGCAAGTCGTGCACCTGGTTGATCGGGTTGGCGAGGCGAGGGTCGGTAACAACGAGGGAGGGACCAGCAGGCTCGTCAGTGCCTCCCACATCACCTGACTCTGCCGAAGAAGGCTGACTTTGCTTGGTGCACGCTTCGAGCCGCTCCAGGAGAGATGGGGAACTCTGCAGATCGGCGACTTGGCTGACAGTATTGACGAGATGGGAGTCCGTAACCTTGGGCGTCAGGGCAGCACTGGTACTGGCCGTACTGTGACCGGCTACAGGTGACTTAGAGGAGAGACTAGAACGGCCAACCGCTGCCTTGCCGCTCGTGCCGGTTTTGCTTTGTTCCTTCCGGCGGCTGCGCGAGCCGCTCGAGGAACCGGGGAGAGCGATGCTTTTCTCCAGTGCACGCCCTGGCTCGTGCTGAGCGTGATCCGCGGGGTCACTGCTCTCGGAAGAGCTGAGGCTCGTGAAGAGGGAGGTATCGTCCGATGGCGATGACGTGACTTCTGCCGCAGGGGCAAGCTCTTCCTCCGAAGGCGACAGGCAGCTCTCCAATTCCATCTCTTGGCTGTCGGTAGGGGTGACGCCAAGATCAGCACTTTCGCTTGACTCCTCGGCAGGCTGGCCCAAGGAGGCCCGGGGCAGCTCGGTAAAGTCGCTTGTACTTTCAAGAGCTTGCACACCGGGGGGCGCGCGAGGCGTCTCAGAGAAATTGCTTGCAGCATCTACATAGGAGCGAGGCCGCAGGCAGTCAGCGGTGGCATGGTTGCCCTTGCAGCGGCGACACTGGGCATTGCAGTTGACATCATCGTGGCCGTACTCCGAGCAGCGGCCGCACCAGGGGGTCTTGCAGGCGCTAACTTGGTGATCGGTCTGGCCGCAGCGGGCGCATACCCTCCGCACACCTTTGTATTCAACTGGGCCTTGAACCCTCGAATTTTCATGAAGTTAGGGACGGCCTTCGCCATCTCCATCTTCACGAGTCGCATGCCGGTCTTGATATGCTGAAGGCTCCTCCACGCCGGCTGGCTGACGTTGAGGACCTTCCCATACGGTCTCAGTGCTGCCGCAAGCTCCGCGTTACTCACAACGGGGTTCAGGCGGTACACTGTCATGTAGACGACCTGCGGGCCCATGCAGGCCACAGGACACGAAACTCCGTTCACGATGACGGCTCCTTTCTCGGTGAGCTTGCGAGCAGCAGCAGCCGTAGCCGCCACCGCGCAGAACTTGAAACCACCCTGATGCATAGGGTGTCCAGGCCATAACGGCCTACGATTCCCTCCAGGGCATCCACCAGGTCATCCACGGTGACGTCCTTCGGGGCCGCGAAGTAGAAGACATGGGCCTTGGGCGGTGGCTGAACAGCCTCCCAAGACGCCATGATGACGTGACCTTAGTTCCAAGACGGTGGGTTAGTGGTCAGTAGGTAGAGGCATCCAGGAGAAAGGGGCTACCCCAACGTAAAACGCAGGGCCGCCCCTCTGCAATCACGGCGAAACCAAGGGAACCGTTCACTGAGGCCCCACGACGTGGGTGCTGTCTTCTCAAGTCGACCCAGCAGAACGATGATCACGGTCAGCGCGAGCACAACGAAATGCACGGCCTTGGAGCGGTGGGCCTCACACGGCAGCTCAACGGTGGGCCTCAACGATATATAATGTCATAAAGAAGGAAATTAAAAGGCCGAAAAGCGATAACGTTAATCAAATTACTAATTAGCGTCGCACACACTAGACCGCATGAACCGAACGGTGGCCAGCAAGAGCGTTGAAAAGTTATGGGAGAATTCCCGCCCCGCTGCGCCCATTGGACCTTCTCCGCAAAGCCGGAGGGCACGCGTTCATTGTACATGAAATAATGGCCGAGTGTTCACTGCTCTTTAGGGGGGCTAAAGACCACACCAAACACATAGCTGGACCGAGTATCGAAGCATAAGCACGCAAAAAATTTGGCCGAGACTTCTAAAATAACCACGCATAAACTCAGCCGAACAAAGAATAACCTAGGTTGTGCCGCCATATCTCTTGATTGCCCAGTCTTGGCCCCGTTAGTGTGAAGTGGCGCAATTTTTTTTTATTTCTGGGATGAGATAAAATTGGGTTAGTTTCGTTTAAATTACTTTAATATCATTCAATTTTGCCCGTTGTTACAGCTTAGCGAGAAATGCATTAGCTTATCTGAATAAGCACGAGTTAATAAGCAGTGTACTATCGTCCGCATGTATTATGAAAATATTCGTGGGGTAAAGGTGTCCAATGTCGTGATTATATGTATTAAATGTAAGATGTCGTAATAAACTATTTTGGGGTACGCTACACGTAATTGGCAGTCGGGTGGACTTGTGATTATCAATATATACAAACTGCTCTCTAGCACCATAAGAATATAGGAGCAAATCTAATGGCCTTTTGCTAATACCATACCACTGTACCTTGTTATTTAGAACTTGATGATCGAGAGAATCGAAGACCTTGAAGATAGCAATAATTATTCCTGCCATGTAAAAGTTTGTTTCTACATTCGTAAGAATGCGCTTGTTTAGGGATAGTAAAGCAATTTGAGGTGACGGGCTTGCAGTGAATCCTAATTGTGAGGCGCTTATTAGTCTGTATTGGTGAAAAAAACTTGCTTATTCGAGCACAAATTAAATTCTCTAGACTCTTCGACAACACAGGAAGGATGAATTTGGTCTTATAATTGGAGGGCGCGTTATGACCATCGCTTTTATAAATTACTTATAGCCGTGCAGTCTTCATACCGCTGGAAAACACATCGTACTCAATGACCATGTGATAGACGTCAGCGAATGCGCTAACTATGCAACGTTATACATATCTTATAGTTTCAATTTGCAAGTATCATTGTCTAACGGTTTGTTACTCTACAATGACATAATAAGTTTTTACACTTCATGTACACCAGTCCGATGAAAGAAAATGCTATTAGGACAGCAGCACAATCAAGCATTCATTATTTTTGCGGAATTACCCAACCAGGGATTGGTACTTACCAAAATAATATTGAAATAATCAGTGAGCTCTTGTCCTAATTCGTTGGCAATTCACAGTAACGGTTTTAAAAGCATTGCTATTGCGGCAGCTACCCAAAACTGTGTTTAACGCCTTCTATGGTGTGTAAGGATCCTGCCGAGTAATATCAAGAAGTACCAGCTGCTAATAGTTTATCTTCCCGCGCTGCAGTTTGCAGTTAAACTGATTAGGTATTCCTTTAAACACTTTTAAATTTTCCTCGGAACGTGTGCATGAAAATGAAGTCAAACGGTGGTTGATATCATTAATTATTTTTAATCGTTCTAGGTTGTCCCAAGCTTCCCTTATTTTTTTAAGTTGTGTACGTTTTGAATGGAAAGTGCATCTTATAAATAAGCAAAAAGCTCTCCATAAAGACGATGTGCGCCTCATTGACATCCTTTTTACTCAACGCAGAGGTACCGTCATGATTAATTATGTCCATTTTAAAGGATTGTAGGGCAGGTGTTGTGAGGCTCTGAATAGTAATAGCGTCCTTGTTACCTTACGTTATACGAGACAACAAGTTTTCTTAAGATAACAGACTGCTTGGTATATATCCAATACTGGGTTTATCATGTTTGTTAGGGACAATGAAGTTGCGATGTCTCCATCGACGTGAAAAATGGTCTCAAACGCTTCCTTATACCATAATAATTGTTCATATTCACTAGTTGCAAAAAGACACGGACGAACGACTGAGGTAAACACAAATAGGGCGCCTCAGCCTTTCGTTCGTGTGCTTTTGTACCTAGTGAAGATGAATCTAAACCAACTCGCCAAGTTATCTGTTTTAATACATAATAATTGGTGCCCTTTTCTTCAAGAACGCATGGACAGTGAGAAATCTAACAAATATTATTCATATTGAAATTGTATTTGTGTTAATGCCGGACGCACACCTTACTTCGAAAGCTAAGTAATCATTATGGTCATTGCTGGGCTCGTGTGCGACGTGGAGCAGGCGCCACAACAAGAAATGCTTGTTAACGTGATCGCTTGCGTAAGAACAAAGTTTAATTGCTCGTCAGTGCCCATCTCTATTTTCTGAAACCGCGAAGTCTATTTTGGGATCATATGTCAACTTCTTAATGTGCTTTAGAGGATGTTAATGTGAGGCAATTACAAATTTTCGCTGATTTGGGCCATGGTTTCATATGGGCTGCTAAAATAAGAATACACTTTCTTCTCGCAGCACCTTATTGACATAATTGTTCTGAACTTTTTTTTTGTTTCAGGAGGATCACTTCTCAGGCTTGTACGCCTCCACTATTGGATTAGACTTCGTAAGTTGATCGTTTAATTTCAGCGGTTACAAAACCCCTTTCATCTGCGAGCTCAGTGTGAAGAACATTTCGAATGTGTTAAATTACCCTTGAAGTTAACCTTGCTAAGCACTCTTGAGGTCCTTGACGTCGTCTTATGCTTAACCCACGCTGTGCAGAAAAAAGTCGGTTCGTATGTAGGAAATTCCGCTGCCGATGAGAAACTGCAGCGAGTGAAAATGGTGGTAAAATCCTCTTCACGCCACATGATACGAATTGGTTGGACACCGGGGCAGACACCCTCGTTTTCTGTCCCTTGCTCCACTCGAGCCTCAATTTGAGGAGATCCTTGAAAGCAATTTGTGCATGTAAAGTCATTGAGATATCCTGCACCCAGTCGACTCAGGGGAACACATGCAGTGGAGGACCAACTCAAAATGCGGACCAAAAACTCTCATGCAATCGGGGTTGTTGGTCTGCTGAACTCGCCCAATAAAGCAGCTTGATGGCGCTGTGTTATCTCTCTCTCTCTCTCTCTCTCTCTCTCTCTCTCTATATATATATATATATATATATATATATATATATATATATATATATATATATATATCAAAGTTGCAGTCCTTATTGCCAGTGCTATTTGGCGTTTTAACAGTGTTGTATAGTGCCGAATGAGGTATGATTGCCTTTTTTTTATGCAGGATTAAATAATTGAAAATTCAAGTCGAGAAAAAATGCGCCGTTTTTTCCGGAAGCGGGAAAAAAAACGGTGCATTTTTTCTCGACTTGAATTTTCAATTATTTATTCCTGCATAAAAAAAAGGCAATCATACCTCATTCGGCACTATAAAACACTGTTAAAACGCCAAACAGCACTGGCAATAAGGACTGCAACTTTGATATGTGTCCTTACGGAATCCCTCGTCCCGTACGTCTCTGTTCTACAAAATATATATATATATATATATATATATATATATATATATATATTTGTGTATATCAGGTAAGCAGAGACAGACACACACGAGAAAAACATTAAGAAATAAAAATAAAAGTTTACTCACCTTTCAGGAAGAGGACTTCGTTTCTTCAGAGTGTCCTCTTCCTGAAACGTCAGTAAACTTTTTCTTTTATTTCTTCCTGTTTTCTCGTGTGTCCCTGTCAAAAATTGCCTTATTTTTTCGCGCTCTGAGTGAGTTTTTATGTTTCCAGACTATATATATATATATATATATATATATAGCAGAACAGAAAGACAAGGGACGAGGGACTCAGTAAGGACACATATCAAGGTTGCAGTCGTTACTGCGAATGCCATTCGGCTTTTTTCGAAATATTCAATAGTGCCGAATGACGTATGTTTGTCATGTTTCTTCGATACAGTGATAAATAGGCGAGCGAAAATAGAAGTCGAGAAAAAATCCGCCGTATTTGTCCATTTTTGTCCGTTTTTGCCCGCTTCCGGTCAAAAACGGCGGATTTTTGACCGGAGCAGTTCTAAATATAAACATATATTTAAATATATATATATATATATATATAGAGAGAGAGAGAGAGAGATTTCGATGAGTTTGTCAACAATAATAAACAATTTAACCGCAAAGTGGTTCTTATCTTTTACCTAAATATAAATATACATATATATATATATATATATATATATATATATATATATATATATATATATATATATTGTCTGGGTTAAAGATAGGGTCAGTGGGAGCGCCGTCGGAGGAATAATTTTTAGTTTTTTGAGTCAGAAAGAAAAAATGCCATCCCACCCGGAGGGCAATTTTCACCACTGTCGTTCTGGCTCAAAAATTTCATCTTTTTCTATGACCTACCGCATTCTCCCCTTTGCTTTCTGAGGTTTGCTTGACTGCGAACCTTTATTCTGCCTTAATTGAAGGAGCCCCTCATTTGCCATTACTGATTCGCTACTTGCATAGCGAGGGCCTCTGTTTTGGCAGCCTTGGTGCTAAAGGTAGCTTAAGAGGGTTCAACGGTGGTCGACCACTCTGGACATGTCGTAGACACGCGAGTCACGGCCCAGGGGTTAAAAAGAAGGTCCCCTTCACCCCGAGTAGTCCGAGTGGCGCTGGCTACCACCCGCAAGTGAAGGAAACAAAAAAATACCGTAACATCAATACTCGAGAAAGAGGTGGGGAAACATCCCCACCGGTAGCGTAGTGGTAATCGCAGCAGACGCGGATTCTGGAGTTCGTTGGTTCGGATTTATTTATTTGTTTTATTTGTTCAGTACCCACAGCGCCTGTGGCATTACAGTGGGGGGGGGGGGGGTACAAGGAAATGTACACTAATCAATGCAAGTGATTTAACAATAAATGCAGAGTCAAACTTAAACAACATACACAACTTGAATACACAACTTGAATGTTACAAACAATTGGGTCATAACATGGAAAAAAATGCATCGTTAGACATGACTGTCACAGTATCTCGAGGTAGCCGATTCCAATTCGATATGGTCCTGAAGAAAAAAGACTTTCTTAGGACATCTGTTTTACACTTCATTTCTCTTACCTTATTCACATGATCCAAGCGTGAAGAGACATAATCAGGACTAAAAAAGTATTTTTCACGCTCTATGCCAGTCCTGGAGTGAAAGATATTATGAAATAACTTCAGCCTAAGAGCCCTTCTACGTTCTTCTAATGGTTCCCATCCAACAATCTCTTTCGCACGCGATACACTGAAATTCCTAGTGTAATTTCGGAACACAAAACGGGCCGCTAAGTTTTGCACTCTTTCTAACTTCTGGATGTCGTTCTTTAGCCAAGGGTCCCATACAGTGCAAGCATAATCAAGAATAGAGTGAACATTCATAATATACAGTAGCTGCTTAGTTTGGAATGGATAATGTTTTGTATTGCGTCGCAAGAATCCTAATACTCGACATGCCTTGGCGGAAATATATTCAATATGGCGGTGCCACGACAGAGTGGAGGTAAAGAAAACACCAAGATACTTGAACTCAGGTACATATGAAAGCTGCTCAGAGTTAATTGTGTATTTAACTTGATGGGGAGTACGTTTTCTTGAAATACACAAATGTACAGTTTTCTGCAAATTTATACGCATACCCCATTTTTTGCACCACTCTGCAACCCTATTTAGGTCATCTTGCAAGGCAAAACAATCACTCGTATTATGAATAACTCTATATAACACGCAATCATCAGCGAATAATCTGACATGAGATGAGATGTGAACACTTAGATCATTTATGTAAATTAAGAACAACCGAGGGCCCAAAACAGATCCCTGGGGTACACCTGATGTTACTTCTATCTCGTGCGAGTGTTGACTGTTTAATACTACTTTCTGGTGCCTTGAGGTTAAATATTCCTGAATCCAAGAAATAACTGATTTATTCAAATTATACCAAGATAACTTTTGTACCAATAAATCATGCGGAACAACGTCAAAAGCTTTTTTTAAAATCCAGGAAAACTGAATCAACCAAGCAGCCGTTATCTAATGCACTTGCTACATCGTGAGTAAGCTCTGTTAGCTGAGTAACGCAGGAAAAACCGGTACGAAATCCGTGTTGACAAGGGCTTAGCAAGGAGAATCTGTTTAAGTGATTAATAATGTTAGTAAAGAGTATATGCTCAAATACTTTGCACGCAATACTTGTCAAGGAAATCGGCCGGTAATTGCAAACTCTGTTACGGGGTCCAGACTTGTGCACAGGAACAACATTTGCATCTTTCCAATCTTCAGGTAAGGCACTTTCGTGTAAGGACTTGTTGAAAATAATGCAAAGATACTTCGAAATTGACTCAGCGCACGGAGACAGTAATGCAGCCGGTAAACCATCAGGTCCACAAGCCTTCCCTACATCCAATCGCTTCAGTAACATTTCAATTCCTCTCCGATCTATTTCAATGTCTTCCATGGGTTGGCCGCCCATTTTGCCGTAATCCATGTTTAGAGTATTGGCACTTCCACGTGCCGAAAACACGGAAGCAAAGAACGAATTAAAGCAGTTTGCTTTGGCAAGGTTGTCATGAACAATGCTGCCGGAGTCATCTATTGGGGGAATCGATACGTCGTCTTTTCTGTTAATTTTGATGAGCTTCCAGAACAACTTAGGCTGGCTTTTAATACGCGAGTGAAAAGAACCGAAAAATTTGTTCTTAGCCTGCTTCACAGCAGTTTTCATTTCTTTTGTAAGCTGCCGCAATTTAAACGTTCTTTCGGTTGACCGACTGGTTTTGCATTTTGCATAAGCATACTGCCTTCGTTTGGCGATTTTGCGCACTTCCTTTGTATACCACGGTTTATTTTTGCAGCGACGTGACGTCATCACCCATGATGGTACATAACGTTCGCGAAGCTCATAAATTTTACTTTTAAATATGTGCCACAACGCGTGTACGTCACATGTTTCCGATAAGGTTTCAAAAACTGTAAAATACACCTCTAATGCTCGGGATATATCATGTATACGGGCCTTTTTGTAACTATATACGCGGCGTTGGCCGCTATCTGCAATTTTAGCGTATCTGAAGTTCATGGTACAAACTACAGTCGAACACGGATATATCGAACTCGAAGGGGATCGCGAATTAGTTCGATATATGAAAAATTCGATATAAAAAAAATAAAGGCCCCTAGATCTTACCTGTGGCGGACGATCACCTACAATCGGCGCATTCAAGAATGACAACTAATTCCGCACACACAATGCAACGGAATGTTTTATTTCCGTGAAAAAAAATAGCTTATCTTGGCCTGCTTCTTCGTCTTCGAAATGAAGTTAAAGACGCTGGCCTCGATCTTATCGAGGCTGTCCAGGTGCGACAGACCGGTTCCCTCAATGTCGCCACAACAACGGCGAATCAAGCCGAACGCTGCCGCCACTTCGGCGGCGGAGTACGCGCGTGTAGCCGCCGCCTCGTTCGGACGATCTTCGTCGCCACTTGAGCTGTCGGCCTGGGCATCCTGGGTCCCTGCGACCACAGCTACAATGTCCTCGTCAGCGAGGCTCGCAACAGCCTGAACATTGCAGTCCACTTCCACGAAATCGTCCGCAGACACTTCGGGTGGAACGGCAGCCGGGAAGAGTGTCGACAACTCGCGAAACGCGTCGTCTATGCGCTATTCGTCTCCGTCTTCACCGGTTTCCGCAAGTTCCGCCGTCCCGAAGCCTGCCTTCGGAAGCAGTTGGCCACTGTGTCCGTCTTCACGTCTCGCCAGGCGCCCGTCAGCATTTGAATGGCACCAAGCAGGTCAACCTTCAGCTCGGTGCCCATGCGGAGGTTGACCAGCAGACTATCAAGGAGTCGCCTCCTGTAGCCCACCTTGAAAGACTTGATGATGTCCTGGTCGAGCGGTTGCAACTTCGCTGTTGTGTTGGCCGGCAGAAACTTCAGCCCGATGTTTTTGAGCTCGCAAGTGGTGTGGTGGGCCGAGCAGTTGTCCACAAGAAGGCAAGCGCGACGCCCCGACTTGCCCAGCTCGACGTCCTCCCACGCTGATCAAAACTCACAAAACATCAACAACAAAAAAGAAAGAAAAGGCGAAAGGAGGAGCCCGCGGGGCGCCCAATAGCGCAGTCCGAGCCCCCGAGCCCTCACGTTTTTCAAGCGTTTCGGGTGTCGGCGGAGGCGCTGTGCCGCGTAGGTGGCGAAGGTCGCGGGGCGCAGCGAGTGCCGAAGCGCACCTTCCAGCTCGCGTGGCGTTCGATATATCCGATGGCGGGTAAAAATACCGTTCGATATAAACGTGCGAGTTTCTATACTTTTACAAAGAATTTTCAAGGGGATAATTTACAAGTTCGATATAGCCGAAAATTTGATATATCCGTGTTCGATATATCCGTGTTCGACTGTATAGCATCGTGATCCCCTATTCCTGGTACAACCACCGTAGACTGTGCGGCCATGGGAACGTTTGTGGAAACAAGATCTAATATATTGTTTCCACGTGTGGGTTGTAACACCAGCTGAGTCAATGCAAAGGAGTGGCATATCTTTATCATTTCTTTACTTGATGCATTTCCCGAGGTTTCAGTATTGTGTGGCTGCGACCAATCGATTTCAGGCAAATTGAAATCCCCTCCGACGACTAAGTCATCGGTGTCCATGGTCTCGATAGAATCATATAGGTCACTAAGCACTTTAACAGGGCTTCCAGGGGGGCGATAAAACGAACATAACGATAAAGATTTTCCATTCTTCAGTCTAACTTGAGCCCAAACAGACTCGCTTTGGCCGACCTGAACTTCCGGCCTCCGGGAGTCAACTGTTTCGTGAATTAAAATAAAAACGCCTCCTCCACGACTACCGCGATCTTTCCTATAACAAACGTAACTCTCGGGAAATACTTCATTATCTCTTACGTCACCGTCCAGCCAAGACTCAGTTCCAAGAACTGCACTTGGCTTAACCATTTCCAGGAGACTGGAAAACTCGTCTGTCTTATTCAGAATACTTCTGCAGTTTACTACAAGTACAGTAAAGGGGGGAGGGTTGTGGGCGTAACTGTCAGGCGGATGGTACAACCCTCTGAAGTGACTCATCATACATATACTTCTTTTTGTTTAAATATAGTGTGTCATACTTAAGGGTTACTTTATCGCCTACAGTTCGATGAACCTTCGCGTACTCCCACAGCTGCTTCCTTTTGTTTCGCACATTTTGTGAAAAATCTTCCGATATGCTGAAATCAGTTTCCTTTAACTTTTTTGCATTTGCCAGTACCTCTTGCTTGTCTTTGAACGTGGTAAACTTCACAATGATCGGCCTGTTTTTTCCCGACTGGAATCTGCCCAGACGGTGGGCTCTTTCAATTTCTACAGCGTCCAATTCCAAGTGCGACCGACAGATTTCCAAAACGTGTTTTTCAGACACTTGATACTTTTCATGCTCGTCGTTATCTTCCACGCCATAAAAGAGCAAGTTGCTCCTTCTGCTACGGTTTTCGAGGTCATCTACTTTACTAACCAGAGATTCTAGCTTAGCGTCTTGCAATAGTCTGACTTCTTTGCACTCCCTGACAGTGTTCTGCAGTTCGTCAAGCTTAATTATTTGCGATTCAAGTTTAGCCATGCGCGCGTTTAGGTCGCTCATTGCCTTTTTGTTATCAGCTTGATATTGCTCAATAGCGTTTAACTTAAGCTTAATCTCTTTCTGTCCATTCAAGAGCTGGTTTAGTATATCATCCCCTGGGCCCGGGTTTCGCTCGACATCACCGCACAGTAGAAGCAACAGGAGATAAAATGCGCAGCGCCGGAACAGAAAGAAATGGTGTCGCCTTCGGCAAGGTTTTTCGCGCACATTCAAGTTTGAACTAACACTTGCAAAAAGCTCTGGGGCTGAAACCGGCAAGGCAAGAATGATATGGGTGCAACATACATCATCGCAACTAACCTGCACGAAAAGCAAGAAGTTCGTGAGCGGCGCAGTCATGGCCGCGCCGGTTTCACGCCCCAGAGCCCCAGATGCGAACTGAAGATCAGCTGCTTTTGTAGGCAGTAGTCGTCGTCGATGAAGACCCATGGTTGCCTAACCGGTAGTGGGCAACGGCCAGAAGAGGAGGAGACGGTGCAGAAATCCTGGCCGATGTCTTCTTCGCCGTCCTCGTCGATTCCCCCACGGCACCACGAATGATTCCATGCATCGATGCTTGGTGACGCAGATTTCTTTGTGCTGACAGGTTGCGCTTCGATAGTTCGATAGGGCATTGACGCAAAAAGGGTCCGATAAGCACCTGCACGAAAAGCAAGAAGTTCGTGAGCGGCGCAGTCATGGCCGCGCCGGTTTCACGCCCTCCCTCCCGGCGGGACTTTTTTCACCACTTTCTGAATCAAAAAATTCTTCATCTGTTTCTACGACCTACCGCATTCTCCCCTGTGCTTTCCGGTGTTTTGTTCACTGCCAACCTTTATTCTGTCTTAATTCAGCGAGCCCGTCATTTCCCATTTCTGTTTCGCTACATGCATAGCGAGGGCCTCTGTTCTCGCAGTATTGGTGCCAACGGTAGCTTAACAGGGTTCAAGGCTGGTCGAAAACTCTGGACATGTCGTAGACACTCGAGTCACAGTCCGGGGTTTAAAAAGAAGGTCCATTCACCCCGAGTTGCCCGAGTGGCGCTGTTACCAACCCCAAGTGCAGTAAACAGAAATGCCTTAACATAAATACCCGAGAAAGTGGTGGGGAAACAGCCCCGATGGTAGCGTAGTGGTCATCGCTCCAGACCGGTCTTCTGGAGGTGATGGGTTCGGATCCCACCCGGTGGGCATTCTTTCGCCACTTTCTTTCTGACTCAAAAAATTCTTCATCAGTTTCTATGACCTACCGCATTCTGCCCTTTGCTTTCCGAGGTTTTCTCGACTGCCAACCCTTATATTCTGTCTGAATTCAACTAGCCCCTCATTTCCCATTTCTTATTCGCTACATGCATAGCGAGGACGTCTGTTCTGGCCGTCTTGGTGCCAAAGGTAGCTTAAGAGTGTTCAACGCTGGTCGACCACTCGCGACATGTCGTAGACACTCGAGTCACGGCCCAGGGGTTAAAAAGAAGGTCCCCTTCACCCCGAGTAGTCCGAGTGGCGCTGGCTACCCTTCCTCCTCCCCCCGCCCAAGTGCGGGAATTCATCTTTTTCTATGACCGACCACATTCTCCCCTTTGCTTTCTGAGGTTTTTTTGACTGCCAACCATTATTCTGTCTCAATTCAACGAGCCCCTCATTTCGCATTTCGGATTCGCTATATATATATATATATATATATATATATATATATATATATATATATATATATATATATATATATATATATATATATATAGGGGTTGGCAGTCAAGAAAACCTCGGAAAGCAAAGGGGAGGCTGTGGTGGGTCATAGAAAGAGATGAAGAATTTTTTGAGTCGAAAAGAAAGTGGTGAAAAAATGCCCGCCGGGTGGGATCCGAACCCACGACCTCCAGAATACCGGTAGCGTAGTGGTTATCGCACCAGACCGGTATTCTGGAGGTCGTGGGTTCGGATCCCACCCGGCGGGCATTTTTTCACCACTTTCTTTTCGACTCAAAAAATTCTTCATCTCTTTCTATGACCCACCACAGCCTCCCCTTTGCTTTCCGAGGTTTTCTTGACTGCCAACCCCTATTTTCTGTCTTATTTCACGGAGCCCCTCATTTCCCATTTTCTGATTCGCTATATATATATATATATATATATATATATATATATATATATATATATGGGATTTCGTAAGACCACAAATCAGAGCTGCCGCCCTTATTGCCAACGCTATTTGGATATTGAAGTCGCTTTATAGCGCTGAATGAAGTGATTGTCATTTTTGTATGCTGCACGAATAAAGATATCAAAGTCGAGAAAAAATGCGCCGTGCGCGAAAGTGGGAATTCAACCCACGACCTCCGCATAATGGTTGCCGTGCGCTATCAACTGCGCCATCCCGGCGGGCGGGTATCTTCTCGAGTTCGGCGGTTCAGAGACCGGTCAACTAGCGCCTCCCCTCGACAACCGCGGGAGACGCCGAGCGTCTTTCGTTATCCCAGCGGCTTGCCACGTGAAACATAGTCAAATTTCGCGATAAGCCAATGGGATTTCTGGGCCATCAAACTGTCACGTATCCACAAGCACGTGAGCGAACTTTTAATTTGTGACATCGCAGCCAATCCGGGACGACGACGAAGGAGTGCTATCTGGAACGCATCATCATCAGTGTTGTGCTCTGGCATCTCGACTGCTTCTCGGTCAAGAGTGTTCTTCGCTTTCGCTTCTTCTATTAGCTCCTTCTAAGTAAAGCCAGAGTCCTTCAATGCCTTTCTGGCCATGAAACTTCGCCGTGCCGCTATGGGAGAGCTTCGTTCACTGCCGCGCCGTGGCGCTGGTGTTGATCGGAGGGGAACCGGGGGGCGTGGTCAGAGCCCGTTTGGCAGGGAACGGACCACGGAGTAAGATAAAACAGACGCTCGCCGCCTTATCAGCAGTGCGCTTTCGCTTCAAGTGTCGTGGGCCACTCAAATGGACTTATCATTTTGTGAGTGGCGAAAAAATTTGGTGCGAACGGGCATGCTGCTACTGCGTTCCTGCCTGCCGGTCTGGCTACAGAGCAGGGGCGGCCACCCGATGCCCTCCGATCTGCGGTGGCGCCACTCCTGGTAGCCTTGGTCCCCGTACGAAACTTGGCCGGGAGTTTCATGACCAGAGAAGAATTGAAGGACTCTGGTAAAGCTTACAAACACCCCCACACACGCACTGGCTGTACTCGCCACCGGTGGAGGACGCGCTGTTCTCGCAGTCCAATTCTTCGTTTTTCTTTGTCGTTATCGTTATGTGGCCAATATGCTTGAAAGGGTAGGAGATAGTTAATATAGAACTGTTGACCGCTGTTACCACGAGCGTAACTATGGACGGATGGCTGGTCAGACGGCTTCGGTGTACTTGATTTTTCTTCCGCAATGCTGTATATATATATATATATATATATATACATATATATATATATATATATATATATATATATATATATATATATATATATATATATATATATATATATATATATATATATATATATATATATATATATATATATATTGAGAGACACTAAGGAACGAGAATGTCTGGTGTCGTTCCCGTTCCATAATTCTACCATTATAAGTCCTTTACTCGGAAATCTTCACAAAGCGATTGTTTCCACCACAGTTTTTCGCCATCCTGTAGCGCATAAAGAGAAATGAAAGCACAATTTGTTTAGCTTCGAAAAACTACAAATAAATTAACAAAAGTCATGTTTCACCTCCTCAAGGATTTACACTCTCGAGCTCTGCAAAGTTCTGCGTGGCAAACCGAAGTTGTGGCTGAAATGAAGGCTATTAAGGATGGACAGAAAGCCATTGAAACCCAAATGTCAAATTTCCAAATTAAACTCAACCAATTAGAACAAAAATCGGAGCAGATTGAAAGCCAACAGCAGGAACTTTTGAGCTTGCAGAGCACAACCCACGAACTAACAAGTCAAAACTATGAACTCGCATCTCGTTTAGACGAACTAGAAGACCGATCTCGCAGAAACAACTTGATTTTTTACGGCATTCCAGACACAAAAGAAACGTGGGAAGAAACAGAAACCAAAATAGTGACCGAGCTAACATCGGTTCTTGATGGGTTTTCGCCTAATTAAATTGAGCGCGCACACAGACTGGGTAGTTTTTCAAACGGCAAAGTCCGGCCAATCATTGTTAAATTCAGCAACTTCAAAACAAAAGATAAATTCCTCGGTTTGAGGAAAGAACTGAAAGAAAAAGACCTCACTGTCGGCGAGGACTTTTCACCCAGTACCCGTCTGATACACAAAAAACTGATTGAATTCGGCAAAAAACAACCTGGATCACCCAAATTTCAGCTAAGGTACAAAAAAATGAAGCTCAACAACAAATGGTACACCTACGATCTTATCTCGAATTCCATACGGGAAATGCAGGCAGAGGAAGACGCTTCTTCCAGCCGTCAACCACAGGCTCTAACATAGGAACGCGTGAGGGGCAGTGGCTCGTCACTTTCACCCACGTGTCCATCTGTCGTATCCATTTTGTTTGGCAACGTTCGAAGCACAGTTAACAAACGCGACGCACTGTCATCAGTCATCGACACCTGCAACGCTCATATTATCGCCCTAACCGAAACGTGGCTATCAACTAATATCCGGGACTCCGAAATCTTTCATAATGCCTCTAACTTTTCCCTTTATCGCTGCGATAGAACCATACGACGAGGCGGTGGCGTAATGCTAGCCATTTCAAAAGATCTTCCGTCATTATGCGTGCACATTAAAAACACCCTCGAGATGGTTTGGGATTCAGTCACAATCAATCAACAAAAAGTAGTAATAGGTGTTTGCTACAGGTCTCCTTCTTCACCACCCGGTTTTGTTAACGACTTACATGACGCAATTAACAATATTCGAAACCGTTTTCCTTTGTCGCCTGTTTTCTTACTCGGCGATTTTAATTTTCCTAACATAGATTGGCACGCCGAGCAGCCTCACCTTACCTCGTCTTCTCAGGAATCCAGCGACTTTCTTGAAATGTGTTCTATATTCTCTTTAACACAATTAGTTTCTGAACCGACTAGAATTGCGGATAACTGTGCAAATACCCTCGACCTTATCTTAACTAATCGCCCTGATTTCGTTTCCCCAATCACTTACTTGCCTGGAATAAGCGACCATTGTCTTCTCACTCTCGATATTCACGCACCGATCTTAAAAACAAGACGAGTTAGAAAAACTGTGCACTACTACAGCAGAGCTGACTTCGCTTCCATAAATAACGCCTTGTCACAATTTATTGAAGTTTTTTTCAAAATTTTGATGATCGTTCGGTCGAAGAAAACTGGGACATTTTTGCGCGTAAAGTCCATGAACTAACCGAAAAGCACATTCCACAACGTACAATCACAACTAACACGCATGCACCTTGGTACAATATTCATATCAAACGTCTAGCTAACAAAAAGAAGCGTCTTTATCGCCAGGCCAAACGAAATCCTACAAACACGCGCTGGTCCGCCTGTAATATTGCTTCAAATGCTTATGTTTCAGCTATTAAAAATGCCAAATTGTACTTTTTAACCAATACACTACCAGCCATGCTAAAAAACAACCCTAGACAGTTCTGGCGAGCTATTAATCCGTCATATTCTGACAAAATTAGCTTGGTTGACCCGTCAAATAACCCGATCCCTGAAGATCAAAGTGCTACTGTCTTGCAAGAGGTATTCGTTAACATTTTTTCGGATGCAAAACACAACTACCTTCCTGTGACAAATCACTATAACTACACCATCATGCCTCAAATATCTTTCGACATAGCTGGTATATATAAATTAATTAGTGGTCTTTGTAATCATTCCTCCCCTGGTTATGACAACATCACAACAAAATTTCTAAAAAACACGTCCACCTACAGTGCCATCCTACTAACAAAAATTTTTCAACAATCATTAGATATGTCCAGTCTTCCCACATCATGGAAAATCGGAAAGGTGGTTCCAGTTCACAAATCGGGGATTAAATCTAATCCAGCTAACTACCGTCCTATTTCTCTTACAAGTACTTGTTGCAAGCTTTTAGAACACGTAATTTACTCCAACTTGGTAAAATTCCTAGAATCAAACTCATTTTTCACATCGGCACAACATGGATTTCGCAAATCATACTCATGTGAAACTCAGCTTGCATTGCTAACTCATAAGCTGCATCAAATCCTAGATCGCTCATCACACGCCGACTGTATTTTTCTGGATTTTTCAAAAGCATTCGATAAGGTATCACATAAACTACTACTCCATAAGCTAGGAAAACTAAACATAGATCGGAATGTCCTTAGATGGATTGAGTATTTTCTAACTAATCGTGCCCAATTTGTTTCAGCTAACGGCCATAACTCCAAACTAAGTAATGTCGATTCTGGTGTACCCCAAGGATCCGTCCTTGGTCCGCTTTTATTTCTTATCTATATTAACGACCTTCATAATGTCGTGTCTTCTAATTTGCACCTTTTCGCAGATGACTGTGTTATATTTCGGGAAATAACCAGCGAAAATGATAGTCGAATACTTCAATCTGATCTCTCTGCTATTAATAACTGGTGTAATACCTGGCTAATGGAACTGAATACAAATAAATGTAAAGTCATGCATGTTTCTAGGATTAACGTAACTCGATGTTCCTACTACCTCAATAACGTATGCTTGCAATCCGTTGACTCTTACAAATACTTAGGTGTCCATATTACTTTTAACCTAGCGTGGGATGCTCACGTGGAATATGTTGCTAATAACGCTAACAGAATGCTGGGCTACTTGCGTAGGAACTTCCATAACGCACCATCATCATTAAAACTACTACTGTATAAAACATTAGTGCGCTCTAAATTAGAATATGCTTCATCAGTATGGGACCCCAGTCACGATAAACTAACCTACCGTCTTGAGATGGTCCAGAATAACTCTGCACGCTTCATTCTTTCCAATTATAACCGTACAGCCAGCATAACTACTATGAAGTCCAGTCTTGACCTGCCGTTACTACAGACTCGTCGTAAAATTTCTCGCCTCAGCTTATTTCACAAATTATATCATCATAATGAGCTACGCCATAAATTAATTCTCTCTCCGTCCTACCATTCCCATCGCATTGATCACGCTCACAAAGTAGGTCTCAATTCATGTCTTACGAGAACGTTCGCGCAATCATTTATACCCCGTACATCACGAGACTGGAACCACCTTCCTGCAGAAGTTGTATCGATTACTGATAACCATTTTTTTCACGATACCCTACCTAACATTGTATAATAAGGTGAACTCATCTTTACATAACAAACCGATTGCTTTATTTGCGTTTGTATTTTATCTGACTGCTTTTGTTATTTACCTGAATTGTTTATTTACTTGATATGAATGTATCTTTATATAACAAACTGATTGCTTTATTTGCGTTTGTATTGTAACTGACTGCTTTTTTATTATGTTTGTATTGTAGATTGTAACCACTCCCCTCTGTAATGCCTTCCGGCCCTGAGGGTAAATAAATAAATAAATAAATACAGAATAATGACATACCCTCCCTATTCTCTGATTTCAGTCTTGTTTCTTTTTACTATATACCACATAATACATGTGACAACACGTGGGCGCTCGCACAGGCTCTTTTGGATATGCCTTGGATAATTGCCTGGCTTGATGGGGTTCTTTCAAACAATATGCCTGCCAAAATTAAAAGGAACTTACCCCGGAAAAACGCTTTTATTGAAACGGCATTGCTTGTCGTGATTTCATCCGATGTATTGAAATGGAAGTTATTGCTATGATTTTTTTCTTCCAGAAAATAAAAAGGTTGGAGCTTGAAGGCCACAGCGTGAAGTTACAAATTGTAAGTACAGGTTAACCAGAATTTCAGTTATTGTCATTTTTAGTTTTGCAATGTTCATGGGTTCTGGCAATTGTTTTCTTGCCGCTAACCACATCAATTTTGAATAGTAGTTTGAATTTGAACACTGGAAATTGTAAGAGTATATTACATTTTTCTAACCTACTAGATGCCTGCCGGGAGTTACTTAGGTTGTAATGGTCCACGGTACAAGAAGAATACAGGACGTGGACGCCATAACAGGAAGCCTGAAAACAGCCAAGCACGGCCCTAACAACTCGAGAACGCACAGTAACGCGAATTGTTGCAATCCAGCTAGCGTAGCTTATATGTTTATGCTTCTGGAACCGTTCCGCATGAAATACAAATACATACCATCATAGATTCATCCCTCCTTAGTAGGCTTACTGAAGAACGTCTGGATGAGCATATTGCTTGACAAATCCAGCCGGTGTAATTGGGCTGCTACGTCGTTATTTCCACATGCCTCAATTTATGACGACGTATTTGAGAACCAAGCGAAAAATAGGAAACACCTAATCGCTCTAACCTGGACTCAGTTACAGGAAGTTTCGTCATGAACGGTGTGAAAACTACAGGAACGAGCGTTTACATAAGCAAGCGTCAGTGTTGGACAGCTCTTTTTATATTTTCGCACAGTTATCCGTCCGTTCAACGGCTGTAGGAGGTCGAGGCCATCGAAGGCGCTCAGACTATTCTTGCGAGAACGGATTTCATACCTATTTCTGAGAGGTTATTTGCGTACATAGACTTCGGCGTTGTGCACACTCTTGAGGTAAAACGGTTTTTTTAGTAACGCCAGAGAAACCATGCTATCTCAGTAATGCTTCGAAAAGGCAGCACCCCAGAATAGAAGGCAGAAACTCTTCAATTCCAGAGATGCGCTCCGGAAACAAACAAAAACTGTGTTAAGGTGTGTAGCTGTGTGTCTAATCGCGACTTTATGTGCCTCATACATCTTGCAGGTGGATACAGCGGGGCAAGAAAAGTTCAAATGTCTCACATCCAGTTTCTACCGGGGTGCGGATGGCATCATCATAGTCTATGACATCACAAATCCGGTATGTTTAAGCTCTGGTTTAGTTGAGCATTTCCAGTTATCGATGCAGATGCCTTTTCATACGTTATAAACGGGCACTGTTTCACGTAACCGCTTTTTTAAGAAGGCATGCGCTTCATTATAGGTACGGCGGGTTGGCTTGCTCCGCAGTTACCCGTTTTATATGATGAGAACGCTGTCAAATGCTTAGACAGTGATCGAGGTGTAATGATGCCACTTTAGTAACTTTAGCACTCAATTTACTGCTGAGCCATGATTCCTCCAACGGATGCATGTTATGGCCTGTTTCATACTTGAAATAAGTGGCAGGCAACCCCAATTCGACGTTTTTATACACAACAAAATAAAGTTTACTTTAGCGCAGCAGAAAACATCCTGCGGCTTTGCCACATTCTGACCAGGGAATAATGTCTAAAACTCTTTTACAACCCCGAATAAAAAAAAAATTGTCTTTATTTTTTGCAATATCCGTAGAAGCAGGATTCACGGATTTAGGCTAATTACTTGTTTCGAGTGCAGACAATTTATAACCCCTCTTTTCTTCATAACATTGACATCAACGTCCTATACATGACTTTATGTGCTACGAAGAACTTTGTTACAACTATATTTTTGTGGCAAAAGTCGCGTTCTGTGTTCCCAAATAATTATAATTGTTGATACTAAACTCAAGCTCTACGAGCTGCGATACACAAATTATCTCGGGTCCTACATTACTGTGTCCTAAACAGGACAAGTCGGCTCAAAATGTCTGTATTTAGGGAGTATTCAAAAACAGAAACACAGTACGGTTGCATAATAAACTTGATGCTATCGAGCCACAAACAGAAAATTCGAAAAAAAGGTTATTGATCCTTGTAATACAATCTCATAAAAAGACAACACCCTAATGGCTCAAAACAGATTCAACTTCGTGGTGATGGCCTTCAGGTCTTTTACTTGAGCTGGTCACATTGCGCGCACGTTTGAATGGCCGAAGCTGGGTGTCCGTCCGGTGCGGGTAACTACTCTGAATCATTGTCCGTAAGAAAAAGGCTTGGGATTTGGTGCGATATAATTACAAAAGCTGAAGGCACCCTCCGTAACAAAAGGCCGCTTAAAATAAAGAATTGTAAACGTGACAACGAACAAGCATAGAGTGTTTGTGACAGAAAATTGTGAATATAATTTTCAAGAAACCGTTAGAGGTAACGCATGTCCAAACAATAATTCTAAGCATAATGCGAAACCACGTGCATAACACAAAATAAGCACAGCTTCATGGTATTCTTCTGTACTATTTTGACAACAACGCTGCATTGCTATGAACCCAATTTCCGAACCAGAAAGAAGTGACGGAGGCCCATCTACAACAGTACGCCTTCGTGCCCCTTGCGGCTGCAGCGCCGTCGGTCCGCCGGTGGAGCAGTGATTTTGGCGTTAATCTTCTGGGCAAGCGACTCATAGAACGTGTTGTCTGTCCTCAAGTCGCCTGACTGCTAGGTGAACGTGTTCCAGGCAACCATCACTTTCGCAGGCAGAAAGAAGCTAGAGTGAACTTTCACCCTGTACGACCGCCGCAACGCACGACGGTCTTGAGAGAGTGCGAGCGCTACTCGTCTAAAGCGACAAAGAGAGCCATGTCTGCATTCACAGATGGTTTTTTATTTAAGAATGGGTTTGCCAACTTTCCTTGAAAGCTCGCAAACAGGGCGACAAATGTGGGCAAACTTTGGCTGTTGGGAAACACCGAATGGGCTTGAAAAAGAGGAGAGAGTGCCTGGAAAAAGAAATAAAGCAGGTAATACTGTTCCTTCTGAACTACGGGTGCCGAAATGATCTCCGAGAAAATTTAAAGGTGAGGTGTTAGGACAAAATATTGGCGCAGCTTCGCAGAAGTGGCTCGAGCACTGTACAGACAGCGAGGCTCAGCGGAAACACCTAGCTTATTCTTTGTTCGGCTAAGCTTGCGCGTGGTTATGCTTGGAGACTCTGCCAAGTTTTCTGCGTTGTTATGCTTCCAGACGCGCTCAGGTTTTCTGCGTGGCGTCGTCTTTAGCCTCCCAAAGTGCACTGAACACTCGGTGATTTAAGCATGTAGAATCAACGCGTGCGTTCCGGCTTTGCGGTGGAGCTCCAAGAGAAGCGTTGAGCGCTGCGAGACTAGCGTTTGGGGAAAATTTTAGAACTCGTTCGCCGCCCAGCCTTCTACTTGTGTGTACTGGAATGTGGGACACTAATTAGGAATTTTGATCAACGCTATCGTTTCGCGGCCTTTTGCCTTCTTTCATTTTGGAATTGATTCTTCTCATTGTACCGTCAAAAGTGCCCCACTCCTTCAAACAAGGGATAGAGCGAGCCACCCCGCGACGCGTTTCCAAAGCAGTCCATGTACCAGTTGTATCGCGCCTACAAAAGTTGGCGACACGAGTCGCGCTCGAGCACGGCGAGGCGAAGCTGCGGTAAGAGGCTATGCCAACGCACGCGATGTCACCACCGCACGGCGTTGATTTTGTGCGTACGTTGGCCGGCCCAACCACCAGCTTAAACAGCAGCGCTGTTAAAAGGGGCAGAATTGCAGAACGGCGAGAAAGGCTCACTGGGGAAAGAAAATGGCACGTCTTCGTTGAAGTCGAACCACTTGAACCGGGATGTGACACGCTGGGACCGCTAGAAACGAGTTGGCAGACGGGAGAGCCGCTGATGCTGTACTCAGGAATACGGTATACATAACAATGGTACCATATACAGACCTCAAGCCACACATGAGACAACACTTGCGTAGAACATGGCAAAAACACTGGAGTGAACAGACAGATAACAGGTTACACGTTATGAAACCACGTTTGGGACCATACACCACCGACACACGCAACAGACACACGGAAGTCGCCTTGGCTAGGCTACGGATAGGGCACACGCACACAACGCACGCGTTTCTGCTAACGGGATCTTCTAGACCCCAGTGCAGCAGGTGCGGCGGGACCCTATCCGTAGTTCACGTACTCATTCAATGCAAGGCACTCGACAGCACACGACGCAAACATTTTCCTGAACTGCACAGACAACACACACACTAAACTTTTTTACGCCCTTTTAGCCAAAAAGGGCGTAGCATAGGTGGAAAAAGAGTGTTGGAAGACCTTTACACCCTTTTTCTTGAGTCTCAACACCCTTTTTCTAGCTCTACGCCCTTTTTGTTTGAAAATAAGGGTGTTGATCAACTTCAACACCCTTGGTTTTTCTTAGGGTGTTGAAAGGGTGTGGAAAAGGTGTTCAGCTGTTCATTGAATAAGGCCATGTTCGGATGCATAATAGCACTGTAAAGAAGAAGACATCCCCTCATATACTCCTCTACTCGCAAGAAATTTCCAAACGCAACAAAAAAAATAATTGCTCTTATGCAATGATCGCTCGTTTCCTTATTGGGTGCACCTCATGCCCCAAGTTTAGCTTTGGCACGTGAAACACCAATTTGAACCTTCAAAATTAAGAAGACTGTAGTCGTGTGGCGAAAAGGATGTTTACGAACTGCAACACGCTTGGCTTTCTGTAGGTTGTTGAAACGGTGTGAAATAGGTGTTCAGTTGCAAAAAAAGAACAGCGGAGCTGGGAGTCGACCTAGTTTCTTCCGGTGTTGCTAGGTTTTGTTATTTTTGCTAAGGTTTACAATGTTCTTGCTAAGCCAGGATGACCGCTCAGGGATGAGGCCAAATTTAACCAGATTTTACAAGGCTGTTCCAGTGTGCCCGCCTCCCCCCCCCCTCCCCATTTCCAGGAGATCCAAGAGGGAAACAAGGTAGGTCGGCCCCCAGCGTTGCTGTTTCTCCAGTCTTGCACCACTATTGCAAGCTGCCCGAATTTTTTTACCTTTTAGAATCCAAAAAAGACTAGTACCTTTGAAATGGTACAGTTAGAGGTGCGGATACGCATACGCCCCTTGTGCTCACACTCTAACAAGCTCGAAAGACGACTTCACTGTCATAATACCCTATCTGCGGTGGTGCACCCTTTACAGGCGCCGCAGTTTTTTCTTTGTATGTTTTTGCTAATGTTGCCGAAACTACCTCCTGAAGCTTAAAGAGCTTCACTGGTAATAAATTATGCCAATTCATATTGCTGTAAACATCGTGAGGCACAACCCCCCCCCCGCCCGCTTGTAGAGAATGTTCAGTCCACCCGTGTAAACAGGTACAAAATGCCTCCAAAATTGGAGGTCTCTCCACCTTTTTTCTTCGTTGGCGGTCTTTTCTCACACCCTTTTTTTCTTTACGCCCTGTTTCTTAGTTTCGAACACCCTAATTTGTAGCTTTACACCCTTCTGGGAAAAAGGGTGTTGAAATAATGAACACCCTTTTTAAAGGGTGTTGAGGTGGCAGGGAAGATTTGTATGATATTTAATAAAATTCTTTAAGTTACGGATCAGAAAAACTACCGTGTAATTAAAAAGTTTTTGCAAATCTACGTGTTGATTTGTATATTCTCGTAGTAAAATCCATACTTCCAAAATTATCGCTAAAATATCAGTTTTTTGCGACAAGCCCACCGACTCCATCTGGGGGCTTTCCTCTGCTGGGTATAAAAGCAAGAACAGCACATGTATTGCTAAGTATGCACTCCCTGTACTGCTTGCATCCCGTGTTCCAACTGTAACTTGTACGTATTGGCTGTTTGTGTTGAATGCTGCGCGCTCCGCCGTTTTACATTGCCTCTGCACATGCCATCACCTCAAAAAAAGGGTGTGAGACTCCACACCCTTTTTTTAGGGTGTTGAGCATCCTCAACACCCTTTTTTAAAGGTGTTGAGCTCATCACCCTTTTTTCATCCATACGCCCTTTTTTTGCCAAAACACCTTTTAAGGGTGTTAGCCATGGGAAAAGATTTTTACACCCTTTTCGGCCCAAAAGGGTGTAAAAAAGTTTAGTGTGCATCCCACTACACCCATCACACTTCTTGGTCAACAACCCGATGTTTTCTAACAAGCGTGTTTTTCAGTTTTTAGCAGGCGTCAAGTTTTTGCGGTTTCTTTCATAACATGCATAATCACACTGGCCAAATACACCATCCATCTTCATGCATTCGCCTCACTTTTGGTTTTACTCGACAATTTAGTATTTAATTGCATATCTGTCCTCACCAAATAACTTTGTCTTTGGCTCTCTTTGCCCTTGTTGGCCTTGCGCCATTAAACTCAAACCTTCATCATCATGAACGGGGATGTGCGCGAAACCGGAGGAGATATACATGTGCAGCTAGTGATGAAAGCTCCTTTCTAGAAGTGCAAACATACGGCGATAGGCGAAAGAACGTTGAGTTCCAAAAGCCATAAAAGTTCCCGACGCCCTTCATGCATTGAACGCTACAATGAACACGATACGAAAGTACGCCTGTATATTTATACCTTATGGTCATTTTGTACAAATATCATTTTTGTCTAACTAAAAGTGGTAGGCGATGAAGCTATCCCTTCCAAAATGTACCATTTGCAACAGGCGTGTGTGAGGTAACCTCAGGGTTTTGTATTGAGAGAGCATTAGTTAGCAATTTAGGTCGTAAATCTGGCATTCATGGCGCACAAAATGGCCGAAAGGCAGTCAACAGAATTGCCTATGGACGGCTTGAAAATTACAGATCTAATATAAAAATAGATACCTCATAATGCTCGCAGTAATGCCACATTTCTTAGAGAACCCCCGGAAAACTGGATTGGAATGGAAATGAGGTAATTTTGTTCTCTTGGTGGCTTTTAAACCGGGAGTATCCCAATAGGCATGGGAACACGGAACTTCTAAGTTCCCATAGCTAGAAAAATATTCATGTCTCACACACAGGCATAAATAATGGGTTGTAGTCTTCGGCTAAAAACGCGTGCTACGGACGTGTACTGCGACCCAGAGGAGTACTTACAGAGTGGTAATTATTGAAGTCGTAATGCAAGTAGCAAAGCCCGTCTAAGCTGTTTGCTCAAAGAAGAGTGGTTGGACATTCTCTACGCCCCTATCTAGTAGATGAGGCGTTCTGGTAGGGGTACGGAATAATGCGCTGGATTGGCAAGTAGTCAGGCTTTATAGTGTGGCATCGAGGGTACCAACGTACGTAAGCTTCTGGTCTAGTCATGCGGACGTCTACTTTTTTCAGGTAGCACGTAGAGGCGACGTAGGACCGATATCAGGGAATGTTTGCGCGGCATCCCGATGCAGAGAAAACAACAATAAAATACATATTATGACTGGCACTGACGTGCTAACATAAGCTGTGCATGACGAGGCGCATGGTGAAGGGGCCAAAGTATGACGTTGTTGGTTCAGGTAAAAAGGCACGTTTGACAGGGGTATGATACTATATTATACTATATTAAACCTGACTGCAGTTGCGAACGAAAGACCAGGGCGTACAGCCCTTCCACTCCACCTCCCGCTCGTCTCCCCTCAGGAAACACATAGAACGTGTTCACATATAAAAGTTTAGCCGGCGATTTTTTGGTCTTGACAACACTCCAAACCACCATGGCCCCGCCCACCGTGTCTGCGCATGTAACCGCATCTCTCAGCATTTTAAAAATGCCGTAACCGGCATGTAGTAAGTGAAACGATCCTGGCCAATCCCCCAAGTGAGTATGCGCCACAAACTGCGCAGGAGGCCGCCTGGTTCTTGCTGCGGCAGGAAACTAAACATCCAACTCGCGAGGGGCACGATCAAATGCAGAGCATTTCCGGAGGCGCACGAAGTTAAGTAGTTTGCGTTACGTTAATGTTGTTGCACTTGTTGCTGTTGCTTGTTGTATTGTAATTAAATGAGGAGACGTAATTACGTGGTCACGTGACATCATTTATTAGCAGGTGGATATGACATCATTTATTAGCAGGTGGGTATGATTATTGTGGCTCAGTGGGAATAGCACCATGTACCTCGCGTTCCGCCCACAGGTAGCGGATGCGTTGTATCAGCAGCTTCTTGACGTAGTTTGAATGAGTCAATGATATAAGGCGCGTTCGTAGCCCTCCATTCTGTGTCGGCTTTGTGGCGCAGTGGGTAGAGCACCATGTACCTTGCTTTCCGCCCGCAGGGTCGTGGGATCGAAACCAGGCGCCTGTAAGTATTCTTTTTTATATATAGTGTAGGGGGAGGGGTGCGGACTACGATGGACAACTAGAACGGGTGACATCGTGAGTTAAAGAAATGCTCTGCATTTAAAACTGCAGTCAGTTTTCACTCGTGCCATCGTTTCAACATTGCAGGAGTCATTTTCAAACTTGGAAATGTGGATAGAAGAAATCGATGCTTATGCTCGGGAAGACGCCGACAAGATCCTCGTGGGGACCAAAAGCGACCTCACCGACAAAAAGCGTGTCGACGAAAGGAAAGCACAGGCAAGTGACGATTTGGTAAAGCTGCCCGACTTTTTATCAGGCGCAACACAAATTTCATTTGAGTGGCGACAGAAATGAAAGTTGCAGTAAAGATTGCTGTGGTTCGTTTTTCCGAAGTACGGTGTCGATCAGGAACCCAATCGCCCGGGCTCCGGTTGATTTGGCAGGAGGCTGGCAGGGTGATGGTGTTGAAGTTCTTGGAGATGGCGGTCGAAATAACGAACTCGAGGCGTTGGGGTTCATTAAGTGAAACGAAGAGTTTATATACAGCTATTTACAGTAGGAAAACTGGGTACATGAGTAATAAAAAGAAAAACTTCAAACTTCAGCTAGACGCTAGAGCTCCACGTGCGCACAAATGACTTGAGTTTCTCAACTTCATCTAACTCTCCTATCCTCGGAGCGTACACAAACCGCTCGAGAAACGACGGCCGAGACTTTGTCTCGCCGCAAGATCCGTCTAGTTGCTCGGTACGGCGCTGTACCCTAAACCTCCGACGCGATCTTAACCTCTAACCAAGGGGGCTCACAAATCCCAACCTAGCTGCAACGGTCGAGACTCCTTGTCCCACCAGGAACTGCCCAGCTCGGCGCTCAGACAAGAACGATTTCCAACGGCCAAATTCGGCCTTATAAAACCTCGAGATCACCCTCTCTCGGGAACGCCCCTGTACCATTCGTACACGCGTAAGGGAGTGCCCAAATTCACGTAGACAGCTGTCACTCAGCACGCCACGGAATATTCAATGAGGCGCCGCCATCTTTGGGTCAACGGCACGCTCACAGACGAGCAGCTGCGCGTGACCCCGCGGGGTGAGAGCGAAAAGCGGCGACAGTGCACTGTGCCGGCCGGGGCGCGTTTACAATGGTGTCTTGCGCGGCGCGCGCTTCGACGCCGGTAATTCCACCACCTCCGCGCGTCACGTCGACGCTTCTCGGAACCCGGCGGCGCCGTCTGCGTTCTCAATGAGGGATTATCCCTGTGGTATGCGGTGGGCCAGACAATCCGTCTCCCGTGCGCGCCGTGACGAATTGGCGACGGCTGCAGCGTAGAGTCGACCGTGCTGGGCCACCAGACAGAGTTGCGGGTTTTCACGCGCAGCCCGGGCGCCTGGCCACTAATCTCATTAGTGGACCTTACAGTTGCCATTATTTGTTCTGGAGCCTTTCTTCGGTGTAAACTTCAGTCAGCTAAAGTATAAAACCAGTTGTGCAGGCACGTGCAAGAATTGACTCACGCTAGCTTGAAGGGCCCTCTTTATTGTATACCTGAATGCCGACATGGGACTGAACGCTGTTGTTACCGTGATTTTCAGGAGGGGTTAGCAGTGGGGGGGCTCATGGCAACCAGCGGAACACCACGATGTCGCTAAAGGAAATTTTTTCCGAGAAGCTAATGCTCTCGTTTGTGTTAAAAATGTTATTGCAACCGTAAAAATACATGACTTCTTCATCAAACTGTGCAAGGAGCGAGTTCTAAAATAAGCTGTTAGTGGTTCCAAAGATTTTTCTTCTCCAAATTCAACCAGCCATGTATTTTTATTTGAACACGCATTACCGCTTGCAATGCCTCAAACAACATTCAGTTCGATTACCCTAACCTTTACCAGCTTTATAAATTCAAAACTGTTTCATCTACCGGACAAACGATGAAACGTGTGTTTCTTTCAGGCAGTCAATTCAATATAGACAGAAACAGAAGTATAACAAATTCTCTTCAGTGTATCTTTAACAGTGGCTGCTAAATGACGTGTTGGCTTGCTGGCATGCGCATTATCATTGTTTCGGCTCCCTACCGTGCGGGAGCATTGTTGACGTTGCTAGCCTACGATTAGCCGTACTTTCATAATTTTATCCCTTGTATGGAGACATTTTGTATATGCGACTATGAAGATGTTTTTTAGGGGACTCCAATCTTCCTTCCTGTTAAAGCTATCTTGAATCTTCGCGATATCACAGGCACCAGTGGGACGTATCCTAATTGCGTGAAATAATTTCGGTAGCTCCGCGACTGGGTTCGCTCTGCGGTTTTTGACACTTTACATTCCCCCCTTTCAGGATAAGGTTTTTGGTCTGAGATAGTTAACCGGTTGCGTTTTATGTCCGCCTCTTCAAACGACTACTACACCCAGTGATTATTATCGTTTGGTTCTCATTCTGTGTTTTTATGCTGTGTACACTTCGTGTGGTTAAGACCGCAAATTTGTTCAGCGTCGGTATTCAGAATTCTTGTCCTCACTCTTTTACTGACGCGGGTTCGGTTTGCGTCTTATAGCTGACCTCAACCTTTTCTTTTTTCTCCCGCACCCAATTCCGCTCCTTACCCTCCTGTGGTCGCTGCTCTTAAAATGGCATTCTTTGAACATCAGCACTATGCACGGTGCCTCAATTGTCACAAATCATCAAGTCGATTCGGGCTTCATTTTCATGTTGCAGCCTTTTTACATTGATTCGGCGTTACTTCGTTTCCCTGAAGAATGTGTTGCTTATCTTCATCTTTTTACTCACTGCAAACTAAGAAGTCTGTCTACTAGGTTATTCTGACTACCTACTCGAAGGATTTGAACTGCACGTTAGCCTTCTTGTTTCTTCTTGCTGTTGCGGTGGTGCCATCACTACTGTCTACTTCGCTTTTACATTATTCATGGCCGATTTGGTTTCCTCGTAGGAGTCGTACAAAACCTCATCATGATAGACAGAAGTGCGACTTTAGGCTTGCAAAAATTAAAAGTGAAATTCGCAACTATCACACTCTGCGAAACAACGGTTTTTCAGTGAGTGGTACTGAAAAGAGCTGTCACAGTAAGCGGTAAATCACACCAATTTGATGTCACGTATGATTCAAACAAGTGTCTCCAGAGTGGCAGCCGAGTGAGTTGCAACTACACTACCTCAGCATGTTGTGAGCGGGGGAATAAGAGTTATCCCAGTCCGTGTTCGGTGACGTCATATCACTCGGCATGGAATCGTGACCGCCAGTGAGTAGAAAATGGGCACCCCAGTCACAGAGAACTGTTATCCTGTCTTGTTGTCCTGTCTCCATGGTGGAACTCTATCGTCCTTAGGTCAAACAACGGCTCGCTCTAATTCTGCATACGTTGTGGCGTGGAGGGTTGCCAGTCTGCCTGTCGAAGAAATTCGCACTAGAAGACAAGAAAACAATAGGGGAGGGGACCAAACAGAATGTAGCGGTACAAACGTTTCTTAAATTATCGCACCATCGACGCTGGCGTAGTTGGATACACATTTCTAGGAAAACACCACGTAAAACCTCAACAAAGCACATAGAACTCCAAGCGCTGAATCGCCAATTGCCAGGCCAGGCCGCCGTGGCTTCGCCCTCAACGGTCGAAAGTAGACTTAGGGGCTCCGCAGAATTACTTCCTTACTCCTGCTTGGCTTGATCACAGCGGTTGCGACCCTTTTGATAATTATTAAACTTACGTCGTTACCTGCAATCTCCGTCTGGATCATGAAACCCACCTCGGAACCCTTCCTTACTATCCTCAATGCATCAGTAGCATGAAGTACGCGCGCTTTTCAGCATCTTAAAACCTTCACTTGTCTTTGCAACGTTGCTTAATCCAGGCACATCCGATTTACTATCGAAAGTGGGTCTAATATTACGGCTAAGTTACCCTCACTCCTCACTGTCCTACCGCAACACGTTTTCCGATTCAAATTACAGTGGTAACCTATCCGCCCATAGAGTGTTGGGACACTCTTCTGTATTGCTGACCCCGCCCCCGTAGTAAACAGGTGCTCTAAATACGGCCGCTCAGGCCTGAACCGCATGCGTTCATTTGTATTTGTATGTGTATTGCTATTTTATTTTTTACCTGTCTGTTGTGATCAGCCCTTAGGTAAGCTAACTTGGCGAGTCCCAGCGTGAATTGTCCAGAGAAAGCAGCAAACCTGTCAGATTAGAGTCCGAGATGTTCAGTTACCTATTCCGATAATCTAGTCGGTGAGGTTAACTGGAAATGATAAGCACCCACGACGATGTGCAGTGTAGCTATTCCGTGTTCGTATCGAACGTCTTGCTGTGAATTAGCCTACTTGGGATACAAGCGACGTGCATAAACACGAAGATTGAACTTGGTGCACCCCAGAAAATTGGCGCTGGAGGTTGTTTTGCACCGCTTCTATTAAACCAAAGAATTTATTGTACATAAAAACAAAAAAACGACTCAGGCAGCCATTACACTACAAAGCTTGTCCAAACACGCCGATGTCCAAAAGCGCTCCCAAGCTCCCGCACTCCAAATAACATCCAAGAGAAATGACTTTGAAATACTATATAAATTTTGAGTTCGGACGTAGTAAAGTTTTTAGGTGTTGAGCGGCAAAACAGTGGTAATACTAACAGGGCTTAGGTATTGGTAACGGAAAACGGAAGGATCTTGATTCTTGCATTTCTGTAGTTCCTAAAAAAGGGCAATCCTTTTGGAGAAACCCTGCGGCATTTTTGTCGTACACCAAATAGCAGCATACCAGTCTGCAGCCCTCCTGCTGGTGGAAGTACTTATTATTAATTACAATAAGTTCGCTGAGTTTTTCCAACGTGCCGTATGCTCACGCATATGCGGGGATTATGCTTCTTTTAGGAATATTGGCGTGTCACTACACAGACAAAAAATGGCCAATTCTTGTTAATACAGCCTCAAGTTTCTTGCTGTCGGTAGGTTTGTCACAATTTGCCATAATTAACTATCAAGAAGCATAGGAACTACCTAATTTCATTGCCATGTAAAGCGCATCTTTTCCCCAAAAGTAAATAATGGCGTGAAGCCGTTTCTGAATGTTCATCTTCTTCACTTTTAAGTGCATCGTACCTAAGCTGTTGCTTAAATTAACACTGATCGTCGTATTTCTACATTAATTAAGCAAAGTGCCCTTGAAGACTCATCGAATGAAATGGCAATATGAATGTTTCGCTTTCTTTCAGAGGTTTGCGAAAGAGCTTGGCATTCCCTTCATTGAGACCAGTGCCAAGAATACAACAAACGTGGACGAAGTCTTCAAAGCAATCGCGGCATCGATAATAAAGCGGATGGGCCCCCCAAAAAAGAGGAACATTACCGGCAGCCCGGAGAACTTGACCCTTGCAGTTGCTCCCAAGAAATACCACTTCTGGTGCTAGCAAACCACTTCTGCGTTTCCTCGCCTTACATAAACAGAGTGAACCATTATTTTAAAAGCGTTTGATCGGTGCTGCTTGCCCCTATTCATTTTTGCACCTCTTTCAGAAGTATTCATCTTGTGCTCGTATATGAAGTACCTGAAGCAAAACAATACTTTCCACGTCTGGCACCACAAGCGAGACCACTACTGTCTGCCGTAGAAGCTACAAGGCACCCCAGTGGGGCCACGGCCATCATAGGAAATGCCCCGCTTCCCGTTTAAGCTGCAGGAATGACCTTGTCGCCGCTGCAAAAATTACACATATGCAAGAACATGGGTGTCTAAACAATAAGAGTCGTCCCGGCTGCTCATGCTTTCTCTGGAGAATTACGAAGAAATGGCTAACCTCTAACGAATAAAGATGGTACATGATGTAACATCTAACATTTGCTATCCATTGTTGACAGAAGCACCGATGCTTTCACAAATGCCGCCAGATATCAGCTTGCGCTTCTTCTAAGCACGTGTAAAGAAAACGCGAGGGCTGATGTGGCACATTTTCAGACCCCAAGTTTAATGAACAATCTTCATAGAGCAGCCTCACTCTCACCTAAAAGTGGATCACTGGAGTACTCTTGATAATTACATTTTATGTGCAAGCTTTATACAGCTTACTGAATGAAGTTGACGATGATGATGATGCTTAGCGGCTGCCTCTTTGTAACGGGGTGGCGTTGCGCAGCGACCTTCGTCGTAACGCCAGTGTACAATCACCTCGCAAAAAAAAAATTCGAAGAACGCCTACTTGCAGCGCGTCTAGCGGTGGAACGGCTACTAGGCCACCAAGTGCCCACAAAGCGGAGCACATACTTGCAACTGTGTAGTCGCCAATGTTTAGTGGCGGGATTTTTAGTTTCATACGAGGTAAATACACAGAGTTGCTAACCCACAAAGAGTAAAAACCGACATGACGAACTACTTCGCTTCGCCTTTACATGCATGACGACAGCACCATCTTAATGAATAAGGTAGTGGGAAAGATATAAGGCGCGTTCGTAGGCCTACTTGCGCTTGAATTTATGGCGCAGTGGGCATCGCGCTGTGTACCTCCTGTTACGGCGAGGGAGTTCGTGGCTCGAATCCGGGTGGAGCCACGTCAATGGAAATCCGTGACGGATATGGGGCCGGTGAGATCTTGATGTACCCGGGCATAAAAACGCAACTATGTTAGAACGCCAATGAATGCCCATTCCAATTTAGCGCTGCGATGGTAGAGAGTTTTGGCTGAGCGAGCACCGTGCATCGCCTGCTTGATTGCTTCTAAACATAGCACTCAGACAAGCACTCTGTTTTGGATATCAAGAAATCCTTTAATATTGGCTACTTGTTGTTCATGCCACCACCAAACAATAGTCTAGTACAACTCAAGGTTATCACTTCTCTGGGAAATCACGTTGCCCCTCTCCGAGCGCAACATCCCTCGTTCGTATGCAAAAGAAAACCGTGAACGCCTTAGACAAAATTGCTCCTGACCTACAGTTTCGGCTTGCGAAAGGGTTTCGTCCAGCAGGCCTTCGAAATTCAGGCATTGAACAATTCACAGAAATTGCTTCCTAAGCAGTTACATAAATAATTTCTCCTCTTCCTGCGTCCCCGCATTGTCCACATGGTGAGATAACAGCAATGATTACATTCCTTTAACGTGAAGTTCCAGGAGAATTGCTAAAAGTTAGTCATCTTGCACTTGAAAACGTCTGAATCCTTCCTTAGCCGTGCTTGGTCAAGAATCTGCCTTTCCTAGAAGCCGGAACAAGGATGTAAATTTGGTAACGTTAGGTTAACAGCCCTTCCATCAAACCTTAATAAATGAACTGAGGGTGCGCTGCTTCGCCGTAATGATATGTTTTTGAGTACTACGAACATATTACACTCCAGGCAAATTGGTTTTCCAGGAGAATGCTCCATCTGGCGGGAAAATACAGACTTGAGAAGTCGCTTCCGCTGGGCCTCCATGAAAAAAAACCACATCGTCGCTTTGGTCACTTTTGAGGTCTCAAGAGCTCACGACACTGTAATCACGCCCTCCAATATTTGCTGACTCGTTCTTGGTTCCCGGAGTACATCAATTTTGTCGGTAGCTGCTTTTCTAGACAACCGGCAGTTGTGTTGCTGCAAACGTGGCTACTTCTGTTCTAGGTATTAAGAGAATCGTGGAATCCACCAGGGTTCTGTGTTCCACCCAGTATCTTTCAATATGCCTCTGAGTCTCATGTTTATCGACCCGGATGTAAAAACTTGTTTACGCTGATGACACTCTTTTTTTTATCTTCTTCGCCGGACCTTCTCGCCTTCTATTATTAGCTGCAGTCACAATTTGCTGTTCCGAAAGATCGTTGAATAATTACAATTATCCTTCCAGCGTCAATAAATAGGTGTATACACTTGTGCTCCCGTCTTCAGACTTGATCCAGATATTATTATATTGTCATACATTCATTCGTCAAGTCCACTTGCTGAGCTATGATGGAGTGCTATATGGCAGTGCATTAAATTCGCGTCTCCATATTCTCGTGGTGTATACGTACCTCGTCTGTTACGTCGAATACTATGATGAAGCCGTGCGCCATCTGGTATTCATTCCAAATGGCCGGGGGGCGATAGTCCTCTTTGCCAGCAACGTCGTTCTGAAACAAATCCACATTTTTAATTCTGCGTTCATTTAGGGTAATATATATAGGGTTTTGCCCCCTATTCTTGCGTTAGCGTAACCTGAGGTGTTTTCCTATCCATCACACCCGCGCTAAATTATTCACGGGCCGGCCCACTCCCTCATTGGCCAATTCATGATTGATTACTCAATGGAATACACCGGACTTTGTTCATCCGCGCCTCCACAAACAGGACCCTCTACTCCAGCGCCGTCTTTCGTGTGGGCTGTCTCGATCCCAGTCTACTTTACATTTTAGACTGTGGTTGGGAGCGGCCTTTGCGAGAACCTACTCCTTCCTCGTCGTGATGTCCAGTAGTCCCCACTGCGACGCCTGCAAGGTTGAAGAGAGACAATCGAACATGCGCTTTGTTGTTGCCCCCAGTATTCATATGAAAGACGCATCTTGGCCGCCGAGCTCAGTCGATTCGACAATCAACCGTTCAAACTAGAGACTATTCTAGGACATCGGCCCCGTACAATCAACTTCGCAGAAGGCAACAAAAGCCCTCCTGCGTTTCATGAAGGAAACACGCTTCGATGAAATACTACAGTACCCACAACGGGACTAAAGTCTTCGCGTCCCCCCGCTCGTATCCCCTCTTTTTCGCCTGTCCTCTCTTTCATTTCCTGAACACCCCTTCCCCAGTATCGAGTAGCAATTCGTTCTCTAAGCCTGAATAACCTCTCGGCCACGGAGCACTCTCGGCCTTTCCGTTCGCTTTTCTCCTCGTCCTCCTCATGCTGCTCTCTTCCGAAATAGATAAGGCATCGTAAAACAAACATCTGACATTTGCTGCTATAGAGAGAGTTCCCAAAGAGGTTCGAAGCGATTTCTGTTAAAAGCTGTCTTCCCTGACTTGATCAACTTGAAGTTTACACAAGAAGGCTGAGCTTTCGTCAACAACTTAGGCAAGCCTAACTTAACTTAACTGATCCCAATTTAACGTATCTGTCGCTTAACCGGTACAGAAACCATCGTTACATTCCACTTAGAATCACTTGACGGACAAAGTGCAGACACTTCACGCCTCCACTTCCCAGAATCAGCTTTTTCCGAGGCTGCTGTGCACCTCTTCCTCTCACTTTCTGTCAACGCCTACCCCCACCCAATGGCTGATCTCATAATCATCATCATCATCAGCCTATCTACGCTTACTGCAGGGCAAATGCCTCTCCCATAAATCTCCAATTATCACGGCTCTGTGCTAAATGCGACCAATTTATCCCCGCAAACTTCTTGACCTCATTTGCCCATCTAACTTTTTGCCGCCCCCTGCCACGCGTGCATTCACTAGGGATCCAATATCACGCAATATCACGCTGCAATATCACGCACCCAATGGCGTGCGCACTCAGCACACATCAAGCCACGGCGGCCCATATAGCTGCGCTGCTGTCGGGATAGCAGGTTCGTCTCAAAAACCTGAGGCCCGGTTCGATTCCTACTCGGACCGGTATGTCTTAATTTTTTCCACCGCTAATTTCCAGCGCGAATGTCAACTTTGTCTCCAGCCCCTCTCTAGCACGTTTGACGTAAACACAACCTTTGGGGTCATTCTGTTCATTGTTTCCGGAGCTCTTTTTTGCATAATCTGCTATGGACAATGCATATGACTGATTTTTTTAGTGATTTCGCGCAATTATGCCCGCCATATCTGCCCGCCACTATCATTGGGTTCGTTTCAACAAGCCATCGAACAATCCATCTGCCCGTAATCGTCCCGCCTTCCATGGAACACCTCTTGACAAGTAGACCTCTTGGAAGTAGAACAAATGCGCTTACCAGAACATACCTCCAAATTGTTTTTTTTTTTTGCATTCATTACTATAGGACCGTATTTAAGGGCAGCGTATTGGGCGACTAATACACGGATTCAGTGTGCCTGATGTCGACTATAGGGTAACTTTTAGTATTCATTGCAGAACTGCACGTATACGGCAGCGAAAAGGAGCTCACACAAACTTTATCTAGTTTCTCCCATTCTAAGAGCAACGGCAGTGTTAAGAACAAAGAAAATAAAATAGGCCACACTTACGTTCTGCTACCTGATCGTTTTCCCGTCCAGGGGAATAGTCCATGTCCTCTGTTGGTTGACGGAAGAACAAATTAGAATGATAACAAACATACAAACATAAAATAAAACAACAAACTCCCTTGCCTACGCCTGTCCCAAGCACCGGACCCTAGCACAATGAATTACCCAAAACGGGTTGCATGATTTTGACACGTCATCTGTTGCGGACTGAAAGTGACATTAAAACTTCTTTACGTTTTGTAGTTTCTATCGAATTCTAAATGAACGTTTAGTTTGTTGTTAAAAAACTCCTACATACAAATCCTGTTCTCTTGAAGAGTATTCAAATCTTTAGTTGGTTTTTCTGAAGGAATACCTCGGACATGTCGTGGATCACCGTGACTAGGTCCCCGAGGTCTGAATAATTCGGGTAAGGGAATTACGGGGTATAAGTGTGACTCAATAACTCAATAGTCATCAGCAGGCCAAGCAGTTCGTCTGCAGCAATCGCCCTAAGCTGTAGTACTTGTTGCTCAACTCCGGGTAGGCAAAAAGGAAATTAACGGTGAGCAAGGCGTAGGGATATTACGGTACGTGATTAAACGATTACTGGCTGATCTACCGCCGTGGTAGGGACGAGTCTGGCACGTGTACGGGTAGCTTCCCCAGCGCACGTTTGTCAAGCCAAGCATACCAACTTAGGGAGGTTGGCCAAGATTGACAAAAAATTCCAGTGCTCGCCGTTATCGTGACACCACTTGTTGTGAACGAGAAAGACTCCAGCATTCGCCATAATTGTGGTAATACTTGTTCGGAGCGAGAAAGATGTCATAATGCACGGTCCTCAAGGATATGTCCAACAATAATACTTCCAAAAAATAATGAGAAGCTCACGCCAATAGCAAAAATGACGGAGTAAAGGTCTCTGCGGCAGTCAAGAAGCAGCACATCGGCTGCAGTCGTGGAGATAAACTTTCGTGATGGTCATGAAGGTTGCGTACAGCTTCCCACTTTCAAGTCTTCCTGTTAGTGTCAGCTTTGTTCATTTTTTTTCAAAGGTTTGCGAAGTGGGCAGCGAGCGCCGATGTGTGTAAAAAGGGCTCGATTTCTTCGGTTGCTGTTTAGATGCAAGTTCGAATACAATGGAAATCTTTAAAGAAAGCGGATGCGCTTTCTGATTGAGATATTTGCGGAAAATTCCCCTGTCAAGTCGTGATAGCGTTTGTTTAGTGCGTGTCTTCTTCCCAAAATGCAAATTGACCGGAAGCGATGTTGCACCAGGTTGTGGTGTAGGGGATCAGTTCGCGATAAGTATTGGGCAAGAGAGGCCCGGTGTGACGCCTTCCAGAACTTCATGAAAGCCGATTCTTGTTTTTTTTTTAAGTATCATTGAAGAGACTAAAATCAGCAACTTTCTACCAGGTGTATATCATTACTGGTAAGGGTGGTGAAGTGATTACCAATGAGTCATGGATGTTTAGGGGGATGAAAGTTGGGATCCAGGCTATGTCCGTGAAATGTGATGGTGTATTGGTTCGTAGTAGGTTGATTGATAATAATGTTGTGTCGGCACCAAGGGCTTTCGTGGCCGACAGATGACTAAAAAGACGTCGCCGGTCTAATAGCCTCTGCTCTGGCCACATATATTTATTCGGTCAGTATGCCTGTTGGACAGTAGGGAGGCAATTTGATAACTGGATATACATCTGTTATCAAGTCGCATTCTTAGGCTGCAGTTTCGCAAACAGAAATTGAACCGCGACTTGAGCTCCAGCAGCCCTGCGAGAAAAAACACCACCAAGAGTGGAGGAGGTAGTCATTTTATTCCTTTAGAAAATTTCGTGGGTAATCAAAATTTTAACACCCCACTATGTAGGAGCTTGAAGCGTTTTCAAGATATATAATCTGTATTCAGGAGATCGTGTGGAGGTATTATGGCAGTATAGCAAATTCAGTCTGCGACAAACGTCCGATTCTCACCCAATCAATTTCAAGGTCGACCCTAATGGCGTGCTTGTTTGTCGCTTTGTTCGTATGTCGCAGAGCTGCTTTGAGGTTTCGCTGTTTAATAGTCCCGCTCCTTGGCCCCGCTACTCTTCTGTCGCGTGGTGTCTTGTCATTCTGTTCTTTTGTGACGGGCCGTTTGAACTCCGTGCTTAGCGGTCGTTGCCACTTTGTGCTAAGTAGCCAGGCCTTGCAGCTACGAATCCAATCAACTACAAGTCCTGCAGCTGATGCGATTGTGGTATAGTATCTGCAATATTCGTACTGTCGGCGAAACCCAATCGGTGCAGCAAAAAGTGTCGTCGCGGAAACATTTAGGAGCAACAGTTCCCATTGAACAGTGGGCCAACGTTACCAATGCCGTTTTTTGCGTAACATATTTGCTTTGGTTAACTGTATTCGAACTTCACGCGCCTCTCCTTTCTCATTACGTTCATTTATTTTTTTATCACTCCTCTTTCCTTTTAGCCAGACGCCACTCTCTCCACCGTTCTACATTGCTGTTGTTGGACGCAAACAACTTACCGGGTTTTATAGATACCAGCACTACTTGTGGCCTGTGCAGAAGCGGTGATTTTGTCCTAGGAACTTGACGCAAAGGATGAGCTCCACAAAGTCTAAGGCTTCTAACAGGCTCTTCCGTGATGCATTGCTCATGAATGGCACCACTTCTTTTTCTTAGCCTCCGTGATTACTTTAAGGGACCACCCTATCAGTCGATGCTACAAAAAGCGGTAATATAGTAAGCGGAGAAGCTGACAAAAAGAAAAGACAAATGTCTTAAACATTTCTTTTTCGTATTCATCCGTGGAGAAGCAAGGCGGACAGGTGCGATTTCTAGGACAGGCGATGCTTTTTCCCAGAAGCATTGCGTCGAATTGCAGCTTCAGATATTCCGGTAAAGTTCCAGTAGCCGCGGGGGCCCACACGCTTTATGATGAATGCTGTGATCATTTTGAACACTTCCGCTACGTTTTCCCCAGTCTTTGCACTGGCCTCGAGGAATGGAATACCAAGATCTTCTGCGAACATCTGGAAAGGAAAAAAAGATTATATTATTCGTTCGGCTTTTGATTCGAAAGCTCCTCGACTGCATTTCGCTTCTAAATTGAGAGATCTCTAGAAACAGTCTGACTTCATGTAACAAGATGCTTTAGTTCAAATATGTAAATATTGCCTGCTAGACGTGTACACGAAACAAAAGGTGCGTTTGATGCGACATTTGAACTATGCATTCGCACATTCTCATCAATTATGTAATAAACAAATTTCTAAAGTTCAATAAAGATCATGTATTTCCTGCTGCGTGCGCTGCCTTTGTCAACGCGGTCATACACTATGCTCACTATCACCACTAAACTCCTGTGTATGTGTTTTGCATGAAGCCAATACAAAACTCCGGAAGCAATTCGAAAGTAATAACCAGTACTTACTAACAGTACCCAAGAAACGTACAAAGCGACTGGACATTTAGGTTTCACAAGAATGTCCCTTGCTATAGCAAAAGAGGTTGCTTTGAATCAGAAACCAGATGCATGAGGTAACCCAGAGCGTTCTATCTCGGACCATCAAGCAGAACACTGTCATCACTATTTTTATCCTTTTGGGATCTGTTCTATCTAGGACCATCAAGCGGAACACTGTCGTCACTATTTTTATCCTTTTGGGATCTGAGCAAACAAAACACAGTGCGAATGCGCACGCAGGAGTACATAATATGAGTTTCAGTATCTCTCACAAATGCTTATTCATTAAGCTGAATACATCCTGAATGAATATCCTCCCCGTCTAGAAATACCGCGACGAAGTTTCCTTACACAGTGAGTTGTGCAAAAAAATTTGATTGAAACAGCCTACGTGCTTGTGGTAGGGGCATTTGTCCTGTGCGGTCCTTCCTAGTCCTGAAAGTACAAGTCTTCCGTGGCAATCCCGGCTGACGTAACGCTAGTCAGAGGGGCCCAAACTGGCTACCTGGGTGCCGAACGCTCATAACTGGGGTTGTTTTAGACGTGGGGTGATGTACAGTCACGTAAAAATGACACACGGACATGAAAATACGAACGATAACACGCAAAAAGCGCCATTTTGTTCCGTCGAAATGAAATTGTCACGTGGCTTTACTACAGGAACAAAGATTGAAAGTGTGTCCTTGCAAACATACCACTAGCGAGGTGTTACTTTATCTTCCCTATTCATTTTGTTTGATTCCGTGTGTTCTGGTTCATATCTTCGTGTTCTCATTTCATTTGTTCATGCCTGTACATATAGTATCTCCCATACTATATACACGTTGGGATTATAGCAAGACTCATCTATCGCTACCTAGAACATAGGGTACTAGGAGTGTAATGCAGTGGTTAATTTAAAACAATTTTCTCGAACGCAATTTTTCAAACAAGTGCCACTATGATTTCAAATGAAAAATGTGGAAAGGGTATAAAAAGAAAACTCTCTTTGCTCTGTTCACGCTTATACGTCGCCACCCTTACTGACCGTTTCATATACTGAGGTATCATACTGAGCAAGCAAAGAGATTTCGATTTTAAAAATCCGGTTGTGCACCCCGTACGGATGGTTAACCAGTGAAGTTGTAGCGAGCGGCGATTGTTTTCAACAGTCACGTTGGCGTTGCTACTTTCGCAGCGCTACCGCCAGTGCCTGCGTTTATCGTTTGAGCTTTGCGTCATGCAGTAGCTTGCCGAACGCGTGATCTGCTTCCAGAGAGAGTACTTCTTGCTATCTCCGATGCGGCGTCCCTGCTTTCAGGTGTCGCTTGAGGCGAGGGGGTAGCTACGTCTTCTGTAAACCCATTAAATCACTGGTCCCTAACTTCTAGCTCCTCTTCAACCGGGTTTTTTAAATGCAGAGCATTTCTTAGCCTCGCCTGTTCCTGCGTCGGACGGTGTCAACAGTTTCGCGTCCGCAGCAGGTGCGCCTCTCCTTCCCTCCTCTCTCTCAACAGCAGCAAGCGCACGCATGCGTCGTAGTCAGCCCGTTCGCTCCGTCGCGGTCTCGGCGTAACAGGTGCGTGATAGCAGCGCGGTGGGGCGTGGAAGGGCGCGCGCTGCTTGCGCATGCGCGCTCTCCCCCCCGTACTGCTCTCGCTCTACTGCGCGCGCTGCAAATATAGCGGCTAGCGGTCGCTCGTGTTTCAGTCACTGCGTTGCTCCTTCCTTTCTTGGTTGACGCTCGTGCCCACGTTTACTTGTGTCTGTATACTCCAGCATCACGGAAGAAGCGATGGAAGCAACACTGCCTTCAATCAGTACTGAGGCCCCAATGCTCTGCATTTACTCGTGTTCCCCTCGCTGGAAGGCGCGGGAATTTTTTTTTTTTAGAAATGCTCATGAGGTTGCGCCGGAGAAGTTTTCAGTGTACACGGGCCTGCTAGATTTTCATTTATCGCGACCATTTAAAGCTTTCATCAGAAAGTCAGGATAGACCGAAACCCAAGCCATCGCTGTGGCCTTGGGTTTCGACCGAGCGCCGCATTTTGCAGACGTGGTGGGGATTCCCGAAATGGTACCAAACGGAGCTTCGTTGCTTGCGTCACTTTTGCAGCCAGCTAGACTCCGATATGACAAAGATAATGGTCAAAAGTTAATCAATAGTTAACCAAGGTAATCAATAGTTAATTATACAACAATTGCTTAGCAAAGTCTAGATGTTGCACACCGTTCGCAATAAACGAATAGGCTCAAATTGTGAACCTACCTCTTTTGCACTGTGATGTTAGCCCTTCTTGTACACGTTTCAAAATACAAACCATAAATTTCTTCAGGTTGTACATCTGTACAGCTTTTATATATATTGCGGCCTTTTTTGCCAAAGTTTTAACTCTAATTAAAATTGCAAACTGATTGATGCAGTGTTTATTGTTATCTTTTATATTTTGTTCAACTTTTAGGTTTTGCTTGCTGGTTGCGATGTGGGGTCCCGTGGGTTTAGAGGCGATGGTTTAGCCTAGTTGTCGTATAACAGCTTTTGTCTTGGGTCTCTGTTCTTATGTTTGCTGTGACGCCGGAACTAACACAGGTATTATTATTCTAGCTTACCTCCTTTCGCAAGAATGAAATTTGTGGCAAAACTCGGTACACATGCGAAAGTGCGAATGGTGGTTTGCGGGAAAATTATCATCAAGAGATCGTCATCCCCGCGTCGCGGCTTGTTGAAGTGGCGAATGAACACACTTCCACCAGAATTTGGAGCTTAAAATTATATAGGCTAATCTGCGTGGCGTATCGCTCATCTAACTGCGGTAAAACCGCCACCATAGGTGTGTCTTCCTCTATTAAAGAAGAAGTACCGCCGATGCGGCATACTTTTTTCCTTTTTACGGGCCTTTTTTCCGCTGCAACAGTTTCGCATGTGCGATAAATGTGGCTGTAGGAGAACCTGAGGGTTTCAGATGTAGTGGGCGAGAAAAAACGAGGCTGGAAGCCGCGTATCTTCCGACTCAAAGTGGCGCTTGAAAATAGTGTCTATAGTTCGTAGAGTGCACGACAAAGGATATTGCCTCACTAGGAATACCCACACCCCGCCATGGTATGCGGGAACTTTTGGAAACACCGCGAACATCATCACGTAGGTTAGGTTATGTTAAGGTGAAAATGTCTTTCCTCTTACGGCTTCCGATAGTGGATGGGCGTTCGGAGCAAACGCCTGTCCACGAAACGAGTTATGCTCTTTCTATCTACGTCTGTCCTGTGACAATTTGGCAAGGTGGGTGGGTTACCACTTGATCCAGTTTTTCCCTAAACACTTGTTCGCTTCTGGCCCCAGTTCAGTAGACAAAACATGCGTTTACTAGACCAGCCCACCCCTGTGAGGCTTGAAAACGGACTTTGGGTCTCTGGTCTGTGATTGCTTCGACCGCGGCCAAACCAGAAGATATCTGGCAGGAAGCGCTGCTCCATTTCTCCTGCTCGCTCCTTGCACGCCCACATTTTTTCATGCCGAGAAATAGGGATGCCGAAGAGTGGCCGGACATCTTTGAACGCGCAGTTTTCTTCACAGAATTGGACGATCGCAAACTCATAAATGGCTGTTTCACTCACAAGTATGCCACTAAAACGTGTTTCAAGAACTGTGAGCCTACCATAAACATCTGAAACTTTGGCGGCGCCTTAAACGCATACTGGTGCGGTGCAAGAACAATGCTGGCCGAGTTCGTCCTTCATTCAATAATTTTCTAGGTGGCTGACGCCGGTATTCCGTGGGCCGGCGGCGGCGGGGGCGGAGGCGGTGGCGGTAGTGGTAGTAGTAGTAGTAGTAGTAGTAGTAGTAGTAGTAGTAGTAGTAGTAGTTGTTGTTGTTGTTGTTGTTGTTGTTGTTGTGAAACTTTAACATTTGGTTTAGGGTGTGAGCAGCGGAGGCAGCAAGGACCACCGCCACGTCCACGGCTTTAACCGTGACGGTTTCTTGGGTTTCTCGGTCAGTGCTCCCCTAAGCCTGCTCCCAGTGAGAGGAGAGGGGAAAGGTGTAAAAAGGTCACGCGGACACTCACATAGGGAGTGGAAAAGTGTGTCCAGCGCGCCACGTAAGGGGTAGTGAGGGGAGGCAAGTTGGTGTTGGTGGGTGTGCAAAAGGAGAGTGGGGTGTGGGAAACTGCGGGTTTGTAAGAGCCGCCACATGTGAGCGGACGGCGAAGTAGGTGAGCGGCCAGGGAGACGTAGGTTCCTGCGGAGGAGGTAGAAATTAGGAGTTATGTCACTGTACGTGGCAAGGATCGGGTGGTTAATTTCGGGGACGCCGTGTGTAAAAGAAACGGGAGCCGGGGATATCACTGCTTTGGCGTGTAGATGAACTTTGTTGAAGTTTTCTCCTTTTTGCACTAGGCTGCAGCACAGTGTTGAGCACAGACATTCTGGATTCCAGAGCACTTTCATGTGCGCGCTGTTTCGCTTTCTCATCGCACCCATTCTACAGTGGTGCATTTAGCGACGTGATGATGACTTCAGTGAGGAAGAGAATTGCGTGCCTCAATCAGTTGGTGGTGACAGTGATTCGACAGAAGCGAGTGACGAAGGCCACGACGGCGTTGGAGACAGCACAAGGCGGATCATTACTCGGTCAGCTACGCATTTTATCAAAGACAAAATGGATGGCAAAAGGCATTTCCTGCCATCTAGAGGTCTTCACTGTGCATAGTTTTATTCAGAGGCGCACACAGCTGCTCAATCCCGGTGGAAAAAAGCAGGGAAACCGGCAGTACCGCCGCAACCTCACTTAACAGCTGGTGGATGATCGGAAGGCTCGAGCCAAAAAAGCCAGAAAGAAAGGCCATCTGCACGTATGGAGTGCGAGGAAAGGCTATTTGGGAAGAACCATTTTATCTACAAGCTCCCAGGCCACAGCAGCAAGGACTGTGCTCTTCGTAGCTATAAAAACGCAATAGTAGCAAGGGCAGAAACTAATGTTCTGCAAAAACGGCAGTAACAACCCTGGCCTGCACCCAGGAGACTGCTGTGAGCGGTTTCACACACACACACACACACACACCTCAAATATTGGAAAAGGAGTAGCAAGCAGAATACAAGAGAAAAAATAAATATCCTGTGAGTTTTTCTTGCACAGTCTGTGTTTTTCTTCGCGGCGCGACAGAAACTGCCAAAATGGTTGCGGACCAGAACGGCCGGAAAGCGGGTGCAATTTCCGGACTGAAAAGCCTTAAAACTGTACGTGCATAACAAACAGAAGCTCATTCATGGTCAACAAACAATACCAAGGCAGAGAAAACTCCATGTTGCAACAAAAAATGAATGCCATGTGTTCCAATGCATCGCAATGCCAACACAATGCAACAACACAAATGATGTTACATATCATGCTTCAACTCTGGCACTGAAAGCCTACATTTTTAGGCCTGCCGCCATTGTGACAATAACTGTTAAATGTCTACCGATAATTTCACGGCAGCCATTAGAGATTGCCAAGTGCCCAATGTTTCAAATACCCCGCTACAATGAACTCTACTTGAATGAAATTTCTGCATGAACTGCTTTTATTCTCCATAAGCTTGCCATAGAGGTCAATACAAAAAAGTTTTTGCCATAACGAACCATTTTTTCAGGGTTGTTGTCACTTCAACAAACACTTTTTCTCAGTGGAGCTGGGTCAATTATTTATGTGGGATGAAATAGGCCACCTGTAACTTTCCGTACCTCCACGGAACATTCAATAGTACCGTGAATGTAATGTGGATGTAATAGTAACGTGGGCACACGTTATTCACTGAAAACGTGTGCCCACAGCAGTATTCATAGACAAGTTCACATGTGGATGCATTGTTTGGTAGTAATTGGTAGTGATAGGAATACGGCTGGCTGTCTTTAAAAAAGGCAGAGGCCCTATTTCCCAAACCAGAGCTGCAGCCAATCTGTGTCCACTCAAAATCCCGCGAATGTGCGCTGTGTCATGACGCATGCGTTGTGAGAACCTGTCATTGCAATTTTCCTCCAACCATTCCTCAAAGACAAAAGCAAAAAAAAAGTTTTTCACCATTCAGTCTCGAACCCTTGCACACTCGTCTTCCAAGGCCAAATGCCGCTGTGCCGTGCCACGCCAAACGCGAGGAGGGCTTTCGACAACCCAGCAGCCATCTGCAACTATAAGCTCAGTGGGCGAAACTGGCTGTACGGAAATATGTTCGCTCGCCGCATTTCTTCGCCCAGTGATGTGCTCTTTGCGAACAGGCAAAAAAGAGTGGTAGCTACTGGTACCCTTTTTATCCAAATAAGCACGACGAAATTGTGGTACAATCCTTTTTAATAAGGACTGAAAGGTTGCAGCGTGCCGTCAACGATGTGATTAATAAGCGGGGTACTGCAGATATCGCCACAACCAAATTTTCGCTTTGACGAAATTTCTGCTGCGTCCCTTCGGTTTCGTTGTCGAGGGGTTTGACTGTAAATGGCCCTCGAGGCCTCCCTCACCTGCCCGCTACTGCTGGGCGGCGATGCGTCGCGGTGCGCAGTGGCTTTGCAGCTCGAGGCGGGGAATGATGTTCATGGAGAGCAGCTCCTGGAAGAGCAGCTTGCAGGCGTACGGGATGCGCAGCGTCGCTATGGTCCCCGACGAGCGGCAGAAGTGGCACCACTGAGAGTAGCCGAAGAGGCCACACGTGCGGCACACGTCCACCTGCAGGGCAGAAAGGGGGACACCCTCACACGCACATTCACACACACCTCCCAGAGCACGCCATAACTCTGCGTACGCGCCACTTGTGTTAACAATGTTGGAATTCAGCTACAAGCATGACAGAATGATCAACCTCAACCCTTTAAGAGCGATTAAATGAACAATGTGCTTTTTCAATACGAAAGCCCTTTGGTTTTCGGCTGAAATAAGTACTAACTGCGGCAGTTTATGATGATTTCACGAGATAGATTTTTCTTCAATTAACGCAACAAATGCCCAATTTAGTAACTATTTAGGCATCATGTGTCTCGGTATTTGCTTACGCTGGACCTCACCATATTGCATCCCATGCGGCCACAATATCGCAGTGCCAAGACTGTTCTTATTCTTTGCGACGATGCTCTAGAACCCTTTACATTTGAAAAACGTGTTCCTCTGCCTTCCTTGAATGAGACTACACAAGACAGCTTAGTACCCATAAATGATAAAGCTGCTTGCACTGGTCATTCAATGTTTGCACACAACTGCACCAAGGGCCGTTCCCAGAAGGCCACAAAAAATAATGCTATAGGCAGCCCAGGGTTATCATAGAATAAGAATCCCATTACAGCCTTCAAAGGATGCAGGGTATGCTTTTAGCTGCCCACCAACCTTCCGATTCTAAATGAAACAACACGCATCAGACGCAACGACACCTGGCCAGCTACGTTCGCAAAAACAACATGCAAGTTTCCGACCTTTGCAACATGGTAAGCAATTCTAGCTGATGAGAAACGTACAAGATGTTGCATGTCCCCCCTTCGCATTTCCCTCCACCGTGCTTGCTTGGGGATGCTGTAACCTCACCAAGCAGAGCCTAATGTTCTGCTAGTGTTCTGGGCAAGAGTCCACGTATGCCTCTTGGGACAGACATCACAAATGTGTTTTTTTCGGAACTCAACACAATGAGAAAGAAGAAGCTCTAGTGGACACAGAGCATGATGATTGGCGGGTCAGGAAACACAAACCCTAGTTTTTCAAAATGTCCAAAAATCGGTAACACTTGCACTACCAGCTTTATTTCTTTCCTGCAGGCTCAAGGTCTAGTAGCATTTAGGAAAACAAGGATTTTTTTTTTCTGTACACGAAAGAGAAACTTTAATTGCCTTATGACCTGATAATTGCCATATTTGTAAATAAATACTTGCATTACCATCTTCATTTTTTATTTCTATGCTTCTGATGTCCTAAACTGTACGAAAACACACAGAAAAGAAATTTTTACCCAAAATAAAAATTCCATGGCTGAAAGGGTTAACCTACCTCTCCCCAATCAGAATTGAGCATTTCACTTAACATCCAAGAACCTCCTTATCCACTCCTTTTTCTGGTTTCCACCTCTTCAACCCGTTCCCCATTAGCCATTCCCACTTGACCACCTGACGCAGGATACAGGGAGTGAGAGCACTCAAGAACAGTTCCACGTTAAAATTCTTGCTGTTAAGAGGCCTTCCTGCATGCCCTGTCTCAGAAAACTGGGGGGTGGGTTGTGTAACACAGCGACATTATCAAACCCAGTCATTCTGGAGCAGATTTCGGAGCAACAAAAACTTCGCTTTGGAGCACTAAAGGTTTTTTTGTAACATTGAAGCAGAGCGCGTTGGAGCAAACAATGAAAATTCCTCGAGACACTCAAGTCTGCTTACTAATTTCAAGGCCAAAGCATTATGCAGGCGTGAGACTTGCTGAAACAGATTTTCGGAGCAGCAAAATCTCAATTTTAGAGCAGCAGAACCTTGGTGTGGAGCAGTTAACAACAACCTTTAACACGCCATCTTAGAAGCCTAGAAAAATCAGATTTCCAGCAACTTGGGGGTAAAGTACACCTTTTAATCAGTTTAAAGGACAAACAGCCTTTGGAGAAAGATTTTTTTAACAGGATATCACAGCGTACGAACTGAACTACCTTCTTACCAACTTCATAAATTTTATCGAGGCTGTATGCATTGACAGTGAAAAGAGCAGTTAAAAATACCAAATTAAAAAACGCCGCAATCGTGAGGCGTGTTTATTATCACTTGAACACCGAAATTTTTACTTTGAAACTTTTGACTGCCGCACGAACAAGTGTACAGCCACCGCAAAATTTGCGCAAAGTGATGTGACTGTCGTTTCCCCCAAAAAGCGTCCCATTTCAATCCCAGAGGTTCACTACGATCATAATTTGAGTAACGTTGCCATGTTTAGCGCATTCGCTTTTGGCATTGAATTTCACTTCACAGGCATTAAATATTACTACTCCTGTGCAATGGCGACCTGTCCCCCTATCGGGCGCTGCCCGAACACGTTGCGGCAATGCAGCCTGTGCCGCAACTCTTGCCCTGCGGCCGAGCCGTTCCTGCTCGTTATCAAGCAGGGCAGTAAGTCGGCATTCTGGAACATCGCCATGAGCCCAAAATTTCACTCCACAAACCCCGACTATTGGCGCACGCACTGTGTTTCACACGGTGAAGTTTTCGATTAACTCCACCTATCGAGCAGCCCAACTTCAAAAGCGATAACGGCACTGTGCAGTAGCGCAACAGATAAAGCGACTAAGCTGGAACCCAGCGGGATGAATAACCTAAACCAACGAAAAAGGTCGGTTAAGCACACTGGACGCCTGAAATATTTTTCCCAGATATCGGGAAAGCCGTTTCTGTGAACCCGGCAAGACGGTAACCGTGTTCCAATAGAAGCCATTGTTTCATCATTTCACCATCTATTTTCTGTCATTTGTGTGTTTGTGTGAGAAGATTAAAAAGGCGACCGGAATGCGGACGACGAGGACTTGGCCAATCTAACCATACCAAGACGGCGGCGCCCGGTAGTGTTTTTTTTTCAGGGATACAGCACACCAAGAACTGCCACCTTTTGTCAACTTGCGCAATTAGTTTGTGACCCGAGCTGACAAGTATTTTCTTATGGCACTTTGCAGTGGTTTTTGACGAGAAAACTTTGGACACGCACAGAATATAAAACGTGCCATCCGAAAATGTCTTTTGAGAAAACGTTCTCAACATTTTTCGCTAGCTGATCCCCAAGTTTTTTGCATAGACTGATCAATCCATCAATCGTTTAATCAATCAACCTAACCACTAAAAACAACATCACCTTGAGCCTGCATGAAAAATCTTGTCAAGCTTTTTCCATATCGAAACTGATGTGAGCATCGAAATCCTGGCGGCTCAGGCAGTTTTAGAGCACTTTGGCGCAATTTTCGCTACTTTTGTGCTTTTGGAGCAGCCTGGCGCAGGAAAACAGATTTGTATCAAAACTGCACACTGTGCGCAGCTGTCTGCCCCCTGCTACTTCCCCCCGGTGAGACTTCATTTCGGCTGCATCGTGGTTGCATGTCTTTTTTCCCTTTTAAAGCAAAGCTTTCAAATCTCGAGTGGTTTTGCTGTCGCGGTAAATTTGACCGTCATTTGACCGCAGCTGCGCCGTATCCTTGGCAACGCATTAAGTGATTTGCCGGGCCGAGCTCTGCCGATGACTGCATTCGCTAGGCGTTGCCGCCGCCGCAACTGCCAGATTAGCTCATGTGCTCTCCATGTGCGTGCGAGCTTGTGTAAAAGCGAGGCTCGGACGTCTTCTCTGAGCGATGCACAGGTGCTGGAGTCTCTGAGCTGTCGTCAGAAAGCGGCGTCTGACCACCCCACAGACATCACCTGGAGAGCCGTTCGGAAACGCCGAACGCGGAGCGCCAATCGTAGACAAAGGCCGGCTTTGGAAGAATAGTATAATAATTACAGCTAAACCAAAGGTTAACCAATTGAAACCAAGACTTAACCAGTCTAAGCCAAGCTATCGCTTTGCATGTCCCGGGTTAGCTGAGCTTAAGCCGCCGCATTTTTTTTATTTTTTCATCTTTTGGTACAGGTAACCTAGGCAAGCAAACTGGCGACCCCTAAAGCCTCCATGTTCGCCAGAGAATGTGACGTCAGTGATACAAGCACCGGGCTAGCTCTCGTTCCCCCAATGGCAACATTCCGTGGTAGTGTGTACAACAACGCCGGTTTTCCGCATATGGGACACTGAAGGCTTCCGCACTAAATTGCCACAGAGCATTGCAGTGCCACGCACAACAATGCAATGCTCCACACTGTACAAAGCAATTAAAAAAAGAAAAAGGCTTGCACGTCCTACCTCGCAGGCGTCGCTGGAAAGCATGAGCCGCTCCAGAAGCAGCATGCTGGCCCCGTGCCCGATGAGGCAGTCTCGCTCCATCTCTCCAAGTCGCAGTCCACCCTCTCGACCTCGGCCCTCCATCGGCTGACGGGTCAGGACCGCACGAGGACCACTGGCCCTCGCATGCACCTGGAGAGGAGGGCCACAACGTCGGTCCTTACCACCGTACACTAAGGGACAGTCTACAAAGACAGCACTGTGTGAGGTCGCAAGTACAATTCCTAGACATGGCAGCTTCTTCCTTTGAAGTGGTTCGGGTTTCGATTCTTGCCAGAGATAGTACCAAAAAATGGTTAAATCAATCGGCAGTCCTCCCTTACAGCCACGTTGTAGCCCAGTTGCAGCTGCCGCACATAATTGTAATATGTACGCACTTCACATGCGTAGTTGGTTACATTTCTATCCCGCACAGGCTGCCCCTGACCAAATGCAGCCCACAGCGAAAGACAGCAATTCAGGCCCCTCATCATATTCTGCCCCCCAGAGCAGAGACAGGAATAAAAGCAATGCCCACACGTCCTGAGGCTGAGCCCCTTGGTCATGGCACAAACTGTCTTGATCACTGTCCCCTCTCCTGTTTAGAACGTTCGCTCTTTCCTGTTTGGGCGCGAATTTATTACTACCACTGCCCAAATTGCCACGAGGCTAACGTCACCCGCGGGCCAAGGAGACGGGATGTGAAACTTGATGGGCATGGTGAAAGCATGGCTCTGGGCTACGAAAGGTCCAGCCCAGGCGAGGACAAGGCCTCTTGCCCTCCAGCCACACACTGGTGGTGCAGTGTAGACTGGAGAAGGCTTTGGCAGCGGTGGCTGCAAGTGCTCAGGACTACTGCCGTGAACCTGATGCCCTACAGGTTCAGTTATACCGTTTCAACATTGGGTTGCTACCTTTCTACAGGTGCCACTTGTAGCATTTTCTTAGAGAGAAATCAACATAATGTTTGTACTGAAAGTAATTGAGAGCTTGGTTATTGCTCTGTATGTACATCACTAAAAAGTAACCAAAATTTCTGACCGCGGCGGCAGCATTTCGTTGTTTTGTTCCTCCCTTAGGTCCCCCTCTATCTCGGGCAGCGCGCTCGCCCGCGTATTTTCTCTGCTCACGTGTCTTTGCGCAGCCTGTCGACGCATGTTTATCATCTTAGTTGAATTGACGTTTATAAAACGCCAAAACGAACATAATCGCGACACAAGGGCCAAAAAACCGGCCATGACGGTCGGTTCAAAGTATGGACCGGCAGCCGGCCCGCTGTTTAAAGAACCGGTCGGGCCGGTCCAAAACCGGGCAGGTAGCAACCCTATTTCGACATATCTTTACCGGAGCTCTTTCCCTGTCGTGAGCATAAGGAACAGTTCCTTTTATTAGAGCTCATCAATGGGTTATCTGGAATGCACCTGTTTACAACATCAAGGTACCCTTGAAATAGCGCTATTCAGTATATAGTGTTAGTCACCCAAATATTTGGCACCCTAGTTATAATAAGCCCATTTCATTGCACGTCCAGAAACGAGCACATGCCATTTCCTTCCCACCTATCATGAAAGGGCGTCCACATTCTCGTCGCTGTTCTTCTCATCTCACACAAGCACACAAATGGCAGGAAGCAGACTGTGAAAAGATAAACCAATAGCTTCTATTAGAACACTGTTACTCTCATGTCAGGTTCACAGAAACAGCTTTCCCAGCCTCTGGGTGAACATGCATGCAGCTGGGTTCCCGTTTAAGCGCGAGAAACCCGACTGCCCGCCATGAACTAGCCCCGATGCAGCAGCAGCACCTTGTCCATGACCATGTGCTTGAGCCTCTGGTAGTAGACGGGCCCCATGAAGACGTAGGCGGGGAGGGACTCGCCCGTGGTGCCCGACGTGAGGCAGTCCTTGCCCTGGTAGTTGAAGCCCCGGCGGACGAGCTCCTCGCCCACCTCGGCAACCCGCGAGCCGCCGAAGGCTGTGCCGTAGTGGAAGCGGCCCGTGAGCGCGCTGGCCTTGCCCGCCAGCAGCTCGATGAGCTTGCCCACCGTCATGCGGGAGGGGAAGCCATGCGGGTTCATCACCAGGTCGGGGCAGATGCCCTGGTCGTTGAAGGGCAGGTCCTCCTGCGGGGCGATCAGGCCCACCACCCCCTTCTGGCCGTGCCGGCTGCTGAACTTGTCCCCGATCTCGGGACGCCGCGTCTGCCGCAGCAGCAGCTTCAGCAGGAACGACTCCTCCGTGTTGGAGGTGATCAGCACCTTCTCCACGTGCACGGGCTCCAGGCCCTTGTACAACAGCGGCACCTGCACGCCCACACGAGGATAAGGGGCAAAGAGGGCACATGTGTCTTCAAACAACCTTTGTGAAACTTGCCAGTCTTGCTGCTTTTTAAATGCGGAGCATTTCTTAGTCTCGCGATGTCACTCGTCGATGTTGTCGGCGCCGTCCACACGCTCACTGCGCATGCGCGTCGCCTCGAGGCGCAGGTGCGCGTCTCTCCCCCGTACCCTCCTCGCTCTCAACAACAGGTGCGGCGGTGCGGGAGGAGCGCGTGTACCCCGTGCGCTCCGTCGCTCTCAACAACAGCTGCGGCGGTGCGGGGGGGGAGCGCGTCTGTGCGCGCATGCGTCGTAGCTACCCGTGCGCTGCGTCGCGCTCAACAGTAACGGCGGCAGGGCGTGTACACGTGATAACGGCGTGGTGGGTGCGTGGAAAGTTCGCGCGCTTGTGTACGGAAGTGTGCGCATGCGCGTCTCTCCCCCGTACTCCTCTCCCTCGAACGCGGGCGGTGTGTATATAAGCGGCGGAGCGCGCGTTCGGAATTCAGTCAAGGGCGTCTTTGCTTAGCTTTCGCTTGACTTGACGCTTTGCTTGACGGCACCAAGCAATAAAGACAGACTTTAACTTTACACTCCTTGCCTTCGCTTCTCCTTCATTCAATAAATAAGAATAATAAAGACGAAATAACAATTAAGCATTCCCAAACCATACCCAATTACGCAACATTCACGCGATACCCCCACCACTCTGCGACGCATTTACTCGAGTTCCCCCCGTGGGAAGATGCGGGCGGGTTTTTTTCACGCCCATTTCAAACATGCCACTATTTTTTGAGTCAGTCAGTGAGTTCCCGAGACAGTCAGACATAAGTGGTCATTTTCTGGAGGAACAATAGACAAAACAGCGTCAGTCATAAAACTCCAAATCTTCATACTTTCTAATACCCCTGTCACACGGGCACTTTCAATTGCAGTTGAGTCGATCCGGATCGAGTCCAATCCGGATCGGGCGCTGCTACATGGCAGTTTCAATCGCAATCAAGCCCGATTTCACTCGAACTCGATCCTGGTTTCTCAAGCGCGATTGAGGTTTCCAAGCACGATCGGACAAAAGCGGTGATACTCTCGTTCCCGCTGGATATATAATGGCACAGAAGATGACAGCTTCAACTAACGCCGCAAATGGCATCAAATAACTTTACCCAAATAAGCGTGCAGTAACATATATATGGTTACGCATACCTACGGCCATGCAAAGTTACCAGACGCCGGCCACGAAGTACATTTTTGGTGCCGTCTGGCGTACGTGAGTGCAACTGTTGCAGCTTTTCAGTCGGGATTGAAACGTGCCATGTAGCAGCGGCGGCGCATCAAGCGCGCTCGGAAAGTCAATCGTGCTTTCCTTCAATCCGGATTGAAAGTGCCCGTGTTACAGGGGTATTAAAACAATCTCTTAACTTTAAGCTGTGTGAAATTTGTCAGTCTTGCTGCTTTTTTTTCACGCCGATTTCAAACATGCCACTATTTTTTGAGTTCCCAAGATAATCAGAGATAATTGGCCATTTTCTCGAGGAACAATACAGAGAAAACAGTGACAGTCGTAAGACTCTAAATCTCCATACTTTCTAATACTGCGACCACTGTTGAATGCACCAAAGGAAGTGTTTTTTTCACATCGCTTGGAAGTAATTTTACAGATTAAACTTAGCGGCACCAGTGGCAAGGAATCATTTCGAATGTCCACTTCAAACACCAAAGTTTAATGCAAAGACAAAAGCCATGAATGCAAAATGCCATTTTGTTCAATTTGAAAGAATTAGCCTTCGGTTTCATTCCAGCCATGAACCATGTTTTTTTTTTTTCAACAGAAAAAAATCCACGAAATTATGAAGGCTCCCTCCTGGCCCTTGTGCAACTCAGGGACCTGCACTCACATCCTTACGAGGGGAAAAGACTTGTTCGCTGTTAAAGAGGCAATGAATAGAAAATACAGCTTTGTTCGATTTGAAAGAACCATCCTTTGGTAACTCACTCCCTCAGCTCTACGCCAGGCCCGAAAGACGCTTGTCTAACCGAAGGAAACGCAAGAAATTGTGCAAAACTTTCGAATTTCTTGCCACACTGACGTAATGTGGGGAGGGGTGATGTGATATAGGCCAGCAATAAAATTATAGTTATCAGTGTTAACTGCGCACTGCACGTTAGCAATCAAGCGATACGATCGAACAGAACCGGAGGCCCACTGCGCACAACTGTCCAGCCACGTTTCTTGGCGGTATCTGCGGTTGGCAGCCACCCCTCGTACCAACAAGGTCCCGTGACAGCACAGAGAAATCGCCAAGAGAGTCTTCACTGCTTAATACGCCGTCCTCAATATCTCGATCATTTCTTTGAGGTCTGTGATAAAATTGGCACAGTAATACCTCATACAAGAGACGCTCAAGGGACCCGGGGAACGTTTTGTAACCAAGGTCCCTTGTATGCGATGTTGCTAACATGGCGAACATAGGAAAACCGGCCAAACCGTTTTCATTTTAATGTCTCTTATAACCAAGTGTCTCTTGTAACGAGGTTCTACTGTACAGTCAAACCCGGCTATAACGACCCCGGATAGAGCGAATTATGCAATATATCGAACAAAAATAATTCAGTTACGGAAATACATGGGAAACATATCCCTTATAACGAAGTTCACATCCGATATATCGAACTCTGCGTGCCTAGAATGGCCGCCGAAATGCATGGTCTCGCAGCGGCGATTGAGATGTGGATTTGCCGCGGCCACGGAGCAAGAGCCGCGACTGAGGCACTGCGTCACGCACGGAGAGACGTGACGCCCGACACTTTCCGTAACTGTTTCCGACGCGCGGGACTAACGACGGAACCCGCCCAGTCAGCGAGTCCGGACTAAGACAGCAGCATCGGTGAACTGTGGGAAGAGCTCGCCAACGTTCCCGATGATGTCGCAAGTGAAAGCCGTCCGACGCTTATTATGAAGCGCTTGCGGCAGTCGATGTGCTCCGCCAATGCTTCTTCGATTTTCGAGGACGCGGACTCGAACTGGTGCAAATGATGTTTCGTTAGGCAATGCTATGCTAGTTGAATCCGCCAAAACGAAAGTGAAAACAAAAATCACCGCTTTTTTTTTTCAAAGTAGGCAGTTAATGCGGAAAGTAGCTTTATTGCTTGCAATAAATAGATTATTTTGGGTATGGTAATGGCTATTTTACTGTGTTCGTTTCTGCATGCAGAGATGGCGGAGTAGAGAATGGGGGGGAGGGAGGCTCCCGCGGATTGCGAACTCGTAATAATGAGCTCATTATAGGCGGGTTCGGTTATATCGAACTACTGGATATATCGAACTAATCGCGGTGCATATTGCAGTTCGCTATAAACGGGTTTGACTGTATTGGCATGAGGAAAAAGCAGTCTTTTGATGAATAAAGCTTGTATTTTGTCTTCATGCCCCGTTAAAGCTTTCAAGATGGTAAGCTCCAAACAACGGAATTGATTTCTAGTGTACACACGTGAAGGGCCCGGAAGCGATCCCGACTGCAGCCAGCCACGTCGATGACCCTTTCACTGTGTTACCGCAGGTACATTTGTATGTGGAACGGAACTTGCAAGTTTTTATGTGGCACTTAAGCGCAACACTGTCACGCTTCTCACTGTTCATCAGCAAGATCTCCCAAACAACAGCCAAGCTTCCTCTTTTTTCTCAACTGCTTCCTGGCGGAAGACTTAAAAATACCCACGATTACCGGCACGCTTCCTGGCACAGGTATACAAATGTTTGCCAGTCATTACCTTTCTGCAACTAGTATTGCAGGTGGCACTGCATAGGAGTGGGCTATGCCCTCATCAGTAATACGCTGCTGGCTCAGACTGCACCAGCTGCTAACTGAATATGGTCAGGGCAAAGTGGCAATTGGCCCCGTTTGAAAATGCCAAGAGCCGTGCCACACGTACACGACGAATTACATTATTCGGGCAAGCCATGCTACACGCAAAAACACCAAGGCATTAAATGTATCAGGCATGATGGTGATAACTACCACAAAGAGAAATGCACTCATATTTTAGAAGTTTTTAACGAAGAGAAAAACGTCCTACAAGGGTTAAAAATGTTTTTTTGTGAAAGAAAACGTTATGAGAAATAGTGTTTTCTAAAAAATGGTGTTTGCTGTTTCTAAAAGTAGCTTCAGCAGCTGCCGTCGCCTGCCAGCGGTAGCCAAAACCGAAAAATTCAAAACGATGAGTAACACGATGTTTGGCCTTTTGCCGCTGCTTTAGTGAACTTAGGTTTTTTCAGAACTTTGCCACCAAGAGTGCACAAAAAATCATCTTATTTCTAAGTTCAGCTAGGTTTCCGTGTCAATAATCTGGTGCTGAGAGTTTCATTGGTTTCATTTGGTGCTTTCCGCGTTTTAAAGTAGGCAGATTTAATGCGTTCGAGAAGGCGAATGAGATCTGCAGAACTCCTTAAACCCGAAAATGACAGAGCGAATGACGTAAGATTTTTGCGTGTAGCAGTGAATTAATGGCACCCAAACGTAACGCATTAAGCACTTGATGTCATTTTTCGTGTACGTGTGGCATGAAATGTGCTACCTCTGACATCAACAAAGGGGCTCCCACACTAGGAACAGCCTCTGAACGTGGTGAGCGTTCACCTATCCATAAAAAATACCAAACTGGTCATGAAGTCACACGACAGCATGCCCAGGCACAGCCTTCACACACAAGATCCAATCCAATGGAGCGTATACACAAGCCAAAGCCCTTCCATTCAGAGAGATGGTACAAAATGATGCGTTTACCGCAGCCATTTACAACTGTATAATACCCTCCTGCCTATATCAGGACACGTTTTTACAGTCTGTTACTTCCCCCCTTGTACCAGCACCTTACTGCAAGTGTGGGCCCGAGAAAAACCCACCGTAATTACCAAGGCCGAGTTTCTTGCGCCAATCTTTTACTTGGAGAATCATTTGCTTTCCCGTAGAAAAAGCTTACTTCACCATACCCTGAATGCTCCTTGAGAACCTCCCAGAGACCACCGCCCACCCACCTCCTTGTGCTCCGCCTGCACAGGGGCCTTTCCCGGCTGGGCCACCACCGTGGTGGCCACGGGAACCCACTTGTTGACGAGCACCTGCTGGTTCTCCACCCGCACCCCCGCTGCGGCGATGCCGTCCAAGTCGAGCGCCTGGTGCTTCCACACGGGCTGCATCGACTGCGCGTCCAGCAGCGGGCCCATCACCTTGTCGCTCGTCTGGTTGGCGTACCTCTTGACGACGCACTTCTGGCTCCGGTACACCTGGCACCGACCGAAGCCCCTGTCGATGGACGCCCGGTTCATCACGATGGCGTCCTCGATGTCGTAACCGCTGTAGCTGACCACGGCTACCGTCGCGTTCTGGCCCGCGGGCAGCTCCTCGAAGTGGATCAGCTCTATGGTGCGCGTCTTCACCACGGGCCGGTGCGGGTAGACCAGGAGGTAGAGGAGCGAGTCGATGCGGCTGCGCTGGTTCAGCCCGATTGTGCCTATGGCCTGCTTGCCCATGGCGCACTGGTAGGTGTTGCGGGGCGACTGGTTGTGGTGCGGGTAGGGGATGATACCCGCACACACCCCCAACAGGCTGTAGGCCTCGATTTCAAGATGCGTCGTCCGGGGGCCAATGTCTGACTCGCGCAGCGCGATGTAGCTGTCGTTCTCCTCGTTGACGTCGAGGAACTCGACCACGCCCTTGCGGAGAAGGTCGTTGAAGGAGAGAAGGCCGCGCGTGAGGTCTTCGATGTGGTGAGTGGTCAGCTTGGGCTGGCCTTGCTCGACAATGATGTACGGGCGGCACATTCGACCGCCGTCGGACGCCACATACACACACCGCTGGACGTGGCTCGTGTAGAGCGAGACGAACTCGGAGAGGTGGCCCGAGCGGCGGAGGATGCGGAGCGTCTTGAGGAGGCGCTCGTGGTCTTGGATGACCCCCTCGATGTTGCCGTTGAGGAAGACGAGGTAGACGGAGGGGTCGGAGAGCTCCTCGCCGTTGAGGAGGTGCAGGCCTTCGACGCCCTGGTTGTGAAGGAGGCGGGCGATGAAGCTCTCGTCGACGTGGGTGGTTATGTGCGTCATGAGGGCCAGGTTCTTGACTAGGCCGCACGCTTCGCCGTCGGGCGTGTCGCTCGGGCACAGCATGCCGAACTGGGAGGGCTGCAGTGAGCGGGGGCCAGAGATCCTGTACACCTTCTCGAGGTGGCTGTTGACGCGGGTCATCATGCCCAGGGCCGAGATGTAGGACAGCCGGGACAACACCTGCACGATGAAGACGCCTTGCAGCACTATGGTGGTATTCCTAAACTATGCAAGTGTTACAACGTGCACGCAAATTGCTCTGGGAAAGAATAAAGCATTTGCAGGCAGAAATGACAGTTTTTGGGCATCTGCAGGTTTTTCACATACTGTTGCATTGTGCCACTTCGAAAGTTGTCGGTAAAAGTACTTAAATGGCTCCCTTCCAGATTAACTTTGAAAATTTCAAAGCATTCTTAACATCACACATTACAAAAAGAAAAATCGTGTTTTTAGCAAAGTTTCCTTCACGTAGAGTTTTACAATGTCTGACATTGATCATAATCCTTAAAACGCTTTGACATGAGTGGGCTGATTAATTATACCCAATTTCGTCCTAGAACCTTTTTCTTCATTTGCAAGAGGAGTGTAAAATCGCAGCATCCCAAACTTCGAAACTATTTTTTCTGACTTTGAAATTTTGGGGGGCACGGTAAACAATGCTGCACATGGAATAACTGTTTTAAGAAAAGAAATGACAGAATAGATGACCTGCATCAAAGTGAAGGAGAGCGTTATTTGATCGATTGATTCATTGTGGGGGTTTAATGTGCCGACACTACGAAGGCGATGAGGCGCACCATAGTGGAGGGCTCTGAATTAATGTTGACCGCCAGGGGATCTTTAAAGTGCGCCTAAATCTCGAACACACGGACACTTTCGCTTTTCGCCTCCATGAGGAAGGAGTGCATTCAACAGCTGTTAGTAAACTTTTATTAATGTTCTGCACCTTTAACACAGCTTCTGTTATGTGCAAAAAGGCTAACTTGAACGATGTGCAGTACGTATAGCGAAGATAAGAGATTTAGTGCCTCCACAGAGAGTTGAAATTTTCGCATTAGCTGCGGTAAAGAGTATTCACCCCAATTTTGAGATTTTTACATTGCAGGGTTTACAAACCACATCAAGTTTTATGGTTGAGTAAAATGTTGAAGGTTTGTGCAGCCGTATCCTTTCATTGGGCATTGATAGGGCGAGAGAGCTGTTATTTCCCGACCAAGCCAAATTCAGTGCCACACCAAACAGATTTGCAGCTCAGTTGGGTCTGTGGAGATGAACAGAAAACAAAAGCTCTCCTTGGCTCCGGTTGCAAATGGGCCGAATTGCATTTTTTGTTTGATAACTTGCGTGCAAATGCATTTGCCCCCAGTTCTAACATGCTCCCAGGAACCCACCTCGAAATCTTGCAAACGCCATATCAGTTTCCTCGAAAATGAGAACTCAGCCTACAGATCCACAACTGCAACCTGATGATGCAATTACAGAACACCATGTCGCATCACTTCCTCGCTACTGTGTGTTGTCACGCAACTAGCAGCACACAACTATGACTGGATAAATGGAGAAGGGATGTCACCACACGCTGCAAGCCTCTGGCCACGTTTAGTCCCCTCCACAATGCTTCTGCAGCGGTTACGAACAGGCTGCATAAAATACCAGCAAAAAAAGCCCTCACTGATAAAGTTGGGAGGTCAAATTTTGATAAAGCTCGGGTATAATCTATACGCCCCGTTTCTGTGTTCAATCTCAGCTGTGCAAGAGTGCAGGACACAAACAGCGAAGGTGCTGAACAATGCATTGGTTGCTACACGCCGCAAGTTCTAGGGATGGGCAAACAGTGATCTCAGGTTCGAAACGAGTAGTGATTGGATCGAATAATTTCGAATTGTTGTACACACTACAAATTACGAAAGAAAATTAGCGAAATGTGACCCGACTAAGAATTGAATTCACACAGGCGTAAGCATTTTGTGGAACTATTAATAGTCGAGTATTAATTCAGAAATTGCACGCACAGCTTTCATTTACTGTATTCACAAGTTTTCGTGAAGAAATACTAGTTGCTCCAGATGCTTCGGGCGAAGCAGCTCCCACCGGCTGCTGACAACAGCGCAATTAATATTCACCAAAATAAAAAAGTATCCCGTGTTTGGTTCCAGAGTTTTAAGCGCTATCAAGACACTGTTGAAAAAGTGTATTGTAGCCACTAGTGTCCACGGCCATGGTCAACCAAAGCGCAAGTTACAGGCCACCATATTTAACAGCGTTCTGCTACTTCCGTATCGAATCGGCAGTACGATTGCGCTGGTTTGGTGTGGTTATGTTGGCAGTGGTACCGTTTCAGTGCCGTATCTGAACGGATAGTCCGAGAGCCCGTTGCACCTCCGGACAAGGCAGAAACTTGGCACTGACAATAGAAATGTCCACATTGGCAAGGTCTTGCAACAAGCCTGGGATGATATCTCGGAAGGCTTGACCGAAAATCTTGGCTATGGCTGCCTAATCGAGAGCGCCAAATAATTCAAAAATATCAAATACCTCCATCCATTCCGATCAAAGCGAATAACGAATACAGAGAAATTTGATCGAATATTCGACAACACTGAATATTTGCCCATCCCGAGTTAAGTTCACTTCAGAGGTAAAGTGTAGGCAAAAATTGAAACAAACGACGCAAACAAGAACCAGCTAGTGATGCCTTGAAAAGTACCTGCTCCCTTATTTGACCTCCGCACATTTCTGAGCCCAACACAACAGCATCTTCATTAACTGAAGTTGGTGCATCAGTAGGGCTCTTCGATTTGCAGTCTCGGATAGTCCGCGGGTAGTCCGAGGATTCCCCGAAGCCATAGGGATACGTGGGGAAATCGAATGCCGGACTGGCTCTCGGGGAGTCCGCGGTGAGTCCGAGGCTGTAAATCGAAGAGCCCCAGTGTACGGGTTGGGGTTCATCAGGAAGTGTAGGTGGGGAAAGGAAAGCAGGCAATGTTAACATCTCACGACAGCCTGCTCAGTTTTGTGTCGTCTTTCCATCTCACGACAGCCTGCTCCGTTTTGTGTCGTCTTTCCTTTATACCGCATGGCTAATGCGATCAAAGTGAGGGAAATACTAAATTAGCGTCTCGACTGGGGCCAGTTGGTTTATTCTGAACTTAAACAACAGCGCAAATAACAAGGACTAGGAAAGAAGCACAGACAAGCGCTGACAAACAACTGAGCGTAATTTATTGCAGCTCGCTTATAAATACGCTTGTCACACATAAAATACAAGAAAAACAGAAGATTTACACAAGCATGAGGAAACGTAAACACATCTTGTCGTATCTACAACCACACGTTTACCCAGTCAGGTAATTTATCTCTTTTTGTGTTAAAGCCACCGACGGCTTACTGTCGCATTTTTCTTTCTTCATCGCAATTTCGAACGCTTCGTGTATCTCACTCGTGTCTGTGTCTCTGTACCTCTTCAAAATGGCGCAGTCATCCAGAAGGGGCACACAGCCGCATGATGTTCCATGAAGAGCGAGGTTGCTTCCCGTGCGTGTTTTCATCGAGTTGGCGTGTTCCCGCAGCCGGTCATTCACGCATCTTCCAGTCTTCCCGATGTACGAGCGACCTCAACGAAGGGGAATGTCGTAAACAACTTCTTTGGTGCACTCCGTGAAGCGTGTGGCATGATTCGTGGTGCACGTTCTTCGATCTTCATTATGCGACTCAGCACTCACTTTGCCGCACAAGTTACCCAACTTGTTTTTAGCTGGTTTCCTACTTTCTTGAGCCGATGCGATACGCCATGAATATACGGTATAACCGCGACTTTCTTCTTGACTAGCTCCGGCTCTTCCTGCCTACGAGTCCTTCATCCAGTAAACTCGGCTAGGAGCCTTTCCGCTACCGCCGTCAGGCATTCGTTCGGAACACCTGCCGCCCCCAAACGCCTCACTTGGGTATAAAAACTTGTTGGAGCCTGGTAGGGGCACGAACGAAGCAGGGCGCTTCTTAGTGCAGTCGTGGCGATACCCCTCTTCACCAATTTCGAATGCGCCGACGAAAATGGGAGCAGACCTTTTTGGGAGCGCGGTTCGTACCTCCAGCACACGTGGTTTATTGCGAACAGGAGACTCTGATCCAAAAACCTGAGGCGTCCTTCTTCAGGGAGTTCTTTCGTGAGGGTAAACACAACCAAGACCGAAGCAAATATCCCATATATTCGCTCCATCTGTGCCGCCTGGTCGTCACCCTGTTTGTACACCACCAAAAAATCATCCACGAAGCGGAACACTTTCACGACGTCTGATTCCTTGAGGGCCTCATCCAGTCTTCGATCAAAGCGGGCCAACGAGAGGTTGTTTACCCTCACGAAAGAACTCCCTGAACAAGGACGCCTCAGGTTTTTGGATCAGAGTCTCCTGTTCGCAAAAGACCACGTGTGCTGGAGGTACGAACCGCGCTCCCAAAAACGTCTGCTCCCATTTTCGTCGGCCCATTCGAAATTGGTGAAGAGGGGTATCGCCACGACAGCACTAAGAAGCGCCCTGCTTCGTTCGTGCCCCCACCAGGCTCCAACAAGTTTTTATACCCAAGTGAGGCGTTTGGGGGCGGCAGGTTTTCCGAACGCATGCCCGACGGTGGTAGCGGAAAGGCTCCTAGCCGAGTTTACTGGACGAAGGACCCGTAGGCAGGAAGAGCCGGAGCTAGTCAAGAAGAAAGTCGCGGTTATACCGTATATTCATGGCGTATCACATCGGCTCAAGAAAGTAGGAAACCGGGCCGGCGTGAATGTTGTCTTCTCAGCTAAAAACAAGTTCGGTAACTTGTGCGGCAAAGTGAATGCTGAGTCGCATAATGAAGATCGAAGAACGTGCACCACGAATAATCATTCCACACGCTTCACGGAGTGCACCAAAGAAGTTGTTTACGACATTCCCCTTCGTTGAGGTCGCTCGTACATCGGGCAGACTGGAAGATGCGTGAATGACCGGCTGCGTGAACACGCCAACTCGATGAAGACACGCACGGGAAGCAACCTCGCTCTTCATTACACATCATGCGGCTGTGTGCCCCTTCTGGATGACTGCGCCATTTTGAAGAGGTACAGAGATACAGACACGAGGGAGATACACGAAGCGTTCGAAATTGCGATGAAGAAAGAAAAATGCGTCAGTAAGCCGTCGGTGGCTTTAACACAAAAATAGATAAATTACCTGAATGGGTGTGGTTGTAGATACGACAAGATGTGTTTACGTTTTCTCATGCTTGTGTAAATCTTCTGTTTTTGTTGTATTTTATGTGTGACAAGCGTATTTATAAGCGAGCTGCAATAAATTGCGCTCAGTTGTTTGTCAGCGCTTGTCTGTGCTTCTTTGCTAGTCCTTGTCATTTGCGCTGTTTAAGTTCAGAGGGAAATACTTCCTGGGTTGGAGGGGGGGGGGGGAGGTGGAGTTGACTGAACAGCTGCCTGCAAGCCTTAGGTTTATTGTAAGGGTCATCTCTGCATTATAAACTGAAGGTGAAGTTTCATGTGCACATCTCCAACCTTTAGGCAGATACAATTAAGCTCGTACAGACTTGTCTACTAATACTCGTTTTAGCGCAGTTTGTGCACTGTGGGGACAGTAGATGCAGCAGCATCAACCCATGAAGAGAAAATACGCACTAGCCACCATACCGTATTTATTCGAATATAAGGCGAGGTTCTTTTTTTTTTCAAAATGTGCGGTCTCAAAGTCATACCCCGCCTTATATTCGCAGCTCAGTATCCCAATATGCCGATTCTGGTGTGACAGTTTTGGTTTCCCCCTTCCAACCATTTCCAAGCTTCCAAAAGAGCCCGACAACATTGTTGGAATTGTAACAAAGAGATTTCAGGATAAAACGCATAACATTTTACACAAACGCAGGTTGCAGATAGTAATTACCGAGTTTCGGCAACTGCAAGGGTATTGAATAGTTCGCGATACAGCAGAGGCCATGGCAGCAGACGCCTTCGACCATGTCAACGAACTGAGCCAGCAGTAGCCGTTCCAGCCAGTAGTAGCCGCAAAGCTTGTAAACAAGCCGGGACGCCATTTTGCTTTTTTTTTTTTTGTTAGAGCTCTCGGTGTTCCTGCTGCAAGATTTTCTTTCTCTGTGCTTGTTTCAAGCGACCAGCGCAAATGGCGAGTCGTCGTTGCCACTACGATGCAGCCTTCAAGAGGAAAGTCATAGCAGAGGCGGAAGTCACTGGAAACTGCGTGGTGGGTCGAAAGTTTGACGTTTCCGAAAACAACGTGCGTCGTTGGCGCAAACAGAAGACGTCGCTCTTAGCATGCGCCCCAACGAGGAAGGCTTTCCGTGGCCCACGAAAGGGAGCATTTCCCGAAGTGGGAGAAGTGCTGACGGACTTCGCCAAAGAGAGAAGAGGCCGCGGTTTGGCCGTTACTACCGACATCGTGCAGATGAAGGCACGCGAAATCGCGAGAGAGCATGGCATTCCCGCTCTCAAGTTCAAATCCAGCCGGGGATGGGTGCAGAAGAACATGAAGAGGGCCGGGCTTTCGTTGCGAAGGCGGACCTCCGTGATGCAGAAGTTGTCAGAAGACTATGAAGAAAAACTAATTTCCTTCCAAAGATATGTTATCGGCCTGCGACGCGACCACGACTTCCTACTTGGGCAGATTGACAATGCCGACGAAACTGGGATTTTTTTTGACATGCCGTCGGCCCAGACCATTCACCAAAAAATGTGATCGCCAAGTGAGCCTACGCACTACCGGCAACGAGAATGCTCGGATAACCGTGATGTTAGCCTGCACCGCGGATGGGCGGAAGTTGCTCCCTTTCATCATCCTGAACAGAAAGACTATGCCAAATAACGAGGTGTTCCCGCAGAACGCCCACATTCGTTGTCAGGAGAAAGGGTGGATGACGGAAGAGCTTTTTCTTTACTGTAGAAAGTCGGTCTGGTGCCAGAGACCAGGGGCACTGCTCGCCAGGAGGTCCATGCTGGTGCTCGACGCCTTCCGCGGGCACCTCACGGAAGGTGTGAAGAAGCTCATGGACAACCAGACAGAACTGGTCGTCATTCCCGGGGGCATGACGAGTCAACTACAGCCGCTTGACGTTTGCCTTAACAAGCCCTTTAAGGCACACGTCAGACGGCTGTACAATGAATGGATAGCGTCTGACACAGTGGCCCTGACGCCGTCGGGACGTCTGAAGCGGGCGTCCCCGTCTATGCTCGCCCAGTGGGTGGTCGACGCTTGGGCAGCGATCCCCGAAGCCATGGTTGCGGCATTGTTCCGCAAGTGCTGCATTTCAAATGCTCTTGACGGCGCCGAGGACGATGGCCTCATTGAGTGCGCAAATGACAAGGAAGATTCGGATACCACCACCTCTGAAGACAGTTTCTAAGTTGGACTTCCGTCTCGCTCCGAATAAATATCGTTGTGTGCAGATAGTTCATGAATACTTGGTGTGCGCTTTGCTGAAAGGTAAGGAATTCAGTTGCCTTTTTTCTTTCCTTATTTCGCCTTATATTAGTGTGCAAACTTTTTTTCTTTTTCTTGTGTCCTTCAACTCCCCCCTCGCCTTATAATCGTGACCGCCTTATATTCGAACAAATACGGTAATTCTCCCCACCAGTCCTGGGGCAGTACTCTCTTAACTGCCCCTTTTTAAAACCTCCCTTTTGCGGCCGTTTCATCGTGACGTACTTCCAGTTAAGCAGTAGGCCTTTGATAACAAAGTAACTGTTCTTGCGGACGCATTTTAATAACTAAAACCATGTCAGACAATCTTTTTATGTGTTTTTGAACGTATTTTGTAAATCTAAATGCGATGAGATTTTTTCGTTACGCCGTTGAAAGTTTTCACCGCAAGGCGACGAACGTCCAAAGATGGTAGCTGCAGCCAGCTGTTGCCTGCGACAGTGAAGTGTAAACAATGCTACGGCAACTCAGTTTTTTGCGCTCGGGCTCCGTTTTGAGGCCGGCGGCAATGCCCGTGCATCAAGATAACCCTCCGGTTACGTATTTTGGCATCGACGCACTTGCAGCACGCTGACGCAGGCTTTTTCAAGAACCTGGAATGGTGGGTTATGTCACTGACATTTTCGTGGTGCTCTGCGAAGGAAAGAAATTTGTAAGTGAGGGGGGGTTAGTTTTTTAAGGGCGTATCTGTTGCGCGAGAAGTCTACCAACGTTAAGCTGCTATGTGTATGCCTAAGGTACCAATAAAAGGTTATAAATGTCATGCAGAGTGCTTGTGTAATTTTGGTCGTCTGCTCGACAGCTATCAAGATCGTAGACGATCGTTTATTCCACTGCACCTGCATACCGTTATCTAGCTAGCAGACTATCCTTATTTCGCTGTGTGATGGCGGTGGCGTTAAGATGCACAGGCTCACGGAGGGCTGTGACAGCGATATAGTTTCTTCGTTACCGACCGCTGAGTAAAAGCCACTGGTAGCGAAGAAACAAAGAGCGCATATCGCTTGCTCCTCGACGCTGGGCCTGCGCAGCCACCGACCAAGTTCGGCCCGCACCTCATCGCGCAGCCACCGCACGGCCCTTTTCGAGAGGCGGAAATGCTGATGGAATGCTCCTGCGAGCATATCGAAAACCGCCTGTTCCTCCGGCGAGCAAACAACAAGGAGACGGCCGGTTCATTCATTACTGAACTTCCTAAACCGCCTGGTTGAAATTAAAATCGCCTGATTGAAGAAATCGCGGTCAAACCGAGTAGGTGCGCCGCGCTTACGTTACGTCACATCCAGTTGTTTGCTTTTAGCCAATCAGGACTCGCTCAAAACGGACACTTTCGAAACGGGCAAAACATGAGAATACCGCCCCTGGCTCTTTTGAAATGGAGAAAACACGAGAATACTGCCCCTGGCTGCGTTGTCCGCTTTTGTAAGCAGGAAGCTGACAAAGCATCTTCGAGCTACTTTTTTTTTTGCGTTATTGGCGGTGCCACCTCATTTTTTGCCATTCTCCCAATAACACTGCATCCATCCACAAAGTTATGCAAAGTCTTTGCAAAGACAACAACCCCCTCTCGCACCTGCGTGACGCCGATTCGCTCCATCTTGAAGCGCTTGACAGTCCAGTTGCCCGTGGCGATGGCCATCACCAGGCCGTTGGTGATGAGGTCCGGCCGCATGTACTTGACCACGTCAAACGGGGTGGCACGCACCTTGGGGATGCATTTGTCCGCCAACAGATGGAGCTCGAAGTTGAACCGCTTGAACAGGTCCTCAAAGAGCACTGACAGCAGCGAGCCCGCCAGCTCCAGCCGCTTGTTGCCGTAGTAGTCCCGGTCGTCCAGGAGCTCCTTGTTGGCCTGCGCCTCGATGATGCGCCGCACCATCACCGCCAAGTAGAAGCACTTCGCGTGGAAGTTGAAGTCCTCCACCGGGACGTGGGCCAGCACCGTCTTGGCGAGGACGTCGCGGGCGTCGTCCACCGCCGACTTGCGCAGCGTCACCGAGACACCTGCGGCCAGGACGGTTCGCCGGTGCTTGAGCCGGCCGCCCAGATAGCGGAGGGCCTGGGTCTGGGTGAAGACCTGGGCGCGGTGGCACTCCAGGAGGGACGGCGCGATGGCGGCCTGGACGGCCTCGCTGGTGCCGATCATCTGGACGATGAGCTGGTCGCACTCGAGGCCCATGCCCTTGAAGACAATAGCCACAGGAATGTCCTCGGTGAAGCAGTTGTGCGTGAGCACGTAGCGGCCACGCTTGATGCCCACCACCGTGCGACTCTTGCGCTCGTGCGTCATGCTCGTCACCTGCGGCAGAGAGGTGCATCGCCATTGAGCAGGCCGTCATCGACACATGACGGCAGGGCCCAGGAACCAGAGACTGAGTCTCTGGCTTAGGCACACACAGACCTGGAAATACAGGCAGCAGAGCACTCTCAACAGTCCATGTACTATGAAAGTTGCAGTTACTAGCACGGCGCTTTAAAAATTTGCTTTGCATCCCATGCAGTTGATTGATTGTAGGGTTTAACGCGCCGACGCAACGCAGGCGATGAAGCCCGCCGTAGTGGAGGGTTACGGATTAATTTCGACCACCTGGGGGTCTTTCACGTGCGCCGAAATCTCGCACCATGGAGGAAAGAAAAGGTTAGGAGAGGCCCTGACGTCACATTTGTGAAGCCGAGTCTCGCCATGACTTGAGCCCACTGAGCCCAGCACTCTATCCCATCATCCTTTGCTGTCTCCGGTTTGGTGGCGTCGCCCTGCCCACCCGCTTCGAAGCGAAAACAGCTTCGTCGCTAATTCCTCGGTGCGATGTCATGTTCTAAGCTGTCGATTTCGCCTTCGATTTGCCCATTCTAACCCTCACCCAAAGTTTCAATCGAAAAACGGCCTTCGTTTTCGAGATAAAAGGACAATTTTGCCAGTAGCGTTTGTCGTCGCCATAGCAACAGGCTCGCGGGATGGCGAACGCAGACGACAGGAGCATTGTTTGTGGTCGTACAGCACTGCGGTCTTTGCGCGCTACGTCTCAGCAGGGATAAATTTCACTTCACGTCATAACGAAGAAACACAAAGTGAGCAAAGAACGAACTGTGTCTCTCTCCAACGCTGAGCGAAGGGGATGTTCCCGGCAGGTCGCCGGCGGCGGCAGCGGCTCGCTCCGCCGTTCTCGACGAGACGTAAGCGCCGCTGCGGCCAGGGTACGAGTTAAGGCCGCCTCTGATGGCGGAGTTTTCAAACGGGCCTGATTTAAAAACGTTTGTCGTAGCGACTGCGCTGGTTTGCAAGCGTAGCGAGGCAGCCACATACCAAGCGCCTTAAAATTTTGTCCGTTCTATTCGCCCAGATTTGGCCACCGCAGTTGTAAAAAAGTAAGCAACATTGTCTATGGACTCAAGAAAAATGACGTCACTTCCTCCACACTTTTTGCAATGCATTGGGATGCTAGGGGCCTCTCCTGAGTATTCTTTGATCCATGTCTCGCACACACGGGCATTTTTGCTTTCCGCCTCCATCAGAAAAGCGGCCGCCACGCCCGGGAATCGAACCCGCGTCCTCATGCGCGTCCCATTCAGTTACTGGAAAGTGCTCGGGAGAGGGCACTACCCAATTTATCAGGTACAGTTCCCATCCCTGCTTACAAAACGAAGGCTCACGTATGACTGCAACAGAGATGCTCTCTTAGTAAACAATCGATGGATCAGAGCGGCATGTTTGGGCTTCGCTGATGAGCATTCAAGCAACTGATTTTGTTACTCTCATTACGGGTTGAGTGACCTGCCAGCGGCTGTACTACCTCGAAATGACGACCAGGCTTTTTGTGGGCCGAGCATAAATAATGAAAATCAAGACAGACTACTCCCCTACAAGGCGGCCGCCATGATGCAACTCTGTTTACACCGTCACCTGGCACATGATGCCGCCCTTGCGGTCATCCTCGACCAGCATGCGGTTCTTGCAGAGCTGCTCCTGCATCAGGATGACCCTCTCGACGCCGTTGACCACGAAGTAGCCTCCAGGGTCGTAGGGGCACTCGTTCAGCTGCGACAGCTCGAAGTGGCTCTTGTCGGCGAGCACGCAGTTGGCGCTGCGCAGCATGATGGGGATGCGGCCGATGGTGTAGTCGGTGCGCACCACGCTCTCCTGGCCGCGCGTGTACTCGATGTCGACCGTGATGGGCGCCGCGTACGTCATGTCGCGCAGCCGGCACTCGTGCGGCGTCGTGGTGCGGCCCACCATGTCCTCCTCGATGGTCGGCTTGCCCACGCGGATGTCCCGGTACGCGAGGTAGAACTGCGGGTCCGCGTCGCTCGTGACGCGCTCGTTGGCGCGCATGATCTCCTTGATCTCGACGTTGATGAAGTGGTTGAACGACTCGATGTGGTGCCGCACCAGGCCGTGCATGCTCAGGAAGGCCGGGAGGAGCTTCCACTTCTCCGACAGCTCCTTCACGGGCTCGCCGAGCCGCTCGCGAGGAATGTCGCACGCCTTGGTGCCGTCCGACTCGAACGGCCACGCCATCGCCGTTGTGTCGCGGGGGTAGTCCTAGGCGGGCCCCGGCAGTCTCCGCGGGTAGCTAATGGCGCGCCTTCGACTGGCCCGCGCTGCGCGAGGTGTTCGCTGCACGAGGAATATCACGGGCGCGACCAGCACGCGGTGGTGGTGGTGGTGGCCCGAAAAATGGCGCATACCCACTCAGGGGGATTGGCCAAGAAGAGTTGTGTTTTCATTACAATCAATCATGCGAGGCAAAATAATGGAGCTCATGCTGCCGCCCGCGCGCATATCTACCGGGCGTTCCCCTCCAACACTCCAGCATCACCGTCGGAAGTCCACCATTCTGTGCCTCAAAAATTCAACGACATCCTCGAACATTACCGCCTCGAACGGCGCATCTTTCCCCCCCCCCCCCCACGACAAGTTGACTAAGGAAGAAGCCACCACGTACCGCCGCCTTCAAACCAACACCTACCCGCACGGCACCCTCCTCCACGCCATTCATCCCACCTCCTACTCCGCCACCTGCAAGTACTGTCCCCAACCCTGCACACTGTATCATATGATTTGGGCGTGCTCGCACACACCATCCCTCACCCCTACTCCCTCCCCCAACCATGAGCAGTGGGAAGGCATGCTAGCCAGCCCGGACCCCGGCGATCAGCTTCGGCTGGTTGAAAGGGCCCGCCTGGCAGCGACCGCCCAGGGACTTCTGGACTGAGAAGACCCCCCATTGCCACTACTACAAAAACTAATATTGAAATAAAGTTTATTCCTCCTCCTCCAGAAGAAAGAATTGGTCTAGGGTAATCAGAAAGAGAGAGAGAGAAAGAAAAAACACGAAAAAACAAGAGAAGAGTAGGAAAACTACAGTAAAAGTCAGCCTAATCGGAATGTTTTTAACACTGCAGACGAGCTGTTTCCGAAATGAATGGGTGGATGGCGTTGCACACTCTCCTATGGCATTGGCCCAGCCTAGTCACCCCAAACGACAAAAGCACCGGTACAGTCAAATGCAGTCCAAGACGTAGCAGGGGAATCTCCAGCAGCCTTCTCCGATGGTTAGAAAATCGGCGCTAAAAAAAATGCTCTTCGGATTCAATTTCCTGGCAAAAGTGGCCCAAGGGGGAGGTTTCTTCTGGTCGCGTGCACGTCGTGCCCGTGGCGTCCTTTGAGCGGTTATTTTTCAGCCGCTGACTGGTTTGGGCTGGCTCGGATACTTTTCTTGTACAGCAGTCCGCGCATGCGCTGCCGTCTCGTTATTCTAGTACACTGTAGTCTCGTCGAGAAAAACAAAGGAGACAAACACTTTTATGAAAGCGTGGTATATTTTTACAGCGAAGCTGTGTGTAGCTATCCTCCGGCAATGGTCGCGTCCGTCTACGCGTCCCGTCGGCACGAAAAAAAAATATCGTCTTTAGTTTGTCGCGAATGCTGTGCAGCTCTCAAAGTAATGTAGGTATCTTGTAACAAATCATACTGAAATTGGGCCGATGAGACGACTATATCATTACGCTTAGTTTTGTTCAGTTCTCACATGCAGTTTGTTCACAGTGAAGAATGAAACCATTAAACTGGTTAAACTTTGCAGAAATGCCGTCTGCTACGCAGGGATTATGGCTACAGAAAGTGGCTGTGACTCTTCTTTTATCAAAACCGCCTCAAAACACATTGTACTACAATTATAGGTCCTGAGACGACTCTAACATTACGCGCAGTTTCATCTACTTGTCATGATTACGAAATACACAGTGAAGTCGCAAACATCTCTACTAGAGGAAAGCGGACAGCGATGGGGAAGCCCCACGTTTTCCCCTGGAATAACCCTCTAGTCATTCCAAGTTTCATTCAGCCATGGAGGAAAGCATTCAGCTAATCAGCGAGGAATAATTCTCGATTTCAAATTACAAACAAACGTTTTGTTTCCTGCACACATGCAAACACACGACAGCTTCGCTGCTCGGCCTTCTTCAAAGAGGAGGGCTGGAAGAGCTGATGAATTTTCAGCTGAAGTTTGTCTGTAATAACTTCTAAGCAAAATAAGTACTGAAATTTTATGGTTTAATAAAATTATCATTTATGAACACTTATAGCTTTATTTTATTCGGTGGGTGTCTTTTACGGCTGCTTCGGCGCTGTGGCTGAAAGCAGATGGCCGTGGGGGCCCGAAAAATCAGAGGGTAGGACAGCCAGTTCGCGGCTCACCTTCCAGGCATAGTCTTTTAGGAGGCATTAGTTCAATTGACTAACAGCGGCGTTTAGTAGTGACCGAAATGAAAAAAAGAAAAAGTGGAAACCCAGTCTGCTGTCATCTTTAATGGGCGCTGCGGAAAAAGCACCGGTTTTACGACGACACATGAACTATCGTAGCTGTCCGAATTCCATTGAGTGTTGAAACTCTTAATTCACACAATTTTCGCTTGCAGTTTGAGTACAAATTTAGCTTTAAGTGAAGAGGTAACCACAGAGCAGTTGTTCCTGGGCGATGGGCAAATGAACTGTAAAATTGAAACCTTGATTTTACGAAATTCGCGATTTAACGAAATTTGCGTCCCCAAGAACGACTTCGTTATATCGGGGTTTAACTGTATAAGCGTATCGTTCAGCACCTGCTTTAACTGTGTCTGGACAGCTGAATTGAGGGATAAGCCGACAGACAGAACAATATTTTCGCATTCAAGTAGCCCAAGAAAGACTATCGTCTTCAAAAAGTGTGGAACGCTGCCAAGGCCTGAGAGCGTGATAGAGCACGCATCGTGCAACGAGGAAACTAGGGCGCAAGGCGGCCGAAAGCAATAAAATTGCAAATACTGTGATCTTAGTCACTTTTTGCTAGTGTTATCTGAACAGACGAAGTTTACAAACTTTTACTGGTGCAATATTTGGTACTATTTTGCTTTCAGTATTTGTTACAAAAAGAACTCTGAAATGGCGCCACGTCTCCAAGCGGAATGCTGCCAGACGAGCACATCTGAACCTTGAGCAAAGTTTTTGCCACTCGTATACCTTTCGGTGTTGGCAGTGTAGACAGCACTGATTTGTTTGCACTTCTTTTATTTTCTCACCTTTATTATTGTTTTAAAAAAATTCTTTCAGAAAAAAATTTGAGCCCGGACTGCGCTTCGAGCCGTGGTCCTTTGGGTGTGTTCTGTTTCCTGGCGCGCGCATCGTATGCTCCCTGACCACAACGTGGGGCGGAGTGGCGCAATTTGTTTATTTTTCTGCTGCGGACTGCTTCCTTAGCTTCCACTGCGTTGCACGCTGTGTGTGAAACAGAGTTCTTTGGATGAATCGCGCACTTTTTTGAACACCTCCAATCGACCCTGGGGTGCTGTTGGGGGGCCCCTGTTGTCTCCTTGGCTTTGGGCCAGCTCTTGCATGCCTTCTGCTTCTCTCTTGACGTTCAGTGGGGCTCAAGCTGTCTGTCAACACCCTCTAGATAAAAAAGCTTTCCTATGTATTTACCACAATGGTAATGGACTAAGCGAGCAATGGAACGGAAGATGATAGGTGTAATATTAAGGGACAAGAAGAAATCGGAGTGGGTCGGGGAACAAACGCGTGTTAAGGGCGTACTAGTAGAAATTAGGAAGAAGAAATGGACATGGGCAGAGCATGTAATGCGAAGGCAAGATAACCGTTGGTCATTAGGTGTAACAGAGTGGATCCCTAGAGAAGGCAAGCGTGGCAGGGGGGGGTAGAAAGTTGGGTGGGCCGATGAGATCAAGAAGTTTGCGGGGATAAATTGGTCGCGGTTGGCACAGGACCGGGGTAATTGGAGAATAATGGGAGAGGCCTTTGCCCTGAAGTGGGCGTAGATAGGCTGGTGATGATGATGATGATGTACTGGCATGTTTTGTCAAGCTTCGTGCTCTTAGACACCGAGTGCCCACCGATGTGTACGTTTATCGTGCACTTGCGTCGATTCTGCTGTAAAATGCCCCTTGGGCAACCCATATGTACGGTTCTTAATTGTGGTGGGTAATGGGCCATTCGTAGTGCAAGTGTTTTGTAAAATAAAATGCATGCATCGTACTGTGAAAGGTAGCCGCCAGCAAATGCAAAGCAGAGTTCAACTATCACGCCACGAGGGGCACGCCTGTGAGGGTTTAGAAGTTGAGCTCCATTTTCATGGCTCGTGTTGCCCCGGGCATTGAGTTTCTTCCTAGAACGGGCGCAGATGTTCATGTTAGGGTGCCTCGATGCGCGCCCGGGCGCGCATCGAGGCACCCTAGTTCATGTTACTGCCGTTTACAATTTCTTTAAAGAGTACTGTGACAGTCGCACTTTGTCGGAATACACAGTATATGCCATTTATAACGTAACCACTTATACCATGTGTAACAATTTACCATTTGCAATATATACAATATACTATACTTATTACAAATACTATACTTTATACAATATACTATTTATAACTTATACTGCGGAAGTGGATATAACATGGGTTTTCCTGGCCACCGTCAGGCCTTCCATATAATTCAAGTCATAAGCACACCGCTAAGACACGGTTGCCCGCAGAACAGTTGCATTTATACTGGTTTTTATTTTTTTCCCGGGTTCGCTGATTGACTGATGCAGCTGGGGTCACAGGATTTTAAGGTCACAGAAAAGAGGCAAAGAACTTAATCAGCCATCTGACACAGTGCACTCTCCTTTCTCTCCTCTGAGTCACGCAAAAGAAAAAAATAGGCACCCTTTTGTTCGCGCGTTCCGTTTGCACTCACGTTATTACCACAACAGCCCTTGCTTGACGACGTGCCTCGTAAAATAACGAGCCCTTCCTCTTCCTCCCTCAATGTGTGGTAAGTTGTTTCTATTTGAACATTGTGCATTGTATTGGGGCACCCGTTCGTAGTCGGTAAGAAACACAGCCGCGCTCAATTTGTGAGACCATGCAGCAGCGGCTGATGTGGTGAAAAAATGACGGAATAAGGACCGCACCACTGTTTTAAGAGGCCTACATTTGAGCGATAAAAAACAAGGATTGATTGAAATGTAAGTTAATGTGGATGGATTTGCACATGTTTTGTTTATTGTGCAGTTTTTGTACATAAGATGCTTACATAGCAGTCAATTTCTTCCCTTTTCTTCTTTACGTTCGCCTTGCTGGTTGAGCGGCAGATGGATGCCGCTGACATGGGGAATGAAGACGAACTCGTTATCTGCTGGCACCTTGAGGATCAGACAACCACGACATCTGAGAGAAGAGAGTGTTTAATGCGTCTCCTGCTCATTTGGAGTGTATTTACAAGAGGTTATATAGGCTTTCTAAACACAAAGGATTCCCTGCAGTCATTTCAAAGAACAGCACTTTCCCTTTCGTGAACTTCCCATTGGCTGCAGACGAAATGTCCGGCCCGTGTTCCTTCCGGCCAATTATCCGATGCACAACCGCCTCTCTCAAGGCGATCATTCGTCGCTTGCGGTCTTGCACGGTCCTTGCCTCATTCTTCGTGATTCACAGGGTCACCTCCACTGCAATGGATCCTCCGCAATGTGGCGCGCTTTTCCATTGTGGTGCAAACATCACGCCACCATCACACCACCTGCGAAGGCATCATAACACACACGTGCGTGCGCTGGCATTGTCGGCCACGTAGCCCCGCGCGATCCGTTGGGATATCGTATGTCCACGGCCGCTCGCACGCATTCCTCGCAGAGCGAAAACACTTCATTTGATGCCAGGTTCAGCGTGGTTCGGCTCTGATCTCCGCCTCGTGGTCGCCGCCGCTTGGTCGAGCAGGGTGCAATGCAGAGGCAATGATGAAACCGCATATTCTTGAAGTGGTTGCGGATGTTTTCGAACCCAACAATAGCCTAGCTAGTATTTTATATTTTTGGATCCTAATTTATGACAAGATCAAGGCAAAGCAGCAAAGAATGGCTCAAAGCCAAGGCACGCAAGGCAGCGGCCTGACTTCTGACCATTTATTTATCTAAAGTAGCAGCTTTAGATGCAATATTCGCTGCATTGACGATGTACAAACTGACACCGAGTTATTGAGAAAGAGAATTCTTTGGCAAGTGTTTTTACGGAAGTCTTTTGCTCCTCCCATGTTTCTAATCAAGTGTGCTGTTTTGTCACTTCGCACTGAAACCTGATTCAACTCTTCAGGATTTGAGCCTAGTCAAGGGTCCAACTTGTGCCTTAGTACCAGCGGCAGCTGTTAAGGCATTGCGCAAGCAAGCCCAAGGACTTTTTTTTTGTTGTTGTTGTTGTGGAGGCAAAAAGCAAAAAAGCCCGTGTGCTGACATTTAAGCGCAAGTTAAGATATCCCGATGTCAAGATGAAGACTGAACCCAGCACTATATATGTCACGCTTCATAGCCCAAGGGTTGCTTTGGTGCCTTGCAGACACCACAATTTTTTTCCAGCTTTGCCTTAGCAGCAGTGCTATGGTCAGCAGGGCGCAGCCTAGTGCCCTCCTCATACAATTTCTGACGGATAAGCTGACCCCGGGGTTTTACAATGTTCTGTATGGCCACTGTGTGAAAGCTGTTTTCTGAGATGCCCTGCAGGGCATCTCATAAAACAGCTTTCTAAGCAGTTTGTGGACATGTCCACAAACTGCTTATGCTAGTGAGCAAGACAGCACAGCTGATCAGTTAATGAGATCAAAGGAATCTAGTGAAGCACTGCAAATCCTTCCCTATCAGCCATCATTTGGCTTTCTACAATCTTTCAAGAGAGTCAAAAATAAAGTTTGACATGAAGTGATGACAGAAGCATGTTCTGACGTAAAACTGCAACAGTAAAGCATCCCCGATGTCTCGTAAATTTTTTTATGTGTGAAGGGTGCAGTCAAAATATCACTTCAGACATCATTGATATTTATTGGCATATGCCGTTACATTTAACTGTAGATTTGCGCCAGAATAGGTTGAAAGCAGGTTAAAATTATTTTTGTGTCTCTAATAACGTAGCAATATATAGGACAAAATAAGACATGAAGTTTGAATTTACATGTACATGACTTCTCTATAGTGGCTCCAAAAAGGAACATGTAATTGTTGCTTTTGATTTTGCAGGTGCTGACCGAGGAGTTGGGGGAAATTTTGAACCAAGATGTTCCTGGCATTAAGCAGGATGGGCACATGAAAGGCTGTTTTTACTTAAAGCGTTAAATAAAAAAATTTCAAGCTTTACGCCTTCATTTCATGTTTTGCGTCCCATACTTTGCAACATGTCATCTGCAATGTGCTAGCTCTATTTCATTCAATATATTTGTTATGAGCAGCCTAGCTGCTTAACTGTTCAGTACTTCACTTTTTCAAGCTAACTCTTTGTTCTTTAGCGTGTATTGTGGGAAGTTTTTTCTTTAGACATTGATATGGAACTGTCACAAACATACTAGGTAACGATCCATAAAGCTTAGTGGTATAGGTTTCAGTTTTTTAGTCAACTAGAAAACCTGTACTTGCTGTAAACTTAAAGGCCAACTGCACTCAAATTTCACCCTGGCTAAATGCCTTCGAAATGTGTAGTAGGTACCATGAGAACTACTGCGACGCGACCGGTAGCTCTGTGCAATGCGTGGTTGTTCAGTTTCAGGCACTCAAAATAACGCCCTCGCAGACGACAAAGCATTGAGTTAATACTACTGACTCGACAAAGCACCTGCCGGCGTGTCGCGCAAACACCCATTTAGCGGAAGTGACATGCCAGCCGTCCAGGCCGATCGGCCTGCCTCGCAGCTGGAGAATTCGGTATTTCGCGCCGGTACGCCTGGCTTTCATGGTTCCGAAGAGGCTTCGTTAACCGCGCGGTTCTCTCCTTTTCAAGTATGGTCCCTAGAAATATTTCTAGGGACCATATTTTCAAGTGTGGTCGCGACATCATGCCTACGCGGTGTGCTGCTGTCGGAGCTGCACGAATAGTGTCGTGCTTGCGGTACAAGCGCTCGCTTTTCCGCGTGCCTTCCACACCCCCGCACGCGCGCGGACTGGCCGAGCCGGCCGCGTCACCCGGCCTTAACCCGGTCCGCACAGCTTGCGCCGTCAGGCCAGGCGTCACCCCGACGGGCCAGGCCGTCTGGCCGCTCGCGCCGACGGCTGATACGTCACTTCCGCCTACCCGTAATGGCCGCGTTTTGCCCAGTTTCGTTTTCCATATCGTCGATTTTTGCTGGTCGCTTGCAGCGTAATTACGCACATTTTAGGTGTCATACTTCGTACATCGCGGTCTTTTTAGTCATACTATGCAGGAACAGTGATTTCACGCGGTCGAAATTTTGAGTGCAGTTGGCCTTTAAGACCTTTTTTGATAATTGCCTTGAAGCACTACTCCAGCTTCAAGAATGCTTGATACAAAAGCCCCTTCTGTAGCTTGTTTTGGCACAACCGCTTGTTCCCCGCACTGTGTGGACAGACAACTCCACACTCTATTCATATTTTTCTTGGCAAGTGTGCGAGAAGTGCTGTTTACGGTACCTAGCATAATAGCAAGCTTATTATCGTCGCCGCTTTTTGTTGCGGAACCATGCGTACACTGTGGGCTGTCGTGTTGAAGCATCCATGCAGTTCACAAGAGCCCGCTGTGTATGCATGGTCCTTATAGAACTTCCGTGGGGCGACGAGGGGGGATGGGGTAAGCAGAAAACGTCCAGTAGGCACATCGGAATAAATTACGGCATTTTCAAATTTGGTGGCTTTTTTCTCTCTACGCTAATTGGTCCGGCATGAGACCTTTGTTAGGAAGGAAAAGTAGCGCTTGTATTTTACCATTTGCAGCAAGAGTCAGGGGAAAGAAATTTAGTTCCCTGAGGACACCCCTCACTAGTACTAAATACTAAAAAATACTAAAAGGCTTTAGATATATGAAGCCCCTTTATGGCTCGAGTGTCGAGTTGGAAGACTTGATGTTGCAACATCACTACATCAAATAATCGACAGCCCGGGCGCTGTAGACCTGTGCGCCGATCAGAAATCGCCGGCGGTGGCGCGCCGGTATTCCCACCTTTAGGGTGCCTCGATGCGCGCCCCGGGCGCGCATCGAGGCACCCTACTTACCTTCGGCGGCGGCTTGTGATCGGCGCGAGGGTCACCGGACGGCGGCGGCGCGGCGCGGATTAGCGGGAAGAGAGAGAGAGAGAGAGAAAATATGGAAAAGGAAAAGGCTGACCGTGGGGGATCCGGTCATGTCTGTGTAGGACATTTCGGTGCTGCGCGTCTCGGTGCGGACATTTCTGTGCACGGGATGTCGATCCCAGGCATAATTCTTCTAACATTTTAGCTTTAATACTTTGGTTTCGTCAGATGATATGATTTTACGTTCGAGAGTTGTTTGGGCCGCACTGCGAGGAAAAGAACGCTAAACCGAAGCGCAGCAGCTAGGGCGTAAAATCCTATTTCAAAAGTAAATGTTAAAAATTAACGTTGTTAATTTACTTCCATTCCACCTTTTAGGCGCGAAGCTTCTAAAGCCATGGGTCTGTCCATCCCTTGTGTATCGTGGTACGTGACCGCCGCATGCTTTCGGAGATGTCGCAAAGTGGGCCGCGTTGCACGCGCAAGAACCGGCTGCAACCGGCAGCGCAAACTCGGCACCGGGAGCGCGAGCTTGTCTGTGTTCGCCAATGGAGGCGCGAGCGCACGTGCACTGCGAGGGGGAGATCACGCAAGAGATCACGCCACGAACGCAGGCAGTCGTTCTCGGAGATCGAACGAGACGCAAGGACCTTTGCTCGTTTCCTCTCGTCTTGTTCGGGCTCAAGTTCGCCCTAAATAAAAGTTCTTTCTTTACCGTTGTGTCCCTGCACGGTGTAAGAATACTATTCTTACACCGTGGTCCCATCCTACGTGACAAATTGTGGTGGAGGTGCGGGGTAGTCCTCGATGGCGCGGGGTCTTTCACCAGGTCTGGGCCTGGGAGCATTGACTCCGAAAATAAAAGTTGATTTGTACAATGTACGCACACAGTCTTACGTCTTTCTTAAAGGAGCCATGAAGAGAAAACACAAGTTTGGTTCATTCAAAAGATTGTCTCGTTAGAATCATACTGACACCACTTTTAACGTAAACTTCGCTCAGATAAGCTACATAATTAGGAAAAACGGGAATGGTCATGCGACCCACCAGCTCATTTCCCGCAACAGAACCTATGATGTCACATGAGCTAAGCTCTGCGATTGGCGGAGGCTGGCAGAAGCAGACGCAAATTAGGTAGAGCTTACAAACTAGACGAACGAGCGATTTGCGCTTAAATTTAGGGCACATTCTTTACAAAGCAATAAGAATTATGGGACAAACAGTGGAAGTTACGAAAGCACATGTAAACATAGAAGTACTGATGTGTTCTGCTGTTCGTACTGCGCACAGCATGCTTGGTTTAGCTGCACAGCACTACGGGGCTTGGGGTTGTCTCAGACGACACTGGCCGATTGACGCAAGCAACGGTGTCTTACGTGACCCCATTTGTCGAGCGAGCACTGTTTCAGGGAACGAATATTTTCTCCCAGAACAAAAACAAGCCAGGTTTAAATGCGGGCAAAAACAAACCAAACGCTTGCCACGGTATGGTGGCGCCATCTCGGTTACGGAACCTAAAGAAACGCGGGAACAAACCAACACCGCTGTACAGGGTGGAGACAACCTTTGAACGGTCCCGTGCCGCCGCAATTGGGCCAACGGGCTCAACGCGTTATTCTTTTCGTTTCCCACGAGACCTAGCAACGCGAAACAGACAATATGATTCAAACTTCTTCAGTAAACCGCGTTGCGGCGATAATTTTAGCACGGTTTTGACACAATGACTTGCTTCGGTGGCGAGCGAGCAACCGAAAATGGCGGTGCCAGCGTATACGTGTCTCTACCCTGTACGGCGGATGCGTGAATGAAGGTACTCTAGGCTGCAGAGCGGTCGGTTCCTGTGATGTCACTCGGGACCACGAAAACGCACGATTGTGCGGGAAAATCAAAATTTTAACCTAAATTGTTTAATTTCTCAGTGAATAAAGCACCGTTTGTATCCGGACAAGCGCTGGGGGCACTATAAAACACGAAATCTTTCGAATAAAACCAACTTGCATTTTCTCTTCGTGGCTCCTTTAATGATGTAATGGGCGAACTTTCACGGGAGAGTTACGGTTACCGATGATCTCCCCCTCTCGAGCTTCGCCCCACTTATCATCATTCATTCCGTGGATATGGCGTGATTTTTTTTATTTTAGCATTCATGTGAACAACTCTAATATTTTAATTCAAGTGTTACCGAAGGGCTTTGATTTCACTTCATCCACCGCTGCAAGACGCTGCTGCTTTTAGTCCATCCCTATCTCTTTCCCCCTCTTCCCCGTCCGTCAAACCGCCGCGAACAGAAAGGAAACGAACTTTCTCCATCGATTTCGACTTGCATTCGGTGTTGGTTCTACTGAAAAACTAGCCATTGATCGCGCGTACAGTGGAGTCGCTAAAGGGGTGGGGGTGGGGAGGGCTAAGCACTGCCGGGTTCCAGCCCCCTTGCTAGAGAGAGGCGGGTGTCATTTGTGCTGCTACAATGTGTAAACTGGACGTCGGAAACTTGAAGACGACTGTCGCAGCTCTCGCAAAACTGTCCTATTCAATTTTTTTCTTCTTTAATGGAAGAACTCGAGGAATGTCTGGGGTGTCCATGAAATGCGCCACTTGAAGAGTAAATAGCGGATGGGGCGACGGAAGACGAAGAAAGAGCGATTCCTGGAAAAATAGCGCCGTCGGCACGTCGGCATCAGATAAGCTCTGGTCGGGATGACCGCGACGCGCGGAAGGGAGTTTGTTCCTCGATAGGAGCTCCCACAGGCACCAGTGATACTGTCATTGCGTTCTCGGAGGCTTTTCGGGTGGCTTTTGTTGCGCATTAGAGCGGCATTCCTGGGGTAACGCTTCCGAGACAGGGAACTCCGCTAGGCCTGTAAGATTTTCAGGGGAAACCGAGAATAATATGACTGAAAAGAGTTCTGGGGGAGATTCAAACTTGAAAATGGGGGGCACTGCTGCAGATGAAAGATAAAACAGGTTGGCTTGCTCGTACACGGGAATGAGTAATGTTTGTAGCACAACCCGTACGTGCTTTATCAGCATTGAGAATATGTAGAAGCTGCAGCTGTTTTCAACAAGGCCTGTTCTTCCTCCACGACAATATCCTAGACTCGTCCGTAAAAAAGAAAAAAAAGAAAGAGCTGGCGACAACCGTGTTTGCTAATTTAATTTAGCGTGGCAGCACAGCCTACATAAAACTTTTAATAAGGTTTTCTGAATATTCTGAATGTTTGTAAAGCTGCCTTATTGTGATAGTAGAATTGTGTCTTTTATGCAGAGAAAATGACCTATAGAATGCATTATACCATCGTAAACACCGGCTAATTGCCTCAACTGATTTGCATGCCGCAAAAAAAGCGCATATAAATTAACGTCCTGTCGTAAATTAAAAAAAGAAACATTTGCAAAAGAATTCTATCAGCTGGCTGAATAACAGGTATTTCGTGATCGACTTATTAAGCAAAAGTATATAAATGCTCAATTTATTAAAAAAAAACTCGCAAAATTCAAACATGGTATCAATATAAAAACGCAATCACTGCGCTAGATTAACCCATCTTAAGCGAAAATAAAAATATAACGGCTGTTTCAAACAAGCTAGCACTCGATAATTCGGTCGCCGAAATGTTTGCGCACGGAAATGTCCGTGCACCGAAATGTCCGTACACCGAAATATCTGTACACCGAAATATCCGTACACCGAAAAGTCCGTACACCCAAATGTCCTGCACCGAAATGTCCTAGACCCGGGACAACGCTGTGCGATTCTTTGGTGGAGGCCCCTCGGCTTCTTGCGAAATTTTCACCGATACTGATGAAACCTCGCAGCGTAGAGCTTCTATGACCTTTCAGACACTGAGATGGCTGTGTGCGACTAAGCTACTAAACCGGTGGTTCCAGGCCTCGCAGTTGTTTTGTGCGGTTTTAATCCAATTACTTGGATTAAAATTTTAAATCGATGCTCAGCTCTACCACCCATCCATCCATCAAACCGTCCGTCCGTCTGTCTGTCGGTCTACCCAATTTGCTTGGTTAGATTTTAGCCTCAGGAGGCGTTAATTTGTGCCCCTCATAGGAATATTAAAGCATTCCATCTCTTCTAAAACGCAAAGTTAAAACGCGAAGAGACAAAATCAAAACCGCAAAAAAGTTAGGATTTGGCTAACTTGGAGGGAAACACGTCGACTGGAGCATGGGACCATTTTTTCCTAGATGGCTACTGGGATCATTTTTTTTTTTTTTTCAGGACCATTTCTTTCGTTTCCCGCCGCGGTGGCTCAGTGGCTGTGACGTTGTGCTGCTGAGCCCAAAGACGCGGGTTCGCCCATCGTGGCCACGGTGGCTGCTTTTCAGGTTGAGTGGAAAAGCGAAAACCCCCGTGTGTTGAGATTTTGGCTCACGGTTAAACTCCCCAGGGGATCAAAATTAATCCTGAGCCCCGCACTACAGCGCGCCTCTTGCCCATGTTTTTTTTTTCTCACAGGTGTCAAAAAACAGATGGGCTATGAGGCGTTCCGGGATAATTTTGATCCTCAGGGACGCTATTATATCACAGCTGCTCAACTACGGCATTGGTTATCTGAAGTTATGCGAGTATTAGAATTTCCTCCCAATTTTGTGTTTCACATTCGAATGCATTGTTGACGTTAATGAGTTGTGAATGCTTGAGACAAGCTCACAGTTCCAGAGATCCTAGCTTCGATTTCATTGACCCTTCCTTGCGTACCTGGACATTTCATATATTGAAACCTATATAGATGCCCCTATACTTCCCGTGCACTCTTCCCGTAGTGACGCTGACCATTCAATCTTGCGCGCTACTGCGGTGGCTTCTTGGGCACTGTTCCCTGTTGATTATGGGGATATATTCTTCGATATTAGCGGCTTGTCCCCTTGAGAGAATCGACTGGTCGTTCTGTTGCAGTCTCTCTGCGATCGCATCTTTTGTGTTAGTGTTTTCTTTTCCTTGCAGTGTATACTTTCATCCCCGTTGGATGACGATGTTATTAATACGCCAAGAGACCGGCCTTTGTCACGAAGGAACTTAAGGTGGTCAAATACTTTTGGTCATGTTTGTACAGATGAACAAATATGGCTTGAGCGGCTGAAGTTTTCGTTTGCTCCTGTCCTCCGTCCCACTTCCCTTTGGAGAAGAGGGGGGAACAAGGTTGTTGGTTGGGCTATTGACGCAGAGAGAGTAGGGTGGGTCCAGGTAACCACGGGTGCCTGGAGTAACATATGGATGCCTGGTCATTTTAGAATTTCTGAGAAAGCGGATAAAACAAGAAAGATGTCGCGCTTGTGTGGCAGCGGGAGAAGCTGAGGTGCTTCAAGAGTTCAGGCATAAAGTTGGGCTAGTTGGTTATCTGACTGCATTTTACTAGCGAAAAATAGACGCGGACGAAGAAGTATACAGGACACTCGCTAGACTACAACTGAAATTTTACTTAGCGTCCGTGAAACAAAGAAAGATAACATATCACCACGACCTGCCTCTACACATCCCCACACACGCCAGCCTATGTGTCACACATGCGCCCTCGTAGGTAGCATATCTCCTTATCTGTAAGAGTGATTGAAGGGGTGCTCACACAATTAACTCCTTCCCTGTAGATTTGAAATGCCTCGTTAATCTCGCGACTAGTTTGGTCACGTCCAGAACCTAAAACACGTGCAGCAGTTTCGTCGCTTGCGGCGGGAGGCCATCTGGCCGATCATTGCAGGCAGTGCCCTGATTGTACGCCGGCGTTCGATAAAACACGTGTTTTAGGTTCTGGACGTGACCAAACTAGTCGCGAGATTAACGAGGCATTTCAGATCTACAGGGAAGGAGTTAATCCGCTCTTTCCAGCCCCTACAGGTGGCGCTGCGGAAAACGGCAATGGCGGACGAGATGGTGATCGGGCCGCCGTAGCAACATGCGTGCCAGCATCAGTAGCGGCCTGAAAGCCCATTGCTCCGCTTGAAACAACTACTTTCTTGAAAAATAAATGCATGCATGCGTTGCTGATCGCGAGACAACATTCGATTCGTTTCAGGGTGTCTGTTGCGGTGTGGAAAGCGCTGTGTGCGAGGCAATCCGCTGTGCATGGCCCAGGCCACACGTGGTTTGAGAACAACCCCGTCTTATTGGGCAAACCATCCTGCTACAGAATGTGCAACGCTAAGTTTTGGGACATTATTGCAGTTTGCAGTGTACGTCCATCAGTGTACGTTTTACTTTATGCGTGTTCGTTTCCGTGCGTGTTAGCATTACATGAAAAAAATATGTTGTAAGCCCACGTATTTACGCGTGCATGTAGCATACACTGGCGTGTGATATTGAAGCGTACACTGTTAAACTACAGGCAGTACTTTACAGGTGTGGTACTGTCTTGTGATAACTAATTTACGTTAAAAACTCATTTACGGCTGAAATTACGTTATGTTCATTTGACTGCCGGTAAGATTTTTAAGTGCATCGATCCTTATTACCAAAACGAAAACGGGGGCTACCAAATGCATTCAAGAGCTCGCATTTGAACTACCAGACCCAGTTACAGTATTGTTGTTTCTAAAACATCTCGCTTAAGCCCGTTCTACATGGAGCGAATTTCGCCTGCGAATCCGCTGGAACGAACATTCGCACTTGCGAAGTTCGCAATGCCTGGAATTGTCGTCTACATGGGGCCTGCGAACGCCGCGATTTTCGCATTTCAGATGCGCCTTGTTTGCAGACTGAATTAAGTTTGCCACCAGCGAAGACTGTGATTCTAACAAGGGTGGTTTTATTTTACTTTCTTGGCAAGTTGTTTCTGCCTGGTTTGCGGTAAATATAAGTTTATTTGCGGTTTTATATAAGAATCGCCAATTCTTTATCAATATACGCACACACAGCACAGAAGACAAACGTTTTGGTGTGCCCGCGCTTTTGTCGCGCTCAGACAAGCAACGCCATCTGGTTTCCAAGCGTGCAAGTGGTGCCGAGCTGTGCTCCTATTGGCCGCAGGTCCGGCCCCTCTACGCCGCACACGCCGCACGAGCCAACGTTTGCACGAGCGGCGTTTGCTCGACCGCTTCAAATGTTTGGCACTTTGCCGCAGCAACGAAAAAAGGTGGTTTTGCCGCACGAGCGGCGCCGCATCAGGGAATTCGCAGGCGAAATCGCTCCATGTAGTACGGGCTTTAGACACACTTATTTCGGTATTCAATGATTAACATCCCCTTCCCGCCTTCGCGAGCAAAAAGTTGTAAGTTGTTTCTTTATTGAAATAAAAGCAAGCGGATTGGACAGCCTCTGCTGCTTATGTTTGGAAACAGTGGAATTGAGCTAATGTAATAACAGATGAGCGAAGATCGGTTGACATATTATGCGGCAGTGAATGTAAATAGTACCCGAAAAAGACGACCACAAGGTTATACAAAAAGCCTACAAAATCAGCGTCCTCACCGCAAATAACTATTCAATGTGGCAATTTTCCTGTCGCTTCTGCGAGCCCGCGCGGATGCCGCCGGCCGCCTCCGCCGGGGTATGGTCCCTAGAAATTGTGCTATAGTTCATCTCACAAGCTAGCTGCAGTGCTGTGGAGGCTACATTGTTGTCCCCCTCAGGGCGCCTAACTCCCCGCGAAGGAAGCGACAAAAGGCGCCGGGGCCGTGCGGTGCCACTTGCCGAGAGGGGAGAAGGGAGTGTCCTTTCAGGACCCCCTTCACGGCGGATTAGGCGCCCTCAGTGGGCGCACTATTGATAACAATGTAGCCTCCACAGTGCTGCAGCTAGCTTGTGAGATGAACTATAGTCTGCCGTCCGCGCGCTTTCTCTATGGGAAGGCGTGTCCGCGCCGCTGATGCACGCACAGCGCTGCGCAGAGGGCGCTGCTAGCAATCGGAGCGCCCGAGCGGCCGGAGTGAGAGCGGCCGGCCGGCCTGTGCCGCGCGCTACTGCCGCGGAGCGCGAGCGCGCATCGGGGTTTGTCGGCCACTTAGAGTGGTGAAATCGAATGGTACGAGGTACATCAGCTCACAATTGAAGGTACGATAGCACTATAAGACATTTTAGTTTCACGCCCCGAGTTTTTCGCGAATTGGAGCCTCTTTGCGGCCGCTGAATTTCGCGAGTGAGAGCGAAGGATGAAACCGCACCAACTAGCGTAGCCGTTCTACCACCACTTGAACCATTATTAAAGTGAAGCTTTCTATGTCTCACTGATGGCCTATGCCGCCTCGAAAAAGACTGCAGGAAAGCCAATTGTCTCTGACGACGGTGCTGTTCGTGAGTAAAGTGAGAGGGAAAAAAACGCTTCCCGTGGTCAAAATCGAAGCTGGCTCCATCGCGTTTTGAAGCCGACGTCTATCTCAATGCGCATTTTCAACATGGTCAAAGCAGTTTGGATTTGGAGAGGAGTGCAGTCAGAAAAATTATCCACTCATCCACTCCGCAACGATGGTTGAACACAAAGCTTTCTTCGCGTGAAATGAAACGGCAAAGGGTCGATGTCAAATCCGGCCCGATCATAAGTCCAAAATGCGTGCGAGCCAAAGTGAAAGCTCAATGAGTCAAATTCAAACCTCAGACGACAAGGAATCGCGCACAATAAAGCTTCGCGTTCAACCATCAATGTTCAGACAGTGAGATCCCGTTCAAAAAGAACTCCCTGCGGCACCAGAAGCTGTGTTTGTTCCACATCGAAACTACCGGGTCATTCACGAACGTCATTGACGGTGACAAGCACGCAGACGGCTGGCAGGCTGACAAAAAGAAAAGCGAAAGCTTGAGTAAAATGTTGTGCCAGCAAAAACGTGTTCCTATATACTTTGGGCAGAGTGCGGGGGGAGGGGGGATAAAGCAAGGTATATATGGTCATGACAGTATAAATAAACCTCAATATTTTTACTCCTTGGTTTCAAACAGCCGCGGTTATAATGATTGGCCATAACACAAATATTCACCCGTTTTGCTTTCCCCGCGTGCGTCTCGCAATTCCCTCCGAGTGTGTGGGTTACCAAAAAGAACCTGTGCAATGAGGAATGCAAGCAAAGTTACTGATTTGCAGCCGGGTGTTATTAAAAATCAGTTTCACGTACCCAATGCCAGCGAATGTTTCAAATCGTGGTATTCACGAAAATTACAGGCACGCAAAAAAGGTTTGATAGTACCCAAATTTTTGAAAATTTCGAGGTAAGCGGAGTGTTGGGTTAAGCGAAATGATAATGTATGGCCAGATCACTGGAATAAGAGCTAGTGCTGGTAACAAACGCTCCAATGCACAGGGACGCTTCCGGAATACAGGCAAAATAATTTGCAGAAAAAAAAAATTTTAGGTATTGCGGAAAAAGAACTGCGTGATGCACGCCTGTTTCGCCTTCACATCTGGTCCCAAAAAAAGTGTTTTCGAGCTTCTCAATGCCGCATCAACTGTTGGCCGCCAACGCTATATTCTATCTTGCTGTGAAGCAGGCACAGCTAATGTTTTTCTTGTTCCTGCCGTTTTTGGCACTTCTTGAGACCCGTCGTCGTCCACATGATCAAAAGCGTCTTCCCCAGCTATATCAACAATGTAGGCGTCGGACAGCACTCCGCTAACGGGACGTCGGCAGCGCACAGTGCGTACCCCGCGCAAATTTGCCGTTCTCGACAGTGTTCGGCGGGTAATGGGAGCTAAGCTTTAACCGAGAGCTTATCAGCTGCCTACAGCGGATGTTGCATTGCGTCCTCTTTGTCAACATTTCGAGATATCCGTGATCCCCGAATAGACGTTTCGAGACAAAGGGTGGAAAATGCGCCTATGGCAGGTATATGCACGGCAAAAAAAGGTTTCGACTTAACCGGTATTTCGAGATATCCGAGTTCGAGTTATGGAGAAATCACTGTATCTGATGACTGAAGGTGATAAAGCTTCGTATGCATGTGCACACATCTTGTTTTTTTATTCGGCATTTACATTTAACAGATTCCCAGTTGACTGGACGTAACTGAGGGGGCCGCGAAGATGTGCGCATAAGGGCCTTCAGATCAACGATGCGAAAGGTCAGAAGGCACCGGTTCGAGCTGCTTTATTTACATACACGTACAGGGGACAACATCTTGGGAAACGTGCAAAGAAAGACTGTTCCAAAGAGCCATACAAAAAAGCGGAGCGCCGACAAACCACACACACATTTTCAGGCGCTGACTAATCAATCAGTTAACAACGGCGGGGATATTCACAAAGAACGGTTGTTTGCTTGGTAATGTAGCTGAAGTCCCGCATGATGTTTCCAAGCTGGAAAACGATGCCGTGCCGGCAGTGTTCCTGAAGCCCCCGAGTATGCGTCGAAATCGAAATAGCGTAGCGACCCGATTCCGCGGTTTTTAGAAAACTCGATCCTTCATAATACGCGAAAACGTACTCCTGTCACTTCACGCTTCGGTTAAAACTCTTCGTACTGGTAAGAACGAACTTATTTGGCTAATCTGGTTTGTCGACAGAAAGGGATAGGGTTCGGAAAGGGGCAGTTAAAATGGGCTTAACCCGCCCAGAAATAGGGCAGAAATACGAAGGCAGCAGCGGCACGGCAGAGCGCCGTCCGCCGCTGCCCATCGCGCCGGCCGGCCACCGCGCTCCGATTGACTGCAGCGCCGCCGCTGCATGCATCACGGAGGAGCCCCCTTCGCGGCCGGCGGACGGCAGACTAGCACATATTTCTAGGGACCATAGCCGGGGCGACCGGTCCGCCGATCACCATCTCCCCGCTTCGAACAAATTCCGCGCGGCGTCACTAGCGTCGCTGGAAAGAGCGAATAGGTGGGGTGACTTCGTCACGGTTGACCGGTTACGTCGTCTGCAACGCACTTCCGGTTCGACGCTGCCCGGGCGGTCGCATGGCGGCAGCGTACTGCTAACGACTGCTAACGAGTGATACGCGATTAAAAAGTTCCGCGGAAGCGATAATGGTTGGGTGCTCCGCAGTAGGATGCACCAGCGCGAGTGTAAAGGGAAAAAAGATGTATAGATTTCCCTGGAACGAGGCGCGGAAGCTGCAGTGGGCTGTCGCTATGAAGCGGGGCATCACTAAAGGCGGAATTTGGATGCCCGGAGTTGGAGCGCGGCTATGCCAAGACCACTTCGTAACAGGCAAGTGTTTGCGGCATCCTCAAGTGCAGACTAGATTTTCAACAATGACAGGCAACTGGACTTAGCATGCGAATCGTATTTGTGTGCTCACAGGTGCTCCAAACAAAGACCCTTTGCACATCGACTATACGCCGTCGCTGTTTTGGCACGACGAGAGAGCGACCGAGACTTCAAGAAGGAGAATAGAATGGTAAGAGACAGAATTTTAGAATAAGTGTTGTTCTAAATTTGCTTGTACTCGTCTTGCAGCCACGAAAGGCATGCAACCATCGGGAAAAAACGGGTCGACGCACCCAGCTCCCAGCTGACGGCCCCCAACCTGAGTAGTGGAGAGGAAACGCTGCCTCGCCTCGACGCGAGCTCTCTCGATGCGAGCGGAAGCGCCGCCGAACACCAGAATGGGAGCTCAGAGGCGGAATCGTTGGACGACGAGGCGGAATCGTTGGACGACGAGGATAAGAGGTTAGCTGTGCTTTGTGTATACATGTTCATAACATAAGTTGCACCAACTTTTTTTTTTTTTTTTTCCATTTTCTGGCCAGAACGGTGGAAGTCCAAACTGATAGGTGCGAGGCTCCGCCCTCTGGGTCCGGCGACACGGAGCGCATCAGGCTTCTGGAAGCCCAGGTTAAGCACCTCCAGGGAAAGGTTCAAAGCCTTAAACAGGCCAGAAGTGTCCGCGTTATGGATGATGACAAAGTGCACTTCTACACAGGTACAAAATATGTACAAACTCCATATTGTTTGTCTTGCATGTTGAAAGGGTAATCTGACCTGTATACCGACGACGTTTATTTACAGGGTTGTCAAAACCACTTTTCTTTGCCATCCTGGACAGCATTGCCCCGGTGCTCCCAAAGGCGAAAAGGGTATTTCCGCACGAGACGCAACTTCTCTCATTTTTGATGAAGTTGCGCCTAAATTTGCCTTTTAAGGACCTGGCGTATCGCTTTGGAGTGACACGCAAGACCATCAGCCGGAGCTTCAGGATGGTGCTGCAAGCTGTGCACCACCTTTGCAAGGGCCTAATAGTTTTCTCCAGTCCAGAAATTTGCCGCAGCTGGCTGACTGAGAAAGAAAAGAAGAACTTTCCGCACCTGCGCACCATCATCGACTGCACTGAAGTGCGGCTTGCCAGGCACGTTTTCTCCCACCTCGACGTATTATACACGTGGCATCAGGCGTACTAATCTGTACGAGGCAATCTTGTGCTTCCTTTTTAGACCCTTGAACTTGGATGGCCAGCAGGTCGTCTGGAGCCACTACAAGCAGGCCACAACGCTGAAGTACCTGGTGGCAGTGAATCCGCATGGAGCTGTCATGTTCATTTCTAAGGCATACGCAGGCAGAGCCTCTGACAAACAGCTTACATTGGCATGTGGTAAGCTTTGCTCAGCAACATTTTGCTGACTGCTCTGGTTACATTTTTCTTTGCTTTACTATCAAAATAGCTTTGAACTTGGAGAATGTACACCGTAACCTATAGGACAGTATAGAATCCATTGTATTGCCGCAGCACTCAGTCTCATTGCCTGTTGTTGCATAAGAACTGGCAGTGATCACTCTGTTCGTAAAGGTCAACACAGTAGGGTATCATGGCCTCAAATGGAAATTATTCTCACTGAGCCACTTGCCGTGGTCGTTCAAGCTCTGCTCTCCACTTTTGTCCTGTCCGTCTTGCCATCAGACTTTTACGACAGCCATGCTGTTGTAAAACAAAGCAATGCGGATAATGAAATGTGCACGCCGTCTGATGTCTAAAATCCACCGGACACAATCTGTGTTTATGTGGCCCCTCAGTGCATGGTGCGACGTGTCCACCATAATTTTTTTTACTCGTTGCGTCAAGAGTTTCAGGAAGTTGGTTACTGAGGCAACATGGCTAACTTGCCGAGTGATTTTGGGAGTAGCAGTGGAAGGGCTAGTTCTTTCAAATCAAGCAAAGTTGTTTTTTGCCGTCATGGCCCATTTAAGGGGCCATGATGACAAAAACAACTGTTTGATTTGAAAGAACTAGCCCTTGGTTACTCAGTCAGCTCTATTCCAGCCACATTGGAGTGAATGTGATAGGGACTCAAGGGACGTAAATATGGGCCAGCACTACAAAACTGTTAACTTCACTGTGGCAATCAAGTGATGTGATTAAATCACCCAGTCAAGTTTCCTGGAGTGGCTTGGCTTGGCGACCGCCAGTCATAAAAGCAAGATTCTGCGACATCATAGAGAAGTTGCTAGGAAATAGCTGCGGAGTTGCCACTGGTTGATACGTTTTGTTAATGTCAATTATTTGTTTGAAGCGTGCAATAAAATCGGCGTCGTTATGGGTATAGAAGTCTTTTTACATTGCCAAACTTGATTGTACACCTCTTCAATTTCCTCATAAAAGTCAGGAGCAAGATGGAAATAAGGCTGTTTTGACTGGGCATTTGCTTCATGTCAGTGTGTCATGCACATTTTACATCCCCGAGTTGCAATGAAGTCAAGTAGGGTTCCTGCTTAGCTGGTCACTTATGGTTTGGCATTGCTAAGCTTAGCAACCTAGTGATTTCACATATTTATTGCCCTCCCTCTTCTACCTTTTTTTTTTCACAGGATTTATGGACCTCCTTGAAGCGGGTGACCAAGTCCTGGCGGACAGGGGTTTTCTGCTATTTGAAGAATTCCTCGAGCGGAATTGCCAGCTCATTACACCTAGCTTCACCAAGAACCGAGTACAACTGCCTGGTCAGGAGGTGACGGCATCCAGGAGAATATCCTCGTCGCGAATCATCGTGGAAAGGGCCATTGGGCACTTGAAGAAGTGGCGAATTATGACGGACACCGTACAGACTACAGTGGTCGACGTTTATGATGAGGTCATTGCTGTTGTGGCTGGGCTGACCAACCTTTCTGCACCTCTGTCTAGACGAGGTGAGCAAATCATTAATGAAGATCTGCATGCAAGAGTTAATGTGAATACCTTCAACGGGTAAGCCTGGTTGGTTGGTTGCGTATCAACATTGATAAAGGAAAATAGATTTCCCACTACTTTCAAATCACCCCAATATGGTTGTGATGAGGCTTGCTCAAGAACAGCAGTTCACGTGGATGGACTTTTCTGTTTGTGTTCTGCCATGCAACTTGTGCCGAGTAATCAGTCCATCTTTCTTTGAGCTACTTCGAGGCGCCGCAGCAGTGATGCGGTACATAATGTCCAGTGCAGCGCGCAGACCATGGGGAAACTGCCAGCAACTGCATTAACAAAAGGCATGTCCCGACCTGATGTGCAGTAATCTTTCACATACAGGTGATAAAACAACAGCTGGGAATATGACGATTGCTTTTTTTATTAAAAGGTAGAAAGTAAAACGAGAATAAATCTTAGTTTATGGGCATTGGTGCTAATGGCAGGAAATAATGAACAGGGATGCTATCTTTCTATAACAACCTTTATTCAGTGCCTTGAGCATGAGTTCTTCAGGTATTTACATTTGTTGCTGCTACGCACTTTAACAGGCTAGCAACAAAGTTTAAAATAGAGAAAATGATTTACTGCAGCTGTGTAGCATCTGGTGACCCATTTAGCCCCATTCCAGTCACAAGATACGTTGCTTTACCCCCCCCCCCCCCCCAAAAAAAAAAAAAACAAGGAATTTGAAAATTGAAAAACTCAAATTGTGCGCCGCATGACGGCAGCAGTGAAACTATCTTTCAATGTGGTGCACTATACGGAGGTAGAGGCCCAACTGTAATCACACAGTTTCTTTGCTTAACGGTGGCCGTTCATACCAACTCCCCACTGCCAAGCAGTCATAAAACTTTCCGCTCTGCGCAACAAGTCTTCACCATCATCACCTGTGACGATAAAGAAACTGCTCGAAAGTGGCTGGGGAGTTGCCAGTGCTTCATCTGCTTTTCTTAATATTTAGTTTGAGTAAAGTTGGCATCATTGTTATGAGGACAGTAAATACAGAGCTTAGCTTGTTATAAATAGTAAAAAAAAAAAAAAAAAGAAAACACTGGTCGAGTTAGTTTTTTCTCAGGCCGGCTGTGCTGGCTCAATAGCTAAGGTGCTGTGCTGCAGAGCCTGAGGTACAGGTGCAATACCAGCCTCAGTCATCAGGTAGAGGCGAAGTATGAAAACGCCAGTGTGTCAAGATTTTAGTGCACGTTAAAGATCCCCAGGTGGTCAAAAATTAACCTGGAGTCCAAAACAATGGCAGGCTCCATGGCTGAGACAACTTCAGCACGTCAAACCCCAACATAACAAAGTTTCTTAGTCTGGTGCACTCCTGCTCTACAAGTGGTGCTAGATATATTTATACAGAGGTAATGTTCATATGCAGGAAAGAATATTTGCACACTATGAAAAAAAAAAAAACTATATACATACATAAACGGTACACTCAAAGGAAAGCATATTTGCGCAGAATGGAAATGAAAAAAAAAATGAAATCTAAGGTTTGACGAAAACTCATCTGGTCGGGTGAAAGATACATAGTTGAAGAAACTGGTTATCGTCGATCACAACCTGTCTTCGTACAGCCCAAATCCGGCAGAACTCTCTGTGCTTGAGCTCGGGTTGAACTTCAACGCGGGCCCTGCGCTGGACACAAGAAAGCTCATCTGTGCGGTCGAGCAGGCTATTGGACAGGTTGAGAACAGCAGCCGGGACGAGGCTCGAACTCGCGCAGTCGGCATTCTAGCCAAGCTACCACGGCATCCTCGGACCCCCCTTGTTGCCGAGAAACGTGATGCGATCAAGAGCGTGCGCAGTAACATGGACATCGTAATACTTCCTGCTGACAAGGGAAACTCCACCGTCATCTTGAATAGCGACGACTACGTTGGAAAAATGTCTGATCTCCTGCAGGACGACAGCACGTACGTGAAGCTAAAACGGCACTCTACCCTCAAAGTGGAAGGAAGCTTGCAAATGCTCTTGGCTGACGTTTTCCGGTTGGTTCCCCCACAACGCAAGTCGCTGTACTTCAAGCTCCTTTGCCACAACGGCTGAGCACCTGCTTTATACGGCCTCCCGAAGATCCACAAGCCGAACGCGCCGATGCGACCGATAGTTGACTTCACACGTTCACCCTTATACCGCCTGTCGGGCTATTTGCACAAAGTTTTTGCACCACTCGTTCGAAAAGGTTCTACCTTCATACGCAACTCCTCAGATTTTATTGAAAAGGTGCGCAACGTCACGGTGGACGACGACGAGATAATGGTGTCCTTTGATGTGAAGTCACTATTTACCAGCATACCCGTGGATTTCACGGTGGAGGTTTGTTGGACTGCCCTGCAATATGACGATGGTTTGGGGGAAAGAACCCCCATCGAAGAACCAGATCTCCTGAAGCTGTTGCAGTTCTGCCTCGAGAACACTTATTTTCTTTTCCGGGGGGTGATCTACAAGCAGGTCCATGGCATAGCCATGGGCACATCTATCTCAGTGACAACCGCCAACCTTACCATGGAAGCCTTGTAAACGCGCGCACTGTCTTCATTCGAGCCACGACCCAAGGTCTTTCTGTGGTACATCGACGATTGTTTCTGCATCATCAAAAGGGACTCACTAAACTGCCTTTATGGAAAACATGAACGGCACGGAGGAATCCATTCAATTCACTGTCGAGGAGGAGGCTGCTGGCCGTCTTCCTTTCCCGGACGTGTTGGTTGAACGTCGTGGCGATCGCCTTTCATTCAAGGTTTACCGAAAAGAAACCCATACTGGACGTTACCTCCATTTTAATTCTGTTCATCCAGCCTGTCGTAAGCACTCTGTCGTGGCTTCCCTCACCCAACGCGCCAAGCACCTCTGCTAACGGCCAGAAGACGAGGCTGCTGATCTACGCAAAGTGTGCAGAGAACTCGGCAATTGCAGCTACCCCAAGCATTTCGTGGACTCCGTGCTACAACAGTCATCACGCCCATCAGAACCCGCTGGTCCTCCTTGCCGAAGCCGAGCTCCGATACCTTATGTGCCGGGCGTGAGCGAGTCTTTGGCTAGGGTTCTGCGCTCGTACGATGTGCCCGTCGCTCACATCCTTGCGCGCAAGCTGAGGCACGAGCTGGTGGCTGTCAAGGATGGAATCAAGAAAGAGAAGTTCCCTGGGGTGGTGTACAAAATTCCCTGTGCCGACTGCGACTTTCGAAGTTATGAACACAAGAATGACATGAAAAACAAGAAGATTGCGTCGAATGCGCTTGCGGAACACGTGGAAGCAACGACACACAAAATATACTGGGACGAAGCGTCAGTTATCGCCAGAGAAAGGAAACTGCTGTCACACCGACATCTTGAGGAAAAAACACTGAACCACAACGCAGGCAATCTCCCGCCTACGTATGCAAGATGCCTGGGGCGATTACTTCGACGCACTTCTTAAAAGCTTCGAGCTTCACACCTTTCCGCGCAGTGAACAAGGCTTCCGTATGGAAGCCGAAACGTCTTTTTTAGCCTTTTTGAAAAAAAAAACTATATACACACATAAGTAACACACTCAACATGCAAAAGGAATATTTGTACAGAATGAAAAACTATACACACATAAGTAATACATTCAACATGCAAAAGGAATACTTGTACAGATTGAAAAACTATAGACATACATGAATGGGTCATTCAACAAGCAGAAATGGCTCAAACTGTGTTTCCAAGGATGATCCTGGGCATCACAATGTCCCTCAAGAACATCTGTACATTTGTGCTGTTGTCTTGCATGAAGTCGTCGTCTTTTTCAATAACAAGCATTCGACCACCCTGATCAACGTGGACATAAAAATAGCACTTTGTTATGTTAAAGATGTTAAGGTGCAGTTGTGCCTGGACCTGATAGTAGTACGCGTGGCTTTCTTTTAGGCCACCCGTGGCTGCTAGGCAAAACCCCTTCAGCCTCTCCCCTTCAGCCATGAGCTCCTGGGGATTGCATTCCCGCAGGCTGTAGAGGCACTTTATTTCCACCAGTACGGGCTCGTGACAGTCGCATCGGAAAACCCCGTCGGGGCTGCAGCCGAGTAGGGGGTACTTAGGATTGATCATGAGCCCACAGGGTTCAATCCGCGCGTTGTTATGATGGCCCTGAAGGAAGGCCAACAGCCTCTCCTTCGCCACACCTTCGTTGTCGATGCCGTACTGAATTGCCGGCACATTCAGTTGGCGGTGGGTGAAAATTTTGTTGATGAGGGTAGTGCAGCGTACCCTCTTGGAGCGGCACACATCCTTAAACAGGGACGCAGTCACCCTCCCTTTCCTGTGTAGAAACCAAAGGGGGCTGCCCGCCTGATCTCTTGTAGCCACCTCTATCGCCCTCGACTCCTGGTCAGTAATGCGCACCTTCTCCATTACCAACTCTGAGAGCTCACTAACGTTTTCATTCTGAATACCTTTCTTAGCTAGGTACGTAGCGGTGAACGAGGTCAGGGGTGCACCGAGCGAAACATCTAGCCAGTCTGGTGTATCTTGTGTGGGGGTGGCGTCCACTGCTTCTGGGCTGGCTGGTTTGTTTGCCTGTGGGCCGCATGTGCTCAGGGTAAAAACCCTCGCATTAGGGGCAACCTGGAAAATGCACAAAAAAAGTTAACAGGGATTTTGCTCGCCGTCAGCATAAAAAAACTGAATGAATGAGCACGAAATTCTGAAATCTCGTGCACCTCGTTTACCTTTAGCCGCGAGACACATAGACACATGGGCAACTGCTGCACGCGATTCGGATACATCGTTACGATTGATCGTTAGGACCGCTTTTGGCGTCGATTGCTGGTCAGAGGAGCCTCACGACATGCGACTGGCAAGCCAGATGCAGTCGTGCCATCGTTGCGATCGTCATGAGGCCACAGCTAATGAGAGCCCACTGAGCCTGCAACGGGCTTGCGTTGCTCGGGTCGGCTCGGGTGGTGGGAACCTTAGGCTTAGCATCCTGGCGGATATTTGATCGCCGTTTTTAAAATAAGCCCCGACAACAATCCCCTAGCACAATTTTTTCTCTGGAACTTCTTTTTAGGGATCAGATTGATTTGGAAGAGCAGCGACAAGCGGTTGCTACCGTGGTCTGCGCAGGTTCGAGCCGCTGAGTGTGCCGAGCTGGCAGACGTGGCCGGCATGCGTGCAGACTGTTTTCGAGGGCAGGAAACGCTTTACGATTGCCTGCTTTATCCATTTCTTGCGAATGCCGCGCGGAATCTACAAATTCAGCTCAGCGATCGTCGTAGTTGACCATGGAGCAAAAACATTGGGGGAGCAATGCCGACAATGCATTGCACGCACACATCGGGCCATGTGTCTCAAATTCACGCGTACAACTAATCGTGGCGACAGTCGTAACGATCAGTCGCATGCGATTTGCATGCACCAATCGTCCATGTGTCTCGCGCTTTAACGGAAATTACCCTTACAAACTGTTTCCATAATATCGAGGCAAGTGCAGTAAAAGAAATATCGCTAATAAATATCCCTCACAAAAAGTACAAGGGAAAGTGCTTTCTCCTGTGCAGGGTGTCTACAAATCAAGTTTTACTTCCCACTGATTCTTTCTCTGGAACGATTATATAGCAAAAAGATAAAGCATTCACCTCCTGCACTCTCTTCAAAAAGCCAGCCGTGTCAGGCAGAGCTCTTATTTCTTCGACCTTCCGCTTTCTTGGCACTGTTGGTGCCGGGTCACATTTGTGCCGGGTGTAGGAAAAGTCCTTGGATTCCACAAGGTCAACCTGGAAAGATTCGAACACTCGTTCTATGAAGCTGCACGGACTTTCAAACAGATAGAGGCAGCCGTTCTAGCAGCACAATTGGTGTTACTGCCATGCTGCTAGCTGTTAGAGCTGGTTCATAATGATCGATGCAATGTTCCTTTACCTTTTTCAGACGAGGCTTGATCCACTCGCATGGCAACTCCGTTGGAGCCGGCCCCGGATCAGGATCAGTAGTGGATACTTGCATCCAAAAGTCCACTACAAAGCAGATAGCTGCGGCATGACTGCACGCACGTCCCAGCCTGGAAAGCAGCAAAACCTTTCTGAGCAAAGTTGTTCCCATGGTTTAGTGCTACTGTCAGAAACATGCCCCATCTGAGCATAGGAATGTGAACACTAGTCATAATGTTACACCATTTTCTTACTCAGGCCCAATAATATCAATTGGGCAGTTTTGTGAAGTGCACAACTGCACATCAGTGGGGATTTCATTCCTAAACCACTTAAGTTTGGTTTCTTTGTTATAGTTTTCAGATTTCCCCAAACTGATCCTTCATGTACATTATTTTTTATTCCAGAAGGTTATCCCCCCTTTTTTGCTGGCTGAGGTCAAACCACATTGAAGCCTCTTGCAGTAATGTTTTGTATTCATATTGTTATGCCACTACATATGTATGTTCATTAGGTACGATTTTTTTTTCAGCTTTTTTATTGCACTTTGATTATACTCCCAATGTTTTATCAAAAGGCTAAAAATTGCTTAATGGACTATAAGTCTCTTCACAAGTGAGCAAGGACCTTCTGAGGTGGCTTTGGTTGGGATAACCCAGACCATTTGGGTACAGGCCGCATGCGTACATTGGCAGACTTCATTGGTAGTCATTGATCTTTTCGTACACAGGAGGAAATTAATTTTATCCGTGAGCCTTTTAATCGTTGAGGCTTTTGTGTGCCTGTGCACTTGCTTTCTTTAGGCAGCTGCCACTGAAAAAGACATCTACTGGGGCAGCTACTTTGTCTTCTGGCTGAACATGGAACCGAAAAACAGAAAGGCACGCCTCTTTTGTCGTCATAATGTGGAAGGAGGGAGACAAGTAAAGAATCTGCCGATAGGTGTGCCCCAAATTCTCTACCATAAACGGATACGTCTACCCTGATTCCAGACCATCTACCCAGATTGAATGACGTCCAGGATTGGCTAGCCGCAGCCCAACTTTTGTCAAGAACTCGTACCTTTGCTCAAAATTTCCTGCCGCCTCAGCTTCGGCAGTCATCCGTCATCACAGAGTGAAATGGCTCATGATTTTTTTTGTGTGGTTGTTCAGAGTTAGCAATCTACTGCACGCAGGGGAAGACAGTTTGATCCTGTGTTTTCGAAGGAGTCCGAATTGCGCCTTTGAGATTTTCTGTGTTGATTTTGTCTGTGGCATCTGAGTCCCTTTTTAAACGACTCAAAATTACTTGATTGAATTGTGGATTATTTGCAACCATCTACAGTCGTCCAGCATTGAAACAATGTCTCGTGGACCACAAGGATATATGCTCGGGCCTCTCTTAGTTATTATATTATGATGATAGTGAAACCTTCTCTGGAACACTTGTAAACATACATTGGTATGCGGATGATGATCTGTTCTACAATTGTTTCTACTTCCCAGACCAGTCAGCAGTTACATATGTATTCTTGCTATTTTGCAATTGGAGTGACACATGGCAAATACCCATACCTTACAACAACACCGTAGCTATGACTTTCTTGAATAAAAAGTTTCTCAGTTTCGGTTATAACCCTAGCTCATGTAAACTTGGACAGCATATAGTACATTTGTCAAAAGACTGCAAGCAATCTGCATACAAGACTTCAGTGAGACTGATGCTTGAGTACGTCTCAGTAATTTGGTCACATCATCTTGAGCAAGATTGAAATAGATCGGCATCTGTACAAAAAGAGAGGGTATACAGTTCATACTTATTCGTTATGATAGAGACTTTTCCTTATGTCTGCATGCTCATTGTTGTCACTTGATTCACAGAGACTTTTCCTTATGTCTGCATGCTCATTGTTGTCACTTGATTCACTAGAACACCACCGTACGTGAGAGTGTTATTTTGTTTCACAAGCTTGTACACAAATGACCTGTGTTCAAGCCCTTTTATCTTCTACTGACACACCAGTGCACACACTGCATAGCTCAGATGGTGTAAACATTGTACCCTTCAGTTATCACTTAGTTTGCTTCAAGTTTTTTCCCATGCACGATGGAACTGGAACAAACTTGACTGTGCTTTGAATAGATTAAGCACTGATGAATTTAGGATGTGTTAGTTACAATTGTGTGCACTGCTTGCTTTTGAATTTCTGTACCCACTCCTGCAATATTTTGGCCATGAGACAGCAGTATTTGTAGATAGTCTTATTACTCATACGCTCACTTGCATTTATTTGTTTCTTTTCTTCTTTGTTACACATATTATGCTGGTTGTCTGAATGTCCATGTCAGCTTAATGTGTACTGTTATCTCTGCTTGCGTTATCCATGACCATTCTGGAGATAATTAATAAATGCACTGTTTTAGCCCACCGTGGCCCCACCTAAACTTTCGTGTTTCCATAACCTCGTCGCATGAGCAATCTGCACAGGCTGACGACCGACCTAGCAAGAAAACCATAGCCACATTTCCTCAGCACAGCTCCAGCAGGCACACTGGAAGGGGAAGCCGTCCCTCCAGTCAGTGCAAGTGGGCAGAGTGTGACACATCTTCTTGGTTGAGCTGCACTGTACAGTCGCGCGCGGTTTGAAGGTTATTGCACGAGCTTCGGCCGATAAAGACAACGCCTCCGCCTTACAGTTCTCGGCGCACCTTGGACCCGTTTATGCACTCGGTTGCTGTTCCTTCAAGCAGTCATCACTCCCGCGGCTAGTGAACCACCATTTGCACTTTGTGGCGATTTTGTGTGGTTGGATACGCGTGTGGGCTTTCTTCTTGGTTAGCGTGAGCAGCGATAGCACCCATTGTTATAAAGGCCCACTATTTCCCGGCAATGTGCTTGGGTGCACCTTTTTGAAAACTGCTATAAGGTACAACAACAGCGATGTCGTTGCTGCGTGCGCGATAAAGGTGGAAGGGGTTACTTATTTTGCCGCACCCGCCACGGTGACTCAGTGGCTAAGGCGTTGCCTGAGCACGAGGTCGCGGGTTCGGTTCCTGGCCGCGGCGGCCGCTTTTCTGATGGAGGCAAAAAGCAAAAACGTCCGTGTGTACGAGATTTCAGCGCACGTTAAAGATCCCCAGGTGGTCAAAATTACTCCAGAGCCCTCCACTACAATGCGCCTCATCGCCTGCGTTGCATCGGCGCGTTAAACCCCACAATCAATCAAATCAATTACTTATTTTGCCGTGGGAGTGATGGTTGCTTGAATAAACAGTGCCCGAGGGAGAGGAGAATGCGTCAACAAGGAACCAGGCGTAGCAAAACAAGTTGCGCGGGGGCGCTATCGTCGTGGTCGATCGACGCTCGCGTGATTACCTTCAAATTGCACACGACTGTACACTGCGAATGATGCTTACCCTGCCATGCATGTGCATCTTGCATCCTGAATTTCCCCTTCCTCGGTTGCCAGCACCCAGCATTCGTACACAGGGCCTGACTTCTGTGAAGGGCCAACGTAGCCATTCAGGATGCACAGGCCAGGCCGTGGTTTTGCTGTCCGCAGGTTGTGCACCTTGCCTGCACAAACATTTTGTTTGCATAAGAGAAAGAGAAACCGTGTACAGATTTTGGGTGCGTGCAGATCTTTGCATTTCCTTCAGAATGTTGTCACAAGTCAAAAAGCCAATTTATGTGGAATAAAATGCCAGCTTCACTCAAGATTTGCACTCTTGCACAGTAAGAAAACCTCATTACTGCACACTGTTCAGCGGCTGGTAGGCACATACCTGACTTGACATACTGATACGCATCAGCAGACTTGTAGGCTTTCGTAGCTTCCCCATCATGGCACGGTTTGTGTAAAAAGTAGTTGGTGACCGAGGCATATGTAATCGCAGGCCACAGGTGTTCTCCTTGCTCGTAGTCGAGCAGCTCCAGTCTGTCCAGGTTGTAAGACATCGCGCTGCACCTGGAACCATGAAATGTGGGCAGTTGTGCCTTCGAATAAGGATACGCCTGTGCGGCATGCACACTTCACGTCCTTGTAGTTGAGAATTGCCGGTCTATCATAGCCACAGCAGAGTGGCCAATGTATGTGGTGATGAAGAGTACAGCAATCAGCTTTCATCATTTATGTTCAACCACTACCTTGGTGTTGAAGTTGTGTCATGCAGTGCTGCCTCCCCTGCTATTGAAAATTCCCACCAACACTATGCTTAAAGGTAGCTTTGCTTAGAGGTAGCAAGGTGAAACATGGTCTTTAATAAGCTTATTACACGGGGCGTGTTTAACTTGTGCAAGCACACGTTAAGTCAAGCGTCAAGCTCGCACACAGCAGCAGGAAAAAAAAAAAATTGGGCCGATTGTCACTGGAAACAGCAAGTAAAATAACACGAGAGGTGTATAAAGGCTTGTTTCCCTGTGTGTTACAACTGTTCATTGGGCTTGGTTTTAACCGTGTTTGTAAAATGACGGGGTTGCGATCGATCGCCAAACATGAGGTCGGGTTGACAAACACTGATACCGCAAATTATTTTTCTTGGCGGCCGCTTTTCGGGTGGAGGCGAAAAGTAAGAACGCCCGTGTGTTAGAGATTTCGGCGCACGCTAAACCCAGGCGGTCAAAATTCATCCGGAGCAATCCACTACGGCACGCCTCATCGCCTGTGTAGCGTCGGCGCATTAAACCTTATAATCAGATCGTTATGATTGTTTTTTTTTCTCATTATGATAGTGTGCATTAGGCATAATTTGCTTATCTCTACGGTGTCTGTGTAACAGCTAGATGGAACTGATCATGCACGTTGTCAGCAGCTGCATCACCAAAGCATTGAAAGCAGATATTGCTTAAAGCAGTTGCCGCTACCCTCGCTGTCTGCCACGTAAAACACGCACGAATCACGGCGTCCGAGATAAACTAGATGCATAACGCCAAATAAAAAGAGCAATCAGAGGCGCAGCGTGCAAGCTGGGCACAAGCTTTGCCCAAAGTGTGCACATCGAGTAGTTACTGTGATCTGCTGATAAAACAGCAGGTGCTTACCGTCTCCGGTCATGCGCCGATGATCCCTCGCTGACTGTTCGAAGCGTTGATTGCAAGAGATTGAAACAACGCACGCAGTTTACCACGGCGACGGCCCGATACAAGCCGCAACTGCTCGGTATGGTGCTCGGGGCCTCGGGGGCTCCGAACCGGAAATGCCAGAAGCAGACGACTTACCCATGAGCCTTTGCGATAATCGCTGAGTACCCCTCAACGTTTTTAGATTAGGTCAGTTGGCAAAGAGCGCGGCCCTCCAAGCACGGCGGCGCGGGCCGCTGCTGTCGCCGACCAGGCGGTGGCGCTGCGGTAGCGTTGAGATCAGTCTCGGCGCGTCGTCTGCTTCTCCTTGCTTGAAAAGGCGCCGGCGAACGCCCACCATGCACACACCGTTAACGTACAGTCGGTAAAACGCTTGTCTATAACAGCGATTTCAACTTCAACCAGCTACATCCGAAAACTGCCGAAACATACTCGTTCCAAACATGTCGGAGGCAAAAGCGAAGGGCTAAGACTTCACAATTCCGCAGTAGTTTTATTCAAATCCCGCTCCGGCGGGGCTGGAGAGGGCTGAGAGTACGAAAGCTGTGTTATAGACAAGCCTTTTACCGGCTGTACCTTTGAAATGCACAATCCAACTTCGCTCTAATCTTCCGCTTTAGTGACAAGAGCTCTACATTTTTATGGCCAATTTGAGGAGACACAAGCTCTATTTCGGATGGGAAAAAGGCAAGGCAAACGCTGCACAGTGCGCTTGCTTTCAGGCGCATCCCGTTCCAACGGACCCCAGTACGGGATCTCTTATACCTCAATAATATTTAAAGCATACCCGAACCTGTCTTACGCGGTTGAAACTGCGGAAAAGCCTACAATAGTCAACCACCCGCTTGGAATCAAGAAAGGATGCCTTGTCATTTTTATTTATGATGCGGAAGCAAATGCAGCAAGCACATTTTCACAGAAGTATATTTGCAATTGTAACAAAATTAGTGAGCCGATCGGAAACCAAGCGCTGCAACAGTAGTTGGCTTTATTAATAACGAACAAAATAAACCAATGTAATATTAAACCAATGTTTTTCGACGTTTTTATTTCTTTGGGGTGTATAATGTGCTTTCTTGACAGAAATGAAGTATTACTTGGATGAGAATATTTGTCGTGCAATTTTTTTTGTTGGTTTGTAAATCTGATTAACTGTCCATTACGGTCACAGAAACTTTAATTTGTCTTCTCGTAGTCCGGATATGCCTAATATTCTACGCGTTTCGCCTGACAGTTTTTTCCATTGTGCCATCGCTTGTGCTGTCTTCCTAACTTTTTCAACGTTGATTTTTCTGCTCGTTTCTTTTTGCAGTCAATAGATAGGCAACACAACTCAGTTTTGACTAGTCAGACTGCTTAGGAGGTTTAACGTGCCGGCGCTACACAGGCAATGAGGCGCGCCCCATAGTGGAGGGCTCCAGATTAATTTTGACCACCTGGGGATCTTTAACGTGCGCCGATATCTCGAACACACGGGCGTTTTCGCTTTCCGCATCTATCAGAAAAGAGGCCGCCGCGGTCGGAAATCGAACTCGCGTCCTTGCGTGCAGAAGCACGACACCTTAACCACCGCGCCGGGTAGGGTAAAAGTTTTGATCTGACAGCACCGTGCATCTGCTGTGCCACACACTGCCCTTTTCACGGCTGTTGTTGCTGATGAAATGCCTGGCGACAGGTATATTATTTGCTCCAACGGCTAATATTTAAGGCAACAATGTAGCGGAGAAACGCTGCTATATTCTTACAGGTTTGTCAGCTGAGGGTGAATATTCCGATTTTTATCGCTGTAGCTGCATGGCGGGAGAAGCACAACTCTTGAACTAACTTCAACCAACAAGTTTTGCCTGACTATTTCAGCCTTCTGTCAATGCCCCCCGACTCTTCGAGCTGGCTGGGCGAAGTATTCACATTCGACGATTCAAACGATGAACATATGCTGAATCCCTGCACAACAGCGAGGCACAAAACAGTTCCTTCTGAGTTCGGCGGTTTTTACACCGCCCATACCGTCACTTGCGCCAGTTAAATGCCCATCTTTTTGGCAGGATGCTACATGTGTGGGAACCACTGTACTCCCTTTGGGTGGTTTTCTGCATGACTTTGGCGTCTTTTGTTTGGACAGATGCTCAAGTATGTTAGGGATAATACGGGGCACCGCGCTCTCCCTCAGGGTCCACCTGCCTCCCGGTATCCTTAGTTTTATCGTTCACGATGTGTTCGTAGCAGACGACGATGTCTGAAGGCTCACAATGAATGCCACAAACGTATGTTTATGACGTAACTTTGAAGTCTTTCTGCGGAATCGCGCTTTTCCACGCGTTCAATCCGTCAGGATCCTTCGGCGACTTGGAGAAATGGTGCGGCACGGACTTTGCCGCTGCCGAAGCATACCCCGAACGGCAGACCGGCGCGGAGCACGTCAACAAACCGCACCAACACTTCAGAGATCCACTAAAATATGTATGCACGATGACAGCGCAGAGTTAATGCGCTAATAAAGGCGTGATGGACAGCCGAGCACCAACAGCACAGCGAAAGCGTGATGCACAGCCGAGCACCAACAGCACAGCGAAAACACATGGCTGGAGCGAGCCCCGCTCCTCAAACTAGATCTCAACGCAACGCCAGCGCCACCTTTCGGAGTGGCGACAAAATGGTGCCGCCTCTCAAGGCGCAGTTTGCAAACTGAGTTAATCTAAAAACGTTGGCACCCCTTCAATCACTCTTACAGATAAGGAGATATGCTACCTACGAGGGCGCATGTGTGACACATAGGCTGGCGTGTGTGGGGATGTGTAGAGGCAGGTCGTGGTGATATGTTATCTTTTTTTGTTTCACGGACGCTAAGTAAAATTTCAGTTGTAGTCTAGCGAGTGTCTTGTGTCCCTAGTAGCACAGAATGTTGCCCGAACATTTCCACAACGTTTCCCCTTAACGTTGCCAAAACGTGGCTAATGTCCGCTTTTTTTAACGTTAGTGCAATGTTTCCCAGAAACATTGCGTCAACATGATATTAGCATTGCTCCAACATGGGGGCAACGTTTTAAGGGTGTTGTTTTAATGTTTGGATAACGTTGTTTCTGACGTTCGTCAACGTTGCTACACTCTTGGAGCAACCTTCCAGCCACGTGCGGGACACAGTTGAACAACGTTACGAGACGTTTTCTGATGACATTGCAGCAACTTTTCAGCTACATTTTCGCAACGTGCATACCACATTTAAGCATATCCCTGTACCATTTGGACGTTGTGATAACATTGTTACAATCTTGCAGCAACTTTAGATCCACACTTTTAACATGAAGTTAGCATACAAAGAACGTTGCTGCAACGTTCAAGCAATGTTTTTATGAAGTTGCAATAACATTCATATAATTTTGCGGTAACTTTCCAGCTATATTTTTTCAACGTGCGGGTAACATTTAGAAAACGTCGCTATCATGTTCAAGCGATGCTTCCTACAACGTTACCGCGACTTTACAGATACGTTTTTTCCCCACGAGGGCCGCATCCGCGCACTGTTGATATGACGTTCAAGCAATGTTTCTCTTACGAAGCGATGATATTGCAGCAATGTACAGGTAACTTACAGTTACATGTATCTAATATACATGCAACAATAACTAGATGAAAATATTATAAGTTAACTTTTTCCTAGACAGACGATTGTTGACTGCATGATAAGCGAGCACTTTAAACCTCGTCCTCATAAACTCCTGAAAGGTATAAACTGGCATTTTAGACTGCATGTTCATACATTTGATCCCTACACTGACCAACACACACAATTAAGGCAGTCCGGCAAAATAACAAACTAAGAAATGGCGGAATTTTAAAGCAAGGAACATGCCAGCTTGCGTAAATAACAACACTGACACTCTTTAAGATGAAAGAACATGTGCGTTTTATTTTACCATTAACAATCGATCCGAATACGTATTGGGTTAAAGCAATTGAATTTCGCAAGTACGCTGTTTCAGCCATTGTCTTCGTTTTTCTCCTCCTGGGCTTGCTTGTTCTTCTGCCTTGACAAGTCAGTTTGATGACATACTTGACGGCCATGAACCCAGTAACATGGGGTTGTTACTGCCACGCTTCTGCGAAATGAAAAAAAGCTGTAGTTTAGGAGAACTTGCAAAGTTGTTACAGCGTAGACAATGTCTCACCTCTCAGAACACCAGAACTTTTGGCATACAATTTGGCCTCATCAATTTTCTTGTACTGGCACTTCAAATGAGGTTTGACTGCCATTCCTGGAAAACAAACAAAATGGCATTGCTCTAACACACAGGGTGCTCAGAAGCTCACCTGCAGTTTGGATGACGCTTGCTGCCAGATGAGCTTATTCGTGTGTCAATGTTGTGGTGCTGGTAAATCATAAGGTATTTCTGAAACAAAACAGAGTGTATAGAAGTGGTTCAGAAAACTGAAGTGAAGCAAATTTTAGCTAATAGAGAAAACCTTACCTTTAGGAAGGAATATTATAGCAAAACAGGCCTCTTCACTTTTCACTTTGTCTTGCTTGTTTAACTTTTTCTAATGCCCGTGCCAACTTTATGACGCACATCGCTTGAGTTGGTTTCTCAAGCATCCCTGGAAAACAGAAAAGGACAAAATACTGAATTATATAAAATACCTTACAGCTTTCTTTTCCAGGCCATTGAGTAATTAAGTGAAAAGTCTTCGATCAGACAGCTTGCCAGAGAATTTTCAATTAACAAGAGAAGCCGACCAACTGATGACGACGTGGTACGTCGGCAATCATTGAAAGAGGACGATAATTACCTCAATGGCCATAAACATAAAAACGCAACGAACAAAAATTAGTAAACAGGCAAATGTGGGAAACATTACATGTACAACTAAATGAAATTACAACCGTGTATTTTCTTGGTTGCCTAATTTTACCTTTTGCTCTCGAAAAATGTGCTAAAAACTGGCTTGAGCTGTTTTATTTTCTTATTTTTATTTATTTTTGATCATTTTATTTATTTATTTTTATTTGTCATTTATTTTCTTTATAGTTATAAGCATCCGACGTAGACCAGCCTTTCACATGTAAAATATGTGAATACTACAAAGACGTCAGGCGTTGTTTTACATCGTAAGATGGTTCGCATAAGCAGCTGATAACATATGGCTTAACTGAAACGCTAAATTGTGTTCCGTTACAGCATGCCGCCGAAACTCGCGTGAAATTAAACATAACAAAGTTATATTTATTACTTGTATTTTTCGCGTTCGTGAGCAGCTGCGGCGAGAAGTAAATTAAAAGCCAATCGTACATATCAAGGTTCTTGCAGAACATATATACACTCGATTTCAGCATCATAACAAAAAATCTACTACTGAGCGCCCACCTGATTTCTCATTATACTCTTTCCATAAAATTTAAGTGAATACGTGTTCCCCTTTTACAACCGTACGCATTCACAAAAGCAAGGATATGCTTAGAAGTTAGAAACGGGAGGGCAATCTTGTTCCCGCTCTTTTACGAAGTAAACTGCGTTCGAAAGAACGATGCGAGCTCAGAAAAACGAGCGCTTACCTTCACTGGTCGGTTGCTATGAACTTTCCGGCCCGCAAATATTCGCCGTAACATGCGGCCACACAACAATATTTCGTATGACATGGTTCCTTCTCCATTCCGTTTGATTGTCACTATGGCTGCTCCTTTCTGAAAAAAGCGCGCGCATTTCGTCTACTCTTCCCAACCCACCGCCGGCTGCCACTCGCAAAGGAGCATGAGGGGAGGACCCCTCTGCGAGGGCGCGCACGTGTGCGCGTGTGAGAGGAGGGTAGGACGCTGGCCAAGGACGAAAGCCTTTTCTTTCGGTCTTTTTTTTTTTCGGCCATCCCCCACTTCGCGCTCGGCTGCTGAAACTTCCTTCGCGACACACAGAAGGGACGGGACGGGACGGAGCGTCGACGAAAACAAAAAATAAGGCATGCAGGAAGAAAGGAATGCGCGAGACAGCGTGCCTGATTCCCATCTGAAGTCTCGGAAAAAGGCGGGGTTCCGAGAACGCCTGGCGCCCTGCTGTATTTCGTTTCGCGCCAAGCAGAACGCGACAAGTGTTCAATGCATTGGAACCTCTTACGAATAAAAATTACACCAGGAAAAATCTGAAGATAGTGTGTGCAATGCTATTGGAAGGGAACAAGAGCAAAAATTTTCAGGTTACTTGGAAGGTTCGTTTGTATAATGAGAAAAGATCCTTGAAATAGGCCAATGAGCTTTCGTACAGGCAGTATCTCCTGGAAAATGGGTGTCACACCAGGGTTAGGTCTTTGTTTTGTTTTATTGTTTCATATATGTTACAATATCATGGTGCTCTGACTTTGGCGCTCGAGGTAGGTGAAATGTCTATGGGAAAGTTGAAATATAAGACAGCCCACTTCATGTTGTCTATTTCAAACAAAGGTGCAAGGTGTGGACTAGTTTGAACGTTCGCTGATCAGAGGGGCTATAACAGTGACTAAATGTCACAAGAAGGGGGCAATTTAAAGTACATGAACTTTGGGCTTTAATCTATTTCATAAATCAACCGTAATTACTGCGGCAATGTATATATGAAGGGAAAACACACGATTGTAATTAGCTGGCGACATGTATACGGCTCGCACACCCATATGATGCACAGAAATTTATATAGCTTGCATATAAAATTTCTCCAGTAAATTAATTTTTTCGAGCAATTATGAGGATCCAGCAACAAGGCAATGTTTGAGCCTTCTATCTAGATTATTTTTGTTTAAGGATATACAGGCGGCAACATAAAACAACCCGGCCATGCATGCTTTAAAGGGGCCATAAATAGGCTTCCGAAGGTCGCCATTGTAATCGCGCAATCGCTAGAATACCCATTCACGGCAACATTTACCAAATATTACACCTATTACACCTAACGAATAAAAACATGAAGCAAAAATTTGGTGTCAGTACTCCTTTAAGAGAGAAAGTTAACAGTGCGAGTCGCTTGTGAAAACTTAGCAAAATGGAACTGGAAATTTTCCTTGTCGATGCACGATTACCTTTTTATAATGCAACCGTTTACTACCAAAGGAAGGCGCGCAATGTTTTAACAATAGGAAAGGAAAGTTGGGAAGTCATTTCTGGATGCTGTTTTCAGGCAGTTATGACAGAAATGTGCGCGAACTTCTTAAAGATACGGCCAACACGTCGAATGAAAAACATGGCGTATACCCGATCACTTTGTCTTTCCATATGGTGCACGTTTCCCAAAAGAACACATCTCCATTGTAAAGAGGCCGCGTTAAATTTCGGTATGATGTCATGGTGAAGTGAGCGGCTATAGAACGTAAAGGAAGCCAAGTCGGAGTAGATACCATTTGACGATGGCATAAAAAGCTATTTTCTTGTTGAAATTCCAGTTTGTTTATTTATTCAGCAAATAATGATTGCAAAATAACACACGGCAATGAAACCCAAGTTCTCATTCGTGCCTCGAAATGCTGCGCCGTCCGTTTCACGCGCGCGTTGGGTTAATTAGCAGGCGCTCTGCATTTGGTCAGTTTCCTTAATATATGCGGCATGCACGTGGACAAAAACGCACCCGAGTGGCATTTGTAAAAGACTCACGAAAACAGCCCGATAGTTGGCCATACGTGACAACACACAGTTTAGGGTGAAAGCTGCGCGGCTTTATCGGTGCTCAGCAGCTGTGTTTTGCTCTTTAAGTTTAATGATGTGTTAAAATCGCCCTAAAATATCTGATTTGACTGATTATGAGGTTTCATGCGCCGACGCTACACAGGCGATGAGGCGCACCGTAGTGAGGGCTCCGGATTAATTTTGACTACCTGGGGATCTAATTAACGTGCACCGAAATCCTGAACACACGGGCATTTCCGCTTCTCGCCTCCACACACACACACACACACACACACACACACACACACACACACACACACACACACACACACACACACACACACACACACACACACACACACACACACACACACACACACACACACACACACACACACACACACACACACACACACACACACACACACACACACACACACACACACACACACACACACACACACACACACACACACACACAAAAGCGGCTGCCGCGGCCTGCAATCGAGCCCGCGTCCTCGGGCTCAATCCTTGGACTCAGCGCTAACACAACAGCCACTGTGGTGGGTTTCTAGAATAACTAAATCACACTATAAGATGAGACAATCGGTATACCAATTGCATGAGCGACACGGCCTGCAGGGGCTGGTGCGAACCGTTGAGCGTACGGATGTTCCAATAAGAGCGCATTCGCAAAATGGAAAAGTTGTTTTTGTACATCAGTGAAATTCTGCTTAAAACACGTCATTATTTGGGTGTCATTTACACGGATCTAAGTTGATTTACACTGCAGGTATTGATTTTTCAGAGCGTGACTGTCGTGCCTAATTGATTGGCTTTTTACTAGGTGTGGCACAGCGACGCTTCATTGCACACGTTCACAAATTTCACGGGGACTGGACTTCACGGAAACGCGTCCATAGCCAACAAAAGCGGCCGCTTAGAGTTATTGTAAGTCCAATCTGTCCTCAAGAAACTCATGTGTCAGATGCACGCCGCCAAGAAATTTTTGCGTGTATACGTCGTATGCGTATATACCTTTAGGAAAAGTGAATGAAAAAAAAACGGGTATAGAAATAAGGTGCTTCGTTGTTGAGTCATATCTTCAAGTTATTGTGGGCACCTCACCGTAAAAAAGTAAAAATTTGTTCATCAACTCCATAAGAAAAGTGCGACTAGCACGACGAGTATAGAAAAGTCATGATTGCTTTTGAAAGTGACTGTTTTTGAGCGATATTACGAAGGCTGAAGTTCAAATGGGACATATAAATGGAGCAGGGATAAGCAACAAGTAGGGGGCGAGGGGGAACACAAACTTCTTATTATTGCATGTTTACTGATGAAAACAAATAACGCGCTGCAAAGATTGGCTTAAACTGAGCTTGCTATTCCGTAAAACTAAGAGGAAACATGTAGAATACAGATACAGTAATCCCTCGTTATAGCGAAGTCAGCAAGACGGCGAAAAATTTCGTTATAAGCGGTATATTGATATAAGCAACCACTCGAGAAAAGCTAAACCAGTTTAGCTTATTATACGCCACAGCTGCGAGGAATCAAACCATAATGTATTCACTGAAGCAAAACGTTATTCAGAGTAAGCTGTGGTGGCTGTTTCATGTTCTTGCCGGGCGAGAGCAACCCCTGCTACAATTTGACCATTTGACCAATTAATGCAGGAGGCTATGGTCGCCGCCCACAAAAATTGGCAGCGGCAGTGCCCCTTTTATAGGGGGGGCGTGCGGGCGTCACGAAACGCTATACGAGAGTTTTGCGCTGAAAAGCGCCGCAGATGCCGTGGCTCGAGACGGAGGTTGTTTGTTGAGCTCAAAAAATAAATAAATAGTAATAATAATAAGATTAACCGCTCATTGGGCGTACAAAGCACAATCATGAAAACTGATCGGTTTCGCATTAGGGGCATTGCATGATCACTGGGAATTGTTTTCCCGATTTGTGCAGCCGTGAAGTTTGCAACACAAGAGTTCTTCGGCGCCTCGTTGCCGGCGACACTGCCAATTCTACGGTTCGATTGCCAGTGTTCGCGCACCGTCGTGTCCACGCCCTTGACCAATGTGTTGCGACGAAGTTCAATGACCCCACCACGCATTTGGACCGTTTGCCCAAAATGGGGATCACCCGAATCGAGCATGACCGGCTCGAGAAAACCGCCGGCGAAGTACCAGCTTGTGTTGACCTGCCATGTTGACAGCCTGACTCGCCACTGGGTCACCGCGGCACGGCGACGCCTCCGCTCGCCACTTAATTCGCTCTAAGCGGGTCAAGCTCTTCTGGCGCTTCGAGTAATGCGGCCTAAAATGCATCCGTTTGGGTTGGGACCAGAATAAATTTCGAATGAAGCGATATTTCGAATAAAGCGATTTCGTTATAACGAGTGACTACTGTATTTATATTTATTGGACGTAGTTTTTCGATGATTATAATAATTACGCCTGCGTGACTAATAATAGAAGTTCGATTTCTTACACGTGGAGGAAATCGCCGCGGGCCCATGTGCAACACAAAGAAATGCCACTGCCAACACGATCATTGCGGGGGAATTTGCGGATGACGCGAGCTCACGCACGACACTGATAACTTAGTGAGGCTAGAAAGTATTGGCTATGATCGGGAATCTGCCTGCCTGACCTGTTAAAATTCTGTTCTCCAACGTAAACGAAGCCTGTTAGTGTATTTGTTTAGCTTTACAAAATGATACAGCAATAAATGAGTGTTTTTGTAAGTTTTTCCTGAACAAAAAAATATTTTGTTCGCGCTCAACCTTCAATCGAAGGTGCCATATTTGTGGTATATTTTCATTAACACCAAGAACGGCGATGAGATTTACCCGATTACTAAAAAAATGAAATAAAAACGAATTTCATTCATGGAACAGCCGGCGTCCATCTTGAAAAAAATGACCGTCTTAGAACGGTGCAGCACCTGGCTTGTAACGCACGATGCGCGGAATGGCGGTATTATTTTATTCGAGGCTGCATCCACTCTAAGATAATATTGTGTGATCATCCAACGAATGAGGGACTAAAATAAACGGATCTGCCGCCGAGTTTGGCTACGCCATCCGTCGGGCCGGCACCACGCGTTTCTTTCGTTTTGAGAAACGTTCAAACGTTCACGGTTCCTTTAAGATTTCATGGGGGAATCTACACGCTCAGCGTGACACTTCTCCACATGCATTTCTGCAGTTTTTCGAGAGCTGTGTTTCTAAATGATCACACATCGATGTAGGGTTTTTGCGGTTTGCCTCTGAACCCAGCAAACCACGAAAGTCCATAGGATATCCACAAATGGTCACAATATCCAATGTCATTTCAGGACATTCATGTGATGTCCATACAATATGTTTCACCCAAGATCATCTGCTTGTGGACATCCATGCGATATCACTGCAAGTGTGTTATAACATCATTACGCGATATCACTAGGACGTCCACAAATTTACATTTTTCCTTACACTGAGAATTCGCATTCATAGCGTGGTGTACATATAGGGGCCCCAGTCACACAAAGTGTGTCTTAGTTCAAATCTCCCCTCATCCCCGTCTTTCCAGCTCCAAAATATTTTCTGGCCTGTTTGTAACTCATATTTTAAATGAAGAGCGGGTAGTTATTTGATTTGGATTTTGAGCGAAATCTGGTTTGCCTTTATGTTTGATTCGCGAATTGGATTCTATATTTTAGGCTGCTTGATTTATGTGGATGAAGAACAAGTGGGACTGTTGATCTTCTCATTCAGTTGTAGGTGAGCACTGGTACGGAGGCTGCAGTACGGAGCCAGTTACGGAGCCTGCTGAGTAGGCAGGATTCTTGTCACCCAAATTTGATGCTTGGGATGCGAGCGGGTGCATTGCATGATGCAACCCACGCGTATGGGTATTGCTTGTTTGGTTCTTGCGCGATGGAGTGGCGGGCGTCGTCCAGTCTTGTAACGTCGGGGGAGATGAGGGTGACGGCCGAGTAATTTTGCAGCGTTTTACTGCATCGTGAATAGCCTCGTGGCGTAAGCGATCGAAGGCTTTGCGAATGTTCAAAAGGACGACAAAGGCCACGGTTTTTGGTAGCCTTCGCGTTTTCTAGTGCAGAGACAAGGTCGGCAATTGAATCCAATGGCACTGCGCTGGCAAGGAAAACCCGTCTGCGGCCCAGGGTTCAAGTTGCAGATTCGTGCATACTTGTAATTCGAGGCGTGCGAGCGCCATGGATTCGAGAATTTTGGAGGCAACGCTCGTGAATGAAATAGGACGAAAAGAGGAGAAAAGTTTGGGAGATTTGTTCTTTTTTAGGATGGGAGGGACAAGTTGGAGGCCAAATTGAGCAGGGAGGGTGCCGGAAGACAAGTGGAAGTTGCAAAGTCAAGAAGGCGCGAGTGCTGCCTCTCGGCTACGGGCGCACTTTTCCTTTTTGCATTTTGAATGACCCGCACGAGCTCGGCCGCCATGAAAGGAGCTTCAAAAGCCGTGCTCAGAGCGAAGGAGGGAGCCGGCGCGGGGGCGTCAGATTCTTCGTTTTGGGCTGTGGCAGGGTTTGCGCGAGAAGAGAAAGCTCGGCCACGTTTTTTCCCCTTGCGATGGAGCGGGCGAGGAGGGAGGGGGGGGGGTTGGGGGGGGGGGAGGTTGTATGTCGGGGCAGGTCGGGGTCGCGGAGATGGCGCGAAGCAAGTGCCGTGCAAGGAGGAAAGAATACTTTTCTTTCCTGCATGGGTGAGGCCCTCGTCCTGCAGTAGACAGGCTGACGATGGGGATTTCATTTATGTGCGTGCGTGTGCGTGTAAGTGCCGTATTATATGCAGCTAAAGTACAGTAATTAAAGTACACGAGGCGATGGTACAGTGAACCAACATTTTCTAAACCAACCTAATCTAAAAACGTTGCAGTGAACTGTGGCTAAGACGTCCATTGGGCATAACCATTTGAACTTTTATAGGCGACGTAATTTCTCCAAAACATGGGTTAGTGCGGTGTTTCACATAATAAATAAATGGAAAGCTGCTATACATTCAACATTCCTCAATATTGCGGCAACCTAGATAAACATGTACACAGACAATGTTAATTTGAAGGTTTTTCGTGAGCATTGCTAAATATGTAGAAACTACGTACGCATTGATCACTTTTAACCACACTCCCGAAATTAACGTATCCTGTAACTATATCACAAACATTCAAGTGTGCTGTACGGGATCATTTGAATTTTTAGGCAGCTTATGTAACTCCACGTGAAATCGTTTATCATCATAAATATGGCATTTGCCAACATTCAGCAACATTGCTGCAACGCGAAAAAAGCGTGTAAATGGCAGTTTCTCATGCGTTGTTTTTAAACGTTACATGAATGTATCCAACGTTGGCCCACATTTGGCAACATTGCTGCAACGCAAGAAAATGTGCATGTGGGCAACATTGCCTATGCGTTAAACATTGCGTGAATGTTGTTGGATGCGTCCAACACTGATTTTACGTTGGCCCACATTTGGCAACATTGCTGGAACGTGAAAAAACGTGCATACGGGCAACGTTGCCCATCCGTTGTTTGTAAACGTTGCATGAATGTTTTTGAATGGGCCCAACGTTGGCCCACATTTGGCAACATTGCTGAAACGTGAAAAAATGTGCATACGGGCAACGTTGCGCATCCGTTGTTTGTAAACGTTGCGTGCATGTTGTTGAATGTCTCCAAAGTTGGCCCACATTTGGCAACATTGCTGTAACGTGAAAAAACGTGCATACGGGCAACATTGCCTATACGTTGTTTGTAAACGTTGCGTGCATGTTGTTGAATGTCTCCAACGTTGGCCCACATTTGGCAACATTGCTGCAACGTGAAAAATGTGCATACGGGCAACGTTGCCTATACGTTGTTTGTAAACGTTGCGGGAATGTTGCTGAATGTGTCCAATGTTGGCCTACATTCGGCAACATTGTCACCACGTTGTGTAACGTTGCCTAACGTTACACAACATTGGCAACACGGCAGAAACGTTGCGGCAACAATTTGTGCTACTAGGGGTACTTCTTCTTCGTCCGCGTCTATTTTTCGCTAGTAAAATGCAGTGCTTCAAGAGGATTCCGAGTCAAGCGCGTCAAGCCGGTAGGCAATCACGCATTTGTCAAGACGTAATCACGCATTTATCCTTTAATTGGTAACAGGTCACGGTACGCATGCAAAGTTCGTAGCACTGGTAGGGCTGGTGGGACGGACGGGCTGGGAAGGAAAGGTATTCGGAGGAGGAGAAGGCAGACTGACTGATTCAAGACAGAAAGTATACAAATAATCCGTTCATGCATGGTGGATCGCGATTATTTCCCGACGAACAGCCCCGCTGAGAGAGGCCTTTCTTGCAGAGGGAGAAACGACAACTTCTAGCGAAGCGACGTATTGTCCTTTCATATCCCCTCGTTCTTCAGAAGAGTCGCCCTTCAGCAGCTCCCCTCAAGGAAAAGAATAATACGACGGGGCGCGGGGCCGGCGGGGCGCGGGGCCAGCCAACGATTCTAGTAACGTTGGGGCCAGCGGCACGCCGCAATTTTTGCCCGGCAGCGGCGGCGGCATGCCCATTCCCGCGACTTCGGCGGCGGCGGCAGCGCGGCGCGGCGGCGCACAGGTCTACTACGAAACTCTGGGCATCCTCGATTTACCAGTCCTGGGCGGTCCGCGGGCAGTCCGAGGCATAGAGTTTCTCACTAGCTTACTATGGTCCGAGGACTGCGTTCGGACCGGGAGCCCCATAGGAATACATGAGAAAATCGAGCGCCGGATCGCGTCTCGGGCAGTCCGCGGACGATCCGGGACTGATAACTACTACTACTACTACTAAGTGGTTCAAGAGAAAAGGAAAGGAGATGCACTGGGGATATTATTGAGCCTAGCTGGGGGCTCACCTGCATACAACCCAGTGCGGGGGGAGGGGGAGGAGGGGTATATAAAGATTAGAGAGGAGAAAGGGAGTGATAAAGGGATAGGTAGGTGAGGAGGCCCTCTATGATTGCTGCAAATTTGACGCCATGTTTGACGCCGATGTCGTGGCTCCATCTGGCTCCTTTTGGCTTGTGACTGGCTATCGACAGCGCAACTGGCCAACGAACTGGCACTTTCCTCCATGATTAACTGCATGGTTTTCGCGCCACGCACTGACAGCACGAGTTCCCTGTAACAGCAAAGGATAGAAGGATTTGTTTCGCGTGAAAATTGCGTGGATTGCCACGATGCCTCGGTGCTGCGTGGTGAATGGCTGCCCCAGCAAAACCACAATTTTCCACGGTTTTCCTCAAGACGAGAAACGGCGCGAAGGATGGATTGAGTTCGTACGGCGCAGCGGACGTCCCGACTGGGTTCCCAAAAAGAACAGCGTAATCTGCTCACTCCACTTCGAGCTCGACTGCTACAGCTATCACCCAGGGCGTGACCCAGGGTTCCTGCAGCTGTTTGGGCTTTCCCAGAGACAACCGCGGCTCACACGTGGGGCACAGCCAACCATTGAACCAGGCACAGCGGCGTTCGTGAGCGCACTGACAGTGGATCAACGTTGTCGGCTGGTCCGTACGGACTTGACATGTATTCACTTCTGGTGGAATGTCGGACCTAACTTGGGTTCCTTGCCGTCTCACGCAGGCCGGCTCTGGTCCGGAGAGCGACGTCGTTCGTGACAGTGCAGCCATCTACGGCGTCAACACTGAACCTGCAAGTGCAGGTTTGCGTTTGCGTATTTCTGGCATGTTTTGAGTAGTGTCACGGCCGCTGGATAAGAGCGCACGTCATTGCGCCTTTCACCCAGCGGCTGTGGTAGTGTGCTAGGTGGGTGGTTCCACTGTGGTTCCACACGACCTGCTAGTGGCTCCACTGTGTGATAAGCAGGTCGTGTGTTGAACAGGGGCGGATTTCGTCAATGCATGGGGCTTGGGCTCTCGGGCTGACGAGTGGTAATGGTAAATACAGTGGATTCTCGTTGACGCGTGTCCGCGTAACGCGTTTTTCGGCCTAATACGTTTTCTTTTTCATTCCCGGCCGACGTCCCTTCAAATAATGCATTTTCGTGCGTTAAATGTGATCACATTTTGGCCAAAATTGGATAATACGATCGCTAAAGTGAATCTTGACCGACATTTCGAGAACTCTTACTTTTATTCTTCGGTATATTAGCTCAAACCGCATCTCAACAACAGGCCACGATCTGCACGATGCAGAGGCGCTGAGGCCGCGGCAGCGCCGGTCTTGCGGCCAGAGTGATGATGAAACGTCAGGCGATGCACCCCCCCCCCCCCCCCCCCCCACCCTCATCTAGCGAAACGTACCGCAATCAAGGGAGAAGGGGCGCAACTCTCGGCCGGTGTTCTCATACCGACTTTCGCCATATTCCGTGCTTTCCATGCTGTGCTTTGTTAATTTCTGCCTTGTTGCTGCGGTTGTGATGCTATTTCTTGTTCTGCTCTGGCCGCCTTGCTGCCGTGCGTGGCGGTGCTGCCAGGTTTGTGGCAATGTCGAGGAAACGCAAGTGCTCAGTTTTGGAGGAAAAAGTGGAAATTGTACGCAAATTCAAAGAGAACCCTAAAAGGAAGCTTGTAGACTTGGCATGCAAGCTTGGTTTGCCATGTCAACATTCAGCACTATTGTCTCGGTCAGTAAGAGGAACGTTAAAAGAAGCTGCGAGTTTTTTGGCTCCGGTGTGGAACAAGTGGGGGGTGTGAAGCAGGCGAAAATGAAAAACATCTTCCTTACACCGTACAAGGAAGTTGTTAGAGCGACAGGAGTGAACGTCGACAGGTCGGTCCTACGCGAAGAAGTTGAAAACAGCGCACTCTCGCGGCTTGTTTGACCAATTTAACATGGATTGTTGTACGATGCAGTGTTTGGCAAAGCGACAAATCACAGCAGCTTCTTCTTTTACGTTTGAGAAGTTACTCCTGGACGTTGAAAAGAACGTGCAGCACAAATTTACCAGCTACTGTAACGTTGCTCCATAAAATTGAGTTGCTGATGGAGTATGCTGCCTAGTTATCTCCTTTTTTTAACCTCTTTGGGGGGTATGATTTTCGCGTGGTCCATTTTATTTTTTGGTTCCCGTGAGAAACGTATCAACGAGATTTCACTGTATTTAACTGGCAGCCGTGAATGGAAAAATAAAAGCAATGGCTCATGTTCAGGTCTGTTAGATGGCTGAACTGGTTTAGGGCGAAGTTCGGGGGGGGGGGGGGGGGGGGTGTGATCTGCACTGCCGAAACAATTGTGCCAACACAGCTCGATTTGAAGTGTTTTATGCAATAGAGGTGAATAAGAACGCACCTTTCAACAATGTTGCAAAAGGCAGAAAGCGTTTATTGCGTTTTAAAGCGTTTATCCATTTCGATTGCTTTGTTTTTCGGTGATGCCTCTTTCAACAATGTTGAAAAAGGCAGAAAGCGTTTATTTGCACCTGCCAGTGGGTTGGGGGAATGTTTCAGACGGGAGCTGTAATATTACAAGGAAGTCGTGGCACCTGAAGTGCACTTAATTTTTGCTCTGGCTTTTCCCGCATTTTTTTTTTGTTTGTTTTTTGTGTTGAAACATGCTAGGCAGCCATGCAGATCAAGGTACTTCACTTGTGAGAACGAGCAGATATAGCGTTGGTGTGTGGTTTTCTTAAGATGTGTGTATTAGAGCAGGTTGAGAAAAGCTGCAGACACTGCCATCAACCAGCAGTGATATTCAAAGATCGTCTAACTAGCAGTGTATGGGCGCCAAGCTTGGCGTGCAGTGCCATGCTGTGCGAACTGTTCTGTGGGTACAATAATGTGGCAGTGTGTTCATCGTACTTAATGTGCACATGAACAAACCGCTTTGAATGCAAATTATTGTTTTTTGTCACTGGAGTGCACCTCAGGGGTGGAGTGCAGGTTCTCTGCTTTTTAGACACGAATTGTCTGTTTCCAATGTCGGAAGGCTTTGCATCTTCCCCGGCGGCTTTCATTCATGGGATCGGCAGTAGCTCATGCAGTGTATCACTCCTCCAAAGTGACAGACCCGAATGACGAAGCGTGCACACGTTTGGAAAGGAAGTTGCACCTAATGTGTTTCATTCTCTGCCTTTTCTCACGTAGTTTGTCATCGCTGCAATAGTTTGTAAGTGTACTAAGCGCAAAAAATCAGGGAAATGACTCGTGTCACGTTCAAAATACTCGCAGTGTCACACTCTTGCATAGAGAGCGTCGTACATTGCAGCGTAAGGGGTTATATTCCAAAGCTGATTTGGGAATTTGTTTTTCTCCCTTTAGGCTCGCCATGCGTGCCGGCACCGGGTTCCACAGCGAGTTCAGTGAGCGAGGAGCCCGCTCCGTTCGTGCCCAGAAGCACGCGCGACGTGCAGACGCAGTGTCATGTGCAGGTTGCCATGAAGTGCGACCAGGTCGACATTAAGCTTAGAAAAGTGTCCAAGTGCATGCAGACGGGAGACATCACGACGGATCAGGATGTCGGTGCGTTTTATTGAATACTACCTTAAAGACGCCACGGAGACAGAACACAAGTTCATCAAAAGGACTGCTGTGTCCCGATAACAGTGGCACTGTAGCAGACTTCCATCAAATAATCGACATGTTAAGGGAAACACGCGGCAGTGGCGATTCCCAGTCACCTTCCGGCGACTTCTCAGTGACGTCGCAGAACCTCGTTTGTGCTGTTTGTGGCTGCTGTCTTAAGATAAGCAGAAACTCATTTGTGCTGCTGGCGGCTGCTGTCTTAAGATAAGCTAAGCTAATAGGTTTTGAGGGGGGGGGAAGAGGGGAGAAGAGGGCCTGAAACTGTCGGGCCACATTTAAGAAATGTGAAACCACATTTAAGAAATGTGACTAGACGATGTAGGGGGGCCTCTAGTTTTGTTTGGTCATGTTGCTTGAACGCTAATGTGCAGTTAAGAGAGAGAGAGAGTAAACTTTATTATCTAGACATGTCGGAGTTCAAGAAGCTCGTGATACCTACGGATAAAATAAACTGAGTGTATTACATAGTGTATCTGTGATTTAGCCTGAAAAACCCGAAGTTCGGAATGGTTTTTACAAAAAGCCGATTTCTCCACGATTGTCAGTTTGAAAAATAACCACCGATTTTTACCCCCCATTTAAAAAAAAAAATATATGAAACCCGAAAACGAACAACCCTATTTAAAAGCATCCTCTCATTTTAGCGCAAAGTCGCACACGAAGCCGTGTGGTCTGCGTCAGTGTAGCACGGCGGACTAGGGTGCCTCGATTCACGCGTACGCCGTACAGGCTGGAGACACGTATAGGCTGGCGCCACCATTTCGGGTCACTCGCTCGCCGCCGAAGCAAGTCATTGTATCAAAACCGTGCTAAAATTATCGCCGCAACGCTTTTTACTGGCGAAGTTTGAATCATCTCATCTGTTTCGCGCTGCCGTGTATCGTGGGAAACGAAAAGAGCAGCGCGTTGAGCACGTTGACCCGATTGCGGCAGCACGGGACCGTTCAAAGGGTGTCTCCACCCTGCACAGCAGCGCTGGCATCGAGGCACCCTACGGCGGACCCTGGATGCACACCCCCTCATGTTTCTCTCGCTCAGTATTGATTGGCCCTTCCTCCTGGGCTGACCCTCCGCTTCTCTCTTGTTCTCCCTCTTGCTCCTTTTGCAGCAAGTGCGTATCGGCGACGAGTTCTGTGGCATGGACGTCAACACGCTGCTGGCCGGTGGCAAGCCGGTGAACGCAACACCCGTGCTCTCGTGCTCCAACGTGTTCACGTCAGAGGCGGCCGTGTCCACGCACGACTACGCGGTCGCCTTCCCCAGAAGCGCCACGGGACATCTCGAGAAGGTCAGCCTCTACTCCATGTGGCACTACTTCTTTTTACACGCTTTGGGCACCTCGGGATTAACTTCCGCTTGTATACCGCATTTTCGCGCGTATAACCCGCACTAAAAATGCGAAAATTTCAGGCGTGAGGTAGAGCTGCATCAAATGTTGTTCTGTATTAAATGTTGTTGTAATAAATATGTGAGGTATTTCCTTTGCTGCAGCTTCACCGCAATGTGCGTTTGGCCGTGATGCCCCTACAACAGTAAAAATGACTAGGCCATTGTATCCCATTGACAGTGCTTATTTTGCACACACAGCTCAACAGTATACCAGCTGAAAAAATTATGTAGCAAGTCACCTAGTTACATAGTCAGCGAGGCTACTTCTTTGGCATAAATAAATGTGTGATGCTGCTTGAGTAGTAGCTTTGGTCTATCCTTTTATGTATAAAATATGCGGGCAATACGCCGGGATTTTTTTTTTTTAATTGGTCGACGGAAAGTGTGGGTGCTGGTTATATGCGTGAAAATACGGTATATAGTTGGTGGCGCCCTCCTGTTTTTCAGTACATAACAGAGTGCGTAACATGTGTGTTTTTGTGTATATGTGGGTGTGTAGTTACCCTTATTATTGCAGCCTACCTTGCTGCCTAAATTTCTTCAGCACAAATCCGCTAGTTGCCTGTAAAATCATGTCTGTGGTGTGTGAAGCTTTTCAATCAAATGTCATGGTCAAAAGAATACCATGACTGGCATTGCTACGCAGCGTCATTCTTCAGAGTGTGAATCCTCTAAGCCGAGGTTGCAGGGGGAAAGAATGCTGTTATCTAATATATTGTCACGAAGGGAAGACGCAGAGGACGAAGTTGTGTGCGTGGTGCGTGGCTGTGGTTGGTGCTGTGATGGATGACATCATGTAAACGTATTGCTTCGCATCCAATCATCGTTCCTGTCAATCGTCCTGTCGCCACGTAACAATATTGCGTTGCCTGTTACGAAGTTTGAAATCGTTCGTGCGCATGGTCCCGCAGCTGCGTATAATTTTGGCAGGCGTGTGCCCGCAGTTCACGAATTTACCCGAAGTCGTCAGTTCAAGGCGTGGAAAGGCGAAACACGCGCTACCCTAATTGACAGGCGTCGGCGAACGCCTGTGCACCATGGATAAGTGCGAAGTCTAGAAGGTACCCGGCCTGTGTTTTCGCTACTTGGGCGTGCAGCTCGGCTGCGCAGTAATTCGTTTCATCGGCTAACAAAGTTCCACTTTCCTGCTTGGTCGATGGATGGATCTTAAGCCAGAAGTAGCGGCGGCGGGTGACACTTTGTCGTCCTGTAGTCCGCTATGTGCATGCTGCAGGCGTGCTTGATTTGAAGAGGGATGCGCCTTCCTCTGTGGCATTGCCGATGCTTCTTTGATCAGCCCTTGCCCCCATCCAAGCGAGCGGACGCCAAAGTGCGGTCACGCATTTCTTGCGACCCCCCTTCCCTCGGGAAGTGACGTCACGAGTTTCTGACAAGCGTTGCTGGCACACAACAGCTACGTCATTTCTTTTCCCTACCGTATAGTTTTGACAGGCTGATGTCCAGTTTTTGAGTGCCATTCCACGTGCTGTTCCGTCGACACGATAAATGAGATCAAATTGAAGTATGTTCCACGCGTTGCAGACTGCTTGTATTTCAGCCAGGGTGTCCTGTTGAGCAAAGAAAGTGAACTGTGTAATAATAATCACCACCGAAAATTGGTGTCAGTACCCCTTTAAGTTGAAGATCCCCAGGCGGTCAAGATTTCATCCATAGCCTCCTACTGCGGCACGTGAAATCCCAGTGTGAGGTGTCGCTTTGGTTGCATTTATTCAGGTGCCTGTGTCTTCTGTTGTACCTGCAGCTTTGGTGTGTTTGTTCCATACGTTTTGAGATGCTTCCGTGACGGGTGCATCACCATTTTGTTGCGTTACACCAGGCTTGCCCCGGGGTGTTGTACCCCACACTGTTTCGGCTGCCAAAGAAGGCTGCAAAAAGGATGAGCCCCGCCTGGGACCGCCGTTTGTGGTTCACCTGACTGTGGCGCCGCCGCCGCCGGTTGTAATTCGCCTGACTGCAGCGCCAAACACAAGACCTGTTCGACGGCAAAAACGCCCATGAATGCGATTGCAAGTGTTCGGTGCATTCAGGTGAGATAATAGGAACACCTCCTGATGGGAGCATTTTTCTGAGTCTGCCAACGTACCTGCCACGGTGGCTAAGTGGCTAAGGCGTTGTGCCGCGAAGCCCAAGGACGTGGGTTCGATCCCAGTCACGGTGGCTGCTTTTCACACAGAGGCGAAAGGGAGTTTGGATCGATTGATTATTGATTATTGGGTTTAACGCACCAATGCTGCTTAGGCAGTGAGGTGCTGCATAGTGGAGAGCTCCGGATTAATTTTGACCACCTGCAGGGGATCTTTGAACACACGGTGGGTGTTTTTGCTTTTCGCCTCCACCAGAAAAGTGGTCGCCACGGCCGAGAAGCGAAGCTGTGTCGTTGGGCTCAGCTGCAGATCGCCTTAGCCACTGAGCCACCGCAGCGGGTAGGAGGCAAAAAGTGAAAATGTTTGCGTGTTGAGATTTCAGTGCACTTTCAGACATCCCCGAGTACCGTATTAGCCGGAATATGGGTCGACCCCCTAACCTTGCAGCCGAGTAATTGGAAAAAAAATTATGCATGTATTAGCATTTTATGGAGACTATAATTACTTTTTTGCGTAAGGTTACTCATTGGAGCTGTCTAAAATCTTGTTGAACGACTGCCTTTGTCTGGCGGTCTCCCACACAGCAAGTCGTCCTTTGTGCAGTCCGGCAAGACCATGTCATCAGTAAGCGAGCGCCAAGCAACGGGACACCCATGTGCAGACTGCCGCGAGATTCAGTTTTTGCACGCGGCCAGCAAACGCCTTAGTGTTGTAGTCGGCCATCCATTCGTAGAGACGTCGCAGAATGCTCGCCGTCGGAAGTGGCCACCTTGTCTCTAAGTGCCAGGTGCACGGTGCATCACCCACAAAACGATGTCTTCTGACCGTTGCATAACGAGTGCTGTCCCTTCAGCTTACGCCCGTAGTGTGCACTCTCTCCAGTGACACCGAACTGGCGCTATTCAGACACATTGCCATTGGCTTGGGCATGCTATACAACGTTTCTTTTAAATGCTGTTGTGAAGTGGCGCTAGGTGCCTTAACTTATCTTGAGCAAGAACAAAAAAATTCCGCAGACGCTCACTGACAGTGAGAGAAGCAACAACAACAAAAAAAAAAGGCGGCGACTCCAATTGATGTCGGTGGCAATGGTGTCATTGCGGTTTGAATTGGCCCGATGGGCTGCGTGTTTGCTAGATGACAACATTATAACAATGACCGGTACATCGGTCAAGGGGTGGATTTTCGGCAAATTCTTTGGTAAAAAATCTCAACCTATATTTTGACTTATACGGTTGTCAAAATTAATCCATTAATCCGGAGACCTCCACTGTGGCATGCCTTATAGCCCTGGTGCAGCATCAGTACATTAAACCCCACAACCAATCAAGTGATCACAAGAAAAATTAACCATAGACTTTTTTATGTTGTTTTCATTTCTATGAAGTCTCACGAGGTCGCCCTAGGCGAGTGAGAGGAGCTTGGGGGATTGGAGAGCTGTCTACGAGCGACTACAGCAGCCAGCGTCACGGATGGAATCCCAACAGCCATAGAGTACAGAGGAGAAGGGAGGCCTGGTGCGGTCTACCTCATCAATACTTGGCATGTCGGCAAAGGTAAGGAGCATGTTGCTTCTGTTTCAGCCGTGCGCACAAGCAAAAATGGTGACACCATAAAGGGGCAGGGCCCTGTTTTGGTATTTTCAATCGGTATGTATGGCAGGCGCTCTTGGCCACTTTGGAATCAAGAGGCTGTGGCATCATTATTTTGTTGTGCGAGTCTGTTCTGAACAGTGTGTTCTTGTGCTGTGCAGGCAGCGCCATCTTTGTGGAAGCAGTGTGTCTTGTCTGTGGTGACTTGTATCCAAGCTAAGCACAATTGCCAGCCACTGATAGCCAAGCAGATGCCAACAGAAATGGATTTATCGAGATATGTAGCAAGGGTTATGTGCAGCCTACTGGCTGTTTGCGTGACGTCTAATGTGGTAGAAAATGTTGAGGGGACAGTCTCCTTGAGTCTTTTTTTATGCACACTATGTGAAACCTAGTCGGGTCTTCCTGCGCAGTTTTTTCTTTTCTTTTCTTTTTTTTCCCCAGGCACGCAATACTTCACCAACGCGATAATCAGCCAAACCCATTTCGAAAAAGCAAGTCTTGCTTCTTGGCTTTGAAAGTTGCATGTTTTGTCTACTAATTTGATTTTCTTGGTCAATTTTTTTTTTTTTTTCTCTCGTTTTACATCCCCCCTGCCTTTCCCCGATGTTCTCTTGCTTACACTGGCATTACCACCCTTGGCTTGCTTTCCAAAAACGCTTGATGACCCTGTATCTCGGATACAATAATGATTCCAATCTTTTACTGGTGTTCCACTCCTTCGTCAAATGCCAAGGAATGTTTGCAGCCGAATGGTAGCCATGAAGACAGAACGCAAATTTGGTTCATGAGAAAGACTGCTTCATCCCGGTACACGGGTAGAGTGTGTTGGAAGAGAGAGGTGTGTCGTTCGGAGCCGATTAGGGGGTCCCTTTTGCGATGAAAATTTCTGCTGAGGAACTCCTGTTGTAAGCAGCGCCCCTGGCATCCACTGCTTACCAGTTGGCCTCAGAAGTTTTAAGGTAATCCTTGTCTATTGCCCCAAATAATCTTATTTCTGTGTTTCATGATATAAAGATGTATAAAACCCGTCAAATAACTGTTTAGTTTTCTTTATAAAAATTTCTAGGTGGCGCTGGCTGCAGTAAGAGTTCTCTGGGGAACGCCTGCGCTCCATACAATTTTTTCATTGCAAAAGGGGCCTGCGCTCTCCGTTGGTTTTTCCTCTGCACGACACACCTTACCTTATGGTACACTGTAACAGTGGTACCAGGTTCATCACGAAGTTCTAACAAATAATGGAAATAATAAGAAAAACAGGTGAGGCAGTGGCGACTACCGAGCCTCTTTTCGGCTATTTCTCAGTGTCATCATGGAATCTTGTTTGTGCGACTGGCACCCATCGACGAAAGCCACCTCTATTACACATGACTCGCCGACCGTAGTGGGGCCTGCATAGTTCCGTTTGTTTGTAGTGCTGGCCCACATTTACGTCACTCTAGCGTGAAATTTGAAACTTTTTGAATGCTTCTTGCGTTTTCTTTGAGAGTGGCCGAGGGGGTTAAGAAAGCAATGTTTGTGACTGGAATAGGTCTAGGTGAGATACCAAATGCTGGGCCCACTTGCAGGAACACACGTGCTTATGGGCAGTCTTATTCACAGTCTAGTCTTATTCACGATCTTCAATAAGTCTGCGAATAAAATTCGGACTAGTTCGCTTGCTCGAAAGCACTCCGGCCAGGCTATAGAGCGGTCTTATTGAAGACTACAGCAGTCTTATTCGCGGACTTATTGAAGTCCGCGAATAAGATTTGGACTAGTTCGCTTGCTCGAAAGCACTCAGGCCAGGCTACAGAGTGGTGTTATTGAAGACTATAGGGACAGCGGGTACCTAGATGGGCACGAGAGAGGCCCCTAGGGAAAAACGGGGAATACGGTGCGAAACTGCTTGTTGATGTCGCCGGCGTTGGGAAAGCGTTTATTTCGAACCATGATAGGATAAAGTCCAGAAATGCTGACCATCAGGCGGCGTATTTGGGCCTTGACACAAATACGTTACAATGATCAGCCATCCTTGGTAGGCCAACTCACACCGCATAAACGAAGTCATAAACAAAGATCGTTTGCTGCAAAGCGTGGGCCCAAGAAACCCAGTGGGCTGACGCGAAAAGCATCCACGTTGTCTCACGTTGTTGCAACACAAGTCGGGCTTTCCGTCTCACCATGAATTACAAAGTTGCGAATTGGCTTTGAGTTCATCGTCGTAGGCTCGGATGTAACGAGCACTGCAGCGGCGACACGATCGCAACAACCCGCTGCCTCGCCGGCAGCTCGCTCAGCAAGGGCTGCAGCTGTAAACAGTCGTTCTGTAGAAATATAGCGGAATGTTGATTACATGCATGCTGCTTTTACGCGCAAAAGATCCCAAATGCTCAAGCAGAATGCGCAATCAAAGTACAAGCCTAAACAATCAGGCTTCATAACAGCCACTTTCGAAGGGACTGATCGAAAGAAGCGAAGTCTGCGCAGCTTCTCTTTGGAAACGCGATTTTATTTAACGCTCTCAGGCAGAGGTATTGCAGGCTGCTAGTATTTTGTTGTGGTGTATAATTTTTATGTCACATTGCAGTTCTATTGTGAATGCCTATTTGTTGTTTCTGAGTTAATGGGCATGATTTTATAAAACAATATATTTGGTCCGTCGTTTCCCTGCCGCCTTTTCGTAGCTACTGCAGCGACTGCCGACGTAGCAGACGATCACACATTCACACCGCGCGCTCAGCCACCCGATGTCTGCTCGGGACAAAAATCGGGCCGCCGACAATATATTCCTGCATTTTTTTTTTTTTTTTTATGTTAGGGGATAAAAAGCCGCGCTGCTCGTCCGCGCCCACAGCGCACAGCGAAAGTTGAAAACGGTGGTTGGCTGCCACATCAAAGTAGGTAGGCCTTGCGGCTTCCCTCGCTGGCATTGTCTTTCCCTTTCCACCCTCTCTCTCGACGGCGTTTCCAATGGCGTCGACCTCCGCGGAACAGGCATTTATTTGTTCCAAGCAGACGGTCGAACGGCCACCCCTCGGCATTGTTTGCAACTTCTACGGCTTCTGCACTCACTTTTCACGATATGGAGGTCGATCTTTATGATGAAATGACCGACCACGTCAGCATAGGTAAGACTGTGAATAAGACAGCTCGGAGCAGTCTTATTCACTGTCTTATCCCAATCTTAGTGTCTCATTCGCGGTCTTATAAGTTTCCGGAAAGCATCTTATAGCCTAGGGAACATAAGACAGCGAAAAAAAAAAAGACTGCCAATAAGATTAGACTGCGAATAAGACTGTCTTATTGTGCTTCGACCAAGTGGGCCCCAATTTTTTCAAAGTGAACAAAGCTGTATCTCATCTTCATGGCCACTTTAAGATTCAAAGAAAGCCTTGCTAGCGGTTTGTTAATGTTTCTTTTGAGCATCTAGTTGCGCAGAGCTATTGTGCTTATTAGGGGTAGTGTAATGGGCTGATCACACACCTAGGTTCAGGGTTAAGAAAAGAAAAAGGCCCTGGGCTAATGTCCATGTATTCCTTCGTCAAAAGCATGGTTTCTCAAAGTGGGTTCCGCGGAACCTTGGGGTTCCGCAGGCCCCTCCTCAGGGTTCCGCGAGCCACTGATAAATTTTCCCTGGTTCCGCAGTTGCAAAGTCTTATATGGTGAACTTGAGGTGCGATCGATCTAAGGAACCTCCATTACTCACGCCCGAGTGTCAGTAAGCACATCTCAGCGCATAACAGAAACGCGCGAGCTGCGCAATAAATCTCGCTAGCAGCTTGTAGCCAGCCAGACTCCGAAAACGGGCCACGTGGTTAAACTATTGCACTTGAATCTCGGCCTTATAGTACCCCCATGCGCATTTCTCCTGTTTGGAGATAGGTGCCGCTAGCGTACGCATTCGCGTAAAGTCGATGGGAAAAAAAATGATACCCTAGCTTACTTTTAAATTTATTGCACGTTAATGTAGCATGAACGGAATGAAAAATGGCGGGAGGGGGGTTCCTTGGCACTTAACGGAACTTAGCAGGGTTCCGTGCGACCAACATGCTTGAGAACCCCTGGTCAAAAGAACAAGTAAATATGCTAGTGTGTTTTATCCGCCGCGGTGGCTCAGTGGCTAAGGTGGCATTGCGCTGTGGAGCACGAGGTCGCGAGTTCTATTCCCAGTTGCGGCGGCCACTTTTCTGATGAAGGCGAAAAGCAAGAACACTTGTGTTTGCGAGATTTCGGCACACATTAAAGATCCCCAGGTGGTCAAAATTAATACCAGATAAAGCATTACATGGGGCCCTTGGAAAAAATTTTTTCTGGTCCTTGAAAGTCCTTTAAAACCCTTGAATTTTTGCTTTTGAAGCCTGTACGAACCCTGTGACACAAGGACCAACTTGAGGAGAGCTGGCTTATGTTTGTTCATGCTTGCGTACTTGTGAACGTAGACGTATGCTCACATTTTGTGCTCGGGCCGATTTCTTCGAAAGAAATTAACCCTGAGTTTTGTTGCAATGTGTCTGCAGGCAACACTGGTCCCCCTCGTGGACACTTTCCAGGAGCGACCTAGCACAAGACGGCTGGAACCGGTCCCTCCACTGCAGGCGCCACCCTCGTACCGGTATTTCCCTCGACCCTGCACATGAAGGGTGCTCTGGTCGTTGAAAAGTTGGCGCCCTACAATGCTGCTTCGGAATCTACTGGATGCATTGCACAGCGTGTGTTACGTTTGGCCTGGATAGGCTGGGCAGCGAAAACCACTCAGCTCGTGTGCTGGGAAGAAAGTGTTGTATCTCGTGCGAGATATGCGCGGGAGAAGTGATTGCAAGATGGTTGTGATTGTTGATACTCGAAACATCTGGCTCACGAGCGCAGGAGAGGCCGGGTTGCCGACGCAACTGTGCATTTATTGCCCGGGTCGATGTACACAACATCCCATCCTCCTCAGATTGGGTCAGTGTATAAGTTTGATAGACACCATTTGAATTATGGTCTCCACTCTGTTGCTTGGTGTTGTGTGGACCGTCTAAGTTGGTTTTGACAAGGTTGTGTCGCACGGCTGTTGTGCAGAAGAATGTGTTGTTTGGCAAATTGGTACTAAGCTGTGCAACACATTACAGTGGGAAGGTAGATGGAGGCTAACAGAGAGGCTCTGCTTCTGCCTGCCGGTGTTCCCTTCGGAGTTTTCATAGGACGTAGGGAATCTTGTAGCGGACTTTGCATGTTTTGTCACCAGTCACCTCGCACAATTTACACTTGGGTATGCATCTATGGCTGTCTCGGGGGTTGGGTGTACTGCATGCCAGGCACACCTTTGCGTTGGGCGTGGGGTAGACACCACTGCGGTGGCCCACCATGCCGCAGCCTTTGCAGACTTCAATTTGCTTGCAATAGAGACTGCATTGATATAATGTGTAGCCGTAGCACGCATATCGGGGGACTTTTTCGCTGGAAAAAGCGACGATGACTGTCATGGAGGTACCGATGCGCTTAGCTCCCACAGCCGTGGGGTTGTATTTAGTCACAATCTGTTCGTGAATGCCGTGGTCGTTATCCTCCAAGGGGACGCCTTTGATCACGCTTCTCACTATACCCTGTGTGGCGGTTCCATACGCACTGACGGCTTACGTGATTCCCTGTATGGCAATTTCTTGGATTCGGGCGTATTTCTCTGCACAGGCCATGCTTGGAGTACTGGTGATCATTATGTTTTGTGGAAAATTAGGGCACGCCGTGTCGTCTACTCTCTCCGTCTTTTCGATTTTGCCGGCCACCATAATGACTGACGCAACACTCGCCGCTTCTTTCTTTGCAATATCAAGGCCCCTGCGGGGTCGAATGACAAACTTGATTTCTTCTGCGGGTAATGTGGGGGCATGCGAGAAGCTCGTACGACTTCCTTTCTCACGTTCCTGCCGTGTGAACTTTTGCCGTCGCGTCGGTAGAGGCGTCTTCCATGGCGCTCGGCAAAATGCCGGCAATTAGGCGTAGCAAACGCTCAGAGCGTTAGGCTTAATCACGTCACATTGGTGGTGAAAAGCCAAAGTCCAATAAATGGGCGAAAAACGCACCTTTTGGTGAAAATTTGGCGTCGGTCGATGCCCCGCACCTTCACGCATCCATTGGTAATAAGCACATCGAGAATAAATCAATTAACACTGAGCAATTGGGTATTAATTGCAGAGCCGATGTGAACACATCCCCACCTTAGAGATAGTGCAACGCATATTGTTTCATGTGACTGAGATAACATAAAACGTACTCATTATGTGATGACGTCAGGTGCGGCTGATCGACGCCAACTAACATGGTTTACTCACGAGTACACTAGTCATGAATCAAACTTTCAAGTTAACACGCCTACATTTACTACACTCCACGCTCACACCGAAGGAAAAATTACCTAGAGTGTGACGATGTCCATTGGCGGCAACACAACAGACGATGAGTCTGTTGCTCGCACCGATGCGAACCCAGTCTCAGGCGCTGCTCTCACAAAAAGCAAATGTAAAGGCGTGACTGTAATTAGTAACAAAATGTGAGCAACACGGCGTACGCTCTGCTGCAATTCATGCTGAGCATGGCTACTTTTGTGTCCGGAGTGTCACTTTGAACAGTACACATGACCACAACTGCAAAAAACACCTTTACAATGGATTTTCGGTGTTAGCCAGCTTTGATATCACTTTATGCGTCAGCGCGGTTATGTCATGGGTGGGAGACGACAGCATCCGACGGGTTCCTTGTAATTGGGGACCTTAGACTACCATCTGAGCATCGCCTCTGTGCCATTGGAGTTTGCGTTGGGCTTTCCTTGCCTTTGACGAAGTGGGCAGAACAAATGTGCACTCTCTTTGTGGGAGTCCAGTTTTCTCGCCTGATCGCTGCAATCCAGGCGCCCTTTCCGCCTTCATCTTTTGGGAAACAGAACGTTCTGGCAACACAGACTGCATCCTGGCACGACACAGCAGTGCCCAAGCCGCGAGCGCTTCATCGCGACTGAGATAGGATGACGTGGGTTCAAGACCAAACATGAAAACATGATTTCTGCTTTTGAGTTTGAAGAATTGTAGAAGGAAAACTGGAAGGACAGGTGCTCGCAACACATACATGACGGCGCCGCGCCAGCAGCAGAGCACATTCGCACGAATTCAACTGGATACGGATTGGCTATGGCTCCGGTTTGGCGAACCTGGCTTGCGCCTCGTGTAAAGACGCATCGTTATCACCATCAAACAATGGCGTCCACCTATGAGTTTTGTTTTTGTTTTGGGTGGCAGCGTGGGCGCACCGTGCATGTTTTCGGTGAAACTAAGCATCCTGAATGAATAAAAAGTTACAGATAGCTTGCGCTATGCTTATTTTATAGTAAAATAATTGTTCAAACCCAGCCCAAATCATCGAAAATTTCGTCGGAGCGAAAGCATGCCAGACAAATTGTTCGTTGGGCCGAGGACATTGTTGCATGGCTAGGATATTGTTGCATGCAGGACATGGCTAGCTGACGGGGAATTGGAAATATTTCGTTGGAGCGGAAATTTCGTTGAAGTGGACTTCCTTGTAGCGGGATTAGACTGTATGTACAAAATGATGACGAACAATATACTCCACTGCTGTTACATAATACATTATGTACAAAATGATAAAAACACATTTCACTGGAGTTATAATATAGGTAATGATGATTATGCTCAAAAGTTTTTGAACTTGCTTTTTGAGGTTTCGAATTGCGTTCTTAGCATTTGTGTGATGTTCTTGAAGCATAGCATATCTTCTTTCCATGTCTGCCAACTGCTTTTTCAACTCAGCACAATCTCTTTGTGTCTCACTAGCTGTGAGAGTTTCATTTTTCGAGTTTGGAGTTCCGACATGCAAAGCTTCGACGCTTGGGCTGTTGTCCGATGACGTCTCTTGTGATACTGTGTGAGTTGACTCGGGGAGCATTTCCGCTGTCTCTGATGATGCGTGAGATTCTTCAGCGGGGTTGTTCACCTCTTCATTGTTGGATGTGGGCTCAGGCTGCGTTCTGTCTGTGGGTGGCTTTCGCTGCTTTGGAGCAACTGGAAGCGGAAAGATATGCAAACCAATGATCAAATTAAACAATACGTTCAGGGAAAGCGCGGTAATCCCGGGAACGGGAAATAAAGACAAAGAACAAAAGTGGAAGCACTGCATGACAAGCGTCTTGGCATTTACACTTGTAATAATTAACCAGGGCGAGCGATTGTGCCTTTTCCAGTGGATTGATTGATTGATTGATTGATTGATTGTGGGGTTTAACGCGCCGACGCAACGTAGGCGATGAGGCGCGCCGTAGTGGAGGGCTCCGGATTAATTTTGACCACCTGGGGATCTTTAACGTGCGCCGAAATCTCGTACACACAGGCGTTTTTGCTTTTCGCCTCCATCAGAAAAGCCCTTTTCCAGTGGAATTGGATTAAGTGGATGCGTGAGGTTAAGGTTGTTGCGTGGGCGGATCGACATTACAGTTGAATAGCTGGAAGTGACTCCCGATAGAGCAGGAGAAGCAACATCGATACATATATAAAAAGGTGTTTTTTCCCCTCCAAAATGAGCCAAGTCCACTTTAGGTGGAATTGGGAAAAAAGTCGTTTTGTGCTACCGAAAGAACGGTGGCTGCTGCTGAAATAATTTTTTGCCACGGTGTACAAGAGAGGAAAGGATCTTATGTGAGCACTGAAATGGAAATGTGGCGGCATTACTTCCCTAGGTAGGTAGGTACTTGTAAAGTTCGTATCTGGCACGCATAGATGTGACACAGTATTTGACCCATTTTGAATAAGGAGCTGTTTATTTCACAGGTTCTTGGTGTGAAAAACTGCTGCGGAAGTATTATTGGAGGAATTTTCAAACTAATATGCATAAAACTAGTAACGTGACTGTCATTTTACAGCCGCAAATCCTTGCTGCATTGGAACAGAGGTCACCGAATGATGACACCATGATTAGATGTGGACAGAAGGAGCGTCTTCTTGGAATCTCTTGAAAACGTCTTAAAAATACTTCAACTCTTCATGCTGGGGCTACAATTCTCCTAAGTGTTTAACGAGAAGTCCCGTGACGTCTTTCACCTTCAAGGGGTTTATTTTGCACTCGTACAAGCCACGCCTCTCTGGGGCACCTGAGAGATTCTTCCCTTTGCATAAAACGGGAACAAAATTTGACACTGAGAACCGGTAGAGTGGTTCTGCTCGAATTTCCGGGCTTCGTCTGTTGGGGCTCAGCTGCATATGAAAAAAAATTCCCGCGCCTTCCCGCGAGGGGAACACGAGTAAATGCAGAGCATTGGGGCCTCAGTACTGATTGAAGGCAGTGTTGCTGGAGTAGCAGACACGAGTAAACGTGGGCACGAGCGTCAACCAAGGAAGGAAGGAGCAACGCAGTGACTGAAACACGAGCGACCGCTAGCCACTATGTTTGCAGCGCGCACAGTAGAGGGAGAGCAGTACGGGGGGGAGAGCGCGCATGCGCAAGCAGCGCGCGCCCTTCCACGCCCCACCGCGCTGCTATCACGCACCTGTTAGGCCGAGACCGCGACGGAGCGAACGGGCTGACTACGACGCATGCGCGCGCCAGCTGCTGTTGAGAGAGAGGAGGGAAGGAGAGGCGCACCTGCTGCGGACGCGGAGCTGTGGACGCCGTCCGACGCAGGAACAGGCGAGGCTAAGAAATGCTCTGCATTTAAAACTTTCACTTTGCTAATCTTAAAGGGCAGGCTCGGTGTTGGCTTCAATACCTCCGCTGCGTAGGACTTCCAGTCGTATACATCCCAGTGCTTTCCGAGCTCCAGTACGGTGCCATGTTCCGCAAAGATTTTTTTGTAGCTGTCTGGGTTCAGTATTCCTTCATTCTGTCTGATGTCTTTCTCAATCCTCCCAAACGCTGTATCTGGCGGCAAGAAACGGTGACCAGTGACAGGGAATACAAGAGTAACTTTCGATACCTCAGCAGGAGCTTCATTTTGGAGCCACCACAGAATCATACACAGTGGAATTCTTGGTCTGCCCAGCACAGCTGTCGGTCACCACACGAACTTCTTAGACTCCCTCATATTTTATGCTTTGAAGCGTGCTGTGTATAGCACTTGCCACTTCACTGCTTCCTTTGGCACTCTCATCTTCGCTCCATGTGTAGCAGTGAGCAGCCTCTTTGGGCGTAGAACGATCATCTTGGTTTTGTACTATACACAAGTGGTACTGATAGATCTGCCGGCTGTAGTACGTCTGCTGGTCAGGAAGTTTCGGCTTAGCTTTTTTTTTGTTGTTGTTGGCAATCAAAAGAAAGCGTCAGAAGATTTGCTCTTCTTTCTATTAAACATATGCATAGCGGCATACGTTTAATATCGGCCCCCCGCTTTAAGAGGCCACGTCCGTTTGCATCAATCAAATATCAAAAGGCCGCAAAAACATGATGAAACCTCCAACATAAACACGTAAAACCGTACGTCTGGTATCTAGAAACAGCCACACAGACAAGCTGACAATAGCCCCAAATGGATTTGGCACTGCTGAGAAGCCAGGTGCTTACACTGCATATGCAGGAGTGGTTCGTCGGCTGCCACTTGTCCCGCTTGATCTGCCCCGTCCACAGAAGCTGCCTTTTTGGGTCTCCAGGGAACGAAAACATCCTGCAGACATTTTTGGCGCTTTTTGAACACTGGGGAACGCAGCACCAAGGCATTCGGAAAAGAGACTTTGTGAAGAGCGCCGCTTTCCGCGCGCCTAGCGCGGGCATTGGCGCGGGCGAGATTCAAGAAAATGGCGGCGGCGCCTCCCGAGAACCGGTCTTGGCGGCGGCGACCCCTTCCAAGAGTGGCGCCACCCTCAGCGAAGCGGGCGCGCATTGTGGCTCCCTAACATTACCTCATCCTTCACAACACTTTCAATTTCCTCCAAAACGAAAACAAAAGCAGGCCATCGTCTGTTATGAGCCGTTCGAGAATGCTGACAATTTCAAAAATGCTTCGCACTTTCTGAACCACCGTCGCTTCTGAACCATTTGCTGTACGGGTCGACAACAATTAACGTCCTCCCCTTGACAAGACTATGGTGGCTGGAAGGGGGGGGGGGTGTCAGCATTGGAGCGCTGGACATGCAGCCAGAATTCAGTGTGCTGCTGTTGGCTGGGAGACTGCTGCCGGCTTGCCGCAGCTATGCCATGATATTTGCGGTGGCCGTGGAAGTTATGACAAAGGCTAGTTCGCTCACTTTCCTGCCTGTTTACTGCAAAGCCCTGAAAACTATTGTCTTGAAACTTGCTTCCCAGCGTATGAGCTGCATGCGCCACTCACATTCCGAAGTACTGTAAAATAGTGAATCAAGTGAGCGAATCAAGCTGGCCACCAAGCAGCATCCATGCTGTTTTTTTTTCAGTTTGGTGCCACAGTGTTCTCCATGATTCCTTATTTCAGGTAGAAGCATCAGCATCCATGCTTTAACTGGTTTATTCACATAACGAGCACATTGAAAAGCAAGAGCTCTTTCGTGCAAGGTGTGGTCTGTTTTTGACACTCTTCAGTTTAAAAAAAAACTGTCAAGAGAAAATGTACGGTAAAAGTTGAAATACAGGTTGAGCCAGAGTATAGATCAATCTCCTTACCTTTTGGTCAAGAAGTGTGAGGGACAAAAAGGTACACAACATCGTTTTATTGAGACTATAAGCTCTTGTCTCGCATCACTCTTTTGAGCTATTAAGCTCTCGTCGGAGAGCAGCTTGTGGGTGGCTGTCTCCCAGAGCATGTCGTCCTCAGTGCAGTCCAGGAAAATTCTTATGGAGCACTTTGTAATTAAACACTCAGAAGACCATGTCATGAGGGAGTAAGCACCGATCATGGGAAGCCCATCTGCAGACCATCACCAACTGGCGCTAGGCAGACGTGTTGAAAATCCTGTAACTTTTCTTCCCCGAAAGCCCGCCCACAGAACCGGTTTGAAAAAAAAATCAGATATTTCATTTACTGGCACTTTGGATACAAACATACATGTTGACACATCATTAGTGCGAAAATACATAATCCATGTAAGAATTACAAATCGTATCATATTTGATACAGTGGGCTTTGACTGTATGCCTTGGGAGGAACATCAAAGTCACCGTTCAGAGCCTTTGGTAGTCAAAAAAGCAGTTTCTTTCCTTGTTGAGGCGATACAGCGTGTCTGGTGCTCTAGAGCAAACAGCGCCTCGACGCCCCCTTTCCCTGCGCTCTAGAGCAAGCGCCGTCCAAGTAAAGCCCACTGTATCAATTACGAAAACGGTGAAAATTACCATGCTGTCATGCAGCCCAGATGCGCTACCCATCACTGAAAATTATGCGCTGTGCGGAGACCAGGGTTCTTATGGTGGCCTAGCTCGATCCTCGAGATTCGGCCGCAAGGCTAGCTCCGCTGAACACCGCCACGGATCGCCAACTTGGCGTAGCGGCAGCGAACAGCAAGGGACGCAGGACACAGAATTCGCCCACTCCGACATTTATTGCAATGCAATAAAGGGGACATCGGGCGCGTCGCTCTACACCACCTTAGCAGGGCGGGAGAGACAGGCGCGAGGGCGGACAAAGGAAGGCCAAAAAGGAGCGAGTCGTACTTACGGCAGCTCCCGACAATGGTTCGTATCCAAAGAGACTCGAGAGCCTCCCTCCGTCGTCCGCCCCGGACCAGGCCGCCGGAACTTCCGGGCAAACCTGTCACGTGAGGGGTTCGGCCGCGCCCCCTCGCTCTCACGGGCATCCTCCCGGAGGGGGAAGCGCGCCTCCGCGGCGGGCCGAGAGGGATAGGAAAGATGGCGGAGCTCCGCAATTCCCACATCCCTCCCCCCTTTGACCAAAGCCGCTCGACCTCGAGGGCTCCGGGCGAACGGTGACCTCACCGTTCAGCGCCTGGAGAATTCGTCCAGCAGCTTCAGCAGGTCCCGGGTCAGCCCCTGGTCTTCCATGCTCTGCTCCATGGGGGTTGCTGCTGCCGGATCTGCCGCCCGCGGTTCGAGAACGGAGGCAAGGCCTCCTTCCGAAGTCTCCATGAACCCAGCCGCCTTGGCTGCAGGAGCTGCGTGGGCAAGGCTGTCGGCCCCCGGAAGCGCCTCCGCCTGCAGCACCGACCCGTTGGGAAAGCCGCTCCCTCCCGGGCCCCGGAGCTTGACAGGGGGTGCTACCGATGCCACGTTGACGGGCTGGCCGACCTCTGCCGCCGCTGAAGCCAAAATTGCGGCCGCGAAGGCCGGATCAGCCCGCATTTGGGCCTGGACGGCCGCGAGGTTGACGCGGGCCGCCGCCTTGGAGTGCGACGATGCCGGCTCCTTGGCTTTTGTGGCGGCACGGTGCCGCGCAAACGCTTCGTGGGGGTCCTTGGCCACGACCAGCAGCCCGCAGGTCCCGCAGTAGTCGGCGCCGGCCTCCGCGGCCGCAATGCCGTCTGGGAACCGGGCGTGCTGCTCGCTGATCGTGCGGCGGCGGAAAATCCAGGGCACCCGCTCGGGCGCCAGGTCCCTTTCAATTACCAGCTTGTGGTGGCTCCACGCCGCCGCGGAGAAATAGCAGCGCGGCGGCGCATGCCCCTCCTGGGATGTCCACGTGGCCACGTTTCGTCCCTTCTTTGGACGGGACGGTGTCTCCGGCGCCGTGGCTGCCGGTCACCACAAACGGTGCCGCCGCTCTTTGCGGCGTCTGCTTGGCCCCTGCTCGCCTGGCGATGTGGACGGAGTCGCCGGCCGTGGGGTGAGGTGCGGGCCGTCCACAGGATGGTGCGGACGCGGCCGGCGGTGATGGAGCTGGCCCAAGGTGCGGGACTCGCGGGTGCTGCTTGCAGGGGGGGCCATTTCTCGATCGTCACTCGTCGGCGCGGGGCTGCGGAGTGAGGTACTGCACTGGAACTGGTTCTCCGCACTCTAGCTACATGGCGGCACATCTGATCGATGTCGGTGGCGATAGCGCCTTTGCAGTTTGAATGGGCTTCGATGGGGTGTACGGCTTTCATACGACAAGTAACATAATGCCAGTGACCACCGGGTAATAGGTTGAGGGGTGGCTGTTCGGCAAATGTTTTTGGAAAAAAAAACCTTGACCTGTATTCCAACTTACATGGTGCATATAAAATGCGCAGCAGCATTAGGGAGAGCTACAAGCTTTAGCGAACTCGTATATAGCAAGTTGAGGATGCAAGTTAACAAAACATTGGGATTTGACTGGCAAACACAGATGCAGTCATAAACCGCAGATATTGATGTCCCAACTTCAAAAACCTCATCTTCTTCCTTTTTTTCTTTCTCTCTTTTTCTTTCGTAGGCGTTTTGTTTGGCTTTGAAGCTATAATGCATCGTTGTTAATGTGAAGGAGTGATTGAATGGATTTGTCACTTTGACTTTGCGCTGCTCAAAGCCGACCGTAGTTAGCTTTTTTACAGGTAGTCAAGAAAGAGGTAAGCTCCGTGCATCCTCCATAGCTTTGGAAAGGTCTGTTAGGGAATCCGACGTGTACAGAAGGCCATGCTGGCGTAATGCGTGATCCAAAAGTCCAACGATTTCACTGTGGTCAGGGAGACGTCCCACATGTGGGAAGTGGTCCAGCTTATTTCGTGGTTTTGTGGGCCTATTGGGAGTGCCCTGACTTGGACGGCTACTCCAAACTGCTGAAGAACATTGTTGCCGTTAAAGGGTGACTGCACTAAGAAGTAGAAGTTGAGACAGTGTTGAGATGTCGAGAATTGTGTCGGTGTAGGATGATCGTTGGAGCCGGACATTTGCCCCGGTATTCCAAAGGGGTTTTCGAGTGCGTCTTGGCGCAAGCGAGAAGTTAGCAACACTTAAACCCCGGGGTCTACCTGTGTCGTGTGCACTATGAGGGCAAGTGTGCTGGTAAGGGTAACAAGGAGACTTTTGGGCTGTCGCTTCACTGAGGAACCCGCTAGAAGCTCTAGAAATTGTCTGACACGGGCAACTTCTTTGCTGTCTGGTGTTAAACCTCGCCTTGAATACAGTCGAACCCCGCAATAACGAAACCGCCGGGGAAAGCAAGATAATTCGCTTTTGCGGGAATTTCGTTGCCGCGAGAATGAAACATAAACGACCGGAAAATTGGCCACAAACCAAAAATTTATTTCCTAAAGTCGGTTATATGACTTCGTGAGCCTTACCTTGCAGCCAACGTCACAGTTCAGCTATCACTGTACAAGTGATTCATTGCTAGTCGTCGTGCGCGCCCAAGAACGAGATCGTGTCAAACGCATCCAAAACATTACGTGGGTTCACCTTCTCTGCACGTTTTCCGCCCTGGCCCTCGGCACCGAGTACGTCCAATCATGCAAGTGGAGCCCAGCTTCTTCTGTTTACGAACTTTGCCAGACAGAGTGGCACCTCGTTGCACCAATACTGTTTACAAAACTTAGTGAGCACCGCTTTCTAGACGTCCAGAAAGGTCACAGCTGTCACTGTTTTGTTTTGCGCACGTGCGCCATTGAAAACTGGTGGGATCCTTGCTTTTCAAAATGGTTGAGCTAGTTGCAGGCGTTTCCAAACTCGTCGGCGCTATCCCCCCTTGGGCCACTGACTTGGGCGATGATGGCTGCCTTATCTCGTAGCGATAAAAACCTCCACTTTTGGGCTGGCGAAGGCATCTTACTGAGAGCAAACATGCCAATCGCCACACACAAACACCCTTTCTCCTCTCTAATCTTTATATACCCCTCCTCCCCCTCCCCCCCCGCACTGGGTTGTATGCAGGTGAGCCCCCAGCTGGGCTCAATAATATCCCCAGTGCATCTCCTTTCCTTTTCACTCGAACCACTTAGTAGTAGTAGTAACAAACGTACGCGCTCTGTTCAGCGGTAGTAGGCTAGCGTAGCCCAAGCCAAAGCCGCGACTTGAGTCACCATGTGTCGCCCCCTGGTGGTGCTGCTGCAAGGCTGCCTCCACGGCCGCCGGCTGCGCGGTCTTTTGTAAACAAATATGGCGGCGGCCATGCAATGCAAACGTGCTGTGGCTGAAGTTTACGCACTTTGAGTCCAAAAAAAATGCACTTGAGCACTTTTTGGATACAGTTACCCTCCAATGGGTAGGTAAAATGCCGACCAAACTTGCACCTGCCATTTTGGCTAAGTGGCTAAGGCGTTGTGCCGCGAAGCCCAAGGACGCAAGTTCGATCCCAGTCACGGTGGCTGCTTTTCAGATAGAGGCGAAAGGGAGTTTGGATCGATTGATTATTGATTGTGGGGTTTAACGCACCGATGCTGCTTAGGCAGTGAGGTGCTGCGTAGTGGAGAGCTCCGGATTAATTTTGACCACCAGCAGGGGATCTTTGAAGACACGGGTGTTTTTGCTTTTCGCCTCGACCAGAAAAGTGGTCACCACGGCTGAGAAGCGAAGCTGTGTTCTTGGGCTCAGCTGCATAACGTCTTAGCCACTGAGCCACCGCAGCGGGTAGGAGGTAGAAAGTGAAGATGCTTGCGTGTTGAGATTCCACTGCACTTTAAGACATCTCCAGGTACCGTATAAGCCGGAATATGGGTCGACCCCCCCCTTACCTTGCAGCCGAGTAATTGGGAAAAAAAAAATTATGCATGTATTAGCATTTTATGGAGACTATAATTACTTTTTTGTGTAAGGTTACTCATTGGAGCTGTCTAAAATCTTGTCGAACGACTGCCTTTGTCTGGCTGTCTCCCCCACAGCAAGTCGTCCTTTGTGCAGTCCGGCAAGACCAAGTCATCAGTAAGCGAGCGCCAAGCACGGGACACCCATGTGCAGACTGCCGCGAGATTCAGTTTGTGCACGCGGCCAGCAAACGCCTTGGTGTTGTAGTCGGCCATCCATTCGTAGAGACGTCGCAGAATGCTCGCCGTCAAAAGGGGCCACCTTGTCTCTAAGTACCAGGTGCACAGTGCATCACCCACAAAACGATGTCTTCCGAGCGTTGCATAACGAGCGCTGTCCCTTCAGCTTACGCCCGTAGCGTGCACTCTCTCCAGTGACACCGACCTGGCGCTATTTGGACACATTGCCGTTGGCTTGGGCATGCTATACAACGTTTCTTTTAAAAATGCTGTTGTGAACTGGCGCTAGGTGCCTTAACTTATCTCGCGCAAGAACAAAAAATCCCGCAGACGCTCACTGACAGTGAGAGAAGCAACAACAAAAAAAGGCGGCGACTCCAGTTGATGTCGGTGGCAATGGTGTCGTTGCGGTTTGAATTGGCCCGATGGGCTGCCTGTTTGCTAGATGACAACGTTATGCCAGTGACCGGTACATCGGTCAAGGGGTGACTTTTCGGCAAATTCTGTGGTAAAAAATCTCGACCTATATTTTGACTTATACGGTTGTCAAAATTAATCCGTTAATCCGGAGACCTCCACTGTGGCATGCCTTATAGCCCTGGTGCAGCTTCAGTACATTAAACTCCACAACCAATCAAGCAATCACAAGAAAAATTAACCATAGACTTTTTTATGTTGTTTTCGTTTCTATGAAGTCTCACGAGGTTGCCCCAGGCGAGTGAGAGGAGCTTGGGGGCATTGGAGAGCTGTCTACGAGCGACTACAGCAACCAGCGTCACGGATGGGCTCCCAACAGTCATAGAGTACACAGGAGACGGGAGGCCTAGTGCGGACCACCTCATCAATACTTGGCATGTCGGCAAAGGTCAGCAGTGCATTGCTTCTGTTTCAGCCGTGCGCACAAGCAAAAATTGTGACACCATAAAGGGAAGGGCCCTGTTTTGGTATTTTCAATCTGTATGTATGGGAGGCGCTCTTGGCCGCTTTGGAATCAAGAGGCTGTGGCATCATTATTTTGTTGTGCGAGTCTGTTCTGAACAGTGTGTTCTTGTGCTGTGCAGGCAGCGCCATCTTTGTGGAAGCAGCGTGTCTTGTCTGTGGTGACTTTTATCCAAGCTAAGCACAATTGCCAGCCACGGATAGCCGAGCAGATGCCAACAGAAGTTGATTTATCGAGATATGTAGCAAGGGTTATGTGCAGCCTACTAGCTGTTTGCATGACGTCTAATGTGGTAGAAAATGTTGAGGAGACAGTCTCCTGCAGTCTTTTTTTTATGCACACTATGTGAAACCTAGTCGGGTCTTCCTGCGCAGTTTTTTTTTTCTTTTCTTTTCTTTTTTCTTTTTCCAGGCACACACTTCACCAACGCGCTAATCAGCCAAACACAATTTGAAAAAGCAAGTCTTGCTTCTTGGCTTTGAGAGTTCCATGCCTTGTCTACTAATTTGATTTTCTTGGTCAGTTTTTTTTTTTCTCTCGCTTTACATCCCCCCTGCCTTTCCCCGATTTTCTCTTGCTTACACTGGCATTACCACCCTTGGCTTGCTTTCCAAAAACGCTTGATGACCCTGCATCTCGGATACAATAATGATTCCAATTTTTTACCGGTGTTCTACTTCTTCGTCAAATGCCAAGGAATGTTTGCAGCCGAATGGTGACCATGAAGACAGAACGCAAATTTGGTTCATGAGAAAGACTGCTTCATCCCGGTAACAAGGGTAGAGTGTACTGGAAGAGAGAGGTGTGTCGTTCGGAGCCGATTAGGGGGGTCCCTTTTGCGATGAAAATTTCTGCTGAGGAACTCCTGTTGTAAGCAGCATCCCTGGCATCCACTGCTTACCAGTTGGCTTCAGGAGCTTTAAGGTAATCCTTGTTTATTGGCCCAAATAGTCTTATTTCTGTGTTTCATGATATAAAGATGTATAAAACCCGTCAAATAACTGTTTAGTTTTCCTTAAAAATTTCTAGGTGGCGCTGGCTGCAACAGGGGTTCTCTGGGGAACGCCTGCGCTCCATACAATTCTTTCATTGCAAAAGGGGCCTGCGCTCTCCGTTGGTTTTTCCTCTGCACGACACACCTTACCTTATAGTAGTACACTGTAACAGTGGTACCAGGTTCATCACGAAGTTCTAACAAATAATGGAAATAATAAGAAAAACAGGTGAGGCAGTGGCGACTACCGAGCCTCTTTTCGGCTATTTCTCAGTGTCATCATGGAATCTTGTTTGTGCGACTGGCACCCATCGACGAAAGCCACCTCTATTACACATGACTCGCCGACCGTAGTGGGGCCTGCATAGTTCCGTTTGTTTGTAGTGCTGGCCCACAATTACGTCACTCTAGCGTGAAATTTGAAACTTTTTCAATGCTTCTTGCGTTTTTTTTAGAGTGGGCGAGGGGGTTAAGAAAGCAATGTTTGTGACTGGAATAGGTCTAGGTGAGATATCAAATGCTGGGCCCACTTGCACGAACACACGTGCTTATGGGCAGTCTTATTCACAGTCTAGTCTTATTCACGACCTTCAATAAGTCCGCGAATAAGATTCGGACTAGTTCGCTTGCTCGAAAGCAATCAGGCCAGGCTATAGAGCAGTCTTATTGAAGACTACAGGGACAGCCGGTACCTAGATGAGCATGAGAGAGGCCCCTAGGGAAAAAACGGGGAATACGCTGCAAAACTGCTTGTTGACGTCGCCGGCATTGGGAAAGCGTTTATTTCGAACCATGATAGGATAAAGTCAAGAAATGCTGACCATCAGGCGGCGTACTTGGGCCTTGACACAAATACGTTACAATGATCAGCCATCCTTTGGTAGGCCAACTCACGCCGCGTAAACAAAGTCATAAACAAAGATCGTTTGCTGCAAAGCGTGGACCCAAGAAACCCACTGGGCTGACGCGGAAAGCATCCACGTTGTCTCACGTTGCTGCAACACAAGTCGTGCTTTTCATCTCACCATGAATTAGAAAGTTGCGAATTGTCTTCGGGTTCATCGTCGCAGACTTGGATGTAACGAGAACTCCAGCGGCTCACGCCGCCTGGAACGGCGACACGATCGCAACAACCCGCTGCCCAGTTGGCAGCTCGCTCAGCAAGGGCTGCAGCTGTACACAATCGTTCTGTAGAAATATAGCGGAATGTTGATTACATGCATGCTGCTTTTACGCGCAAAAGATCCCAAATGCTCAAGCAGAATACGCAATCAAAGTACAAGCCTAAACAATCAAGCTTCGTAACAGCCACTTTCGAAGGGACTGATGGAAAGACGCGAAGTCTGCGCAGCTTCTCTTTGGAAACTCGATTTTATTTAACGCTCTCGGGCAGAGGTATTGCAGGCTGCTAGCATTTTGCTGTGATGTACAATTTTGATGTCACATTGCAGTTCTATTGTGAATGCCTATTTGTTGTTTCTGAGTTAATGGGCATGATTTTATAAAACAATATATTTGGTCCGTCGTTTCCGTGCCGCCTTTTCGTAGCTACTGCAGCGACGGCCGACATAGCACACGATCACACATTCACACCGCGCACTCAGTCACCCGATATCTGCTTGGAACATAAGTCGAGCCGCAGAGAATATATTCCTGCCCTTTTTCTCTTTATTTTTTTTTTAATTTTAGGGGGAGAGAAAGCCGCGCTGCTTGTCCGCGCCCACAGCGCACAGCAAAAGTTGAAAACGGTGGTTGGCTGCTACTTCAAAGTAGGTAGGCCTTGCGGCTTCCCTCGCCGGTGTTGTCTGGCCCTTTCCACCCTCTCTCCCGATGGCGTTTCCAATGGCGTCGATCTCCTCGGAACAGGCATTTATTTGTTCAAAGCAGACGGTCGAACGGCCACCGCTCGGCATTGTTCACAACTTCTACGGCTTCTGCACTCGTTTTTCACGGTATGGAGGTCGATCTTTATAATGAAATGACCGACCACGTTAGCATAAGACTGTGAATAAGATTGCTTGGAGCAGTCTTATTCAAAGTCATATCCCAATCTTTGTCTCATTCATGGTCTTAGAAGTTTCCGGAAAGCGTCTTATAGCCTAAGGAACATAACACCCCGAAAAAAAAAAAAGACTGCCAATAAGATTAGACTGTGAATAAGACTGTCTTATTGTGCTTCGCGCAAGCGGGCCCTAATTCTTTCAAAGTGAACAAAGCTGTATCTCATCTTCATGGCCACTTCAAGATTCAAAGAAAGCTGTGCGAGCAGTTTGTTAATGTTTCTTTTGAGCATCTAGTTGCGCAGAGCTATTGTGCTTAGTAGGGGTAGGTGTAATGTGCTGATCACGCACCTAGGTTCAGGGTTAAGAAAAGAAAAAGGCCCTGGGCTAATGTCCATGCATTCCTTCGTCAAAAGGACGGGTAAATATGCTAGTGCGTATTTTTTCTTGCGTTTTATCCGCCACGGTGGCTCAGTGGCTAAGTTGGCATGCATTCCTTCGACAAAAGAACGGGTAAATATGCTAGTGCGTATTTTTTCTTGTGTTTTATCCGCCGCGGTGGCTCAGTGGCTAAGTTGGCATGCATTCCTTCGTCAAAAGAACGGGTAAATATGCTAGTGCGTATTTTTTCTTGTGTTTTATCCGCCGCGGTGGCTCAGTGGCTAAGTTGGCATGCATTCCTTCGTCAAAAGAACGGGTAAATATGCTACTGCGGATTTTTTCTTGTGTTTTATCCGCCGCGGTGGCTCAGTGGCTAAGTTGGCATGCATTCCTTCGTCAAAAGGACGGGTAAATATGCTAGTGCGTATTTTTTCTTGTGTTTTATCCACCGCGGTGGCTCAGTGGCTAAGTTGGCATGCATTCCTTCGTCAAAAGAACGTGTAAATATGGTAGTGCGTATTTTTTCTTGTGTTTTATCCGCCGCGGTGGCTCAGTGGCTAAGTTGGCATGCATTCCTTCGTCAAAAGAACGGGTAAATATGCTAGTGCGTATTTTTTCTTGTGTTTTATCCGCCGCGGTGGCTCAGTGGCTAAGTTGGCATGCATTCCTTCGTCAAAAGGACGGGTAAATATGCTAGTGCGTATTTTTTCTTGTGTTTTATCCGCCGCGGTGGCTCAGTGGCTAAGTTGGCATGCATTCCTTCGTCAAAAGAACGGGTAAATATGCTAGTGCGTATTTTTTCTTGTGTTTTATCCGCCGCGGTGGCTCAGTGGCTAAGTTGGCATGCATTCCTTTGTCAAAAGGACGGGTAAATATGCTAGTGCGTATTTTTTCTTGTGTTTTATCCGCCGCGGTGGCTCAGTGGCTAAGTTGGCATGCATTCCTTCGTCAAAAGAACGGGTAAATATGCTAGTGCGTATTTTTTCTTGCGTTTTATCCGCCACGGTGGCTCAGTGGCTAAGTTGGCATGCATTCCTTCGTCAAAAGAACGGGTAAATATGCTAGTGCGTATTTTTTCTTGTGTTTTATCCGCCGCGGTGGCTCAGTGGCTAAGTTGGCATGCATTCCTTCGTCAAAAGAACGGGTAAATATGGTAGTGCGTATTTTTTCTTGTGTTTTATCCACCGCGGTGGCTCAGTGGCTAAGTTGGCATGCATTCCTTCGTCAAAAGAACGAGTAAATATGCTAGTGCGTATTTTTTCTTGTGTTTTATCCGCCGCGGTGGCTCAGTGGCTAAGTTGGCATGCATTCCTTCGTCAAAAGCACGGGTAAATATGCTAGTGCGTATTTTTTCTTGTGTTTTATCCGCCGCGGTGGCTCAGTGGCTAAGTTGGCATGCATTCCTTCGTCAAAAGAACGGGTAAATATGCTAGTGCGTATTTTTTCTTGTGTTTTATCCGCTGCGGTGGCTCAGTGGCTAAGTTGGCATGCATTCCTTCGTCAAAAGAACGGGTAAATATGCTAGTGCGTATTTTTTCTTGTGTTTTATCCACCGCGGTGGCTCAGTGGCTAAGTTGGCATGCATTCCTTCGTCAAAAGAACGGGTAAATATGGTAGTGCGTATTTTTTCTTGTGTTTTATCCGCCGCGGTGGCTCAGTGGCTAAGTTGGCATGCATTCCTTCGTCAAAAGAACGAGTAAATATGCTAGTGCGTATTTTTTCTTGTGTTTTATCCGCCGCGGTGGCTCAGTGGCTAAGTTGGCATGCATTCCTTCGTCAAAAGAACGGGTAAATATGCTAGTGCGTATTTTTTCTTGTGTTTTATCCGCCGCGGTGGCTCAGTGGCTAAGTTGGCATGCATTCCTTCGTCAAAAGCACGGGTAAATATGCTAGTGCGTATTTTTTCTTGTGTTTTATCCACCGCGGTGGCTCAGTGGCTAAGTTGGCATGCATTCCTTCGTCAAAAGAACGAGTAAATATGCTAGTGCGTATTTTTTCTTGTGTTTTATCCGCCGCGGTGGCTCAGTGGCTAAGTTGGCATGCATTCCTTCGTCAAAAGAACGGGTAAATATGCTAGTGCGTATTTTTTCTTGTGTTTTATCCGCCGCGGTGGCTCAGTGGCTAAGGTGGCATTGCGCTGTGGAGCATGAGGTCGCGAGTTCGATTCCCAGTTGCGGCGGCCACTTTTCTGACAGAGGCGAAAAGCAAGAACACCCGGGTTTGCGAAATTTCGGCACACATTAAAGATCCCCAGGTGGTCAAAATTAATCCGGAGCCCTCTGCTACGGCACGCCTCATCGCCTGCGTTGCGTCGGTGCGTTAAACCCTACAATCAATTTTTCTTGTGTTTTTTGTACAGCAAAATTTATCTTTAATTTCTCGGTTACCTAGTGATGTTTAGTTATACAATGCATCCAATTATATCTTGTTTCCTCTTAGTCTCTTTTCCTGTCAATTTCTTTTATCTCTTAGTTCTTTTTTTTTTGTCTTGTCTTGTCTTGTTTTACGTAAAAGGAAGGTAAAACTTTTAGCAGCTCGTGTACAAAGGGGCCTTTTTGCTTATCTCTGGTCTTCTCTGGATGTTTTCTCGTGACTGTGATTGTCTTGTAGTATGACAAACAGTTATATTTGTGGGAAGTCTAGTTAAAAAATTTAGCTATTGAAAGCATCGCTTACCTGTAGATTCCTCTGTTTCCATTCTGTCAGCTGTTATGTTATAACGCTTATATTTTTCCAACTCATTGAGTATTGATTGAGCATTGAGTAAAACAAACGCTTGGTAAAAGCAATGCGAATATTCCTTGTTTGTGTTTACAAGAAATAAAACATTGCAAATAAATGATGTTGGACTAGAAATCTGCTCCTAAAGAGGCATGCACTGCTCCAAAGGTCGTTTTTTTATGCTCCAAAGCTGCTCCGAAACTCCCCTTTTATTGATCCAAGGCTGCTCCAAAACAGCGCTGTTCCTATTCCCTGATCTGCTCCAAAAGGCTCAAGCCCTATCCACCCCTGTCAACCCTGTTAGATGGTTTTGGAAAGGACTGCACTCTACATAGTATTTGATACATGCAGACCAAATGCCGTGGCATTTTATTGGCCGATTACCGACGGCTGATGCCATTTCGTTGAACGCTGCCTCAATGTCTGCTATTGGGATACATTCTTTTGGAGCTCAGGTTCCGTGTAGTAGAGCTTGTCCAGCACATAAACCATGCATCGCCTTTGACCGTACACCAGTACTCACAATTCAACGGCGAACAGGACCGCGAAAATAGTGCTTAGGATCCCCCAATGAAGAGTCGGGGTGTGTAAAGGTCTCACTCCGCTGATATCCCTCTAAAACTCCTTGGTAAAAGCTCTGTGGTAAAACTACAAGGCAGCAATTTTTACCCTTTTTTTTGTTGTTGTTGTTGTTTTTCAAAACTTTCTAATGACATTCTTGCAGAAATGGTACTGACAACAAGCTTTGCCAAATGGGGACCAGCAAGCTCTAGGATGTGTGCAAAATATCCTCGCAATTTGAAACGGTTCGAAATGGACATGCAGTGGCTAATTGATTTGCTCATTTATTGGCCGAGTGGCAGGTGGTTGAAACGATTGACGGACAGGCCAATATTCGTTTATGTAGCCCAAGACAGGCCACTGTCTTCTTTGAAAATGTCTCTATGCCTTATGATGTATTGCCAATGGCTTTGATGCCATGAGCACTTCCTCATTGACCTAAGGACGATCTCTCGTTTAACACCAGGTTTGTGGAGTGACCAGTGGGATAAGGATTAGACTTGCAAGAAACACTTTCCCACCCTTTGTTGGAAATAGTAATAGACAAGTAACATTGACACCTCATTGTCTGTTTTGAGGGTTGGAATCCCAACAGCCCCTGTTGTCAAAAAAAAAAAAATGCTCCTCACTGACACAAGGACCAAATTGAGGAGAGCTGGCTTATGTTTGTTCATGCTTGCGTACTTCTGAGCGTACACGTATGCTCACATTTTGTGCTCCGACCAATTTCAGCGAAAGAAAGTAACCCTGAGTTTTGTTGCAATGTGTCTGCAGGCAACACTGGTCCCCCTCGTGGACACTTTCGAGGAGCGACCTAGCACAAGACGGCTGGAGCCGGTCCCTCCACTGCAGGCGCCACCCCTGTACCGGTATTTCCCTCGACCCTGCACATGAAGGGCGCTCTGGTCGTTGAAAAGTTGGCGCCCTACAATGCTGCTTCGGAATCTACTGTGTGCAGTGCATAGCATGTGTTATGTTTGACCTGAATAGTCTGGGCAGCGAAAACCACTCAGCTCGTGTGCTCGGAAGAGAGTGTTGTATCTCGTGCGAGATATGCGCGGGAGAAGTGATTGCAAGATGGTTGTGAGTGTTGATACTCGAAACATCCGGCTCACAAGCGCAGGAGAGGCCGGGTTGCCGACGCAACTGTGCATTCGTTGCCTGGGTCGATGTACACAACATACCGTCCTCCTCAGATTGGGTCAGTGTATAAGTTTGATAGACGCCATTTGAATTATGGTCTCCACTCTGTTGCTTGGTGTTGCGTGGACCCTTCAAGTTGGTTTTGACAAAGTTGCGTCGCACGGCTGTTGTGCAGAAGAATGTGTTGTTCGGCAAATTGGTACTAAGCTGTGTAACACATTATAGTGGGAAGGTAGATGGAGGCTAACAGACAGCAGCGCTTGTCCTGCGTTCTGTCTTACCTCGCTACTCTGACTCCTTCCTCCACTTGAGCCTGCAGTGGAGGAGATCCTTGAAATATATTTCCCCTTGCATAAGTATTGCGGTATCCTCCCCTCAGTCGAGTGGAGGGGGCGAATGGAGTGTAGGGGGGACTCAGAATACGGCCCCTAGTGTTCCTCTGCTTTTGTGCTGTTACGTGTTCCACAGCTGTTCTGCACGACTGCAGCTTCTTCATGTTGGGAGTGGGATGCCCCGGGTAGATTGTGCATTTTCCTTTGACGCCTCAATCACGTATGGGCTTGCTGCCGCTCTGTTTGTGGAGTTGCGCAGCGGCAAATTTTCCATTGGCTAGGCTTCTGCGCCTGACTATGATTTCAGGTGCAGGAGACACCTTTGAAACGCAAACTCTTCTCTCGCAGCAGGTTGTAAAATAGCCCAGCCTCATACACGTTAAAAATGTCTCGATCTTCGTAGCCCTCAGTTACCTCTGTCAGTGTTGGTGCCATCCAATTCTCAGCAGAGGACGCGTTGATCTTTTTAGCTTTGGCTTAGACGACCTAGAAGGCAAGGCCATGCCTGGCCTAGGAGCTCTGTAAGTCGTCCATGCTGAGCAAAAGTGCCACGTCCGCGGCTTTTTCACGGAGGACGTCACCGTCAATGTTGACGCCAGCTGCGGTGGCTTCTTTAAACCGCAGCAGAACTTCTTCTAACTTGATGTGATGAGAAGTTTTTGCCCCCGTCTTGTTGATTCCGAAGTGCTGCACCGTGCGTGTTATCTGGTCGCGCTAGACGTGACTCCCTGGCGAGGTGTGTGTGCTTTTTCTTCACCTCCTTATCCGCCTTGTTTAAATTTTGAAGTTTTTCGTTGAAGGAAAGCGCCTTTTGCTTCCACAACATCGTATTTGGTGGCTGACACGAGTCTCGAAGGTTGGTGTTTGAGCAGACAAGTGCCAACAGACACACATGCATGAACTGCACACACCTAATTGACGCGCAAGCGGTGCAAGCAATGCGACAGGATAGACAACGACAGGACAGCTAGAGCAGTGGGCATAGAGGGAAGCGAGGAATGTGGAAGAGGCGAAATGGCGAGAGTACTCACTGTCAAAAACTAGAGGGAACGCCTGTTTGCAGCCCCAGCTGTGGCTTATACAAAAAGTGTACTAGTACAAATGGAAGCTAAAGGCACCCAAGCTGCAGCCAGCAGAAACGGGAAGGACAGCAAGAAAAGGTTGTAGTGGGAGATAAACGAAGGGCACGTGAAAGGACAGGTGTAGAGAGGGTGAAACATTGTGTTCCTCCAGAGCGGCACCTCTCTTGCTGCAATTGTAAACACCCCGCTAGAAGGTATACCGTCGGCGGTGGACGGCTGCTGCATTTGTGCCTGTGCGCAACTAAGACCACACGGTCACACCAAAACTCCCCGCCTCCCGTCCATGCCGCGGTTGGCAGCTCGCGTGTTCATATCACCCCAATAGAGCAGTGAAGGTGTACGAATCGTCCGGATTTTCTTTACATTATATACAATGCATTTTGGTTGGGGAATTGTGCAAATTCGTATCACAGCGAAACTCATATCAACTGAATTCGTATCACCAACATTCCACTGCAGTCTTTCACATTGTTGAGCAATGGATGAGCGAAGCAATTCCAGGCCATCGATTGCGCGTGTTGATTGGGTCACCTCGTTCGTACGTTTGTCGAATTCGAATTGTGAAGCTGAGGGGCTTACTTGAGGTAACACGGTGTGTAGCAGCCAGTAGTTACAATTTCAACTCATCAGTTGCCTTGAGAGTTGCAGTCCGACCATCAGAAAGAGTTTGCAGCATAACCTCGGGGCCTGGGTTTGATTCGACATCTCCGCACAAGAGACATTTGCCGACAAACGCACAGTCGTGCATAATACATGAACACGTACGCAGGCATCGCACGATCACAAGGCGGGCGCCTGTAGCGATATTTGACAGAACAGTGTGAGTAACTAACCTGGATAACAAAGGGGACACCTACATTCAGCATTGTTGGCGTGTCCCTTTCACCATGCGCACTGATTATATTAGTTATATTTAGTTCGTTATAGCTGATAATTTGCTTATATCAGTGTTCATTATAATGAGATTTAACTGTAAAAATGATTGGACTGACTATAGCTCAGTCCAAACGGAATTCCAAACCGCTACCCCATGCCCACTTCACAACATGCAGCAGCAGCAGTTTTTCTTGATATTCACTCAAACTGCCAAAATGCGTCTCCTCACTGACTAGCCAGAGTCCCTGTTAATTATTAATCATTGTTATTATTGATGATTTGACTAACTCTGGCTTAAGGGGGCACACGGGTCTTTGGGGCCGAAAAATTGCCCAAAAACGCATTTTTTTTAGATGTCATTTTTGAAATCTACAGGTATTTTTCTATTAGTTTGCTCAGTTTTTCCTCCGAAAAGTTGGTACTTGAACAGTAACAGCTACTTATAAAAGCCGTACGGGCCCGATTTGGCGAGATTCTGACGCCAAAATGGCAATTTTTCAATAATTCCCCGCAGCTGCGCCACGGGCAGTATCGCAGTGATCTAGGTCTCATTTGAAAGCGCGGTCTTCGGTCTTCAATTTCCCGCCACTCTGGCTCCTGTCCGCTCATTGGTAGAGTAGAAAACACGCGCCAAAAAAAGCAAAAATACGCGTTCCTATTCGCCGGCGAGCGCACGTGACTAAACAGCGCAACGCGATTGGCCGCAAGCGGCGTGTGTCGTCTGCTTCGCGCCGTCGGCGGCGCAGTCAGGCGCCATATTGCTCGGACTGAGAACGACGGATTAGCCAAGGATCGCGCGCGATGTGGAAAGCCGGAAGGAAAGTCCACACAAGGAATCAGTACGGCAAAAAAAGAAAGAAGTCGCTCCTCGAGAACTTCAAAGGCCGTTCCGCGTCAGCGAGGAGCGCTGAACGAGCAAGCGACCCACCTTCCGTGGCCAGCGGCGAGGCCCCTGATAACATAGGCCTAGCACCTCCGCCGCCGCCCGCTCAAGATAACGCATCCGGCAGCGGCCGCGTTCGTCTTGACACAGCAGTGCTGCACCCGTTAGAAGTGGCAGAGGTGCGTCGCAACGCCGAAAACAAGCTGCAAGAGCTCGCTTCAACTGGAGCAACACAACGCAAGTGCGGCCTGTTAGCCGATATCGACGATGCCGCAGCCACGCCGCTGGACGAAACACGGTTTTTGATCGTGAGTTTGGACCAGGTGAACGAATTGATGCGTGCAGTGAAGTGCAAATTGTGCTCCGGTGATGTAAACATCGGCAAAGAGGACAGGGAGTACGGCCTTGCCGTAAAGCTAGTGCTTACGTGCGCGACCTGCGGCGATGTGTCGGTGGCATGGAGCTCGCCGCGCGTTGACGGCGAGAGCAAGGCAAAGCCGTTTGCCATCAATGTTTTGGGCGCGCGCGCTATGCAGTCTACTGGCAATCAGCAAACGGCATTCAACGACGTTTTTTCATCGATGAACATTTCTTCGCGCGGCCTGCACAACAAAACGTGGCAGAGCTACGTGAAGACGAAACTGACGCCCGCAGCTGTTCGTGCGTCGGAAAAGCTGACCGCGGAGTGCGCGCGATCGGTTCGGGAACTGTACGCGGAACTGGACCTCAGCAACCCGGGCAACATCGCTGTGTCGTACGACGGTTCCTGGATGACGAGGGGACACTCGTCGCACATCGGAGTCGGCACAGTTATCGAGTTGTTTACGGGGCTTGTGCTCGATTATGTCGTGCTCTGCAATTTTTGTGCCGGCTGCGAGCGGGCGCCTAAAGAAAGTGACCCGTCCTACGACGAGTGGAAAGCGAACCACCACTGCCAGAAAAACAGCACAAAAAAAGCTGGAGAGATGGAAGTGGAAGCTGCCCTCATTCTGTTTCAGAGGTCGTGGGAGCGTCATAAGCTGAGATACACTACAGTTCTTTCTGATGGCGACTGCCGCACCTACCCTGCTTTGAAGGAAGCAGATGTGTATGGTTTTATAAAGGTAACCAAAGAGGAATGTGTGAACCACGTCCAGAAGAGGATGGGCACGCAACTGCGCAATCTCCCCAAGCAGAGGCCAGCTGGCTCTGAGAGCCTCAGTGGTAGGGGGCGGCTGACTGGTGACCTGGTTAACAAATTGACCTCTTACTATGGCTGGGCCATCAAATCTCACAAAGGGGACGTGCCAGCCATGCACAATGCTGTGATGGCCACATACCACCATGTGACGTCCAACGATGCCGTGTCCAACCACAGCCTGTGCCCTACAGGTCCTGACTCGTGGTGCCGCCAGAACGCTGCCAAGGCCAGGGGTGAGCCGGCCCCCAAACACCGCTACAACCTGCCGCCGCATGTCTGTGAGGCCTTGCTTCCAGTGTACGAACGCTTGGCGGACAAGAAGCTGCTGGAGCGCTGCCAGCGAGGCAAGACTCAGAACAGTAATGAAAGTCTCCACTCTGTGATTTGGTCGCTGGCCCCGAAGGAGCGCCATGCATCACTGCACAGTGTAGAAGCTGCGGTCGCCGAGGCAGTGATGAGGTTTAATGCCGGAAGTCAAGTAACATCATCCAAGATCCTCAAAGAGCTGTGCTTGAACCCCGGCCTACTGAGTAGCAAACGCATGGCTGAAAAAGACCGCCGCCGAACCAGGGACTCTACCCTCAGGCGTGCGTCTGCAGAAAATGTGCAGCGGACGCTCAAGAAGCGGCACCTGGATGCCAGCAGTCAAGGGGACTATGCTTCTGGGGCCTACTAGTCATTTCGCTCCAAAAATGTACAGAATGTTTTACCGTTTACATTAAACATGGCACCGTTGTGTTTTTTGCCATTTTCTCAAAATGCATATTTTTGACGTTTAGGAAATTCTTGAGAGGTACATCTCGGCATGCGGTGCAGCTAGAAAGATAATTTCTTTTGCATTGTCAAGCTGAATGTTTAAACCTTGAAGTAAGGGAAACAGATTTTGCATTTCACGTTTAAATAATTGTTTAATTAGCATTGTTTATAACTGGTTAGCAGGCATACTTTAAACCGAGAAATTAGAATTGATGTAAACTTGCATGTGTGATTGCCAGACAAAAAAACTGCTTCCGTCATTTCATTCTCCACAACTTCTAGTATCTATTCATGCCATGCTGGTAATTTTTTGTTGACTAGTTTTTTTTCTATTGTTCTCAAGAACAATCACGAAATATTTTTAATTATCTCGGGAACTAATTAGCTTACATCAAAACTAATTGGATATTTGAAATCAGCTAAAAAAACTGAACAAGCCCATGGAGTTTCATTAAAATTGGTTGGAAAGCAAAAAAAAAGTTTCTAAGACCAGTGTGCCCCCTTAATTCGGGTGGAACTCCAACCTGCTACCCTAAGCCCATTTCACAATACAAAGCAAGAGCTGTCTGCCATGATTTTACCCAACTTGCCAAACCGCTTCTATTCACTGACTAGCCTGAGCCACTGTTATAAATAAAAACAGATGGTTGGACGTAACTCTTGCGATGGCTACGTCAGCCTTAGCTTCAGTGAGCAATAGCGGTTTGGCCAGTTGTGTAAAAATCAAGACCGACTGCTCTCACTACGTGAATTGTAAATCGGGCACTAAGTATAGCTATTACAAAACGCTATCCACAGGCATGCACACACTAAAGGAAAACTTGTGAAGATTCGAATCCATCCGAGTTCAACCTAGTGCTCCAAACACCTTTAAAAAATTTTGCGTGCAGCTTTCCCACTCATGGCAGTCCTTTCAACAGTGATTACTCTGTAGTTATTTAGCAAAGTGTTAAATTTTTTGCGCAGCTAATATTGGGGGGGAAAACTTGCTTTGTGTGCAGTTTCAAGTCTCGCACGTTGCGCGACTAGGTTCCTGAGCCATGGAAACTATCCCATAGAAATGCATGGGGAGTAAGATTTGACAGTGAATTACACAAAAAATATTCAGGATCCTGGAAAATTAATTTAACTGTCTTCATGTTCACGTTGACTTCATGCCAAATATCACTTTCTTGAAGTAGTTTTGCTAGGTTCCTGAGAGGTCAGAATTTTGAGCGAGAGAGCTGGGTATGTCTGACGTATCCTTAAGAAATTTTGCGGGCATGTCTGCTGTACCTTTAGAAAGTGTTTAATTTTCTGCCCCTCCCACCTACAGACACAAAGATCAACTTGCCAGAGCTTCTCTACTAGTTGACCTGCTAATTTTCTTCCAGTAAATACTCTTATTGTTGCCCTGCATGCATGCACATTTTAGGTGAAAGATTGGTGTTTCTGATCCTGTTGCTTGGACAGCTTTTTAAGTGGTTTAGTTGAACATTTTGCATCTGGGCGCTTTTTTTTTTTTTTTTTTTTTTCCTTTACAGATTTCCGTTTTCTTGTGTAAGGCATATATATAAATTCATTAGGCTGCTGTTCTTCACCATGCTTGAATTTTCTTCATATGCAGGCTTCGACATTTGCTTCAGCGAAGGCACGAGGGCCATCGTTGTGGCTGGTTTTATGAAAAACAGCTAATTCGGTGCCCTGAATTAATTCATTCCCCTCCCATGATCTTTCACAGATCTCCAAATACTATATTGTACATAGGCTCGTACCGTCAGGCTCAATTGTTATAGCCAATAATAAGAATGAGTGTAATTAATAAGCTGTTTATTTTGCCATACAACATATAGCGAAGTTGATGGTGCCGTGACTTCATTGTTATGTCCAGTGATGTTATCAGTGGGTTGGAATGTATATATAATGTTCCTGTGGGTTGTTTTTATTGCTTCGAAATAATCTTTGGCTGCTACAACTCCCTTATCTTTTTCTCTCCAAAACAGACTTACAGTTGAACCCCTTTATAAGAGACACGTACCGGGGAGCAGTTTCTGTCTCTTATACGGGATGTCTCTTATAAGCAGGGAACCATGTTTTCACTTACTAATCAGACCCTAATTCAATGTGGGCACTGTATGACTAATATAAGCTCAAAAGAATGCTACAGCATGTTTCAAAAAATTCATTCTAATTATCGTTTGGCCCCAGAATTTTTCAAACTTTGGTTGCTTCATGACTGTATTTACACTGTTTTTTACAACCGATTCTACAAGCTTTTTTTCCTTTCCTTGTTTGTGGAAGATCAATCGTAGATGTTGAGTTCACAAGCCTGATGAATAGCCAGAGCGCACAGCTTCTTCCGCTGTGTGCTCAGGCTATTCATTACGCTTGCAGGACTCAACGTCTGCAGTTCTTGAGTGGGAGCTACGCGAGTGGGAGAGCCCGCATGTGCGATTGCGCTCCATCCAATGGATGGCAGTAAGCTTCAACCACTTCTGTCAGTTGCATTTCCATTGGCAGGGCTTCTCATCGTCATTTCATAGCTGACTGAACCACTTTGTGTTTGCTGAAGTCATAATAAATAGCGGCTGCACCTGTCTGTCGTCCACCTGTGTTTCCACAATGGAAGCAACTGCAGCTAGTGACTGGTGGCACTGCATCTGAAGTTAAAATGTCTGTTACAAGTGAGATTATTGATTAAACTTCAAGGATGACTTGTCTCTTATAACCAACTGTCTTCTACATCCGATGTCTGCTATAAAAGAGGTCGATTTAATGGGAAAGATAGGGCAGCCAACCATGTGGGTGAATAGTGTCTCTTATACCCATTTGTCTCTTACATCCATGTCTCTTATAACGAGGATCAACTGTATTGCTGCTCCCAAACCGTCCAAAATGACTGGGGCCAACCACATCACTTCCAGTGGCTTCCAGTTGTTTGAGGCCTCTGGACAGCTTGGAAGGTGCGCGATCCAGCTCATCCCTGCCTGCCAGCCAGTTGGCATGGCATCTGCAGGCAGCGTGGTGTGCTGGTAGGCCATCCGTTCAGCAGTGGGACTTGGAGCACTTTTCCCTACTTTCCACACTGCTGCCTTCAGCTGCAGTAGCCTCTGGTCCAGCTTGTCATTGGTGACGTGGCACAGTGGACGAGATCCTGGAACAGCTCTACCCCCTTCACCAGCTCCACCATGGCAAGGCACTTGCAGAACTGGACCCCGTAGGCGACGTGGTGCTGTGTGGAACGCAGGGCTGGCTTCCTGAGTGGTGTAATGTGCAGTGGTTAATAAAGTTCTCATAAACGCGAAGTCTCAGCTGCAGAAACTGACGACACTGTGGATGAATTCTCTGAGGCGCTGCTCTGTAACCAACATGGGCTGGGCCTCAGGCAATTTGCCCACAGTGAGGCAGCACAGGTGACCTAACCCTTGTTGTAGCTATCTTGCAGCTGTCACTAGAAGCAGTTATTCCTTGAATAACTTTTAAAGAAGTCATGAATGTTAATCGCGAGCCTCACTCGTTGCGGCCAATGCTGTGCTTCTCGGCACCAAAGGTGATTTTACGGTCAGTAAGCAGTTCTAGTACCAAGGGCCCTTCAGCACTTTGGAAAAAAACCTGTTTGGCAAATGTAACAAAAATGGTGTCAAACATGAGGAATGATGGTGGTGGCATTGTCTCTAGAAAAAAAAAAAAAAGCAGCTTTTTTGCAATACTTCGGGCAGCAACGTCCGCTTAACACCTCGAATTTGTCTCCAAGAGCAATCCGACTTTCTCTGTGACTGCACAATGGCTTCAGTCAATGACAAGAATGACAATGATCGTGATGATGCACAGGGTAACGCTTGTGAGTAACTATGCATAAGTAATGCAAACCTACTGCTCCCTTTTTGTTTGGTGTCCGGCAGGCATTGAGGCAGAACTGCCCTTCATAGCAGTTTTTTCATCACATTTTTTAAGTTACGGTAATTCCAAGCTGAAACCCATCTTTTCAAATCGTAATGCAAAAAAAATTACGATTAGAGAAAATTTTGAGAATTGAATGTTTTTTTTAGAAACAATGTGGAGGTGCAAGGTGCAAACTTGGGAATGGGGAATAGAAAAGTAATTGGACTATATACCTAAGAGCATGTAACGATAGAAAGGTGAAGCCTTCTGAGATTTGGGGGCACCCATTGTGATGAAGGAAAAGGCAGGGCTCGGAAGACATCGGGCGATGCAGTTGTCCCTAGTTGACAAGGTAGTGACAGTGCAGCACAGCTGGTCAACGTCGTCAAGGAAGAATCGTCATGAATATGAAGCTTCAGCAAGGGCCAAATCTTCACTGGTTTGATGGACACGTGGTAGTTGGGTCAACCGCTAAGGACAGGGGTAGACATTTGGTAGGACACCGCAATGAGATCTGGTTGCTGGTACCCTATGCCGCTGCCCTTCCATGGTGTCGCCTAGAAGATACATGGAAGGTTGTGCGACCGGCAGCACCAGGTACAACACTGGGGCCTAACGTCGTAACTACACTGGATTTGTTGCAGCCCTTCCTGCCCCACCATCTCACCACAAATGTGCATGTAGCACAAAAAAATGTGCTGTAGTGCAGTATTGCATCAAAATTCTGCGCCAGGCACTTGCAATACATGCAAATTAGGTAAGTACACTAGAGAAACCAAACTTAACTGTATGCCTGCCCCTCTCAATATCAAACATTTCAACAAAGATGGAAAAATAAAATGCACGTCGCGAACCTGTTTGCTCTCTGCTGCTGAAGACAATATACCATTTATTGTCCGTGTAGTTAATACTGGTTACACTAAAATGTGTGCAGGTCCGCTCCCCCTTGCTGGTTTACAAGTTCCCCTATCCCTCTGTAGATATCCACAAATCAAATGGTCTTGTGCATAAAGTATTAGCTGTGCATAAATACAGTAGCTCCACTTGGTTCTACCATATTGGACGCAATGAGACGACAGCGGTGCTTCCTTGGCGAAAACAACCTGCCAAATTCTAACCTCTATTACTAAAAATATTTCCTATCAACACAATATATACATACTTGGATTCAGCAAGCTGACACCAAAACCACAAAATTTGGATACATCTTTCACATTCCAAAGTTTCTTCTAATTAATCCTACCTAACTGTAACTTTAAAACGTTGAGAAGTTCATGTTCTGCCAAAATTTCCGCCCCGCATTTCGTATCTCTAAAAGACATGGTAAACAAAACACTCACAGAATGTAAAATCAATATGTACCACTGCTTTTCCTCAGCACAGTATCTTGCACGTGCCTGCTGTACTCGCAAAGTATCAAGCGCTCTATTTCCAGAAATATGCATACCTGAATGAGCAGCACTTAACCGCTGAACACGATGGTTTTCCGAGAACTGCTCATCGGTCGCATATGATAGAGCCCAGAAAAACTACAGGGGTAGAGATTTTCCCGGTGGAACAACATCAGAATGCCTACCGGAATTATAAAATAGGAAAAGTAAACGGCGGAGATAAGTCAGCTTCAATACTGAACTCATCGAAACACCATTCAAGCATTCAACCAAGAACAACTCGACGTGTGGCCCCGCGGATCCAACATGTTTACCATCGTGTTTATCAAATTTATTGCTTCAACTAACAAACTATTGAGCTACTTACTAGCACAGATTAGCCAACAGCTATGCGGGCAGCTTGACAATGCTAAGCTTACTTGAGGTATGTCAAGTGGCGGTGAGCGCGAACACAGGCGGCGCTGCGAAGCGCGCCTCCGTGACGTCAGCTTAGGGATTCTCGCATTTGTCGTCTGCTTCACTCAGGATCGCTCTCCCTGCTGTTTCTTTGCGCCAGGTCAACGTCTGATGCTTGTCCGCACCAGAATTGGCGTGTGGGTAACATTTTATCATAATAATAGGCTTAAAATCGCATACACTAGCTCATGGTGTCAAAGTATAGTTATGGATACCGCTACGGGAGAAACATTGCCGGCGCCACCCCATTCCTTGCGAAGCCGGTCCTGTGCGGAGCGCGAAGAGTCGGAGCTAGGCGTCAGCTTCTCAAGTAAACATTCGAACAAAAGGAACAGTCAGCTGCTAATAACCGACAACAGCGAAAATGGAAAACCAAAACAAATTCTAGGCCTTCAGGGCTGTCGGCTTTGGCAGAAGGCATCACGATTCCCAGTAATCATATATAAGGTAAAACAGTTTTTGCAACCTTACCGAACGCTCGAACGCGTTTTGTCACATCACTTCACGTTGTCAAGGCATGAAAGTTTGCCGACATGCACTATAGACTGCAAAAACTGTAGGTTGAGTTCCAAATAACCCAGTGTGTATATACGCGCGTGCTGATTCTATACCAGGCATCTAACCAGTATGGAGGTTTATTGAGCAAAACGAGTCACGTCTTCGTTAAATTTATAGTAACACATACATGTTTGTTAAGACCTGGAGGGATATTTCGGAACATTTTGCACAGCCATATCTTCCCAATATTCGGATATGCGTTATAGGAAAACTGCACTCAAGAGGACGAGGAAGAGGAGGAGGGGAAAACTTTGTTTAACAATTATATCGATCTGGTTGGTGGGCCGGGTCCTCAGTCCAGGACAAGAGAGTAAAAGTAATTTTCTTCAAATCATAGAACGCCATCCCGAGTAGAATAGGATTTGTTCTTCGCGCCTGGAAGAGTTGAAAAGCAATAAATTTAAAGAGCTACTTGGAATTCTTCTTCGGTTTCGAGTCTTGTAATATATGCAAGTATACTATTTATTACGTTAGTTAGTGAGTATATCATGCCTTCAACACCATAATCATGTCATCATTGTTCGAGTTGAGAGTCAGTTCGTTATGATAACGATATAATTACGATAGAAATTCGGAGCACAAAAGCCGCCTTCGAGTACTGTGGACCACGTTGTTTAAGGCGCGATCGCGGTGGCGTAGCACAAACCTTCTCATTGTATTTGCATGTGAATAAACAAAGCACGCTGCGAATATGCACCTTCTTGCACGCAGCCGTAATGAAAGCCAATTTGTGAAGAAGGGTATGTATGCCATACAAAGTGAAGGAAATATTCACACGATCTTTGTGAGCCTCCAAAACATCCCGAAACCTCCTAATAAGAAGTTTGTGACGGCAGAAAAATTAATGCGTTGGGCAGACAAAAAAAAGCAAGAAACATTAATCCGATACAAGACAACAATGAAAGAAACAGAAGAAAGCCGCTGTATTTCCTGCTGTGCGATGAGCGTGTAGAGGCCGCTGCTTGGTACGTAGTATTTGAGTCTTCATAGGAGCATCTCAAAAATACTGCAGGAAAGCTAGCCTACGCATTTTGAATACTTGAGAAGCTCTGATCGCTGATCCTCGGGAGTAAGCAAGGAAGGACGAGTTACACACGATCTTCTGACCGATACTCTGAAGAAAGTTGTTCTCTATCTCTTCGTGTGTTGCAAACTTGGGGATCCAGCTTCAAATTATTCAGATGCGTCAGAAGCTGGCAAAATAACTGAGTCGCTAGAAATAAGCTTTTTAACGCACTACAGCAACGAAGCGGGCGATTTCTATAAACAGCCCAGGCACTGTTGCCCCTCACAAGCGGAGTGTAGCAGACGACAGCGGCGCGAATCCCAAAGCCGACGTCAGAGCCAGGGGGCGCCACTCAAAGATCTCACCGCCAATAGAGACCAGAATCAGAGTGATTCGAAAGGGACAGCGCAAGCCGCGCTGGTCGCAAACATAGAAGCGCAAAGCAGGCGAAGCGGGCGAAGCAAGGATGGGCGAAGGCTCAAAGGCGTGCGAACAATTTTTATTTTTGTTGCCACGCGGCGTGCGAACTAAAAATAAAAAAATTGTTCCCACGCGACGTGCGAACTAAAAATAAATATTGTTCCCACGGGGCGTGCGAATAGGGACACCCGCGAAATGCCCGCGAATATGCATGCTTTTCGCGCCACGCACTGGCAGCACGAGTTCAGCACAGGATTTGTTTCGCGTGAAAATTGCGTGGATTGCCACGATGCCTCGGTGCTGCGTAGTGAATGGCTGCCCCAGCAAAACCACAATTCTCCACTGTTTCCCTCAAGACGAGAAACAGCGCGAAGGATGGATTGAGTTCGTACGGCGCAGCGGACGTCCCGACTGGGTTGCCAAAAAGAACAGCGTAATCTGCTCACTCCACTTCGAGCTCGACTGCTACAGCTATCACCCAGGATTCCTGCAGCAATTTGGGCTTTCCCAGAGACAACCGCGGCTCACGCGTGGGGCACAGCCAACCATTGAACCCGGCACAGCGGCGTTCGAGAGCGCACTGACAGTGGATCAACGTTGTCGGCTGGTCCGTACGGACTTGACATGTATTCACTTCTGGTGGAATGTCGCACCTAGAGTCACTAAATGACACTAGTCGCACCCAACTTGGGTTCCTTGCCGTCTCACGCAGGCCGGCTCTGGTGCGGAGAGCGACGTCGTTCGTGACTGCGCAGCCATCGACGGCGTCTACCTCGCCACTGAACCTGCGAGTGCAGGTTTGCGTTTGCGTATTTCTGGCGTGTTTTGAGTAGTGTGCTAGTGGTGGGTCACTAGGCTCCACTGTGTGATAAGCAGGTCGTGTGTTGAACAGGGGCGGAGTTTCGTCAATGCATGGGGCTTGGGCTCTCGGGACGACGAGTGGTAATGGTAAATACAGTGGATTCTCGTTGACGCGTGTCCGCGTAACGCGTTTTTCGGCCTGATACGTTTTCTTTTTCATTCCCGGCCGACGTCCCTTACAAATGATGCATTTTCGTGCGTTAAGTGCGATCGCATTTTGGCCAAAATTGGACAATACGATAAATTGGATAATCTTGACCGACATTTCTAGAAATCTTACGTGTATTATTTGGTATATTAGCTCAAACCGCATCCAAACAACAGGCCACGATCTGCACGTTGCAGAGGCGCTGAGGCCGCGGCAGCGCCGGTCTTGCGGCCAAAGTGATGATGAAATGTCAGGCGATGCACCCCCCCCCCCCCCCCTTATCTAGCGAAACGTACCACAATTACCACCGACTTTCGCCATACTCCGTGCTTTCCATGCTGTTCTTTGTTAATTTCTGCCTTGTTGCTGTGGTTGTGATGCTATTTCTTGTTCTGCTCTGGCTGCCTTGCTGCTGTGCGTGGAGGTGCTGCCAGGCTTGTGGCAATGTCGAGGAAACGCAAGGTGCTCAGTTTTGGATGAAATAGTGGAAATTGTACGCAAATCCAAAGAGAACCCTAAGAGGAAGCTTGTAGACTTTGCATGCAAGCTCGGTTTGCCATGTCAACGCTCAGCACTATTGTCGGTCAGCAAGAGGAACGTCGAAAGAAGCTGCGAGTTTTTGGCTCCGGTGTGGAACAAGTGTAGGGTGTGAAGCAGGCGAACATGGAAAACATCTTCCTTACACTGTACAAGGAAGTTAGAGCGGCAGGAGTGAACGTCGATAGGTCGGCCCTACGCGAAGAAGTTGAAAACAGCGCACTCTCCTTGGGCATTGAGGGCTTCCAAGCGTCTCGCGGCTTGCTTGAGCAATCTAAGGCACGACACGGATTGTTGTACAGAACAGTGTTCGGCAAAGCGACAAATTACAGCAGCTTCTTCTTTTACGTTTCAGGATTTACTCCTGGACGTTGAAAAGAACGTGCAGCACAAATTTACCAGCTACTTTAACGTTGCTCATTAAAATTGAGTTGCTGATGGAGTATGCTGCATAGTTCTCTTCTTTTTTTAACCTCTTTGGGTGGTACGATTTTCGCATGATCCATTTTATTTTTTCGTTCTCGTGAGAAACGTATCAACGAGATTTCACTGTATTTAACTGGCAGCCGTGAATGGAAAAATAAAAAATAAAAGCAATGGCTCATGTTCAGGTCTGTTAGATGGCTGAACTGGTTTAGGGCGAAGTTCGGGGGGGGGGGGTGTGTGATCTGCACTGCCGAAACAATTGTGCCAACACAGCTCGATTTGAAGTGTTTTATGCAATGGAGGTGAATAAGAACGCACCTTTCAACAATGTTGCAAAAGGCAGAAAGCGTTTATTTGTACCTGCCAATGAGTTGGGGGAAATGTTTCAGACGGGACCATTACAAAGAAGTCGTCGTACCTGAAGTGCACTTAATTTTTGCTCTGGCTTTTCCGGCGTTTTTTGTTTTTTGTTTGTTTGTTTGTTTGCTTTTTTTTTGTGTTGAAACATGCTAGGCAGCCATGCAGATCAAGGTACTTCACTTGTGAGAACAAAGCAGATATAGCGTTGGTGTGTGACTTTCTTAAGATGTGTGTATTAGAGCAGGTTGAGAAAAGCTGCAGACACTGCCATCAACCAGCAGTGATATGTAAAGCTCGTCTAACTAGCGGTGTATGGGCGCCAAGCTTGGCGTGCAATGCCATGCTGTGCGAACTGTTCTGTGGAGACAATAATGTGGCAGTGTGTTCATCATTCCTAATGTGCACATGAACAAACCGTTTTGAGTGCAAATTATTGTTTTTCGTCTCTGGAGTGCACCTCAGGGGTGGAGTGCAGGTTTTCTGCTTTTTAGACACGAATTGTCTGTTTCCGATGTCGGGAGGCTTTGCATCTTCCCCGGCGGCTTTCATGCATGGGATCGGCAGTAGCTCACGTAGTGTATCACTCCTCCGAAGCGGCAGACCCGGATGATGAAGCGTGCACACGTTTTGGAAGGAAGTTGCACCTAATGTGTTTCATTCTCTGCCTTTTCTCACGTAGTTTGTCATCGCTGCAATAGTTTTTAAGTGTACTAAGCGCGAAAAATCAGGGAAATGACTCGTGTCACGTTCAAAATACTCGCAGTGTCACAGTCTTGCATAGAGAGCGTCGTACATTGCAGCGTAAGGGGTTATATTCCAAAGCTGATTTGGGAATTTGTTTTTCTCCCTTTAGGCTCGCCATGCGTGCCGGCACCAGGTTCCACAGCGAGTTCAGTGAGCGAGGAGCCCGCTCCGTTCGTGCCCAGAAGCACGCGCGACGTGCAGACGCAGTGTCATGTGCAGGTTGCCATGAAGTGCGACCAGGTCGACATTAAGCTTAGAAAAGTGTCCAAGTGCATGCAGACGGGAGACATCACGACGGATCAGGATGTCGGTGCGTTTTATTGAATACTACCTTAAAGACGCCACGGAGACAGAACACAAGTTCATCAAAAGGACTGCTGTGTCCCGATAACAATGGCACTGTAGCAGACTTCCATCAAATAATCGACATGTTAAGGGAAACACGCGGCAGTGGCGATTCCCAGTCACCTTCCGGCGACTTCTCAGTGACGTCGCAGAACCTCGTTTGTGCTGTTTGTGGCTGCTGTCTTAAGATAAGCAGAAACTCATTTGTGCTGCTGGCGGCTGCTGTCTTAAGATAAGCTAAGCTAATAGGTTTTGAGGGGGGGGGGAAGAGGGGAGAAGAGGGCCTGAAACTGTCGGGCCACATTTAAGAAATGTGAAACCACATTTAAGAAATGTGACTAGACGATGTAGGGGGGCCTCTAGTTTTGTTTGGTCATGTTGCTTGAACGCTAATGTGCAGTTAAGAGAGAGAGAGAGTAAACTTTATTATCTAGACATGTCGGAGTTCAAGAAGCTCGTGATACCTACGGATAAAATAAACTGAGTGTATTACATAGTGTATCTGTGATTTAGCCTGAAAAACCCGAAGTTCGGAATGGTTTTTACAAAAAGCCGATTTCTCCACGATTGTCAGTTTGAAAAATAGCCACCGATTTTTACCCCCCATTTAAAAAAAAAAAAAAATATGAAACCCGAAAACGAACAACCCTATTTAAAAGCATCCTCTCATTTTAGCGCAAAGTCGCACACGAAGCCGTGTGGTCTGCGTCAGTGTAGCACGGCGGACTAGGGTGCCTCGATTCACGCGTACGCCGTATAGGCTGGCGCCACCATTTCGGGTCACTCGCTCGCCGCCGAAGCAAGTCATTGTATCAAAACCGTGCTAAAATTATCGCCGCAACGCTGTTTACTGGCGAAGTTTGAATCATCTCATCTGTTTCGCGCTGCTGTGTATCGTGGGAAACGAAAAGAGCAGCGCGTTGAGCACGTTGACCCGATTGCGGCGGCACGGGACCGTTCAAAGGGTGTCTCCACCCTGCACAGCGGTGCTGGCATCGAGGCACCCTACGGCGGACCCTGGATGCACACCCCCTCATGTTTCTCTCGCTCAGTATTGATTGGCCCTTCCTCCTGGGCTGACCCTCCGCTTCTCTCTTGTTCTCCCTCTTGCTCCTTTTGCAGCAAGTGCGTATCGGCGACGAGTTCTGTGGCATGGACGTCAACACGCTGCTGGCCGGTGGCAAGCCGGTGAACGCAACACCCGTGCTCTCGTGCTCCAACGTGTTCACGTCAGAGGCGGCCGTGTCCACGCACGACTACGCGGTCGCCTTCCCCAGAAGCTCCACGGGACATCTCGAGAAGGTCAGCCTCTACTCCATGTGGCACTACTTCTTTTTACACGCTTTGGGCACCTCGGGATTAACTTCCGCTTGTATACCGTATTTTCGCACGTATAACCCGCACTAAAAATGCGAAAATTTCAGGCGGGAGGTAGAGCTGCATCAAATGTTGTTCTGTATTAAATGTTGTAATAAATATCGAGGTATTTCCTTTGCTGCAGCTTCGCCGCAATGTGCATTTGGCCGTGATGACCCTACTGCAGTAAAAATGACTGGGCCACTGTTATCCCATTGACAGTGCTTATTTTGCACACACAGCTCAACAGTATACCAAACTGAAAAAATTATGTGGCAAGTCACCTAGTTACATAGTCAGCGAGGCTACTTCTTTGGCATAAATAAATGTGTTATGTTGCTTGAGTAGTAGCTTTGGTCTATCCTTTTATGTATAAAATATGCGGGCAATACACAGGGTTTTTTTTTTTTATTTGTCAACGGAAAGTGTGGGTGCAGGTTATATATATGAAAATACGGTATATAGTTGGTGGCGCCCTCCTGTTTTTTAGTACATAACAGAGTGCGTAACGTGTGTTTTTGTGTATATGTGGGTGTGTAGTTACCCTTATTATTGCAGCCTACCTTGCTGCCTAAATTTCTTCAGCACAAATCCGCTAGTAGCCTGTAAAATCATGTCTGTGGTGTGTGAAGCTTTTCAATCAAATGTCATTGTCAAAAGAATACCATGACTGGCATTGCTACGCAGCGTCATTCTTCAGAGCGTGAATCCTCTCAGCCGAGGTTCCAGGGTGAAAGAATGCTGTTATTTTATATATTGTCACGAAGGGAAGACGCAGAGGACGAAGTTGTGTGCGTGTTGCGTGGCTGTAGTTGGTGCTGTGATGGATGACATTATGTGAACGTATTGCTCCGCATTCAACCATCATTCCTGTCATTCGTCCTGTCACGTCGTAACAATATTGCGTTGCCTGTTACGAAGTTTGAAGTCGTTCGTGCGCATGGTCCCGCAGCTGCGGATAATTTTGGCAGGCGTGCCCGCAGTTCACGAATTTACCCAAAGTTGTCAGTTCAAGGCATGCAAAGGCGAAACAGGCATTCGCAAACGCCTGTGCACCATGGATGCGCGCAAAGTGTAGAAGGTACCCGGACTGTGTTTTCGCTACTTGGGCATGCAGCTCGGCTGCGCATTAATTCGTTTCATCGGCTAACAAAGTTCCACATTCCTACTTGGTCGATGGATGGATCATAGGCCAGAAGTAGCGGCGGCGGGTGACACTTCGTCGTCCTAAGTCCTCTATGTGCATGCTGCGGGCGCGCTTGATTTGAAGAGGGATGCGCTGTTGCGACAGTGATTCCTCGAAAACCTGCCTTTGACCCTCCGTCATCGACTTGCCACGAACCGGCGTATTCACAGTGGCGAACTATGCGCCTTTCAGCGACCTCGTGGCTTCTCAAAAGCGCCAACCGGCCAGCGGCAGTGCTAACAAAAGCAATGCTGGGCGCCCTGCACAACAAGCCTCGGCGGCGTGCCCGCGCCTCATTGTCATGCCCTCTTGTGGCGTGTTGTCTTCAATAAGCCACTCGAAGAATATTTCCACCGAGGGATGCAAAGCGTCTTCGTGGTAGTGCAACATCGCCAGGACAAAGGAGGGCTCTGACCACGGCGAATTGCCACGGCGGGAGCAACCTGGCGCTCACCTGCCCAGGAGAGGAGGGGTCTCGTGCGTGTGCGCGTGTGTTTTGCGTGGTGGCGCTCCTATCAGTGCCATGACCTCCGTGATTGGTGCCTCCTGACGTCAGCCGGAGAAAAAGGGTGAAGGGGAAGGGACCCAACGTGCCTATTTAATCCCGCGCGCGCAGGAGCGCACTGCCCGCTCTCATACCAAGATGTAAATACTTGTATATAAAGTTTTCTTCTTCGTCAACTTGCCCGTCATGACTGCCCCAGCACTTCACCCACCTCGGCCCACATCGACCACGCTACCATGGTTCGCAACAGTGGAAACAGCGGTGAAATTCCCAACAGTGGAGTCAGCCCCTGGCTTCCCAATAGTGGATGGCAGCTCGGCGGGATCGGCCAGCGTCAGCACCTTGGTGGGGTGAGTGCCTGAAGTTTTACCTCTCGTTTTGCCAGACCTTGCTAGCGCAGCGTCGTGCGTTCTAGGTTTTGACTTTGCTTTCTACTTTGTTGTAGCGAGTAGGCGAGGGTAAACAATTCGGGGTGCAGTATCACGATGGACAAGTTCAGAGTGCGGGACCTCCTCGAAATTTGCGAGGAGTTGGGTCTTTCTGTTGGCCCCGCAAAGCGAAAAAAACAGATCCTCGAGCTCATGGAGGCAGATGAGGTAACTCTAGAGGAGGCTCAGGAAGCTCATGAGGAGATTCAGCGGCGGGCTGAAAAAGACAGCCAGGCGCAGAGGGAGCAGGAGGAAAAGGAGGCCAGGGAAGAAAAAGCTGCCGAGAGAGCGCATGAGCTCAAGATGAGGGAGTTGGAGTTTCGGATGTCCGCCGAACACTCTGCTCTATCCTTACGGGAGTCCGCGAGCCTAAGAAAGCAAGACCTTCTGCAGCCGTTCACGGTTGGCGAGGACATCGCTGGTTTTCTGGTGGATTTTGAGTGCGCTTGCGAGAAGGCAGGTTTCTCTTCCGACGTTTGGCCCCAAAAACTTTTGGCGCTACTGCCGTGTTGTGTCGCCAATGTAATCAGGTGGTTGAGCAAAAAGGATGCCAAGGTGTATGACAGGGTCAAAGCAGCTCTCCTGCGGAGTGGGTACCGCCTGTCGGCAGACCCCGCAGCGCGAGCTAAACCCGCACCCGCTCAACAACGTAGTGAGTCGATCGCATCGGCAGATCGCGAAGCGCGAGCTGAACCGGTAGCCGCGCAGTGTAGTAGCGAGCCGATTGGGTCGGCAGATCGCGATGCCCCAGCTGTATGCGACGCCGCTCGAGATAGAAGCGGTCTGATCGCGTTGGGAGATCGTGAAGAGCGGCTTGAGCCCATAGTCGCTCAGACTAGTAGCGAGCCGATTGGGTCGGCAGATCGCGATGCCCCAGCTGTATGCGTTCCCGCTCGAGATAGAAGCGGTCTGATCGCGTTGGGAGATCGTGAAGAGCGGCTTGAGCCCGTAGTCGCCCAGACTAGAAGCGAGCCGTTCGCGTCGGCAGATCGCGAAGCGCGAGCTAACTCCGTAGCCGCGCCGGATAGTAGCGAGTCGGCCGCGTCGGCAGATCGCGATGCCCCAGCTGTATGCGATGCCGCTCGAGATAGAAGCGGTCTGATCGCGTTGGGAGATCGCGAAGAGCGGGCTGAGCCCGTAGTCGCTCAGACTAGAAGCGAGCCGTTTGCGTCGACAGATCGCGAAGCGCGAGCTAACTCCGTAGCCGCGCCGGAGAGAAGCGAGTCGGCCGCGTCGGCGGATCGCGAAACGCGAGCTAACTTCGCAGCCGCGTCGGAAAGTTGCGAGTCGGCGGCGTCGACAGATCGCGAAGCGCGCGCTAACTGCGTAGCTGCGCCAGAAAGTAGCGAGTCGGCCGCGTCGGCAGATCGCGAAGCGCGACCTAAGTCCGTAGGCGCGCAGAGAAGTAACGAGTCAACTGCGTCGGCGTATCGCAGAGCGCGAACCGAACCAGTAGCCGCGCAGGTAGGCCCGGGCAGCCAGAACATGCCTTACAAGTTTGACTGCAAGTCGCCTGGGATCGGCGCATTGCCGCTCGAATGCGCCGCGATACCCAAAAGAAGGCAAAGGAGGCGGCCGAAAAACAGTCAGCGTAAAAAGGCAAAGGAAGAGCGTGAACCCTTTCACTTTGCAGCATTCAAGGCTGAGATGGCCAGAAGCAGCAGAGCAACACAAAAGGTCAGACGTCCGAGGGAAACAAAGGCGCCGCTCCCTAGCCGTGACAGAGGCCGAGGGGCACTATGCCGAAAAGGGCAGAAGGGGGTGACTGGGTTCCGCCGGAATTCTCGGAGAGCTGGGGGGAGGACGTTTCGGGGAGAGTGCGTTCCCCGCCGACGCGTTCGTCATGGTCGGGCGTCCCATTCTTCGCTGGGTTCCATTCGCTTCAGTAGTCTCCGCACGCGTTGCGCGTGTTTTCCCCCTCAGTGTCAAAGACCTCCCCCGTACACTGTGCGGTGTACTTTGCAAAAGATGAGCACAGGCGGTCGGCCTAAGTGGCAGCACCGTTTCGGCAGGCCACACCCGGAAATGTTTTTGAGGAGGGCCTAGGATGTTTTCAAGGATTCAGATGAATCCGCGTGCGCGTGCATAAACTGCGTACTTTACTCATTCTGTATTGCCAGTCAAGTGTTTATTGAGTTTCGTAAGACAGAGGAAGTTAAGCGTTGTTTTTTTTTTTGGTCGGCAGTGTGTCAATCATCGTGCTTTAAAGCCGTGTATTTAGAATTTTGCTTGGCGTTGTAGAAGTTGTTATTGTTCGTGATCGAACTCACGAGAAGTAAGCGTGACTTTTGTGTTTTGTTCGAGAAGTGGTTCATGTGCGGCATCTAACACCGCGTAGTTAGACCTTTTGTTAGGCGTTAGAGGAGTAGTTATTGTTCGAGGTCGAACAGAGCGTGAGGTAAGCGTAAATTTTGTGTTGTTGGTTGGAGAAGTAGTTAATGTTCGAGATTTAACGCCACGTAAGGTAGGCGGAATCTGCGTGTCAGTGTTCATTTCGTCTCACCCTGTTGGAGTGTACGAAATTGTTGTATATAAACACCGGAAGTAGTTGCGTTTAGTACTACGTGTTTATGGTCAGTTTTGAATATTGAGGCATTTGTAGGTGCCAGTTTGGTTGCCTTGCGTAATGGTGAGCCCGGCGCAATTTTATGGTTCAGTGTAAAGAAGGGAAGCTACAGATTACTGTTGATGACGTAGCCGAGCTCTGTGAGCTAGTTATCTGTAGGTTATCTTTCAGATAAGTGTTCATGTACCTGTGGGTTTTCATGTTATTACAAGTTTCATTTTCGTAAGTGTAGGGAAATGTTACGTTTTTCAAGGAGTCGTGTAAAGTCATACTTTGTTTTGCTGTACCGTCGTATCGATCTCGTAGTTTTGACTTTTGTGCTGTAGACTGTGGCGAAAGGCATGCGTTGCCTCGGTTGCCTCGAAGTACGGCAGTTGTAGCTGAGTAGTTTTGACAAATGGTCATGGGCAAAAAGGGGAATGCCTTTTGAGCTCCTGTTGGCTTCTTCGCTTGTTTGCGTCATCTGCCTCATAAATCTCCTATAGCCCATTCATGATTCTTTGGTACTGTTGTAGTTGTTGTTTTAACAACACCCAAAATTGAGGTCTGATTCTGAGCTTGTGCCACGAGATAAGCACTTCGAATCGTTTCAAGGGGTGTAATATTTTAGCAGACAGGTTGGTTTTGTTTTGTTATCATGGTCTGGCATTTCGAGTGGTGTTCAGAGGGCGCTTTCCGCATCGAGTGTGGATCGACAATGGTTGTCCTGCCGAGTTAGTCATTTCTGCAGGAGCCTTGTGTTCGTGCCTTCTGTGGGTTCATGGAGGAGACCACAAGAAAGCAGCAGTTCGGAGAACTCCGCCTCAAGCCAGGGATGAACCTTTTGACCATCCGCATCAATCCAGCTGAGCCGCGATGAGCCGCTCGTCATCCTGATGCATTGTCTGGCGGCGGGGGTGCTGTTGCGACAGTGATTCCTCGAAAACCTGCCTTTGACCCTCCGTCATCGACTTGCCACGAACCGGCGTATTCACAGTGGCGAACTATGCGCCTTTCAGCGACCTCGTGGCTTCTCAAAAGCGCCAACCGGCCAGCGGCAGTGCTAACAAAAGCAATGCTGGGCGCCCTGCACAACAAGCCTCGGCGGCGTGCCCGCGCCTCATTGTCATGCCCTCTTGTGGCGTGTTGTCTTCAATAAGCCACTCGAAGAATATTTCCACCGAGGGATGCAAAGCGTCTTCGTGGTAGTGCAACATCGCCAGGACAAAGGAGGGCTCTGACCACGGCGAATTGCCACGGCGGGAGCAACCTGGCGCTCACCTGCCCAGGAGAGGAGGGGTCTCGTGCGTGTGCGCGTGTGTTTTGCGTGGTGGCGCTCCTATCAGTGCCATGACCTCCGTGATTGGTGCCTCCTGACGTCAGCCGGAGAAAAAGGGTGAAGGGGAAGGGACCCAACGTGCCTATTTAATCCCGCGCGCGCAGGAGCGCACTGCCCGCTCTCATACCAAGATGTAAATACTTGTATATAAAGTTTTCTTCTTCGTCAACTTGCCCGTCATGACTGCCCCAGCACTTCACCCACCTCGGCCCACATCGACCACGCTACCATGGTTCGCAACAGTGGAAACAGCGGTGAAATTCCCAACAGTGGAGTCAGCCCCTGGCTTCCCAATAGCGCCTTGCTCTGTGACATTGCCGATGCTTTTTCGATCAGCCCTTGCCCCCATCCAAGCGAGCAGATGCCAAAGTGCAGTCACCCATTTCTTGCGCGACCCCTCTTCCCCTTTCCCTCATGAAGTGTCGTCACGAGTTTCTGACAAGCATTGCTGGCACACAACAGCTACGTCATTTGTTTTCCCTACCATATAGTTTTGTCACGCTGATGTCCAGTTTTTCAGTGTGTGGGATATGAGGGGCTCCTCGGGGACCTTTCCAGCACTCTGGGGTAGGCCACCACGCTAGCTCCCGGCGTGTCAACCACGCGGGCTCCCATGGCTACGGCAGCCCAGCGAGGTTCGCCGATACGAGAACACAGTAGACAGTAGTGCCGAAGCACAGCCGTTTTATTTGGGGAATCCCAAAGCATGCGAGCACAGGGCTCAACGGCGTTCACGAATCACGCCGTCCGGGTCGTGATCCCGAACGGGAGGTAGGCACTCACGGCGCGCGACAAACAAAGTTCCCACCTGAGATACATGTATCCGCCACCGCCGCGATGTTCCGCCAAACCAGCCCCAACCGGGTCTCCGACAAGACTCTTCCCGTCTCCCGCACGCACCCTTCGCGCCGCCCGCACGCATATGCCCACACAAATCGGTGGTGCCATCTCTCAGGGGTCGCCGATGAACCAGCGGAGCGCTGGACCGGTTTCAGCGCACAAGTCTCTCCCGAGTGAGTGCGCGCCGGCTCGGGATCGCGGGTCGCGGTTCTCCAAGTGCCATTCCGTGTGCTGTTCCGTCGACATGATAAATGAGATCAAATTGATGTATGTTCCACGCATTGCAGACTGCTTGTATTTCAGCCAGGGTGTTCTGTTGAGCAAAGAAAGTGAACTGTGTAATAATAATCACCACCGAAAATTGATGTCAGTATCCCTTTAAGTTGAAAATCCCCAGGCGGTCTAGATTTCATCCATAGCCTCCTACTGCGGCACGTGAAATCCCAATGCGAGGTGTCCATTTATTCAGGTGCCTGTATCTTCTGTTGTACCTGCGGCTTTGGTGTGTTTGTTCCATACGTTTTGAGGTGCTTCCGTGACGGGTGCATCACCATTTTGTTGCGTTACACCAGGATCACCCCGGGGTGCTGTACCCCACACTGTTTCGGCTGCCAAAGGAGGCTGCAAAAAGGACAAGCCCCGCCTGGGACCGCCGTTTGTGGTTCACCTGACTGTGGAGCCGGCGCCGCCGCCGCCGGTTGTAATTCACCTGACTGCAGCGCCAAACACAAGACCTGTTCGACAGCGGAAACGCCCATGAATGCGATTGCAAGTGTTCGGTGCGTTCAGGTGAGATAATAGGAACACCTCCTGATGGGAGCATTTTTCTGAGTCTGCCAAAATACCTGCCATGGTGGCTAAGTGGCTAAGGCGTTCTGCCGCGAAGCCCAAGGATGCGGGTTCGATCCCAGTCACGGTGGCTGCTTTTCACACAGAGGCGAAAGGGAGTTAGAATCGATTGATTATTGATTATGGGGTTTAACGCGCCGATGCTGCTTTGGCAATGAGGTGCTGCGTAGTGGAGAGCTCCGGAATAATTTTGACCACCTGCAGGGTGTTTTTGCTTTTCGCCTCCACCAGAAAAGTGGTCGCCACGGCCGAGAAGCGAAGCCGTGCTCTTGGGCTCAGCTCCACGTCTTAGCCACTGAGCCACCGCTGCAGGTAGGAGGCAAAAAGTGAAAATGCTTGCGTGTTGAGATTCCAGTGCACTTTAAGACATCCCCAGGTACCGTATAAGCTGGAATATGGGTCGACCCCCCCCTTACCTTGCAGCCAAGTAATTGGGAAAAAAGAAATTAAGTATGTATTAGCATTTTATGGGGACTATAATTACTTTTTTGTGTAAGGTTACTCATTGGAGCTGTCTAAAATCTTGTCGAACGACCGCCTTTGTCTGGCTGTCTCCCACACAGCAAGTCGTCCTTTGTGCAGTCCGGCTAGACCGTGTCATCAGTAAGCGAGCGCCGAGCATGGGACACCCATGTGCAGACTGCGGCGAAATTCAGTTTGTGCTCGCGGCCAGCAAACGCGTTGGTGTTGTAGTCGGCCATCCATTCGTAGAGACTTCGCGGAATGCTCGCCGTCAAAAGTGGCCACCTTGTCTCTAACTACCAGGTGCACAGTGCATCAACCACAAAACGATGTCTTCTGAATGTTGTATAACGAGCACTGTCCCTTCAGCTTACGCCCATAGCGTGCACTCTCTCCAGTGACACCAAACTGGCGCTATTCAGACACATTGCCGTTGGCTTGGGCATGCTATACAACGTTTCTTTTAAATGATGTTGTGAACTGGCGCTAGGTGCCTTAACTTATCTTGCGCAAGAACAATAAATCCCGCGGACACTCACTGACAGTGAGAGGAGCAACAACAACAAAAAAAAGGCGGCGACTCCAATTGATGTCGGTGGCAATGGTGTCGTTCCGGTTTGAATTGGCCCGATGGGCTGCCTGTTTCAGTGATGTGATAGCTGCACCAATTGCGCCTAACTGCGCCGAGAGGTAAATCCTGCTACATCCTGCTACAAAGACTCTGATTTCAAGCAATCTGCGCCAATCTTGCACCAAAGGTTCATTTCGCCGGGCTTCCTCGATGTAGCGTGCTCTTTACGCCACGAGTGTTGAAGAGGAGGGAATCTTGGAGTGTTTTCTGCTCGCGAAAGTGCGCCGCGCACGCCACAGGCGCGCTGACGCTGCCACGGAACACCCGCACGCTGCGCGCGGCGTGGCCGGTGGCGGCAACATGGCGGCTGCTTCGGCCGTTAAATGGTGTGGGGATCTCGAGCGACTGCGTCAAACAGTTCTCTCAAATGCTGCTCAAGGCACACACGAAGTTGCTTGTGCGGTAAAGGACCTGATAATGGGGGCGAAAATGGTACTATAAACCATCACCTGCGCCGCTAGTGAAAGTGCCCGTGCAATATCTGCCGGGGTGGTAAGCCTCAACATCTCTGTCTGAGCCAGTTGGCTGTCTCGAGCGCTTCAAAACTTCCGCCATGAGGCGCACGCCTCCCCATTGGGGCAAGTCGGCAAGCTCCTCCCACTGTCGCTTGCATCGCGCGTCAGTTTCTGACCGAAGTAGAAGGTGTTGTGGGCGTGATATCGTTGATGCGGGCGTGAAAATATCGTGCTCGCAACGCCGACATGACGAATCGCGTCTAAACGCGCCATGCTGTTCACGCTTTACTATCTGCTTTGCAATGAAGCTTGGCGAGTTAGCAGAGGTTCAGGATAATTTGATATTATGGGCATAGATAGGCTGGTGATGATGATATGATGAAAGCTTGGCAGGAGTTATCGTGACTAACTCCGAGGGGTCGAGATGGAGAGGGCTTTGCAAGGGTAGCTAGTGGGAAAGGGGAAGGGACGAAAGCTCAAGATGGCTTAATTTGAGACTGGCTGTAAGCCGGTTCATTGAACAGTTTTGAGCTTCGAAGTGATCTTTCCTGACTCAACATGTCGCTCAGGAGGAATGCAACAAGAGCGCTTCAGGAAAGCATTTTATGATAAAACTTTCTTTGCAAAGCTACTCTTCGTGAAGAATGTGGTTTACGTTTTCACTGATTTTTTTTGTCTACGTTTCAAATAAGTTAGCCGTTGGTCCACCTGCTCAATGATCATCATAGGTGACCCTCCTCCACAAGCTGGGTGGGTGCTTTATGAAGACACAGTCTTACCACTCAGAAAAGGCAGAGAGTTGCCGTTGTTGCAAACCTAGTCCCCTTGTTGCAGACCTAGTCCCCTGCAAATTGGAAAGCCAGTGTAGAAGTCGGAGAGGACATGTAGCATGGGCTTTCGCCTTGGGAACCCGAGAGAAAGACATTTAGGTTGGGCGCTAGAAGCTTTTACATAAAATGCACTCAGTACATTCTATCGCGTGTCACGGTGTTCCATTCATTATGGTTTTACGAAACGTTCCGTAGCCTACCGACTGGAAATCTACCCCGATAGTCATTTTTTAAATAAAACCATGTTCTTTCAGGATCTGTTGGCTCATGCAGTGAATGCATGTCCGCACTCGCACGGACTCTTTCGGTGCTTGTCTTGACGCATTTCATAGTCACTGCTAAAAGACATCTGTGCGGCAGAAACTCATCTGCACCGAAGGCATTTTAATTGTTTAAACATTTCTGTGTGCCCAGGATGCTGCTTTTGGGGCCCCACTTGGTTGTTTTGCTCCCCTTATAGCAATATTTCTCAAATCTTAATGCTCGATCTGGCTGCTCCAAAACCTATTTTTGGCTGCTCCAAAAGCTGCTCCAAAGTGACTCGACCCAATCACATCACTGCTGTTTGCTAGATGACAACATTATGGCAGTGACCGGTACACAGGTCGAGGGGTGACTTTTCGGCAAATTCTGTGGTAAAAAATCTCGACCTATATTTTGAGTTATACGGTTGTGAAAATTAATCCGTTAATCCGGAGACCTCTACTGTGGCACGCCTTATAGCCCTGGTGCAGCTTCAGTACATTAAAGCCCACAACCAATGAAGTGATCACAAGAAAAATTAACCATAGACTTTTTTATGTTGTTTTCATTTCTATGAAGTCTCACGAGGTCGCCCCAGGCGAGTAAGAGGAGCTTGGGGGGATTGGAGAGCTGTCTGCGAGCGACTACAGCAACCAGCGTCACGGATCGGCTCCCAACAGTCATGGAGTACAGGGGAGACTGGAGGCCTGGTGCGGACCACCTCATCAATACTTGGCATGTCGGCAAAGGTCAGCAGTGCATTACTTCTGTTTCAGCCGTGCGCACAAGCAAAAATCGTGACACCATGAAGTGGAAGAGCCTTGTTTTGGTATTTTCAGTCTGTATGTATGGCAGGCGCTCTTGGCCGCTTTGGAATCAAGAGGCTGTGGCATCATTATTTTGTTGTGCGAGTCTGTTCTGAACAGTGTGTTCTTGTGCTGTGCAGGCAGCGCCATCTTTGTGGAAGCAGTGTGTCTTGTCTGTGGGGACTTGTATCCAAGCCTAGCACAATTGACAGCCACGCATAGCCAAGCAGATGCCAACAGAAATGGATTTATCGATATATGTAGCAAGGGTTATGTGCAGCACACCGCTGTTTGCATGACGTCTAATGTGGTAGAAAATGTTGAGGAGACTCTCCTGCAGTGTTTTTTTTATGCACACTATGTGAAACCTAGTCGGGTCTTCCTGCGCCTTTTTTTTTTTTTCTCCAGGCACACAATACTTCACCAACGCGCTAATCAGCCAAACACAATTCGAAAAAGCAAGTCTTGCTTCTTGGCTTTGAGAGTTCCATGCTTTGTCTACTGATTTGATTTTCTTGGTCATTTTTTTTTTCTCTCTTGTTTTACATCCCCCCTGCCTTTCCCCGATGTTCTCTTGCTTACACTGGCATTACCACCCTTGGCTTGCTTTCCAAAAACGCTTGATGACCCTGCATCTCGGATACAATAATGATTCCAATTTTTTACTGGTGTTCTACTCCTTCGTCAAATGCCCAGGAATGTTTGCAGCCGCATGGTGGCCATGAAGACAGAACGCAAATTTGGTTCATGAGAAAGACTGCTTCATCCCGGTAACAAGGGTAGAGTGTACTGGAAGAGAGAGGTGTGTCGTTCGGAGCCGATTAGGGGGGTCCCTTTTGCGATGAAAATTTCTGCCGAGGAACTCCTGTTGTAAGCAGCGCCCCTGGCGTCCAATGCTTAAAGGGTCACTGAAGTGATTTGTAAACATTGCGGGATTACGAGCGCAAATTGTAGTCCGGAGTCCCTAGGCTCCGTTTCGACCACTCTGAGCGCGTTTACGCGAATTAATTTAGTAGAAAAATCAATTCGAAAATGCTGTCCTCCTCTCTGCACTCTCGTCCATTTTCTGCGGCATTTTCGTGTGACGTCAGGAGGAGAGGAGCTGGCAATTGGCTGCGCTACTGCACTGCTCGTCGACCTTCCGACAGAGTCGGTCAGCCCAGCGTTTAGTCCACCGGCCGCCGACGGGTCGTCGCAATTTGTTCGCTCAGTTGAAACGAAGCCGGGGCACGTTTGTGAATGGTAGAATCTGCCTTTCTTTAGTTGGTTAGTTTGTACACTGTATCTAGCTCCAAGTCAAGGTCGCTTCACACAAGCGCTGCACAAGCGCACATGCGACGCTTCGCTGACTGGTACGCCAGTAGGAAAATATAAGGGCACTTGAAGGCGGGAGAAGAGTCAGCGAAGTTAATGTAGGTACTAACGACATAAAATCAGCTGATACTTTTACCGTACAGTGTAAAACTAGGGTGCGGGAAGCACTTTTTTGCGCTGGGCGAACAAGCACAGCAGTCAGCAGCACGACTACACATCTGCGAACACTTTTCTGTCTAAGGAATGCAATTGCTAGATGTGAGATATTGTGGAAACTTGTGGGGCGCTTACTGCACGAGCGCAATACAACAAATAGTCACCTAAGCTGCTTGAAATGCTAAAACTAAATAAAAGTGTAAACTGGTTATACATTATATACCTTATATTTCCAAGGTCAGCATAGCTCGCCCGGGGCCAAGTGGTCTGGAGCGCTAGGTATGTTATTGCAAGTGTTTTGCAAGTCACGAGTTCGAATCCCCGGGGAGTGCATTCTTCTTCTTTTTTTTTTTTTTTTTTTTTAAAGTTGACTTTTTCGTTTTCGTCCCATTTTTCTATACTGAGTTCACCTTTCTTTGAACCATAACGTTCGCTGCTCCACGAACTAGTTCACAGAACCCGCGCAGGCTGACACTGGCGCACTAGCAAGTTCTCGTTGGCGTGCTGTTGTCATAAGCACCGACTGCTTGCGGGCAGTGGGCACAGGCCAGAATCAACAGACTCGTGGCCTGGTGCTAACACGTTTTTTGCGATACAGGCATGAGTGAGGCAAGCTGCAAATATTGGGGGAAAGCGCATGGCATTTGAGCGTCTGCGGGGACGCGGATTGCGTTCATCAACTGCGTAGGCCTCGGCAAGGGATAGCTATGATTCCAAGCCGTCCTGGGAGGCTTTTCTTATGCATTTTACAGCCAACAACATGGCAGAAGCACGGTACGACGATTACTGAGATATCGAAAATGCCCAATGAACGATCTCGTCGGATGTCAAGCATGTTGTTTTACAAAACCGAAACCGAAACTTGTTTGAATGCTAACCTTGGAAATCGTCCAATCACGGTGCATCTCCTCCCGTCGTCGCAGCCTTTCGTTGGTGTGGCCGCCGCAAACCGCGCATGGTAGTTTTTCTGCTTTTGCGGCTTGTAAAATAATTACCGACTTGTCAACCGGATAAACAATGAAAAGTGTGCTTATTTGAGCCAGTCTACGCAGTGCAAGCAAAAACCGGAGCTTGACAAATTCACTTCAGTGTCCTTTTAATGGTTGGTTTCAAAAGTTTTAAGGTAATCCTTGTTTATAGCCCTAAATAGTCTTATTTATTTCATGATATAAAGATGTATAAATTCCGTCAAATAACTGTTTAGTTTTCTTTAAAAAATTCTAGGTGGCACTGGCTGCAACAGGGGTTCTCTGGGGAACGCCTGCGCTCCATACAACTTTTTCATTGCAAAAATGGGCCTGCGCTCTCCATTGGTTTTTCCTCTGCACGACACACCTTATCTTATAGTACACTGTAACAGTGGTACCAGGTTCATCGCGAAATTTGAACGAATTATGGAAATAATAAGAAAAACAGGTTAGGCAGTGGTGACTACCCGGCCTCTTTTTGGCTATTTCTCAGTGTCATCATGGAATCTTGTTTGTGCAACTGGCACCCACCGACGAAAGCCACCTCCATGATTGGCCGACTCTGTGGGGCCTGCATAGTTCCGTTTGTTTGTAGTGCTGGCCCAAAATTACGGCACTCTGGCGGGAAATTTGAAACTTTTTGCATGCTTCTTGCATTTTCTTTGAGAGTGGGTGAGGGGGTTAAGAAAGCAATTTTTGTGACTGGTATAGGTCTAGGTGAGATACCAAATGCTGGGCCCACTTGCACGAACACATGTGCTTATGGGCAGTCTTATTCACGATCTTCAATAAGTCTGCGAATATGATTTGGACTAGTTCGCTTGCTCGAAAGCACTCAGGCCAGGCTACATAGCGGTCTTATTGAAGACTATAGGGACAGCCGGTACCTAGATGCCTAGATGAGCACGAGAGAGGCCCCTAGGGAAAAACGGGGAATACGCTGCAAAACTGCTTGTTGACGTCACCGGCGTTGCGAAAGCGGTTATTTCGGATCATGATAGGATAAAGTCCACAAATGCTGACCATCAGGCGGCGTATTTGGGCCTTGACACAAATACGTTATAATGATCAGCCATCCTTGGTAGGCCAACTCACGCTGCGTAAACGAAGTCATAAACAAAGATCGTTTGCTGCAAAGCGTGGGCCCGAGAAACCCACTGGGCTGACACGAAAAGCATCCACGTTGTCTCATGTTGTTGCAACACAAGTCGTGCTTTTCGTCTCACCATGAATTAGAAAGTTGCAAATTGGCTTCGGGTTCATCGTCGTAGACTCTGATGTAACGAGCACTCCAGCGGCTCCTGCCGCCTGGAACGGCGACACGATCGCAACAACCCGCTGCCCAGTTGGCAGCTCGCTCAGCAAGGGCTGCAGCTGTAAACAATCGTTCTGTAGAAATGTAGCGGAATGTTGATTACATGTATGCTGCTTTTACGCGCAAAAGATCCCAAATGCTCAAGCAGAATGCGCAATCAAAGTACAAGCCTAAACAATCAAGCTTCGTAACAGCCACTTTCGAAGGGACTGATGGAAAGACGCAAAGTCGGCGCAGCTTCTCTTTGAGAACGCAATTTTATTTAACGCTCTCGGGCAGAGGTATTGCAGGCTGCTAGCATTTTGCTGTGGTGTATGATTTTGATGTCATATTGCAGTTCTATTGTGAACGCCTATTTGTTGTTCCTGAGTTAATGGGCATGATTTTATAAAACAATACATTTGTTCCGTCGTTTCCGTGCCACCTTTTCGTAGCTACTGCAGCGACTGCCGACATAGCAGACGATCACACATTCACACCGCACGCTCGGCCACCCGATGTCTGCTCGGGACAAAAATCGGGCCGCAGACAATATGTTCCTGTCTTTTTGATGTTAGGGAGAGAAAAAGCTGCACTGCTTGTTCGCGTCCACAGCGCACGGCGAAAGTTGAAACCGGTGGTTGGCTGCAGCCGTCGCTGCCACATCAAAGTAGTTAGGCCTTGCGGCTTCCATCGCCGGCATTGTCTGTCCCTTTCCACCCTCTCTCCTGACAGCGCTTCCAATGGCGTCGATCGCCGCAGAACAGGCATTTGTTTGTTCCAAGCAGACGGTCGAACGGCCGCTGCTCGGCATTGTTCGCAACTTCTACGGCTTCTCTACGGCTTCTGCACTCGTTTTTCATGATATGGAGGTCGATCTTTACAATGAAATGACCGACCACGTCAACATAACACTGAATAAGACTGCTCGGAGCAGTCTTATTCACTGTCTTATCCCAATCTTAGAGTCTCATTCGCGGTCTCCGGAAAGCGTCTCATAGCCTAGGGAACATAAGACACCGAAAAAAAAAAAAAAAGACTGCCAATAAGATAAGACTTCCAATGAGATTGTCTTATTTCGCTTCGAGCAAGCGGGCCCTAATTCTTTCAAAGTGAGTAAAGCTGTATCTCATCTTCATGGCCACTTTAAGATTCAAAGAAAGCCGTGCGAGCGGTTTGTTAATGTTTCTTTTGAGCATCTAGTTGCGCAGAGCTATTATGCTTAGTAAGTATGGGTAGTGTAATGTGCTGATCACGCACCTAGGTTCAGGGTTAAGAAAAGAAAAAGGCCCTGGGCTCGGGCTCAAGTCCATGCATTCCTTCGTCAAAAGAACAAGTAAATATGCTAGTGTGTATTTTTTCTTGGGTTTTATCTGCCGCGGTGGCTCAGTGGCTAAGGTGGCATTGCGCTGTGGAGCACGAGGTCGCGAGTTCGATTCCCAGTTCCGGCGGCCACTTTTCTGATGGAGGCCAAAAGCAAGAACACCCGTGTATGCGAGATTTCGGCACACGTTAAAGATCCCCAGGTGGTCAAAATTAATCTGGAGCCCTCTGCTACGGCACGCCTCATCGCCTGCGTTGCGTCAGCGCGTTAAACCCTACAATCAATCAATTTTCCTTGTGTTTTGTGTACAGCAAAATTTATTTTTAATTTCTCAGTTACCTAGTGATGTTTAGTTATACAACTCATCCAATTATATCTTGTTTCCTCTTGGTCTCTCTTTCTGTCAATTTCATTTATCTCTTAGTTCTTTTTTTTTCTTTTTTTTGTCTTGTCTTGTCTTGTTTTATGTAGAAGGAAGGTAAAACTTTTAGCAGCTCATGTACAAAGATGCCTTTTTGCCTATCTCTGGTCTTCTCTGGATGAATTCATTGAGTTTTAATTGAGCATTGAGTAAAACAAACGCTTGGTAAAAACGAAGCCAATGTTTCTTGTTTGTGTTTACAAGAAATAAAACATTGAAAATAAATGGTGTTGGACTAGAAATCTGCTCCTAAAGAGGCATGCACTGCTCCAAAAGTCGTTTTTTGACGCTCCAAAGCTGTTCCGAAACTCCCCTTTTATTGATCCAAGGCTGCTCCAAAACAGCATTGTTCCTATTCCCAGAGCTGCTCCAAAAGGCTCAAGCCCTGTCCACCCCTGTCAACCCCGTTAGATGGTTTTGGAAAGGACTGCACTCTACATAGTATTTGTTACATGCAGACCAAACGCCGTGGCATTTGATTGGCCGATTCTCGACAGCTGATGCCATTTCGTTGAACGCTGCCTCAATGTCTGCTATTGGGATACATTCTTATGGACCCCAGGTTCCGTGTAGTAGAACTTGTCCAGCACATAAACCATGCATCGCCTCTGACCGTACACCAGTACTCACAATTCAATGGCGAACAGGATTGCGAAAATAGTGCTTAGGATCCCCCAATAAGGAGTCGGGGTGTATAAAGGTCTCACTCCGCGGATATCCCTCTAGAACTGCTTGGTAAAAGCTCTGTGGTAAGACGACAAGGCAGCAATTTTTGCCGTTTTTTTTTTTTTTTTTTTTATTATTATATTTTTTTTTTTTTTTTCAATTACATTTTTGCAGACATGATACTGGCAACAAGCTTTCCCAAATGGTGACTAGCAAACTACAGGATGTGTGCAAAATATCTTCGCAGTTTGAAACGGTTCGAAATGGACATGCAGTGGCTAATCGATTTGCTCATTTCTTGGCCGAGTGGCAGGTGGTTGAAAAGATTAATGGACAGACCAATATTCGTTTATGTAGCCCAAGACGGGCCACTGTCTTCTTTTAAAATATCTTTATGCCTTATGATGTATTGCCGTGGCTTTGATGTCATGACCACTTCCTCATTGACCTAAGGACAATCTCTCGCTTAACACCAGGTTTGTGGAGTGACCAGTGGGATAAGGATTGGACTTGCAAAATGCCAATGAGAAGAAGCACTTTCCCACCTTTTTTTGGAGATAGTAATAGACAAGTAAGATTGACACCTGATTGTTTTGAGGGTTGGAATGCCGACAGGCCTTGTTGTCTAAAAAAAAATGCTCCTCACTGACACGAGGACCAAATTGAGGAGAGCTGGCTTAAGTTTGTTCATGCTTGCGTACTTCCAAATGTGCACGTATGCTCACATTTTGTGCTCGGGCCGATTTCTTCGAAAGAAAGTAACCCTGAGTTTTGTTGCAATGTGTCTGCAGGCAACACTGGTCCCCCTCGTGGACACTTTCCGGGAGCGTCCTAGCACAAGACGGCTGGAACCGGTCCCTTCGCTGCAGGCGCCACCCCCTACCGGTATTTCCCTCGACCCTGCACATGAAGGGTGCTCTGGTCGTTGAAAAGTTGGCGCCCTACAGTGCTGCTTCGGAATCTACTGTATGCAGTGCATAGCATGTGTTATGTCTGGCCTGATTAGGCTGGGCAGCGAAAACCACTCAGCTCGTGTGCTGGGAGAAAGTGTTGTATCTCATGCGAGATATGCGCGGGAGAAGTGATTGCAAGATGGTTGTGATTGTTGATACTCGAAACATCTGGCTCACGAGCGCAGGAGAGGCCGGGTTGCCGGTGCAACTGTGCATTCGTTGCCTGGGTCGATGTACACAACATCCCATCCTCCTTAGATTGGGTCAGTGTATAAGTTTGATAGACACCATTTGAATTGTGGTCTCCACTCTGTTGCTCGGTGTTGCGTGGACCCTCTAAGTTGGTTTTGACAAGGTTGGGTCGCACAGCTGTTGTGCAGAAGAATGTGTTGTTTGGCAAATTGGTACTAAGCTGTGGAACACATTATAGTGTGAAGGTAGATGTAGGCTAACAGAGAGGCTCTGCTTCTGGAGGCTCTGCTTCTGCTTGCCGGCGTTCCCTTCGGAGTTTTCGTAGGACGTAGGGAATCTTGTAGCGGACTTTGCATGTTTTGTCACCAGTCACCCCGCACAATTTACACTTGGGTATGCATCTATGGCTGTCTCGGGGGTTGGGTGTACTGCATGCCAGGCACACCTTTGCGTTGGGCGTGGGGTAGATGCCACTGCGGTGGCCCACCATGCCGCAGCCTTTGCAGACTTCAATTTGCTTGCAATAGAGACTGCATTGATATAATGTGTAGCCGTAGCGCGCATATCGGGGGACTTTTTCGCTGGAAAAAGCGACGATGACTGTCATGGAGGTACCGATGCACTTAGCTCCCACCGCCGTGGGGGTGTATTTAGTTGCAATCTGTTCGGGAATGTCGCGGTCGTTATTCTCCAAGGGGACGCCTTTGATCACGCCTCTCACTATACCGTGTGTGGCAGTTCCATACGCTCTGACGGCATACATGATTCTCTGTATGGCGATTTCTTGGATTCGGGCGTATTTCTCTGCGCGGGCCATGCTCGGGGTACTGATGACCATTATGTTTTATGGAAAATTAGGGCACGCTTTGACGTCTACCCTCTCCATCTTTCCAATTTTGGCGGCCGCCATAATAGCTGATGCAACACTCGCCGCTCCTTCCTTTGCAATATCAAGGCCCCTGCGGGGTCGAATGACAAACGATTTCTTCTGTGGGTTATGTGAGCATGCGAGAAGCTCGTACGACTTCCTGTCTCATGTTCTTGCCGTGTGAATTTTTGCCGTCGCGTCTGTAGAGGCGTTTTCCATGGCGCTCGGCTAAATGCCAGCAATTAGGTGTAGCAAACACTCAGAGCGTTAGGCTTAATCGCGTCACGTTGGCGGTGAAAAGCCCAAGTCCAATAAATGGGTGAAAAACGCACCTTTTGGTGAAAATTTGGCGTCGGTCGATGCCCCGCACCTTCACGCATCCATTGGTAATAAGCACATCAAGAATAAATCAATTAACACTGAGCAATTGGGTATTAATTGCAGAGCCGATGTGAACACATCCCCACCTTAGAGATAGTGCAACGCGTATTGTTTCATGTGACTGAGATAACATAAAACGTACTCATTATGTGATGACGTCAGGTGCGGCTGATCGACGCCAACTAACATGGTTTACTCACGAGTACACTAGTCATGAATCAAACTTTCAAGTTAACACGCCTACATTTACTACACTCCACGCTCACACCGAAGGAAAAATTACCTAGAGTGTGACGATGTCCATTGGCGGCAACACAACAGACGATGAGTCTGTTGCTCGCACCGATGCGAACCCAGTCTCAGGCGCTGCTCTCATAAAAAGCAAATGTAAAGGCGTGACTGTAATTAGTAACAAAATGTGAGCAACACGGCGTACGCTCTGCTGCAATTCATGCTGAGCGTGGCTACTTTTGTGTCCGGAGTGTCACTTTGAACAGTACACATGACCACAACTGCAAAAAACACCTTTACAATGGATTTTCGGTGTTAGCCAGCTTTGATATCACTTTATGCGTCAGCGCGGTTATGTCATGGGCGGGAGACGACAGCATCCAACAGGTTCCTTGTAATTGGGGACCTTAGACTACCATCTGAACATCGCCTCTGTGCCATTGGAGTTTGCGTTGGGCTCTCCTTGCCATTGACGAAGTGGGCAGAACAAATGTGCGCTCTCTTTGTGGGAGTCCAGTTTTCTCGCCTGATCGCTGCAATCCAGGCGCCCTTTCCGCCTTCATCTGTTGGGAAACAGAACGTTCTGGCAACACAGACTGCATCCTGGCACGACACAGCAGTGCCCAAGCCGCGAGCGCTTCATCGCGACTGAGATAGGATGACGCGGGTTCAAGACCAAACATGAAAACATGATTTCTGCTTTTGAGTTTGAAGAATTGTAGAAGGAAAACTGGAAGGACAGGTGCTCGCAACACATACATGACGGCGCCGCGCCAGCAGCAGAGCACATTCGCACGAATTCAACTGGATACGGATTGGCTATGGCTCCGGTTTGGCGAACCTGGCTTGCGCCTCGTGTGAAGACGCATCGTTATCACCATCAAACAATGGCGTCCACCTATGAGTTTTGTTTTTGTTTTGGGTGGCAGCGTGGGCGCACTGTGCATGTTTTCGGTGAAACTAAGCATCCTGAATGAATAAAAAGTTACATATAGCTGGCGCTATGCTTATTTTATAGTAAAATAATTGTTCAAACCCAGCCCAAATCATCGAAAATTTCGTCGGAGCGAAAGCATGCCAGACAAATTGTTCATTGGGCCGAGGACATTGTTGCATGGCTAGGATATTGTTGCATGCAGGACATGGCTAGCTGACGGGGAATTGGAAATATTTCGTTGGAGTGGAAATTTCGTTGAAGTGGACTTCGTTGTAGCGGGATTAGACTGTATGTACAAAATGATGACGAACAATATACTCCACTGCTGTTACATAATATACATTATGTACAAAATGATAAAAACACATTTCACTGCAGTTATAATATAGGTAATGATGATTACGCTCAAAAGTTTTTGAACTTGCTTTTTGAGGTTTCGAATTGCGTTCTTAGCATTTGTGTGATGTTCTTGAAGCATAGCATATCTTCTTTCCATGTCTGCCAACTGCTTTTTCAACTCAGCACAATCTCTTTGTGTCTCACTAGCTGTGAGAGTTTCATTTTTCGAGTTTGGAGTTCCGACATACAAAGCTTCGACGCTTGGGCTGTTGTCCGATGACGTCTCTTGTGATACTGTGTGAGTTGACTCGGGGAGCATTTCCTCTGTCTCTGATGATGCGTGAGATTCTTCAGCGGGGTTGTTCACCTCTTCATTGTTGGATGTGGGCTCAGGCTGCGTTCTGTCTGTGGGTGGCTTTCGCTGCTTTGGAGCAACTGGAAGCGGAAAGATATGCAAACCAATGATCAAATTAAACAATACGTTCAGGGAAAGCGCGGTAATCACGGGAACGGGAAATAAAGACAAAGAACAAAAGTGGAAGCACTGCATGACAAGCGTCTTGGCATTTACACTTGTAATAATTAACCAGGGTGAGCGATTGTGCCTTTTCCAGTGGATTGATTGATTGATTGATTGATTGATTGTGGGGTTTAACGCGCCGACGCAACGTAGGCGATGAGGCGCGCCGTAGTGGAGGGCTCCGGATTAATTTTGACCACCTGGGGATCTTTAACGTGCGCCGAAATCTCGTACACACAGGCGTTTTTGCTTTTCGCCTCCATCAGAAAAGCCCTTTTCCAGTGGAATTGGATTAAGTGGATGCGTGAGGTTAAGGTTGTTGCATGGGCTGATCGACATTACAGTTGAATAGCTGGAAGTGACTCCCGATAGAGCAGGAGAAGCAACATCGATACATATATAAAAAGGTGTTTTTTCCCCTCCAAAATGAGCCAAGTCCACTTTAGGTGGAATTGGGAAAAAAGTCGTTTTGTGCTACCGAAAGAACGGTGGCTGCTGCTGAAATAATTTTTTGCCACGGTGTACAAGAGAGGAAAGGATCTTATATGAGCAATGAAATGGAAATGTGGCTGCATTACTTCCCTAAGTAGGTAGGTACTTCTAAAGTTCGTATCTGGCACGCATAGATGTGACACGCAGTATTTGACCCATTTTGAATAAGGAGCTGTTTATTTCACAGGTTCTTGGTGTGAAAAACTGCTGCGGAAGTATTATTTGAGGAATTTTCAAACTAATATGCATAAAACTAGTAACGTGACTGTCATTTTACAGCCGCAAATCCTTGCTGCATTGGAACAGAGGTCACCGAATGACGACACCATGATTAGATGTGGACAGAAGGAGCGTCTTCTTGAAAACATCCGCACTCCTCTTGTTCGTCAGCTGTCCTTTCTTTATCTTGGAATCTCTTGAAAACGTCGGAAAAATACTTCAACTCTTCATGCTGGGGCTACAATTCTCCTAAGTGTTTAACGAGAAGTCCCGTGACGTCTTTCACTTTCAAGGGGTTTATGTTGCACTCGTACAAGCCACGCCTCTCTGGGGCACCTGAGAGATTCTTCCCTTTGCATAAAACGGGAACAAAATTTGACACTGAGAACCGGTAGAGTGGTTCTGCTCGAATTTCCGGGCTTCGTCTGTTGGGGCTCAGCTGCATATGAAAAAAAATTCCCGCGCCTTCCCGCGAGGGGAACACGAGTAAATGCAGAGCATTGGGGCCTCAGTACTGATTGAAGGCAGTGTTGCTGGAGTAGCAGACACGAGTAAACGTGGGCACGAGCGTCAACCAAGGAAGGAAGGAGCAATGCAGTGACTGAAACACGAGCGACCGCTAGCCGCTATGTTTGCAGCGCGCACAGTAGAGGGAGAGCAGTACGGGGGGGAGAGCGCACATGCGCAAGCAGCGCGCGCCCTTCCACGCCCCACCGCGCTGCTATCACGCACCTGTTAGGCCGAGATCGCGACGGAGCGAACGGGCTGACTACGACGCATGCCAGCTGCTGTTGAGAGAGAGGAGGGAAGGAGAGGCGCACCTGCTGCGGACGCGGAGCTGTGGACGCCGTCCGACGCAGGAACAGGCGAGGCTAAGAAATGCTCTGCATTTAAAACTTTCACTTTGCTAATCTTAAAGGGCAGGCTCGGTGTTGGCTTCAATACCTCCGCTGCGTAGGACTTCCAGTCGTATACATCCCAGTGCTTTCCGAGCTCCAGTACGGTGCCATGTTCCGCAAAGATTTTTTTGTAGCTGTCTGGGTTCAGTATTTCTTCATTCTGTCTGATGTCTTTCTCAATCCTCCCAAACGCTGTATCTGGCGGCAAGAAACGGTGACCAGTGACAGGGAATACAAGAGTAACTTTCAATACCTCAGCAGGAGCTTCATTTTGGAGCCACCACGGAATCATACACAGTGGAATTCTTGGTCTGCCCAGCACAGCTGTCGGTCACCACACAAACTTCTTAGACTCCCTCATATTTTATGCTTTGAAGCGTGCTGTGTATAGCACTTGCCACTTCACTGCTTCCTTTGGCACTCTCATCTTCGCTCCATGTGTAGTAGTGAGCAGCCTCTTTGGGCATAGAACGATCTTCTTGGTTTTGTACTATACACAAGTGGTACTGATAGATCTGCCGGCTGTAGTACGTCTGCTGGTCGAAAAGTTTCGGCTTAGCTTTTTTTTTGTTGTTGTTGGCAATCAAAAGAAAGCGTCAGAAGATTTGTTCTTCTTTCTATTAAACGTATGCATAGCGGCATACGTTTAATATCGGCCCCCCGCTTTTAAGAGGCCACGTCCGTTTGCATCAATCAAATATCAAAAGGCCGCGAAAACATGATGAAACCTCCAACATAAACACGTAAAACCGTACGTCTGGTATCTAGAAACAGCCACACAGACAAGCTGACAATAGCCCCAAATGGATTTGGCACTGCTGAGAAGCCAGGTGCTTACACTGCATATGCAGGAGTGGTTCGTCGGCTGCCACTTGTCCCGCTTGATCTGCCCCGTCCACAGAAGCTGCCTTTTTGGGTCTCCAGGGAACGAAAACATCCTGCAGACATTTTTGGCGCTTTTTGAACACTGGGGAACGCAGCACCGAGGCATTCGGAAAAGAGACTTTGTGAAGAGCGCCGCTTTCCGCGCACCTAGCGCGGGCATTGGCGCGGGCGAGATGCAAGAAAATGGCGGCGGCGCCTCCCGAGAACCGGTCTTGGCGGCGGCGACCCCTTCCAAGAGTGGCGCCACCCTCAGCGGAGCGGGCGCGCATTGTGGCACCCTAACATTACCTCATCCTTCACAACATTTTCAATTTCCTCCAAAACGAAAATAAAAGCAGGTTATCGTCTGTTACGAGCCATTCGAGAATGCTGACAATTTCAAAAAGGCTTTGCACTTTCTGAACCAGCGTCGGTGACTGTTTCACACGTCGCACACTACAAACCATTTGCCATGCGGGTCAAGAACAGTTAACAACATTCTCCCCTAGACAAGACTGGTGGCTGGAAGAGGGGGAGGTGTCAGCATCGGAGCGCTGGACATGCAGCGAGAATTAAGTGTGCTGCTGTTGGCCGTGAGACTGCTGTCGGCTGCTGTCGGCTTGCCGCAGCTATGCCATGATAGTGCGGTTGCCGTGGGAGTTATGACAAAGGCTAGTTCACTCACTTTCCTGCCTTTTTACTGCAAAGCCCTGAAAACTATTGTCTTGAAACTTGCTTCCCAGCATATGAGCTGCATGCGCCACTCACATTCCGAAGCACTGTAAAATAGCGAATCAAGTGAGCGAATCAAGCTGGCCACCAAGCAACATCTATGCTGTTTTCTTTCAGTTTGGTGCCACAGTGTTCTCCATGATTCCTGATTTCAGGTAGAAGCGTCGGCAACCATGCTTTCAATGGTTTATTCACATAACGAGCACATCGAAAAGCAAGTGCTCTTTCGTGCAAGGTGTGGTCTGTTTTGACACTCTTCAGTTTAAAAAAAAACTGTCAAGAGAAAATGTACCGTAAAAGTTGGAATATGGGTTGAGCCAGAGTATAGATCAATCTCCTTACCTTTTGGTCAAGAAGTGTGACAGACAAAAAGGTACACAACATCGTTTTATTGAGGCTATATGCGCTTGTTTTGTCTCGCATCACTCTTTGGAGCTATTAAGCTCTCGTCGGAGAGCAGCTTCTGGGTGGCTGTCTCCCAGAGCATGTCGTCCTCAGTGCAGTCCAGGAAAATTCTTATGGAGCACTTCGTAATTAATCACTCAGAAGACCATGTCATGAGGGAGTAAGCACCGATCATGGGATGCCCATGTGCAGACCATCACCAACTGGCGCTAGGCAGACGTGTTGAAAATCCTGTAACTTTTCTTCTCCGGAAAGCCCGCCCACAGAACTGGTTTGAAAAAAAATCAGATATTTCATTTACTGGCACTTTGGATACAAACATACATGTTGACACATCATTAGTGCGAAAATACATAATCCATGTAAGAATTACAAATCGTATCATATTTGATACAGTGGGCTTTGACTGTATGCCTTGGGAGGAACATCAAAGTCACCGTTCAGAGCCTTTGGTAGTCGAAAAAGCAGTTTCTTTCCTTGTTGAGGCGATACAAACTAGAGCAAACAGCGCCTCGACGCCCCCTTTCCCTGCACTCTAGAGCAAGCGCCGTCCAAGTAAAGCCCACTGTATCAATTACGATACGGTGAAAATTACCACGCTGTCATGCAGCCCAGATGCGCTACCCATCACTGAAAATTATGCGCTGTGCGGGGACCAGGGTTCTTATGGTGGCCTAGCTCGATCCTCGAGATTCGGCCGCAAGGCTATCTCCGCTGAACACCGCCACGGATCGCCAACTTGGCGTAGTGGCAGCGAACAGCAAGGGACGCAGGACACAGAATTCGCCCACTTCGACGTTTATTGCAATGCAATAAAGGGGACATCGGGCGCGTCGCTCTACACCACCTTAGCAGGGCGGGAGAGACAGGCGCGAGGGCGGACAAAGGAAGGCCAAAAAGGAGCGAGTCGTACTTACGGCAGCTCCCGACAATGGTTCGTATCCAAAGAGACTCGAGAGCCTCCCTCCGTCGTCCGCCCTGGACCAGGCCGCCGGAACTTCCGGGCAAACCTGTCACGTGAGGGGTTCGGCCGCGCCCCCTCGCTCTCACGGGCATCCTCCCGGAGGGGGAAGCGCGCGACCGCGAAGAGAGAGGCACCACCCCTCTCGCCTCCACGGCTAGCTGAGAGGGATAGATAAGAAAGATGGCGGAGCTCCGCAATTCCCACATCCCTCCCCCCTTTGACCAAAGCCGCTCGACCTCGAGGGCTCCGGGTGAATGGTGACCTCACCGTTCAGCGCCTGGAGAATTCGTCCAGCAGCTTCAGCAGGTCCCGGGTCAGCCCCTGGTCTTCCATGCTCTGCTCCATGGGGGTTGCTGCTGCCGGATCTGCCGCCCGCGGTTCGAGAACGGAGGCAAAGCCTCCTTCCGAAGTCCCCATGAACCCAGCCGCCTCGGCTGCAGGAGCTGCGTGGGCAGGGCTGTCGGCCCCCGGAAGCGCCTCCGCCTGCAGCACCGACCCGTTGGAAAAGCCGCTCCCTCCCGGGCCCCGGAGCTTGACCGGGGGTGTCGCCGATGCCACGTTGACGGGCTGGCCGACCTCTGCCGCCGCTGAAGCCAAAATTGCGGCCGTGAAGGCCGGATCAGCCCGCATTTGGGCCTGGACGGCCGCGAGGTTGACGCGGGCCGCCGCCTTGGAGTGCGACGATGCCGGCCCCTTGGCTTTTGTGGCGGCACGGTGCCGCGCAGACGCTTCGTGGGGGTCCTTGGCCACGACCAGCAGCCCGCAGGTCCCGCAGTAGTCGGCGCCGGCCTCTGCGGCCGCAATGCCGTCTGGGAACCGGGCGTGCTGCTCGCTGATCGTGCGGCGGCGGAAAATCCAGGGCACCCACTCGGGCGCCAGGTCCCTTTCAATTACCAGCTTGTGGTGGCTCCACGCCGCCGCGGAAAAATAGCAGCGCGGCGGCGCATGCCCCTCCTGGGATGTCCACGTGGCCACGTTTCGTCCCTTCTTTGGACGGGACGGTGTCTTCGGCGCCGTGGCTGCCGGTCACCACGAACGGTGCCCCGCTCCTTGCGGCGTCTGCTTGGTTCCTGCTCGCCTGGCGATGTGGACGGAGTCGCCGGCCGTGGGGTGAGGTGCGGGCCGTCCGCAGGATGGTGCGGACGCGGCCGGCGATGATGGAGCTGGCCCAAGGTGCGGGACTCGCGGGTGCTGCTTGCAGGGGGGGCCATTTCTCGATCGTCACTCGTCGGCGCGGGGCTGCGGAGTGAGGTACTGCACTGGAACTGGTTCTCCGCACTCTAGCTACATGGCGGCACATCTGATCGATGTCGGTGGCGATAGCGCCTTTGCAGTTTGAATGGGCTTCGATGGGGTGTACGGCTTTCATACGACAAGTAACATAATGCCAGTGACCACTGGGTAGTAATAGGTTAAGGGGTGGCTGTTCGGCAGATGTTTTTGTAAAAGAAACCTTGACCTGTATTCCAACTTATATGGTGCATATGAAATGCGCAGCAGCATTAGGGAGAGCTACAAGCTTAAGCGAACTCGTATATAGCAAGTGTTGAGTAGTGTTTTCTTTGTCGAAAACAGTACGGAAAACCGCAGGCGTGAACTTGCCTTTAGATATTAGCGAGTTCCCGCTCGACTGCGCGTAACTTAACGGGGCGGCTGGTGCCGCGCGCGCAGGAGATCTCCAAGGAACGATGCGAACAGTGTGGGGTTCACTTGAAGAACTGTTTTATTATACGCACAGGTATACACTACAGAAAGAGGGTAAGGGCACGAACAAAGAGGAGAGTCTCGGTGCCTCAAATGGCGATGGTTGGCGTCGGTTCGTCTGCAAGCGCGCACACATATAAACACACGTCGCTCGCTGGCGCCGCACCGTCCGGGGGTCTGTGGCTCTTCGGATGCGCCGCATGGTGTAAACAGCGGCCGCTTTTCGTTCCGATCCTCGTCTTCGGTTACTTGATCCGGGGCCTCCAAAGTCCTCCCGAGCTCTTCCCCGTCAGCGACGTGTAAACTTTAGACACGCCTTCCGAGAACGGAGGAATTCTTAACAGCAAGTTGAGGATGCAAGTTAACAAAACATTGGGATTTGACTGGCAAACACAGATGCAGTCATAAACCGCAGATTTCACGGAAGTTGGGTTTCTACCTGTGTCAAACACGGCCAGTTTGTGACGTGAATTCTGCCAGTATGGGCTTTGCAATGTAATGTGAATAAGTCGTTGCTCAAGGGTCACAACACGTGACACAGTGTGGACAATGTACAATGGTACAAAGAAAAAAAAAACCTTGTGGGCTGTGTTGATGTCCCAACTTCAAAAACTTCATCTTCCTGTTTTTCTTTTTTTTTTTTTCGTAGGCGTTTTGTTTGGCTATGAAGCTATAATGCATCGTTGTTAGTGTGAAGGAGTGATTGAATGAATTTGTCACTTTGACTTCGCACTGCTCACAGCCGACCGTAGTTGGCTTCTTTACAGGCAGTCAAGAAAGAGGTAAGCTCCATGCATCCTCCATAGCTTTGGAAAGGTCTGTTAGGGCATCCGACATGTACAGAAGGCCATGCTGACTTAATACGCGATCCAAAAGTCGCTTCTGTGTCCAACGATTTCACTGTGGTCAGGGAGACGTCCCACATGTAGGAGCTGGTCCAGCTTATTCTGTGGTTTTGTGGGCCTATTGGGAGTGCCCTGACTAGGAAGGCTAGTTCAAACTGCTGAAGAACATTGTTGCTGTTAAAGGGCGACTGCACTAAGAGGTAGAAGTTGAGACAGTGTTGAGATGTCAAGAATTGTGTCGGTGTAGGATGATCGTTGGAGCCGGACATTTGCCTCGACATTCCAAAGGGGTTTTCGAGCGCGTCTTGGCACAAGCGAGAAGTTAACAATACTTAAACCCCGGGGTCTACCTGTGTCGTGTGCACTGTGAGGGAAAGTGTGCTGGTAAGGGTAACAAGGAAACTTTTGGGCTGTCGCTTCACTGAGGAACTCGCTAGAAGCTCTAGAAATTGTCTGACACGGGCAACTTCTTTGCTGTCTGGTGTTAAACCTCGCCTTGAGTATCTCGACGTCGTGGCGTCGATGTTTGTCATCATAGAGACAAATGCGAAAGGTGCGCTGGAACAGCCAGGGGACAGTTGCAAACATGCAGGCCCCTTAAAGCTTTGTCACTGAAGAATGTGAACGCCAAGCTGACCTCCATTTATTCAAATTCATGAGGCTGGCAAATGGGCGATTCTTGCAGTCCTTTTTCCACGTTTTCCCCCTCCCAAAAATAAAAAGCATAAAATGGCAAACTGTGCCCACTCCAGAATGAATGAATGAATTTAGTATTGTCAAAGAAAAGGAAAGGAAAGTCCACCAGCAGGCGTAAATTGTCACACCTAGGGGTGGACACCGGAACACCTGCTGGTGTGGGGGTTGGGGCAGAGGATGACAGATTCATAGAGAGGACAGACAGAGGGTAGAGGTGACATATTTACAGAAGACAGGGCAGAGAGGGCCATATTGACAACTTAACACACACACACACACACACACACAGTCTGGTCCAGGAAAAAAGAGAGAAAAAGTCCACACCCAGGCGAAGCCCTGAGGCATCCAGGTAGCTGCCCAGCGCCTCGTGGACGCTGTCCCGCTCCCTGGTGTTGCCCGGCGGCCATAGCAGCTCATCGAGCAGCCGAGCCCTTCCTCCCAGAGCGGCCAGCAGTTTCGACCTCCCTGCCGCATACTCGGGGCACTCAAAGAGCAGGTGCGGCAGGACTGGACAGGTGCGTGACAGTGCTGGCATGCAGGGCTGTCGGCCAGCCCCAGGCGGTGCTTCCATTCAGCCGTCCACACAACCCCCACGTGGAGGCGCATCTCGAGCCTCCACACCCCTGCCTCAGCCAGCGTCCTGTCGCATTGCAAGTCTCGGGGCAGGCCCCGGCAGGCACGGACGCCCTTCCAATGGTCGCCCTCCAGCTGCCGCCAGTTGGGTCTCCGCAGGGTGACAGGCGGCAGCGCGTACATCAGTAGCCCCACGGCCGAGGCGCTGTACAGCCGCAGGGCTGTCTGCTGGGAGCAGCTTTTGTCTCGGGCGACCATCTTCCGTACAGCCGAGCTGGCGAGCTGTGCCCTGGCACGGAGCTCCTTGGCGGCCTGGCGGAAGTCCACCCTGTGGTCCAGGGTGAGCCCCAGGCAGCGCACCCTGGTCTTCCACTCGAGCTCCTCGCCGTCTATGTGGAGTTTCCTCGTCCGTCCGCGAGCGGCTGCACTTGGGTGCACCAGCATGCCCTCTGTCTTTGCAGCCGACAGCTGCAGGCCGACACCTTCGAGCTTGTACCGCACCGCATTCTTGGCTGCCTGCAGCTGCTGCACGACTGCCCTGCCATCTCCTTTCGGTCCCAGCACCCACAGGGCAATGTCGTCGGCGTACACCGACATGTGTACCTTGTGCCCCCCCCCCCTTTGGGCAGGCAGCCTGGCAGGGCTGCCATCACCAGGTTGAAGAGGAAGGGGCTGACGACGGAGCTCTTCATTGTGAGCTACATTGCTGTGTGCTGATGCAGCTGCTATGCCTGCCCTCAAGAGTTTCTGCAGGCCAGACGCTGCAGAGCGGACATCAAGCTGGTCATTGCAGCCCAGTGATCTTCGGAGCGTTCCAAACAACGACTTAACGGGGAAAATGAACTTCTTTGGGATGAGCAAGGAACGAATGCATGCCACAGTTGAATATGTGGTTAGCAAAAGTGCCTCGTAGGTGTCTCAGGAGGGGGGGGGGGGGGGGGGGGGTCAAAAATCCAAGTTTGTGGGTCGCTTGCTTTTTTGAGTTCCTCGACGTACAGTGGAGAAGCTACTTCAAGCCATTCAAGGCGTTGGTCATTGGGATCGTCGTAATGCCAAACATCGGGGAAGCGTTGTTGAACATGCTGCTGTTTGTTGCTCGTATCGTGTAAAATGAACCACCGGTACATGCTTTTCATGAACACAACAGTCGGCCCTCCAGCTGCAGAGCAAGAGTGACAGCTGTGTCCTGCTTGCTCCTTCAGGCTGATGTCACGCCTGGAGAAAGCTCTTCCAACAGCCTTTTCACATTCATCTTTTCGATGTTGTCGGGGTACACGTGCTTCCTAGTCAAGCTTCGCACCGGCTTGACAAGCCAGCCTTTCTGCATGCCGTACAGCTTCTTGACGAACATGGGGAAACCTCCCCCTTCTTGCCAAGGTCTCGGGCAAGGAAATGTGAGCGGACGTTCTTCAACGTATGGCAGTGGTCGAAACTCAAAAAAGGAGCCTATCTGGGTCACATGGATGCTCGATCTTGTAGGTAAGAAATCCCCCCACAAAGGTCCTTCATGGCAGTGACGTTGACTTTATGATTGTCAGTAGCGAGGCGAATGACCCTGAAGCCAGCTTCTTCGACCTTCCCCGTGACGTACTAAATGAACTTCGAGGGTTGGGAACCAATGAGGTCTTTTGTAAAAAAAAGTGGGGAACTGGTATATCCTGTAGGATGTTGCAGGCCCGTTGATGACACAGCAAAGCAAGGAATTGGCAAGCACAGGCTCGCCCGCGGGTTCATTGGCTACACCCACGTCGACGTGACCGACAAATTAATCTTGCTCCTTGTTGTGTTAAAGTTTTGGCTTAATGCGGGTTTCATCTACAATCAGGGAACAAGTTTTTGACTGAGGTGCATCAAGCGTGTCAAGTTCGAATTTCAGCCATGCTTGAATCAAGTTATTCACGCCTGTTTCTCCCGAGCTGCTTCCGATGTAATTTTGCAGGGTGTTTTGACATGGGAGGTTAAGCAGCATTTCACTCCTTGCATGCTCATAGGCCTTTGTGGACAGGTGCCTGAGTATTATGCAGTGGTGTACTACATCCTCTGTAATTAAAAACAGCGCAGGGACGAGGACGGAAGAAGTGACAAACTAGGGCGCTGTTTAACACTTTCAGGGTTTGGCTTCGACTTAATGACTTGCTTTGCGGGGACTTTTCCAGTGAAAGGCCCCATCTGTTCATGAACGCTTGACTGTTCCATTATGTCAAGTTCACAGCATCGCGTCCCAATGACATCAACCAGAGGTCGCACCTTCCAAAATTTATCTGTGTTGTTGGGGGCTGGACCGCTCGCATCAGTGATACCAACAGCGGTCCGAAGCTTAAAAAACCGTTTAAGATTCATCGCATCTGCAACCACTGCAATCCGGGTCCGCTGCTGCCAGTACATTCTAATTGTAGGAAATTTGAGCTTGGCCATGTACATCATAATGCCAAAAAGTGCTCTAATTTCCTGCGGTGTAGTGCCCAGGTCTGCGTCAGTTGTTCGGGAGTAATAGAGGTTTGAGCACTCTGCAAGTCTTTCAAGTGCGCTGTCAGGGAGGTACTTCATGAAATACTGAATAGGTTCAGCCGGCACCTCGTTTTTCGCGGGGGCTGTGATCCATGAGATGTCACCTGGATTGAAGGTTTTCTTCACCCAGTTTAATTTTTTGCGCTTCTATTTAACGACATCATCCTCTTCATCGGAACCCCTGCTCTCCCCCACTGCTGGTGCGGAAGCATTGCTTGGGCCTTCGAGGTCCATGTCCTATGATAAAGATAAAACGTAATTGTTCTGGGCACCGCTCTGCTACTCTTCATGTTTTGAGGGTGGGCCTGGGTTGGGGGGTCAACAAAGTTCACCGAGTGATTTACGCTTTCCCAACGGAGGTTCATATTAACTCCGTTCGCGTTGACCAAGTTGGGAATGCAGCTATAAGCCCGCCATTCATCGCTCCGTACGGTGATACCCTGCGCAACATTCGCGGCGATCTTCTTGCCGAGGGTAGCCGCATTCCAAATATCCAATGGACCTCTCCCGGGGTACGTCACGCGGCGGCCGTGACGTCACGGAAATCGCACGTGCTGGGCGTGGCCGGGAGGGTGGTTGGCAAAACATTCGGACCGGCGCGCGGCGCGTATGCAGTGAGGCTGCATTAGACGTGCGCAAAAGTGGAATTTTCGTTTACGTGTTGGCTTTTCTGATGCCGGTGGGCTGCTGTCCTCTCGGCTACCCAAATTTTGCGAGCAAAATCAGCGGCATCAGACTTTTCGGAGTCCCCACAGAGGTAAATTCGGCGTGTATTGTGGATGCGCGCAATGTGCCGAAGAGGCTGGCAGCCAAAGCAGCGACATAGTCTGCTCTTACTCGTAGCAACATTTCGCATTCTCGAACTTCAGCTGTTCTCCAAAGCGCAGTCATACCGTCTACATTGGCAGTCCGCGCTGATTCGGGCAATGAAATAATGAAATGCTACTGTTTATCAACCATCTGATATCATGCAGCACCAGCAGAAATTTGCTCAAGTGAAATAGGGGGGGGGGGGGGGGGGGGGGGGCAGACGGAAATTTTCTTGCTGCGAGATATTGTCATGTTTTGAGGAGGTAGAGCACTGTATTAAAAACACAATGAATGCCTAACCTGCTTAGGCGACGCGAAATAAATGTTTCGACGAGGGATCCGCGATAGCCGCCTGATCGACAACGACAAGTTTGGTCTTTTGTTATTGGGGGATCTGTTCAAGACGAACGAAATTCATTGCTTGTAAGTACAATAAATTTTTACCTTGATCAATTATATTCTGCCTTGAGGATGCCGGAAAACTGAGATGCTTGCCGTGCTCACATGTAGCATCGTGCCTTTGGGGCGAGATGGGCCGCTCACGCGACTCGAAAAATGTGTTTGCCCTTAGTGAACAGACTCACTGAATGTATTCATTCGTTGCGGCCTCCCGACGCTGGCGTATGCAGCGGGCGTACATGGACACTAACTTTAACTATCATGAAATAATGACTACCAAAAATATTTCAGTGCACTGTCGCAAGATATACGCACTAACCATATGTGGCTGCTATGTTACTCTCACAATGACGATGAACCATTTCGATATTTCACTGGGGTAAAGGTAAGAAAACAATCAGTCAATTTCGTAGAGAACGACATCATCGCGATATTTTTATTGGAATAATTTTTGCCTTTTGCTCTTCATATTTTTGTTTCGTTGCTGCTTATTTTACTATTTAATCCTTTCATGCTTTACCTTTCCTTTTTCCCCTCGACATGAAATCGTGTGTACGCCACTGTCTCCGGGCGACGAGCGTTTAGCTGCCTGAGGCACCGCGCTTAGCTTAAGCGGACCTCGAAAGCAACAATAAATTAGCCTTCCTTGGTATGTGTCCGAACACAAAGAATCATCAAAAACATTTTGGGATGCGTCACAACAGCACCAACCTTCAGAATGACTCGTTTAGGCTGTTCTGCCGCGCACTGATTATCCGAAAGCGTCGCCGTTCAGTTGACCGTACGCGATAAACGAAAGTGTTGCGGAGGTTGTAGATGCGGAAAGCTACATGGAGGTGCGACGGCCACAGCTAGGATAGCTAGACCCCCCCCGCAATGTGGGAGCCAGTGACGGCCCGAACCAACGGCACATCGTTCCTTTCGGGCGCCGCGCGGCCAGGTCGTGCCGTCGGCGCAGGCGCTTTCTGCCAACCACCACCTCACTTCGCGGCCGCCAGTAGGCGCCACCCGTCGCGCACGTGCGCTTAGTGACGTCACGTTGTTTACATACAGGGAGAGGTCCATTTGAATAGACGAAGCTTCTTAGTCTCCACCCAGAGGAGCGCGAAAACCTAGGGTCCTCCATCCTCCACGTCTCGAGAGACGTTGTCGCCAGCCAGAGGGCGTTCCCAGTTCACTTTCCGCTTACCTCGCAATAGGCACTCGTTCACCTGCACAACCTGGCTAGGTCCTCCCATTGGAGGTCGTGCGGCGGGCTCATTTTGTGCAACCTCTCGAAGCATGTTGCGCCGGTCCATCAGCACCTGTTTGCTCAGCTTAAAGTGGCATGCAATGAGCAGCTTCGTCTGCTTTGCCGAGAAATCCTTCGTCAAACAGAATGCTAGCCAGATCACCTCTTTCCTCAACAGCTTTACGTTAGGGCGGCCGAAGCGATCCTTGGAGGCAAAAAAGCTTCCCTGTCCGTTGCCGCCTCGCAACACTTCACTCCCATTGAGCTGCGAAAACTGTTTGCGGCACTGCGTGCAACGGAAGGCAGGACGGCGCCCCTTCGCTGACTTGCGGTTGTAAGTGACCACCTTTCCGTGGCAAGTTGGCTGCGATGTGTCCAATCAACGATGTGTCCAAAATACAACCAAGGAATATCTAATGAAAAATTACACAAAATGTACAAAAGTAACGCTGAAGGCAGGCAACAAAACATAACACGTACAAAAAAGTTGAAGCATCATGTGACAGTGCTTCATGGTTACTAGTATTCGGTGTTAGTAGTATTTCGACATTAGCAGTTTGTATGAATAAAGATGCTTTTTGTTGTTGGATGTGGCTTTCACAGCTCATCCTTCTCCGTGCCCAGGATGCGGTTCAGGACTGCCATTTGTTGGCTGTGCTGCTCAGCCCGTTCTTTCCGACGGTCTTCTCTCATTGCCTCCTTGTGCTCCCGGTATTTCTTCTTCTCCTCACGCCTGGCAGCAAGCATGCTGCTGGGCTCTTTCGTGTGATAACGCATTCATGTGGTCGAAGAAAGCCTTCATTTCTACCGAACGGGCACTGTTCAGTCTTGGCATGTTCCCCTTTGTCGTCTCCTACTCAACGCGAAGAGTTGGTCCAGGTGATCGTGGGCATCCTGTCTGTATCCTGGGGCTCTGAGCGTGTTAGCCCGCTACCTGACGAGCCTTTCTCTGCCGCATCACTGCTCGCTTGTGTGTCGACATACGGGGACTTCTTGAAAATAACACCATAACTGTCCCGCAGCTCTTCTGGCTCGAGGCTGTCGTCCTGCGCCTTGATCTTCTCAATCTCGTCTTCAAAGGGAACATCTCTTGGGGTCATGCCAGATGTGTTGTTGTGGCATTTTGCTTTTGTCTTCTTTCTAATAACAGTCTTGTGGTGGCTGGAGCACTGCTGTCCTGTTCTTGTGACATTGAAAGTCTCTGCGATCGTGTCTGCGAAGTACTCAAACATTTCTTTTTTGTTTCTGAACTTCTTCGTGGGCCCTACCTGGTCCATGTACTGCACATAAAGGTCTAGTAGGAACTTCGTTTCTCCTGGGGTCCACTCACATGCTGAACCTATAAATATAAGTAACTTGAGATTTGAACTCGACAGAATGCGTGTTACAAGTTAATCGCGAATTAACTTACTGGTGCGGGTGCTTGCCGTCCGTTTCTTCTTTCCTGAAATTTTCCAGTGCTTGAATGAGTAAATACACTTGCATTCTAGCAATCACAGACAACTTGAGTATGCAATAAGAGCTAGACAAGATAAAGGGAAGTAAACGGCTTATGGTGTCACATTTTTACAGTTGGAAAAAAATAATTCTTTTCATGATTTTTAAAACTTATCTTGCAGGGTGCATCCTGTCATTATATTTTGATTAACTCTGTATTTCTTCAGTAATTAAAATGCGGTCAGCTATCACTGTCCACGCAAGGTGGACTTTTACCTGACACTGATGTGCTGGTGCATCCAGAAGTGGTTCCGCTGGCATCGTCTAGCGGTGCTTGTACTGCTGGAGCTGGCGAGCCTGACACGGATGTGCCACTGCACCCAGGGGTGTTGGCGTCGATGAAGATTGCCTGCGGTGTCAGTGCTGGTGCTTGTGTACCTGCACCAGTCGCAAGGAAATATCATGGGGTTGAACGTCCCTGCTATAGACGAAAAGTAATTTTGAACGAGCACGAGATCCATGAAATGTCCACTATACCACAGGCCCCCTTGCTTCTTAGTTGCAACTGTAATTGTCAAGAAAGGTGGTGCACAAACTGGTCATTGAAAGCAACAGTTTTAGATGAAAAAAATCTTACTCGCTGATGTTAGTGCAAGCCAGGCATCTGGTGTGAAGTACTTCTTCAGCTTTGGCAATGGCGCTTTGCAGTCAAGTACGCAGCTTGGCAAACATTCAGGTCGAGCCTCTACATGACTTTCCTGCACCTGGAAGTTTCCATCAAGGGCACGACCTGCCACGTCCTCATCAGCAATGGAAGTCAGAATCACTGTAGTGGACAGAAAAGGAGACAGTTATAACTGCCAGCAACAGATGAGTAGTCTCTCAACAGTTGAAACGTAGAGGTGGAGTTATACTGCCTATTTGACACAATTGTTTTGTTCTGAATCAGTACGATAGAAAATTCATTGCCGAAAAGAGATTTACCAAAGATCCATAACTGTTTACATACATGACCATGTTTATGCTATGAAGTAGAAAACTCTTAACTAGGATAGCCCACCGGGAAGTACTGAAACTGGCTCGTGGCTTAAGATGTGCACTGCACAAGTAAATGCTATGAAGCTTACAGTACAGTTGCATTATATTCAGCACATGAATTGTTTTAGACATATCTGAAATTGGAGTGCAGTACACAAAACCTACAGCAATCTGTAATTCTGTCATAAACCTGCTCGAGTATTATGATGAACGTTTCTTTCATTTGCTTGCTAGCTGCCTCTGAAAGTTAAGTTCTACTGTTCTAGCAATCAATAATTGTGCTTACACTTTTCTCGTTCTTTTGAAGAGAGCTCCAAGAAAGGCACGGGCTGGCCACCTTTTCTGAGTTTCTTCAGCTTTCGCTGCCGAAGCCTTCTGGTTGGCCGTCCTCTGGTTTTAACCATCGGAAGCTTGATAGGGACGTCATTCTCTTCTGCATCCTGCTTCCTCTTATTCTGTGTACCATTCATCTGCAAACTGTTCTCTGGGATGTTGTCGTGTGGTTTGCTGCTGCACTGGTCATGTTCACCGCAGTTGGCATCAATGGTGCGTTCTTTGGAGCAGCCTGCTTCTCCCACATCATCCCCCTTTCAGCCACGCTGCGTTCAAGTCTTCAAGATGCCTGAGGCATGCTTGAAAAAAACTCTGCGCGGCAGTCTGCAGGTGTGTCGGCCAGAGCTTTTAAGAGTCTGCATGGCAAAGTTGTACCGTTGATTCCGGTTCATCTTTTTGAAAGAGGGCCCAGGCGTAGAAACAATTTCGACACTCTCTGGACAGTGGCTGTCTTCCGAATTCGCATCATCACATGGCCCAACAAAGCGCATTTGGTAGTTCTTAAACCAACGCTTGTGGACTGCTTTGTCCAGATCAGGTTTTGTTGACAACTTCACACACACTGCCAAGAAATGCCTGCACAGCAGCCCCATCTTTGAAAATGCTGTACAGCTGCAAGTCTGGCTGTGCAGGCAAACCTGGTGGCAAGCATCAGGTTTGGCCCATTTCAAGAACTTCCTACTGATGAGGCAGTAGTACCGGGGGTTAGGTGCAGAGGGACGTGGGTGGTGTTCTTCGGACTTCACCCACTTAAAGTGGTCGTCATATGGCGGTGAACAGCGAAGGCCCTGATTCCACCCTGGAGGCAGCGGATGGTTATGACTTTAAAGGGACACTGAAGTGATATGTAAACATTGCGGGATTACTAGCGCAAATTGTAGTCCAGAGTCCCCAGGCCATGTTTCGACCACTCTAGGCGCGTTTACGCGATTTTATTTAGTAGAAAAACTAATTCGAAAACGCTGTCCTCCTCTCTTTACGCTCGCCCATTTTCTGTGGCGTTTTCGTGTGACGTCAGGAGGGGATGAGCTGGCAATTGGCTGCGCCACGGCTGCGCTACTGCACGGCTCCCCGGCCGACAGAGTCAGTCGGCCCAGCGTTTCGTCCGCCGGCCGCCGGCGGGTCGTCGCAATCAAGGAGGTTAAAAAAAAAATGCTTGGTCGCAATTCGTTCGCTTAGTTGAAACGAAGCCAGGACACGTTTGTGAATGGAAGAATGTGCCTTTCTTTACTTGGTTTGTTTGTACACTGTATCTAGCTCCAAGTCAAGGTCGCTTCACACAAGCGCTGCACATGCGACGCTTCGCTGACTGGTACGCCAGTAGGAAAATATAAGGCCTCTTGAAGGCGGGAGAAGAGTCAGCGAAGTCAATATAGGTACTAAGCAAATAAAATCAACTGATATTTTTACCGTACAGCGTAAAACTAGGGCGCGGGAAGCACTCTTTTGCGCTGGGCGAACAAGCACAGCGGTCAGCAGCACGACTACGCATCTGCGAACGCTTTTCCGTCTACGAAATGCAATTGCTAGACGTGAGCTACTGTGGAAACTCGGGCGACGCTTACTGCACGATCGCAGTAAAACAAATAGTCACCTAAGCGGCTTGAAATGCCAAAACTAAATAAAAGTGTAAACCGGTTGTACAATATATACCCTATATTAGCAAGGCATTCGCGTCCCGCTCCGTGGCCTAGCGGTCTGGGGCGCTATGAATTCACCGCAAATGTTTTGCGAGTCACGAGTTCGAATCCCCGCGGGTACGTGCTTTTTTTTTTTTTGTAAGTTAACTTTTTTGTTTTCCGCCGATGTTTTCTATATTGAGTTCACCTTTTTTTGGGCCGCAACGTTCATGGCTACACGAACTAGTTCACAAAACGCGCGCAGGCTGGCACTGGCGCGCTAGCGAGTTCTCGGCGTGCTGTTGCCATAAGCACCGACTGCTTGCAGGCCGTGGGCACAGGCCAGAATGAACAGACCCTTGGCCTGGTGCCAACACGCTTTTTACGATACAGGCATGAGGGAGGCAAGCTCCAAATATGGGGGAAAAGCGCATGACATTTGGGCGTCTGCGGGTACGCGGAGGGCGTTCATGCACTGCGTAGGTCTCGGCTAGTGAATGCTACGACTACAAGCCGTCCTGGGAGGCTTATCTTGTGCATTTTACAGCCGACAACATGGCAGAAGCGCCGTACGATGATTACTGAGATATTGAGAATGCCCATCCAACAACGCCATTGGTTATGTTAGAACCGAAACCGAAACCGAAACGTGTTTGATTGCTAACCTTGGGCATCGTCCAATCACGGCGCCCCTCCTCCCAACGTCACAGCCTTAGTTGGTGCGGCCGCCGCAAACCGCGCATGGTAGTTTTTCTTCTTTCGCGCTTTGTAAAATAATTACCGATTTGTCAACCGGATAAACGATGAAAAGTGTGCTAATTTGAGCCAGTCTACGCAGTGCAAGCAAAAACGGGAGCTTGACAGATTCACTTCAGTGTCCCTTTAAAGTCGTTTGCCGTAAAGCCCAAGTCTCGGAGAGTTTGGACGCTCTCCCGGGCCCATATGCCACGGTAAGTAATAGTAATGCTCGAGACCAAAGGTCTCCCACCGACTTTGTCCAGTATCGACTTGTCCATGTACTTCATTGTCTTAGCCAAATGCACTTGCAACAGAGGGGCTCTGGTTCCGACCACCTGTACGTCGAGGACCGCCGACTGGGTGTCCCTTTTAAAGGAGTACTGACACCAAATTTTGATACCTAAAAAATGATATAATTGGCTTCAGTAGTTTGTACAGATGCCTCACAGAAATTTTTGCAGCGATCCGAGGCCGGAATCACATCTAAAATCGATTTTGATTGTCCAGGCCGCGAGCTTCCACAAATCGGCAGCACTAGCGCAATCGCTTTCGGCGTGACGAAACATTGGCCTACGTGTCTGGCCGGTTCAGGGTGACGTCATATAGTCGTTTTCAGAACCGGAAACAATATCCTGCGCTGCTGTTGTCGGTGGTATTCGTTTGGGCAGGAGACGTGGGCGTAGCTGTGTGAGCAATGCTTGTAAACGTTGCGTGTTCGACGTCTTTGCTCTTCAGTTCGTTGGCGGCGCATGGTGTTTGGCACTGGTGCCGAAAACGGCGTGGTGCGCGATGTCGACGGGCACCGCGGCGACGCGGCGGTGCGCGTCGCCGAGCTCGCCCAAGCTCACGGTATGCGAAGTACTGCTCGTGGAAGCCTGTCCGAGCAAATCGACGACGACGCCAAGATGCATTATTTTCCACGCGACGACATGCAGCGCTAAACGTGGACTGAGTTCGTGCGCGCCGGCGGCCGCAAGAACTGTCGCCCAAGCCAGCGGGCTCGGGGTTGACGGGTCACCGTGGGTGTTGGGAACTTAGTATCGTGGCGATTATTTGATCGCTGGTATCTGTACAACTGCGAATGACCATCCCTTACACAACTTTTCACCACACTATCATCCCCTTTTTCACATACGAAGCTTTATTTTGGCAATAATTTCCGTTTCTGCGATCGGTGACCAAGACATCTGCCGCGGCCTGTTTTGATTCTAGCGCGCAGGTGGCGCCATCTTTCGGCCGCTCACCGCACCGTGGTGCCGACAGTGCTGGGTCGGAGCGCCGAACCCCCGCTGCCGGTCAGCGTAGGCTTACCATTGCGGCAAATATCTGAACGCCACTTTTAAATTCAGCGCTGATAACAACTCCTACCACAATTTTGAACACACTAACATCTAGTTTCTCGCATGTAGAGCTTCTTTTTCGTGATCAGATTGATTAGAAGAGTGGCGACAAGCTGTTGCTATCACGGTCTGCGCCGGTTCGAGCCGCAGTGATATTAAAAAACGGACGACGGCAAAGACATTGCCGGCCTGATCGCCTGGCCAAATAAAGTTGTTCTGTCTGTCGGGTGGCAGTGACTCATCCGAGTCTGAAGATTCAGACGACATGTCGACTGCGCGGGCGAGTCGCGGACCATGTGCAATCATAGCAGACGATGCGGCGAACGCATGGATGAAAGAAAAACGTCCCTGACGTCACGGGTGAGACCGTGACGTAAGGCTTCCCGCTTGCAGGCTGGCCTTCGAACGGCCATTTTCCCGCGCGGCGACCAAATTTGAAATTGGTTGCAATAAACGTGCTATAATTAATTCTGTGTTGGCGGCTGACGGCTTTCGGTTCGATTTTCGTAATTACTAGGACAATACGTATTCTTTACAGCATAAAAACTGAAAGCGAGAAATTTCGTGTCAGTACTCCTTTAACAACCAGGTCGGGGGTGCGTTCGCCTTGAGGTGTTTTGAAGTGTGGCTCCTCTTGGACTTCAAAGCCAAGTTCTCTCAGACGTTTGGCTATTTGTCTCGTTATGGTATCATGCCCTCGGATCCTCTCATGGTGCGTGCGATGACATTTCTGAAGAATATGTCCCAAGGATTCCAGTTGTGTGCATCCGGCTCTGCATGTCTTGGGTACATTTTGACCTCTCTTTGTTCGGGACAGGCACGGCAGAGCATCAATTCGTATGCGAACCAACTCGATAAATTCCCTTCCTTTCAAAAATCTTGTGCCTTCGGTCAGCCACTTGCTTGACCCGGGGGCATTCTGTGCTCCGGCCAGGGACATTCCATCGGCCGACGAATGAAGCTTGTCGGTCCAAAATTTTCGTATGGCCTTGGGTGTCTCCAATGGGACTCCTTTCGATGTACACATTTTTCATATTTATCTTCATGACCATATTTATCTTCCTGATATGAAGATATGAAGTCATCTTCATGACTTCATATCTTCATGACTTCAGCAGGTCCCGGGTCGGCCCCTGGTCCTCCATGCTCTGCTCCATGGGGGTCGCTGCCGCCGGATCCGCCGCCCGCAGTTCGAGAACGGAGGCAAGGCCTCCCTCCAAAGGCCCCATGAACCCAGCCGTCTCGGCAGCAGGAGCCGCGTGGGCAGGGCTGTAGGCCGCCGGAAGCGCCTCCGGCCGCAGCGCCGACCCGTCGGAAAAGCCGCTCCCTCCCGGGCCCCGGAGCTCGACCGGGGATGCCGCCGATGCCACGTTGACGGGCTGGCTGACCTCCGCCGCCGCCGAAGCCAAAATGGCGGCCGCGAAGGCCGCATCGGCCCTCATTTGGGCCTGAACGGCCGCGAGGTCGACACGGGCCGCCGCCTTGGAGCGCGACGATGCCGGCCCCTTGGCTTTTGTGGCGGCACGGTGCCTCGCAGACGCCTTGTGGAGGTCCTTGGCCACGACCAGCAGCCCGCAGGTCCCGCAGTAGTCGGCGCCGACCTCTGCGGCCGCAACGCCGTCCGGGAACCAGGCGTGCTGCTCGCTGATCGTGCGGCCGCGGAAAATCCAGGGCACCCGCTCAGGCGCCAGGTCCTTTTCAATCACCAGCTGATGGTGGCTACACGCCGTCGCGGAGAAATAGCAGCGCGGCGGCGCGTGCCCCTCCTGGGACGTCCAAGTGGCCACGTTTCGTCCCTTCTTTGGATGGGACGGTGTCTCCGGCGCCGTGGCTGCCGGTCACCACGAATGGTGCCGCCGCTCCTTGCAGCGTCTGCTTGGCCCCTGCTCGCCTGGCGATGTGGACGGAGTCGCCGGCCGTGGGGTGAGGTGCGGGCCGTCCGCAGGTTGGTGCGGACGCGGCCGGCGGTGATGGAGCTGGCCCAAGGTGCGGAACTCGCAGGTGCTGCTTGCAGGGGGGGCCATTTCTCGATCGTCACTCGTGGGCGCGGGGCTGCGGAGTGACCAGATCGGGACAGTCGTGCCCGGTCGCGAAACTGGTTGGCTCGTCCGGGAAGCCGTCACCCCTGCCGGGACCACGGGAACCTTCTCCTGCCGGCTGGCGCCCTCTGGAGTCACCCCGCGCAACCCATTGCTGGACCTCGCGGCGTAGGCTGTGCGTTCCGTTGGCGCGCCTCCAGGAGCTTCCTCTGGCAACACCTCCTGTGCACAACTTTGCGCACTGGAGGGTGGTGACCCGGTCAGCGATCTCGCCGGTTGCAGGTGTTGTAGCGGTGCGTCGGGAACCTTCCTTCTGCACCTCCCTCTAGCTCGCAACCTCGCGACTCCGAAGTGGGAGCGTCGGCAGTTTCTCCCCTTGGAAAGTACTGCTTCAGCTCGCCCACGTGAATGGGGCCGCTGATTCGACCAGACCTCGGCTCGACGCCCCCTTGCCCTGCGCTCTAGAGCAAGCGCCGTCCAAGCAAAGCCCACTGTATCACTTATGATACGGTGAAAATTACCACGCTGTCATGCAGCCCAGATGCGCTACCCATCGCTGAAAATTACGCGTTGGGATCACAAAACATTCGAGGAACAACATCTGTATAAAAATTCAGGAACGATATTCCACATTTACCTTTGGCAGAGTAAAAAGATCCAGGCGGAATTGCATCGTGCGGGCTGCTGGAAGCTGCCATCTTTGACACTCGGGTAGCACGCTTCTGGTGGCGGGAATGCGAAGCTTCGAGAAGCAGATACCCTCTTCGATGTTTTGGGAGCGCCACCAACCGATTCTTGAGCTTTCAGTTTCGGTTTTCAGCCCAGGGTGCAGTTTCAATTTCGGCGTATCAAATATGATACGTTGGGCGTTGTGTGGTTAAATGCTGCCATGAACTGGTGCTGAGTGCCAGAACTCATCTTGAGGGAGAAAATAGAACCTGCACCTTCACTGACAGCCTTCGCATTGCTTCGTGCGCCAAATGCACCGAAATTTTGTTCCTGTTTTCCTGTGAATGGCTAAAAGAAGACACAGTTATAGCAGAGCGAAGAACCAGTCTCGGTACGTACTTGGTACAGCTGCGTATGTACTGGGCTGTACGACTTTCATGTGACAAGTAACATAATGCCAGTGACCACCGGGTAATAGGTTGAAAGGTGGCTGTTCGGCAAATGTTTTTGGAAAAAAAAAACCTTGACCTGTATTCCAACTTACATGGTGCATATAAAATGCGCAGCAGCATTAGAGAGAGCTACAAGCTTTAGCGAACTCGTATATAGCAAGTTGAGGATGCACGTTAACAGAACATTGGGATTTGACTGGCAAACACAGATGCGGTCATAAACCGCAGTTTTCACGGAAATTGGGTTTCTACCTGTGTCAAACACGGCCAGTTTGTGGCGTGAATTCTGCCAATATGGCCTTTGCAATGTAATGTGAATAAGTCGTTGCTCAAGGGTCACAACACGTGACACAGTGTGGGCAATGTACAATGGTATAAAGAAAAAAAAAACCTTGTGGGCTGTGTTGATGTCCCAACTTCAAACACTTCATCTTCTTCCTGTTTTTCTTTTGTTTTTCGTAGGCATTTTGTTTGAAGCTATGAAGCTATAATGCATCGTTGTTAATGTGAAGGAGTGATTGAATGGATTTGTCACTTTGACTTTGCGCTGCTCACAGCCAACCATATTTATCTTCTCTACAGACAGGCAAGAAAGAGGTAAGCTCCATGCATCCTCCATAGCTTTGGAAAGGTCTGTTAGGGCATCCGACGTGTACAGAAGGCCATGCTGACTTAACTCTTTCGTTACCACGCCTATTCAAATCGATCACCTGTGATCGATGATTTATATTGCCTATTTCGACATGTTGTAGTCGTTTGTCGTACACCTAATGCCGCCAGTGGTTAGTCTAGGCGCTGCCCTTTTAGAATCAGTTTAAATTTTCCCGCTCCAGCGACATTGAGATTTTTGACGGCGTTTTTTGCGAGCTGAGGTGCGTTTGTTTTTGAGGAAGGGGGCGTGGCTGCTGCACTTGAGAAAAAAGGATGCAGGTCGTGGTTAGGCTGCATTACCATAATATTTTTTTTGTCAAAAGGCTCCTGGCAAGTCAAATATCAAATAATGCGGTCAGCTTTGTAATCCGACAGCGTTGAGAGGTGATAATTACTTGAAAATGGCCCCAGCTATTCACTAATGATCTTTGGTTCGGACAAAGGGCAGCTTTATTCTCCCAAAGCTTATTTCTGGTGGTCCCCCGCATGTCTAGCAAGTGTGCCTGACATTTTCAACCAGTTTCCAGCAGTTTCGGTTTCGTTTTTGCATTGCGAAATTCATATTTGGCGATACTACGCAGTTACCCAACTACAAGCTCATTTGCCATGGCGCCTCCGTTGCCCGCTACTGCTCCTCAAAACAAGCATGCCGCTTGCGCTTCCACTTTATCTACGCCTTGCTTCTGCGATAAGAGCTTCCGCTGAAAGTCAAACGATAACGCCAAGTCGTCGGGCATCAGTTCAGACGAGGAGAACGCTTCCAATTGGCCTTGAACACCGCCAGCTGTTCACCGGCCAGTTTCGGTTTCATACGAGGGTATTTCCGGAGGTCTAGTGTTGCTTCTTAGTAGTACTGTCTATTCTGACAAGTCTCCAACAGCCTTGTATTTGTTTCTTTTCAAAATTGTTAGGTGGCGCTGCAATGTAGTAGGCTCGTAGTTCTGAACTCGCTTCACAGCCCGACGGCGGCTTGGTGCAAGCTTGCTGGGCATGATTCTAGTGCATTGTACCTTATTCCTGCAAGCAGGGCTACCATAGTGAGTCAGAACATGATAATAAACCGCAAATGAAAGTTCTGACTGATAAGTGATCATCAGAACGTCAACAAGCATCCACCAAAGAGTTTGGTTCTCAATTCCAAGTGGATTTTTTCACATCGCTTGCTTGCCTTCAATATTGTGCCGGTCATAATCATTGACAAGGTGTTGTTACATCACGTGTAGGCTAATTTGGGCCTTTAATAATGTCAAACAACCAGATTTCTTCTAGAGAACTATCCAAAATAGCAAAACTTGAAATAGAGGTTGGGCTTCACCACATGGCACGGACACCAGGCGGGCTGACATTTTCTTTTATATCTGACAAATTGTACTGCGCAACTCAATTTTTTTCTAGGACGGGTTTTTGAAATGTCTACCTACAAAATGTATATTCTAAATTTTTTCTACTACTGGTGGCTTATTATACACAACTTACTTTTTTCTTAATTTCTTCGACGCGTGGACAAAAATTTCGAATTCGATAATTTTTTTCGGAATCATTATTTAGGAAAACATTTTTAAAACTGATGTCGTTGGAAAGCGCAGGGAACAATCTGCATTTTATGTCACTGCAATGTGTGCCTAACCAATATGTATAGCACAAAAAAATGTTTTGTTAGACCCTTCAAAATTGGTCAATTTCCCGCGGTAACGAAAGAGTTAATACGTGATCCAAAAGTCGCTTCTGTGTCTAACGATTTCACTGTGGTCAGGGAGACGTCCCACATGTAGGAGCTGGTCCAGCTTATTCTGTGGTTTTGTGGGCCTATTGGGAGTGCCCTGACTAGGAAGGCTACTCCAAACTGCTGAAGAACATTGTTGCCGTTAAAGGGCGACCCGTATAAAAATAATTTTTTCCTTTCTGTTTACTTTGTATTGCCTCCGTGTTTACTATGTTACCTTTCTTTTGACTTTTCCTTTGTGTTACCTCTAGGACATTGACATGCTGTGTACTTTTAATATACTGCCGGACAAACAAACATCATGTTTTACCTCTGTGTGTACTAGGGTAAAAATAGTCAAAATCATGTACAAAATATATAGTCAAACAAACAAAAAATTCTGCGCTTTTTTACCACTCCTAATTTACCCCAAAAATATTTTGAGGGCCATATTTTACACTTAAAAGCTTTTGACTTTGTTTTGACCCGCGTACACACATCGGCAATATGACTGATCATATAGCCTCTGTGTTTACTCCAGTCAAAACGAAATCGCATTTTGACACATTGCCTGTGTGTGTACTTGGGTCAAAACGAAGTCAAAATACGCTATGCGCTTTTTACCACTCCCAATTTATATTTTTAATTGTCATATTTTTACCATATTTTTTATATTTTTACCACTCCCAAAATATTTTTGGGCTATAGCCCAAAATATTTTGAGTGCCATATTTTACGTCTTAAAAGCTTTTGACTTTGTTTTGACCCGCGTACACACACGGCAATATGACTGATGATATAGCCTGTGTGTTTACTCCAGTCAAAACGAAATCACATCTGACACGTTGCCTGTGTGTGTATACTTGGTTCAAAACGAAGTCAAAATACGCTTAAATTAGATGTAAACTATAGAGACAGAAAAACAATAAATGCCCAAGTTTCTTTTTTTTTTTAACCTTACGACCTTAAACATATTTTTCTGCACCCATATTTCCTTAAAACCACGGAAATAATACAACGAAGGGCACGGGGGAAAATGTTGATTGTATCAATATTATAAGTTGATGAGTCAAATTATATAATTAAATTGACTTCCTTTCAAATTTGCATATAGGTAAGTCAACATTAATAATTGTTTAACGTTTGTGATGATCTGACGTTCAGTTTACATTTTCCTCAGAATTTGATTAGAAATCAACACCATGAATTTATAGCTAACCAGCACAATTTTATTTTTATTTTATTTCACAATAACAATAATACAAGATACAACAATTTGTGTTTCACGAAACGATAAGCATGCTAAATGGCAAAATATCCCTGTTATTTTATGTACATTACACTTTTTAGCGACAACAGCACAGGAATGAATTGTATACAGGTATAGGCCCTTCGAAAAATGCACAAACAACTTTTGAAGTAATACAAACAGAAAAGTTCCACAAGAAAGTTACTTCTATAAATGAAGTATACAGAAGCATCACAATATATATTTGTACATGCTGCCACTCCCATGCAGGACTTTTGCGGGAAGGGCCCACCATAACAAAAAAGCATACAAAAAAGCATACAAGAAACAATTCATTCCCAGTTGTCTCACACTACTTCTACAGCATAGGTTCGCTGCAGTGGGCCCACAAAAAGCTTATTCTCCACTTTCAAGGCAACACATTTCCGAATTTCATTTGCATTAGCTTTCAGAATGCGAGTAGACGGTTCAACAAAAAATATGTCATTCACACCAGAATCTGAATTCGCAAGTACCCGCTGCTTGATATTCAGTTTCTTCAAGACCAAAAAGACTTCTGGTATGCAGTTACAAGGTACAGTGTGCCGTTTGCATGCCACATGTACAATTGAAATGATCTGACCAAACGCACGAGGGCTAGAGGTTACCTGGACATACAAGTTAGCTCTCCGTGACTTGTCCAACGTCTGAACACAGAGTGTGTAACCATTAGCAATTACTTTTGAATACTCTACACCTTGTTCAGACTTATTTCCTTTTCCAAGAAAGGTGTAACACGACAAAGTTGTGGCGTGCACCCTCAGCTTGTGTCCTCTCAACATGGTGGTCAAAAGCTCTTTCACAAGAGACGAAACTGTACTACAAGAAGATAGCACAGGCATAACTGATAGAATTGAAAACTTTTGTATAATCTGCAAGTGTGCGTGCCTGGTTCCATTTACAAAACGGCCAAGTTGACCATTCATATCTTCGTAAGGATAAGCTGAATAGTTCCATAACGGGCCCCACTCCTGAACACAATCCACAAGATGAAGAAGCGAGTGCGCATTAAATGTCAGGTGTTTCTTTCCGTAAAGGTTCTCATAGTCTGCCAAAAATTTTATCATTTCCTTTTGGGCTGATCTTAGCCGATCAGATGGCACAACGTCACCAAGGAGGATGTGCATCAGATGCACAAATTCAAGCCAGTTGTTGCAGTACACCTGAGGAAGTATTCCCTGAAGCACAACTGGCGAGAAGTAGAGGAGCCAGTTGCGCCACTCGGACGATTTCCAATACTTTCTCAGCACAAGAGACCTTGGAAGACGAGACATCTCGCACACTGGTCGCAGTCTATTCAGCCGCTCATCAATTTCGGGGACCAAGGCACCAATGCTGTAGGGGAAAGCCTTTTTGTGTTTAAGCCACATGTGCGCTGTGTGTCTAACGAAGCCTGAGCACACAGCGTTCATGTAGTCTACCACGAAACCAAATGGAAATTTGAAAAAAGTTGGCAGAAAAAGAACAGTACTGCCTCTGATTCCAGCCACCAGCTCTCCGCCCCGATCTGCCTGCCGTGCATGGCGTCGAAATGAAGCATCCGTTCTCATCTTCCCTTTTAGGGGCTCGACAGGGTACACGCGTACATGGCCCTTTCCTTTGGGGACAACTTCCCCCTTTTGCTCACACCAAGCACATCCATGCTCTCCGTTGAATTGGTGCATATTCATCACCATGCCCCGTGCAACTGTGTCCACGACACATGGCCCGGGAAACACTCGAGTATGCTTGGTTGTGCTGTCACCTACCCATGACATGCCTACGCTTGACAGGCGATTCATTTCTTCAACGAATGGTTGTAGGAAACAATCTACAATTGGTTTTTCGCTTCCGAACCATAAACCTGCAAGAAGTATTTTTTTCACGCGCTCTTTGAAGGGCAATTCATTAATCTGAAGCTGGAGCAGCCAAACAGCATACTTGGAAGACTCGAAGAGCTGAACCCCATCAGTGTTCCACGATACCGAAATATCCTTGTCTCCGAGCCCAAGCTCATTGTATGCCTTGCTCTGCAGTCGACTGCACTAAGTGGTAGAAGTTGAGACAGTGTTGAGATGTCAAGAATTGTGTCGGTGTAGGATGATCGTTGGAGCCGGACATTTGCCTCGACATTCCAAAGGGGTTTTCGAGCGCGTCTTGGCACAAGCGAGAAGTTAACAACACTTAAACCCCGGGGTCTACCTGTGTCGTGTGCACTGTGAGGGAAAGTGTGCTGGTAAGGGTAACAAGGAAACTTTTGGGCTGTTGCTTCACTGAGGAACCCGCTAGAAGCTCTAGAAATTGTCTGACACGGGCAACTTCTTCGCTGTCTGGTGTTAAACCTCGCCTTGAGTATCTCGACGTCGTGGCGTCGATGTTTGTCATAGAGACAAATGCCAAAGGTGCGCTGGAACAGCCAGGGGACAGTTGCAAACATGCAGGCCCCTTAAAGCTTTGTCACTGGAGAATGTGAACGCCAAGCTGACCCCCATTTATTCAAATTCATGAGGCTGGCGAATGGGCGATTCTTGCAGTTCTTTTTCCACGTTTTCCCCCTCCCAAAAATAAAAAGCATAAAATGGCGAACTGTGCCCACTCCATAAGGAATGAATGAATTTAGTATTGTCAAAGAAAAGGAAAGGAAAGTCCACCAGCAGGCGTAAATTGTCACACCTAGGGGTGGACACCGGAACGCCTGCTGGTGTGGGGGTTGGGGCAGAGGATGACAGTTCCATAGAAAGGACAAGCAGAGGGTAGAAGTGACATATTTACAGAAGACAGGGCAGAGAGGGCCGTATTGACAACTTAATGCACACGTGCACGCGCACACACACACACACACGCGCGCACAGAGACAGAGAGAGAGAGAGTCTGGTCCATGGAAAAAAAAAAAGAGAAAAAGTCCACACAGTTACTGGGCCAGGAAGTGTAGTGCCAGGCATAGCCCTGAGGCATCCAGGTAGCCGCCCAGCGCCTCGTGGACACTGTCCCGCTCCCTGGTGTTGCCCGGCGGCCACAGCAGCTCATCGGGTGGCCAAGCCCTTCCTCCCAGGGCGGCCAGCAGTTCCGGTCTCCCTGCCGCATACTTGGGGCACTCGAAGAGCAGGTGCGGCAGGGACTGGATAGGTGCGCGGCAGTGCTGGCATGCAGGGCTGTCGGCCAGCCCCAGGCGGTGCTTCCATTCAGCCGTCCACACAACCCCCACGTGGAGGCGCATCTCGAGCCTCCACACCCCTGCCTCAGCCAGCGTTCCATCGCACTGCGAGTCTCGGGGCAGGCCCAGGCAGGTGCCCTTTCGATGGTCGCCCTCCAGCTGCCGCCAGTTGGGTCTCCGCAGGGTGACCAGCGGCAGCTCGTACATCAGTAGCCCCACGGCCAAAGCGCTGTACAGCCGCAGGGCTGTCTGCTGGGAGCAGCCTTTGTTTCGGGCGACCATCTTCCGCACAGCCGAGGTGGCCAGCTGTGCCCTGGCACGTAGCTCCTTGGCGGCTTGACGGAAGTCCACCCTGTGGTCCAGGGTGAGCCCCAGGTAGCGCACCCTGGTCTTCCACTCGAGCTCCTCGCCGTCTATGTGGAGTTTCCTCGTCCGTCCGCGGGTGGCTGCACTCGGGCGCACCAGCATGGCCTCTGTCTTTGCAGCCGACAGCTGCAGGCCGACACCTTCGAGCTTGTACCGCACCGCATCCATGGCTGCCTGCAGCTGCTGCACGACCGCCCTGCCGTCTCCTTTCGGTCCCAGCACCCACTGGGCAATGTCGTCGGCGTACACCGACATGTGTACCCTGTGCCCCCCTGCCCCTCTGGGCAGGCAGCCTGGCAGGGCCACCATCACCAGGTTGAAGAGGAAGGCGCTGATGACAGAGCTCTTCATCGTGAGCTACATTGCTGTGTGCTGATGCAGCTGCTATGCCCGTCCTCAAGAGTTTCTGCAGCCAGACGCTGCTGAGCGGACATCAAGCTGGTCATTGCAGCCCAGTGATCTTCGGAGCGCTCCAAACAACGACTCAATGGGGAAAATGAACTTCTTTGTGATGAGCAAGGAACGAATGCATGCCACATTTGAATGTGTGGTTAGCAAAAGTGCCTCGTACGTCTCGAGGGGGTCAAAAATCCAAGTTCGTGGGTCGCTTGCTTTTTTGAGTTCCTCGACGTACAGTGGAAAAGCTACTTCAAGCCATTCAAGGCGTTCATCATTGGGATCGTCGTAATGCCGAACATCAGGGAAGCGTTGTTGGACATGCTGCTGTTTGTTGCTCGTATCGTGTAAAATGCACCACCGGTACATGCTTTTCATGAACACAACGGTCGGCCCTCCAGCTGCAAAGCAAGAGTGACAGCTGTGTCCTGCTTGCTCCTTCAGGCATTCCACTGCTGATGTCACGCCTGGAGAAAGCTCTTCCGACGGCCTTTTCACATTCATCTTTTCGATGTTGTTGAGGTACACGTGCTTCCTAGTCAGGCACCGCACCGGCTTGACATGTTGTACAGCTTCTTAACGAACATGGAGGAAACCTCCCCCTTTTTGCCAAGGTCTCGGGCAAGAAATTGTGAGCGGATGTTCTTCAATGGCAGCGGTCAAAACTCAAAAAAAAAAGGAGCCTATCTGGGTCACGTGGATGCTCGATCCTGTAGGTAAGAAATCCCCCACAAAGGTCCTTCATGGTAGTGACGTTGACTTTACGATTGTCAGTAACGAGGCGAATGACCCTGAAGCCAGCTTCTTCGACCTTCCCCGTGACGTACTAAATGAACTTCGAGAGTTGGGAACCAATCAGGTCTTTTGTAAAAAAAAGTGGGGAACTGGTATCCTGTAGGATGTTGCGGGCCCGTTAATGACACAGCAAAGCAAGGAATTGGCAAGCACAGGCTCGCCCGCAGGTTCATTGGCTACACCCATGTCGGCGTGACCGACAAATTAATCTTGCTTCTTGTTGTGTTGAAGTTTTGGCTTAATGCGGGTTTCATCTACAAGGAGGGAACAAGTTTTTGATTGAGGTGCTTTAAGCTTTTTTGACAAGCCATGAGGATTGCGCGGAGCGACGACACGAAGAGGAGACAACAGGATGAGCGCAACTAACAACTAATTTATTCAAGCTCTTACGCCCCTAAATATAAGACAAATTGGCGCATGCGCCGGACATACATGTGCAAAACGCCAAGAAACAACATGTTCATCGTCAACCCTACAGACAAGACTTTAACTCTTTCGCTACCGCGCCTATCAAAATCGATCAATTTGATCGATACTTTTGGGAGCGCCTTTTCATAGCGTTCCAGGCGTTTCTCGAACAAGTAAAGCTGTTCAGAGTTAGATCAGAAAATGGCCTTTCAAAATCAGTTTTGTTTCCATTTTTGCAACGGAAACGGGATTTTTGACATGCTTTTGAATCACCTGGGTGTGGAAAAGGGGCGTGGTCATCGCGCGTCACGTCTACCAACGAAGAATGCGTGCAACTCGTAATTACTCTGCACTAGCGCATGTTTTTTGCTATCAGGGCGTGAATGGGGAACTAGCAAACGATTTTCAATCGTCAGGTTCGCGCTCTGACAGTAATAATCCCAGAAATCGGCTAAAAATGTCAAGCAGTGCCTGGTTGCAAAGCTACTTTATGATTTTAGGCAGTTTTATTGCCTTTGCGCAAGTTGTTCTAAGTACTGTGGTAGGTCTACTTACCCCAGGACCATTCGCAAACAGTTTACAACAGTTTCGGTTTCGTTTCTGCATCGCGAAATTCATATTTGGCGCTACTACGCAGTTACCCAACCTCAAGGCTACCTGCCATGGCGCCTGGAGCGTCCGCGACTGATCCTTGAACAAAGCACACCGCTCCTGATTTCCCCCCACGCTAACCCGATTTCTGCGATAAGAACTTCAGATGCAAGTCAAAAGATCACACCCAGTTGCCAGATATCTGTTCCGCCGAGGACAGCGCTTCAAACTGGCCTTACACTGCCAGCTGTTCGCCTTCCAGTTTCGTTTCCATGCGAGGGTATATCCAGGTGTCTAATGTTGCTGCTTAGTTGAACTGTCTATTCGGACGGAGTCTCTGATAAGTTTTTGTACTGTTTCATTTGAAAAAAGTTACGTGGCGCTGCAATAGAGGAGGCTCGTTGTGCTGATATTTTTCAGCGCGCAATGGCTACTCGGCCAAAGATCGCAGGGCACGATTCTAGCTCATCGTACCTCATTTTTGCGAGCAAGGCTACAATTGCGAGTAAGAAGATGATAATAAAGCTCAGCTTTATGTTTTGAGAGATAACTGACCGTGAATGACAACAAGCATCAGCCACGGCGTTCCGTTTTCAACTTCAGGCATGTTTTTTTCCGCATCGCGTGCTTGTCCCAAATATTGTGCTCGCTGTAAATGCAAAGTCAGCCATTGGCAAGATGTTTTTACGTTATGTGGGGGCAAATTGGTGTCTCTGATAACGTCAAACCGCCAGATTTATTCCAGGGAACCACCCAAAATTGCACATTTTGAATTAGAGGTTGGGCTTCACCGCATGACACGAGCACCGTGCGTGCTAACATTTTTTTAAGGGTGTGTTTTTGAAATGTTTCCCTACAAAATGTATATTCTAATTTTTTTCTACTACCGGTGGTTTGATATACACAACTCCTTTTTTATCATTTTTTTCGGCAACTTGACAAAAATTTTGATTTTGATATTTTTTTTCACAACTATGATATATGAAAACCTTTAAAAAACTGGTGTTATTGGAAAGGCCGTTAAATAATCTGCATTTTGTGCTCCTGCAATTAGTGCCTAACCAATTTTTTAGCAGGAAAAAAAATGTTTTCTTGGACCCCTAAAAATTGGTCAATTTTCTGCGGTAGCGAAAGAGTTAATCATTTCAGACTCTCTTTTATACAAAGCGAAAGATGTGTCATTAATGCAGTTGTGCGCATTATTTATCAAGAAGGCTTCCACTATCTCCTGCTGCCCCGGCCAAGAATCTTGATCTCATTCAGTCGCGGCCTGCACCCACTTTTTTCGCAATTTCTGCAATGCTCCGTCAAGTTAGTTCTAGCATCTATATCTCCCAAGGTGCGCTCATGCTCCCCTGCATGATCGTTCACGCAGCGCCCAGTTTGGCCAATATAGGCCTTTCCACATGTCAGTGGAATTTCGCAAACGACGCCTTTCGCGCACTTCACAAAGGGCTTGGAATGTTTTTTCACACAACCGCTTGTCAAGTTCAAATTTCCGCCGTGTTTGTATCAAGTTATTCACGCCTGTTTCTCCCGAGCTGCTTCCGATGTAATTTTGCAGGGTGTTTCGACATGGGAGCTTAAGCAGCATTTCACTCCTTGCATGCTCATAGGCCTTTGTGGACAGGTGCCTGAGTATTATGCAGTGACGTACTACATCCTCTGCCCATTCTGGGTTTTTGCGTCTGAAGTTGGTTATCTGGTGCAGAAGACAAACAGCAGGAAGGTGCTTCTCTTTTGCTTGGTCACAGATGTACTCCAAGTCATCCAAATGTCAGTCATCTTTTAATCTCTGCAGCTGTTCTTTGTAGCGGGCAACTGTCTGGCGAAGCCTTTCTGCCTGCTTTCTCAAATCCCGCTCCTTTCTCTTCTATTTTCCTCTCCCCATTGTTAAGGGGTTGCATCTTACGTCAGCTTGTGTTGCCTGATCTACACCTGTTGCGCGAGTGCGAGGTGTTGCCTCATCTGTGCGCCCTTCTACACGAGTAGTCAGTTGCTGGCCATCCACTGTAGCTGCTTCATCCCCACTGTGTAGTGTATGTGGCCCGTCAAGGACACAGTGATCAGTATCTGAAGGTGTCCCTTCAGCACCGCTGCTTTGTCGGCACCTCTTTCGTTTTCTTGCTGGCTCGTCAGTGGGGCTGATCGGTGTTATATACTGATGGTTGCTGATTGAATGAGGGACACCGGACAGCTCAAAAGTTGGGTTTTAACGGGCCGCCATCGTGTGTGTCTCTGCCGACGCTAGGCCTGTCTTTATTGACAAAAGAGCCGGCACCCAGAGGGCGCTAGTGATGATACATATGTAACATGCCACCACACAAGTAATAAAACATAAAGAGTTAATGACTGACAGGATCTTAGTACAAAAATCTTGACGGAACTCTCACAGATCTTCCTGAACGATTCTGGCGCTGCTGTGCTTGCAGTGGCAAGTCTCTTGGGTTTGACTGACTGGGGGAGTCGCTGGAAATGAGCGAAAAGTCTAGAGGATAGTAGTCCTCGGCCGTCAGTTGGGGGTTTCTCGAGTCTACTTCCTGGTTCCGCTCGGCCTTGGGCTCTCCTGATCATGTTCTTATCCGGAGGTGATGGCGGTTGCGTGCGTAGCTCTGGCCATCAGATGATGTCACCTTGTATCTCCGTGGTGCTGGACCCACTTGGGTCACAACTGCTTGTCTCCAACTTTTCCCATGCCAGAACCATACTGGCTGTTTCTTGTGCAGAGCAGGCAGCTCTTGCGCATGCTGATCCCCATGCTTATGTTGTGCACGTTGCCTAGCTTGAAGCTGCTTGGAGAATGACTTGTGTGGATAGTGTGGTAGCAAGGTGCTTGGGGAGGCTGGTATTAGAGTCCTTATCCTTCTTCCCATCAGCATTTCTGCTGGGGATGGAAGGCCGTTACTTGGGGTTGCTCTATAGGTCATCAGTACCAGTGCCAAGTCCTTTCCTTCAGAGAGTGCCTTGGTCATTGTGGCCTTGATGGTTTGTATTGCCCTCTCTGCACGCATCAGCAGCACTGACGCCAGCACAGCAGCGCTATGTGCAAATTGAAAAGGAACTGTTGGCCGTAGTGTTTGCTTGTGAACAGTTTTACTACTACATCTGTGGTCGCAGCATCGTTGTTGAGACAGACCACAAACCCCTCATTGGATTACACAAAAAAGACTTCCACAAGGTTTCCCCCAGACTTCAGAGATTGCTTCTTCGCATTCAGCGTTTCACTCTGAAGTTGGTTCATATACCTGGAAAACTTTTGGCAGTTGCCGACGCACTCTCTCGCACGCCTGACCCAGCACAGAACATCAGCACAGCTGATGAAGAACAGGGTGTCCTGGTCTGCACCTTGGTTCGAGCATCCACGGCAAAGCTGGCTGAAATCCAAGCTAGCACGGCAGCAGATGACGTCCTGAAGCGTGTAATGACCTACATCGAGCACGGTTGGCCAAACAAAATCTCGAAGGTTCACCCGTCGGTCAAGCCCTTCTACTCAAGAAGAAGTGAACTCTACGTAACAGATGGCTTCGTCTGTTATGGTGAACGACTAGTAGTTCCACAAGCATGCCAGAAGGATGTCCTCTCAAGACTCCACATGAACCATCGTGGCATCGTTGCATGCAAGAACGTGGCCTCTCAAAGTGTCTTCTGGCCCAGGTTAAACCAAGACATCGAGCAGCTGATCAGCGGCTGTGAAGTTTGCCAACGTCATCAAAGAGCAAATCAGAAAGAACCACTTCTTGACCGAGACCTACCAACACGTCCATGGGAGAAAGTGGCCATGGATTTCTTCCACCACAGCGGCACCACTTATTTGCTTGTAGTCGATTACTACTCAAAGTTTGTGGAAGTTGAGAAAATGCCGACTACAACAGCATCTGCTCTTATAGCTGTGCTCAAGGATCTGTATGCACGTCACTGCATACCAAATGAAGTCGTGGTGATCAAGGCCCTCCATTTGACTCTGCGGAGTACAGAAGTTTCAACAAGGAATGGGACATTGTCCACAATCCAAGTTCACCACTCTTTCCAGGGTCCAATGGACAGGCAGAGAGGACAATACAAACCATCAAGGCCACAATGACCAAGGCACTCTCTGAAGGAAAGGACTTGGCACTGGTACTGATGACCTATAGAGCAACCCCAAGTAACGGCCTTCCATCCCCAGCAGAAATGCTGATGGAAAGAAGGATAAGGACTCTAATACCAGCCTCCCCAAGCACCTTGCTACCACACTATCCACACAAGTCATTCTCCCGAAACAGGCGTTCTCGCAGAGCTGCGTCGCGGATTCCGATGATAATCCTGTCGCCTAGAAGGCGGTCGTGCTGGTCGCCAAAATCGCACTTTCTCGACTGGCACTGCAGCTCAGCTATGAAGTCGTCAACTGGCTGATTTTCCTTTTGGTACATGCAGTTGAAAACAGCTGCCGCCTGCGTAACGTTTTTGTACGGCAGGTACTTTTCATCAAACTTCGCAAAAATGGCAGCGACGGTGTCGGTAATTGGCTCACCGCTTGCTGGGGCTGTAAAGCTGAAGGTGTCGACGATTTTCCGCGCAGCGGGGCCGATAACGTGTAGTAGTAGTGCTCTCCTTGTTGCTGGTGGCTTTGTTGTGTACTCACACGCTGCTTCGTAGAGTTCGTAAGCCGTCTTCCATTCCGACCATGTTTCGGCGGGATTGCTGCCCGGCTCGAACGGCTTCGGCGGTTGGATCAGGGGAAATGCCATCACGATTTCCTCATTGCTCTACTGTAGTTGCTTTGTAGAGTTGCTGCGTTGCGAAATTTTAACTTCTGACACCATGTTATATACTGATGGTTGCTGATTGAATGAGGGACACCGGACAGCTCAAAAGTTGGGTTTTAACGGGCCGCCATCGTGTGTGTCTCTGCCGACGCTAGGCCTGTCTTTATTGACAAAAGAGCCGGCACCCAGAGGGTGCTAGTGATAATACATATATAACAATCGGCTCTGGATCTCGCTTGTTCTTACCTCCACGGGGTGTGGCCTCCAGTTAGATGGATATTTGGGAAACACAGACGGGCCAACTCCCTTCTTCAGGCAGTGCTATTTCCCCTCGGTGAACATCGCCTCTTTAAAGTGGCGGCGACATATCCTTGAGTAGTTGGACGTTGTGTTAGGTTCCTAATCTTCTCGTCATATCACTCTTATCTACTGTTGTGGCGCAGTCTCTTCCATAGGAATTTCATGGAAGGAAACACCAGGGATCTTTCGTTTCCTGTGCTACCGGCAGCATGGCACATGGCAGTACACCATTGAGCTCTGCAAGGAAACAGATCACAGCTTCACCGACTTTAACGCATGGATCGACTGTTGAAAATATCTATCGGGCGACAGCACACACCCAGATTGAATGTAGGTAAATGATAAACCTGTGCTTGCTGAGGCGAAGTAGATGTGTGTGCATTTTCCGTGCATTGAGATGCGCTCGCAATTACGGCATAAATTTAAAACGTGAGTTTCCACCAGGATCAGGGGTGCGGATGTTTGCATTCAAGCTAAGTGTAGTGTCCGGGGTTTTGGCTACAGTGTCAGTGGTTCTACATACCACCAGGGGCTAACCCCAGGGTATATATGTGACGCTACTCTGAATGAAATTATCTTTGGCTTGACTGTTTGCTTCGCCCCACGGGCCTGTTGCCAACGTGACACCACACTAAGCAACCACTTTGGCAATGAAAATCATTAAGAAAAGAAAGCATGTGTACGAAGCAGTATCCAGCCAGTAAATTAGTTGGTTATATCGGATATACGTTTTAACAGTACGTGTAAAAACCGTCTAACAAATCGGCAATCTGGCGCGCAAAACTTCTAGATACAAAAACGCATTATTTTAAGTTTCGAAACGAGGTGATCCATTAGTTCGAAATTCCCTCTGTGGCATTTAAAACTAACAATTTGATTGGAGGTATCGAGGACGGTGCGTGGGGCCACAGAACGTATTTTATAAATATTACAAATGCTTTATAGTTAAATTTCGTGTAAGAATAGAAGGAGCACAAGCTCACCGCGGCAAAACTGACAGTTCGGCATGCGTCGGTCCCCGCTTCTTCGTGCTGTCGCACGATGAAATCGAGCCTTGCAGTAGCCCCAGTAGAGCTGTCTTTAATTGAAAAGGCTGTCTTTTACTTCATACGATAGCCACTAATGCCGAAAATCCAGCAACGAGTGCATGCCGCGTTGTGTGAAGAAATGCCATACGTAGCTGGCACCGCCGCTCGGTGGAATGCCGCATAATACCCCGGCGGACAAGGGGGAGATGCTACGGCCTCTGAGGGAGCGCTTGACGGGCACAGAAAGTATAAAGGAGGCTATGGTACGGTCCGGCCCGCTTATGACGAACACATCGGGAAACTGAAACCTCTTTGTTATATCCATTTTTCGCTATATCTGGACATAAATTATACATGTACAGGAAACGAAGACTTGTTCTTTACAGCCAGTATTTTGTTTAGACCGGGTTCACTTTAAGTGGGCTACGCTGTACATATGTCCTAGTGAAGAACATAAAAGTGGATTTGTGGTCGGCAATCGGAATTTCATAGACTCCCGCCCCAACAGTGATTTCAGTGTTGCATGGCATATGGTTGGTTAATGTTTCAGAATTTGCTGACATGCGAGTACTGATGGCATTTTTTAAGCTATATGATTGCAGCGAAAATGCCTAGTCTCGACTCGAAGCAGTTAGTAGTAAATCGACGTTGAAATCCCCGCATAAGACTGGAGAAGTGCTGTTAGACATAAGAGGATCCAGTATAACTTCCATTCCCAAAATAAAGTCACTGAAACTAGTGCTTGGTGGGTGATAAACTACACCAATCGTAACACCAAGTTTGAGGTGAACGAAAAGAGATTCAACAGCATTTTTACCACATGAGATTTCACTCAAGCAATCATATTGCACACATTAATAAACTAACAACGCCACCTCCACAGGACACGCCGCTTCTTGGCAAAGACGCACACACGTAGCCTGGTATTTCAACAGTTTCACTTTTCTTACATAAATACCCCAAGAAGTGCCAAGGAACAAAGTCGCACAGGTAACCGAATGGGTTGGACTTCCGACTTTTTATTTAACCCTCTCAGTCACAAATTATTATATTCACTGCAGAAAAATTCCACACTCGCAGGATTTGCAGTTTTAGGTGCCTAGTAGGCTCTGTCTTTCTGGAGTAGTTATTATGCAAATGGCAGTGCGTCCTCATATGGAGACACAGTGACTCAATCCTGATTTGTTTTGATAAATAATAAATACAGTGAGCCAGTTTACAACAAGGAGATAAAATAATACTCATTGCAGAGGGTGCGATTGGTGCTTGGGCTGGTTCACTAGTTGTGATAATAAAAAAAAACAAAAAAACAGCCTTTCTCAGCTGCGATGCACAGGAAAATGTCCCATTTTCTGCAGCGGACCCTGGTTTTGGCCGAACCTTTTTCATACCCGCACCGCTGCGGAAATGGCAACTGGGCCTGCTGAGGCCAGTGGTTCTTTGCGTCGTACCGCACTGCATTTGGTGGTGCGGGATGAGAATTGTGTAGGCACCTCAGCTGAGTCGGCATTTGGCCGCCCTCCCTTCCTTGGTGCGCCTTTGTTCACTTGAACTAGGGTGAGAGCCGCATCCGTTTATAAGGCGAGCATGTCAAGGGCCTTTCTTCTTGGGAAGTCCCTGGTTGCTGGCGTCTCGCGCGTACTCCAACCATGAGTTGGCCAAAGCCAGTGATACGAAATGGCACATTGCCCTGACGGGCCATTTTCTAGTTTTCGCTTTTGTGGGGTAGAGGGCCGTCACAAAATGTAGCCTGTCCACTCCTCCCATGAACTTGTACTCCACAATGGCTTCCGGGCGCGGTATTTCCGTCCGCTCCATTGGTGCTTGACTCCGTCTGCTGGCGACGCCAACCGAACCGCACCCTACTTGCGTAGAAGCAATGTTTACGATACCATTGCCAAGCCATCTAACTAAAACAACGTCCCCTTCTTCAGTCGCTTTTGTGTCCATCGCGCTTCTACCTTCCTTTCTGAGCTCTTTTTCACTCTTCAGGTTGCAACCCATCAGTCTGTTTGCCCTCATCATGCGTGTTGCTCGTATGCCAACCATTCGGAGTTCACGAATCAGGGTGACCGATGGGAAGTAAGTGTCAAAGAAACACTTGAAATTTCTTCCCTTTGGAGGTTCTTCACACAGCCTTAGTACAACAGAGCCACCGAGACCGAGGTGCGCATAGCTTGGATCAATTCCAGTTCCCTTGTCTTGATAGGTTTCAAAGTTGTGGGCGATTCCATCAGGACAGCACTGAACAAAAACTTTAACACCTTCAGGGTTTGGCTTCGATTTAATGACTTGCTTTGCGGGGACTTTTCCAGTGAAAGGCACCATCTGTTCGTCAACGCTTGACTGTTCCATTACGTCAAGTTCCAAGTATCGCGCCCTAACGACATCAACCAGAGGTCGCACCTTCCAGAATTTATCTGCGTTATTGGGGGCCGGACTGCTCGCATCAGTGATATGAACAGCGGTCCGAAGATTAGAAAACCTGTTAAGATTCATTGCATCTGCAACCACGGCAATCCGGGTCCGCTGCTGCCAGTACATCCTAATTGTAGGAAATTTGAGCACGGCCACGTACATCGTAATGCCAAAAAATGCTCTCATTTGCTGTGGTGTAGTGGCCAGCTCTGCGTCAGTTATTCGTATGTAATAGAGGTTTGAACACTCTGCAAGTCTTTCAAGTGCGCTGTCAGGGAGGTACTTCATGAAATACTGAATAGGTTCAGCCGGCACCTCGTTTTTCGCGGGGGCTGTGATCCATGAGATGTCACCTGGATCGAAGGTTTTCTTCACCCAGTTTAATTTTTTGCGCTTCTATTTAACGACATCGTCCTCTTCATCGGATTCACTGCTCTCCCCCACTGCTGGTGCGGAAGCATTGCTTGGGCCTTCGAGGTCCATGTCCTATGATAAAGATAAAACGTAATTGTTCTGGGCACCGCTCTGCTACTCTTCATGTTTTGAGGGTGGGCCTGGGTTGGGGGGGTCAACAAAGTTCACCGAGTGGTTTACGCATTCCCAACGGAGGTTCATGTTTACTCCGTTCGTGTTGACCAAGTTGGGAATGCAGCTATAAGCCCGCCATTCATCGCTCCGTACGGTGATACCCTGCGCGACAGTCGCGGCGATCTTCTCGCCGAGGGTAGCTGCATTCCGAAAATCCACTGTGAATAGACGAAGCTCCTTAGTCTCCACCCAGAGGAGCCCAAAAACCCAGAGTCCTCCATCCTCCGCGTCTCGAGACGTTGTCGCCAACCAGAGGACGTCCCCGGTTCGCTTTCCGCTTACCTCGCAATAGGCACTCGTTCACCTGCACAACCTGGCTAGGTCCTCCCATCGCAGGTCGTGTGGCGGGCTCATTTTGTACGACTTCCCGAAGCATGTTGCGCCGGTCCGTCAGCACCTGTTTGCTCAGCTTAAAGTGGCATGCGACGAGCACCTTCGTCTGCTTTGCCGAGAAATCCTTCGTCAAACAGAATGCTAGCCAGATAACCTCTTTCCACGACAGCTTTACGTTAGGGTGGCCCAAGCGATCCTTGGAGGCAAAAAAGCTTCCCTGCCCGTTGCCGCCTCGCAACACTTCACTCCCATTGAGCTGCGAAAACTGTTTGCGGCACTGCATGCAATGGAAGGCTGGATCGGCGCCCCTTCGCTGACTTACGGTTTTAAGTGACCACCTTTCTGTGGCAAGTTGGCTGCGATGTGTCCAATCAACGATGTGTCCAAAATACAACCAAGGAATATCTAATGAAAAATTACACAATGTACAAAAGTAACACTGAAGGCAGGCAACAAAACATAACACGTACAAAAAAAGTTGAAGCATCATGTGACAGTGTTTCGTGGTTAGTATTCGGTGTTATAGTAGTATTTCGACATTAGCAGTTAGTATGAATAAAGATGCCTTTTGTCGTTGGACGTGGCTTTCACTGCTCATCCTTCTCCATGCCCAGGATGTGGTTCAGGACTGCCACTCGCTGGCTGTGCTGCACAGCCCGTTCTTTTCGACGGTCTTCTCTCATTGCCTCCTTGTGCTCCCGGTATTTCTTCTTCTCCTCAAGCCTGGCAGCACGCATTCATGTGGTCAAAGAAAGCCTTCGTTTCTACCGAACAGGCACTGTTCAGTCTTGGCACGTTCCCCTTTGTCGTCTCCTGCTCAACACGAAGAGCTGGTCCGGGAGATCCTGTATCCTGGGTATCCTGTATCCTGTCTGTATCCTGGGGCTCTGAGCGTGTTAGCCCACTACCTGACGAGCCTTTCTCTGCCGCATCACTGCTCGCTTCTGTGTCGACATACGGGGACTTCTTAAAAACAACACCATAGCTGTCCCGCAGCTCTTCTGGCTCGAGGCTGTCGTCCTGCGCCTTAATCTTCTCAATCTCGTCTTCAAAGGGAACGTCTGTTGGGGCCGTGCCAGATGTGTTGTTGTGGCATTTTGCTTTTGTCTTCCTTCTAATAACAGTCTTGTGGCGGCTGGAGCACTGCTGTCCCGTTCTTGTGACATTGAACGTCTCTGCGATCGTGTCTGCGAAGTACTCAAACATTTCCTTTCTGTTTCTGAACTTCTTCGTGGGCCATACCTGGTCCATGTACTGCACATAAAGGTCTAGTAGGAACTTCGTTTCTCCTGGGGTCCGCTCACATGCTGAACCTATAAATATAAGTAACTTGAGATTTGAACTTGACAGAATAGGTGTTACCAGTAGAGTTAATCGCGAATTAACTTACTGGTGCGGGTGCTTGCCGTCCGTTTCTTCTTTCCTGAAATCTTCCAGTGCTTGAATGAGTAAATACGCTTGCATTCTAGCAATCACAGACAACCTGAGTATGCATAAAGAGCTAGGCAAGATAAAGGGAAGTAAACGCCTTATGGTGTCACATTTTTACAGTTGGCGAAAAATAATTCTTTTCACGATTTTTAAAACTTATCTTGCAGGGTGCGTCCTGTCGATATATTTTAATTAACTCTGTATTTCTTCAGTAATTGAAATGCAGTCAGCTATCACTGTCCACACAAGGTGGACTTTTACCTGACACTGATGTGCTGGTGCATCCAGAAGTGGTTCCGCTGGCATCACCTAGCAGTGCTGGAGCTGGCGAACCTGACACGGATGTGCCACTGCACCCAGGGGTGTTGGCGTCGATGAAGATTGCCTGAGGTGTCAGTACTGGTGCTTGTGTACCTGTACCAGTCGCAAGGAAATATCGTGGGGTTGAACGTCCCTGCTATAGGCGAAAAGTAATTTTGAACGAGCACGAGATCCATGAAATGTCCACTATACCACAGGCCCCCTTGCTTCTTAGTTGCAACTGTAATTGTCAAGAAAGGTGGTGCACAAACTGGTCATTGAAAAGCAACAGTTCTAGATGAAAAAAATCTTACTCGCTGATGTTAGTGCAAGCCAGGCATCTGGTGTGAAGTACTTCTTCAGCTTTGGCAATGGCGCTTTGCAGTCAAGTACGCAGCTTGGCAAACATTCAGGTCGAGCCTCTACATGACTTTCCTGCACCTGGAAGTTTCCATCAAGGGCACGACCTGCCATGTCCTCATCAGCAATGGAAGTCAGAATCACTGTAGCGGACAGAAAAGAAGACAGTTATAACTGCCAGCAACAGATGAGTAGTCTCTCAACAGTTGAAACGTAGAGGTGGAGTTATACTGCCTATTTGACACAATTGTTTTGTTCTGAATCAGTACGATAGAAAATTCATTGCCAAAAAGAGATTTACCAAAGATCCATAACTGTTTACATACATGACCATGTTTATGCTATGAAGTAGAAAACTCTTAACTAGGATAGCCCACCGGGAAGTACTGAAACTGGCTCGTGGCTTAAGATGTGCACTGCACAAGTAAATGTTGTGAAGCTTACAGTACAGTTGCATTATATTCAGCACATGAATTTTTTTACGCATATCTGAAATTGGAGTGCAGTACACAAAACCTACAGCAATCTGTAATTCTGTCGTAAACCTGCTCGAGTATTATGATGGACGTTTCTTTCATTTGCTTGCTAGCTGCCTCTGAAAGTTAAGTTCTACTGTTCTAGCAATCAATAATTTTGCTTACACTTTTCTTGTTCTTTTGAAGAGAGCTCCAAGAAAGGCACGGGCTGGCCACCTTTTCTGAGTTTCTTCAGCTTTCGCTGCCGAAGCCTTTTGGTTGGCCGTCCTCTGGTTTTAACCATCGGAAGCTTGATGGGGACGTCATTCTCTTCTGCATCCCGCTTCCTCTTGTTCCGTGTACCATTCATCTGCAAACTGTTCAATGGGACGTTGTCGTGTGGTTTGCTGCTGCACTGGTCGTGTTCACCGCAGTTGGCATCAGTGGTGCGTTCTTTGGAGCAGCCTGCTTCTCCCACGTCATCCCCCTTTCAGCCACGCTGCATTCAAGTCTTCGAGATGCCTGAGGCATGCTTGAAAAAAACTCTGGGCGGCAGTCTGCAAGTGTGTCGGCCAGAGCTTTTAAGAGTCTGCATGGCAAAGTTGTACCGTTGATTCCGGTTCATCTTTTTGATAGAGGGCCCGGGCATAGAAACAATTTCGACATTCTCTGGACAGTGGCTAATAATGGCATATCTGAAATCAGTGGGAGAAAAGCAGCAAGTCTGACAAGTTTTACAAAGTTCACTAGAAAATTAAAAGAGGCTGTTTTAAGACCAGTGTCCCCCCTTAAACCAACGCTTGTGGACTGCTTTGTCCAGACCAGGTTTTGTTGACAACTTCACACACACTGCCAAGAAATGCCTGCATCTTTGAAAATGTTGTGCAGCTGCAAGTCTGGCTGTGCAGGCAAACCTGATGGCAAGCATCAGGTTTGGCCCATTTCAAGAACTTCCTACTGATGAGGCAGTAGTACCGGGGGTTAGGTGCGGAGGGACGTGGTGGTGTTCTTCGGACTTCACCCACTTAAAGTGGTCGTGATATGGCGGTGAACAGCGAAGGCCCCGATTCCACCCTGGAGGCAGCGGATGGTTATGACTTTAAAGTCATTTGCCGTGAAGCCCAAGTCTCGGAGAGTTTGGACGCTCTCCCGGGCCCATATGCCACGGTAAGTAATAGTAATGCTCGAGACCAAAGGTCTCCCACCGACTTTGTCCAGTATCGACTTGTCCATGTACTCCATTGTCTTAGACAAATGCACTTGTGACAGAGGGGCTCTGGTTCCGACCACCTGTATGTCGAGGATCGCCGACTGGGTGTCCCTTTTAACAACCAGGTCGGGGATGCGTTCGCCTTGAGGTGTTTTGAAGTGTGGCTCCTCTTGGACTTCAAAGCCAAGTTCTCTCAGACGTTTGGCTATTTGTCTCGTTATGGTATCATGTCTTCGGATCCTCTCGTGGTGCGTGCGATGACATTTCTGAAGAATATGTCCCAAGGATTCCAGTTGTGTGCATCCGGCTCTGCATGTCTTGGGTACATTTTGACCTCTCTTTGTTCGGGACAGGCACGGCAGAGCATTAATTCGTATGCGAACCAACTCGATAAATTCCCTTCCTTTCAAAAATCTTGTGCCTTCGGTCAGCCACTTACTTGACCCGGAGGCATTCTTTGCTCCGGCCAGGGACATTCCATCGGCCGACGAATGAAGCTTGTCGGTCCAAAATTTTCGTATGGCCTTGGGTGTCTCCAATGGGACTCCTTTCGATGTACACATTTTTCATATTTATCTTCATGACTTCATATTTATCTTCGGTTGTTTTTCTGATTGCGCGATTGCTTTCCTCCATCTTCGTTAACTGCTTGCTCACCAAACGGCATGCGTACGGAGTCAAAACTTTTTCGCACTGCCTCTCGATGTCGTGTGAGGTGTTGTACAAGTAGAAGTTGCAGGTCTTGAGTAGTGTTGCAGCATGGCATGTGGTTTGCCTGCTCATGTCAGCTAACTTCAAAAGACTGGCTAGTGCTTCACGAAGCTTGCTAGATGACTTGAGCACTTTCTTGATCAGATTGTTGTGCGACTCCGCACTATTTGTTGTGTTGTCACCAAACGTGAATTCCTTGTCACAAATGTGACGGACCCACATCTCCGTTATATTGGCCCAGTTTTCGTCGAAGTACGCAACTGCCTCTTTGCTGGCTTAACGCTGAAGGTCTGCTTTCGCTTCCTGAATTTTTTCCATGGCGGGAGCATGCAGCATTTCTTTGAAACTGCAAATCATCTTTTGCTTCTCTTCGACCGACCTTCCTAAACGGCCAGCTGCCACGCCGAATGCCTTGACCACATGGAACTGGCAAAGCTGTACAGAAGGGGCACTTGTAAGTGTGTTGCGGATGGCATTTATCGCTGTGAAATCTTTGTCCACAAGTACTACCCGAGTCTCTTGGCTACTGGGGTTCTCTTTAACAAATGTTTCCAAGAGTTTGGACACAACGTGGTACTGCTCTGAGGCCACGAAGAAAGAAAGAAAGAAAAACAAAAAGGGGCATCTTTAGCTTGTTTGTTCGATACGTCGCATCAAGCAGAAGCACTTCGGGAAACGATTCAAACACACGCTGCATGTGCGCTGTCTGCGCCAGTAAGATTTGAAGCTGTTTGGCCTCATCGGTGATGGCAATCACCTTGTGATTGTTTTGGCAGTTAGCTATTTCCCGCATCGGCTGCTCAGCTTCGTCAGACCCTTCCAGACTCCGCTTCAAAGTGCACAGGTCTTTCGATGGGACGGTTTTGCCTGCGGAAGAGAACATATTTCAAGCAAATTATGTAGTTAATGTTTGTTACACCATAAGGGAACTTGGAATTCAAAAAAGCTGGTTGAGGAGTCCTAATGTGATAAGTTAGAGTATATATAAGCTATTAGATGTTAAAAGCCGTTTAAAGGAGCCATGAAGAGAAAACACAAGTTTGGTTCATTCAAAAGATTGCCTCGTCAGAATCATACTGACACCACTTTTAACGTAAACTTCGCTCAAATAAGCTACATAATTAGGAAAAAAGGGAATGGCCATGCGACCCACCAGCTCATTTCCCGCAACAGAACCTATGATGTCATTCGAGCCAGTTCTGCGATTGGCGGAGGCCGGCGAAAGTAAACGCAAATTAGGCAGAGCTTACAAGCTTGCCGAACGAGCTATTTGCGCTTAAATTTAGGGCTAAAGCCGTAAGAATGGTGGTAAGTGTAAGTTACGAAAGCACATGTAAACATAGAACTACCGCTTCGTACTGCTGTTGTTGGTACTGCGCGCACTATGCTTGTTTAGCTGCACAGAACTGCGGGGCTTTCGGGTTGTCTCAGACGACACTGGCCGATTGATTGACGCGACGGTGTCTTACATGAACATATTTGTCGAGCGAGCACTGTTTCACGAAATCATTTTCTCCCAGAACGAAAAAAAGGCAGAAAACGACACGCCACGGTATGGTGGCGCCATCTAGGTACAGTAACGTAAACAAACGCACGAGTACCTCAGTGCCAACACCAACGTACAGGGTGGAGACACCCTCTGAACGGTCCCGTGCTGCTGCAGTTGGGTCAACGTGCACAACACGTCGTTCTCGTTTCCCACGACACCCAGCAACGCGAAACAGATAAGATGATTCAAACTTCGCCAGTGTTGCGACCGGGCGTGGGCACCCGATCTGCGCTCCATGGCCTCCGACATACGAGTGGTAGCGTGTATGATGCGAGCGGCCAGCCGCTGTTGCAGCCGTGAAGAAGTCCAGAAGCCGTAGGCTAACGTAACTGTTTACTTCATAGCGAGAGGTGAGCCGAAGCCGAAGAACAATGCCCCGACGGGCGAGGTTACAATACAGTACTCGAGCAGAGCGACAGCATCGATTCGCTGCTCTAACAGGAATGAGCTACAACGCTTGGGCAGCTCTATTTATACCCAAAAGCGATAACGGTCAAACGCAACAAGCGGCAACACGCCACGAACGTCACAGACACACACAACGCTCTTTCCAGTGTTCGTTAGTCGTCGGTAGCCTCCGCGCACGTTGAGTCCGAGAGAGGGGAGAGAGGAGGACTCCGTTGCGATCGACGGGGCCTCTGTGTCCTTGAAGAGCGTGGAGACGAGCCTCGCCGCCAGCCGCCGAAGTTTTGAAATGCGCCGAGAGCAAAGCGTCTGACGCGGCTTGTCGCTACTTGTCACTGACATGGTGGCGCGTGTTTTCAAAGGCGCACAGTGGCTTCGCCGCACAGCCGAGGAGTGATGCGGGGAAGTACTGCGGCACTGGCCGATTCATAGCACCAGGTAACCCCGTTGCGGCGATAATTTTAGCGCGGTTTTGATACAATGGCTTGTTTCGTCGGCGAGCGAGTGGACCAAAATGGCGGCGCCAGCGCATACGTGTCTCCACCCTGTACGGCGGATGCGTGAATCAAGGGACCCTAGGCTGCAGAGCGGTCGGTTCCTGTGATGTCATTTGGGACCACGAAAATGCACGATTGAGTGGGAAAATCAAAATGTTTACCTAAATTGATTAATTTCTCAGTGAATAAAGCATCGTTTGCATTCGGACAAGCGCTGGGGTCACTATAAAACACGAAATCTTTCGAATAACACAAACTTGCATTTTGTCTTCATGGCTCCTTTAAAGGGACACTGAATTGAATTTGTCAAGCTCCCGTTTTTGCTTGCACTGCGTAGACTGGCTCAAATTAGCACACTTTTCATCATTTATCCGGTTGACAAATCGGTAATTATTTTACAAAGCGCGAAAGAAGAAAAACTACCATGCGTGGTGTGTGGCGGCCGCACCACCTCAAGGCGGTGATGACGGCAGGAGACACCCCGTGATTAAACGATGTCCAAGGTTAGCATTCAAACAAGTTTCGGTTTCGGTTCTTTAAAACAACATGCTTGACATCCGATGGCATCGTTGGGTGGGCATTCTCGATATCTCAGTAATCGTCGTACCGCGCTTCTGCCATGTTGTCGGCTGTAAAAATGCATAAGGTAAGCCTCCTAGGACGGCTTGGAATTGTAGCATTCACTAGCAGAGGCCTATGCAGTGCATGAACGCCCTCCGCGTCCCCGCAGACGCTCAAATGCCATGCGCTTTTCCCACATATTTGGAGCTTGCCTCCCTCATGCCTGTATCGTAAAAAGCGTGTTCACACCAGGCCAAGGGTCTGTTCATTCTGGCCTGTGCCCAGTGCCTGCAAGCAGTCGGTGCTTATGGCAACAGCACACCAACGAGAACTCGCTAGCGCGCCAGTGCCAGCCTGCGCGCGTTCTGTGATCTAGTTCGTGTAGCCATGAACGTTGCGGCCCCAAAAAAGCTGAACTGAGTATAGAAAACATCGGCAGAAAACGAAAAAGTTAACTTATAAAAAAAAAAGCACGTACCCGCGGGGATTCGAACTTGTGACTTGCAAAACACTTGCGATGACATACCTAGCGCTCCAACCAACTCGACCACAGGGGATTTTTTTTTCTTCAAAGCACTTCAACGCATCATATTCTCAGTGTAACAAACAATCACTTAACGGCAACTTTAAACGATATTTACATGCCAATGCACTTTCATTTCAATCAATTTGTTACATAAATCCAGAACATCATCGTCAAAACACATTTTTAAAACTTCACGGACCTTGCACACGTTTTCAATAAAATAACCACGAACGGATCAGGCATTTACATCGTTATGCCGTACCGCTACCCTGCTTTGCCATATTGCGTGCAACCCTAGAAGAAAAATGAGGTCGTACGGGATTACATCTGGCTGTAACTCGAGATAGCGGATGCCTTGAGCAGTCAAAGGTGGATCTTTCTTAATTGTTCTCTGCAGGACATCCCAGAAGAAAACCACATCCCAGCAGCAACAAAAGGGTCTGACTGGTCCCTTAGATACAAAAATCTGGACACTACCTGCTTGACAAACAGGTGTGTAAGCCCCAGACTCCCATCCCCAACTCTTCTAAACAAATTACTACGGCTCGTCCGCTCAAATGAAGACTGCCAGACAAACACTGCAAATACGCGATGGAACTTCTGTACATGGACTCTGGCACATGACAACACCTGCATAACGTACCAGAGTCTGGCTACTAAAAACGTGTTACACACGGTTGCCCGCGCAAAAATGGACAACTGCCTACCTCCCCATGGTAACGTGCTCGCACGCACCTGCTGAACCCTCTCCCCCCCAGTACGCCGTGTTTTCTTTATAACGATCTAAGGGCACGCTCAAATACTTGGATGGCGTGGTGAACCACTGCATACCCCATAAACCGACGGTGTTTCATCCCATTCGCCGTGCCACAAACCTACACATTTGCTCAGATTGACCTTGCTACCTGTGACCTCGCAAAATCTCTGTGTCAGAGGCAGAGTGTTGCTGACGCTTTCTTTATCCGCGCAAAAGAATGCCACATCGTCCGCGTACACCAGTGCTTTTATCTCGCATGCTTGCACGCAAAAGCCTCGGATACTGCCACTGGCAATTACCCTGGCACACAATGGCTCTAGGTAGAGAGCGCATAGCAGGGGACTCAAAGGACATCCCTGCCTCATGGAGGAGTAAACTCTTATCTGTTCTGTAAGTTTCTTGTTAACTATGATGTTGGTGGTACAGTTATTGTACGCCATCCTTATACCTTTGGTGACAACAGATCCTACTTTAACATGTTCCAGAATAGGAAAGAGAACGCTATGACACACGCAGTCAAAAGCTTTTTCAAGGTCTACCTGTACCATAGCTACAGTGCGATGGTCTGCATCGCAGTACTCGAGGATACTTGAAAAGATTGTTCTGCCCTTAATTCCGCATGTTTGATGCGGGCCTATTATCTCTGTTACAACACTTTGTAATCTTCTGGCCAAGACTTTCATGAGAATTTTATAATCTGTGTTGGTCAACGTTATTGGTCTGTACCCTGTAACCTTTATTAATATTTCTGGCGTCTCCCCCTTGGGAATCAAAACCGTGTGAGCTTTGGAAAAGGAAGGAGGCAGACAGCCAAGCTCAAAAGATTCCGTAATCACCCCATGAAGGAGACCCGCGATTTCTACTTTAAACTTCTTATAAAACGCCGAACTGATCCCATCAGGTTCCGGTGATTTACCCGAGTTCAAGTTGTCAATAGCGTCTTCGATTTCGCTCAGCGTGATCTCCCTTTCCATAATTTCAGTATTTTCGCTATCAAGTTGCGGCAGTACATTAAAAAACTCTGTTTCAAACCCGCTTTCGGTCGGATTCTTCAGTGCAAAAAGTTCCTGGTAATATTGGGTGAAAGCTTGCGCTATCCCTGCTTCGTCCCTGGTTAAAACGCCTGCCCATTCGATTTTGCTAAAATCTTGTTTTCGTGCATGACGCTTTTCGTCGGCTATGGCCCGCTTCGTTGGCTGCTCACCCGCTATTTTTCCGCTCGTGCTCTCACTGCAGCTTTGTATTTTTCTATATCTATCCTTTCGAGCTCCTGTTTTGTTTTGTTTATATCCTCCATAAATATTCCCGGCCGCTTTGTTTCTTCTTCAATTAAACATTTTAGGTTGCGGCGTAAGAGTGTTTCCTCCTATGTATCACTTCTTCTTATCATACTAGATCTTTCTATGGCCATGAGTTTTACTTTTTGTTTAAAGCACTCCCATGCTTCGCTTTTACTATTACAATTTTTTCCGTACTCTTTATCACAATAATTTTTGACGCTACCAACAAACTCTTTATCTTCAAGGAGCTTCACGTTGATTTTCCACAAGGACCAATTAAACTTATGACTACGCTTGGTTTTCTCCCCTAGGGATACTGCTACCAAACAATGGTCGCTGAAAGACACTTCTTGAACTTTATATTCTTGACAACTAGGCACCAACTCAGCGGAGACATAAATGCGGTCGAAACGCGCATGACTCGCGCCCTGAAAGTGTGTATAATGTACTGTTTTCGCTTCTTCCCCTACCAAAGCCACATCATTCAGACAACTGTCTGCCACGATTTTGGCAAGCAGTTTCGCGCTGCGATCTACAGCTGCGTTCTGATTTGACCGATCTTTACGCTCGCACACACAATTAAAGTCTGCTACTATTATTAACACTCTCTCGGTTTCTAGGTAGTTTACTATACTTTCAAAAAACGTGTATCGCTCAGCAGGTTTTGTCGGCGCATATAAACACACGACTCTAAACTCAATGGCAGCATAAATGAAATCACACAAAACAAACCTACCATCCTTACAGCTGACAACATTTTGCATCACTACTTCTAATGACTTTCTAATTAACAGGCAACACCCAGCTGAAAACCCGGACGAGTGGCTCACCGCAACGATAACATTTCCCACAAATGGTTCCACCATGCACTCTGTGTGTGGTTCGGTTTCAACTTTCGTTTCCTGAATACCAAGAATGTCCAGGTGATTAAAGAAGACACGCTGTTCCGCTTCTTTTTAGTCCCCAAACCTCGGACGTTAAGCGTCCCTATTTTTAAAGGTGCTTTCAGATTCAGATTCATTTAAAAAGTGAAAAGCAGACCCATAAACCTCGTGAAAAAGAGAGAGCAAGCAAACACCAAAGAACTTACGCTAGCCACCATACGCCAGAACCATTTTGTCCCCTCACTCGTTCACATGCAGCGGTCAGCCGCTGCCTCCATCGTCAGGTTTTCGTTCGCGGGTCAGTGAAGTGGATCGCTGCGAGGGGCTCCCAGACTTTTTTTTTCCTCCCCGCGACCACCTTCCAGTCATTCTCCAGCCGCCGCAGCCGCTGAGCCTCGACAGCGTCGTCCCCCGCGTCGCGGGGCCTTTTCCCAGAAGCCTGTGTCGCGTCCATGGCTTCTCCGCTGTCGCTCCCCTCCGCCTTCGCCTGTCTCACCTCCTGCTCCTGTGCTGCCTCGCCGTCCTCCGGTATCGGGTTTGCAGGCGAAACCTCCTACTCCATACCGCCACGCTTTCCGGCTTTCCCCTCAAGTGTCGCTCCTTGCGCGGCCATCTTGGCCCCGTCGTCGTTCGTTGTTGCGGCGGCCTCCGCTCGCGCTGCGACGTCGGCACTGCTGCGCTCGTTGTCGGGCGTGCTCACCGCCGCGGTCGCCGCGTTCTCCGCTTCCTCCTCGTCCATGAGGTTACTCGTGGTGTCACTCACTCGCCCGTTGCCCGCAACGCGCGCATACGTGCGCACGCAGTCCTGACGAGTGTGCCCAAACCCGCGACACTTAGCACACTGCGGGGTCTGGCAGTCGCGCCTGATGTGGCCCCTCATCCTGCATCGCGGCCACGTGGGGGCTCAACCCGGCACCACACACAGCACAGCCCCTTCCCCATACGCGAACAGGTCGGGGATCGAGTCCAGCGTGATGCCTTGGTGCAGGGTCATTCGAACCGTCCTCGTGGTCGAATCAGGAAGATCAAACCCTGCCACCTTCCATTCTTCTCTCTTTACCTCTGTAACGTCCCCGAACTCGCTCAGCAGTTCTCGAACAGCTTCATTTGGGTCGTCAAAGGGCACCCAGTGCACCTTTACGGTGACCTCTTGCCGCGTTGGGTCTATTACTTCGCAATAGCGCCCTTTCACCTGTAGTCCACCGCTCCTAATGAGCGTCTCCTTCGCCTCCGGCGTTTGCAACTTAATAAGCCATACGTGGCTCATTTGATATGGGCCAATTCCGCTTACCGCTCCGATGACGCCGAGCTCCTCGAGGGGGGCCCGAAAATCTTCGATGCGGTAGGGCCTTCCTTCCATGTCACAATGGAGAACGACGCATGCCTGCATCGAAGGGGTCGTCACGATCGTCGGCAGAAGGAAGCGGTAGCCGGCGGGCCGGCCGGCCGGTCGCCCGTGAAACCGGTCTTCCGACGCCGCTCCTGCTCCTGCTCCTGCGGAGCCCTCCATCGCGCGACCGCTCCCTACAAGAACCGGTCGGCGAGTGACTCGACCACAGGGGAGCACTGCCGACCTTGGAAATGTAAGGTATATAATGTATAACCAGTTTACACTTTTATTTGGTTTTAGCATTCCAAGCAGCTTAGGTGACTATTTGTTTTGCGCTCGTGCCGTGAGCATCCCCCAAGTTTCCACAATACGGCGCAATGCATTGTGGGTTAGCGGCCATTTTGAAGTTCTTGCTGAAGGCCAGTCGAGGCAGTCGTCGCAGTTTCGCCGTCGGTGCTGCCGCTAGCTCGGTTTCATTCACCACATCGACACATTTCGCATTGCTTTCGGCTACGAATGTAGCCAGTTATGTCACCTCCTCCTCAGGACTACGCCGCTAGCCTAAAAGGTAGCGACAAACAGCGTTACTACGAAAAAATCAAGTTGTGTGGAGTCGACCCGTTCGTTCTGCGCGCAGGAGACTGCACGACGGATTTGAGTTGGTGGCCGTGCGTCGACGAAGCGGACGTAAATGAATTCCTTGTGTTGCGAACGAGCTTTCTAACAAGAAAGCAACTGAAGGCTAAGAAGGGATTGGAGTCCCACAATTTCGTGACGAGCGGCTGGGTGCGGGAACCATGGCTGAAAGAAGTATCGACATCATGATACCGCGATTGCCATCACACAGGTAACATTCCTTTTGCTATCCGCTTAAGATCCTCATTTTAATGCATTTTGTTCTCCCCATAAAGTACTGATATTATGTACGCACACTGGTGAATCACTCGCAGGGCCTCAACCAGACGCCACTGACTGCGTGGGTGCTCGCCAAAAGCGACGGCGAGATCCTTGCTGCACACTGCACGTGTATGGCCGGGAACGGCGAAGCATGTTCTCACGTAGCCGCGCTTCTGTTCTACATGCAGTACGTCGCACGTGCGCGCCAAGGTCGCTCGTGCACCGACACGGACAACTCTTGGTTACCCCCTCACATTCGCAAAATTCACGCGAGGCCCGTCTCTGAAATGGATTTCGCGTCCAGTGCCATGAAAAACGCCAGCTTGAGGCTGATATGAACACTTCTTCTACCGTAAAGCCTGACACGCAACAAACTGCACCGGCCCCGACAGAGGAAGAATGGACGTGTTTTTTGTCCAGTTTGATAAAGGCAGGGCATCGCCCAGTTGTAGCCAGCACGCACTCAGTGTTCAGTGATGGCTTTGTGCCTGCTGTTAGGAGCTGCAAAGGTGCTGATTTGCGCCGCCTCTATGACCGATCTTTGGAGCTTTCAAATCACGAAAGTGTGGTTTCATACTGTGATGACCTTTACAGTAATGTAACCATAACTACAGAAGCAGTGAAGAGCATTGAAAAGCCAGGACAAGAAGGCAGGCCATGAGCACTCAGTGGTTCCAGTACAGGGCTGGTCGCGTGACGGCATCAACTCTGTATGATGTTTGTCACACAAGCACTGACACTCCGTCCCTCAGCCTAATCAAGCGCATCTGCTACCCCCACCAGAATCAAGTAAATGCACCTCAGCTGAAATATGGGAGGCAGAACGAAGCTAACGCCCTTGCGAAGTACCAGCAGCTAACAAAAGAGCTGCACCACGACGTGGAGTTTCACCAAGCAGGGCTTCTAATCTCGCAAGAATATGTTTTTCGGGGGGCAACTCCAGACCTGCTTGTGAAGTGCAGCTGCTGTGGTGAGGGCACAGTAGAGGTGAAATGTCCATGGACTGTGAGGGATGGGCAGTTGTGCGATCTCTTGCGTGAAAAAAGCAGCGGTGTATCGGAGTGTGAAGGGTCGCTTCGCTTGAAAAAAAGTCACCGGTACTACTACCAGATCCAGGTGCAACTGTTTGTGTGGAAAAGGGAGTACTGCGACTTTGTGTTGTGGACCTGCACTGAGGTACACGTGGAGAGGGTGAAGGCAGACACGGAGTTCCTGCTTCCTTTGTTACATGCAGCAGAGGGATTTTTCAAAACAGTCCTGTTGCCTGAACTTGTGTGTCGTTGGTTCACAAGAGAAAAAGAAAACCAGCCTCCTGCTCAAAGCCTGCCGAGCACATCTGCGCTGGCTAATTCGGCTCAACCAAAGTGTACTTCAAATGTCACAGACGCCAGCTTAGGGCAGTACTTTGTGTGCCGGGAGCCAGAAAAAGGAAGGATGATTGCATGCGACAGTCCAGCATGTGCTATTACATGGTACCATTTTAAGTGCGTTGGGCTAAAGAAAGCGCCAAAAGCCAGCAAGTGGTTCTGCGATTCCTGCCGTGCACAACAGTTTTTAACCATGCCATGGAAACCTTTTCTTCTGCAAATTCTGATTGAACATGTTTACTGTGATATTTTACAATATTTTTATGCCCTGTGCAATATTTTCACACCACCAAGACAAGTTCTCGAGTGTGCCATAGTGTGAAAAGTGTTATATAGTTACTGTGATATTCATTGGAATTTTTAAGCGTTTAAGACAGTGCTGTATGTATACCACAGCATAGAAATTTTGTAAATGTTTTGAACATGCAGCTTCTGTGATTAGTGCAATTTATTTTATGCCAATGAAATGTTTGTTTTGTGTTTTTGCCCAAAGAGAAGGAAAACAGATGCATGAAAGGTTTATTGTACAATCCACTGTGATCACTGGTACTCTCTTTTTTCACTCAAACGGAACAACAGAGTTACACAAATTAACCAGGGCACAACATACACGAGCAATCTTGTCGATCTGGCATTCTCCAAATTTGTTGCACTGTAGCAACTCCACTGGCAAGCTGCCTTTCATAATGCTGTATTTGTTGCGCACTGTACCAATGACTCTCTCTACACGAATCCTTACATTTGCGATTTCTCTTGTCTGCTCAATTTCGTGACTAGACAGTTGTGTCTTCCCTTTTGTAAAGGCTGGCAGCACGAGGGAGGCATGGCGCATGCCAGCACTTTCTGCTATCAGGAAGCCTCAGTCCGCAAGAACAATGTCACCATAGTCGAGCAAGTCCAGCACCCCACTCTCTTCTGTGATTACTTTGTCACTTGCGCGTCCCCCATATGCTTGTGAAAAGAAAGTGACCGCACCTTGGGGCGATATCCCCAATAGAAATTTCACAGTGTTATGATGTTTATAGTTTGACCATGTTTCGGCTCTGGTCAGGTACGAACTCGGCCTGTCAGTAAATATCTCAAAGCAGTCGAGAATCACTCGCACCTTACAACCAAAACTGTCTACGAATGCAACCGGCATTGTTTTCATTACTTGCTCTTTTTCTGGCCACAGCAACAAACGCCCTAATCTGTCCAAAAACACATCCAGCCATCTGTCGCATATCCTGGATATTGTTGACTGAGAGACGCCAAATCTATACGCCAAGTCTTGCAGTTGGCAGCCCAGTCTTAGTCTCATCAAAAACACCATCATCTCTTCGAACTGGGTGAGTGCGTGTCGTGCACTATGGGAAACATGATCTTTCACAAGGCAAAACACGGAACACAACAAGAAAAATGATGGCAGCCCGGTATATAAAGGCCACCCTGTTGTTGTCTCCTTGCAGGGATTCCTCTGTGAATGTCAGTGGTTGCAACGCCTTTTCTGTCTCAGACAGCTTTTGTTGCAATTGAAGAATTTGGCTCCTCATTGTGTCGATGTCACTCCCAAGAAAATCCGTCTGGCAGCAAGTATCTACAGAAAAAAAAAGATGTCAAACAATATCACTGTTATGTTCCACACCAAGTTATATATATATATATATATATATATATATATACATACATACATACCGAGCTTCGAATATAAGACAGGGTATGACTTTGAGACTACTGATTTTGAAAAAGAAAAGAAGTCACCTTATATTTGAATAAATAGAGTACCTCCCAGGTCCACACAAACAAGTCCCGTCCTCTTAGCAGCTCTGTGAAGTATTGGGCACGAGGAACCTTGTAGGAATGAGTAACAGGTTTGCGAGAACGTTTCCTAGGATGTTTACTGCACTGTTCAGGCTTGTCCTTGAAACCAAAAACAGCATCCGTTTTTCTGTGGTAGACACACTCAATGGCAGATTTGTCTGCAATCAAAGAAACCACATGCTGCGTGTAGCCCAGCGTGGAGGCTTCAAGGAGTAGTCTTTTTCTCGTAGCATCGCTCATGCCTGAAGATGTTGGGCTGGGACCCGCATACCTTTGAAGTGTGCACTTCGCTGGCACTGTCAGGAGCTCAGATGTTCGTGCATGATCGTAGCCTTTTGGCGGAATAGGGCGCCAAATTACGCATCTTCTGATCTCTTCCTCCGAACAATACCAACCGGTAGCTAAGGTTATCGGACAGCCGGAAGCGAACCCGACTGAGAGCCAGCTCTCAAAAGCTTTCCCACCGGCCCGGTTTCCAGTTTATGGCCTCCTGGTGAGGTGGACAGCCCTTTGCTTGTGCCTAACCAAGAAGGAGTAGGCTGCAAGTGCGGGACTCGCCTGGCACCCATCTGCATCGGCGATGACATTGAAGGAGGGGAAGGAGCCTGCCGGGTGATCTCGCGTGATGGGCACCTTGCGAGTCTTCTTTTCCACTTCCGCTTCATGTTTGGTCTCGGAAAATCCTGAGAAGGACAGAGTGATGCCATGGGTTAAATCCAACATCGTAGAGCATGGCCTGTAGAGACGCAACAAAGCGGCTCACACTGGTGGCTGCCTGGCCATGGATGAGCTTCGCCAGGACCATGTCTGGCTCACGGAAGGTTCCGATCTCATCTCCCATTCTGACACGTCGGCGTCGCAGAAACTCGGGCGAATCTCCCTGGTTGGGCTGACCAAAGATGGGGGGAGTGGAGGTGACGGTGATGGTGCCAAACACGTCATCGATGGTTCTATCGAACAGCTCAGTCTCACGGCGCAAGACCAGTCCCCGAAAGTCGTCACCGAGATACTCCTCCTCCTCTTCCGTAATGCTTCCCTGTAGTGCGAAATGGTCAGTCATATAGTCAGCCATAAGCGAATGATGCCATGTGTTGCCGTGGGCCGTTAGGTACGAGCCTGAGCCAATGCGGTATGGCACATGGAAAATCTGGTCCCCATGCACCTGCAAAGCAGGGCAGGCATAGTCGGCCAAGGCACGGCAGAGAAGACGGACAGCCCCCTCCAACAGTGCAGACAGATCAACCTGGACCAACAACATGATGGCATAGGCCCAAAAGTCAGTCGCACCCGGTGTGGCTTCCCAGGATTTCTTGTCGGACTCATGCCTGCAGACAGTCTCGAGCCAGTCAAGAAACTGGGGCCAATCAACACCGGTGTTTGGGTGGAAGACATGAAACCACCGTTCGAAGATAGCGCGCGGGGCGCCCTCGTGGGATGACATGCCTATGGCCAGGTCGGATGCCAGGTCTCGCTCCACCGAAACAAGATCACCGAAGACATGCTTGAGAACCATGTAATTGTCCTGGGACTCATTGTATATAACCCGGACCTTTTTCCCCTTCTTTATGGCTTCAGGCTTGGCCGAGGGCTTCAAGGGCAGGCTGTCAGGCGTCGTGTCAAAGGCCAAGACCTTCTCGTTGATCATGACCGTACTGGCCTGCATCCTTCTTGGAGCCTGATGGCGAACCGAAGAGCGTGACAAGTGGTAGGAGACTAGCGGACGAGGAAGTCTGTTGCTGAGCCACGGGGAAGTCGGCGTGATATCCGGAACGGTCACCTGCGCAGTGTCCTCACCATCTGCGGTCAGTGGGAGGCCAGCAGACATGCGGAGGAAGATGTCGCAAAACACGTCGAAATCAAATCCCTTGAGCGGTCTGGCAACAAGCTCTGTAAACCCCTGGGACCCCTGGAACGCCATCCATAGTTCTCTGCCCTGCGTGCCTGCCATCTCTATACACTGGGTGATGACAAACAGGTTGTCATCTAGGCGCCTTCCCCTACGGAATCTGTTCTGCAGCTCTCCCAGGATGCCACTCCTTTCTGCCCAGGTCTGTATACGACCGCGGAGCACCTGAGCGAAAACCCGATACAGCACCGGGGTCACCGTAATGGGCCTGTACGAAGTCCAGCTGCACCGGTTTCCCGCCCCCTTGTACAGGAACACCATCTTTCCTTGCCTCCACTCCTTGGGTACTGTCCCAGTCCTCAATATGGCACTCAACATTTCTTGCAGTGCCCGTCGTTGTTGAGGGCCTATTTTCTTCAACAGGGCTGCTGGGAAATCGTCCAATCCTGTCGCAGTCCCTGCCTGGATGTGCCTTATGATGTTCATAAGTTCCAATTCTCTGACAGGGCCCAGCCACTCTTCAAGCTCTGTACTCTCTTCTTCTTCACTGGCACGGGGCAAATCAGCTGTGTCTCTGCGCCGGAAAGCTTTTCTGATCTGCTCCGCCATCAAGTCACATCCCTCGTCCTCTGACAGCAGTTGATCGGACTCAGGATGACGCAGGTCTTGTTTAGGTGGTGCATGTTGGTATGCCCGCTGCAGATGCCGCCAGAATTTTCTAGGCGCGTCCCGGCCACTCCTCTTTAGCTCATCCAGGAACTGGCGGTCAACTGCCCTGATCTTCTCCTGGATTACGGCTGCTGCCCGATGTTTCTTCGCCATGTACCCTTTCCAGCAGTGCTCCCGGACAGCTTCCGGCTGCCGCATCCTGACCGCCTGTCGATGTGCCCGGCAAGCCTCTTTTCTTTCACTCACCGCGCGTTGGACCTCCTTATCCCACCACCTTTTCAATCTGTATCTCTGCCGTCGGCCTTTCCGTCTTGGCTTTTTTTCCAGCTCTTCACGTACCATTTCGACGAGGCGTGTGCATTCATCTACCGGTGACGCTTCCAGGCGTTCCGCCATACGCTCAACTTTGCTGTCTGATAGGCGGCGGCCATTCTTTGCCCCCACGTCCTCCGTGGATCTGCCTCGGCGCCCACCGAATTCTAGTAAAAGACTGTTGTGGTCGCTCCCTATGCTGTGATCCCCCTGCTCATCAATGATCATCCTGGTGAGCTTGTCTCTCAGTACAGGAGGCATCACTGCGTAGTCGATGGTGGAGCTTCGTCCTGCTGTGGACCATGTGGTCTGTCCCACACATTTGGGCTCAAGGTTACCTAGAACGAGTCCCAGGTTCTCTCCCATGTCCATCAGCTTTTGAAGTCCGTGGTACCGTCCAGGCAGTCCACGTGTGCATTAAAATCTCCCACGACGAGAATGCGATGATCCCCACAGAACGATTTAATGTCCTCCTGTAAACACCTCCAGAGGTCTTCGTTCTTCTTTCTTGCCCCTTCTCCAGTCCACATATATGCCACGCCCATCGCCGTCTTCTCTCCCGCGAGTATGCCAGTCAGCCACAGGTGTTCTTGGCTATCCGGTCTGGCCCGCATCCATCCACCGTCCGGTGTGAACAGAACTCCGACCCCACCCCCTTTTCGCCCCCCTACATCTCTGTTGCAACTCTCCCAGCACAGACCTGTGTGCCCTGGTGGGCCCTCCGCTTCCCGAAAATGAGTCTCCACCACCGCGTATACACTCAACTTCTCCCCTTCCATTGCCCTGTATATCTCTTCCCACTTCCGTTCCGTTCTGCCCCCATTCATGTTAAGGAATGCGATTTTCTCGCTCCCGTTTGTCTTCCTCCCCCTCCTGGACCTCCTTCGGGTCTTTGGGCATCCGGCCTCCGTGCTTTCCACCGCCATGTCCGGTCCTGCCCCCTCCACGCCGCCCGTCATTGCTGCCACTTCCTGTTCGCCGTGGGGGTGTAGTTCTGTCTTAGGCCTTCCACGAGCGTCTCCACGGCCCTCCACAGGGCTTGCGTACTGGGGTAGCGGCCTCCTTTTCGGTTGTTGGGTGCGGGTGTCACTGGTGGGCACTGCTTCCCTAAAAAAGGAGCTACTGCCTCCGCCATCACCCTGGCCACCCGCTGCCCGCCTTCATGCGAGTACCGCACCCCGTCCCTTGTAAAGCAGTTTGGGCTTCTTAAAATTCAACTGCGCACAAATTAACGAGGACGTGAACACACTGAAGACACCACAAGCGCAGACTCACAACTGGTTTATTGTTACAAAAATCAGAACATTAAATACCCAGGCGCCCCACATACGTCACATTCTCAGCGCTATCGGCTGCACACACAAAAATAAAAATAAAAATAAATAAAAACTCAGAAGCACACGAATGACAGATAATTCCGCGACGATAACACCATCACACATGAAATATCCTCCCCCTGTTCACCACGCATGCCCTGAAGAGGCTTCAAATTCATGTTTAGTGCCCATCTATGTAGGCGACTTCGCGACTAAGCAAGGCAATAGATGGGTGACTAATACATTCTGAACCAGCTTTTAAAATGTGTCTGGCTTCGACAATTCCATACCGCTTGTATGTGGCAAGGTATACATTGGCCAAACCGGGCGTTGTTTAAATACAAGACTTAAGGAACATAACTGTTCGAAAGAAAAACGGGACCTGAGCCACATGTCTTCCCATTGCCGCGCATGCGTTCCTGAATGTACAGCCGTGAGCTGAAGTAAACGGACCATGGGAGCGGTGGCCAAAACTAATCGCTGCGCCGTCTGGTTGCGCGGCGCCTGCTGTCGAGACCGCGCACAGCGCAGGCGCGGCCTAGCAGTACGGCACACATGCCGCTATCGCTCGCTTCTTCGTGATGGCCTCGCGGTTCGATAAAATGACGCCAGGGGAGCCGCGCCGCCCTTTTACTGTCTGTGGGTCAACACACCTTCTGTGAAAAACGGCGCGCTGGCGCAATCGACGGCAACGCGGTTCCGCTGGCAAAGTTGGCGCGCTGGTGATTATGTCGGGCGTAAAGCTTTTTTTTTTTTTTTTGCAATCCCCCCGCACCCGCTTCGTGTCATATATTGAAGCAGAAAATGAAGCAGGAAAAAATTACTGGACAGCCGAAGAAAATAAGACACAACACCATTTTTGTCGGTTTTGTGGATAGACGCGAAATCACAGCCTGCCGAGAATATCAGCGAACTGGGAAAAGTATTGATGCTAACCTTAAATGCCAAGGTTTTGACAAATACTGCTGTGTTTAGGTATGTACTGCATTGCTTTATGAAACTTAGTTTGCCGCATGCGGCATATTTGCCATTTCGCAAGTGCTCGGGAAAATCCAGCTTCGCAATGTTTCAAGTTCGAGGCACCGACACATACATTTTATGTTCAAAAACTATATTGCGATATGAGATACCATTGAACCACGCCTTTCATGCCGAGCGGCTATCGAACTGCATGCAAACTACATTTTTAGATTAGATTTATTTGCACTTGAAAACATTATTGACAGTTCTTGCACACTTCTGTTCCACGAGTTGAAATTGAAGGATTTGATCCAAAGGGGGTCGTTCAGTCGACGGTTGAAGATAAAAAGATTACTAGCTTATGGTCGTTGGCATGCGGCAAACAAACGATGGTATACTTCAAAACAGCCAAGGTTATTTATACATACTATTTTACAAAGCATTGCAGATGGCTGTCGTTCTTAGATGGGGATCTGCAGACAAAAGGAGGAACTTTAAGGCACTTGGGACTCCGTGGGTCCCTCCGCGATACTTCGAAATTCGTTCTTTTTTTTCCAAACCCTGCCGCGAACTAAAAAAAGTGGATTTGCCGCGTGACATGTTAGAATAATAGCCTCCGCGCAGCACAAATTTTAAAGCTGGCTTTTTGCGCAACGTTTCAATTATGCAGAAAAGCCACACTCAAAGGGCGTGAATAGAGATATGTGTATGAGCGACTTTGGCTGCAAGGGTTAATTGTGCGACAATAGGACACGTATCAACATATTTCATCGTGGGGTCCCTCACCACTTTTGCAAGCCCAGGAATCTTTGGCACGCTACCGGCCGAGTACCACTGGCATAAAAAGTCAGAGGTCGGGCAAATCCCAAGTCCTGCGGGGAGCCCCATTTAATTCACCGTGCCATAATTTTTGTTTAATTACAAAAGTCCCGCATCCCAAAGAGACGTCTCAACCGACAGTGAGGAGGACCTATCAATTAGCCAATACTAGGCCACCGAGCGTCCACAAAGACAGTCAATTGTTGTGTACACAAATAGCCATGGGACCCAACTCTGTCACTCTGATGCAGAAACTCGAAACTCGAAAAACACGTTATTGAACAACCCGCCGCGGTGGCTCAGTGGCTAAGGCGTTGCGCTGCTGAGCACGAGGTCGCGGGTTCGATTCCCGGCCGCGGCGGCCGCTTTTCTGATGGAGGCGAAAAGCAAAAACGCCCGTGTGTACGAGATTTCGGCGCACGATAAAGATCCCCAGGTAGTCAAAATTAATCCGGAGCCCTCCACTACGGCGCGCCTCATCGCCTGCGTTGCGTCGGCGCGTTAAACCCTACAATCAATCAATCAATCACGTTATTGAACAAACAAGACAGCAGATATCAACTGAGAAACTTCATCACTTAGCAAACAAAAAAACTCCCCATTTTTGAATAAAAAAAGGCTACGAGCCCAACGCAGCCACAGCACGCTATGTGTGGCCGCGTAGCACCATTGCCACTTATCAGGTGAGTCGCATCGTTTTCAATCATAGGGCGGTGCTCGGCAGTGTTCCTCTAACTGCGCGGCGTGATTCCCCTGGCGTCCATTTATCGGAGCGTGAGACAATCGCGAAGCAGCGAGCGATAGCGGCATGTGTGCTGTACTGCTAGGCCGCGCCTGCGCTGTGCGCGATCTCGACAGCAGGCGCCGAGCAACCAGACGGCGCAGCGATTAGTTTTGGCCACCGCTCCCGTGGTCCGTTTACTTCAGCTCACTGCTGTACCCCTGAATGTACCCCTGTGTTTGAGCGCACAACCATTTTATTCAGGCATAAGAATCAGCAGACAAGAGAAATTGTCGAAGCCAGACACATTTTAAAAGCTGGTTCAGAATGTATTAGTCACCCATCTATTGCCTTGCTTAGTCGCGTAGTCGCCTACATAGATGGGCACTAAACATGAATTTGAAGCCTCTTCAGGGCATGCGTGGTGAAGAGGGGGAGGATATTTCATGTGTGATGGTGTTATCGTCGCGGAATTATCTGTCATTCGTGTGCTTCTGAGTTTTTATTTATTTTTATTTTTATTTTTATTTTATTTTTGTGTGTGCAGCCGATAGCGCTGAGAATGTGACGTATGTGGGGCGCCTGGGTATTTAATGTTCTGATTTTTGTAACAATAAACCAGTTGTGAGTCTGCGCTTGTGGTGTCTTCAGTGTGTTCACGTCCTCGTTAATTTGCGCGCAGTTGAATTTTAAGATGCGTCAATACCAACTTGCCTAACTTTCGACCCTTTTACAGTTTGGGCTTAACACCTTTGCCAAGTCGAGGAAACGGGCCCCAGATCTCCTGCACCACGCATGAAGTTCCTCGTTAACCAGAACGGTCTTCGCCTGCACCTCTGTACCCTTGGTCGTGACCTCAGGTATTGAGCAGACTACGAGGCTGGCCTCCTTTCCCTTCCACATTTCCTCCAACCTGGGTGTCAACTGTTCCGCCTCTCCACGTAGCACCTCGTTTAGGCCCACGTGTAGCACGTATGACCTGGCTACGTTCCGGGCCTGCATTTCGTACAGTGTGACGAACTCGTGGGCCTGCTTCGCCGTCGCTTCTCTCCTGTAGAAAAATTCTACACTATCTGGGATCCCAATATCTCTCACCAGTGTAGCTGCCACCCTGCCAACATTTCCGTCACCAACTACCAAGACTTCTCGCAGGAGGCCTGGGGGGGCCTGTTGCTTGACTGCTGTACCGAGCTGTGACTCGTCCCCTCCTCAGCTGACACTCTCTCTGCCGGCGCTGTCTTTTCTACGGACGTCCCGCTGATCGGAACTTGGACTCGTGAGTCCAGCGTCCCGTTTTTGCCTCCAGCGCCTCTTGCTTCCGGGATTTCCGGGTTTCCGTTTCCTTCTGTCACTGGCGGAGTCTTACCCTGCTGGCTTCCTGAGTTTGAACCGCAGGAGTCTTTATCTCAGCTCGGGTGTCTGTCAGCCGCCGGGTGTTTGTCCTCCAGCTGAGCAATTTTTCCCTCCAGCTCAGCAATTTTGTATCCCAGTTCTACCAATTTGGCTGCTTCTACCACTTTCTCCTCTTCCAAGCATTGGACTCTCTGCATGAGCTGAGCTATCCGGGTCTTATCTCCTGCGGCCTGTTGCATCTCCCCGCATATGCCGTCCAGCCGGGAGGACATCTCCCTCACCACTTCTTGGCTGGCATTTTCGATTCTTTGTAGTCTCCGGCACATCCCACACGTCACTTCCTTGCTCGGCTCCGTTTCTTCAGCAGGGCCATCATTCTCCACGGAGAGCCACCCGCAACTGGCACACTTGGCAATTTGCCCACTGACCTGCATGTTGTCCACTAGCGCCCTCTCCTGTGGAGCAGCGGAAGCTGGACGCTCCGTGTAGTCTCCGGTGGCGCCACCCTGTAACACCTGCGTTTACTGGTGGCCCGCAGTGTCTCCAGCTCCCGATAGGCCTAGCCCCTTGCCTTCACGTCGAAAAACACCACCGCTCACCTCCCAGTGCGTCCATGCTGTGCGTTGCTGTTCTGTGGTGTCACCGCGCGTCAGCAACTCTGCAGACGCTTCGCCGCTCCTGCCACGTGCACTCACTCGTGTGGCATACACTCACTCACTCATCACACCCTCACACACCGCCATAACACACACCACCATGGCGCTAGACTAGCTCAGTCTAGCCCACAGTCCAGACTAGCTTACTGCTCAGTCCTCAAGATCAGGGACATCACCCGAGAAGACATAGCCATCAGTGCTCTCGTTGATGTGTTCAGGGAGGTCACGGCGCACCAGATCAATCTTCTCCTGTACCGGCAGTCCCGCCGGACCATGCGAGCGGGGGGAAGGGGCCAGGAGTGCCGGAATCCTCCCACAGAGACCAACGGAACTTGACTCTCTCGCAGCTGAGCCACAATAGCCGCAGGTTTCCATGTTGGAGTGTACGACCTTCGCGGACTGGAATGGCGAGTCCGAGGAGGCATGACCTGTTCCACACCGCACGGGCCACCTGAAACGCACAAGCGCATTCCCATTGAAACTTCGATGAGCGCCTGTCTCCCAGAGTGCCAGAAGACACGGAAACCCACACTGATAACTTCAGCCCAATTACTATCCGGTTGGATAACTCCGCGCCTTAAGAAAAATGCCAGCGCCCGCCGGGAGTCTCGGGACTTAATTTTGCCCACGCGCCGAGCACCCGTGCAAAATAACAGCTTTGGAACTTAAATTCCCTGATGTCTCCGTATTTCTAGGGAGGCCCCAGGGCTTGGGAGGCCCATGGCAATCTCTGGCATGGGAGGGCCATGCCATAGATTTCAGTCAGGTGGCGGAGAAAGAGATTCCTTGTTGGCTTTCTATGCATCAGTTACTCATCAGTTACAATCTTTTTGACTGCAGTGGGCTGTGTTTGTCTTTATGACAAACTTTCACATTTTCTTTCTCTCTGGCAAGTTGTTGGGTGAGCCTTCTGCTTTCCAAGCACCGGTTGGCAACCTGGGATCGAAGCCTTCTTTTTACCATCATTAGGTAACGACTTGCTACCTTGGCATTGTTACCATTGCTGGTTTGCATGGAAGTGCGACGTCTTTCGTCGATCACCTCTTCTAGCACAGCTAACTCTTCACGCATAGATGGTCGTGGCTGGTGAGGAGCCGAGGCCCTACGAGCTGCAGGATCCTTACACAACGTGTTGACAGCCAGGACCACTTGCAAGGATTATAGGTTGAAGATAATAGGCACAGCTGGCCAACGCGATTTCTGGGTATGACATCCGGGAACATAGTCGCTTTCAGGGAAGTGGTTTTTGCACACTACTACAGTCGATGAGGTCGTCACACGGAATACTTTTCCACCACCTGGAGCACAGTTCCTCATTACCAGGAAATTGTTAGTGCGAAACATCCGGTGTCCTGCCTTCTTGCGACTAGCACAGCAGCAGGCAACAATAAACCATGGCTACACTGCTCCAGTGACTATGTCTGAGCTAGCCGACGCATTGTTGGCATGGGCGGGTGCCTCGTCCGAGAAGAGTTCAGTTGATGCAACCGGCGTTGTCTTCATTTTGAGCTTCCAGTATAACCGCAGCCTCGGTTACCACATTACGCCCGTGACGTGGCGAAGTCCAATGAATTTTTGTATCTCCTGTTCATCAGTATGCACACTTTTGCCTTCTTGCAGCGCCGAATATCGGTTTGTCTTTTCTACTAGTTCAGTGAATACACTTTTTGGAACGTATCGACGGAAATACTTGAACAGCGACAACATGTTTTCGCCAACCTCCAGACCGATAAATTCATCGCAGCTGAATGTTGTGTCCAGTTTTACAGACTTGATTTATTTGCCAAGTGCAAGACGTGAGTGCTTCGCAGTCATCTGCACTTTCATCCTCGCCGTCCAGTAGGTCTGGCTCGGGCTGCTCGAACTCATCGCCGCTCCCACAAAACTACACACTGGACAAATTTCCGTTGTCAGTGTCGTTAAAATGTCTATCTGTAATGTCTTCCAGAAGCCCGGAATGCGCATTATAACAGGAATAAAATTAACTTGTTTGGTGTGGGCATGCCTGAGAGATAAAAGAAAAAAATGTGGTGAAATCAGACGCAGTGGTAAGCACGACTAGGTGCCGAAGACGATCCCTAGCCCTGCTGTTGTCAAAACCGCACACACAGAAGAAACTGCTCCTCGTAAATAACATTTGTACGCAATGACGCTACTTGAAACACATGTATTCTTCAAAGGTATCTGAAATCTGTTTTAATCTAAGTACGATATATGCTGGGGATTTTACGTTATATATGTATAAAAAAAAGAAAACTGCACGTACTCCCCTCGCTTCGTGATTTCTTCCCCCCCCCCCCCCCCCCCCCCCCCCCCCCCCGCACGGCTTCATAAAACACGGGACTACTTATGGCGATGGCAGTAGGGCTTCTGAGACTATGACGATGAGAAAAAATGATGCCGTTTCGGTTTCGTTTTTAGCTGAAAATGCAGATTTTGGGTTGCGTTGTCATTTGACAGCACCAGGGCCAAGAGGGCTAATGTACCCTGGCAGCTCCAAACACTAAATGCCTGCGATGCACTTGTGATGCAAATTCTCAGTTACTGTTCCAAGACAGCCCAGACATGCGGACATTCTGTCGAAGGGCACTGAACAGAAGCCCGACCAGATTGCTTGAAGGGTTTCTTGTAAACGCATAGACAAAACCACTCTCAAGGAGGAGCTTCACAGCATAGTGGACTTGCTGGTGAGCAGCAACGCATCACGTTTCATCGCCAAGGAATTTCTTCCCACTTCTTTTGCAAGCTCTGCGCAAATTTTTAATGGTACTGGAGAATTTCAATCCTCTTTAGGACACTGCAGGCACAGAAGAATTGCATTTGGTCAGGCGTGTTAAGTGAAGGCATTTCCATTCTGTTGGCAACATTGTTGAAAACCACTTCCGTGTTGCCTTAACACGAATGTTGCGGTTTCAGCTGAAGGGCTCAGCTTTAGGTTGGGAGGGTGGGTAGTCTTTTAAAAAAGAAATGGCTGCGATTACCTCATCTCTTTGGGTTAAAAAAGTGAACCAGATTTACCTCTTGGTATTTCTGGAACGCGTACAATTGTTTTACATTCTACCCTGTCATTGTGACGGGCTCCAGTTGGTCATGTCGCCTTCAAGAAGAAAGTTCCGCACATTCTTGATGATGCACGATTGATCAAATGGCAGAGATAACTGCCTGTCTGGGCTGCATGAATTAATGCGCTTAAGATCGTCACGCTAATCTTGTGATTATCCGTCACAAGTAGCACAACATTTATTCCACAGTCCTCAACTTCCTGGACCACATGCTTCATCGGCTGATGGAGCACATTACTGCTTAATCGATTCATGAAAAAAAGAATCCACATGGTATTCTGTAAGGAGTCAACAGCCCCTATTATGAGCATAGCGTTGTTAACATTCTCCTGCCTCTCTCAGTGACACCTTGTGTGATTTGCTGTCCAAAGAAACAGTCCACGTTCCTTCATTGGTGTGGTGCAGCTGTCGCTGTAGTAGGCATTCCATTTTGCAAAAGAATTATTTTTTTTCCAGGACTGAACAGGTTGTTGTCTTGTTGAACTTTCCAGCTGCTCAATTAATCAGTCCTCTTGGCAAAGTCTTCACTCCTTAATCCAGAATACAATGTGTTGTTCTGAAAGCCACCAACCGTCTTCTTGAGTTCCGATACTGCTGTCGACTTGCATGCTGGAGTCGCGTGAAGCAATGCGGAAACCACCCATTCATTTCTTTTCCTTAAATAGTTTGCTGCTGCAGAAATTGTTTCTCGGGCACTATTTTTTGTTTACAACGCTGCTTTCATAGTAAAATGCTACTCCAACAGCGGCTGGAAAGAACATGAAGCTTACGCTGGTTTGTCAGAAATTTCCATGATTGAAATCATCTGTTTGAAGTATCGCCATTTGACTTTTTTGATGTCTTTTGCTCCCGAGCCACTCTTGTTGTTTACCTTCTCCGGTACGTGTCTTTCAGGTTCTTAATTTTTTTGCCGTGTTGGCCTGTGTGAGAAAAAGAGTTCAAATTTTTAATTGCTCCCTCTTACACACATGCAGGAAGCAAAGCCATTGCACGCTGCCATCAGGAATACACCATCTATCAGGTGGCACACTAATTTCAGTAATCCAGAATTTCACTTCGCACGGCACTCCTTCACCAATGCATGTGCCAGGCCTAGTGCACAATTTTTCATGAAGAGGCCATAGTAGTAAGCAATTTATCAAGGGCGACAGAGCAGCTTGGCACCACAGATCTAAAGATGGAATTTGGAAGCGAGACGTCTGCGCTGTAAGACATTTCGGAACTTGAATGGAAGGAACCCGTGCAGGTTTCGAAACGTCTCTGTGTTTCACCTTGACTTGGTCAGTGACCGCATCTTCATCCTCATCATGATGTTTGTGCCTCTGCGCACATTACGGCCTCTGAAGTGTTGACACACTTGTTTCATTCAGTGGTGCTTCCGCCTGCTTCTTCTTTGCATTGCATGCTTTTTCAATATAACCTCATTTCTTTCCCGGGCACTGAGCTTGGAAATTCCCGGCTGCCGGCATCGGAAGCACAGTGGCGGAGGCACCAGCAGGCGGTCGGTTGCGCAGTTGCGAGTGATATGACCGAATCCCCCAAGCGATGACATTGCGTGGAGAATCCACCTTGTGGTCGCCGTTGCGGCGTTGGGGGAAATGGTGCCGCTAGCGTCGACAACGCACCGCTCCTGCCAAACTGGTCGCGGTGGTATGACAGCTGGAGCGCTGCTGGGTGAAGCGGCCAGCCGTGGCCCTTTGGCTGCGCAAGTGACGTGGGAACGGAGGACGCCGCAGCGGTAAAGGGGGCCGGTGGAGTTTGGCCACATGCGTTGCCGCGGGTAGGGCAGAAGGCAAGGTCCCGGGCAACTTGATTGCCTGGCGGAGGTGGCGGCCCGTACTGGTGTCGGTGCCACGCTCACTTCTTGAGGTCGTTGGCAACCTTGGCCAGCTCCGAAAAGGACGTGAGACTCGTCCCCTCCACCAAATCCTGCAGTTGCGGGTGCATTTGCCGCACTACGCGGTCCACTTTCTCATACGCGGGGACTTGTTCACCGATGCACATGTAGAAGGTTGCGATGGTGTATACGAATTCCTTCAGGCTCTCTTCGGGGTGCTGAGTGTGCTGGTCCAGTTCGTCCTTCAGCCTCCGTTTGGCGTCGAGGGACGAGAATTCCGACACAAAGGCAGTTTTAAAAGCGTGCCACTCCGTAAACCCGCCCACGAATCACCACCACAACTTCGCACTCTCCTCGAGTGCTGCGGGCACAACGTGAGTAAGGCCCTTCTCTGTGGCCACGCTGGAGATTGTACAAAATGTCTCTAGCCACTCCAAAAACTCTTTGGGCGACTGCAAGTCACGGAATCCCGAGTAGCGCGGAAGCTGCGACGCCGCTGACTTGAATGCGCAATCGTGGCCGACGGGTGTTGCAGCTGCCGCGTCGATGTGGGCGGCGGACATTGGTGCCGCCATTACGCGCTCCCTCGCGACAGCCGCCACTTGCTCACGCTCCAACGGAGATCTGCCCGTCTGGCGTAGAAGTTCCTCCACCGCCGCTTGAACGCCCGGAATTGCATTAAGGTCCATCATCCCGGACGAGCCCCCACTTGTCAGGGTTCGCAACGGACGCACACAGCAGATCCTGACCGAACGTACACCCTTTATTCCACACAGCTCCCTCCACACACACCGCTCCTGACTCCTCACTCTGGCTAGGGTGTCTACCCTACTCTAGCGACCCCCTTCGCCCGCTGCTGCTGATGATGATGATTAACTGGTCATACCCTTTTCAACGGGTTGGCACAATAAGTGCTCTGGCCAACTAAAACAAACAAACAAAAAAACAGGGAAAGACAAACGCGCACAAGAGAGTACCCTTCAGTGTTCACAGTTATTGCATGTCTCGGTTGAGCACTCCTGCACAACTGTCACACCAGACGATGCCACTGCACAATGACCTCAAACCACGCACACCGTGGTCGAGCACTCGAGTGCGCTGTCAGTCTGACACCTTGACGCGATTGTGCGCGACAGTCCACCATTGTGTTAGGCGCCGCTTTGTCACCCGGGCACTCGATTTCCTTTCTGCGGGGTTGTCGCTGGCCTCTTCGCTATTGTCACTCAGGTGGACGAACCCAAGTGCCGCCGGCAGGGTTGCGCCCTCTTTGGGGTGCGGCAGGAGTTGCGGGCGCCAGAGTGCGACATGATGGATCGTTTCCTCTTGGGCTCTGCTCATACAGCATAATGCAGTCTGTACCTCAGGGGCCAAGTCGTATTGCCAGCAGTACACCTGCATTCGTAGTGCCCCTGCCCATGCCTCAAACAGCAGTTTGCTTCCATGGCTGTTGTCATAGAGCTGCTCGGCACCGATCGCTGCCTTGTGTTGCCGGTAGGTGCGGAGTGTATCCTTTTCCCCCATTCCCGCACGCCAGGCTGCCTCCTCTGCGTTTTGGACTCGGGAACGCACTTCCCTGGTGTACGCTGCTGCTGTGCCCGCATCGATGGGCCAGCTAAATATGGTGCATTTTGCCTTGATACGATATACCCGCTGCACCCGTTTTGTGCGGACGCATGTAGCAGACAGGTAATCGAAGGTGCGCCGTGCCGACCGCTCACGGGCCATGAACCGCAAACGGCCACGGAAGCTTAGCTTGCTCGACACTTCCCGGGCCTCAAAGCTGGGCCATCCAACGTCTCCCTGTATGGCGTCGTTTGCCACCGCACCATGACATCCCACTGTGGTGTGACCAACTTCTCGCTGACTGACGCCTTTCCAACGGACGTGGACCAGCTTCCACAGGTCCCGCACCATGACATATCGGCTGCAGCCCCACAGGCAGCGGCGCCGGAAAATGCACTGCGCCCTGAGGGCTGCCTGGCAGACTTTGGCCTCATGTAGTTCATACACGTTGTCCTCAGTACACACTGTTATGCCCAGATATTTATAGGACGTGGCGACAGTCGGTTGCTCTCCCTGCAATGTCTGGACCGGTTGTTCAGTCATGTCCCCAGCTAGTTGTACAGCCATGGACTTCCGTTGGTTGCACCGGAGGCCAGGTCTCTGGATCTCCACAGAGCAAATGTTCAGCAGTCGTTGCACATCATGTTCGTTCTCTCCCATAAGGACAAGGTCATCAGCGAGACCCGGCAGGCGGCGGGAATCATCGACTCCGGTGGTGCTGTGCCTTAAGCCACAGCCCAGGTTTGGCTGAAGGAGGGACTTTTCCAGGCTGGACACATACAGCAGATAGAGGAGGGTAGACAGTGGGCAGCCCTGTCGCAAGCCCTTCTGGACCACGGCGGTTCTCTCCAATTGCACATTCCCAAATACAGCCGTGACTGTATTGCCCACATATATTTGGCCTCCTTATACTGTCCAGAAGAGGTTCCCCGTGCACGTAGCGCCATCTCTTGGCACTCCGTAGTACTACTTTTAGCACAGCATTTTACGGGTGACATACCCTGCTGCATAGTTTGCAAGGCAGCATGAACTGCTGTCAGCAACACAGCTGGCAATAAAAAATTCAGAAGCTTCAGCATCATCCAGCCTTCCTTTGTTCATGAGCTTATCTAATACGTCAATGGTGTCTGGGCAACTTCGATTGGATGGCATCCTGTTATAGTCTGGCATTGAGCTTGCCAACCACTTCACAAAGGCAGTTTCTAGTCCTACGAGGCTTTTGCCAGATCATAAAATGCAAACACATTTAGTGCGGCTGAAAACTGGGCTGGGGAGGGGTGGTCATTGTTTCCATTCAGCTGTCGTATTAGGCTGACCAGGTTCTCTAACTTGCCCTGGCTAAGCCTCGATGTAAGGAGGTTATTAAAACTGCAGAAAGGTATTCACCGTGTCGACTGTAGCATTACACGGAAAGCTTTCGCAGTGCGCTCACTTAAAATCCTTTTTCTTTCTTTTTTTTTGGGGGGTTTGAGCATGCCGTTCCCACTAACTAAGGGATTTTTCTAAAAATGCAGCGTCAGCAGGATTCGGCCTCAATGGATGTCAAGATTGGAACAAGATTTGGCATCCGCAAAATGAACTTCTCAGTCTTGTCTGCACAACCGTTTGTAAACTCAACCTGCTTGCGGCGTACAAACAGCCCTTTTAGCAACTCCTCAGTAAAAAGCACTATAGTGCTAGTCCAACTCTCATTCTTTCGAATAACTTGTAATTTTTTAGAAGTCGTTCGGAAAGAGATGAAGGGACGAGTTATTCGGGAAGACATGAAGCATCGCTTTCAACGTCACATTGGCACAATAAACTTTCCATGCTTCTTGAATATATCTGGCATAGGCACAGCTGTCTGGCGATTTAAACCCAGTGCTTAAAAGTGCGTTTCGCAAGTTCTTGATGAGGTGTGGAATGCTAGAAAAGAAGTGGAGAGTACGAGTGTCATCCACTGAGTGAGGGCACTTGCACTCGATGTTGGTGAACTCACCTGCATTGAGTTAAAAGAAGGATGACGTGCATTAAACCAAAAAATCAGTTCATTTGTTTGGATGTGAAAAGCTGCGCTGCAGCACAACAAGAGGATGACCTGCCCTACAAATCACTCACACAGTGATGGTTGCCTGTAACGAGTCTGAAACTACGCTTCTTCAACATCCCTTTCTGATATCAAGGGATACTTTATTAAGAAGTTTATCGTGCTTTGGGTTCTTTGTCGGGAAAATAGCTAATCTGATTAAGGTACCACAAGGCCCAATTAACATGAAGGTGCCGATAAAAAGGTCATTTGGTCTGTTGATCATTGACTACTTTTCGCTGGAGGGACATTCCAGCCATTGCAGTAAGCCGTATTTCTGGAACAAAAGCCATGCCTTGCTTCCTGCTGCCATTTTCTCGTTAGTGTTTGTTTTCCCCAATGCGACAAGCTTTTGAAGGGTCTCCTGTGAGGCAAGTTGGAAAGTATCCTTGCAAAAGCGCTTGATGCCTTTATGATAGGACGCTTTCCGTAGCGAGGACTCCATGATGTTGTCACCATTTCTTGCAGCCCCTTTGGCAAACTTTCGTTGCTGCCTGCGCAGTGCAATTCCAGAACCTGTTGGCTTGTTCTCTGAATTTTCCATAGCTTGCTATCACCCGCTCAGTCTCCTTGAAGGCGATGGTGGTCGTTTTTCTTGGGCGTCATCAGTAAAGCCCAAGAATTTCGATCACGGGTCATTCTTCACTTTGAAGCTGTGTTGCCGACATGGTTGCATGTTAGCGAGGCCATCCAGGCTCCTGCCTATTGGTAACTGTGGAGCCTAGAGCCATTCTTCTTCACCTGCAATTATAACCAAGTACTGTGCATTTTCTGGGTACAAGGGTAGCATATAGGCAGGTAACTATTGGGAAAATCGACGAGTCCAACCCATGGGTAGGAATTGACAAAAAGTGCAGCTGCATGCGCTGCCAGATTCGCTCCGCACAAAGTGTTTTTCGAACTACTTTTCCTCACCAGCTTACGAGATGCGCTGTGCTCAAAAGAGCATGAAGCATTCCCAATTGTTGCTGGTTTTGTACTTGTCTCCCATACCGAGGTATACTTGGTCAGCATGTTTCAGCACCAACTCCCAGTACTGTCTTCAATTTTGCTTCGGTGGGTGGCCAAAGCGCCGTCGGTGGCACTTCCGTTGGCGCAGCAAAACCATACAAGACGCTTGACCTTGGCTGAGCTTGAAGGTCACAAGGATGCTACCAGGCGTGTCCTGGGTCTGTACCTTGAGTAGTAAGCTTCACTTAAAAGGTCCATTTTGCAGTTACAAACGAACCGCTTGCTTCTTGTGCGATGAAGAAATACGAGCACCCCTTCAGTGGCAGTGATGCCTAGCAGCGGTCCTGGTGACAACATTGTGAACGCTCATTTGTAGCATTTCGGTTATTTAAAAAGTCATTGTAAAATATGGATTACAATATGGGCTTGCATCATCTTATAAAGTGAATCTTCCAAACAAAATTCTCCATTATATTGGCTACAGCATTCACTTCAGAATTTCTTCACCATGGTAAGGAAATTCACAATGTTATGAAGTACTTTGATGTGCGCATTGGAAAACAATTTTTATAGTTGATGCCCTGTGTAAGCACTCTGTCAGAGTCAGTCTAAAGTTGTGAATGTTAAAGTTGCACCTTTGAGAAACATTGAAATGCTTGTGTTGGGCTGTGTTTGTACTTATTGTGGGAAAAGAAGCCATGTGTGTTGTCCCACATCTCTTTACCGTAAAGGACAGACCCAGTGGTCATTACTACAAAAGGAATGCAAATATTCTTGACATCGTGGATTGCACATAATGTATGAGTGTATTGCTTTGTTATGCACAAAGCTGAAATTTGTGCGACAACTTTTTTGTGTGTGTGTGCTACTGAACATTGCGTTGTTTATTTATGTAAGAAGCCCCTTGGCATTTCACCGTTTTCTTTGTGTATTTTTTAGTACACCTTTTGCTAAAGCCATTGTATCTAGCAGTGTTTGACTCCTCATTTTGTATTTACCTGATGTCCCATTTCGCGTCTTTCCAAGACGGCCAAAACGTGACGCTGTGAGCTGCTTTGATCGCTCCATGTGCCACACTTCACTGCTACTCTGTAGCCGTGTGCTAGCTTCAAGTTCCCACGCCTCCTCAAGTGACAGTGCGCAGCTGTTGTTATTGTAGGTGGAATGAACATGTTCCACCCACAGAACTTCCGTAGGAAGCTGAATTGGAAGAGGGGCAGTGCAGGTTTTTTCGGGTAGGCTCACTATTTCTAGCGGTGTGAATGAGGCATCCACCAGAACAGAATCCAGCATAGGATTTATTTTCCGCTTCTTAAGAGCCCTGTGGAGCCCCACCAGGTCATCTCTTGTCATTTTGACGCCAATTCTTTTCGTGCTCGGCACAAGCACTTTCTGCTTCCCTTGCTACCATGCTTCACAAAGTTGAGTTCAGAAAACTCGAAATGGCTTACATTCGACTTTTTGGAGCCAGTGTTCCATGACCTTGCTCTTTCAGTGCAAGATGTTTCAGTAACAAAATGAGTGCCCGAGAGCACGGCATCAAGCAAAAACTGAACAACGCGGCAACGTGCTTACATACGCCTGTGGCGCCCTGCGCGGCATTCACACCCGTCCTCAGTAATGCCCGCATCACTTGGGAGTATCACTACAGACGTCTTGTACAGCTTAGACTGGGTGAAAGATGCCTCCACTGATGCCTTCACCCACACATGATGCTCCGTCCGGCGCAGACGCGCTTGGTGCACCTTGTTTGCTTTGAACATCCGGTAGCCCGATTTTTTTATGCTTGTCAGCCCCATGCTTCCTTGCATACGTCGTGATGCAGGCTTCACTGAATGATATGGGGAAATCCCACAGTTGCTTCGTCCACAGTCCTTTTGGTATCCTTTCGAAGAAATGTGCAATCTCCAGGGCTACCAGGGCACACCTGAAAAGTGTGGTAATTAAGGTGTAAACGTTTTATCACACACAGCAGATGAAGGGAATTTTAGTGACTAAAATTAGTGTTATGCACAAATTTTTAAGATGTATTTTTTACTTTTTCCCTCTTTCTTTACTTAGACAATGTCTAAGAGGGTACCTGTATAAATAAATAAACAAGATGGCACTGAGGCAAAAGGCAAAAAATACCTGAAGGGGCCTCGGTACTTTCACAACAGTCACACCAAATACTTCACCTATTAACAGCTGGCAGCTGCAAGAGCCTTTGTAGGACTCTATGAGCCTTGTTTTACGGCTTGGGAACAAATCATGACAACACTTTGGATCAAACCTAAAAAAAAAAAAAAAAAACCTTCGTTGCATGCCCCCGAGCGAGGGACACGAGTAAATGCAGAGCATTGGGGGTGGTCATGTGGCATAGGTTGTGGTAGTTGGCGGTGGTAGTTGTAGTTGTTGTTGTCAGGGGGTTGAGTAGTTGGGTTGCGAGACGAGACGAGAGAGAGAGAGAGAGAGACAAGCGACGTAAGTACGTAACGAAGTTCGGCGTCGGCAGCGCGCCGTCTCGCCGCCTTGTCTTCTGCCGCCGTCGATGAAGAGGATGGCACGATGTCTTGAACTGGTACTGCAACGCTGACGTTGGCTCTCGTTGCAGTACTGGTTGTAGGTGTTGCTTCCATCGCTTATGAACTTCGACGACGACCAAACTCGAGAGTAAGCAGAACAGAGCGCAGGAGTAGAATGTAGTGAGCCGCACCGATACCCGCTTTATATTCGTAGCGCGCGCAGTAGAGGGAGAGGAGGTAGCACCTGCTGCTGCAACGCCTCTTTCAGCGCCGGAGCACGCGCATGCGCGCCCGCACCTGTTGTTGAGAGCGAGGAGGAGCGGGGGAGGGCCGCACATGCTGGCTGGCTGCGGACGCCGATCTCCAACGGACGGGTGACAATGTGAGTTAAATGCTCTGCATTTAAAAAACAGCTCAGTATTCAAATACTCAACGTGACGCCAGTTGATATATTTAATTTCGGATAACGTTGTGCGAGGTAAATACCAGCGGAGATAGTTCCGTTCGACGTTAACGAAATGGTAGCTAAATAATAAACGTAGAGCGAAATATACACCATAACAAATAAGCGGTAGGCTGCAAATGTCCTGTACACGGGTGCCGCATCTTCGACGCGAACACAAACTATCCCGTGGCTCGAGTTGCCTGCGTTTTGCTTGCAGAAGACAATCTTTCATGGTGCATGCTAATGCAAACTGGATACTGCCACGAACCATGCCCTGTGTTCTGTTTAGTTATGTGGTTTGTTGGCAGTGTGTGGCTGTGCCTGGGTTTCTTACCTAGGTTCAAAGTGAAGCACATGTTTCCCTCTCTTTCTTCTGCGTGTCACACAAGCAGTCTTACTTGGTAGGCACAGTGTCGTGCCCTGTCGTCACTTGACTAGAATTCTCTACTTTGTTCTCGACGTAATTCGACTGTTCCAGGGAGTACCGTATTTATTCAATTATAAGGTAGTCACGATTATAAGGTGAGGGTGCAGTTTTGAAAGGGAAGGTTAGGTTAGGTATAACTTTATTCATGCCTTCAAGTCGACGGTTTTTACGCACTGCAACGCGGGCCTGGCATCGACCTAGTGTTTGTTGTTACTCTGCCCATCGCCAATGCATCCCATTGCCGGGTCGCCTGGTCTGTGTTTTTCGAGCGCACCCCAGTCCTGCTGGACGGTCCGAAGTTCAACGTCCTTGTCGTTGCTGCGCACTGCTTTTTGGAGTTTTGGCGGATACGTCCTTGACTTCGCTTCGTCTGGCAACCGGACACAGTCCCAGAAGATGTGCCACTGGTCTGCCAGACCCACTTGACACACTTTGCACAGACCACTCAAATAAAGCCCTGGGTGTAACACGTGCAGCGTTGCCAGCGTGAGGATGGATCCGGTTTGGAGCTGCTGTAGCAAAACGGCCTCCTCCCGGCTCAGTCCATGGTGGGAGGGGTGGCATTACCCGTCGAGCTAGGCGGCAGGCCTTGGTGATTTCGGTGTAGCTTGCTAGGCGGTCTTTGCTCTCAAACCACCACGGACGGTTGGTCTCGGGGGAGCGGAAGGCAAGTGCACGCGCCTCCGAGTGAGCCGTCTCGTTGGGGTTAGACGTAGTTGCGCACTCGCCCATGTGCGCCGGGAACCACTTGATGCGGACTTTCTTTTTTGAAGCTTGGTCTTTCCGATGATGGCGGCCGCCTGGGCACACACTCGACCTTTGGCGAAGTTGCGCACAGTGGTTCTTGAGTCACTGAGCATGGTGCAACACTCGGCCCCGGCATCCATGGCGCCCTTGCACCGCACACTCGGTGCCGCTTGATGGCTACCGTGACGGAACCTTTTCGTTGGTACTCCGCCGCGTCGACGTAACATGCGTGCTCGTCCTTGACGTGCTGCTCGACGAGGGTCTTGTCCCGCGCCGCTCGCCATTCCTTGTTGTATTCTGGGTGGACGTTCTTGGGGATCGGGTCCACTCGAATGCAAGCTCGTGCATCCTCGACGATGTCGCTCGGCTGCCAGTCCGGTGCTCGGGGGTTGTAACGCAGATTCTTGAGTAGCTGGCATCCCGTCTTGGTTGCCGAGAGGCGCTCTAGCTGTGCACTCAGCTGCGCCTCCTCGATCTCTTCGAGGGTGTTGTGCACGCCGAGTTGGAGTAAGCGTGCCGTGCTCGTGGTCTCCGTGAGGCCCAACACCGTCTTGTAAGACTTGCGTATTAGCGCGCTGATCTTGTTGTGTTCCGTGACCCGCCAGTTGTGGTAGGCAGCCACGTACATTATATGACTTATGACAAAGGGGTGGTCGAGGTGCACGAGGCTGTCCTCTTTCATGCCCGCTCCACGCGTGGAGACTCGGTTTATGAGGCGGGTTCCCTTCGCCGCCTTGCCGCTGAGCTTGGCCAGGGTTTCGCCGTTGCAGCTGTTCCTGCTGATTAGCATACCCAAGACCTGGATTCTTGATACCTCGGGAATCCTCTGTCCTGTCACGGTGATGATCTTGATGCAATCGCAGTCTCTTTGGGGGATCTTGCCCTTGCGTCTCGGTGACTTTCCAGACCATTGAGTCCAGGTAAAGGCCTTCTTTCTCGAGATAGTCCTGCCATCAGTTCGCGATCACGTGCTCCAGCACCTTGCCCATGCATGACGCGAGCGAGTTAGGCGGAGGTTGTCGAAAGTAAAAAAAAATCGCCATATATACAAATGTATAGACACACTGAGCTTCGAATATAACGTGGTGTATGACTTTGAGACTACGGATTTTGGAAAAAAAGCCTCTCCTTATATTCGAATAAATACATTAGTGTGCTTAAAGGTAAATGCTCAATACTCACAGGGCAGATGCCGCAACATTCAATTCTCCAACATTCGTCCGTGCGCGTCATTTTGGTGACTGCTGCTTTGCCACTTGTGCAATTCCTTGAGTTTTTAGTGGAGCACAAGTTCGCTCCAATAAACTTTTGTTCCTTGAAGAAACCTGCATTGTCCTTTGCTACGTGATGATATTACCCTGTAATACTCAAGTGTGAAAAGTATTATTGCGCTTGGAACTTTTTTTGTCATTGCTGCTGTGCAGCCAGTTTTTACTTGAACTCGGCTGAGGCTTGTCAGAACACGTTTGGCTGTGAATAGATGATGTTAATTGTGTCGCATATAAAAAATGGAGCGAGTGATGAGCAGTGCTGTTGTGCTATCCGGGCGAGTTCTTGTGTTGAAATCTTTTTCGCAAACCTATTTGTTGTAACTTTGTTGTGCTCATGTCATCATAGATTAAACATTAGAGGGACAGACAGCCGTTTTTTGTGGAGCGAGTGTCCTCTAGCTCTAATGAAAGCCCGCGTTTTGTATAGTGCAAGGAATTTCTGAATGAATTAGCAGAAGTAATTTTAATTGGGCACTAAACTTTCTGAAGTCTGAAAGGTGGTGCAGTGTGGCGTTTAAACGTTACAGTATCGTTGCGTAGTGCTGCGAAGCGTGCCTGTTTTGTTTACTTTTGTCGTTTGTATCCAGTCTATGGCCGTGCCCGGCTCTGTGTTTGAAGTGGAGCCCGTGTTTTGTTACCTTTCGTTTTTATGTTGCAAACCTGTAAACACCGCAAGGTAAACACCAGGGCTTTCAATTTACTGACACCCATTTGTACACGTCATGTTGTTTGACTGCTCCATTACCGCTTGTGTATTCTTCGAGTTCTCAGTGAAGTACAAGTTCACCCCAATAAAGTTTTGTTTGTTGAAGAGACCTGCGTCGTCCTTGTTTCAGTTTTAACGCCTGATTCAAAAAACGCACAAAGGAGTAGGAAAGAGTGCACTTTATTATTGATTTAGCGGGGGACAAGTTTTATTTCGCATACGGTTAGATGCATGCTGCCGTGTGGCTCAGTCACGGTTGCCAGCATTCGTTTTGGCAGCATACGTAAGTTTGGTGGGTCTAAAAAATCGGCTTACATGTGTGCTGGCGCTGTATTAGGAAAACCTGTTTGGTTCAAGGTGCTTTAAGTAATGCCCTTTTCATTTTTTTTATTTAGAATAAAGAATGGTTCTTAGGGTTGTTCTTTTTCAGGTTTTACATATTTTCAAAATCAAGGTGGGGGGGGGGGCGGTAAAAATCGGGGGCTATTTTTTAAATTGATAATAGGGGAGAAATGGTTTTTTTTTGTAAAACCACACCAAAACTCGTGTTTTCCGCGTTAAATCTACAGATGTACTAAGAAGTACAGCCAGTTTATTTGATCAGATGTCACGCTCTTAACGCATTACTATTGGTGTTTATTTCGCGATGGTAATCGGGGTTACTTCAGATATTTCTAGCAAATAAATACCCTCGAAAATTTGGCATTTGTTTGGAAATGAATAATCAGATATGATGACAGTAAAGAGCATCGATAAGTTCACAGCATTTTGTTCACGAAAAGCTGCTCATCAATTTTTTATGCATTCTTGTTCACGTACGTTATCTGCATGCGCAACATGTTGGTCTCCATTCGAGACCTGTTAGAACGTACCTCAGCTGGAAGAATCAACATCACAACTTCTATCAGCTGGGCTATAGTGCCTAGAATATGGCTGGGCATAGAAATTCCAGCGCAGCATTTGCCAGCCTGGGGTTGCGAGCGGCAGAGTCATGCCAGTACTCAATGAGCTCGAAATATGTGTTGGCTTGCTTCCAGCAAGTACTGGTTGAGAACGGCGGACCGTCAGCCCGCAATTGTGCAGATCGCTACTATACTCGGTTACAACCCAAGAACGGCACCACCTCATGTAGTGTATCACTCCGCCAAAGCGCCGGACCCGTGACGTCGGTGCGCGCGCGTTTTGAAAGGGGTTTGCTAGGAATGCGTGATATCGTCTGCCTTGTCTCGCGCAGTTTGTTTGTCGTCACTGGAGTCGTTTATTAGCATATTAAGTCCAAAAAATCACGGGAACGGCTCGCGCCATGCCCAAAATATTCCCAGTAACGCCCTACTTGCGCCGCGCGGAGAAACATCCGGCTACGGTGATAAGGCACAGCGGCAACTTCCGGTGCCGTTCTTAAGTTGTCACCGAGTATATGAAGAGGTCCATTTAGGGAGGAATGGGGTTTAACCCGATTCTCCTAAATCGTGTTTGGGTTTAAAAATCGGGTAAAATCAGGTTTTACTCGAAAACAAACAACCCTACATTTTCTGCTCAAAAATTGGTTGGCTCCAGTTTAAAGCTTGCCTGTGATCATTCTCGCCATCTGAGTGAAGTCAACTGTCACACAAGAACCATATGCCAGTGACGGTACAACGCTGAAGGTCACCGACGGCCTGGTTGACGCACTGCTGAAAAGAACTCCGTCATCAAGCACTTAGCCTGAAGGAGCAAACAGAAAACGTTCGTTCAATACTGAAGGTTAACTTTTTGTAAATCACGTTTGTGTGCACGTTTTTGTGTACCTTGCTTAATTGTTTAATTTTCCTCTATGCAAGTGAAATCTTTCATTTCTGGTACTTCTTTACATTGCTGCTTGCGACTTGATAGCACAAACCTGTCACTGTGTAAGGAATCGTGAATATTTCTTGCTAGCATTCACGTGCCGCGAATGAAACGGCCTCTTTTATTTGCCTGTCCGTAGAAGCAGTTTTGAGCAGTTCCAGGAAGTACAAAGCTGCTTTCACAGTAGAAAGCCCACGAGAAAATAAAATACGGGGCTGCTCCAGAGCATTTCTGATAAGTATTGATGTTTTTTCTGCTTTTGTGCTACTAGAAAAATGTCCCCCCCCCCCCCCACTTCCCCTCAAAATAGATAGTTTTTGGAAGTTCTGGTTATATATATATATGTGTATACTTAAGCTAGTTCTCATGGGCACGATTGGCACGTCATCCAAGCATTCCCCTCTCCCTCAGTCTTTTGTTGCTTTTGATTGGAGGGGAAAAAAAACCTTTTCCAGAACTTTGTTTTGCCTTGGCTTACAGGCACGTCACCCACTGGGGATACAGGGGCAGCTCATACGAATAAATTCCTTCCTTTCTTGCTTCTGTTAATTGTTATAGCTTATGTAATTACGACTGAAATGTTAGACTGGAAGCCATTCCCCACTAAAACCATTTCTGATGACAAATCGTGCAAGCATCAAGGCACTGGCTGTGGCAACAACATACAAAGAGACTGACTGCCATTTCCTTTTGATAGGTTTCCTGGAGCTGGATAAAAAAATCTGCTGCAGTGACAGCAATACGACGTACTTTAGCACACAGTTTTCCAAGCTTGGTTGCATTACACCCTGTGGAAGTGATAAAACTGCACCAGAAATCCCACCAGTCTCCGGCTGGGCTTTTCACAATGCCACAAGCTTCTTTTTCTTTTTTGTTCACGGATAGCAGCACACAAAGTACATGCACTTTTTTAAGAACACTGAAACGGTCAGCAACGAATTAACTCTGCTAAATTACCTCGGCCAGAAAGAACCAGCAAGGCTTTCTTGCAGTTGCCAAGCCCTCCCGATTCATCCCATGAACCTACTTTACAAGCAGAGCACATCTGAAACTGTGCCTAGTCCGTCTCTATTCCATGTCTCAACTCGATGGTGTCACAGAGATCAGCTACAATGGTAAATTAGACTGGAAAGCCAACATGCAATAATTGCACATACATGCTTGGTTTAATTGTGATTTGGTGAACAGTGCAGGGATAAATGTTTGCATAAAGCGATTTCACACACCTTTTTGCGCGAATACCTTTCACAAGTCGAGCAAAGCTGCAGTTACAATCAGTAAAACGCGAATGTTTTATCCGTGCTGTGCATGATTCAGGTGTTGGAATTAGTGACTCGCACTAGAGGAAACCTGTGGGGCACTGCAGGGTTGCGAATGTGCAGGCAGTGGTAGCAACATCCATGCTTTGATTGATTGTAGGGTTTAACGCGCCGACGCAATGCAGGTGATGAGGCGCGCCGTAGTGGAGGGCTCCGGATTAATTTTGACCACCTGGGGATCTTTAACGTGTGCCGAAATCTCGTACACACGGGCGTTTTTGCTTTTCGCCTCCATCAGAAAAGAACATCCATGCTTTGCTCTTTTAACTGCTGCAAAGGGCCTATTGATCATTTGAACAACCCTTGCGCAAACTGTGTTATCCGGGGCCATTGGTGCTACAGAACTTCAGCAGAGGGGTTTCAGGACACCTCGAAAAGCCACTTGTATGGCAGAACAGATGCACATTACGGCATCAAGGCATTCCCTCAACTTATCCCTGTGAACTGGAAATGCAAACAGAATTGAGAAATGAAAAACAAGATAAACAACCCTCAGTGCTTTATTACCAGAAAATGGCATACAGAAACTCTCCTTGTACAACGAGGTGCCAATCTTGGGGGTAAAAAAATGGCCGCGTATATTCTCCTTTCGTTGCAAATGTCGATGAAAGACTGTAGGCACATTGCGCTGATGTTCGCCTCGCAAGCAGCAGCGCAGTTTTCTATATCCTAGTGGTTCGAGGGGTCATTTCTTGTAGGGACAATGCCACGCATATCACGAGCTCGGTTCGTAGCATTCGTATTACGTAAGTGTCAGCGAGAGATTATCACGGGTCACGCACGGGCGCCCACACAAAGAAGGCATCTGCCTTCAATGCTTCTCTGGTCATGAAACTCCCGGCCAAGTTTCGTACGGGGACCAAGGCTACCGCGAGTGGCGCCACCGCAGATCGGAGGGCATCTTACTCCGTGGTCCATTCCCTGCCAAACACGCTCTGGCAATGCCCCCGGCTGCCCTCCGATCAACACCAGTGTCGCGGCAGCGTACGAAGCTCTCCCATAGCATGACGGCGAAGTTTCATGACCAGAAAGGCATTGAAGGACTGGTAACGTCATGACAACATGGCCGAAACGAACTAAGAGATTAGGTGGCACACGCGAAAATAGATGTTCATATTCTAGCTGGCCAGTCAGTTTGCAGATAATACAAATGGCAGGGAGGAACTGCGATGCATTCATCACGAACGTCTTTCTTTACACCGTGTCTCAGGGTCAACCCCGTAGAAATCCCCGCTCCTTTATGTCAACCTTTATGCCTATAGTCAACTGGAGGCACTGCCAAGTAAATGCTTCCCTTCTCTTTCCTGCTCACTTCTCATGCTGTTCCTCACCAGTCTCATTCCTGGCCAAGGTAACACACTAGAGGTTTGCTCAAGTCAACATAATGTTACCGCGTTCCACTGCTCCAGGCCGGGTGCTGCGATACCATATGGCGGAGAAGTGCGTGAATCGAGGCGCCCTACAAAGTTTGTAGAACCAAGTCACCCTACTCCACTAGAGTTCCAAGCAGAGCATGGAACTGATCTAGTGGAACACTTCATTTCTGTTGCAGAGTTGATTTTTAAATGCTGCCAGGTAGCGTGGGCAACAGCAGGTGACTGTTTTCTGCAACTGATGTAGTAATTCATTTGGTACCGCAACACCCAAGCATCCGTGAATTTTTTAATAAAGGAACACTGCAAATTTAATTTACGTATTGATTTTGTGCATTGTATTTGCGCAATGTCTTGTTTTTGTTAAACAATGACAAGCATGAACATTGACACAAGTTAGATGTTAGGACTTGCCTGTGGGTATACGACTATTGTTTCACTTTGGCCGGGTGGCTGAATCGAGTCAGACAGATCCAGACCAAAATTTCTGCGTTGCAGTACCTCAAGAAAGACTATAGTCTTTATTAACTGAGGCAGCAGAAAGGATTGCACACAAAGCTCTGTATTTTATAAATGTATATTTCCAAGACCCTTGTCTTTCTGATGCTAGCAGATGAGCACAGAACGAAGAGAGCAAGAACAGAAAGGGCGGTTAAAAGAGGCAGAGAATACAGCTACAGGGGCTCCTCTTCCCAGCCTTGACTGGCCTAGCGCCTTGAAGACGTGTCACTAATGGTGTCTTCAGATGGCTTCTTAGCAGCTTGGATTGGACGGGGTGAAGAACAGGCCTGCAACAGGGTCACAACACAATCTATGTTCAAGGTGTCCCCTTCGCATACGCAGGAAGCACGCTGCCGGACATCACAATGGATATTTGTAACCACCACAGAAGCTCAGTTTATGATGTAGCTCATCACTGTGGCAGGCGGCACTGTAGAAGTTCGTACTAACACATACTAGGGGGGCATACTGCTGCTCAAGAGCTGTGCCGTAACAGTTGAGTTCCATTCTCACTTGGCCTGCTTTCGAAACGTGGCTTCTTGAAGCTCCCCATAACAAAAAAAAAAGGACAACGTTCTTGCTTTTGTTTATCTTACATGAAGGCTTCAGAGTATCCCTCTACGAGCCACACCCGTAAGATGAAGAAAACAACACTAACAGGATGTCTACCAAGTTGACATTATCAAATTCTGAGTTTTCCAGGTCTTCCCCCGAGTCTTCGCGCAATATGCGCAGCTGCCTCACCCCTGCACAAGGGGAGCGTACAGGGAGTTGGAAGAATGGGGAGGGGGGAGGGGGTTACTGGAAGCTGTATGAGGAGAGTTCTCACTGGAACCACTGACTTCAGACGACACCATCAGCAATGGCTCCGGTGGGCTATCCACTTTTGACTTGCTGCCACTCCAGCATTACCGTGAATTCCGCTCCCTCTATAAAGTACAGCTAATTTTCCCTGATAGGAGTACAAATTCCTCGAGCTTTTCCAGACTATTCGAAATCACTGAGAATTCCCGGTTTTCCAGGTTGGTAGACACCCTGCACTAAACAGACTTGTCTCAACGACAACAATACAGCTTTCGCAGCCACAGGCAAGTTTCGAGCTTGCTCAGGAGCCATGCCAAGAACGCATCTCCACGATGCACGACAGCACGCAAATTTCCCTCTAGCATGTATTAGCACGAAACTCCGTAACCAGCATTTGGACGGCGAGGGAGAAGCTGGACACACCTGCCAAGCTTGGATCATCGGGGCCTCTGGATGGGTGGGCTCAGTGGGTGACCGCCTAGTCCTGCTGGTAGATCCGCTGGCACGTCTGCGACAGGGCCACAACAGCACACATTCAGGCTGGGCTGTCTTCCTTCGCAAGAGGAAGCTAACACACGCTGCTGAAGTCAGAATATGGGTGGATGGACATTTGTGTAATCACCAGAGAAGCTCATCGTTGGTGAAGTCAGCTCATCATATGTGGTGGGAAGCACTCTAAAGGAGTGAGGAGGAGGCAGATAAACCTACTTGTAAGGCTCAGAGCCTCAGGTGGATAAGCACCCGGTGCTCGGTGGGTGGCCTTGGAGAACTGGTGGCACAGAAGACGAGGCGCAGGGTAGGAGATGGTCTGGTAGACGAACCGCCGACAGAGTCACCTGCAACAGATGACGGCGGTCGTTACACCAGTTGCTCCAAAACACAAAAAAAGGCACACTCAACTTAGCACAGTGCTTGGTCAGCTGTGAGTAATAGTCATGAGCGTTCGGGAGATTGCTTGAAGAGGCCAAGCGTTTGCACGAGTTACTGATACTACAACGAAAATGCCTGGCATCTCAGGCAGCAAAGCAGGGAGCGCTGCGCCACAATATTGCTGCCAGCCAGAGTCCCTAATGTCAAAATTGCAAGTGGAAGCCGCACAAGTTAGGCTGCCACTGTCTGGACAAAACTGCGGTGCCGATTCTTTGAAACACCAGGCAGAGTGCCCGCTACCAAACAAACAGGGCTGCACGCAATCTCGCCCTTTTGAGTGGGAATGAAGGAGCAATTTAAGCGAGCTTCAAATGCACTGTTTTAGAGAGCCACGGTTCAAACAATCTGCAGTGTTCCCAAAAAAGAAAGCATCCCCAGCAAGCTTCGGGAAAATCTCCGGTCAAGCCTGACATGCCAGCACCCCTCTACATAGCAGACACAAGATCAGTCAGCTTACCGGTCACTCAGCACTCTCCTCCGCCATTGTGTTGCCGGCCAGTGTGGCAGTCGTCCTGCAAGAAGATACGAAGGTTCAGAACGAGAGGCACACGCACAGGACAGTGATCAGCGCCAATTCTCCGCCACTCAGACATCCAAGGAAGAAAAAAACGCCATCAGAGGCATTCAGGGCAAGTATGTGTGTCATCATGAGTGGCTTCTACCATGTTGGCCCAACGCAGGGGACACAAAAGGCACTCCCAAAAAGCACCCCACGGTTGATTGAAGGCGTTACAAAAAAACTACAATACATCAGCTATACTCCGTTCCATACATAGCATGCAACACAGTGGAAGCTAAGGGAAACAAGCTTTAAAACTGCGTCACTCTGCCTCACGTAGCTCAGAGAGCACACTATGCACACACGAAGGAATAGAACTTCTCCAAAGGATTACGGCTCAAAACGCAGCCCCGAATAAAATTTGTTTCGGAAACAACTTTTTTAAAACAACCAGGCGCACTCGTATCCTGACTTGGCTTACTTGCGGCACCATCTCTGAATTTCCTTGCAACAGATACTGAAAGCAGAAGGTTGCCAAATGCTATTGCAGGGGTGGAACAGGGTACATGGGTTTGAGAGCAGTCCTTTTGTAGCAGTCTCTCCGCAGCCAGAAACTATTTGGAGCAAATGTAACACCATTTCACCACATTACGGTGCCTCCCTTACCTCCCTACCGGCCACTGTGCAAGTCCCCTGCCAATTACGCTTCATCTGTCTACTATATCAGACGTTCTGCCATGCAGTAGAACCTACTCTGAACCATAATGCTGTTCCTGTACTATATCTGGAGGTTTACAAAATGCGGAGTCATCTAGTGTTTGTGCCAACTCACGGCGGCATTCTACAAAACAAGGTGTTTGCTTGCAGTTTTTCCTGTCGAACAGTGGTTTTCAACGCGCGCAACGCTGAACATAGCTTTGTCTTGGCCTGCCACAGGGTTGCGAGAGCCAAACTTACGCCATGAACTACGCAACTCGAGCGTGTTAGAAGACATGATCAATGTTGGACCAAAAGACAAACCACCCAAGACCCTGTTTGTTCAATACATGCAACTGTAGAAAGTTGCAGGCAGCAAAGCCAGGATCGCCAGAAATGGGTGGCTAAACTGATGTTCACCTCCAAAAAAGTACATTTTTCATGCAAATATTATTCTACCTGTTTGCAATGAGACACAAGCACATTTCACTTTGGTCATTTTCCATAGGCCTCCTGCGCTGGAGTTTTGGCGACAGGCAGCGCCCCTAGCGGCCAACGCCTCTGGGTAGTACAAAAGCAGACGACCCTCGCCGCCCTCCATGTGTTTTCAATTACAAGCCAGAGTGAAAGTTGGTTGTGGCGCTTTGTGGCGAGTTTAAATGACTGCATATTGTATGAAATAGCCCTTAAAGTAGTTGCAGAAGCTAAACAAAATAATATCCGCTAAAAGAAGCCGATTTGTCGGCTTTTTTTTAGCAAGCTTTCGCGATGATCGCGGCGTGGGACAGTATCGCCAGGTCGGGTGGTTTAACTGTTTGACGACAGTTAGTTTTTTCTTATTGCGTGCGGTCGACAAAGGAAAGTTCACGAGTAGCATAAACACGGAACGCTGCTCATCCTATATCCTGAAGTAACTGCAAAATGTTGCTTCAGCGGGAGCATGCAAGCGAACGCAAGAATTGCGCAGCCGACTCAGCTGACACTGCTGGCCTGGCACCGCCTTTGAAACGAGTGGAAATTTTGTTTCGTATTTTCGCAAACTAAATGATTCTTGCGTAACGTTTTACGCCGCACGATTCACGAACGGGAGGGTACATGTATACTAGCGAGTAGGTGGGGCAATAGCGCCAAATAAACAAATTAAGCGCTACTAAAGGACGCAAAACATGCACCAAATCACACGCCCGCTGCCTGCAGAGATGTGTACTTCTATAACACCACATAACACAGCATAACATAACACAGCCGCATACACGGCGCGGGGCCCCGAATATTTACATACGATCACCACTGACTGTGTTGGTCAAATGGAGTTAGACAGCGAGGCAAGAACAGAGAATTGGCGTCCTCCAGTTGAATTGCACCCCCATCTTCACACTTCGCCAGATTATTGTCAAATATTAGAAATTCGCTGAATGTTTTCTCTTTGCATTCAAAGCCCCCCTCCTCCCCTCCCCCCCCTCTTTCCGATTTGCCGTCCAGCCCTCCGCCGCGTCGGCTGCATGGAACTCGGCCGTTGCTGACCCTCATTCTAGGCTATTAAGTGCGAACTGGGAATGTATACTGCAGGAGCGTAATTAAGTAAAGCGAGAGCAAACAAGGAAAGCGAGCGGCCTCTTAGTTCACCCGACCACTTTGTTTTACGGCCACTAATTTCGGAATCACAAAACAGATTTCACGCTTCTGACGGTCGCGGCAATTTGTCACTGAGACACGCAACAAAACGGCAAGCTAACGCTGCACCGTGTATTCGTAACGGCGACGCAAACGAGCACTGTTTAATGAAAGTGCACGCATAGTGTGCAGGTACGCAAAAGAGCGGCGCACCGCAGCAGGCGAGCCTGCGGTCTGCCGGACTCGCTGGCTTTTTAAAGAGCGATCATCACCAATTGCGTCACTCTTCTTGGCTGTTTTTGAGAAGTCTCTGTCACCTAGAGTATAAGTTTAAATTAGAAATTTCACTTAAAATTTCACTTCGTACGACCATCGATCGGTGAACCTGCGAGTAGCAGACGCCGTCACGGTCCCGGCACTTTCGTCGGCGCTACACGTGTTAAGCGCTGCAAAGCTTTTTCCCCTAATGCTAAGTTGATCGCTGAAATAGATCGGACGCGTCGGGGATGAACTGGTGACCACGTCGCAAAATAATCGGGAGCGTCGAGCTCATTTTGCTTCTGTCAACACGGGATCCTATGGGACCCGCGCAGCTTTGTACTACCCGGAAGTACTGCCCGGAAGCCGCTTGCGCAGCGCCCCCTGGGCAGCGCAGGAGGCCTATTGATTGCGGCGCAGCGGCCAACACCGGCAAACAAAACCGTGCAAATGCAACGCAAATCAATGCAAAGACAAGGCGTGTAGTGCGTGCGGCCTTACAGCTAAGCCAAAGCCAACTTCCATAGCTGCCCATAGTCTTGATGAAATCAAAATCGTAAACGCCTTGATGAAACTGGCTTCTCCCAACCACATCAGCTGGGCTGCTGCCGGCTATGTCACGCAAAAGGAAAGCTTGTTCCTTCAAGGAGAAACTGGACATTCTAACAGCAAACCAAACATGAAGCACAGTGACTTGACGAAGCAGTTGAGCCTGCCGTTGACGTTGTGCACCATAGCTGGGCAACACGATGCGATATTGCGAAACGTGCAGCGCTTTGGTGTGAACGTCGCACGGGCCAAAAGAGAAAAGTTGAAGACGTCCTCCCGACGTGGTTCGAGGAAATAATTGCGGCTGGAGTGAACATCGACGGTAAAGAGGACTGCGGTGGAAGCGAACAAGCACAGTCAGCAAGCAAAACCCTGCAAGCCCCTGACTTGTGGTGGTGTGAGGAGACGAGTGCCAAGTTTTACGCGCTCCAGAAAGGACTGTTCAGCAACGTAGAGCTCAAGAAAAAGCAGGAAAATATTAGATGTTTTCACACAAGAAAAGAAATTAAAAACCTCTTTTGAGCGCTCAATTTGCAGTTTGTGTCGGTTCGTACGAATACTTTTCAAAGTCCCACGAGATCTGCATCATCGAGATTCCACTGTAAAGCTTCAAACTCGTCGCAAAGAATATCCTTTTTATGCATTGTTAGCAGCATGTTTCTAGATTTCTCGCTGCATTCGAGTTCTCAGAAACAAGTTTCCTCAGAGTTTTGGAAGTTATGCACAGCACTATTCAATTCAAAGCTGAACGGAGTATTGCGTTATTCACTTCGATATTCAAAAGTTTGAACTACATGCCCACTTCCCAGAAAATGATTTCCAGAGCTTCAGTCCTGTCAAAGTAAATCTTGTGAGGCGAATACATGCCCACTTCCCAGAAAATGATTTCCAGAGCTTCAGTCCTGTCAAAGTAAATCTTGAGGCGAATGACAGCATGCGGTCCATGCTGAAGTTACAATGTGTTCTTACTGTACCGCCCTTACAATTAGCGACCTCGAGTGCAGCAGCCTAAGAAGGACATCAAACCTGCTGGCTGTCACAGGGTAAAGAATGTGCAGGCAGTGGCAAGAGCACTGACACTCTTTGAAATGCTTTGAAACTTCCCACTCATGCCACAGATGTCGCTACTATACAGCCCAATGCTTAGGGCACCCCTGACCACCGATTACTGCAGGATCAGGTAAGTCACTCACCTCTGTGTGGCGGTGCCCTCCGATCATCACGAAGCCTCATCACCGCTGCTGTCACTGGTCACCCAACTGTCTCCAAATAGAATCTCGGGGGACTTGTGGCTGCAACAGGGACACACAGCACACATTCAGGCTCGGGCATTCTTGCTTCGCAAGAGGGAGCGAGTGCACACTGCCTAGCCATCAGGATATCGGTGAATGGACATTGGGTAATCACCGGAGGAACCTCATAGTTGGTGAAGTCAGCTCATCACTTGGTGTGCTGGTGGCAGTAACAGTGCTATAGGGAAGCTAGACACACCTGCTGAGATTGGAGCACGGTGGGCTTCTGGACAAGAGCTGGGTGTACTTGATGGGTGCAAAGAATGGTCCACCCTCCACCAGTGGCCACCGCGGGCGGTGCCCTGGGAGAGAGGGTGGGCCAAGACTGGGTCACCCACTGCAACAGAGGACGGCGCTTGTTACTGGGTGGCCCCAACAGAAGCAAGCATGGCACTCAGCACAATGACCGGTCAGCTGGGAAATGATCGTCATGGACTCAGGGGATTGGCTAGTGTCATCACACTTTACCCAAGGGCGCTAGTCAAGCGGGGAACATCAATCACCTGCTGGGTGTGCTTGCAAGAAGCACCGACGCCTACGGTAGGGCCGACCCACTTGAAGACCGGCCGTGGCGAAACACCACGTGAGCTGGTGCATCTCTTCCCGCCCGCACCATCCTGCATGGAGGGAATGAGACACGCTCTACTGCAAACAGCAGCACCAATAAGGTTGGGTCATAAAATGGCTGGACAAGCCCCCTTCTTGAGATGGGCCACTCAGACATCCAAGGAAGAAGAAAATGCATCAATGTCATTCACAGGTTGCCAGATGTCATCATGCGTGGCTTGGCTTTCAACCCGTTCAAAGAAGGCAGAGTGACCATCAAACTAACACATGGCCGCTCATAGTGCAGGCTAAAAAAAAAAAAAAAAAACTTTTTGGGCCACTTAACACTGTGTCTTTGTTCTCAAGTACAGTGTCATGCTCCACAGCACTATGCTTTTGGTAAATGTGTGAACAGTAAACACTGGATTTTTCTACTAGTGAGGTGCTTGCTTGAGGCTTTCACACTGGCGTGTCACTGAGGCAGTCACTCAGCTTTGCTCCCAAACCTTCAAATACAAAAACAAAATGCCACAAACTGCCTCAGTTAAAGGGATTCACACTGGCCCTTAAAGTAAGCCTTTTTGATACCCGAGTTACTGCGGTCAAAGCTGGCAGATGTTCCTGCCACTGAGCTGATCACAAATGCGAAACAAAACCTTGCACAGAGTGAACAGTTTGAAATGTAAAAAAATTTTTGCAGAAGATATACATCAAGTTTTCAGAGGAAAGCTCGGTGATTCGGCCACACTAGTCACCATCGTGCCACACAGTGCTTTGGGCACACACTCGTTCACCAACAAGCGTACAAGCTCCTGGCCAGCAACTCACTTGAGCTCGTGCGGGGGGTGCCCTGCCACCAAGCTGTGTCCAGCAGATGGCATCTCGGGGGGCTTGTGGCTGCAACAGGGACACACAGCACGCATTCAGGCTCGGGCATTCTTGCTTCGCAAGAGGGAGCGAGTGCACGCTGCCTAGCCATCAGGATATCGGTGAATGGACATTGGGTAATCACCGGAGGAACCTCATAGTTGGTGAAGTCAGTCATCACTTGGCACTGGTGGTGGTGAGAAGCACTATAAAGGAGTGAAAATGCCAGACGCACCTCATGCGACTGCAGCATGGTGGAGCTCAGCGGGTGCCCCTGTTAGGTCCACCATCCACCAGTAGCCACTGTGGGTGATGTCCTGGACGAACAGGTGAGCCACAACACAGGGCCACAGAGCAGAAGAGGGTCCGGTAAGGGGGAGCCACAGACTGGGTCACCCACTGCAACAGAGGACGGCGCTTGTTACTGGGTGGTCCCAACAGAAGCAAGCATGGCACTCGGCACAATGACCGGTCAGCTGGGAAATGATCGTCATGGACTCAGGGGATTGGCTAGTGTCATCACACTTTTACCCAAGGGCGCTAGTCAAGAGAGAACGCCAATCACCTGCTGGGTGTGCTTGTAAGAAGCACCGACGCCTACGGTAGGGCCCGCCCACTTGAAGACCGGCCGTGGCCAAACACCACGTGAGCCGGTGCATCTCTTCCCGCCCGCACCATCCTGCAGGGAGGGAAAGAGACACGCTCTACTGCAAACAGCAGCACCAATAAGGTTGGGCCACAAAACGACTGGACAAGCCCACCTATCCGGGTCTGCCACTCAGCGACCCGAGAAGAGAACGCATCACTCTTATTCATACAATTACAGGAGTCGTCATGCGTGGCTTGGCTTCTAACCCACTTAAAAGGACCCTGCAACACTCTTCGTGCAGTGCAAGTAAACCTGCGCGACGTTTAGATTACACTGCCAGAAACACCCGAGCCAAATATTACACGTGCATGTGAAGCGGTAAGCACGCAAACCCCCGTGAAAGACTCGGAAAAACCAACCGCGCTCTCTTCAATTCTCCTCATTATGCACCCCTGGCATGGCCTCTGCGACGTCAATCGGGCCATGGCTGTCCTGGCTGTCCTAATGGCTGTCGCTGGTCAACTTCACGACTAAATTCTGGCATTTCCTGTGACGATCCGCCGTCGTCGACGCTGTGTATCAACCCCTTCTATGTCTGAACCTGTCCGCATGCTTTTGGTGTTCCTTTTTGTTTTGAGTGCGCGCAGAGTTTGGGTGACGAACTAAATAGCCCCCTTTCAACGAGCCCACTCGACAACAAACGTTTATTGCTTCAAAAATGCCCTGCCAGCCTGAACGCTTGCTTGCGAGCAGGCCGCCATGCCTGCTTTTTGTGGCACCAGACCCGTCCACGTTGCGGGGAAAAGGACAAAACTCCCCAGCCTGTGACATATCGAAGACCGCCGAACAGAACCCCCTCCCCCCAGGACAGAGCGTACAGCTTTCGTCGCGTTGTCCGCGGTTGAGTTGAAAGGGAACATTTACGCGCGATTTTTCATTGCGCGTAGTTTAGTTTCGGTGACAGTGATCCGATTTTCACAATTCTTTCGGGAGGAGATTGCTGGGACAATAGACTTTACCACAAAATACATTCTGAGTAGTCGATGGTAAGTGTTGCAGGGTCCCTTTAATGCAGCCACAGCAATGTATATACAGTCGAACCCATATATAACGAACTCGGATAGAGCGAATGATGCTCTATAGCGAACACTGAATGCTTTTGTGCCATTATGTACGATAAACATTTTTTTGTAACAAACTAAACAGGGGAAATAAACTCTGAGCCTGCGTGATCTGTCACGAAACCGCCAATGTTACGCCTGGATTAGTGTGACCCTTACTGACCCTAATGTCGAAAGCTTTTCGTCAAACGTTTGCCGACGACCCGTTTTCAGTCCGCAAGCTTGCCTTCGAGGTTTGGACATGTTCCCGCTGTTCGCCTGTAGAGATGTTTCATTGTGGACATGTAACTGAATAGTTCCTCGCATACAAGGACAGAAGGAACAACACAGCAGCCTTCAGCATGCAAAAAACTTTCCTCAAATATGGATTTTTCATAGCGGCTTTTGCTTCTAGGTCAGTGGAGGCAAATATAACCAATTTGCAAGCGCAAATTACTGCTACTACAACAATGCCATTATTACTACAACGATGCCGATATTGTTTCGAATTTTGAAACAAAACCAGTGTCATTAATATGGGGACGAAGCAAACTCTTCGTTTGTTTCAAACGAATGAACCAAACTTGCATTTTGTCTTCCAGCAGCAGCATTGGAAGGGTAATGTACGGCCAACAAAACCATGTTCGCAATACCGAAGAAGCGTTGCAGCAGAGACAAAGCATTATTCATGCACAAGGCCAGTGCCAAAAACTTCGCCAACTGAAACTGTCCACCAGGGGCCTTCATTCTGCATAGAATTACAATAGCCATTCCGCAATGCTCACTTGTCAAATTTTCATTCTCGCATGCACAAATTTATCCAGGTTTCCTCTTCCAGCACTGAAACTGGCTGTAATAACATATACAGGCCAGGGCATGCATTACAATGGAATAGGTCAACTCCAAATTCGAAGACAATGGACCTTTTTCCAGCAGCGCTCTGCGCATGCGCTACTCTCGCTCCCAGCGACCAATCCACCATTATTGGGGGGCAAAATGTAAACAAAACGGCGCCATATTGGATTAGCCAGTTGGAAACGCCGAGCCAGCTAAATGTCGCTCCATTTTCTGAGCCCTGAAAGCGGCCGACAAGTAGGAGCTACAGCTGCTATTGAAAAATTTCTCTGCCACCAAAACCACGCTTGACGCCTGGGACTGCTTCCTCAACTGCACGCAAAAAAAAGGGGGGGCGTTTTCTATAATCCCCACAAGTGTGGTGCAGGTGGCCGCCGCAAGAGGGCTACGGTATTGGAAAAAGGTCCATTCATCTCCATTTCCCAAGTAGCATCAAACGGGGAGCTTTATACGTTGCTCCCATAATATAGTGCTCGCAACAAACGCACTCCATCCCTTTTAGCGTCATAGGGAGCCAAGACCTTGTCATCAGACAGCCAAAGGAACGGTTGATAGGAAACAGCATCACAGGCAATCATTCCTTGTATTCAGGAGTCATCATAGACGAAGTCTCGCACTCCCCTGCCACGCATCCAAAAGCTCTTTACGAGAGCCAGCATGAACAGTGGGTATTGATACAGTTAAAAATCTCAAATCCCAGGTGTTAAGCAAGCAGCCAACCCCACATTGCAGCGTTTTTGACACCCAGAATGTGGCATGTCAAGGTTGTAAGTGCGGGTCAAATTACCAGGCTTGCATCGGGCAGACATTGAGAGCAATGCATGCCCAACACTGCGAGCAAACTTGCACTTCAGTGCAAATGAAAGTGCAAATTTAGCAAGCTCAAAATTTAAACGCCACACCTATTTGTAACGTTCCCCTACAAGTCTCCTAAAAACCGGCATCAGGGTAACTTTTTGCTACATCAAACCCAAAACTACCGGCCTACACAAGAGGAACCGACAACTTACCGGCCACTGAACACGCTCCTCCATGGCAGCGCTCAGTGTGGCAGTTGTCCTGCAAGGAGACAAGACATGGACGTAAGAATGGGAAAACCGGCTGCCAATGAACGCCCCAACGGTGGCCAGCGCCAATTCTCCGCCACTCTCAGACATCCAAGGAAGAATAAAAAACCATCACTGGCATTCAGGGCAAGTATGCGTGTCATCATGTGTGGCGTGGCTTCTACCCATTCATCATCACCATTACTATCACCTTCTGAATGCCCTGCAGGGCATGCAGCTGTCCTAACACTGCCACGTGTACTGCTCGAACCTACTCTTTAAATGTTCTTCACATCATCGACAACACTATTTCATACGAAGAGTGTTGTTCCAAGCAACGGCTGTTCCGACGGCCTCTATGGATGTTTTTTTTCACAAGGCAGTTATACTCCATTGTGTAGTCACTGTACTGTTAAGATGACAGTCAATGAATGCGTTGGGTTTTACAGTGCCATCTTGTCGGGGTGCCTCTTCTCATCCTGTCAGCTCAAATGGCCTGAAGAATTGTACAACATCCAAACCAGGACCGGTTTGACAAAAGAAAAATACAAATTGTGGGGGGGCTTGACTTGCTGAAGCTACTACCTCTGGGCTATGGGGTGTGCCACAGTGGATGGCTCCGGATTAATTTTGACAGCCTGGTGATCTTTTAACGTGCGCTGAAATCTCGACACGGGCATTTTCGCTTTTCACCTCCATTAGTGATGGATTGCGGGGTTTTTACGAGCAGACGCTACACAGGTGGTGAGGCACGCCATAGTGGAGGGCTCCGGATTAATTTTGTCCAGCTGGGGATCTTTAACGTGCGTTGAAACCTCATACACAGGGGCGTTTTTGCCTCAGAAAATAGCCGCCGCGGTCGCGATCGAACAAGCGCCCTTGGGCTCAGCAGAACGCCACCTTTGCCACTGAGCCACCGCGGCAGTAAGAGTTTAAATGCTTAGTGCTAGGGCTGAGATGATGTAGTGTATTAGTCAAAGCTCTGCTGATTGGGGTACCTGTTTTGGTTGCGTGGAAACTTCCCAAGCTCACTGTTTTCCACTCAGATTTGTTGAATTACCTCTATTCGAAGTGAATTGAGTTGCTTTAAGATGGCAGTGCTTAGTGGGTTCTGCTGTGGAGACCAAGAGTTCATTTTTGTCTCAAGTTGGAGAAGAGCTGTTGGCACATTCAGCCCAAAAAATCCCTCTTCTTTCTTTCTTTCGAGGTTTTGAGGGGTGGGGGGAGGAGAGGAGAAAGGAACCCGAAACTGTCTGGCTTTGCATGCCGACACCTCATCAGGTCCGAGGAGAAAGGGGAGGGGGATGAAAGATTTGAAGGAACTGTGGGGGGAGTGGGGGGGGGGGGGGGGGGGAGCGCCGTGTAAATAGAGGTGCCTATGAGGCAGGAGAAGAAACAGCGGCGTCAGTAGTTAAAGGGGGTGGGGGGGGTTGGCCCATGAGAGCACCTCAGCCTCATGCGGCGCGGCACAGCTGACCTCACGTCAGCGCAGTAGAATTGCGTGGGTGACAGCACAGTTGGTTTGTGAGCGAGCAGGCGCAGGAGTCTTGCGAGCGAGAAGGGGGCGGCTGGCGAGTTGCCCAGAGCTGTTGTTGTAGTGACGAGTGGCTGTGGGCAGGCTCGTAGTTAGCACAGCACAGCACAAGCACCAAAGAAAAAAGGGTGGGGTAAATGAAGGTAAAAGAATAAAAATAGGTGCGGGGGGGGGCATCCGCTGCAGTTCAGTGGCCGCGGTAGCTGATTGTTCGTAGCACGCGCGTCGCGGCAGAGACGGTGGCGTAACTATTTTCAGCGCCCGCGGGGCGTAAGGAGGAAAGAAAAAGAGGTCAGGAAGGAGACAGCGGGGGTTATCCGCTGCAGCTCGGGGTCCCGTGGGAGGAGGGAGGGGGGGGGAAGCGCACTACAGGCGAGAGGCCAGGCCGGTCTCCTCAAGAAACGCGAGGAGGTGTCGGTATGCGCCGGCGAGGAGGGAGCGGGGGCAGCGGGGGAAGAGCAGCTCGATCTTCGTGCTGCACGGAATTCCCATGCGCTTGTAGGCCGCGCGGAGCCGGGCGCGCTCGTTGTTATATGCTGCGCACACGACGATGCAGTGACCGATCGAGTCGAAGGCACCGCAGTGTGAGCAGGCCGGTGAGTCGCGCTTCTTATAGAGATGCAGCCGAGAGTTTGTTACGGCGCATCCCGTGCGCAGCCTGCTCAGGAGTGAGCTCTCTTGTCTGGTTAGTTTGCTGGTGGGCACCCGTGGTGGCGGATCACCAGAAGCGACTCGTGGGTCCGGATGTTCTCCGCGTAGACTGTCTGTGATAACGTTGCGGGCCTCGTCGATGCAGCAGACGTCGGTGGTGATCGGAGTGTCGGCTGAGTGCGCTGCCTTGGCGAGGGTGTCTGCGGCTTCATTCCCTTCGATGCCAACGTGCGAGGGCAGCCACTGCAGGCGCACCGCGCTGCCCTGGGAGGCGACGGCGCAGAGTTTTACGTGCAGCAACGCCACCGACGCAGTATGCCCGTGTGGGCGCTGTAGTCGTTGAAGCGCGGCCTTGTTATCACAGTAGATCGTGATGGTGGTGTAATTGGGTTGCTGCTCTAGGGCCATATCTGCCGCTAGGTGTAGCCCTGCCAGTTCGGCCGTGGTGGAGCAAGCAGGGAAGGGCAGGCGGCATTGTCTGTGCTCGTTCAGTTGTGGGGCGACGCACGCTGCTGCGGCGCTTTTCGGGGGCCCTGGGGTCACCGACCCGTTGGTGAATAGGGCGAGCGCTCGATTGCTGCCGGTTGCCTCATCGTGCATGTGCTCTGCTGCAGCGAAGCGGAGTGCCTGTGGCAGTTCCCGTCGTTTTCCTCTCACTCCCGGGAGGGTGCATTTAATCTCCACAGCTGGGTGCGATGGGGGGGGAGGGGGTCGAAGGGAGGCAGCAGCTGGTCGAGGCCTGTGACCTCTGTATAGACCGCGGCCAGCCTGCCTGCTGTCTAGTGTGGCCGAGCTTGGAGGCGTTTGAGTAGCGCCGCTCCGTCGGGTGCGCGCGCGAGCCTGTCGATGAAATACAGTCCCGCTTTCCGTGTACGTAGCTGCGCGGGCCAGGCGTTGCCCTCCGTCAAGGTCTCCGCAATGGGTGAGCTTCGCGGGAGGCCGAGGCAGAGGCGAATTGCGGCTGTGTGGTCGCGCTTGACCTTGGCCCAGTTTGTTTTGCTGGGGGTGATCAATGCGAGGGCGTACAGGATGTGTGATACGCCAGCAGCATCGTACACGCGCAGCGCCCACTCTTGGGAGCATCCCCTGCCTCTGGCAGCCAGGCAGCGTATGGCCCGCTGTACCGCGATTAACTGGCCTCGCAGCATTTTGACCAGGGGCAGCCACGAGACCCGGTGTTGGATCTTGATGCCGAGGTATTTGGCCTCTTTCTGCCAGGGGAGGGGAGTGCTGTCAATGTGGAGAGGGGGGGTTCGTCGAGCGTTTTCGGCGGTGGGGTGGTAAACCAGTGCGGCTGTCTTGTCGTGTGAAACTTCCAATCCCAGGTGTTTTAGATGGTCGACAGTGGTGGAGAGGGCTAGTTGCGTGGTGTCGCGGGCGCGTAGGTGGTGTTGTTTACTTGCTGTGCACCATATTGCCACGTCGTCAGCGTAAATGATCATGTAGGTAGGGGTGTCGGCGACGTTGGGGAGAACCTCTGGGAGCGTGGCGAGGGCAAGGTTAAACAGGTAGGGGGAAAGTACACTGCCCTGGGGGACTCCTGTGGTGACTGGCCGGGCCAAGCTAGTACATCCGGGCAGCCGTACGCGCAGCTGTCGGCCACGGAGGAACGCCTCCAGATACGCGCGCATGTTGCCTGTTATTTTGCTGCGGGTGATTGCGGCGTGGATGGTATTGTGGGGGAGGCAATCGAACGCTTTCCGGATGTCGAGGAGCACGACGAAAATAACTGTTTTTGTTGCCTTGGCATGTTCCAGTGCTGAGACCAGGTCTGCGATGGAATCCATGGCACTGTGCTGGCGGCGGAAGCCCTCTTTATGACATCCCACGCTCGGGCGTTCGAGATGGGAGTTTTACAAGGACAAGTGTGGCTGATTTTATCACACGCAGCCGGGTAAATTGATAGGTTGCAGTTTTCTGTTCTCGCATGCCACAATTACGAGCCATTTTTTTGTTCAGAACGACATTGGGCCACGTGTTCGACATGATGACAATTCAAACATACCGTGCGTTTGTGTATGCAGGGGTTGACCTTGATGATGACCGCACAACACTAGACTGCTGTTCAGGAGATGAGTAACCAGAAATAGCCATCAGGAAGAGGCAATTTGGCAGTCAACCATCTGCAAGACAAAAGCAACATACTGCTTGAAAATTTCCTGTCATTTTCCTGAAAGCGCACACTTCTGCGATTTTTTCTCTTCAGCACTGAAACTGGCTGCAGATCAAAAACACGAAGCAGGCATCCATTACAATGGATGCAAACAAACTCAAAATTCGTAAGTGGTTCTCAGCCAACTTCCTAACAGTGCCACTCGCATGCTGATGTGTGCCTTTATCGAACTGCAAAATGACTTCCACATCCCACCGGTGGTGCAGGGAGCCAAGACCTTGTCGTCAGACAGCCAAAGGAACGGTTGATAGGAAAAGCATCATGGGCAATCATTCCTTGTATTCAGGAGTCATCATAGACAGTCTCGCACTCCCTGCCACATGTTAACCGGAGCTGAAGTGAAGCCAAACAAACTAGACTTGCCTTGTCACGCGATTGTGCAATGTTCATGGAACACCAAGAAAAACGCACACTGCCAATGAAATGGGACTGCAATCTAACTGCTCTTTTTGATTGGAGTGAAATGGCGATTCAAGCGAGCTTAAAATGTAGCCTTCAAGAAGCCACGAGGACAAAATACAAGCTGGGTTCATTAAAAGACTGCTTTACCACACTGATACCATCTTTTCGCAAACTTTAAAGCAGTAACCGAAACATTAAGGAATATAGATAAAGCGGTGGCGGCTGCCCAACCATTCCTCTACGTCGCAGAATCTTGTTTTTGTGAATGGCAGTCGCCGACCTACGCCACCAGCAAGCAGGTAGTAGTGGGGTCTATATTTTTGTTTGATTGAATTACCTGAACGAAAACGCGGAGTTAGAACACAGGTAACTATGCGTAGCGCTGGTCCAAACGTCACCCCTACCCCTTTTACGCCACAGTGGAATATTGCTCGAGTTTTTGTTTCAATTAAGAAAACTCGTTTCGTGGTTGGCATGGAACTGCGTTACTATAGTCTAGTTCTCTTGAATTGAACGAAGCTGTGATTTGCCTTTATGGCCCTTTTAAGAGTCGCAGTTGAAGCCATTCGTAGTGTTTGCCCTGAAACTTTCTAGGGGGCTTTCGGGCCACCTCCTCGCAGTTAAAGCCATTCGTAGTGTTTGCCCTGAAACTTTCTAGGGGGCTTTCGGGCCACCTCCCACTGTGTCAGAACCACCAGCAGCCCTCCATTGGCCAACTTACCGGTCACCCAACACTCCTCGCCATTGTGCTGTCACTGGGTGTGGAAGTCGTCCTGCAACAAGAAGACAAAAGAGGTGTTGAAAGAGTGCACACGAATGCACGAGGAACGATCGGCACCAATTAGTACCAGCCACTCAGACATCCAAGGAAGAAAATAGGCCATCACAGGCATTCAAGAATAGAAACGCTGTCATCACATGTGGCATGGCTTCTCTACCCAGTAATCATCACCACCACCAATGGGTGAATTCACTGTGCAGGCAAGCAAACACAGAATCATGTTTTCAAGTCAGTGCAGACTGAACACTTCCTGTTACACCTAGCACCATTTCTCAGCTTTCAACACTGCCAATATATTCTAGATCAACTACTAAACACACTTGCTTTAGCAAAGCACCGTCACGATTTTTTTATTCATGAAATTTTCATATTGATAAATGCTACCTTAGAACAGTTCTGCCCATTCTTTTGAAAAATGGGCATCATTTCTAGATCGCACTGGAAGTGACCGACTTGCATTGACTTTGAAACGGAATGTCACCAATGACATTCCTTGTTTGTACTCATTGTGGCAAGCCAGACTCTGGTCCTTTGCCCAACCTACACTAACTACTCCACGCCGATCATCCATCCATCCATTCATTGAATATCCTTCGTAGCATGTGGGCTGCCCAAATCTAGCTCTCAGAATGTTTGTCACACAAGCAACGGCAGCATGCAAAGCATGCGAAGCCTGTGCAATCCACCACTATACCCGCTGGGCAATCAACTCCAGAACGCAATAAAATTTGAATAAGTGCCGCCAAACAACGGCAGAAAGCGCTGTCTTCTTGTCATTCCCCACTTGTCTTTGTGTGCTCTTCTATTCATGTGTTCGACATTACAGCGCATATTTTTATAGATCCCTAGATGGCCAAATTTAATCCGGAGCCCTCCACTACGGAGGGCCTCATCGCCTATGTTGCGTCGGCGTGTTAACTTTCATTACCGTACAGTCCTCCGTGGCCCCACAAAAATTCCAAACTCATCACCACCGCGCCTAGGCTTAGAAACTGCACGCGGATGTTTTTTTTATCGCTGCTCGACTATTTTCGCAAAAGAACGTCGACATTGACATGGCAGGCCTGCACACCATTTCGAAATACGCGCGCTCAATTGGATTTGACTGCATACGCTGATCTGATTCGAGAAATGCCGCGATTTTGCGCGCCCTAGACGGTGCACTCAGAGCGACGCGAGGGCTACGAGGGCTAGCGTGATCTTTAATACCGGAAACAAGGGCGTTTCTGGTTTTGACTTTCATTTTAAAAAAACAGCCGCCGCAGTGGCGTCAATAAAACTGGATCGGGGAATCCGAGCGGGATGATGGCCGGTACGATAACAATGGCCGAACATTGCACGTGGCTTGTAGACTTACCGCGTGCGAGCAGGACGAACTTAAGTTCCGTTGAACTAACTGAACCTTGATAACCGAGAAAGAACTGCGCATCAAGTTAAGTGCTAAATGCAGCAGCAGGTCAACGATGGCGTATGATAGCTTACCAGTCAATTTCAACATGTGGCTACTTGGTCGTTGCACGTGCTAGGAGTTGAAGATTCCGGATGAATTTGTCGCGCCCGAGCCCCGGGAAACGCGTTCATACTCCGCTATTCCATCTTGCAGAAGCACCTATTTCCAATCATCCATATTTGTCGTTCCCGTGTACCATGCAGACAATTCTCCATCCGCAAGCTACCCGACCGCTGTTACGAGCGTGTACCATGGCCGGCGCCCAAAGAGGAAAGAATTTCTTCCGCGCATTCCCTCCCACACGTCACGCATCGTCACGAGCAGATGATGGCGATGTTTGTGTCATTAACAAATTAAAGGACTTTACCCAAAATAATTTTAACTTTAACTTATAAAAAATAAAGTAAATTTGAAGTGCAAAGTATTTGAAATAAAAATGATAAGGCAAGTTTGAACGACTGAAAAGGGTTTCAGAGCGCGGTAAGTTCGAACATCGTGACCGCGCAGTTGCACCCAACGTTTATAGATACTTTTCTATAAACGTTGGTTGCACCCACAGTGAAACGCTCAAAAAAAAAAGAAAGAAAACTGGCTAGGCTTGCACTAGTGGTGCAAGCAGTGCAAGGCTGGAGAAACAGTGGAGCTGGGGTTTGACCTAGCTCCTTCCGGTTTTGCAAAGTTTTGCTAGACTTTGCAGCCTTTGCTAGTTTTGTTGCCCGGTGCGCTCGACCCCTCGGTGTGGGCCTTTGGCCTTTCCAGCACACCCCAGTCCTCTTGGGTTGAAATAAAGTTTTACGGTGTTTTACGGTTTTACAGGGGGCGCTGCGCAAGCGGCTTCCGGGCAGTACTTCCGGGTAGTACAAAGCTGCGCGGGTCCCATAGGATCCCGTGTTGACAGAAGCAAAATGAGCTCGACGCTCCCGATTATTTTGCGACGTGGTCACCAGATCATCCCCGACGCGTCCGATCTATTTCAGCGATCAACTTGGCATTAGGGGAAAAAGCTTTGCAGCGCTAAACATGTTTACAGCGCCGACGAAACTGCCGGGACCGGGACGGCGTCTGCTACTCGCAGGTTCACCGATCGATGGTCGTACGAAGTGAAATTGTAAGTAAAATTTCTAGTTTAAACTAATACTCTAGGTGACAAAGACTTCTCAAAAACAGCCGATCAAAAAAGAAGAGTGACGCAATCGGCGATGATCGCGCTTTAAAAAGCCAGCGAGTCCGGCGGACCGCAGGCTCGCCTGCTGCGGTGCGCCGCTCTTTTGCGTATACCTACACACTATGCGTGCCCTTTTGCTCGTTTGCGTTTGCGTCGCCGTTACGAATACATGGTGCAGCGTTAGCTTGCCGTTTTGTTGCGTGTCTCAGTGACAAAATGCCGCGACCGTCAGAAGCGTGAAATCTGTTTTGCGATTCCGAAATTAGTGGCCGTAAAACAAAGTGGTCGGGCGAACTAAGAGGCCGTTCGCTTTCCTTGTTTGCGCTCACTTTACTTACTTACGCTCTTGCAGCGTACATTCCCGGTTCGCACTTAATATTTTAGAATGAGGGTCAGCAACGGCCGAGGTTCCATGCAGCCGACACGGCGCAGGGCAACTCGGGGGGGGGGGGGGGGGGGGGAGGAGGAGGGGGCTTTGAATGCAAAGAGAAAAATTCAGCGAATTTCTAATAATATTTTACAATAATCTGGCGAAGTGTGAGGATGTTGGGGGGCGGGGGGCAACTCAACTGGAGGACGCCAATTCTCTGTTCTTGTCTCGCTGTCGAACTCCATTTGAAGTCAAAACTGGCGTGTCGGCGTTCAGATTCGACGACCCCCGCACTAGAAAACCAACACAGTCAGTGATGATCGTATATAAATATTCGGGGCCCCGCGCCGTGTATGCGGCTGTGTTATATGTGATGTTATAAGAAGTACACATCTCTGCAGGCAGCGGGTGTGTGATTTGGTGCGTGTTTTGCGTCCTTTAATAGCGCTTAATTTGTTTATTTAATTGGTGCTATTGCCCCACCTACTCGCTAGTATACATGTACCCTGCCGTTCGTAAATCGTGCGGCGTAAAACTTTACGCAAGAATCATTTAGTTGGCAAAAATACGAAACAAAATTTCCACTGGTTTCAAAGGTGGTGCCAGGCGAGCAGTGTCAGCTGAGTCGGCTGCGCAATTCTTGCGTTCGCTTGCATGCTCCCGATGAAGCAACCTTTTGCAGTTACCTCAGGATGTAAGATGAGCAGCGTTCCGTGTTTATGCTACTCTGGAACTTTCCTTTGTCGACCGCACGCAAGAAGAAAAAACCAACTGTCGTCAAACAGTTAAACCACCCGAACTGCCGATACTGTCCCACGCCGCGACCACCGCGACAGCTGGCTCAAAAGAAAGCCGACAAATCGGCTTCTTTTAGCGGATATTATTTTGTTTAGCCTCTGCAGCTACTTTAAGGGCTATTTCATAGCAGTATATATGCAGTCATTTAAACACGCCACAAAGCACCACAACCAACTTTCACTCTGGCTTGTAATTGAAAACACATGGAGGGCTGCGAGGGTCGTCTGCTTTTGTACTACCCAGAGGCGTCGGCCGCTAGGGGCGCTGCATGTCGCCAAAACTCCAGCGCAGGAGGCCTATGTGTTGAGGGGTGAGGCGAACTTAATAGCATCCTCGATTAACCGCACCGGTGCACACCGGGGCACACCGGTGCGCCTTTTCATCCTCGATAAACCGCACCGGTGTGCACCGTCCGTCCTCGATAAACCGGGGTGCACCGTCGCGGGGCAATTTTTGGTTGCACCGCCGCGCACCGAGAGAGTCGACGGTGCGCCGGCGTGCAGTCCCGAGATGTAATCAGACCCCGAGGGGGCTTTGTGGCCAAGAATGCGGATCCGATGCTTCTTCGGAAAGCAATTATCGCAGCGGCGAAAGTTGGAGCGGAGGAGGCGGCTGCCGACAAAATAGCCGTCAACGTGGCTCAGAACGTGCTGGTCGTCAGTACCCCCAGCGAGAGCAGATCATTCCGCTACGGGGCCCTTAGATACCTGACGGTCGGGGACTGCACATACGAGGCGTTCGCATATAAAAGCGCGCCAAGTAACACGATGCGAGGCGTCATTAAGGGCGTAGGCCTGGACGCGGAGGAGATAACCAGAGCCCTGGTTAACGACGACAATCCGAGTATCCTAGCAGCGCACAGACTTGGCCAGACAGGTTCTGTGGTAATCCTATTCGACGGTAATAGGGTCCCCTTCCACGTCTACTACGAGGGGGTACTCATGAAATGCACGCTATATCGTCAACATAAAGAGGTGTGTTCCACATGTGGACAAGTGGGGCACAGGAGGGACGTGTGCCCGACCCCCCTCGTAAAGATTTGTTTTGCGTGCGGGCGTAAAAACCCAGACGCTGAGCACAAGAAGTTTTGCAAGCCGCGATGCCGTCTATGCGGCGGCAGCCATACCACCAGGGCAGGGAGCTGCAAAAATAAATTCAAGACGCCATTGCTCATTAGACAACGGCAGATGGAAAAACGTGAAAGCGCGAGACCGCCGAGAAACAACAACAGATGGCCGGAAAACAGCCCAGCGGAACAGGTGCGCACACCACCTGGCGCGGGAGCCGGCAGACAGGCAAGGATAGACAAGAACAAAGGAGAAGGCGGCTCGAACCCGTCTATAACAAAGGAACGTAGTAGGAGCAAGAGCGAAGGCAGGAAGCATGGACTCTCCTGGGCTGACATCACAGGCGCAGAGAGCGCTCACAATCGCGTTATAGGTCAAAATCAAGAGAGCGCTCGCAGTCACGCAAACGTACGACCCCGGGCGAGGAACGCGTCACCGGCCAAGGCGAGGAAACGCGAACAAGGAAGATCGACGAGGCTGACCCAAATATGAAACCGGGAATACCTCAAAGGGTACAAGGAAAGAAGAGCAAAACTGAAGACCCGGCGGAGTACATCTGCGCCAAGGAGCGGGAGCTTAGAAACGTCAAGGCGCAACTTCAGAAATCGGAAGCGGAGACCCAAAGACTGGCGACGCTAGTAGAGTCTCTGCAGAAGACTGTTAAGCAGATGCGGCAAGAACGCCTAAGGGACAGCGGATGCCTGGAAAGCATGGGATGCTCCCAGCCAAAAGAGGACGCTGAAGAACGAAGCGAAAGGATGAACACCGACAACGAAGCTGAGGAACCGCCGCCGCGGGTGCACCGCAGGAAAAGGCCGACTAAGCCCACGGCAGAAGCGCAACAGCAGTCGCAAAACATGGAGCACCAGCATTCGGATACGGAGCACGCATATACGAACGCGACCCCGGAAGGGGATGAACGACCTCTATCAGGAGAGGAAGAAAACCGACAGTACAGAACACCGGGATACGCAGGCCTGCAAGCAAGGCTCACGCGACTGGAAAACATTTACAAGAAGTGGGACAGAAATCTGGAGGAGATGGAGAAACGGATCATCAACAAAACTATGCACCATATGCAGCAGATGCTCAATCAGGCTCTAGAACAGCATACAGAGAGAATTAGCGCCATGCTACAAGAACGCCTACACGATTTCCGCAACAGCATTCGCGATGGATCGAAACAAGAGTGTTAAAATTTGGCAGTGGAATATAAACGGATACAGGAACAGAAAGGCTGTCCTGCAACAGCTCCTCAGAACTATAAAGAAAGAAGAATGGCCAGAAGCTATTGTCATTCAAGAAACGCATCTGGAAGATTCGGAGAAAATAACACTAACAGGTTACAGGGCCTACCCCAGGCCCCCAAGTGCACGCACAGGGGGCAAGGGGTCGGCGCAAGGTATTTGCACCTTCGTACGAAAAGGGGTAACAAGTATCGACGGTACAGAGAAACTACGCATGAACGACTCTGCCATAGAAGCCAACATGGTAGAGATCGTGATCAAGGGAAGACGGGAGAATGGTAGGGCAAGAAAGACCACATCCATTTACATCACCAATGTATACAGCAATCCACAGCACGGCAATCAAAGATTCCGACACCTAATCCAGGCAGCGGGCAACACTGCCAAAGGCGAAGGATCGGAGGCCATCATATGCGGAGATTTTAACGCCCCTCATGAAGAACTGGGCTATACACGCTCGACTGTCAAGGGACGAAGACTTCTCGAAGACGCAGCGGAAGCCGGTTTCGTATTGATTTCTGACCCGGCACAACCCTCAAGAATTGGGACATCCACCGTGAGGGACACCACCCCGGACCTCGCATTCGTGTTCCTACACCATAAGGGAACGGCGAAATGGAGGAACACGGGGTGGAACCTCGGGAGTGACCACTTCATTCTGGAGACCTTGATACCGACTCCCCACGGAACTGACACAAGGAGACCAAAGGTGGCAAGGAACATCACAAATTGGCATAAATTTCGCGAAGCGGACCTTGGCGAGATAGAAGACGTCGACAGATGGTCAAGAAAGCTAGTGGAAGAGACCAAAAAGGCCACGGATATGGTCGAAGCGGATAACGAGGACATGGTCGTCGACTCCCGCCTAGCTCACCTGCTGGAAGCCCGAAGATCCATGCAGAAGAGGTGGAGGAGGCAGAGGAACAACAAGACACTTAGGAAGAGAGTGGCAATCCTGGGAAAAGAAATAGAGAAATACAGCAGACACCTCTGTATGCAACAGTGGTTCGAGGCCTGTAATATGGCGGACGGGCAATTACATAGGGGAGGCACATGGGCCCTGCTCAGAAGCCTAATGGACAACACTAAGAGCAAGGAGCATCAAAGGCACAGGATGTCCCAAATCATTCACAAGGCGACCACACAAATGGGCGCCGAAAATGTACGCCGGGTTATGAACGAGAAGTACATACCGTCCACGGAGAAGGTTCAACACCCGGAATACACAGGAACGCCGAATCCAATACTGGACAGAAAGATCGAAGAATGGGAGGTACGCCGAGCGACAGGTGCCCTCAACTGCCGCTCTGCACCCGGCCCCGACGGGGTCACAAACAAAGCCCTCAGGAACCTCAGTGACAGCGCGATAGCGGCCCTCACGAGGTTCTACAACAAATGCTGGGAGAAAGGGGATATCCCCGGACAGTGGAAAACAGCCAAAACGGTTCTCCTCCCGAAGCCTAATAAGCCCCCGGGGATAGAAAACCTACGTCCGATCTCCCTCACCTCCTGCGTGGGGAAGGTCCTCGAACACGTACTAAACGACAGATGGCAAAGATTCCTGGAAACCCAGGGCCACTACAGCGACTCCATGCTGGGCTTCCGATCCCATCTGGGAACACAAGACGCCCTATTGCTGCTACAGAGAGAGGTGCTGGACCCGGTCGGAGGCATCCCACAGAAGGACAACAGAGCGGTCCTGGGACTAGACTTACAGAGCGCCTTCGACAGGGTCACACACTCAGCCATCCTCTCTAGCATGGTGGCGCTCGGCATGGGCGAAAGATCATATAACTACGTGCGATCCTTCCTCACGGGCCGCACGGCCTGCTTGGAGGTGGAGGGAGAGAGATGGGAGAAAAGAGAGGGAGGCAGTGTGGGCACCCCACAGGGGTCCGTGATTTCCCCTCTACTCTTTAACTTAATAATGATAGACGTCGCCCGAGAGTTAGACAAGCTCGGCCCGAAAATCCGTCACTGCATATACGCAGACGATATTACAATATGGGCCACGGGCGGCAGCGACGGCGATATAGAAGCCGGCCTGCAGCAAGCTGTAAATACTATCGAGAAGACACTGGAGGGCACCGGACTGAAATGCGCTCCGCAGAAATCCCAACTTATGATCATCCCCCCACCGGGAAGACAACGAAAAAAAGCCGCTGCAGAAGCGGAACGAAACATTACAATCAGCACCGGGGACGGCATGCCCATCCCTCACGTGGACAAGATCCGGGTGTTGGGGATGCACATTGACGCCCACCGCACCAACGGCACGGCAGCCAACCAAGTGGTAACAAAGATTGGCATCGCCACGAGGCTAGTAAGAAGAATTGCGACTAGAGCTCGTGGCGCCAGAGAGGCTAGCCTCGTACGACTGCTGCAGGCTTTCGCCATCAGCCACGCGGCGTACGTAGGCGCCTTCCACAAGTGGACTGCCAGAGAAGAGGCGCGCATCGATGCGGCCATCCGGAAGGCATACACCGGAGCCCTGGGCCTCCTCAATGGCACGAAGACGTCGGCCTTGCTATCTCTGGGAGTTCATAATACGCTCTCGGAGATCAGCGAGGCCCAACGCACAGCCCAGCTAACGCGCCTAGGAGACACGGCTGCTGGGAGAAGAATATTAGAGCGAGTCGGCCTAAAGTCCCCGAGGGATGGCGACTACACCACGACACCAATAGACGAGCAAACATTGAGAAAGCTGATCGTGTACCCGTTACCCCGTAACATGGACCCGACGAACGATGAACCCAGAAGAGCAGCGAGAGCCAGGGCGCTGCTCAAACTGCACGGAAGCGAGGACGGGACGGTCTTCGTGGACACCGCCAGGACCCCGGGGGAGAAGGCGTTCGTCGCAGTGGTGGTTTCGGCGACAAGAAAGACGGTGATCAACGCGTGCAGTGTCCGCGCCGTTGGTGCGGGCCAGGGCGAAGAGGTCGCGATAGCTCTGGCCCTGAAAACCGGGGGAGTCAGGACGATACTGAGTGACAGTAAGAACGCGATACGAAATTTCGGGCGCGGAGCCGTGTGCGGGGCGGCTGCGAGTTTATTAAGGGACTCAGTGCCAGCATCATCTGTGACACTGAAATGGTTCCCAGCCCATGCGGGATGGGACGTGTACGAACATACAGTGAACTGCAACGAGGTGGCAAACGCCGCGGCCCGTGATCTCGCAAAGTGCCGGGAAGTGGCGAACTATGCCGCCGGTGTTGCAAGGGAGACGACTACGAGCCTGGAAGACGAAAACCAGCAACTCACCAGCTACAGGGAAATCCTCGAATGGTATCGCGAACGCCGCCGGGTATTCCCCCCACCACACCGAGATCTCACTCGGCGGGAGGGGGTACTACTCAGGCAGCTACAAACTGAAAACGTTCTCACCCCCGCGTTGGCAAAACACATGTGTCCGGAACTCTATGAAAACGACACGTGTAGCCTGTGCAACCTGGACAGGGCCACGCTGGCCCATGTGCTGTGGGGGTGTGGCAAAAGGGGGGCGACGGACAGCGTGCTGCCGCCGCCTGTGAAACACTGTGTGGGGTCGGGGCATCCCGAAGAACAATTACGGGCCGTCCGGCAGCTCGAGGCTGCGCTGGCCCTCCAAAAGCGAAAGGGGGACACTCCGAGTAGCAATAGGAGGCCGGCAACCTAGCCCCGAGGTCTAGGCCCGGGTGCCACCGAGGTAAAGGTGGTTGCTAGATAGGGTGAACCCCGCGCCCTGCGCGGCCGGTGGGAATCCCGCATGCTGGAACGAAATAAAGGTTATTCTCTCTCTCTCTCTCCCGAGATGCATCGCGGACGATGCCGGCGAAGGAGCTTCCTCCGCCGTCTGCTGCAGCGACGGCGCATCGCCGCACTCGTGTCAAGGCGGACGGAGCTGTGTATTGTTGCTGACAAGGATGGCGTGCTTGTGAATTCATCGGTCAACGATGCGACAGTCTCCTAACGGGCGGTAACAACGGCCAGTGGTTGTAAATGAGGGCGCGAACTTTGTGTACTTCAAAGACGGCTGCATGCATTGCCAGAAAGTTGGGGATATTGACATTCGTTTCGTTCGATCGAATTACCATGAACTGTTACCGGAGTGCCTAGACGATGAAGACCTACTTGTTTTGCTGTAACGGAAGGGTGGAACAAAACAGGCACTCGCATTATGGCTCAAACGAAGATTAGAAGCAGCTTGTATGTAGCTGTTTAGTGGAAGCGGTGGCGGTACGTTGTTCCGCATGTGTGACGGATTTAAGTTGTGCGTACATATAATCATTGGCCTTCAATAAATACCACTTTCAAATAGCGCTGTGTCTCATTACAGTGCTGTATTGTTACTTGTGAACGTTTTTATGAGTTAAGAGATGGCGCCTGGGTAGAACCGCCCCGTTTGTCCTCGATCAACGCTCCGTGCCGGTACGCACCGTCGTGGGGCACTGTGCACCGCGCCGGTTTTGGGGGCAACACCGGTGCGTGTTTATCGAGGACGCTATAAGTCCCTTTATCTTTCAGGCGAACCGACCGTTCGCGGCACTCGTGGATTTGCGGGCTTGACATCGGAAGTTCTTTGTTACTCGAAGCCCGGGGTCGTTTTGCCGGCGATTCCACTTGTACAAACACAGCACTCAGGATCTTCCGCTCTTAGCTGACGCTGGTCACAGAACAGGGAGGATTCATCGCGACTAGGTGAAATACTTGGGGTTGGATCCTACCCATTTTTTGAGCAGCGACACGGCGGCGTTGAGACGCAGCCTTGTTTTGTAAGCCTTGTTGTAATCAGGGAATCGACAAATCAACAGAAGACAGTGAAAATAAATAGAATTCTTATTTAATTACGAGGCGCTTAGAAAAGATAATTTAGACCGTTCGGAAATTGTTGTGGTTCCATAAATGACAAAAATTGGGCCCATCTCCCCGCGAGGGGGACTCGAGTAAATGCGTCGCATAGGGGGTGGGTGTATTGCGTTAACGTTTAGTGTTTGGGGAGTTGGTGGTAGTGAATGCGTTGTATCAGCAGCTTCTTGGCGTAGTTTGAATGAGTCAATGATATAAGGCGCGTTCGTAGCCTCCCATTCTATGTCGGCTTTGTGGCGCAGTGGGTAGAGCACCATGTACATTGCGTTCCGCCCGCAGGGTCGAGGAATCGAAACCAGGCGCCGGATAGTATTTTTTTATATATAGTGTAGGGGGAGGGGTGCGGACTAAGACTGCAGACGTCAACGCGGGTGACATCGTGAGCTCCTGAAATGCTCTGCATGTAAAACAAAAACTGAAATTGATTAATCAAGGCGAGAGTGAATTCGCGCAACGCTTCTTCCTCGGTCACCGGTGGTTACATACCCCTTGGCCGATCCGTGCTTTGCGGGAGTGCCAACGTGCTCGGCGCGGAGTGACGATCATAGCTAGGCGAGGCTTGGCCAGCTTGGCTCCGCCTACGCAGCTGCGCGAAGGCCGTGCCCGGTTCCTCGCGCCAGAGGACCGGTTGTTTTCTTGCTTTTTTTTGCTAACGCCACCAGGCCAAGCTCAAGGTTAAACAGATACGCCGTTCAAAAATGAAAACAAGAGAACAAGAAGCTACCCGCTGCCGTGGCGCAGTGGCTAAAGGCGTCGTACTGCTGGGCCCAAAGGGCGTGGGTTCGACCCCAGTCACGGTGGATGCGGAAGCGCCGGCCGTGCATCAAGAATTGGGCACACATTCACCAGGTGGCACCCTCACCATGGGACGCCTCATAGGCCAGACGTAGCGTCGGCGCGGTAAACGCCATAATCTAAAGAACTAGTTACAACAAACGAATGGCCAGTTATCAACAAGGTTCTGTTGCATTGAACCTGCATGCCCTATGAGTATCGCAGTTTTGAACCAGTATTGCTCGCGGAATGATTCCGCTGTCATAGGGAAGCTTGAACTCAGAAAATGCCACCAACCTTTCCATGGGGTCTCGCGCCGGCGGCAACAATTTACTCAGTGGCGCGGACTCAGAGTATAGAAAAATTCACACAAATATGGCTCCTGGAAGAATGTCTGTCTGGCCATGCATTTGCACCGATTTCAAGGGGGTTAGGTGTAAGCTCGGTCCTTTAAACTGGCTTTCTCACGATGCAAGCCATGGCATCCCTCTCCCACCAGACACTGCCGCGCTCTCTTGGATGGCCGCCTGTGCGGTGCACTAGAGCCTGCACTGCGAATGGCGTAGTGGAGCGAATAAAATGTCATTGCCTCTAACCACCAATCATGCAAGTCCGTCTTGCGACACATTGCATAACTCCCAACAGTCTTATGACGTTTCGAGGTTTAATTTTGCCAACACATGCCCGCAGCTCAGCACAGAATATACACCAGTCGCAAACTACCCCACAGGCCCCACGCATCAAAAGGCAGGCCGTGGCTGGGCCCCATGTTCAGAGAACAATCAGGTTATCCTGCCATCAGCTGACAAGTTGCAACTGCTGACGGAAGCCACCTCGAAAAAACTTTAAATGAAGGATTGCAAATTTCCAAGTGGTATTAAGCAAGTGTTCAGCAAAGTTCAGTTATTCAACCCTAGGTGCTGTGCCAATAAACTTTCCCCAGTTAAAGCAGAGTTCCACATCTGGTGCATTTATTGAACCCTGCCTGAACCTCGAGAGTTTGGTTCATAAGGCTTGGCTTGGTTAGCTACTGTAGGGCCTCAACACATTTGGCCTAGGCCTAAGCAGGAATGCGCCAAGATACCTTGAACAGGACAAGTGGCGAGACTGGGCGCAGTCGTTCGATCAAGCGGCACGCTAAGTAAAAACTTGTGCTTAAGATACAGCAATCTGCTAGTTGCTGCCTTTATTTTACGTACGTGACTACCGCTGTCACTAAGCCCAACAGCGGTACAGAAAAATCAATGCAGTGAAGCAGCCTTTCCCAAAACTGCTCCAGGCCACTAGACGTCCACTTCACGGCTGTGGCGTCAATGCCGACAGCGGGTGACCAGCAAAGAAAGGACACGGAAGCACCCAACAAAGAGATTTCTTTTAATACGCTTTCAAATATACACTAAATCATACACCTCTCACGTTCGACTGGCCAACCACACGCAAGCGTCCTCCTGCGAAGACCATCCTCGCTCCAGGCGGCAGAGGAAGACACAAGGCTCTTCTCAGTCAACCGCGCCGTTACAACTCAACATGAAACGCAAGGGAATCAGGGGTGGGCAGAAGACAGCAGCTCGATAAACAAAACATCCTGCCACTAACGCCACAAGACGGGGGACAAAAAAAAAGGTGCCGCTTCCCCGAATTTGCTTGCCTCTCTCAATGTGGGGCCGTTATACACCTCTGGGTGAGCAATTTAAAGAAAAACTCGGTACAGCAAGTTATCGCCCCGGCCAGCTACTCCACGCTGGGCTCCGCGCCGCATGAGACGAGTCCTCAATTTAGAAAAAAGCGTTTCGGGAAGGTTTAAAAACTGCACACGCCCCTCAGCAGAGAGGGCTCAAAAGCTTACACACAGACAGCCTAGGCCTTTATGTACAAGTGGAGGTCACGTGCCATATACAGCATTATATATATATATATAAATGTAAATCAGTAATACAGGCATTCCGACAAAAAAAAAAACTGCTAACAAAAGACAGCCCTTCGAGGAGACTGGAACTAGCATGACTGCAGCACGCTCAAAAAACGAAGCACCACCCTCCCTACCCCCATCGCAGCGACACCAGAGAAGAGGTGACCGAATGCACACCTACGGTTCACCCGGGTATTTTATTAGTCCGCGGAAAAAATTGCGCGTTGCATACCTGCCTGCAAGCTCCCCTCGAAACTCCGCAACCCCGCAGGGTAGTGTTTTTGGACCTGCCCTTTTCGAAACGGGGCAAACTACTACACGAAGCACACGCACTGTGTTTTGAATGTGGAATGCTAAGACGCGTTAAGGAAAACGAGAAAAAAAAAAAAACCTGTTCCGACAATGCTCTACCCCCCACCCGCCCCCGTAGCTAGCAAAGACCGAACATCTCCAATGCCCCATCCCATTGCGAGCCACCAAACACTGCACCGCATGAAAAAGACTGCAAGTAGACCTTGGAAAACCCCGCTACTCCGACCCAAACCTCACCCCCATGTTCATGCATGATAACGCTCCAAGCCCTGCCAGCAAAGGTGAGAGGCCTTGCCTAGTGTACACTACTCGTCAGCCCTATTTCAACCCCACCCATTGCTCAAGCGAGGAAATGGCATCTCGGAGAAAGGAACAAGCATTCAAAATGGCTTCACAACACTTCAAATGCGCCACAACAGTTACTCAGACAGTAAACTAAAGCAGTGAGGATCGCATGTGGGGCACAAAATGTCTGTGCTTGCCAGAACCAATAAACAAAAAATGAGCCAAGCAAGGCACATACCCAGTGTGATACTTTAGTTACACAGGAAAAAAAGCTGCAGAAACAAGCCCTCAGTGTAACGGACCCCACGAAAGTCCCAGTTCATGGAAAAGTGGGTGGGTAGGTGGGCTTGGAGGCCACGGCTCGGCGCACAGTTCAGTTCTGGCCATAACTTGGCAGGTGTCAATGTACATACGAATGTAAAAAGGAAAAAAAAAAAGTGTCCTCCCCTAAAACAATGACAACTGTTTCGGACCAAGCCGCCGCAGCCACACATTTCACGGCCCTTTCCTGTGCCTTGACACGTTACTCTCGGTGATTAAAAAAAAAAAAAAAAAAAAAAAAAAAAAAAAAAAAAAAAACAGAGCGTGCAGTCTGTCGCAACAATAATGCGGCGACGCCCCGGCAACGCCTTCACACCGAAGCCATTTCTGCAGTGCCCACTCAAAACTCAAGTTCTTGTACAGAGAGACTGCCAGCAGCAGCAGAGGTGGTGACAATGGTTAGGTAGCAGCTCAACAGGGGGTGCACAAGTCTCTCGGGAGGCAGAGGGAGGAAGATGAGGAGAGGTCTCGTTCTAACACAGAACCGAAAAGGAAGGAGGAAGGGAGGGAGGGAGGGAGGGAGGGAGAACGGGCAGTCAAGGTGCATCTCGGGTCTTCATCTTTCACTACACTTTGAAAACGTGGCGGCGGCAGCAGCAGCAGCAGCAGCAAGGGGAGGGCCCAGGAAGGAGGGCTGGCAGCAGTTGCGGCAGGCATGGATAGATGGCGCACTGCCCCTTTCCAACCCAGACTCAAAAACGTCCGCGCCACTACACCGCATGCCCTTGGCAGCCACCATCCGCACACTACCCTGGCCCGTTTCGTGTCGTCAACCCTCTTTGGAGGAGGAAAGAGAGCGGCAGGGACGGGAGAGGAGGAAGAGACTGCGTGCAATAGGGGGACAGGTGTGAAGCTGCTCTCTTTCGCTCCGGGGGTGGTGGTGGTAAGGGTGGGTGGTGGACGGTGTGCAAGGAGTGGGGGCAGAGGGGATTAGCAGCAGCCCGATGCCCGTGGCTGGACCGGCGTGCCTGGGTTGATCTTGCCGTCGGTGCCCCGAAGGTTCGCCTCGGTGGTCGGGGGCCCCATGCGGTTCTTGATCTCGGCCGCCATCGTCATGAAGGCCTGCTCCACGTTGGTGGCGTTCTTGGCGCTCGTCTCCAGGAACGGAATGCCCAGCTGGTCCGCAAACTCCTACAGTGTGGCACGGGAGGGAACAAGTGGCGACAGCACGTCAGAAAAAGCGTGCAACCACGCCAAGCCAGGTGGCGTTACTCATCTATATTTGGAATGCACCTTGTGTAACTTCCAGCGTGCAGACTCGCTAACTAAGTGCTGCAAACTGTACAATCAGCGCTTTGAAGCACACCACCAGGTAACCCAGCCAATCATCCTTGCTTATTAGCGAAACGTTCTAGCCTTAGCCTGGACCCCTTTATCTCTGGAGTTATCTCCGGAGTGCCTGAAGGCTCTGTACTAGTCCCACTGCTTTTCTTAATCTTTATAAATGACCTATTCACAAAATTTCATTGTTCATTCCCCCTTTTGCAGATGACTGTGCCTTGTACTGCCGCATAGAATCTAACAGCGATGTATAACTACTTCAGAATGACCATAATAAAATAGAAAGCTGGCATTTCGAAAGCAAATGAAGCTACACATTACTACGTTAGAACCTATGAAAAATATCTTGAAGACGTTCCAGTACCACCAATTCATATTCTTTAAGCTCTTCAACCCTCTCCTACCCTCAACGGCATCGTGATGAGACTACACAGCACCAGTGGTGCCGGCTCAGTTACATTTCAACAATCCTATTAAATGTGCCAGTGCGTCTCAGGCCAGACAGTTGGCAGCTAAGTGCATTACAACTTACTCAGCCGCAAAGCTTGACGTCTTTTATAGGGATGCACACATTTGTCACATGGTAGCTTTGGCCTATAGCTTTCTGCCTGGAGTTCTCAGTCTCGAAGTCTATCTGTTTAACACAGAAGGCTTTTGTCTCCCCCTGAATCTTATAACAACAACCTTTAGGATGAACACAGCAAGAGCCTCATAAACACCTAGGAGTAACTTGGACAGTCCAGCTCCAGGGCATACCACACACTACTTTCGTTGAACAGTACCTCCTTCCAGTACACAAAGCTGAGCTGCACAATAAAGCACATGTAATCGTACTCGTAGGCGATGGTCGAACACACCCAGTGCATTTGTGGCATATGCCTAGCACACTGCCGGCCCCCCAACACCAGTCTCAGACCCTCTGAGCACAAGCACCTTAACTCCGTGGCAAAGCCTACTTTAAATACAACCTACAACCAAACACCCACGATCGCTGAAAGACCGTCAAATGCTCGCAATGGCACCCCAGCGGGAGGGAGGCGGTACGAAGAGAGTACTTGCCTTTGCCGTTGTGTAGTCGACGACCTTCTTTGTCGTCAGGTCGCTCTTGTTGCCCACCAAGAGCTTGTTGACGTTCTCGCAGGCGTAGCGGTCAATCTCCTGCAGCCACTGCTTCACGTTGTTGAAGGACTCCTGCACCGGGCCAAAAGAAGCGGAGAAGCAAGCACAGTGAGGCCACCATGCCTCGGATGCACACTCGATTTGCAAGCTGCTGCGCGTTGCCCTACAGCAATGTCGCAAATGTTGCTGCCACCACTTCCCCCACCTGCTCCTACCGCTTTATATTTAACCATTACCCCACAAGTGGTTCTGCAATAGTAACAGCATGGTACACATTACAGGCTTGCTTGCGTGCAGGGTTTAACATGCTGACGCAACGCAGGCGATAAGGCGCACCATAGTGGCGGGCTCCGGATTAATTTTGACCACCTGGGAATCTCTATTGTGTGTCGAAACCTCGTACACGCAGAGTACAGGGTCTCCAGGCACTTGTCTAAGATTCAGTAAGCACACCACATATTGAAACTTCCACACAAACAGGCAAGCTGCACTAGAACGCAAGGGAATCCCAAGGAGCCTCGTTTACAGAATGAGTCACTAATTGTGCCCCCAGCCACCAGCTAGGAAAAGAACTCTGCTGTAATGTAGCCAGTAGCATGAGAACTATTGAATACAGCATTACGTACGGTGCCACAAGAGCGCTTTAGGACCTTGCCCTATGTTCACTATTCGTGCCTCAAACAACACAAGGGAGAAATGCCAATGAATGACCGCCGAACTGCGCTGCTTGCACAAGAACTTCAAAGGAAAGCTTCCCCCCAAACAGACAGCTGTGTAATGCTGCAGCCTAGACCATGTCAATGGTGATCATTTTTTCCCTACACTTCTCTCTCTTTTAACTGACGCAACTGTTAACAGAAATGTCAGAGCCCGTTTTCAAGTGTGCATCCATACCCAGCCTTTCAACACTTCCTACAACATCAGGAAACCGTCCAAAATGGCACTTTTACTCCACCGACATCTGTGCACATCTAGAGCTTGTTGCTGTAGGTTCAGGGCCGTCAGACTCAAAAAGACACGAGACAGCCCTGGCAGCAAAGTCATGTTAGTAGCACTGATATGGTCCATTTCCCAGAGATGCCTCCCTGAAATCACGACTGTGAAATGTCGCTTGGAAGCACTTTTTGCAACAAAGTTATTGCCGAAGTTTCGGGAGGCCGAGTGGTGTTACAAGCTTCAGCCGTTCAAGCCTCAGTAATCTCTGCCCCTTCTGTCTAACTTCCACACTAGCCAAGAAAAACTGACAAGCTTGTGCACAGCGAAAAATAAACTCAAAACCATTCCAGTGGTGGGGCCTCGTCCCCTTTCGCCCCTCCACCTCTCCCACCCCTCGCCTCTGGTCAGTTTCACACATAAATGCAGTGGATGGGAATAGATAGGCACCCACTGAAGTTGGCCTTAGATGCTTTAGAGCTGCTCACACGCAAAAAAAGTGATTTACAATAGGCAGCACAAAACTTCATGCCAAGGCATGATTAACCACTGGAATGAATAAAAAAAAGCGCATCTCTTGGCAAGCCAGCCAGTGCACTGGACTCTGATTTGGAACATTACTCTGCCTAATTCTGTACTGGTGTTGCTGCAGCCCAATGTGCCGTAACACCCACTTTCTTCTCTCCTTGGATTAAAGAGTTAAAAGTTTGGCCCGTGGCTCTTTGTCGTACGAACGGAGGCAACTACTCTCATTCTGCAGGCCACTAGCAACCAGCGTGCAGCCACTTTTTCAACAATGCTAAAGCCAGGCACGGACCTTGCTGCTAAGCCAACATTTGTGCACTGCCAGGAAATGAAACCCAGAAAAACCTTGCCATTTCTGCCTGAAGAAAGCTGAGAGGAGCACCAAAGCTTTCGGACATCAAAAGGTCGTCAAAAACTTCGTTGGAAGTGTGTCCAACCAACCGCCGAACCTTCAAAGACCCAAACTGCAGACAAAGAACAAACCCATGCGATGATTTTTCCCGCACCAGGTAAACGCATCTACGCCCCATCCAAATGAATACTGATATGTGGTTTCTGAGACAAGGGTATGCTATTGTACTCCTTCATGATTGATGCGTGTACTGTCTTATCTAGAATCATTCCTTTGTTTTGGGGACTTTCAAGAAACCATTTCGATACAATGGAAGCCCAATTCCACACACAGGGGTGTGTTCAGATACCTCATGAGAGCTTTCTGGTTGGACAACTGATCTATGGGGAAATGTATTAGTTTGACAGGACACCATCGGTCTTAGTATGAAACTTTTGTGCTAAAGAGACAAAAAATGGCCCCCCGCAGTACAGTGCTGCTGCCTCCACCCACCCACCTGGTCTGTGACGTCGTAGGCTACGATGATGCCGTGCGCTCCCCGGTAGTAGCTGGATGTGATGGTGCGGAAGCGCTCCTGCCCTGCTGTGTCCCACTGGAAGACCAAGGGAACATGACAGTTGGCTCCCGCCCACATTGGAAGACTGCTTAGGCAGGCAGGCATCGGAACTCAGTTGGCTCGACCACAATGCGCCAAGTTAAAATGCAGGCGTGCATGTGACATCCTATCACATGGCCTCCTCCTCCCTGGCCAGTGAGAAGTTAAAGAAGTACTAAATCTAATGCAATGTGTAAAGAAACTATAAAATGCAGAAGTGAATCAAAAGTGGAGGGTTGTGGATGAAACGCCATCTTTGAAGAGAAGGCACACATCAAGGCCAACATGTACAGACCACGCTAAAAAGCAGAGCTTTCCCCAGAATGTTGCCCCAAAGTGGTGGCTGGCAAAAACTGCCCCTTTCTAAGTCCTTTCACAAGGCTAACGAGGACAGAAACACCCACTTTACTCCTTGACATTATTTTTTCAGGGCAGCTCCACTGCTGTCTTTACTGCCATCCAAACAACAATGGCTACATTACCTTTTACCAGCCATTTCGCATTCAAAGCTCTTTAGGTTCGCTCACGTGCAAAGCAGCTCTGTTCACGCAGAGTAAATCTTTCATGCACTGCACTAGAAGGTCATGCGAATTCGCTTTTACGCTTGGCTTGTACAGACAGTATGCGTCATGCAAGTATTACAAAGGATGCAAGATGTAGGGACTCACGATCTGTAACTTGATGGTCTTTCCTTCTAGCTCTATTGTCCTTATTTTCTGCAAGAGAACAAGGCATGAGTGAGGAAGACACGAGTGAGGAAATGGTAAAAAAAGCTAGCAGGAAAAAAAAAAAAAAAAAAAAAAACCCCTGGGGTAACTGCAAATGTCAATGCCAAAACCTCTTTTTCAGCCTCAAAAAAAATTTATAAATAAGCAACAAGTGTACAGCAATCATTAAAAAGCAGTTTCAACAACCAAACACCCACAGCTGCAAATAAACGCTGCATTTGGCCAATAACCAGCATGTATCTGTGTGGGCAAAAACTATGGGAGATAAAGCAACTTAATGCCTTGCTTATTAGGCCAGAAGTAACAAACTGAAGGGCCACACACTAATCGTCAGTTAGCGAAATAATTAAAGAGAAACAAAAGTCCTTCACTAGAATTTTTCGGCAACAACACACAAGGCCATTTTGTTTTTGCTTCAAGCCTGTTGCACCGCTACAGATTCCAGCCATCCCCTTGTTGCACCAGCTGGCATTGCAGGCGCCAAGACCTTGTCGTCAGACAGCCAAAGGAACGGTTGATAGGAAGAGCATCACTGGCAATCATTCCTTACATTCAGGAGTCATCACAGACAAAGGCCTTGCCCACCCACCTCAGACATGATTAATGCCAAAAATGACACTTCAGCATTGCTGCACACCAAGTGCATTAACTGCACGCTGCACAAAGTGCACGAACTGCGCACCAAGTGCACACCTGTGGCAAACGTAAAGGTCATGTGGTAAACCGTTCTCTAAAAACCTCTTTCAGAGCGATTGGACTTTCACCACCCCAACACATGTGCTCCTACTTCTGTTCACAATATGGGGCAGTTCACGGTAAGCGACGGATTACAATACGGCTCAATGCTACTCTTTACCTAACGCACCAGGTCAGTTGAACAAAAGCCTCACTCCTGAATTATTTCCAGCCACTACTCTGTTCTCAGTTGGCAGACCTCGCTCTACCTTTCATCCCGACTTCCGATACAGTGAACTAATGACGACACCATTCCACCCACACTCCAAGAGGAGAAGTTCACACCTGAATTATAGCTACCATCTTTTTTTTACCAAAGCTTGAAAACAAGTTCTTCCGACGAGGCACAGTGGCAGTTTGCAGCTTCAGATACGATCAGGTTTAAATACCGCTGCGTGAGGACCCTTTGACAACATTGTTGGGTCCCTGTGCATACAATGTATGTACCTTTCCTTTGATTTAATGATTTAAATGAACACCACTCCAAGCTAAGTCAAAAGAGGGCCAGCAGTAGAGCTACACAAACCAAGGGGTAACGTAGCCAGATTGCAAAGGTACTCACAAAGTCTACACCAATTGTGCTGATGTAGCTTTCCGTGTAGGTGTCATCCTGCAGGGAACAGAGAGAGGCAGAGGGGAGAAATAAGACCGTGCACAAAAACAACACTGCCCAACAACGGTGCAGATGAAAAAAGGAGGGGTGCCACTCAGACATCCAAGGAAGAAAAAGGCCATCACAGGCATTCAAGGAGACAAACGCTGTCGTCACGCATGGCACAGCTTGGCTTCCACACCTAGAGAGCACTGGACCAATCTTTAACCACGCGGACAAAATACGACTTCGTTCAGTTCGAAAGAACGAGCCTTCCGTAGACTCCATTCCAGCAACAAAGGAGTTTCATGTTTTTTTTTAACCGAAAGAACGCTAGGCATAGTGAAAATTTTGAATTTAGTGCTACAGTGACATACTATGGGCAGGAGTATGAGCCAGCACAAAAAAAAAAAAAAAAAAAAAAAACTTCTCTATGCTGTAACCGCATGTCCGCGTTCAAGTGATACTAAGGCTAAGGTTGGCGGCCGCACAAATAAGATTTCACAATTTTACAGTGAAATTGCTAGAACATCTACACTGCTTTATGTTTCCTCTAATGTCCCAATTATTCGTTCGAAGTTTGTGATAAAATTGGTACCACTGTTATTGGGGAAAGAGCAGTTATGAATCAGACCTCTATTTTGTCTTCATGGCCCTTTTAAGCAGCCGTGCTGCTAAGATGCTCCCACCCAGATGGAGCCCACAATATACTTTTACAAAAACCCTTCACTTGTGTGGAGGAATGAATACTAACGAAAAAAAAAAAAAAAAAAAAAAAAACCGCTAGACTTCAATGACAACGTCGTCAATGCTGATGTTAACAGCGAAACTATTCGCTAATCACAAGGCTAAGCTCCACAGGACTTCTCGAAGCCTGCAGATCGATTCCAATTTGTGCCAATTCGTTGTTGCCGTGTTCCACTGCTCCCGCCATCTACTGGAACATTTTTAATTAAAAAAGGAGGATGCAAATACCACTTATGTTTAGATGTCGTTCCTCAAATATGCCTAATGTACACCATTTGCTTAAAAATGTCTACATGTATAAGCACTGCCACCAGATTAAGTTGTAGTTACCAAAAAAAGCCTTGCTCATAATAGTGTCTCGTTAAACAATACTTTTGTCTTGCTGCGTGTGTGCTTGATGCTTGCTCTCCCCCATGCTAGGCAATGCCCTCTCCACATCACTGCAACCGTGTCACCACACTTCGTCCCATGAAAGCCTCGACCAAGAACAGCCTCGCTCTTAAAACAGGGTTCACTTCTCGTCACAGCCTTGTTGCGAGGCCCTTTTCACAGCGCCAATGAGATGAAAATTAACACAAGCCTCATCCCCATCGCTGAGCAATGCTGCCCGCTAAGCCAGCTTGTAGGGAGAAATTCTGGCTTTTGACACTGCCCAAGAGAGAAGAATACGGAGCGACAGAATAAGACGAGGGTCGGCCCACCTCACAACCAGAATAACAACTGCCGATACACGTAGGTGAAGGGAGTAGTACGCCAATTAAAAGGCTCCCCACCGAAACAGGGACAAATGCAGAGACTGGTCTACGATTACAAATGATAAAAGTTCTGCTCGCACTGGGCCCTGTAGCCGTGGGGAGCTTGAGACAAATTCACACTGTCAAGGCCCAGCAATGAATGAATCCAATTTGAAAGTACATGGAACAGTGAAACTCCATGAAAAAGCACAACTGTAGACCGGAAAAACTTTAGCGCTAAGGCCCTATTGACCTACCTTGGCGAATTTCAGGAATTTAGAAACCGCCCCGTGAAGCAACCCACATTTTATGTTTACAAGGCGTGTGCGTAGGGTGTGATACACAGCACAAGGGGATGGTGCGGGCATGTTATGCAATGGCCCAACGTTAGGCCTAAAGTCACTTTTAACTTCTGTAATCGCCAACCGCTAATGCAGCTCAACATACGAGTATGGCGTTGCTCGGCATGCTGTAGGGCTCGCTATTTAAGGTTCCGTGCCTAAGCATTGGACATGAGGCCCAATGTCACTCGGGTCTGACGTCAGTATGCAGGCAAGTCAGTATGCAGAAAAAAAGTACTCGATGTTTTAGCCCAAGCTCCAACACACACAATTTTAGCAAAGGGATACATTCCCAGAAAAATCTCAAAGTGCTGTTCCCCATGCACTATACTCGCCAATGTTACTTTCGGCAATGGCAACACAAGTATTCAATGCTAAATTTACCGCATTTTCGCTACATTTAACAACTGAAACCTGCCTGAGAAAGCGATATATTAAAGACAAAATGGGAGGAACTTAATTTTGACAGCCGACACAGTCTCAAACACACACCAGGGCAGTGGTCTCGTGCTGTTTGCTCTGCTGCTGCCCATCACAGATGAACTGAGGCTTTAGGGTACCACTAAATAATCAGCAAGTCACATAGGCACAATGCAGCCTACATTTCCCACTGGTTCACTTCAGTGTTCCTCTAGTTGACTGCGGTCAGACCCCAAACGAACAACACTTGTCCTGGCTTCCGTTACGCGAAGTGAGGGGAAGGTGTTTGTGGAGGAAAGAAGCACTCACCGCAAACCTGAGCAGCAGACAGGACTTGCCCACTCCGGAATCGCCAATGAGGAGAAGCTTAAATAAATAGTCGCTGCGGGGAGGAGAAGAGGGAGAAGAACAAACACAGCAGCGGTCAGGGCATGTGGAAATAACAAGAGGTCACAGTAGTATGATAATTTCATCACAACCCAATGCTGATTGAAAAATCCCAAAACAGGGGGGGACACTTGTCAGTACCAAACAGTACCTCCCGCAAAACCCCTGCTATATTCAACTCCACATTTGCACCCCTTTGCCACAGTGTGTGCTTTCAGCTTTAGAGATCTGTTGCAAACCTTCAAAACAAAATAGCTTGCCACGTACATCAAGCCCATGTCCATCGATCCCCCACCACTGCATCTCTAAATGTTGCTGGAACTAGGAACAGACCTGAAGGCTGATTAACGGACTGCTTGCAGTTTGTTCAAACGCTGTCACTGTCACCACGGGTCAGCTTAGTGTTTTTAACAGGTTCAGTGAAATTCTAAATGCTGGGAAAATGGTTCTTGCCCAGAATAGCTTCAACATGAGGCACATTAACTCCCCAACAATGCCATTAACTATACACCATTGCCACACTAAAACCATCTTTGAGGTGCCACAAATTTCCCGAGGTGACAGCAGTATGCGACGACAATTTTTTGTTTACGCCACCAACCCTCAAATATCCAAGAAAGAAGATATCACGGTACGTCAAATTCAAACGAGTTTCCATGATTGGCCGAGCTCTACAAAAAAAAGCCAACTTCCTAAAGCCCCCTTTAAATTAATTTCCTTCAATGGATCATGGAGTTTCTCAACTAGCAACTCCACTAAAACGGAACAGCCACTAGCCCTGTAACAAAGGCATTGATAAACGGAAAGCCATATCCCCCCAAATTTTTCTATCACCGGCTGAATAAGTAGAACAACGCACATGAGGCTTTATACATACACTTCAAGCAAACAAAACGGATGCCACGAACAGGGTGCAGGCAAAAGCCATGAAAAACAGGGTCAAGTTGGTGTTGGAAACGTGCCTTCACTCGAGTGGGTTAGAAGACTGACATCGCAAATGAACTGCACGAACGAAATCAAAGCATTCTGACCTAAGTAGGTGATGTTTTAAGACAGCCCCAATAGCCTGTCAAGCACGAGTGACAGAAATACAAGGGATAAATCTGGCAGGTGCAAGCAGTGCCAGCTGTACTGCTGCCCAGCCGTTATCACAACACCTCCACGTGCCTCCCGCACAGTGCCTGGCTCGGCAAGATGAGTGCGGCTAGACTTATTTCTGTATACAAAACCAATTTCCTAATCACTACTGTTATTTTCCCCTTTCCAATTCATGTGTTCCAACCTACTCATCACCGCCAAAATTTACTTCCTAGGGATAAATAGAGACTAAACCCACTTTTGCATCCCCCTCCCTAGTCACCTGTTAAGCAACACAACTTCCTTCATGCTGCCAAAATAAAGCTGACTAAAAAAGCGATTGTGCACCTCGCAAAGCAACTATGCTTCGGTTCTGACATGTTGACTGGCAAGCCCATTTGGAACAGTACTGACATGATGCGACATTTCTCTCTTGTCGTAAAAGGCATTCATGCAAATCCTGGTTAGGCAAAACCACTTGAAATAGTTACGTTTAATTATGACTCGATTAATTGTGGGGTTTAGCACGCCGACGCTACACAGGCAATGAGGCGCGCCGCAGTGGAGGGTTCCCCCGGGATTTGAGCACCTGGGGATCTTTATCGTGTGCCGAAATCTCGAACACATGGGCGTTCTTGCTTTTCGCCTCCGCCAGAAAAGAAGCCGCGGCGGCCAGAAATCGAACAAATGGTTAACATTTATTGCTTGCCTACCGTAGGGTTATTGCTGATCACCATAATGTGCAGCCAAATTTGCAGTCAGAACCAAAATCAAGCAAGGATTTCAACAAATTCGGTCAAACTTTTCTTTTCAGGACAGATTCAACACAAGATTTCAGACAAATGGATAACCCAACAGAGGCTGGATGACAAATGTAGACTACACAACGAAGTGACTTCTTTTAACGCGATTTTGAGAATCAGCTGACAAAAAAAAGGTGCGCTCTGCAGCAACGGCCGGTTGCTTTCAGAGCACGTGGAAAAAAGAATGAGGCATACTGTGTAGCAAGGAAGGGAAAGCGGTTTACATGGGGTAGCAATAATGTCTATTGCTGTGGGCTATCTTGCTGGCTGCTCTCCACAGCCTGCCAATAGCACAGTGCAATACAGCTGCCTTATCTCCACACCCCAAAAAGAAGTTCAGTGTACCATGACCACACAATGTTATCACCCAGCTTCACATTCAAAAATGAGGCAAGGTCTGTTTCTGCGAACATTGATAACAGAGGTACAACGTGACCTAAAATATGTGTAACCTATGGACCCACACATTGCTTGGCTGGTTTAGGTTTGTACTTGCCCCCATTTCTGTGCCATTCAACAAAAGTCGACAACAATCGGAGAGGCCTCCTGCGATACATCACTCCAACGTTGCCGCAACTCCCGCTAGCCAATAAGATCAGACTACACAACAAAAGTATGCCATAACGGAGCCAACAGGTGTTCCCAAATGCTTGCAAGTGTACTCGAATTCAGCCGCTGGGTTTTTGGAAACAGAAGGTTTCGAGTTCGCGGTGGTATCGACACAGATTCGATTCAGTCGCTTTTTCGGAGCGACCGAGCACTTCAACGTCGCTGGGCGTTTTGCCCGCCACCCCGATATACGTACTAAAAGGGTTACCACCTCGCTCGCTAGCAACGCCCCGTTTCGTTCGACCGCATTTCTTTATTTTCCTTATCAAGCGAGGCTGGCGTGCGCTGCGAAGTCGAGAGATAAATGCGCTTACGAAACCCGACCGAGCGCGGCGCCCGAGAACGTCACCCACCGCACGCCCGTCATTCTACGAGCCTGCCGCAGCCAGCTCACCAACGCCGACAGCCGCCGCTACAAGCAATCGCGAACACCGCCCGCGTCCTTTTATTCGTTACACCATTTACTTTTTGTTTTTGCCAGGTGTAAAGGGTGACGCGACAGTCGGTGGGAAAAAGCCAGAACTAGAAAAAAAGGAAAGAACTACAAGGAAAATCGTTCGCGCTGCGTTCACACAACGCTACGCAATCCCGTCGCGTTAGCAAATGCCATGCGGCAACAACCTGCTACCGACGGCATGCAAAGGCAGCTGATACTTCGAAGGGAAAGAAATTTGCGCAAAAAAAAAAAAAAAAATCGACGTACCGCGTATTCAGAGCTGATTTCAAGCAGCTTAACGCGGTAAGCAAACTTCGCTAAACGATACAGCACGGCCCGCACGCAACAACATTGAGGCTACGGCTTTGTCTCGTTTACAATTAAAGCGCAATCCAGCTATGACTCCGCGGCTTTAACAGCTGACAGCTCGGTACCTTGAACCCGTGACGGGACTGCGCCACTGAGGTAAGGGTGTTGCAACGAACAGAAGGAAATTTGCGCAGAAAAACCGACGTCGCACGTATCCCGAGTTGATTTTAAAAAGCTTTCATAACACGGTAAGCAAACGTCGCTAAATAGACAACTCGAACCGCACGCAAGAACCAAATGGCGGCTACGGCTTTGTCTCGTTCGCAATTAAAGCGCAATTCAGCTATGACCTCACGGCCCACCTGACAGCTCGGTACCTTGAACCCGTGACGGGACTGCGTCACTGACGTAAGGGTGTTGCAACGAGCAGTCGCGTAGTTCGCACCTTCAGCAACAGATGCAACGAGCGATTTTTAATCACGCGCTACAAGTCAACAACAGATCGCCTGCGCAGGGAATACTGTGTGCAGACGACTCGGAGCAGCAGACGATAAAACCTGATCGGTTGAGTTGAACACCAGCGTGACCTTGGCATGGTCACGCGTAGCGCAGATTGGCGAGGCCAATGTACCCACTAGCACCAGCAAGAGCGGATTGACGAGCTGTCACGCATTTATTTCGCTCGTCCGGTTTTTTCGGGAACAACCCGCTGTTAGATGTCGGGCAACTAAAAATGGCATTGCATCTGTCACTGAATGACAACCATACGTATTACGCTAAACTAGGGCAAAAAGTTTACCAAAAACCTGCTTGAACACGTTTAACAATAATACCACGTTACACGGCCTAGCAAAACCGCAGCCAGCGTGAAACAACGCAGACGTTCAAAGCAGAGCATAAAGACACATTTGGCCGCAAAGGAAACGGTCGGCTGCCGATTAGCGCAGCCATTAGGAGGGGGTCCAAGCAAGGTGGAACAAAACACCACCCCGTTGGTTAGGCCTACAGGGAAAAACAGCTGTCTTCAACGAGAGGTGACCACCCAACACGACACAAAGAAATGCGCCAGCAGGCAACCGCAAGGGCCACAATTCCTTCCGGCCGAAACGGTGTCGGTAATCAGCACCTCGTAGGGCCAAAATAGACTCGCAACGCAACAGCTAACTTCCTAAACGTCGCAGTAAGGCGTTGACTGGCACCTCCACGCATGGCCCGTCGCAACAAGTAACGTTATCGGTTCGACCCAACGCCCGCTCACACCCGCCCCAAAATCCGATTTTTTTCTCCTGACGCTCACCGAGGACCGATTTTTTAATCCAGCGCACAAACAGCCGAGAACATGAGTCATCTGCCCCGTAAAGCGACAGCAAGCTTGCAGCAGGCGGCTAATCTGAACCCGTGACGGACTCGCCTCAAATCAATGGAAACATTTCAGGACTCGCTCATAGCGGAGTACAACGCAGCACTCCGCCGAAGCTCAACGTATCGCTCAACGTATCGCCGCCGTTGCCTAAACAGCTTCAAGCAGGCTTCCGCATTGGCCGACTAGGGTCTACGTGGAGGCGTCACGACGGCATCGAAGCCGCTTTTCTCTTGCGTCGACCAGCTAAGAGCACACACGTAGCTGTTACGGTAGGCTTAGCCGGCGACACCCCCGGACACAAGTGCCAACAAACGGCCCGAAAACACGAAGCTGCGGTCTACTCACTACTCTGGATTCATCGTAGTCATTCTGTGGCTGTCGGGCGGTGTGTCGGTGACAGGACTTGGGCTCGCTGGACGTGTGTTACGGCGTTTTCAATCAGATCTGACGATTCCGGAAGTTCTCAATATGGCTGCCTCCACCCTCTATCCCAGCGGAATCTTCGGCCCGTGGAGTCAACGAATGACGTAACCGCACGCGACGTGGCCAAATAGTGGCGCCACCCAGGAGCGGCAAGACGATGCGCAACAAGTAAATGGAGTGAACCAACAGCAACATTCATTACCTTGGCACAAATTTCGGCATTATTTTAAGCAATAGTCTTTATTTTAGTTTTTATTAAAGTTGTTTTGGCAAGCGAAAGTGCATCAGACGTAATGTCAACGTTTTCTGCTTTCAGTTCCGCCCACTGAGTGGCGCTTGCCATCTGCACTATAGTGTTCTGTGCTGACAGTAGATGCCGCCAAAACCCTACAAACGGTGGACATTTATTTCAATCACATTTATTTACTAGTTAATAATAACCATTAAAATATTCGATGATAAACTTTCGTGGGTTTAGCCTTGCTTCCGTTTATTTGTTTACCGCACCGCCGTAAAATATGCGGCTTAGCCGGGAGCCGCGAAATTTAAACATGTAAATAGTGAGCAGATAAGCTTGCATGCAAATAAGAAATGCATTCTGAGAGGCAGCTAGCCTAAACTGACCTCAAGTATTAAGCACATTTATATCCAGGTCTAACACGCATATATATTTGGAATCAGTGGATTAAGCCATAAAGAACGCTGTTACTTCCAGTCAGCGATGTATATTTGTCGACAAACGACGCTCCAGTACCGAGGCATGCATTGTTCACATTAATCCAATCCTGTAACACCTCACTTCCAATGAGATAAATGCCATGTGACTCAAATTTATACTTACGAGGCTGAATATAAGCATAATTCATCTGGAAATGGCAGTTTTTTTTTATGTCGTGCGTGCACCTCAAATTAAATCTTTATCCTCTTTTTGGCTACTGCTTCTGCGTTAATGGGATCTGGCCTTCATCATAACTAGCGAAAAGGTGCGACAAAAAAATGGATGTGTCGGTTCACCAACTAGTTAAAGCACTTTTTTGTGTTACACTGTAACAGTCTATAAATCGCAGCCGCGCAGTGATAAAAAATTCGTTTCGTCTTACAAAAGACTTTCATAGCTCTACTGTTGCCTACTTCTAACTGTGATGAAGATTTTGTGCGGCCTTATTGAGTTTAAATGAGCCCAAAAATATAGAAAGCTTTGAATTATAATCTATAACTTAAGAAATTGCTCGCAAATATTGACAATCATGTTTTGAGTTGAAGCGACCGAAAGTTTACAACAACGGTCGATTATAAACTGCTATATGCATCTTTATTGACGTGTGGTCAGTGTGGACACCAGGTTTCACAGCTTTCACTGTGAAGACACCGGGTGCGTGGCTTTCGAAATTGTGGACATCAGTAATTGGAGATCAGAAAGGAAATTTTCTATGATAATTCAAAAGGCAATGCTTTGCCTTTTGAGAAGAGAGCAGGTTGCTTGCGAACTAAGAGCTTTGTGGGGAAGTATTCACAAAATGATGGTGTATGCGGGGTCTGCGGAAAAGAAATGGAAACTATGCGGCTCACAGTGTTGGAATGCGATGGTATCCATCCAAATCTATATGAGGGAAATATTCGGCTTCCAGAAGCCCGAGGATTTAAGTGTAGCACAGATGGTGTTAACTTCAATCAAAAAGTAGCCATATACAGTCGTATAATAGATCTCACGTCATTATAACGACAGTAAATTTCAGGCAGGGGGCTTTTATTTTAAAGGGAGCCGAGGTGTTGTCATGCTGTGAAGAAAAAAAGAAGATTAGAATGCTGGGGGACGAAAAGCAGAGAGGGGAATATCGCCTAGGACTGTATACCCCCTGTAATAGAAGAAATAAGTTTTCTGCGCCTGCCCTAACAGCAGCGCTACGTTAAACAACGAGTATAAAATACATGTATTAATTTTTCAGCAAGATGATACGTAATTACCCCACTAAGTTATTCTTGTTAAATCTTTTATTCAAAAAGGGAATGGCGGAGGCCTTAGGGGGTGGGGGGGTTGGGAAGGGAGGATTCATGGTTGAAGGGGGCTCGTATGAGTTCGTGGTCTTCGGGAGGCGGCATCAGTTTTTCACAGGACAATTGTTCAGCATGTAATGGTCCATTCACTTGTGTAGGCCAACGACAAGCAATTATCAATTATCATCATCATCATGGACGGATGGTGACAACGACACCACACCGAGTTCAGGAAACGCTCCAGCGCAAAGAGAGTTGCAGGAAGGAAGTATGTATGTATGCATAAAACTTTATTAAGAAAAGGGGTGGACAGTGGCCTAAGAAAAGTGGGGGAGGGGGTTTGGAAGGCGGTGCAGAGCTCCTCTAGGCCCTAAATTCTTCGGGCTACGCCCGAATTTTTGGCGAACTCCCACATGGAGAGCAATCTCTCCTTGGCATGTCTAGGATCGGTGGGCGTCGTCCCCTCTTCGTATGATGGCACCTGTTGGGCGTGTCGGGCTCGTAGTTCACGGAGGTCCCCACAGTTCCACAGGAGGTGTCGAATGTCCCGCTTGACTGTGCAGTCCTTGCAGTATTGCAGTACGGGCTGGGGTACCGTGGGTCGAAAAAAAGAAAAGAAAAGAAACAGTAAAGGGAAGGCAGGGACGTTCAAGAACGAGATGTTCAGAAGCAACGATAACGCCGGTGCTTTTTTTTTTTTTTTTTCGCCCAAGGGTACTGTCAGGTGCGAGTAGGTTTTCTGTCAGGAACGCCGCAGACGGGAAGGGGAGCCGGGGAGGGGGGGGGGGATAAGTGGCTGCTGAAAAGACGAGAAAGATAATTGGTGCGCTTTTGTACGGGACACTTTTCAGACTCTCTGCTGGCTTCGGCTGGAGACGGGAAAGGTCAAGGAACCTAAATCCCGAGTAAATGGCTTTATTCTCCGTGTCCAGCCAGGCGAGTGATGGTGGTCATCGCATTACCGTGTGTTTGTCCGTGTCCTCTTATTTTGCGTGTGTGCGGTTTGCGTCCAGTTTGTCACTTTGGGCGGACGGCGATTTTCGGTGTGGACAAAGGAGCCACGGGTTTTTCGGTTTGGAGCGGGGGCCTGAGACGGGTCGGGCGGCGTCTGGGGTCGAAAGCCGGCTGTTGGAGGGAAAGTGGTTGGGGTCATAGCTAAGTTAGTGATAAACTCTGTGGTTGGGGTCAAGTTCGCGCCTTTTGCCTTGTAGCGGACGTGAACCCAGTTGAATGTTTTAATAAACGGACGGCCGTTCCCACAAGCGGTTAGTATGTGATGAGCCGGCACGTTCAATGCCTTCGGCGTCGTTAAAGCTGACTAATGAACTCATACTTCTAGCGAACTATAGCACAGGACGAAGAAAGAAAGAAAAGACGAAACACACGCTAGACTTCAACTTGTAAAAGTGATAAGAGCGAGTGAAAACTTTGCGCCGTTTCATTTCTGCGGAATCATGTGCTTGTTTGTTTTTGTTTTTTCGAATCATGTACATCTATGGGTGTTTCCCTGTTCCTTTTGCATTAACCAATTTGAAGTCTAGCGTGTGTTTAGTCTTTCCTTTCTTTCTTCGTCCTGTGCTATAGTTCGCTAGAAGTATGAGTTCATTAGTCAGCAGCAACCAACTCGCCCAACTATCCTCTTTAATTGTCGTTCAAGCTCTGTTGGCACCAAGCAACTAACTGGAAACTGGATTGCAAGCGTGCCGACAAAGGCATGATGGTCGTCTGCCGGGAGTGTCGGGCGGCGCGTTGCGCTGTATGATAACCACAGATTTAATGCGACGTGCTGCTACGTAGCGGCTTCACGTACCGCCAGATTGCGAGCAAAGACAGTTGACGATGACACGGCGCCTGCGCACCTGGTTAATTCTGCCTAGGGTGAATAATGGCGCGTCATCCTCCCATTCCCGTGCTGTGTGTCACTGCGGTTCAAACTCAGCATTTGTTGTGCGTTCGTTTCCGTGCATGTCAGTGCCTGTGAGCGTTTTACGGCACAGTGGTTAAAGCTAGGTTCTGATCAAAACTGCGTGCGACCCGTCGCGGTGGCTCAGTGACTAAGGCGTTGCGCTGTTGAGCCCGAGCACGCGGGCTCGATTCCCGGCCGCAACGGCCGCTTTTCTGTTGGAGGCAAAAAAAAAAAAAAAAAAAAAAACAACGCCCGTGCACGAGATTCCGGCGCACGCTCGAGCCATGAGGACAAAACACAAGTTCGGTTCATTCGAGAGATTGACTCGATAGAATCATACTGACACCACTGTTAACGCACACTTCGCTCAAATAAGCTACATAACTAGGCAAAAACGGAATGGCCATGCGACCCACTAGCTCATTTCCCGCAACAGAACCTATGAGGCTATGATGTCATATGAGCCCAGCTGTGCGATTGGGTGAGGATGGGATAAGCAAACGCAAATTAGGCACGGCTTATAGGCTTTCCGAACGAACTATTTGCGCTTAAGTGTAATGCATACTCATTTTTCAACAGTAAGAACGTACGGTGCGGTAAACAATGAAAGTTACGAAAACGCACGTAAGCATAGAAGTACCGATGCGCACTGCAGTTGGTGCTGGGCGCACTATGCTTGTTTCAGCTGCACAGCACTCCGCCGCTTTGAAGTTGTTTTACAGGACGGTGGCCGGTTGGCGTGAGCGGCGTTGTCTTACGTGACCCTCTTTGTCGAGGATACAGGCTTCACGAGACGATCACTTCTTACAGTAACGAAAACAAGCCAGGTGCAAATACGCTCAAAAACAAGCAACGGCGGACAACGGTTCGTGGATGACGTCATCTGGGAGGGCTGACGGACAGCAAGGCCGCAAACCCGAATGACGCAGTGGAAGTTCGCTTGAATACACGCGCGTCTGACGTCATTGCTGACATTACGAAAACCCACGATTTGCGCGAGAATCAAAATTTTAACCTAAATTGATCAATTTCTCAGTGAACACGGCAGCATTTGCTGCCGGACAAGCGCTGTGGGCACTATAAAACGCGAAATCTTTCGAATAAAACAAACTTGTATTCTGTCTTCATGGCTCCTTTAAGATCCCCAGGTGGTCAAAGTTAATCCGGAGCCCTCCACTACGGCGCGCCTCATCGCCTGCGTTGCGTCGGTGCGTTAAACCCTACAATCAAAACTGCTTGCGGCGACAGGGTGTGTAGGGGCTCTTCGATTTACAGTCTCGGACTCACCGCGGATAGTCCGCGGGTAGTCCGAGGATTCCCCGAAGCCATAGGGATACATGGGAAAATCGAATGCCGGACTGCTTCTCGGGGAGTCCGCGGTGAGTCCGAGACTGTAAATCGAAGAGCCCCGTAGAAAAACGTCGCGAGACAAAATTTAATCCAGCGGCGAAGCTAACTTTCCGGTAAATGTTCTCCTGCTCCTAATGTAATTTAGGAATCTTGGAAAAGATCACACTGAAATCGACTGCAGACGCAACTCTATGGTTACGTCGAGTTTCATTTACTTGTCGAAATTTGTTAGTTCACAGTAAATGTGTAAACGTAATACGGAACACCCGCGGTTGCTGTCAATATGAAGAGGCCATGGTTGCAGAAAACAGCTGTAACTCTTGTCTTATCAAAACTAGCCAGAAACAAATTGACAACAATCCGCCGAGACATCACCATTATGCTCAATTTATTCTACTTTTCATAATTACGTAGCTCAAAGTGAAGTTGTAAATATTGTGGAATTCCCGTATGCTGTCGATACATAGGCATCTACCGGAGGGAATCGGACAGCCTCATGTTTGTTCGCTAGAATATAACTCTATTGTTTCAGTTTCATGCAGGTAAATAACTGTAGGAAGTATTCGCTCAATCACAAATCACAAACAGACGTGTTTGTTTCGTGCACTCCGCTAGTCATCCTTTTTCACCGGGTGGATGAACACTCAATTGTGTGTGTGTGCGCGTGATTGCGTATGTTCACCCATTTTCACCCTGTATCATTTCCATTGGGAGTATAAAGCCACGCACACTGCTACACTGACCTGTCTGCAGTAATTAAAGTACTCTGTTTACGCATGCCTTCCCCTTCCCCCAACGAGAATTGTCACGGAGCCCGCATTACAATTCTTCTGTGTCCTTCGTTTCGTTCGCCCAGCTTCGAAGGAGCGAAATAACAGCGTCGGCGTCCGGCGGTGTACCCGGGGCGCGTATTCCCAAACCATATCCCGTAGGGGCCCAGGCCGACCACACCCCCTAAGCAGGGGCGCAGCCAATGAGGTTAAAAAATTGCAATTTTTTAACCTCCTTGGACGCAGCACCGTGACGTCTCTACCTATATGTGCGCGACTTCATGCGAGGTGGATTTTTTCTTTTTTCCCCCTCCCCTGGTTTCGGCTGCTTTGCGGGTGGCCGATGGTTTCGCTCCGCGGGCAACTTGTGTTGTACTATTTATATTTTTATTCCTGCTGTTTCTTGTTTATACATTTGTATACTTTTTTGCGTGTGTGTGGCTTACAGTTGAGGCACGAGCTGTGACACAATGCTGGTGAATTGAAAGGCCAGACACTACAGAAATATATAGATGTGGTAGCTAAAAATGCGTCGCAGGAAACAGACACAAACTGCTCATCTATACCCATCAGTGGATCTCAAAAAGTGACAATTTTTTGCCGCTATTTGGACTCCGAGATCACTATCGTAAATATAGTGCGCCAAGGAGATAACTTTTGTACTTAGTTTTATCTCTGCTGCGACTACCGTGACTTCAAGCTCACGGGCAACATACTATTAGTCCCAGCGAAAAGAATATACTTATCTGAGTGAGTGTAACACTGCATTAAATGAGAGGCCATGGGGCCCTGGGGGAGCAAGGATGAGGAGAAAAGGGGAAGGTCACAACTCGCACAATGAACACAGTTGCATTCTTGGGGTCCTAATTGCAAAATGAACACATTAAAGTCAGTCAGTGGCAGCAAAACGCACAGTTCACTCTTAAATGTACAGTACACACTGTGGACAATGCGGTTCACACTGAAAAGAGTGCACGCTGCAGACAGTTTACATTCTATACCGAACGGGAAAGTCGGCCAGGCTGCTGCACCAATTTGTAGAATCTGTTTTCAAGGGCGTACTCGGTATTGCTTCTAGTGCGGTGGGATCGTCACGGACCCGACTAACATGTTCCTGTTCAGTCGCAGGGGCGGGACCTAGAGCGGGACCTAAAGCTGGTGGCGATTACGGTCGAATAATGGACAGAGCCAAATTAAGTGGTAACGATTTGCTGTGCCTTCCCGATTACAAGGGGGGGCATCAGCGCCATTCGGATCCGGCTGGAGCTGTCTATTTACAAATAACGTATCTTATGCAGCAAAATCTCTGTGTGCATGAAGCACAAATTGTTAAAAATAACTAATCGACATTGGCAACAGCGTGAGTGGTAGCACGCATGATTACTGATATCAAACTCGGCCTGGTGGCTTCAGTGAAGAGACTGTGGTCAATAGCCCTGTACAGAAGACATATATCAAACTCCTCGAGTACTTCAGTGGCTGTACAATCCAACTATTACTTAGCCCTTGGTTGGTATATATTTTCGATATTGTTTCCCTAAATTGTTATGACCAGCAGTGTAAATTATGCAGAATTCATGACCGAGTGTAAAACGTGTACGTTTGAGCTGGTGTCTTTCTTATCAATGTATCACCCTTGCAAGAACGATTCACACCTTCCATTGCTGTTAACAAAATGTCGATGTTTTCCTTAGTGGCACTGTTCCTGATAAAGAATAATGCAATGAAGTTAATGTTAACAAAATTCAATGTAATACTAGTGCTTATGAAAGTGTCAAAATGTAGCAGCTCATGCAGCTGTAATATTTCGCAAGAGTAGGACAGTTTGTAAATGTTGTCATGGGTAATTGGCTGCCTTTCTTGTAAACATTACCTGCAGCACCGAATCGTGTTTTGAGCTCTGTATATAGTGAAAGAGCACCCAACCCAATTGTATACCCTTCTGTGTGCTGTAGAATGAGCTTTTCAATGAGGGTGTTTGATTTCCGGACCGTGTATAATTGCCACATGCGCGTGAAACCGTCCATCTGCGCGTGCGCACTTCGAGCACCGAGTCGAGCGCTTATTTAGGAACACGATCGGAGGTCAGCGTCAACTTGCAGGTGCGCAAGAAGAGCGCGGAGAGATGAGGGGCTCAGGTACAGAAGGTTAGCTTCTACCACAGGTGCGTCAGCTTCCCCAGCGCCGCAGGCCATCCCCGCCCACGGAGCGAAACCATCGGCCGCCTGCCAAGCCGTCGAAACGAGGGGAGGGGGAAAAAAGAAGAAATCCACCTCGCATGAAGTCGCGCACATATAGGTAGAGACGTCACGGTGCTGCGTCCCGGTGGTTAAAAAATTTCAATTTTTTTTATCTCTTTGGCTGCGCCCCTGCTTAGAGGGTGGGTCGGCCTGGGCCCCTAGGGGATATGGTTTGGGAATACGCACCCGGGGCAGCAATGGTCTAATTAGTGTCGCATCATGGCCGCCATAGGAACAGTCATAGTTGGTTTCGCCCAACGGGACTAACCGCTTCCGCGCACTGACTAGCTAGGAGTCGCTGTTAATTATTGATAGTGACGCTCGCCTAGCCTGGCTGCGGCACGTCGTGTGGCCTCAAAAACAAAAACAAATCACAAAGAAAAGGAACGCGCGTAGCGGAGTCATCGTTGGCACGAAGCCAGCCGAAGTGCTCGCGGCGCAGCGGGATGAGGAGGCGCGGTTTAGCGTGATTTCAGTACGCACCGCGCGGAACTCAGCGCTCCAACTGTTCCCGCTTTTGTAGCGCAAGCGTTACCTCGGGCTGTCTTTGCGGGGTGACTGCAGTTTTGCCCTTGAGCGCTAGAGGTCAAACCACAACCCCTTCCGCAAGCGCCCGACACAGCAGCGGCCCGATAACGGGGAGAGCAGGTGGCAGGGGAGTCATAGGCGAGGAGGGAAAGGAGACGTGCGCGGGACGTGGCGGAGAAAGGCGAGGAGGCCGCCGCCGCCCTCGGAAGGAAGGCCGTGGTCGGCGCAGTACCATGAGCGATAGAGGAAGACGAACATCCAACTGTGGTCCCTCGTACAGCGGCGAGGTTTAAACAACGACGTGAGGCGAAAGAGGAAAAACGCTACTGCACGTACAGCTTCGCTACCTTCAAGTCTTACGCATTAGTGTGAGCGACTTCCTTCATATTTTTAAGCGAAAGCTTTCTTAGTGGTACCGATGGCGTCCTGTCAAAAAACTAATGCGTCTCCCCATAGACCGGTTGGTCGACCGAAAAGCTCTGATTATATGTTTTCATGACACACGGGGCGTGCGGGAAACAGGGCTTTCCTTGTGTCAAAACTTGAAAATCGCGAAGTAAAAGGAACGCTTATATAGGTAAGACAATACACGCATCGATCATGAAGAAGCTTGACGACAATACACCTTTATCTCACAAAACACGCGTCGGTATACATTTAAATCACTCGCAGATGTGTGCGGAAAATCGTCGCATGCGTTAGTTCTTTTGCGATTTGGGTCCTTGAAGTTTTGACGACTGATTGGACGCACTTTCGGTGAAGGTTCGGCGCACTTTCAGAGAAGGTTTGGGCGCAGTTTTGACGCCGTTTTGATTTCAGAAAGCTATCGCGCTTCGCTCAATTTTCTTTGGCATCGACCGTATATATGCGTGTCTATATACTTACGGCTCCTTCAACATCGACTGCGCCGCCTCCTGTTATCGAGTACGTGTGTGCGGTCAAATCGCGAATGAATTTCGCAAACGCCGTGTAGCACACGTATGCTTTCCTATCCTGACACATAAAGAGAGCAGTTTTTTTTTCACTACGTCATTGTTAACCCAGCGGTGTGACGCGTCCACTCCGGGCCATGCATAATGTCAGAAAATGTGGCATTCGGCCGATCCTGCCTGTAGTGCACGCACACGGGCGCATTTTTAAAACAGGTTGATTACAACGGTACGAGCGTCCATTATTTCAGCAATCATCCATTTCTTCCTTTCATGACCTGCGTTTCGTTTGCACATCTTTTAGCTATGGGCGCATACCAACACGCTAAGTTTGTTGCACTTTCTCCACATTTACAGCCTACAAGTAGAGTGAACGCATTTTTGGCGAAGGATTTGACTTTTGACACAATTTTGAAGTCAGAAAGCTTTCGCGCTTCTCCCAGATTTTTTTAGGAAGGAGTGGTAAAGTTTTAAAGCAAGGCTTTTTACCTCTACCCCTCAAGGGTCCTGTCGCGGCCGTTGGTGTCAACAGAAAACTCCCGAGAACAAATAAAAGAATAAAAGTTACCTAAGAATCCAACCTAGAACGAATAGAGAAATTGAGCTAGAGCCCGTTGTCTTACCGATTGAGCTTCCAGTCCACGCGGAGACAGCCGGGGGAGACAGACGGTGCACCCACCGAGCACATCAGTGGGTTTACCCCGTGCGTTCTTGCTGAATGCCACGTGATAGCGTCACGCGACCTCTCGCGCTGCTGTGCGCTCCTCCCACAGCCTGTGTAGCGGCCGTGTGCGCGCCTTGCGTATGCGCTAGGAGTTAGCAAAAATTAAAAGAAGCTCAAACCAACGCATGACATCTCACTTCTCCGTCTCTGCCGCCGATCTCGTCGCCTCCGTCGGCGGTGGCAGAGACGGAGGAGAAATGAGATCGTCTAACAACGGGCTTGAGCTTCCCTTCATTAAACGAAAAAAATTCCCTCGCACTTCCCCGAGGGGGAGAGTGTGTAAGTGCGAATGCACGGTTGTTGATTGCGCGATTACGGTGGATATCGTGATCTTAATGAGTAGTCGAGAGATTACACACACGCACACAACTACAAAGAAAGATATTTCACTCGTTATTGCTGGTACCGTTGCCCGGTCCGCCATCATCGTTATCGAGATGCAGGACCAGCGACCGCTCTCGACGACGGCGCGCGCTCGACTAATACCCTCCCGCGCCACGCGGCCGCTACACGAGCGCCCTCACGCGTCGGAATGCGGAGCGCCCGCTACGCGAGCGAGAGCTCTCCCGCCCGAAGTGGAGAGGAGGCGCCCAGCACCCGCAGTCACTGAGCGGAGAGAGGAGGAGGAGAGTAGCGCGCGCCCATCTCCCCCCGTTGCTAGGGAAGACGAGGAGCGCGCGCACCCGCAGCTGTTGCTATGCGGACGACGGCGGCGGACGATTCAGGCTCGCTCAAGAAGTGCATTCGCACTTAAAAGCGTTTCCGCTCATGAGCTTTACCAACACAACTCAACAAACCACCATTCATGGATTATGCATTGATTTGACCTCAGCAAAGATAATTATAAGTGATAAAGGGTGTGGTTAAGTGCATCTCACTTTTCTCTGGTTTCACTCTCTGTCGAGTCACGTATGTGAATTCAAGTGACGTCGCATGGGTAATCGTTGTGGGTGTCGTTTACAGCTTCGCTTTGCAAGCAACGTCACAGGGTGGATTGGCGCGCATTTTTTTAAAATCTATTCAGAATGGAATGTCGGCCGCCCTGCCAACAGTCACCTGCTCTCTCTTTGAATCGATGTGTCAACCGGCGGCAGACTGACTCTTAACCGCTCCTAATTAATTTAACCATGCACCCCACCGTTTCTTGGGCTGTCGACAGACAGATCGGATATATATCCCTTCTACTAATCCCTGCTCTGGCCCTCACACTCCCCTTTACGAGAAAACGGATGCACCAGGCAATATCTCCACCTCCTTCCTGCCCTTACTGTGAAATGTCAGCTTTCGTAACCTTCAACTGCTTAATCTGGCGCTGCGTCGCGTTTTCTTTGCACCACTCCATACTCATCAAAAATATGCCTCCCGTTGCCTCTTAAAGGGACACTGAAGTGATACGTAAACATTGCGGGATTACTAGCGCAAATTGTAGTCCGGAGTCCCCAGGCCATGTTTCGACCACTCTAGGCGCGTTTACGCGATTTTATTTAGTAGAAAAACTAATTCGAAAATGCTGTCCTCCTCTCTTTACGCTCGCCCATTTTCTGTGGCGTTTTCGTGTGACGTCAGGAGGGGATGAGCTGGCAATTGGCTGCGCCACGGCTGCGCTACTGCACGGCTCCCCGGCCGACAGAGTCAGTCGGCCCAGCGTTTCGTCCGCCGGCCGCCGGCAGGTCGTCGCAATCAAGGAGGTTAAAAAAAAATTGCTTGGTCGCAATTCGTTCGCTTAGTTGAAGCGAAGCCAGGACACGTTTGTGAATGGAAGAATGTGCCTTTCTTTACTTGGTTTGTTTGTACTCTGTATCTAGCTCCAAGTCAAGTTCGCTTCACACAAGTGCTGCACAAGCGCACATGCGACGCTTCGCTGACTGGTTCGCCAGTAGGAAAATATAAGGCCTCTTGAAGGCGGGAGAAGAGTCAGCGAAGTCAATATAGGTACTAAGGAAATAAAATCAAGTGATATTTTTACCGTACAGCGTAAAACTAGGGCGCGGGAAACACTTTTTTGCGCTGGGCGAACAAGCACAGCGGTCAGCAGCACGACTACGCATCTGCGAACGCTTTTCCGTCTACGAAATGCAATTGCTAGACGTGAGCTACTGTGGAAACTCGGGCGACGCTTACTGCACGATCGCAGTACAACAAATAGTCACCTAAGCTGCTTGAAATGCCAAAACTAAATAAAAGTGTAAACCGGTTATACAATATATACCCTATATTAGCAAGCCCTTCCCGTCCCGCTCCGTGGCTCAGTAGTCTAAGCGTGCGATGGGTTTAGAGCGGGCGAACGCGCGACGTAACGAGATAAGACAGATAGAGTTTGAGGGAAGGGTGACGGACGATAAGCATGAAATCGCGCGGGCTTTTTTTTCACTACTTCAAAGGATTGTTTGCTTTTCGCATGGTTGATTTGGAGGCATTTAAAACCGAGTTCCTCGGCGCAATGCCGAGAATCGACGAAGACAGTAAAGAAAGGTTAGAGCAGCCCATAACACCTGCTGAAGTCGAAAGTGCCATCAATAACCTAAACCCAGGAAAGTCGCCAGGACCTGACGGGCTAAGCGCGGCTTTTTACAAGGCGTTTAAAGCCGAGCTTGCGCCACTCTTGGCAGCACTTTTTAACGAGGCTCTGGAACGCAAGGCTTTGCCCTTGTCATACGCACAGGCACACACGATACTAATACCTAAAACAGACAACACAGATAAGCTTAAACAGGTAACAGCATATCGCCCAATCACTTTGACGAATGTAGATTATAAGATTTTTATGAAGGTGTTAGCCCAGAGAATGCAAACAATCGTCACTCAAGTGGTAGGAACACATCAGACGTGTGGCATTAAAGGACGGACGATTTTCACCAACACGCATAAGGCAAGGTGTGTTCTAGAATGCTGTGACGCTGCCGAAGCTCGTGTGGCTATTCTCCAGCTCGACCTGGAGAAAGCTTTTGATTGTGTCTCCAATGAACTGTTGTTACTTATTTTGGACTATGTGAATGTAGGGACAGTCATTAAAGAGGGTGTGGCTCTGGCGTACCGGAAGTGCACCACGAGATTAATCGTTAACAAGACTCTGGGGGCCCCCATTAGCGTGGAACGGTCGGTACGCCAGGGCTGCCCTCTAAGCCCACTTTTATTTTGTCTGTATATTGAAACTCTGTGTTTAAAGATAATCGAAAACGAACACATTCGCGGGTTTCAGCTGTGTGAGGCGGAAGTGAAACTTCTCGCATACGCTGATGACATTGCTGTTTTTTGTACCACGAAGGAGAGTGTTAGAACTGCAGTTGACAGTGTGAAACGATTTGGGGTAATTACGGGCAGCGGGGTAAACTGGGGGAAGTGCCTGGGTTTCTGGCACGGGGACTGGCCATCAACACCGGACTATTTCGCCAACGTCAGTTGGGAAACCAGCCCTGTTAAGTACCTTGGTACGCCGCTTGAATGCTACCAGGACAGCGAACCGTACTGGCGGGCCCAAACGCAGGAAATACGGGAAAAAGGGGAAAAGTGGAAAGGGGCCTTTCTATCAATGTTTGCGAAAGCGACCGTATGTAATTTATTTTTTGTTGCCAAGCTGTGGTATGTTATGCAAGTGTTACATTGCTCACGTGTGAATGTGCAAAGAATGCACCGAGCATTCGCGGTGTTTATATGGTCTTCCTCCTGGGAAAGGTGTAGCAGGGATAATCTGTTTCGGCGGGTCAAGGAGGGCGGTCTTGGACTGACCCATCTATTTGTCCGCCAGTTAGTGAGCAGATTTCTCTTTTTGAGAGATACGAGCGACCCCTTCTTGCGGACAGTCTGCCAAGTGCGGCTGTCTCACGCGTTACCGGAATTGGTTGTGTCAAGTGTGCATATTCAGGGGCGGATTCAGGGTTATTTTAAAGAGGTTGTAATGTCGGCAAGGTTCCTATCGACTCGTTTTTCTATGCAGTACTTGAGTACAGTGTCGCGGAAAAAATTGTACAAGGATGTGTGTGATAGTCTGTTCCCTGTTCCGCGCTATAGAGCGCTGTACAGTACAGGGCCAGGGCAGGACGTACTCAAGAGAGTGAAAAGGATGCCTGTGCCGTCGGGGGTGAAGTCTTTTTTCTTCAAACTTCATTCAGGGACACTAACAGTGAAAACATGGTTAAAAGAAAAGGGATTAGAGACACCATGGGGTACAGACTGCACAATTTGCAAACAACCAGAGAACATAGAACACGTTTTCATACACTGTTGGATGGCGGTACACTTTTGGGATGTGATGCAACGAACACTACACAAAGAATTCCCACTTAATTCACATGGTATCCGGTATCTATGCACAGACAATGAAGAAGGGGTCCCCTACGACTTAGTGATGCTTTTGGGCCTCCATAGCATCTGGCGTGCGCGCATGGCCTGGCTCCATGGCGACGCGAATGCTCGACCGGCGCGGCAGTTACTGCGGGAAAGCGTTGCACAATTTGTTGAGGGGCAAAGAACGCTACAGCCAGCTCCTGAGTGGTTGGATTTAGTTGAAACACTAACTGCTATTAAGTAATGAACCAATGACAAAGCCAAGTCGGAGTCACGACTGGCAGCTTTTTGTGTGTGCCTGTTGTATGTGGTGTGTTGAATGACTTGCGTTATGTCGAAGACCGGCAATAAAGAAAAAAAAAAAAAAGTGGCTCAGTAGTCTGGGGTGCTGGGTATGTCACCGCAAATGTTTTGCAAGTCACGAGTTCGAATCCCCGCGGGTACGTGCTTTTTTTTTTGTAAGTTAACTTTTTTGTTTTCAGCCGATGTTTTCTATATTGAGTTCACCTTTTTTTGGGCCGCAACGTTCATGGCTACACGAACTAGTTCACAAAACGCGCGCAGGCTGGCACATGCATGGCGCGCTAGCGAGTTCTCGTTGGCGTGCTGTTGCCATAAGCACCGACTGCTTGCAGGCAGTGGGCACAGGCCAGAATGAACAGACCCTTGGCCTGGTGCGAACACGCTTTTTACGATACAGGCATGAGGGAGGCAAGCTCCAATTATGGGGGAAAAGCGCATGACATTTGGGCGTCTACGGGTACGCGGAGGGCGTTCATGCACTGCGTAGGTTTCGGCTAGTGAATGCTACGACTACAAGCCGTCCTAGGAGGCTTATCTTTATGCATTTTACAGCCGACAACATGGAAGAAGCGCGGTACGATGATTACTGAGTCGTTGAGACTGCCCATCCAACAACGCCACCGGTTGTGTTTTACAGAACCGAAACCGAAACCGAAACTTGTTTGGTTGCTCACCTTGGGCATCGTCCAATCACGGTGCCCGCTCCTCCTAACGTCACAGCTTTAGTTGGTGCGGCCGCCGCAAACCGCGCATGGTAGTTTTTCTTCTTTCGCGCTTTGTAAAATAATTACCGATTTGTCAATCGTAAAAACGATGAAAAGTGTGCTAATTTGAGCCAGTCTACACAGTGCAAGCAAAAACGGGAGCTTGACAAATTCACTTCAGTGTCCCTTTAAGACGACTCCCGCTGCCCCCGTCGATGACCCTAATTTTCTTACAGCCCCGGGGTTGTTCGGCCCGCAGAAAGTGGTCTCTCAATATTAGTGTAGACTCTACCCCTGCAGTAATAGTTGACTCAACCCTTTGATGCCCAAAACTTCAATTTTTTCTTTTGCTTTAGATTGTGAAAACACATTTATGACATAAAAGGCCTTCCGACATCACAAAAAAAGAAGTCAGAAAAAAAATTGGTTCACTAGAACGTACACAGGCGTTACACCTGGGCAACACTGTGCACTAGCTTCTCCACATATCAGTTGAACAAGAAAGCTACCTTTACTAGCATAATTTGCGGTTCAAGTGAAGACAATAACGTAAAGTTTGCATTCCTATCATTTGTAATAACAACTAAAGTGCACAATTTCGCTTACCTGTCATGAGCCCATTGAGCCGTCGGGCTCGATTTGAGTTGACACGCATAAACAAGACTTGTAAAAGCACGCAGAGGTACGTACTGCCCTCTCTTTTTTTTAATTTTTGAAGGTCCGGGAACCTTTGTCTGTCAACAGATGGGGTTAAATGTCGAAAGAACCACGAATTGCGAGAGAAAGCAAATATTGCTTGAGTTGTGCTCCTGAGCAACATTGGGCACACGTGATCCCAGCCCCAGCCAGGCTCTGCTGACTGCAGTGATGCCTTCAGGGACCCACCGTTTGTGCTACTCGGCTGCTCCTTCCTATAGATGGTATTCGTTGAAAAGTTTAGCGGTCAATTTCTTCGCTTGGCAACACTGGAAACGGCCACAGACAAGGCCGATGCGTCACGGACATGGACAAGTACCGCCATCCCGCGGAGCCCGACGTAACGAGTGACGGCGCACTCACACGGTTGCATGGAGAATAGGGGTGCCTGATCTGGGGGCCGTGCGCACAACGGCGCCTAGTGGCTACAGATATGGCGACACACTCGCATGGTTGCCTGCATGCATTCCACGCCATTGAATACCGGCCATACTCAGTTACAACTCAAGAACGGCACCACCTCATGTAGTGTATCACTCCACCAAAGCGCCGGACCCGTGACGTCAGTGCGTGCGCGTTTTGAAAGGGGTTTGCTATGAATGCGTGATATCGTCTGCCTTGTCTCACGCAGTTTGTTTATCGTCACTGGGGTCGTTTATAAGCATATTAAGTCCAAAAAATCACGGGAACGGCTCACGCCATGTTCAAAATATCCCCAGTAACGCCCTACTTGCGCCGCGCGGAGAAACATCCGGATACGGTGATAAGGCACAGCGGCAACTTCCGGTGCCGTTCTTAAGTTGTCACCGAGTATACCTCTCCCTCCACTTTTCGTTTACTGGTCGAATGACCTTCCCTTGATAAGAAAGGACTGCAACAACTACAATCCCAACTGCATTTTAATTTCATCGACCCAAAATTCTTAGTAAACCAGAAGAGCACAAGATTTGCCTCAAATAAAAATTTTCTGCTACCACGTGTTTTAACTAATTGCGCCAAAATGACTTCAACTTTCACAGCCATATCAATTTGGAATAGCCTACCAGCTGCTGTTAAATCCACTAAATGCGTGTCTTCATTTAAATCATCCTTGAAAAACCATCTCTTGCCTGATTAATTATGTTTCTATCGCTTATTCTTGTTTTTGTTAGTCTTTCCTATTGTGTAATTGATATGACGGCCTTGTACACATACCTCGTACTTTTTCTGCTTCTATGGTTTACTCGAAATGCTGTGGTTCTTTTTATGTTGTAATTGCCATACGTTTCCAATTGAATTTGTTTCTGCTATTTATTGTTTTTTGGATATTTATTGCTTGTCGCTATTTATTGTTTGCTGCCTGCAGTTGACTCGGTGATTACCCCTGTTGTTAACTTACCGAGGGTCCCGGTACAGTCTTCGACTTTGGGACCCTTGTCTGAAAAATTTTGTACTGTTGTATTACTTGCCTATTGCATTTCAATAAACTTTCTTCTTCTTCTTCTTCTTCTTCTTAAAAAACCGCTCACCAACTTTCAGCGCAAAGTCGCGTGCCCACGAGGGGAGATTGGTCAGAGCTCGTGCCTCAGAGACAACCGACGAAAAGAAAAATCAAGCAAACAAACAAACCCAAATAAATTGTGTTCTGCGTCCCAGGGTACTCGTGAGCGCTAGAGCGCGCTCGTGGCCCCCTAGCGGCGCTGTTCACTTCTAAGCTGCTTGGCCCGCCTGCTGCGACAGCGGTGAGACCGTGGAACGTTCCAGACGCTCTTCGAAGCAACGCACGTCTCTCTCTCTCTCTCTCTCCCGGCAGAATCGAACTGCGAGCAACTCAAGATGAACGCGGCTGCGCGAAAGGCTGTCACCGTTTTTCGAAGTGCTGTGATGCAGAGTCGACCCTCGTCGGTGGTGGCGTACGTGGCCACGAAAGGCGAGAGCCTGTCGACGCCCGAAAAGCTCGCCCACGCCGCCGTCATCTTCGGCACCGTGTTTGCTTACCCGACCTGGTTCTTCCTCCACATGAAAGAGTACCGGGAGAGCCAGAAGAAAAAATAACGTGAGTACTGTTTGATTTGATTGTTTAGTCTCCGTTGTGTTGCAAAAGCGTAACTGCCCCATGGACTGGTTTACTGATGCACGCGGATTGAGAACGCGTGTGTCGCTTTATTTAAAGCGGAGCTGCCTCGCGCCAGGTTCTGGCCAAGATTGCCTGCGTCGATCGGGTCGCGTCACACGCTCGCTTCAATGTAATGTAATAGATTCTCACACCTCGCTTCAATGTAATATAAAACGCTCTGTAGTTCTCAATCTGATACAATTGTATTGGGGAAACAAATGTACTTGAATTGGCTACTGAGCAGAGTCTGCCATTACGCTGAACTTCGTTCAGTTGTCACAATTGGTTAACGGTGAGGTTAACGGCGAAGTTGTAGACATTACACAATTCCCGGGCGGCTACGAAAGAAGTATACGGATGCAAAAAACGGCTGTAACTCTTTATTTTTTTTTTGTAGAAACTATCGCGAAACTAATTATGGTGAATGGCAGCTGACACGACTCTGTCTGTACGGCTTTTTTCATTCACTTATAACTTCCAAGTTAAACAACGGGCACAGAGGCACATCAAGCGCCACCTGAAAAAAAAAAAAAAAAAAAGAAAAAAAAAATACTTTGCGTAGTCGAAAAGGAGCCTCGGTCTCTCTCGTATGACTTCTATCCGACTGCGCCCTTCCGCCACGGTCGGAAAGTTTGCATTTTGGATTGACTTTCACTCAGGTTGCATGGGAGAAAGCTTCGCGTTTTAACTAACTGTATTTTAAGGAAGGGCATTTTTTTTCTTTTGAATACGAAATTATCGTTTTTTGTCGTGTTAAAGTGGGTAACACGCGGAGTGTAATTAACTATCTTACGCGCGGCTGTTGGGCGTTTCAGGGGAGCTCGAGCGTCCTGCGTCTGGCGTCGCGGCCTGGAGATGAAGTTGGCGTCCAAGTCCCGTTCGGCTGAACACCAATAAAACGCCTCCTCCACAATTGCATTGTCTGTGTCACTGGCGTCGGCAGGATTTCGTGTTGTGGGCGGCCTATCGTTGGTTTTTCCATATGTCGTACTATTGGTACTATCTGGTGAGAACCTAAACGAGTTAAACCCTCAACCCCAGCGTCGTGGAGGGGGTGTTGGGAAGGATGTGGCGATAGTCACTGGAACCTGCAGTGACTTCATGTGCCGATGTCCAGAGGTCTCTGGCGTTGGTGCGCTCGTTTCCTTCCACAGATTCTGAAAAACCACGGAGCCATGGCGGGCAGTCGACGCTTCGGGTGAGTGTATGACTTTTAAATGCGAATGCATTTATTATTCGGGGGTTGTCTTGCGTCCATCGAGCGGCGTGCGCCTGCATTCCTCCAGCGCGAGCGCACGTGAGCGCGCGCCTCGTAGTTCTGCCTTCGTCGTCGTCGTCGTCGTAAATGCGAATGCATTTCTTAGTCGGGCGTTGTCGTGCTCCGCCGGCGTGCGCCCGCAGGTGTTATCTCTCCGCGCTCAATGCCGAACGCATGCGCTTGAAGCGAGCTGTACTAGTTTGCTCGAAGCGGCAAGGACGGCGAGTACTGCGGTGTTAGTCTCGTGTCTAACGTGTATGGGAACTTGATATCGCACGCCGTTGCCACGTCTCCCGTTCAAGACACGTCTCCGTACAAGGACTTGTACACCCTTGCCTACACCGGAGACGGAGTCTTTGTGGTGACCGTGTACCTCGCGCCCAACCTCGCTCGAGACGCCGTTGCCGCGCAGCTGGACGCGGCTATGGAAAGGGTGCGCGTGCGCTCCAAACCCTCTGACCCCATAGTCTTGGTTGGCGGCTTCAACGTTGACGTGCGCAAGAAGAGTGGCGAGTGGCTGGTCGAGTACATGCAGACCAGGCACTCTATGCATTGTCTCTCTGCCGGCTTCGACACGTGCCCCACTACCATTCACGGGAGTTGCATTGATCTTGTCTTTACGCGAAACTGTGACGCGCGTATGCTTCTCAAAGACCCTTTGACCGCGCACTTTAGCGGTCACAAGGCAGTGATTGTGGCCGTCAGGTACAACGATAACACAAACAGGTGCTGATGAATAAATGATTACGTTCACACTCTCGTCATTAATTACGCCATTACTCGCAACACACTCATCGGTGCACCCAATGCATTCGCATTTCTGCACGATTCCCTTCGGGGAGGTGCGGGGGAATTTTTTTAAAACACGGCGAGTCTCGTAGTGGGCGAAATGGGAGTAGCTACACGTAAAAATGGGAGGGGGGGCAGAGAGGCATTTCGGGTACGCTGTGGAGGCGGATGAAATGGCGCAGTTGGATAACATTTTTAATGATGGCGCGACCCTCGAAGGATCGCTGGGAGCGCTGCTGTCAGGAATCACCGCGCGAAGCCGTTCCGTAGTCTAGGGAAGACGTGACCGTTGCGCAGTGCGATGATTTCGGTGGAAAGAGCTATGGGCGTTCCGGGGTAGGGCGGGGGGTAATTCGGTTTTGAGGAAACGGGAGAGAAAAGGATTATTGAACTCATCGGGGAGTTCGCCGGCATGCAACCCAGTGCGGGGGGAGGGGTGTTGGGGTGTGAAAGGATGGGAAGAAGAGAGAAACCCGCGGAGGGAATGGAGGGGTTACGTTGCACGCGCCATGCACAATACGCTCGTCGTCTGTTGGAGACGATGGTCTTTCGTGGGATTGTTGGAGCGGGCCATGGACACGAGTCGCGCGACCCTCTATATTTAGTGCAGGTGCGTAGGCCCAGCCAGAACTCAAAGCGGCGATGACAACTAACTTACGCCCATTCGCGCAGCCATCGTTTGGTTGGTTGGTTGGTTGGTTGCATAGAGTTTCACACTAATATAGACTAAATGGAAATCTCACGCCTCTGTCTAGGGGAGCCGTGCTTCAGCGAGCGTTCCGTCATGTACCGAGGAGGCACGTTCCACTTGTCCTTGGCATGGCTCCTGAACAGGCTGAAAAGTTGCCGCCATGGCTGCAAGAAAGTATCAATACTACTCTAAAAGAATATTGAAATTTGTTTTATTACAAAATTGAACTTCCAGAAAGCTTTATTTGTCAGTAATTATTTAGAAACTTTATGCACGGTGCAGAAGAAAAAAATGTTATATTTCTGGCTTCGAGACGAAAAAGAAGCCGTATGGCTAGCTAAGGCAAGTAGGCGAGGAACGTTGCTAGCTGCAATGGCACCGCCCACTGCGGCCCGCTATTGCAGCGCCAGATTTCTCTCTAGTATATATTAGTATGAAACTCTAAAGTTGCTTGGAGCCATAACAAGAATGGCACGTACCCACTGTGGGGGATCGGCCACGTCTGATTGTGGTGTCATTGTTTGAAGAAGCTTACCATTAAAACTAAGGGAAAATAGAAGTGAGATAATAGTGAGTACAGTGATGCTTATATTTTGTGAACCTAAAAACAATAAAAAAGCCATCGTTTCTCCGTCCATCGCTGCTATTGTTTCTGCATCTTCACTGATGACACGTACCCACGGTGGGGATTGACCAACAAACAGGGTAGTTTTTTTATGGCTAACACGCCGACCTCATAGCACTATAAAATCAGCCTGCGTTGTTCGACTCGCGCACTGGGGCCACGCGCCGCTGATGATGGTAGCGTTCATGAAAATATCAGTGGAACTCAAGAGATATGAAAATGTGGAAGGAAATGCAATTCGTCACCCTGCAGATGGGGCCCGGTTTGGCGCGCCTAAGACGCGGCGCGTGGTGTAAACATCACTGTTAGGCCACATGTCTGCACCAAAAGAGGATGATTAATCGGCAGCGCGTATAAAAGAGTAACCCTGCGTCTCCTCTCGCCCGCACCGCCTAAGCTGCGACAGCGTGGTCGCCGAGCTCTTGGCATGGCGTGACCTCTTCTTCTACCAATTCTCATATTCGATTGTACTCGTTTTCTTCATTCGCTTTTTTTTTTGCTTTCAAATGATAGTTTTGTAAAGCGGGCACATTGGCCCCTCGAAGATCCCGATCCTGGCCAATCCCCTCGAGTGGGTATGTGCGAAAAGCAAAGGGACAACAACAACAACAACAACAACAACAACAACAACAACAACAACAACCACATGTTTAAACCCTTTCGGCCCTGGTGTCCTATATGTAGGACATTAACCAAAATTCTTCTAGCAATTTGAGAACAAAACCAAAACAGCGAGTTCTCTGGGAAATTGTTCCTCAAGGAATGCCTCTTACGATATATATCACCGTTCGTTTTCCTTTTTTTTTTTTGCTAGAAATAAATGCTAGGAAGAGGAAGGCATTGCAGTGAAGTCCAAACTGACGTCGGGGTGACCCCGAGGACCAAGGACCTACCCTGGTACTCTGAGTCCTTTCTCCACTCGAGCCTGCAGTGGAGGAGATCTTTGAAATAGATTTCCCCATGCATAAGCACTGCGGAATTCTCTCCTCAGCCGAGTGGAGGGAGAGAATGGAGTGGAGGAGGGACTCAGAATACGGCCCTACTTCGGTTACACAGCTGTAACTCAAAAAATACCTTGAATACCAGCTTTATTTTGTGTGTGTGCGGTCAGCGGTTTTAAAAATTTGGGAAACCAAGCAAGAGGTTTTTTCTGTTGAAACTTAAAATTTGGATTGCCTAATGACCTAATCAGATGCTCTACCTCAAATCGCTAATTACTTGCACCACAAGCTCAATTTTTCATCTCTAAGCTTATAGGATCCCAATAATTATGAAAACACACAAAACAAGCTTTCTTTGCTAGAAATAAAAAAATTCAGGGCAAGAAGGGTTAATGCACCCGCAGCGAGGACGCGGGTTCGATTCCCGGCCGCGGTGGCCGCTTTTCTGAAGGAGGCGAAAAGCAAAAACGCCCGTGTGTTCGAGATTTCGGCGCACGTTAAAGACCCCCAGGTGGTCAAAGTTAATCCGGAGCCCTCCACCACGGCGCGCTTCATCGCCTGCGTTGCGTCGGCGCGGTAAACACCACAATCAATTAATGCAAGGGTTAATGCGTCTTTCAACATTGCTATATCGTAGGGCCTCGCATTGTGGGTACCCGTGTTTCTAGTAGCTTAAATCCATGGGTTGTGGGTCTTCGCACGCACCCGCAGGAAGTCAGTGTTTTCCGCGCCGTTGGCTCGAACAGGCCTCTACGCCCACTCGGCGGTGCGATTGGAGCAAGCGGAAATAGTGACGTTCTCGTACATTCTCGACTCTCGCAACGAGGCGACGGGACACAGCATCCCGGAGCGACGACCGTCCTGCCGAGTCGCTCCGGTTGTCGGTATAGGCAGAGTCCTGAAGGGCTCTGGCATAGGGTTTCGCGCGCTTGCTTGCGTCCAGCCGGTGGACGTTATTGAAGCGAAGCTTAATGGTCCTCACAGATGCCGTTGTACGCCAATACGCCCTGCAGGAAATCCAACTTTCCGTGATGAGGATGATGATGATGATGAATGATCGTGGGTGAAGTGAAAGAAAAAATGCTTCCAGTGGCCGGAATCGAACCTGGCTCCGCCGCCGGGTTGTGAAGCCGGCGTCTACCCGATTGCTCCACTTCGACATCTTTTTTTTTCTTTAGTGGATGGAAAACTCAGGCACTCACTATCACACATAACGACTGTTGAAGATAATCATCAGCGGATATCCCGTGCAAGGCACAATAGAAGTGATGAAGAAGAAGCCTTGCTACGTGGAGCGTGCAACCATCATCATCTAGTTTTTCTGATGTTCCTTTCTCATTAAACCTGCTCAGTGAAAACGTCCTGGGTCCTCTCGTTACTAAAATGACTAAAATAGAATACAAAGGCTAGCAGGCACCGATATAGAATCACAAATTCCAACTGCGTTTTGCGTCTTTCAAAAGTCAGGCAAGCAGACACAGGCATCCAAAAGATTCAACACTCCCCACCAACGCAGCCAGCTCACGAAAAATGAACTTGGTTGGCCTGGGGAGTTCCACATGCCTGTCAGTCATGCGGTACTGCCACAAGCTGTACAAACCCAGCACTACAGAAACGTCATAAGGTACCTCATTAACATAATGAGCCGAACAGTGTAAGGAGTAATTTCAACGTCTTTCTCGAGAGTCCGCTGCAACGCGTCCCAGAAGAACACAGCTTCACGGCACAACACAAAACAGTGGTCAAATGTCTCTGGTTGATTGCATAGGCGACAATTGTCCGACCCCTTAAGGAATAGACATTCCCTTTTCGCGCAGCCATGTCTTAACTGAATGAACCTTGAAGAAAAACGTTTTTGCATTCGGCGGAACACAAATACTCATTTCACGTTTTAGAATTGCTTTTCTGGTAAAAGGCTGGTGATAAATGATGTGCACCGGGAATATACTTTCAATTAGAGTGCTCGTGATAGTTTTCCTTGACACACTGAACAGATATACCAAGGAAAACCGCGCGACATTCTCGAAGCGGTTTGGACTCAACTCAGACGACAACCAAAAAATCCGTAACGAGAAGAATGGCGTCGCTCTGCATGCCGTAAGGCTATTAGCCATAATACCTCGGGACGCTAGGCCTAACGTCAAATATTAAGGTTGAACACATCAAACTGCCACCCACTCAAAAAATTGCTCACGGAACGCCAAGCAGCAGGTACCGGATTCGTGCCGTACACCCCCGAAACAAACGTTAGGCCTACGGAGTGCGCACCCGACAGTTGCTGTGGGTATTCCGAGGAGGTTGCCATCGCTCTGGCGATCTCCGAGACCGAGTGTCGCACCGTGCTCAGCGATTCGTGGGACGCCGTGCGCAACTTTGCAAAGGGGCGAGTGTGCGCGCCGGCGGCCGCCATCATCGGCAAGCTCAAGCTCCAAGACCGATGCAGCGCCATCCGTATCAAATGGTTCCCGGCTCACGCGGGCGAGTGTGCATCCTCACCGAGCCACAACGAGACGGCCCATTCGGCGGCGCGAGCGCTTACCCTCCGCTCCCCCGAAAGTGACCGTTCCGTGTGGTAGTTCGAAACCAAGGACCGAATGGCCAGTTATGGCGAAGTGATTAAGTCTTATAGCCTAGCTCGACGGACAATTCCGCCTCTCCACCCGGCACTCAGTCGGGAGGAGGCCGGCATCCTAAGGCAGCTACAGACCGGGTCACTCCCCGCCCCGGCAGTTCTACACGTGCTTCACCCAGAACTCTATCAGAGTGGTGTGTGCAGTGTTTGTGCAGTGGGTCCGGCGCATAAATGGCACATCATGTGGGACTGTGCCCGGTTCCCGAACGAAGCTACCTCCAGTGCAGTGCAGTGTACAGACAAGGACACTCAACTATGGGCCGTCCAGCAGGCCCGGGGTCCGCTCGAAAAGCACAAGCCTCACGACCCACCACAAACGGGCGAAATTGGGCATTGCAGAGTAGGGCATAACCCCGGGTCGACACTTGGCCAACGTCACGACGCTTTAAGCCGTCGGTTGCCGGTATTTAATAAACGCTGTGTCTAAAGGTACGTCGGACGTACCCGCAAAATTTCTTAAAGATACGTCGGACGTACCCGCAAGATTTCTTAAAGATACGTCGGACGTACAGGGCCCAGAGTGGCTCGAAAGCGGCGTTGCTCGAAACTAGCGTACGTGGTTATCTCGAACCATCGACGGCAAAACCATCACGCGTTTGCTGTATATAAGCCAAGAATCTGATGCCTAACCTGACGCGGAATGTATTTTTTTTCCTCGTTTTCTCTAGTTGGACCTTATTTGAAGGGGCGGTTAGAGCCTTCGCTGAGGTCAGAGATTGAATGCGGACCACTACGGGTTCTCGCAAGAGGGAAACAAAATCATGTGCGACGCGAGTATCTTTCTTTTTTTTTCCCTCATATGTTTCTGTTTAAAGCCCTAACCACATGGACGCTAAATCACGCGTCGCGCGAGCGTCGGCGTCGTTCGGCGTCAACGCGCAGGCCCGCAGGAGGTCGGCGCAGTCGCGTGCCAGTCGCTGCGTCGGAGGGCGTTGCTGGGCACGTATGCCATCCTGTTGAAGTCGTTTATGAGCAGTTATTGTCGCTTTTAAATGCGAATGCATTTATTAGCCGGGGGTTGTCTTGCTCCGTTGGCCGGCGTGCGCCTGCATTCCTCCAGCGCGAGCGCACGTGAGCGCGCGCCTCGTAGTTCTGCCTTCATCGTCGTCGTCGTCGTAAATGCGAATGCATTTCTTAGTCGGGGGTTCACACAATGCAACGTGAGCATTACGCCTCTCCCTGGCGGTGACGTCACTGCAGTTGCTTCCACGTCATCATCATCGGTTGGAGAAGAAGAAGAAGACAAGTCTGCGAAGCGAAGAGCGCGTAATATCGAACGCGTTACGCGCTCGGGAACATCAAGAAGGAGTCTAGTCGTCTGAACGCGCTTCGGGTTCTTTGGAACGAGTTTGGAAGAGGAGGTGATGAGAACGGTGACGCCATCATCGCGGTCTGTGACGACAACCCTCGTCTGGCGCCGTTCAGGTCGTACCTGGTGTGTGCCTCGTGCCGCGAGTCTCTGGTCAACGGGTGAGAAAAAACGTGCCCCACTACCATTGACGGGAGTTGCATTGATCTGGTCTTTACGCGAAACTGTGACGCGCGTATGCTTCTCAAAGACCCTTTGACCGTGCACTTTAGCGATCACAAGGCAGTGACTGTGGCCGTCAGGTACAACGATAACAAAAACAGGTGCTGATGAATAAATGATTACGTTCACACTCTCGTCATTAATTACGCCATTACTCGCAACACACTCATCGGTGCACCCAATGCATTCGCATTTCTGCACGATTCCCTTCGGGGAGGTGCGGGGGAATTTCTTTTTGAACTGCAATTATCAAGAGTTTAGCTTTAGCAAAAAAAAAAACAAAAATCACATGGCGTCTTTATTTATTGCTAAGTATGTTGGCGGGAAAATATTGAAATGCTGTGAAATATGTATCTCGAGCCATCACGGTCAAATCAGAACAAAATAAGATAGAATGATAAACGAAGACGCACCTCGCACAACTGCTTTAGTTGCTACTTGATTTAACCTTCATGTTGCGTACCGACTAAGCAAAACAAATTTCAGCGCTGCCTTGATACTGAGGTTACCGTCGAACGTCATTTGTAGGTTGAAAGGAATTGTACTCAGCACCATGTTAGTACCCTGTAAAAAAAAAAAAACTGATCAAACCCTCGCCGCAAAAAAAAAAAAAAGTTTTTGCGAGGATTCGAACCGCGGACTTCCAAAACAGAAGCCCGTCTCTCAACCGCTCGACCACACAAGGAGACGAACAGGATTGAGGAATTCGGTGTACCAACTGAGGCTGCCCACGAATAGTGTGCTTCCTTTTGGTCGTATTTGAGAGATTTGAGCAGTGGTAACGCTTGATTCTTGCGCACCGATCTTGGAGCCGAGGACAGTAATGCTAGTGCTACAAGCGATGTAACCACAGCTCCCTTATTTGAGTCAAAAAAAAGCTATCGCACATCCCCGGTCTCCCTTGCGCAAGCCACGGGAGGTACGAATGGAATGGAATGCGCCAGAATTCTGGCGTTGATAACGCTTGCTCGTCACGCACCGATCTTGCTGACAAGCCACATTATGCTAATACTGGATGCGATGTAACCAGAGCTCCCTCATTTAACTCACACAAAGCTATCGCAGATCCCCGATCTCCCCGATGAAAGCCGAACAAGCCACAAATGGATGAGCGCTTGCGAACAGAAATAGCTTGCAATTTGTCTCAAGGCAACCGATTACCGTAAGTTAAAAAGAAATTGATTGTTTTCTGGTGAAAGGAACGACCCCAAACCACGCGAAGACGGACGCTGCCGCTCGCTTTCCGATGCTCTCTCGCGCTGCGTCGACGCCGATATCTGGTGAGCGTAGACATCGGCGTCGCTCGAGTTTCAGCTCGCGTCGCCATGCATTTCTGGCGACGCGAGAAAACGCTGAACGTACGCTGCATGTTTGGGCCGAGTGAAACCGAATACACCGACATACTTAAAAAAGTTTTGCGGATACGTCCGAGGTATCTTTAAAAAATCTTGCGGGTACGTCCGACGTATCTTTAAGAAATCTTGCGGGTACGTCCGACGTATCTTTAAGAAATTTTGCGGGTGCGTCCGACGTATCTTTAAGAAATGCTGCGTGTACGTCCGACGTACCTTTAGACACAGCGTTTAATAAAGTTACTCCTATCCTTCTAGAAAAGGTGGTGCGTACCTCCGGAGTGGCGCATACTCGCAGTGTGGGATTGGTTAACCAAAGAATCCGTCACGAGAGAGAGAGAGAGAGAGAGAGAGAGAGAGAATGACTTTATTGAGGTAAGGAGGCCAGATGCCCTGGGGGGAGAGAGGTAAGAAGGTAGGGGAAAGAGCAGTTCAGCCGATGCTCCATGTTCACATAGTTCTCTGCATATTAATGTGAAGGCTCGCTGTTCATATGGGGTTCACAGTTCACTAGCTTTTTTTCTTCTCACTTTTTGCACATAAACCGGGCAGATGCAGCGTGTTTGGTGCACTCTAGGGGAGTCGGACAAGCTGCTACACCATTTCGAAGGGACCATTCTCAAGAGCGCATTCAGTAACCATTTCAAGGGCTGGTGAGTCTTCCCATACCCTGCGTATGTGTTCAGATTCGGATGTAGGTACCGGGCCAATGTCTAAAAGCTGCGCACGGCCTCTATCGAAGGCGGGACAAAGCCAGATTAGATGAAATAAATTTGGTATGCCATCACAGCCACAGTGTGGGCACTGGCGGAGCTCGGACCGTGCAGGGGCTGCGCATTTGTAAATGACGTGACGCGTGTAGGCTGCATTAGCGTAGACTTTTAGTTGGGGGGTATCTGTAGAGGTCCAGGCTATGGCCGCCGTTGTTCCGTCAACCGCAGCTTCCGTGTAAATGTCTGCCTCATCTTCGGCCTTGTCATTGACGAGGGTTCGAACATATTGCTCTCGGGCAGTTTGATGTTTTCTCCTAATTGGTCTGCGACGCGGGATGCCGATTGAAGGTCGCTCCCACGGAGGAATGGGTGGTGGAAAGTTCATTTGGTCAAAATCACTTTTAATTGACCCCTTTCTGTAAGCACTCGTTCCTGAGGAGAATGCGAAAGCTTCGCGTTCAACCATCGTCGCCGTTGTAGGGAAGTGTGCATGATTTTTTCGATCTGCTGTATACCCTGCCGGTTGGTTGAACCGGGAACCGTCCGTATGTGCAAAAAACTCTAGATGGTTCGTCGGTAATCCCGGTTAGGTGCTAACTCTATAGCTTTGGGACAACGTTTCTCGTTCTTCCGTGCATAAAACGTTCCTCACCATAAAGGAACACCGCCTCAGTAGAAATGCATTTTCACTGACGCCGCCACCTCCTTAGACGTGTTGACACTGACAGTGCACACACAGAATCAACTGGATCGACTGCGAAAATTCCCGCAAGGCCAGGACATTCTACACACGTGCTGCGGGCTACAACCTCTTGTCAACCACTACCGAAGAACTGGCTGTATTGCCACCAGAACTGTTCTACCTCATTCCAAGAGCAGCCATAGCGAGAAATATGGACTGGGAATGCCACCCAGCCCGAAGAGGGCCAAATCTTATGCTAAGAAAAGCAACTTGGACGCGCATCAAATCTGTGTTTACACCGACGTGGCAGTGCAGCGCTGTAGCTATAGAGCAGCGCATTCGCTAGTAGAATCAGGTCATGACGGGAGAAACAAAGGCAATGACTTTTTCATCGAACAAGCTCAGGCCATGGAAATTGCCTTTACTGCAAGACAGCTTACTTTTACTAACATATACACTGGCAGCAAGAAAATCTGCACCCAAAGCTCCATTCCGAAACCGGCTTTGGGGGAACTTAAACACCTTCAAGGCACGATAAGGGTACACTGGGTACCAGGAAACATGTCAGGTGTGGCAGGAAACGAAGGAGCAAACCTGCTCGCCCGTAAAGCGCTTCTCCGGGCACCTGCCAACGGTGGGCGGACCCAGAGGCGGATTTCCTGACCGGGCCCCGAGCCGCACTAGCACGGCGCCCTCCTTGGACGGCGACAGGATCAGCGAGAGCGGTCCGCTTCCCCTGCACCACGAGGGACGACCAGACAAAGCCCACGAGCGTCACGTGAGTGCACGGATGGATAGATGCAAAAGTTGATGGGTCCACGAAGGGGCCAGACGGTGTAAATGTTAGTCGCCGCCTGACATTGAAGGAGCACCCGCCGTGGGGGCTCAGTGGCTTAGGCATTGTGCTGCTGAGCCCGTGTCGCGGGTTCGAATCCTGGCCACGGCGGCCGCTCTTCTGATGGAGGCGAAAAACGAAAACGCCCGTGTGTACGAGATTTCGGCGCACCTTGAAGATCCCCAGGTTGTCGAACTGAATACGGAGCCCTCCACTACGGCGCGCCTCATCGCCTGCGTTGCGTCGGTGCATTAAACCCCATAATCATTCATAATTGAACATTGAAGATGCCATGAGGATCAAATGATAGTCGGTCTTTCAAAATATAGTTTTGCACGTGTCAATGAAAGCAGTTTTACAGCAAACTTCAAGAAAATAATCGAGATATTAAGGAGGACATACTCCCCCGCTACTTTCGGCGATTTATCCATGACGTCACAGGATCTCTTTTGTGTGATTGGCAACCACCAACCTAAGCCACCGTCAAGAAACATGGTCGGACAATTGTAGTGAAGCCTCTAGATACGTTTCATCGTACCACTTGAATCCTAACGCGGCGTTGACACACTGATAGCCGAGTTTTTAGTGCTGGCCCATAGGTGACCGGTAAAAAGCGCAAAGACTCATGGGTACATTGTCTGCTTCCCCAGAGTCTCGCCGCTTCCGGTTCGAGATCTCTCCTGCCTTCCCGTACGCCGGCGGCTTTCATGTGCGTGTGTAAACGCGTGTTATTTATTTGTCACAGAGTGCTTTTATTTCAGAGAAGCCCCAGTAGGGTTCATCGTTGTTATACATTGAATGTGCGATGCCTGAGCGTTTTTTTTTTCGGTGGAAACAGATAAACAACAAGCACACGAGCACCCGAAAGCCGACGGCGTACGGGAGTGCAGGAGAGATCTCGAACCGGAAGCGGCGAGACTCTGCGGGAGCAGACGATGTACCCATGAGCCTTTGCGCTTTTTACCGGTCACCTATACTACCTCACTGTAGCGCGAAGTTAGAACGTTTTTCAACATTTCGAGCGTTTTATTTTTTGGTTAAAAACATTTCTTGTGGGGCTTGAATGGAGCTGAGTGAATTGCCAAGATGTATAGCGCTCTGAGTTGAACATGTATTTTGTCTTCATGGCCCCGTTAAAGTTGGTCGCTAAGGTTGAGGCTTGGGCAAGTTGGTTTATGGGGGCGCCGTCAAAACAGCACACGACGAAAGGGCACGCGACAGAAGAGCACCGACATAACATCATGGCGTCAAAAGGGCACGCGACAAAACAGCACGCGACAAAACAGCACGGCTTCAAAAGCGCACGCGACGGAAGAGCACACGGACAAAACAGCACAGCGTCAAAACAGCACAGTGACAGAAGGGCACGAATTTTATGGAATGCCTAACTGGGCAATTGTTTAGATTTTAAAGCGTATACAAACATTATAGAGGGCGCAAGATGCTCTGTAGGAGTTTCTCTTCACGTTCCGCTGCTCGATCTTGTATAGAACCAAAAAATTCAAAAAGAAAAGACGAAAGATTAAGCTATATGAAACTCAAAATGGCTTTTGGTTCCTTATCAACATCAAGCTTTATAGAAACGATCCCTTACACTAATCGTTTTGAAGTAGCCCTTCAATTTTTGTTTGGTTAATATCAGAGTATAATAATAATAAAAATAAAAATAATAATAATAACAAGCTATTGCCGTGAGACCCCCTTACAAAATTTTTGGAAGTCTCTGCGTATCACAGTTCTTTCGATTCTATTCAAATATTTTCCAGCCTTGCAGTTCCGATTGTATGTAGGGGTGCCACAATATGTGGAAGCTCTCTTCGACCTTATGCGACTCGGCACTGCCTACACATTTTTTTGTTTAAAAAATGGCGCAGCGTGCACTGCAAGACAAAAAGCAAAGATAGCGCCCCCCCCCCCCCTCACCGTCGGAGACCAGTCTGGTGCATCTCACATTTATTTCCGAACTTACCTCTGAAACGTCTCCAAGACTGGCAGGCCCGGATCGTTTTCACATCTTTCCCAAAGTGGGCCGCCCGCGCTAGAATTGGCGGCCGAGTCTAAAGTCAACGCCCGCGCTACGAACCCAAAGGAAATGCGGTGCGCCCGGAATGCAATGCTCAGTCAGTATCCATAACGCGAGGATCCCAGGTTCGATACCGACCGCGGGCAGGGGCCCCTTAGGGGCTAGGGATGTTGGCGTCTCCTGTCGTCGTCTTCGTCGTCGTAATCATCGGCTCACGTAGTCATGGTGCTAAAAAACAGGAAAAGTCGTTTACGCCTCGCGCGAGAACGTAACGCGTAATAAAAGAACCGGGACACTCGTTTACCTCTCGCGCTGGAGCGCTTCGTAACGATTATTAAAAAAACACCGGTACACTAGTTTACGCCTCGCGCAAGAGAGCTTCGTGCTTCAAAGACAAGAGACTTTTACAGCAAAGCTGTATACCTCTACCCCTAGTGGTTTCATCTCCGTTGGAAAAACGCCAAGGCGCCAAAATACACTTTTCCACTGCATGCATCGCCCCACCTCAGGTTTCACGTTAGTGCAGATGGCCCGGGATTTTTTTCTTTCCAATTATTGTTATTGTGTTGTTCACTGCCGCCGCTACAACCGTGCCACCCTCGGGCCTTTGGGGTGGCACAGTGTTAGGTTTCCGGTTTCATGGCGTTTCTGGTTTAAGGTTTCATGCCCTCCCGAACCACAGTCAGGCTTCGAGGCTTTTTGGTAAGACTGACGGACAAAGCTCGGCCTAACCAGTTCTGCTGTGAAAATGACTGTGAAAATTCACCATCCCGCGCATGCGGAGAGCACAAGGAAGATGTTTCCAGCGTGTTATTTTAGACTGCCCAATATACTCCAGGCTAAAACGTGAACTGTACCACAAACAATAGCAGTAGCTGACCATATTATGGTGGGTCCAGACACTATTAGGTATATGGCCGGACGCTGGACGTCAAAATAAGGTTGTCCGTGCCTTTAATGCATTCTTTAACTCAACATGTATCCCTTCAAACTAATAACGGATAGTTTAAGCCTTTCACCGTGAATTCCTGAATACGAACACAACAGGACCAACTAAACCTCGGGAACCTTGTGGACGATATCGTTGTGATATCTTTAATATGATCTATGGCCCTTCATTCAGCGAAATGGAGTAGCCGGGGTTTACTGGCTTCCAACCCTTCCTCTGAATAAACCAGTTAACCCAGCTACCTACCTATTTTCTAAAAGACCTAGGTGGGTTCCTAGGCAAAAAATATTTAAACATAGCTTGACTTGCACCAAGGATTCAATACATGGCATGGCTTACACTGCGTAAACCTACAGTGACGAAATATTTACACTATAAACAATACGATGTTCCCTCGAATGTGTACCTTGTAAAAAATTGGAAAATACAAATTCGCTAGATACGAGGATAAGAAGTTATAGCAACCACCACACAAAGTTTGAACATATTAGCGAACAGTGTTTGCGAAAGAAGAAAAAATCCCGTACCATCTCCACTCACGTGAAACCTGGGGAGGGACAAAGCATGCAGTGTATAACAGTATTCTTGGTGCCTTGGCGTTTTTGCACACGGAGATGAATCCTTTGGGGGGGGGGGGGGGGGGTAGAGCCTAGAGGTATACAGCTTTGGTGAAAAAGTCTCGTTTCTTTGAAGCAGGAAGCGTTCTAGAGCGAGGCGTTGGAAAACGAGTGTCCCGGTGGGTTCTTTTAGTACGCGTTTTTTCCCATGGTGATGTCACTTTCTCGCGCGAGTCGTTGGAAAACGAGTGTTCCGGTGTTTTATCGCCGTGACTACAATGACGACAATGACAGGTGACGCAGAAAGCCCGAGCCCCTAAAAAAACATAGAGCAAATACACATAACCTACTACGATGAAGTGGAGACCGATGATTGGCTTAACGTACAGGACAGCGATTGCGAATAAAACAGAATCAGATCATTGGCTCCAACCTACCATAAATGGCATTCAGTGTAGCAGGTTGCAAACTAAACAGTATATACGCAGACACTGCGGGAAGCAATGTAGTTATTCAATTCAACCCAAATTATTCTTGCACAGCCGATATTCAAGGCAAAACCCTTCCCACGTGTGCATAAAACCATAGCGGTGGCTTTAAGTAAGCCTACAATCAGTTAAAGCGCTGAAATAAACCTCCACCAAATAATGCCTTTCTTAGCGAACGGCGTTTTGTAGAAGGGGGATTCTGTCAAGACGTTTCGTTGAATTAAATCGTACACATCTAGAGAAGCGTCTTTTGCGTGGATGGACAAAAGATAAGCGAGGTTGTTGTATTATATTCACGCTTACTGCATTGAAAGTTGGTATTTCGACAGCAATCTTGTGTTCCTAATTTGTTGTACACTGTAGGTATCCATGCCGCTCATCTATTTCTTTCAAAACAAATTTATAACTATGAAGGGCTTAGCTCTTTGGGCTTCTGCGGGATAGTTGCATGCCTTGTTTCAGTTGTTGCCTTTCAAATGCTACATGCAAACACGGCTCCAGGTCACAAAAAATATTCAATCATTTAATGAGGAAGACGGCTGAAACACCAAGCTTTCTCTGGTTTAAACGAAGAAAGTGGGCGCTTACGATTCGTTTCTTTAAATTCGATTTATTCAGATGTTGGAGCGGCTTGGAGTATAATTCGACGGAGAAAGCACGCCATTCTGAACTATTTATTAGAGATGTTCTTGCTCGCAATTCTGCGTTATTTTAGGCCAGTGGATGGTTATGCGGCCTTTCCAAAAATGTACATTTATTTGTGGAATATGAGCCGACATATTTAAAGCTTTAGGTCAATTTGTTGTTTCTTTATTTTTTTCTAGGGACTTAATTTATAGAGCAAATCAGGGACAGTATCACCGTGTTTTTTTTTCACTGGTTTTTTGTAACGACTTATTGCCGTTTTTTTTTTTTTTGAGCAAAGCTTTGAGCAACCTGCGACAACAGCTGTGTAATATAGCGCCACGGCCTGCGTAATTGAAGTGAGTGCGTGTTGAAATATCGTTTAAAAGAAAGTTCAACCAATGAAAAAGGATCGACGAGCGATCCTTATTAAATATTCGCAGAAGACATTGTTTCAAAAAACACGCGCAAATATAATTTCGTGATTTCAATCATGTTTTCATTGTTATTTTCCGGGATTTTCTATTTCAGTCTTTGTTAATTTTAGAATATATATAAGATGCACACTTTTTATTTCGTTAAGCAATTTTTGTAAGTTTGTTCTTTCTATTCTTGGGCGTTCAAAACTTCATTGGACCAACTGCCTCCAGTCACGCTGTTAAAAAGATGAAATGTGTCAGCTTGTTTTGCTTTAGTCTGTGCCACGGTGGTCTGTGCGTATGCTTTCGTAGTGCCTGCGAAGGTCTCTGTAGGTTTTTTCTGCCAGGAATGCCGCAATTGAGAGGGGAAGGTGGGGGGGAGGGGTGTAGGTGGCGGCCGAAGAGCCCGAGGGAAATATTTGAGACACAGGACACTTTAGACTCGCCAACTTCACGTGCGTGCCTCGACTCGCGGGGGAAAGGCCGACGAACCCAAATTCCAAGGAAGGAGTTCCGGGCGCCCCGTGGGCCAGTGACGGTCGTCATTGCATTGGCGTGGGTCGTCATCGTTTGGAGGGGAAAAACGTGATGAGGTGGGAAAATGGGAGTGTAGACGAAGACGTTGACCAGAGAGGCCAGCCGGCTTGAGCCGATAGCTGGCGGGTTGGCAGAGAGTAGTTACCGCCTTGCAATATACGCAAACAAAGTTGTAATAAACGATTGATGTCACAAGCAATAATGATATAATGAGCCGGAGAGTTCAATCTCGTCTGCATCGTCGGTGCAGCCGCAACAAGTCCCAGTGCCCCATCGGGGGTCACGGAATCCAGAAAAAAAAAAAAAAAAAAGAACGCGAATGATATGACGCGAGTAAATCAATACAGCCGCTGCTTTAGCTGGCGAACATGGGAATGTCGTGCCCACTAATTAAAGTGATGAAAATGACTGGAAAAACAAGCAAGAATGGGGCCCTCCAGCCGGTATCCGGGCATTTCGGTGTAGGAGGACATGTCGGTGCAGGACGTTTCGGTGCGGACATTTCGGTGCACGGACATTGCGGTGGGTGGACCACGATACAACCCGAACGCCCTTTGCCAGTCTACGAAACCCAAGGAGGTTGTATAAAACCTCCTTGACGAAACCCCCTCTCAAAACAACTCGTGTTCACAAACTCGTGTTCACAATCCCTCCTCTCAAATACACACGTGAGCATTTGCCCCCGTCCGTGTAACCGCGACTGCGCCCTTTCCTCAGTGAAAACGAGTGGGGGGTCGGCTTTTGTTGCACCCAAGAGGAACAAAGGGGCAGTGCCATCCCTGCGCGGGACTATATAATGGCCTTTCTCTCCCCCCCGACACAATAGCAACAAACGGGTATTACAGGGCGTGCGCGGGGACGTACAATGCGTGCACGTGCTTTCAAAAAGGTCCGTTCTCCGTCCACGATAATATCGCAGGCTTTTCTGGAGAAAAAACTTGGGGCAACAGTCTTTCAAAATTCAGTTCATCGTGACAACGGAGTTTACTTAAAACTTTTCATCAGATTTTCTGCATTTTGGGGGCAAATAAATGTTTGTAAAGCTGCCTTCTTTGTAAAGGTAGAGTGCCTTTTATATTCAGCAAATATCATTAAGAATGCATTATACCGTAGTGAACACCGCCCAAAGGCCTTAGCTGATTTGCTTGCCGTAAAAACTCATGGTCCCTATATGAAACTTATGGTCCCGGATCTTATGGCCCCGGAACAAATGGTCCCGGGCACCTCATCGGGCAAAATGATTCCACAAAACCTTACGTTGGCTCTTTGTTTAAATTTGTTGCATCTTGCTGAAGTGGTGTATCACCTTCTGTAACAAAAACTGTCAGTAAGCCATCGCTTCATTTTAGTATGCATTTTTGCGCAAATGCAAATGCATGGCGTAACACAGTTGGCCTGTTTCTGGTTATTTTTTATTTGTGTTTCCACGGTTATTTTCCGGGTTTTCATTCATTCTTTGTTGTAGATGTTTGAAAATACATTTTTATTTTTTTAGTTGTTTGTAATATTTTTTACTTTTGTATCTCTTTGGTAATATTTATTTATTTCGTTATTTTGTGTTTATGAAATTTCCGCACTACAATTTATTTCTATTTACGCTATCATAACTATTAAACCGTTACATCCGCTAATTATATACTTTCGCTAGTTCTTCCCACCCCTCTCCGAGGTTTTCCTTGTCACTGCAACTACACTAACAGCAACTACGTCCGGGCACGGCCAGACTCCACGCTTCTTTCTCACTCAGGAAGGCAGTTTTTGTGTCCGGCCGTGTTCTAGGAAGGCGCACCTGTCGCGAGGAACCGCCGCGAGTAAGAGAGGTTGGTGGCAGGCTGAGTTCCGAGACATATGCACGCCTGATTACGACTACATCGCGCACCATCGGCTGGGCCGCTGGTCCAACGTGGCTATCACGACATTCAGCACCATGACCAATTTCTTCTAAAGAGGGCAACGTGGGCCAGCTCAAGGAAAAATAAATATTCTACCGAAGCGAACCACCTACACTCCCCCCGCCCGCTCCTTCCTGTTTGATCTCGCTTTTTAAGGGGTGCCCCAAAAAGGCAAGTCTGGCGGCGTGGTGCATCAACTTTCATCGATCGTTAGCGTTTCATTGAACCATGACAAGTGAATGTCTTTGGTTCTCGCAATTTCTGGGAAGTAAAGCCGTCAGAAAGACGAGCGAAAACATGTTTTCGTATTTGCGCAAATAAACTGCATATATTTGTGCTCAAATGCAATTCCGAACAATAAAGTTTGTTGTTGATGGTGGGTGACCAGTTTCGATGAGCTCACCTGCTGCCCTTAGCAAATGTTATGCTCCCGCAACACGCCGGCAAAATTAACAAATCATGTTAGCAGCAGTCTTCTAAACCTTGCAGCAAGAAACGATGCGTATTAATAGCTACATTGCATATTTTTAGAGAAAAACAAAAGTATGTAAGCTGCAAGCTGCCAAATTATCAAGGTCGAAAATCTTTATTAGCGCCGCTTCGCTTGATACGAACTGCAGATATCCAAGCCTTTCAGGTGAAAAGCGCCGTAACGCAGCTTAGCTAACGAAATATACCATTCATCGTGTAAAATTCTTTTTTGAAATAGCGATAAATCGGCGAGCGTACAGCTCTATGTTGTCTGATATTCAGCAGTACCGGCCCACTCACATTTCCGATACTTCACATAACCTAAATAATACTGCTGCTCTAAATAGGCTCCCCGCACAAGCTCAAGTGGCATTCGCTTCACAAGCTTTAATAAACAGAAGAACAAAACAAAGGAAGCACGGGAGAACATACACGTACGACGACAAATTTGTATGCAGCATTTAACTCAAGTAAATTCAGCCTTAGCAAATATATTATACAGGGTGATCAAAGTTAAGTCGACAGGTTTCTTTTTAATTAGGCGTTTAATTTTACGTGAAAACCACCTCTACAGTGGGGTTATGCGTCCAGGGGGACACAGAATGAGGTGCTAAATTTTAATGTCGGTGGCTTAATTAACTAAAATTGAATCATTACTTTTTTGTGGCTGCAATAAGCAGGCATGTTTGTATTGAGAAGTTCCGTGTAGTTTCATTTGGCAGAATTCTTCTAGCGCATCCGTACTCCGAGACATCGAACTGCGAAGTTTAATTACCGTTCGCATGATTACGCATGCCAGACAGTGACGACCAGCGCAAAGCTCCTCCCCTTTGTTTTGTTTCGGTTGCGGTTCTGAGTACTGCAGATTGCGATAACGCCAGCCAAGACTGAAAGGGTGCCAGTTATCACTTTTTCTTATGCCTCCTCCGCGTTGTCGAACTAAACACCGTACACAGCAGGCGCGTCACAAAAGGGAGGAGCTTTGCGCTGGTCTTCACTGTCGTGCATGCGTAATCATGCGAACGGCAATTAAACTTCGCGGTTCGACATCTCAGAGTACGAATGCACTAAAAGAATTCTGTCAAATGGAACTTCGTGGAAACATGATTGCCTCTAAATTTTCAATACAAACATGCCTGCTTACTGCATCCGTTAAAGAGTTAATTAACAATTTAAGTTCATTAAGCGACGGACATCTATATTTACCACCTCACTGTGTGTCCCCCTTGGTGCATAACCTCACTGTAGCGGTGGTCTTCACGCATATCTAAGCATCTAATTTTAAAAATAAATGTCGACTTAACTTTGATAACCCTGTATATAGACAGATGCAAAATACATTGTGCCCAAATACAGACATATAAATATAAATACACTGACCCCCTCTCTCCTTCTCTCATAGAGGCGCTCATGCATAGGTGCAGTAGTGGTGGGACCATTTTTCCTACTTTGAAGTTTGGACCATTTGGTCCTCGACTATTTGTTCCCGGACCTTGAGTTCCGGGGACCTTGAGTTACGGGGACATTTGTTCCGGGACCGGCCTATGGTGCGAGAAAATCAACACGGCCTCTGTTTGAGCCAGCGCGCGTGCCCTTGTCAAACCCGTGAATTCAAGTGTTGAAAAAAAAAAAAAACATTGTGCGAACGCGTGCCTCAAACGACCGCGTAATTGGCGGGTCGAGTGGGAGAAGGCAGAAATCGTTGGATGACAGAGACTAGAGGAGTGCGGGGGCCGGAATTTCTAGGCCCGGCCCGACCCCGCCTGGTAGAGACACGGCCAGGGCCAGGCCCGAGCCCGACAAAACATTAAGATAAAAGCCCGAGCCCGGCCCGAGCCCGACAGCATTTATTAAAAGAAACCCGAGCCCGCGCACTGTTTTTTAAGCTCAGCCCGAGTCCGCCAGACTCCAAACATGAGCCCTCAAAGTTTGGTCTTTTTAGCCTAAAATAGGCTTAGAAGTAGTATATTGAATTTGCACTTGTTCAATACTTAGACCTATATCTGTACAACATAAATATCCTGACCTAAAAGATGTATCTTTACGGAAAATATTGGTAAAACAGGCGCTGTATTTGCGACAGTCTCCGAACTTAAAGCACAATGAGGATCGCTTAAATGATGCTGAGAAAAGTGGACATTTTTATTTATGCATTTCTTGGACAGATATGCCACGTTTCGTTATTTCATTCATTTCGTTTCTCAAAAGAACTATTTTTCTACTTGTTTTTGACGCCAGCACACTCTGCTGGGAGCAAGTTTAACTTGTACTTCTCTCAATTTAATTTTCCAAGGTTCGTTGTCGGTTTGCACCAGGTGTCTATCCAAGTAGACCTAAGTTCCTCCCATGCTCACAAAGTTTTCTACTCAAAAAGTCGCTTTATGGGCAAAAAGGTATGTGTATAAAAAGCTTTAAGAAAGACTCAAGGGTACGTTAGCTAATCTTTGGTGTTATGGTCTGCACAAAGTGCAATGTCCAGGTCACATATGTTCTTTTTTAGTTTGAAAAACAGAGGAAAGAGACAATTATGTACTCTACTACCAGAGTGCTCTCGTTTTCTTACCCGTTCTCTCCCACTATGCTGATGAAGCCCATACGTTTTCTTTTGTTGGCTTGAAGGCTTTCTGAGTGCAATACGTCATTTTGTATTTTTTTAGCATCGCCAAGGTGACAGACTACAGCACTTCGCTTTTTTTGTTTTCATTTCACCCAAATGATCAATGAGCCGAATTTTTTGTTGTCAACATTCTCAATTTGCGGCACACGACTGCCGGTATTCAGGGTCTGCCCGGGCCGGCTCGGCCCAAAAAGTGTTTTTGTTCAAGCCCAAGCCTCGTTCGGGCCCGAGACAATGGGCGCTGCCCGGCCCGACCACGGCCCACGGGCCGGGCCGGGCACGTCCTTCTGGACCGTCCCGGGCCCGAGCTGTGCCCTAACTAGAGCACTACCCGGGCCGCAATTTCTAGGCCCGGCCCGAACCTGCCCGATAGAGACACGGCCCTGGCCAGGCAAACTTCTAAAATGTGGGCCCGAGCCAGACCCGAGCCCTGCAGAATTTGATAAATTAAGCCCGAGCCCGCCAGACTTGTTAAATGCCCTCCCTAGTCCGACGGGCTATAAACATGAACTCGAAGAAGTTTGCTGTTAGCATTTTTAAAAAGCGCAAGCACAAAGGTAATTTGGATTTAAATTTCCATTAAACTTTGACCGAACATTGTGCGCCTTCAATATCCTCACTTAGAAACTGTTCTTTCAGTAGGCATGAACTCCATTTGCCACTTCGTTTGCGAGTCTTCGAAATAAAGACACACCGAGGATATTTTAAATGATTCGGAGCAAGTGGATAATTTTTTGCAATATTAAAATTCCTCAGCCGATACTGCAGCTTTCGCTGTTCCATTACTTGCTGAAATTTGAGCTGATGATGCGTCCGGTTTCACCACTTCATTTTAGCATTTTCCTCTGGTTACGTTGGCAGCAATATTTTATTGGCGCTTCTGTTCTTTTTTGCCTCTTTTCATGGGTTTGAAAAAATTATTCCCGGAAGAAATCATGGGCCCTCCTTCAAAAATTGGTCCTTCAAACTCTGCACATAGTCCAAAGTCCTGGTCACGTTTGTTATGTTTGTGTTTGTTTGAAAAGAAAAGGGAAAAGACAATTGTGTTGTACTGTGTGGCTAGAGTGCCATTGTTTTCTGGCCCACTCTCTCCCACTATGCTGATGGGTCCCAGATATTTTTTTATTGATGTTTCTTATTGATTGATTCTAAGCGGAATCCCCTTTTATATCTTTTGACAGCGCCGTAATGAATTTTCCCTTCGCTTCTTTTTGTTCCCACTTAACCTGAAACATAAAAAAAAATCTGTTTGTTGTCAACAATTTATAATGTGTGGCACAGGATTGCCGGGCCTCAGGGATGGCCAAGGCGGCTCGGGCTGGCACGGCCCGAAAATTTTAGTTCAAGCCCGAGCCCGGGCCGGGCCCGAGACAATACGTGCTACCCGGCCCGAGCCCGCCCCGCCAGTGCACTACGTCAGACCACCTAGCTACGCCACCGCACCCAACTGTTTCAGGGCTGTGCCCCTGCGGTGTGCTGTTTTGTCGTGTGCTGTTTTGTCGCCGTGCTATTTTGTCGTGTGCGCTTTTGTCGCTGTGCTATTTTGTCGCTGTGCTTTTCTGTCGTGTGCGCTTTTGACGCTGTGCTGTTCTGTCGCGTGCTGTTTTGTCGCGTGCTCTTTCGACGCCGTGCTGTTACGGCGGTGCTCTTCTGTCGCGTGCCCTTTTGTCGCGTGCTGTTCTGTCGGTATACCGGTTTATGGTTGCAACTAAAGGAAAAAAGAGCAGAACGATGATAGACAAAAGAAAGAAAAATGACTACCGCTTGCTCTGATTTTTAAAATTGCGTTAACATGATCTCGTTGGCCCTATTCCAGAAACAAGATCAAGTTTTTTGGCCGTCAGATAGTTTTGCGTGCACGTGTTTTTGGCGTATGGCGGTGCTGGTACAGTGGGTCGACAGTTTCGACTATCTGAAGCAATCACATAGTTCTGTTTTTGAAGGGTAGTCTTTCTTGAAATTTGAAACCCGAAAATTTTGTTTTGTCCGTCCGTCTGTCTATGTCTGTCCTTTGGTTCAGCCACCCGGCCAAAATTACAAACAAATGGGCCATTTAAAACCATTGAATCTGGTGGTACAGCTCATACTTGTCAACATTGTTGAGCAAAAAGAAAACATTAGGCATATTTGAGGCGCTACATCAATGCACAAGTGGCCTTTGCATTGTCCGTTTATTAAATATACATGGCTGCTTGATATTTCGAATAAGAAAGTGCGCCTTGAAAAACGTGTTTTGACCTCAATAAAAAAGCGCTCGCGGCGTCCCCTCGACTCAGCGTTCTAAGTTCAACTGTAACAAAAGGCATACAGTTTCATACTAATATACACTAGAGGGAAATCTGGCGCCACTGTCTAGGGGAGCCGCGCTTCAGCGAGCGTCCCGTCATGCACCGGGCAGGCACGTTCCACTTGTCCTTGGCATGGCTCACGAACAGGCTGAAAAGTTGCCTCTGGCTGCAAAAATGCAACAATATTACTGCAGAAAATTAATCAAATTTGTTTTGTTATTATAAAATTAAAGCTACAGAAAGATGGATCTGTCAGGTATTATTTAGAAGCTTCATGCAAGATGAACAAAAAAAAACAATGTTTCCCGTTTTTATTGATTTTGGCTTCAAGACAAAAAAAAAAAGGCCATGTGGCTAACCAAGCCAAGAAGGCGAGGCACGTCGCTAGCTGCAATGGCGCCGCCCACGGCGGCTTGCGAATGCAGCGACAGATTTCCCTCTAGTATATATTAGTGTGAAACTCTATGACAAAAGGTTCCAGTGGATGGCGGGAGCGCTGGAACGCGGCGAAGTTGAAATGACTTGAGCGAACCTTCACTGCATTTGCTGTCAGAGGAGCGAGACGGGAGGGGGAGAGCGTAAAAGGTGGGCGGGATGGAGAGGAGAGGCATCGTCTTTCGACGACGTTCGCACCGAAGTCAGCAGATACGCGGCCAATTTTTAAAATTATTTTTTGCCCCTCAACGTGTGCACGTGGCACGCCGAAAAAATTCACAGCATATCCACGGGGTGAATGATGATGAGTGGGCGAAGCTCCTGAGGGGAAATCATCGGTAAAACCGTGACTCTTCAGTGAAAGTTCGCCCACTACATCTGTGTCCGAACGTAACGTCTAGAAAGTCTCGCTTAAACCGCGCGACGGCACCTTGGGGCTGAGCTCGCCTGATGCGTTTTGCAGACGCCTCACGAGCTCTCACTGCATCGGGGTCTGCCTGCCGATACGCGCGCTTTCTCGCCGCTTCCCGTTCTCTGACGTTTTGGAGATCCTCTTCGCGCCGCAGCCGTGCCGCTTCGCGTACGGCAGGGTCCTCGCGCCGTTGCCGTGATGCTTGGGCCTCTCGTTCTCGAACGCTGGGATCTTGGCGGCGTCGTCGCGCAGCCAGACGACACGCTTCGGCCTCCCGCTCTCGTACGGCAGGATCTTGGCGGCGGCCGCCTTGCGCGCTCGCCGCTCTGCAGCCTTATCCATCGGGCGACTCCGAGCGCGCGCCAACAGCGAACGGATTTTATTACAACGCTCCCCGCCATCTAGTAAACAATCCAAGAACTAAACTAGAGGTAGCCACGCCATCTAGTAAACAATCCAAGCGCATCTTTTCATCATATACAAGTACCGCCATCTAGTAAATAATCCAAGAACTAAACTAGAGGTAGCCACGCCATCTAGTAAACAATCCAAGAACTAAACTAGAGGTGGCTACATACATACGTCGAGGATGGACAGACCCACGCCTTAAGGAGCTTCGCCCCTAAAAGCAATCGGTTGTAAGCGAGCATTAGTGGTCATCCTAATTCTCTTCGTCTTGTGTATCTTATGTTCTGCGCTGTTCCCTTGATGTGGGTCACCGGGTCCCGATGTTTTTGAGGGCTGACCGCTGTGGAGAACCGCTCGGTCGTATACAGGGGGTGTTCTGTTATGGCAGAACAGCGACAGAGCTCTTATAAGAGCTCTGTCGTACAGTTCGGAGAGAGAGAGAGAGAGAGAGAGAGAGAGAGAGAGAGAGAGAGAGAGAGAGAGAGAGAGAGAGATAGAACTTTATTTCTGGGCTGTCTTGACTGGATGGACTGAGACTGAGAGAGCAGAGTGTGGCGGAAGTAGTTGATCCTGACTGGTGGGAGGAGGGATTAATGTGTAGCTTGGCATAGTTCGTTTTTTACTAGTCCCAGAACTCACACAGAGCTCCAAACATGGCACGCAGAGCATGTTCTTATACTTTTACAAGCATGCCGAAGTTGACACGGTCGAACCACCTTCACAATGTGCGCGTGTATGGGCATGAATGTTTTGAGGCGAAAGCTTTATGTGCCTCGTTAACGAAAAAAATCTGCAGAAATTCAGAGAATTATCTAACGGGTTAAATTCTTACTCCACTTGTATACATTGGGAGTTCTTTACAGCAAGATTTGGCAATGCGTAGCCGAATTCATAGGGTTATTTTATTGTTTTTAAGTTCTCTTTAGTTTCTTTTGCCAGTTATATAATTTCCACCGTTGTAGCGATTTAGTGCCTTTATTTCGCTTATTACGTGTTTTTCCGCAGGTGCAAAATGTAGTGCAGAGTTTGTCCCTTTTCGCAGTTTCGGGCGTTTTTTGTTGAGTTTTCAGTTTCTGGAGATGTATGCCTAGTTTTAATTTTGTCAAGTAATTTTGTAATTTATTTATTTTTTAATTATTTGTACGTTTGGCTTTTAGAATATCCCTTCGCCCAATCGTCCCCATTTACGCTATCATGAAGATGTGTTACTTTGGCCAATTATGCAGTTTCGTAAACTCAATTTCACAAAAATGAACCATTTGCTCATTTTTGCTGTTTTTTTATTCGTATTTCCCACGTTGCATTCCAGGCTTTTTTTTTTTTGGTTCAGTCTTCGATTTCTGGAGGAGATGTATAAAATGCGTATTTTGGATTTCTTCAATTCGTTTCTGTAATTTTTGATTTTTCTTGTATTTTCTCGGTTTTTCGAAAATCAGTCCGACCGATTACCTCCATTTACGCCGTATCATAAGGATTAATTGTGTCACTTTCGCCACTAAGGCATTTTCGTGGAAATGCGGGGTATTCTAACGGTCCTGGCTAGGGGAGTACGCGACAAAGAATGGCGCATTACAACAGTTGTTGTTGTGGTTCCGGTACACAAAATCGCCGCCGCTAAAATGAGTATTTTTGTTTTGAGGCAGGGAGGGGGAAGCTGCACTTGGGCCATGAGGCGGACCATAATGGAGGGCTCGCGAGATTAATTTTGACCAGCCGGGGATCTTGAACGTGCGCTCAAATCTCAACACAAACGGGCGTTTTCGCTTTCGCATTCCTCCTGAAAAGCAGCTACCGCTGCGCGCCGTAATGAGGAAAAGCAGACGGTGTCTACAGGAGGAGCTCAGTGCGTTTCCGCCGCGGAAAGAGAGAGAGAGAGAGAGAGAGAGAGAGAGAGAGAGAGAAAGAGAGAGAGAGAGAGAGAGAGAGAGAGAGAGAGAGAGAGAGAGAGAGAGAGAGAGAGAGAGAGAGAGAGAGAGAGAGAGAGAGTTTATTTGCCCTCTAGGCTAAGGCCTCCTCATTCCAGGGGGCCACTGGAACTGGAATTCCTCGTTAGTTGGTCTTCCAGGGGTCTTGCCGGGAAGGGGTGCCTATGGTCTTTTGGACAAAGCCGGCCAACAATAGCTGCTGCTCTAGCGTGGCCGGTTGAGACAGCCACTCCCTGCAGATACTGATTCTATCTATCGTGGGGCATAGCCATAACATGTGCTCTTGATTGATCGGTACGTGGCATTCATCCCATACTGGCGGGGAAGTGGAGCATTAGCCCGCTGTGAGCGGCGGTATAACTGTTAGCTTGATAAGGCGCTGACTTCATGTCGCGCGACAGGCTTAACGGGACGGCATTTGAGAGGAACAGGTGCATCCCAGCTCCGATTCTGGAGATGCTGGGGCGTTAGTTGTTGCCACGGTGCCTGTCGATGCAGTTCGCACCAAACGAAGGGGAAAACAAAAACGCTGTGGCACAAACACGGTGTAGTAGTTAAGAACTTATTAAGTGTTTCCAGGGGAAGCCGTAAGGCTGTCGCCTTTAGAGCACGAGAGCAAACTTACGTGCCCCGAAGCGTTTTTACGCATAGCCTAAATTCCCAGGGTTCTATGTAATTTTGGTGCCCGGGAACAAAAATGCGTTAAATAGAATTGGCGAAGCTTGCACAAAGTCGCGCAAGCAGAGGGCTTCTGTCTCTGTAAGCACTGGAGGACACTGCTCCACACATTGCATTAGGCTTAAATTTATTTATTTATTTATTTATTTATTTATTTATAGCGAATACCTACAGCGCCATTATGGCATTATTGTATATAGGGGAGTTCACAAATGAAAATGAGTCACACAATCACAGGAAAACTGGCATCACAGCGAAACAGTAAGTCACAAAACAGCACATGCAGTTGGGGATGGATTGCTATTACAGGCTAGAAAACAAAGTCCTCAATGGAAATGTTGGTGGTGACAAAACGTTTATTGATCCAAAGGGAAGGAGTAGAGGGCGTGGTTAGCCTCCCAAGACCAGGAGGCAGCCCTCTTGTCCGGGGGTATTTTCACCGGGAGTTGGTGCAGTTGGAGAGGATGGATTTGTACGTGGGGTCCAGAGGTGTCAGGGCTGCTGGGTCGGGGGGTGGGGGAGTTGCTTGGTTGGGGCGAGGCGAGGGAAGCGGCCGGATAATGAGTGCGCGGGCTGCGGCGTGGGCCGCCTCATTCCCTGCCAGGCCGGAGTGGCCGGGGGTGCAGACAATGGAGAGGTCAATGTCTTTAGGGAGGCGTCGAAGGAGGTGAATGGCTGCTGGAGGGGTGAGACCGGCTTGGTGGAGGCGGCAGGCTTGCTGCGAGTCGGTGATGATGGTCAGGCAGGGTTAGTGGCAGTAGGTCAGGGCAGCGTGGGCCATGGCGAGGGACTCGGCGGTGAGCGTGGGGATGTGGCGGTAGGAGGCCGCGGTGGGGAGGTGGTCCTCGTTGGTGAGGACTGCGATGGTAGTGCTGTGGCAGCTGCCGTAGCGTTTTTCAAGGAATCGGACGCGGGCGTTGCGGCGGCCTTGGTTGTAGAAGGGGTGCATATGCTTGGGTACGGGAGGGACGTGGATGCGTTGACGAATGGAGAGGGGAATACGTTGGGGCGCGTGTGGTGCCGTGCGTCCGATGAGCTGAAGTGCCCGTCGACCGGTCCGTGTAAGGAAGAGTCGGTGCAGGTGGTAAGTGCGTTGGGCGCAGCATGTAGTATAATTTACTTCCCCGAGAGTCAGTTTGTCGGGATATGTTTTAAACGCTGTATATTGGGACTTCCTCTTCGTCACCCCTTGCAGCAGACGACGCTAACCATCATCATTTCATTACGCTTCACGAGCTGCCGCATGCTCATGTGGCTGCGCCGGCTCGCGCCCGCTTCTTCCTCTAGATTCCATTAAAGCCTCATCGTATCACGACGTGTCGCTCCCCTTCCTGGGCATCGCACCGCAGCACTGTAGGCATGGACAGGAAGTTAAAAAAAAAGGAAGTCCGGTGAAGCGTTGGCTGTCACCTCCAGGCAAACAACTGGGGAGAATTCCCTGAAGGAACTGACAAGGGGTGGATCACCAGGGCGACAGAATGGCCTGCGAGAGACGTTACTACGCAATCAATTGAATACTCATAGCTCAACGCAGGGATGAGGTAAGGAGTTTTCGTGGCAAATAATGGTATCCATCAGCGTAGAATAGGAGCAGCTTGAAAATAGTGGGTGCGGCCTTCGTACTTCAGTGTACCAAAATAGGCTGGTAATTTCGGATCCGTGGATAAGAATAAGAACTTTGGCAACGTCCCATTCTGGTGCACTATATATCTACGGTATAAATGCGAATAGGGGTACCCATGCTGTAGTTTATATCACACTCTCTCTGCGTTCGTTGCTGTGGAATTCGGAAAATGCCTGACATTCAGCTGTTTGAATGAAACGTATCACAATCCGTTCTCAGTTCGTTTAGTTCCTAGGTGCGTCAGCTCGAAGGTTTCATGATTCGTCTTCATCTTTTGGCCCGGTTATCGTGTACTGAAACTGCGCGAATCCACCCAGCTCTCCTTTTTTATAGAAGGAAAACATTTATTGGCAGGGAAAGCTATAGGCTCATTTGGAGAGAAAAGTATTGGAGTGGGGTTCTGTGGCGGTTGACGACAAGCTGGGTGTGCATCTCTTAAAATATGTAGGCACAAGAATTAGCTTTTCAAACGGAGTGGTTCTCAGCACAGAACGTATGTAATGAACTGGTTCTTTGTGTTTTTTTTTCGGCACGAGTTACTGAAGAAATACAAGGACGCCGTAAAACAGAGGGGCCTCACCTCGGCGGCCACAGCAATTCTGACGACGGCTCGCGACTGCTGGGTGGGCGTCGCGGACAATGCCCACACTGATGGCTGAAGCTCCGGCGAGCATTATACGTGCACCCCTTGTACAAGAACGACAGGAACTGAACACGTGCAGTGGCCGCGAGCAACACTTCTGCCAAGGGCCCTTCCGGACGTGCTGCTCCTGGGCGCCACTGTTTAAACCCTGCCGAATTAGCGTTACGACGTTTGCCTGGGATGCTTAGAAGCGAGGAGACAACGGCAGATGGTCTGCTTCCTTCGAATCTTAAGTGTCATTTATTTTGGTATATTTTACTTTGGAACCGTGGAGGAGAATCAGCGATGCACAATTTATACGCTTATTATTCGCCGCCGTTTTATCTTTGAGGGATTTCTGGTGCCTTGTGATGCAATTGTTCATATTCCGGGTGGCGCAGTTTTTGTAGTTGCAATTATTGGCGCCTTCGCCAAATATTGAGTTTGTGTTTTGGTGCTGTTTTTTACGCCTCAGTCCAGGTCTGTGTACAGATTTATAGAATATATACATTAAGAAAACTTGCACAAACTTTTCGAGTATGCAATCTCGCGATTGCATACTCGAAATTACATACTCGAGATTGCATACTCGATTGCTTAGGTATGAAAGGCTTTGCTTAAGGCAATGCGCAAAGACCCCGAAGTCCGTCTAGGTTGCAATTAACCAGTCGAAATGGAGCAAAAAGGGGGCTGTGTGTGTGTGTGTGTGGAGGCTGGGCGGGGTTGCATACTATGATTGCCTCTCTCTGAGCTGTAAAGACACCCAAATTGCCAAAACGTTTATTATTCCCCGTCATACATATATGGTGCCAAACATGAAAGCAATAATAGCACGGCTTTATAGGGCTTGTGTGCAAAACTGTGCATCATATTGGGCGAAATGTTTTTTATTCAACAGTTTGTAACATGGTGAAATAGCAAATAATTTGCTTCGAATTTCATAGCTTCTTTGTGAAACTATTTGTGCATACGGCGTTGTACGGGTGGAGGGCGGACAAGGCGGACTCCAGTTACACAAAAATGTCCTAGATGGGCTTGATTGAGTCCCGGGAGGTACACATCAACTTCGTTGCGTTCACGCGTTGTTCGCAGCGCGGTCACAGAATTCCGGTAGAGCCATATGGGCCGCGATACTGCAACCACCAAAAGGCCATCAGTGATGGCGTAAGCGCCACCCCAAAGTGAAGTCTTCGCACCGTAACCTTTTGTCCGGTAGCCGATAATAGAGAGTCTTAGCGTAGCGGCTAGCGGAGGCTCACGCTACGGTGGCGGGTTAGCGGGACCTGACTGCGCATGCGCGCGTGAAGAGTGCGAGGAAGTTTTCCCTCAGCTGAGGGAATGAGCGGGCATGGCGAAAGCAGACCCGCGGAACTCATCCAACCCACCGTAACGAATTTGCTCTCCCCAGTCGGGCCCCGCTACCCGCCGCCGTAGCGTTAGCGGACGGTACCCGTTATGATAAAACTCTCTAATGTGCTTAAAACGTAATCACTTGGCTTTAACGGAAACGTGCCCGATCATGGGGAATGCGAGCATGCAGCGACCCCGCACACTTTTGCAAGGTTGTGTTGGGAATTTTCTGGCTTTTGCGCCATTCGCAGACTTGTGCGATTTACTAAAGATCTAGAGCCCACACATTTCCGCTTTGCTCCACAAATTTCTCTCATGCTTAATGCCTTGACGACTTGTCTTTAAAATCAATTCCTGGATAACTCTATCGTAATGGTGCTTCTTACATGCTGTTATCTATCCCATTGTGTGCCTGGGCACTACATTTGTAAATATTCGTGGGAAAGTAGTCCCAATAGCCGTTACAGCACTTCACTAGCACCAGTTAATCCCAAGACCATCGGCCAGGTGGTCGTGTCTTAGGGTCGGGTTGGTTGGATTTTTTTCTTGTCGTCCCTATGCGAACGGAAACTCACTGCTGCATACCATAGCGTTTCATACTAATATGTACTACAGGGAAATCTGTCGTCGGTGTCTAGGCTAGCCGCGCTACAACGTAACGGGGTACATTTACCCGGATGTCATGACAGGATTCCGAACTGGACGATCCTCTATAACCAGTGTCATCGATCTGGTGTCTTCAGTGGAGCAAGAACGAAACCTACGTCTGCCCTGTGCTGACATTTCTGCGCAGCAGCGGCCTCTCAGCGATATTGTAGTTAAAGCCCGTCCGGCTGAACACATGCACAGTATAGGCGGTATTCGTTGAAAAGTTTAGCGGTCAATTTCTTCGCTTGGCAACACTGGAAACGGCCACAGACATGGCCGATGCGCCGCGGACACGGCGCGGCTTGGGCCACTGCGGCCGCACGCCGAAAAAAAAAAAAAAAACACCGGCAGTTAAATTTCGCCTCTCCATCTTCTTGGCGAACTGATGGAGACGAAATAGTGATGTTCTTTTGATGCGCGAGTCGAGAGGACGATCTCGACTCGCTCCGATGACCGACGACCGATGCTTGGAGCGGGTGAGGGATGAGGACTGCCTTCCTTGCTAGATATTAGGTTTATTTACATTATTTACAAAACTCCAACTTTACATCAGGTCAGAGTGACGGTTACATTGTCACTCTGACAGCAGCAGCCTGTTCGGCCGAGATCTATACTAAACTAGATCCCCTCTCGACCGACCCTCGACAAAACCCAACACTCAGGTTTTGATACCAAAAACCCCGCCTCCAAAAAGGGGGCGTTCAAGAAAGAGAGAAAAAACCTCTCAAACCAATTAATACAAACCATTGATTGGCCACAGCAACCAGCCAATCACACACATGTCCCCACCTGCGGTCACGTGACCTAACACTCTCTCTTACACACTCATAGTGCGTTTCCCACGAACGCCATAGCACCCGACAAGCAAATACAGGACATCTGTGGCCTAAGTGGACACACATTACGTTCAGCGGGCGGCATCTGCACAATAGCTAAACCGAGGGCCCGGAGCGGTCCCCGCGCGCGGCTGACCTCCCTCCGCGCGGCACCTCCCGCGACGCACCGTGCGTCTGCGCGCGCGGCGGGACAATGAGGGTTGCTAATTCCCTCCCAGACGAAGGGCGCCGCCGCCTGCCGCCAGTCGCACCGGAAGACGCGCTTCAGGCCCACTCGGTGGTCTACGAGGCGATTGACCCGTCAACGACCCATGCCGCCGCCGGAGTCGAAGATTTTCCAAACTTACACCGCGCGCGCTTTCAACACTAAGAGATTCACCGTCATTCAGCTTCTCGTCAGCTTGTCATGCCGAATGCCCCAGCCACCTCCGACGCGACAGAGGTACTCAAGCTAATCGCCTCCGTCTTTTGACACACAAAAGGACGGGCACAGAACACGCTCTCGGCGGCTCCGAACTAGGCGTCCGTGCGGCTACATGAAAGGGACCCAGGATCGTAGCTACCAGCGGAGGCGACGCCAATACATGGGCCACCGGCGGCCTTCATTAATTACATGCGGAGCCCGAACTTAACACCGGCGTGCGTCATCTGCTCCGTTCCAATCCGATTCTAAACGGTGACGTCAGCAGAGATGTTATTAATCCCACTCACATTGAACTCGAGGCAATACTTCGCGTTCGCTGTGGCTGCAAACACATGACTGAACGCAAACACATGACTGAAACACAGTTACGTGTTTCACAGCTCGTGCTTAGCTTAGCGTGCTTAGTACCGCCATCCCGCGGAGCCCGACGTAACGAGTGACGGCGCGCTGGCACGGTTGCATGGAGGAGAAGAGGGGTGCCTGATCTGCGGGCGGTGCGCACAACGTCGCCTAGCAACAGACGCTTGGCCACAGATATGGCGGCGCACACTTGTTTGCCTGCATGCATTCCACGCCATTGAATACCGGCTATAAGTATGGGCATTTTCTGTACAGAGCCATTTATTCACTTCTCCGCCATCTTCATCTCTCTCACCCTCTATCCACGCTCGTTCTACCCCTTTCCCTTCCCCACAAAGAATAGCTGGCCAGATATACTACCATCAGGCCGACCTTTGTGTGTTTTTCATTTCAATAAAATTCCCCCCTCTCTCCCTCGCCGCGATTCGACTTGTTCGTCGTAAAACCTGGGTTGTCGTAGAACCAGGATACACATAACTGAAGTTCCACTTAATTCAATTCTGAAGCCAATGCGGATGGGTTTCGCTAACTCTACAATGAAATGCGTTCGCCTAGAATTCCCTCCGATACCACGATCAGTAAAATGAATGCCTTTAACAGCGCGCTTTGAATTTTATAAGACGGCCCGTGTGCCTTGTGGACAAGCTGAATGCGGGCGCCCACATATGATTATGAAGTTCATGCTGAATTTCACTCGTTTGAGTCCGAAATTGACCGGTCCCCTGCGGTGTTTTTACCCGGAACGTTTTTCAAATTGACGGCTTCACTACTGCTCTTTAATGTTTCTTTTTTTAATTCCAGCTTGGAGAAGAAGAGGAGGACGCTTTTGTTCGCGTGTTCCCTCAGGTCTGTGTTTCCATTAGCCACACCTGCTAAGAGCTAGAACCATTTTTCTAATTAAATTATCCCTAGCCTGACCGAGTCTCAATATTACGCTACAATATTGAAGATAGCGGTGACGACTTTGTATTTATGAGTTGGCGACAATTCTGAGCAATTTACGGAAGACCGTACACCTCAGGTGTATGTATACTCGAGGTGTACATGTCAGGTGTTCGTGCGGTAGCTGCACATTCTTATTGTAAGACAAAGGCGGCGGTTTTATTTTATTGTGTAAAAGCGCGTGGAAATAGGCGCCATCAATAAGCGGTGGGTGCATGCACACTCGGCGGGAAGTCATTCCATCTGCTCCCCCGACGTCGTCGCTCGGCATGTTTTCGTTGAAACTCTCGTTACAGATCACTTCCAATGAGCAAACACGCTGGTATGTTGTGTGATTAGTACCGTCAACCCCTGTACTCGGCTGGCCCAGACTCTCTAGTATTGTCAAGTGACGCTTCGTGCATATTGTCGGCACCTCAATCACTCGGAACAAAGCTCCCAGAAAAAAATTCACGCATCTCCACGAAGTGAATCATGGCGAGTGGGCGAAGCACTGGGGATCGTTCTTACCGTAAATCACCCGTGGCATTGCCCACTCGCGCATGTAAATAAGTGATAACGCGTGTGTACAGCGTCTTCAATTGCAATGCAATCTAACCCGATACAGTTCAATTTAATCCAATTAAATCCAAATTCAGTCCAATCGAATCCAATCCAATGCTTCTCGCGCATGCGCAACGCTGAGTACACGGAAGCCAAGCCCCGCACAAAGCGCGGTCCTAAGGTGATTCGCCCCTAATAGTACACGAGTCGATACCAAGTCTGGAACTCAATCGGGCCAGAATAAAAGTTTGTTCCTCTCGTCACTGGTTACTTTTGAAGTTATTTCAGTCGGCACAGTAAATGCAAAGCCGTTGTGCGACGTGCGGCCAAACACGTCGAAAACGTGGCGAAACCAAGGCTGCATTCCCTTTACTGCAAACTTCCGCCCGGCTCGCCGCGGAATCGCGCGGGAAACGGAAAAGCGCTGAAATTTGACAAGACAGCCTTCAAGTGGGCGCCAGCGTGAGAATCTGCGGCATCAGCCGCCGCGCGACAGGCGCTGAAACCGGCGAGCAACGGCGGCGGTGAGCGATGATGTCACGGGAAGGTCTCGGCTTGAGCCGTCTCGCCTTGCCGTTGCGTGAACGGGAGGAGGAGGAGGTAGAGAACGCCGCAACATCCGTCTCCGGAAAAGCGCACAGAGTCGGCGAAGAAACCGTTCGGGAAACACTCGACGACGCGGCCGATTGCGTGGGCGGGGTACGCGCACGGGGGACGTGGGCTACGTGCAGCCTTGTTGGCGGTTCCTACAGGGCGACTGTTGACCTTACGGACGCGGATCGCGGCACAGGTGTGGGATGCGCTGTCGATGACGTCCTCGCGGCGCTGGCGTCGTCAAAACAGATCCGCTAGACCCTCAATGCACGACGAGGAAAGAATTAGAAGGAGGTAGGGAGGGGAGGAGGGTGTGGGTGGCGAAGCCTACAAGCGTGATTCACGCCAGCATGGTCGCAGGGTGTCGACGGTCGTAAACGGAGAAAAACCCTCTCTGCTCGTGCTTTTGCCGTGGCCAATACAACTAGAAGATTAGCCGTGCTTCTTAAATGAGTTAACGAAACTACACGGAAGAAGCACTTGGAGCGTAGGCGGGGCCGCAGTATTGTAATATAAACTGGACTAAATTTAGTTGCATTGCAGCAATGTTCCGTCCTGTGTTAGAGAAGTGTGATGGTTCCATACAAATGTTATACTGTGATGTGAAGACGACAAAGAGTCAGTCCTCATTATGTCAGTCACAGCGCCCCGCCAATTAATAAGCTTCGCGTGGTGAGCTATTGAGCACTCGCGACGACGTCGACCTTTGCCGGTAGCGGGAGCAATATCTGGCCCCAGAATCGCACAAGAACGCGCTGTTCCTCACGTCTTGCCAGTCTGAAATCACAACAGAAATACCGCAAAAACATAAAAGGAATTCCTGTCGTACGACAAAAAAATTCGTTGTGACAACAGAAGTCCTATTGGTGCGACAAAGCCATCTGTTGTTAGGACACACATTTCTTTCGTAACGACAAATTCAATTTTCTCAACAAGAAAAGTTCCTGTAGTCGCAACAAAACTGCCACTTACGCTAATCTTTGCAATGGGAAATAACATTCCGACCATGTGCAACTACTGATGGAACATCAGGATCACAACAAGACAGGAATTCGGCACGACTGACCATCAAAATCAGGACAGGAATACGACACACGGCAGAACATCAGAATCACGACACGACAAGAATACGACAAGACGACAGTACGACACGCGAAAATAGGACAAACTACAGAAATTTTTCTTGTCATTTTCGGCTGGGTTGGGCTTGAGCGCTGAATAGCGTATATGTTTATTTATTTATTTATTTTATTTTCCTCAAGGGTCCCTAACAGAAGGGCATTACATGAGGGGTGGGTATACAAGGCATTGGCAAAGGCAAAATTGGATGTGCAACGCAATAAAACAACAAAAAAAATTAGGATATAGCTGAAGCGGCAGAAACAGACAACAAAAAAAAAGGAGGGGGGGGGGCAGGTACAGTTGTTTGGGGACTGTGGATAAAAACAATTTGCCGTGGCAAAAGATACCACCTAAAAGGTACAAAACATTGTCAAGTACAATATATATATATACTTATATATACTTATATATACTTACATATACATATATATACTTACATATACACATATACATGCACATATGTACACGCCGTACGAGGAAAGTGACACCAGGAACCATTATACAAGAAATATCATGGGAGGTCGCACGAAAAAAAAAAAGTTGAGCACGTTAGAAAGTTACCAGGCAATTTATTATGGTTCAATGATCGTCGTCAGGCCATTTTAAAAGGCTTCTGCATCCTGAATGCTAACAATGGTATCTGGTAGGGCATTCCATTCCTTAGCTGTCCGAATAAAGAAAGATTCTGCAAATGTGGTAGTTTTGGGGCGAGGGTAATGAACTTGCATAGTGTTGGGAGTGGCTCGGTGGTTTGGAAGCTTGATACTTCAATCCCCCCACGCCCTTTACTGGCCGCTTATAGTCTCTTTCACTATAGCTCTTTCACTATAGCTTTTATAGCTCTTTCACTATCCTCGGCCATTGACCTTTCCCTGACCTCTGTACTACTCCAGATGAAGCACGGGCTCCTACCATTTCATCACTGCTCCCACGTTTTAATCTTGACGTGTCTCTTGCAGCGCAATTATAGCTGATCTGATAAACCCCAAGTGCACGGCAATTATGAATATCGCGGTTGCGATTCTTTGACCCTGGAGGGTGTCAACGCACAGCTGCATACGGTAGAGTTCATCGCAACGCGATTCGAAAAGTGGGCACCGACGTCACGCGGCTAGCAGAGGACGAATATGGGGATATATTAGTGTAAACCAATCGCAGAAGCGCTACGTCATACGTCACGCAATGTTCCTAAGACAAGCGCCCATGTGCGGAGCTGTGAGCGCGCGGAGCGCATCATAATTCGATTCCCTGAAGGATTAGATTATAGGAACTCCGGGGTATAAATAGCAACATTTTGAACGAAAAGGGTACAGCCGAGTAGGAATCCTGAAGCTCTGAGGCTGCTAGCATAGACTGCACTTACGGGCTTTTGAACCGCAGATGAGAGGTTAACTAGGCATAAAACACAAAACCACGCAAAAAAAGGTTCGCACCTACTACAAATAGCCCGCTTTGCCGAGTCGAAGACAACGCAGGAATGAAGAACAGCGTCGCCATAAACGGCGGCGGTAGCAAGAAATTTAAATGAGTGCAGGTACCGGAGAAAGAAAAATTTAGATTGGGGAGGCGTTTTTCGGGAATTTCGAACGGAAACACGTCAGTGCGTTCGTGGGTTTGCGTTCAAAATACGCGCGAAAGCTGCGAGCGATAGTTTCCGAGCTGATTACAGTTATTTAATAAACAAGGCATTTTCGAGCAGTGTTCAAACACACGCTTTCCCACGTCGCTGCAGCTCGCGCTGAGACAGCAAGGGCAACCGGTAATTTTTTGTTGCGCTATGCCTTTTCTTGTTGAACTCATTTTGAGTAAAAACACAGAGGGCATGAAAGCCTGTTTAACTCGCTCCTACCGCATTAACAAAAGGAAACACATCTCCGCAAAAGCGCAAGGGCAGAAAAACACACAATCGACTGACGCAGCGAGGAAAACCCAACAAGCGTTCGACACCGCTTTTGTTCCTCGCTCTTTCTTCCACCGAACTCCCCCTCGCCGTCCAGACCTGTTAACCCGACGACCCAACTTTCCCCGCCTTCACAAACTACGTCAACAACGCTTCCTGGTAAGAGAAACGCGGCTCCAGCTGCGTAAGTCGAGTCCGTTCAGTTCGTCCATCCGTCCATCAAGCGAAGCGTCGTGACGTGTAGCTGCTACGGCGAAACGGTCGGCCGTTCACGCTTCTCGCCTGAGTGGCTGCGCCCACACAACCGCCTTGGTCTGGGCTTCCTGACTCCGGACGACTTCGGCCCAGTTAACCGTCTTTCATAATCGCATACCGCAGCGTTTCGCCGCCGCCCGCAATAGGTCTGCCGCCTATAACCGGCAATTTCTTTTTTGAGGACGTGTGGCCTCTTTCTGGATAGCGGGAAAGAGAAAAGCTGCCTTTGGCAACCGGCGTTGGGATCCTTCGTGGGAATACGATTTCCACTGACGGCCAACTCGCCTTTGTGGTACGCAGCCTTTTTAGTGTAGGTTGACTGTACGGAGGAGCCAGTTCGTTGACACCGTTTCAGTTTGCGTCCGCTTTTCGAGAACAGCAACCCAGCGGAACACACAGGCAAGCCGCAGCAAGTGCTTTCCGTTAGGTTACTTTCAGAGTACGAAATACGAGGCTACGTTGGAAAATTTTAAACGAAAGGGTTAGAAGGGACTGTGAAGAAGAAAGGGTAGGAGTGGCTGTTCTGACAACAATGACGAGAAAGACTTGTCGCAGAGAAATCGTGTCTTTTGGTTTCATGTGAAGCCAGCCTAACATTAGTTGTACAGCGAAGAAAACTTTCTCGTTCGGTGTCAGAAGTGGTCACGGGGCGTTCATTAGTTTTGCACGGAAACCTGTTTTGGTGGTGGCGAATAAGGAGGCACCCACATCGTCTGAAAAAACGAGAACTCTTCGAGGAAATAAACAGTTTCCAAATGGAACTTGCATATATTCAATGTATAAACATGGTGGTTTGATAACTACTTGAATGGGTTGGTTCATTTTTATGAACTTCTCGAAACAGACTGTAGCAATACGGGAACCCAACAGAAAGCCGTGATCAAAGTTAAGTCGACAGGTTGTTTTAAAAATAGGCGCTTAGATTTACTCGAAGACCACCTCTACAGGGCGGTTATGCGCCCGGGGGGACATATTTCCGAGGTAATTATTGATTTCGGAGACTTAATTAACTAAAATTGATTAACCAACTTTTACTGGCTACAGTAACCAGGCATGTTTGTATTGGAAAGTTGGACGCAACCGTGTTTCTACACAGGTTCAATTGGCCGAATTCTTCTAGCGCATCCGTAGTCCGAGATATCAAACCTCGAAGTTTAATTCCCATTCGCATGATTACGCATCCAAGACAGTCTGCACCGGCGCAAAGCTCCTCCCTTCTGTGACGGGCCTGCAGTGTACGGTGTTTAGTTCGACAAAGAGGCGGAGGCATAGGCAAAAGTGATAACTGACACCCATTCATTCTTGTCTGGCGTTATCGCAATCTGCAGTACTCGGAACCGCTATCGAAACGCATAACAAAAGGGAGGAGCTATGCGCCGGTCTTGACTTCTAGCATGCGTAATCATGGGAGCGGCAATTAAACTTCGCAGTTCAATATCTCTGACTACACTCTTAATCTGGTTCCATATAAGTTCCAGTTAGAAAGGGTGATCCATATATTTTATGTGGATCCAAACGAAAGAATAACTGGAACGAAGCATATAGGTGGGTCTTATCTGGAACCGTCAGCTTGTTTTCTTTATGTTCGTGGTTTTTATCTGGAACCGAAGAAATGGGGTCATGCGGTGTCGGCGGTTCCGGTTACTGTTCCACTTATGTCCCAGTAAACGGTTGGGGAGAGTGCTTTTGTATATTTTTTGCTCGTGTCTTGTTCCACATAACTCGTGCATGGCAGTGAAGTATGCACTCTTTGATGCATCAACTGGAACAATGACCCGCATATACATTAGGTGCTTCTTGACCCAAGATGCACGTGCGCGTTTTATACACACACGCACACCGCACATAAAATTTAATGAACTTCGCCGACATCTATGAAGCTGCCTTGCAGCAGTTAACTTTCATAATACGGCTAAGCTGTAGTTTTAGTGATGTTCTTTGACAGAAAACGAAATCCCACTTTTTTGTCAACGCCATACAAAGCATTAAAAATGTCGAGAGGAGGATATCCTAGGCAAAAGAAGAAATTGCAGGAACCCATTTCCAGGAGTTCTGCGGCACCCAAACCGCTTTCGTGAACATCGTATCTTTCTAATTTGAGGCGTCAAGTACAAAATCACCAGTGACTTCAATTTGAGAAGGACTAAACGTCTTCCCTTTCCCCGTCTGCCGTTCGGGCAAAGCCATAGCTGCTATAGCGCTGAAGAATTCGTGGTGCTTTTGTGAGCACCTTCATAACGAAATACTTGTTGAGGCTATTACATGTTATGCATCTGGTCTACAAAGCTTCGCAGAAACAGCAGTTTTTGTTCAACGCTCAGTCATCATATCGCTGTGGTGTAGTACGCGCTCAATGGTACTTAGTCCACGTTACTTATGTTGTGATGGGGTGCATACATAATGGTAACCGACTGCGGTTACCATTACACCGCACACATCATGCTACGCATGCAGTTATATGCTTAGAAGTTCGTTTTTGTATTTTGTCTCGTCTCGACTGTTAATTTTCACAAGCAAAAACGAAAGCCTCTTTGCAGAAAGAGAACGACTCAAAACCTGGAGAACTAAATCTACCCCGCGGCATCTGCCTTACATTCTATATATTTATACTTAAATGGCATTCTTATTTCAAATTATTCATTGCAGTATCGGGAAATCCGCAGTGTTACCCTAATGTTGTTACTTGCCTAAGTAATTCAAGTTCACCGAATGACCTGCCGTCTCCTGCTGGTCCCCCCGTTGCTGTTTTCCTGCACTATTGGTGTTCATGAAGAAAAACTGCTGGAAAACGGGCAGATGTATTATTACTCGCTAATTAGCTATGTCACACTGAATTCACTATACGGAAGTAGTTTTCTATAACGTGGGTACAAAGAGCGTCGCAGTATATATTATTGGTATTGGAAAGGCTTGTTGTCAGGAGAACGCAGTCAATAAAGAAGCGTCGTTTTGTTTTCACTGCAAACAACGAAGTAATGCTGTCATCAAAGTTTATGCACACATACCGCACGCACTCACGGCCCGCGGCGAGAAAAAATTTTAGCCCGACTAACGTGTTAAATTGGCTAATATCTGAGCTCTTTGTTCCAGCCTCAGAGCCGCATAGACGTCCGCTTAGAGGCCTACTCCCATTTTCCTAAGCAAATAAAAGCGATCAAGGGTGCCGAGTTTGTGATCTCTTTCGCGGACTGGTCACTGGCCACGGCGTGCATCGCCCAAACCACGGAGGAAGGAAAAGTTGGCCGAAACCATTACGAAACGACCGCCACTTCAGTGCGGCATGCCGTGCACATGCGTAGGCAGCCGCAAGGTCACGCCGTTTGCGTTGATGCATGGTATAGTGGGAAGGCAACGGGTACAACGACGATGAGTGAAAAACAGGACGTCAACCATTTAAACGACAGCAGCGCCCCTATCTCTCAGCGTTCACTGCGCTAGTTTTACGTTCTTCTGCATGCAGCGCCACAAGTGGCGTTCTACAGCAGTTTTCTCGATTGCTCGCGTTATGCGCCTGATGTACTAGAGGCATTGCAATCACAGTGGCGGAAACCGTTATGGCAGTTTGGTTGTGGCGTGAAACTGCGGATTTCTTCATATCCTCGGGCTGTATTTACTGTTCGACAAAATGTAGTTTTGCCAGGAGGCTCAAAAAAGGTCGGTGCTGCTTATTTATGTTCTGGTAACGGTTGTTGCTCATTGACTTGTTCATCACTGAGTCCGATAAACATGCCGCTCCCATGCCTGTTGTTCGTGTTCAAGAAACGTTTGCTGCGTGTTTGTGGGTCCGAGTCGGCTTGACATTTCTGACTGCGTACGTTGGATAGTGCTATTTAGAAAGTTGCTGCTGCGCGCATTTCTCGAGTCTGCATGTCCCCTTACGGTGTGGTGTTGCTTATTTGTATATTGACGGTTGCTGTTCCAGTCAGCGGTACTAAATCTCGGGTTAGTCGCTCGCTATTGTCTCGCGCGCACGCACTGAACAACTTGTAGCGCCTGTCTTTAGACTTATCGGCATTTTCAAACTTTCGTGTTAATTGCGTTGTGTTGGTCTTCTGAGAGCCATAAATTTACTGTGCTAATCACGCTATTCCGCCTAATGTTGATGTGCGTTCAAGGCGTTGGCGGCAGCACTGCTTTTTATGTGTGCTGTGTGTGTAGTTGTTCCTTGTTTCTTCCAATGCCTTCGATGAATTCAGATGATCTATTTACACTAGTCAACGTTAGTTGGCTCCCTGACGTGTAGTGAAATGCAAGGAAGTGGTTGTCTGAGCAGTAGCGTAGTAACAAAACGTTCCTTTTGTGGAGGGGAAGGCAGGTGGAAACACGCAGAAAGTGTGGTGCCGTTTCTATGCTGTCAATGTCAGTGGTAACCTGAGACCTCAGAATAATTACCCATAAAACTCACGTGTGGACTATTAGAAGTTTTAACGTCACAAAGTAAGTTTAAAAATAATCCATTCCTGCCATTTTATCCTATCAATGTCAGTGGAAGCTCGAGAGTTGGAATAATTTTCAAAACGCTCGGGTGCAAAGTTGTTGCATCATGATGTGCACCAAACATTAATCCATTTCTGTTCTTTGAACGTAGAAATTGTACTGCAAAAGCAGATTGCTACATTCTGTATTCATACTGTATGACCTGTTCAGAAAGAGTATGTTCAGAAAGAGTATATGTCTGACTGTGGAGACATTTGGCCCTCCACTGATAGGTTGTGACAAATGTGTTTGTTCCTCTGCAAAAAAAATGAAAACAAATTATTTCCTTTCTTTACATTCTCCTGCGAAATCATGGTTGTCGCATTCACTGGCTGAAGACATCTTTGGCATGCTGATGGGTCGTCGGGGAGAGTGTGGCGGATTATGAATGCCCTGTGGAGCTCATAAGCCACAAAAGAGTACTTTTTGAGTCGTGCATATTGTGCAGATATTTACCAGTTCGCATAGACCAAGGACAGGTGAGCTTAAAGTATGTTCAAATATTTTCATATGTCAAATTGTTTAGCAAGAAAAGATTATCAGGGCTTCCGCTGTAAAAAAGACATTCTACTTTCGTGGAACGAATCAGACATTGTTCAATATATTCTCGTGCTCCCTGGGTAAAGCAAGGCATAAATTTATTCTCTGATATTTTTGTACTGTTTATTTTCTAGGCAATAGGGCGAAGATAGACCTAAAACAGCGGTACAAGGAATGCATAAGGCCATTTTAATTGTATTTGGACCCCTTCTTGGAAGTGTATCATCAGAAGGCAACACATTAGAGCTCTTGCACGGGACGAAATCATTGCATTCTACAAGTAAGTACGCACTGCCATTTTTGGGTCTTTCGTGGCGAGTTTTTAGGTAGTTTCTTTATAACTAATGGTTTAAAACTTCTTTTCAGCGACAGCTTGGCCTGTAGCTCAAGGTGACAGTACGAGCTTTTCTGAACACGTCAGCGAAACTTTCCTGGAAGTGCACTTTGAGACGGCCCTGGCAGAAACACCCGGGTCTTAATTTTGGTTGGGTAAGCTGGCATTTTGTTTTTGCGAGACTCAATTTCTGGGTCTGTTCGTCCTAATAAAATCTCACTGTTAATAAGTTATCGTGAACGCCAATATTGGCCATTGTGTTCACATTCTGCCTATTACGGATGCTCCAACAGTGGCAAAAAAAAAACACTATTTTGTATTTTAGTTTTGTAAATATTTAGCTTTTACACCTTGAGAGTTGTTGCTGTGATTTGCCAGCACCACGGACACGCCCAACGTGGTTGCTGATACAATACGGTGGCAACTGACGATTTACATTTCCCGCTTTTAATACGCCCGTAGCACCAATAATACTCCCAAATACAGGCGTAGCATAAGTAATGCTTGCATTGGATTTTGACAGGGGGTTAAATAAGGAGTATTTTTTTAAGGGAATTTTTTAGAGCACAGAAAGTGACGTCTGCAAGAAAATGTGCTGTAGTTGCGATTTATAAGAAAATTGAGCAACAGCCTAGTTCAGCATTAGTCAACTCAACTTCTGCCTCATACCACTACGAACCATGGAGGTAATACAAATCGAGAGGGAAATATTTTAGGTGGAACTAATTCCACAAAAAATTTCTGCCACAGTGCGATATTTATGATTTCCAGTGACTGGCCATTTATTTCTTTGCGGTAGATACATCGTTTAGCTTTAAGTTATATTAAACCAGCCTCACTACAGCATTCTAGGGAGCACATTATACAATACAGAGAACATTTTTTGCAGAGAGAAGGTGTGTAAAATATAATGCCAAAAGGTGATTATAGTAATTATTATTTGATTAATAAACGAAATCTCTCAAGGATAAAAAACCTTATATTCAGGATACCGAGGCAGCAAGGTGGGATACTTTCCAGAATCAGGGCAATTTCATTGATTGTCTCTGGTGATATTGTTTAGCGCACTTTCACCTTTAGCAGCACTTCCAGAAAAAACCCAAGAAATCACTGATTTTAGATCAATTACTGTGTTATAAAAGGGCCTAAGCAACTCACTCATTTAAAGCAACCATGTAACAAAATAATCTTGTTTCCTTGAAGGTACATGAGGTGAGCAGTAAGTCTTCTCGAGGCCCGGTTATTCTGAGAGAAGGGACTGGCGCCATCAATATTGCTCGCAAGAAACACATCACGGATTCGCCGCCTGCATTGTCACTTCAGGATGTGGTCATCCTCTTCGCCGTATATGTCATCTTTTTCATCGTGTCATCATGTTCTTATGGCTGTGTGCCTTTGAAGAGTTCTTGGGACTTTTGCAGGGAGTTCTTGGAAAGCATGAGAAATTTGACAGTGGCCTGGTGTCATTTAAGTTGGAGTCTCTGTTGAAATACTTCAAGTGTTCAGCTCTACTTGGGATTTTAAATTATTGGTAGAGGTTAAAGTATCTCTTGAAAGGCATGAAGGAGGTCAGATGAAAGGCATGAAGGGGGTGAAATCAGATGAAGAGGTTTAAGTTACTGGCACATGCAAGTTTCATGTCAACTGAACACTGAAGTCGTGCCTTATTTTTCATCATTGGCACAATGCGCAGGCTGTCTTTGAATCTATAGTGGGAGTTAATGTAGTTCATGGCACCGCATTGTAACGTCCTATTATTCAAGTGTAGCTCATGAGATTTTTTTTTCGTGGCAGTGCTGCTGGTGATGCAAAAGTGACAGTGCTTATTTACGGAGATGGCTTCCGCCTTCATTGATAAATTTTAGTACTGTAAGTGAGCTGACACCCATGCCGTAGAAGAATTTAAAATGTGCGTATTTGGCTTGAACAAGTCTTCTCCTTTGAACAAAGTTGCATTTCTTGCTTGGCAGAAGCAGGGCTTTGGTCACAATTACACTGACAGCAAGACGGGAGGGTTTTTATAGCATGCAACTGGGAATTTTACCTAAGGTAAAACGTTGAAGCTGGAAAAAATGTTTTCAAGTCTGCTTTGTAAAACTGGTCCCCTGTAGGATTCAACGCTGGCTTGTTTGATTCTTAAGGATGTCTGACTTGATCCCGCTTGAATCGATGACTTGTTAAATTTTAATATGTGTAACATGCTTCCGGCTACCTGGTTTGCAAAATTATATAAGATTCACGCTGGCTTTTGTGAGATTTCCTGGGATGAATTATTTTAAACAACTAAAAATTGTTTGGTCAAGTAACGTCCCTTAAGTCAAAGGCCTTTTCAGGACGCTCATAAAGTCTATTTTGCCTACAAATAGCTTGATGTTACACTTACGTCTGGTGTCAGGAAACTACTATCTTTAATGATCATGTTTTAATTGTGGCATACTGCCGCATGTGACCTCTCGTGTCAAAATGTTTTATCGTTAATCTTGGCTCGAGCGTTGTTTTCCTAAACTCTTGCACTGCACTGTTGTAGGTTTGTGATAATACAACCGTGTATGGCTTGTTTTTAGGCCTTTCCCTACAATTTAATGGCAAACTGCATTTTCCCAAACAGTTATGCGTAAACATAGTATGGCAAGCGCAATGAGTAATTCCGCCTTTGAATTATTTTGGTTTATCTGATAAGACAGCATATTTGACGCTCACTGTTGTATAATGTATGTGTCAGTGCCGCGGTAGACGCACACGTCTATTTATTTGTGAAGCAGTTGATCTTAATACCGTCTTTATTAACCATGTTTTTGAGTACAAGTGAATATGTGAAAATGCCACTTGGAGCCTAGTGTTATCGTTATGAGTGTTATCGTTATGGTATTTATTGCTTGTACGTTGGTCATTTTCTGTGCAATTTAAAATAGACAGCTATTCAAATCTGAAATGTATGAATACTAACACCCAATAAAGTTGTATAGTATGTTGAAAAGCAGTGTATGAGTCATAATAGTTTGTTTCGTGCGTATTTTAATGCAAGTATATTGTTTCTTTTACATGCAGCTGAAACCCAGAACAGGATTCTGCGGGTGAAGCCAAAGACTGTGTGCCGCTCTAGGTGCCTCAGACCAACTTTTATATGGAACTGTGCTCCGATAGGCAACTGTTGGGAACTGTCAGGGACCACACTGCTGCGGTGGTTTCTGCTTTCCAATTGTTGGTATCACTGCGGGTCATATATCAAGGCTGTGTTAAAATGGTGCTTGCGGTTTCCTGCTGATACCAATGCATCCGCCAGCCTGGCATATGACGTCGGTGTATACCGACAGGAAAGCAGAAATATTGGAAAAGTGGAGTCCCATAGACAGCTTCCCAGTGCCTATAGGAACACCGTTTTATATAAACAGCTGGTCTGAAGGTACCTGGAACGGCGCACCGGATAAATTCCATAATGATTTTACATGGATCAATGTTCCAGTAACTTAAAGTACTCTTTTATTTGGAACAGTGATCCGCATACTTTTATTTGGAACACCGATCCACATAATTGCGTTGCAAAAATATGTGGTGCACTGTTCCACTTAATTTTCAGGATATGTAGAACACGGTTCCAAATATATAACTGGAACTTTTTTGCAAAAAAGTTCCAGTTACTAAGTGGATCTTACGTGGAACCAGATTAAGAGTGATGCGCTAGAAGAATTCTGCCAAATAAAACTGCGTAGAAACACGATCGCGTCTTACTTTCCAATACAAACATGCCTGGTTACAGTAGCCACTAAAATGTTAATTATTCAAATTAAATTAATTAAGCCACCTACATCAAAATTACCTCCTAATTATGTGTCCCCATGGGTACATAACTTCACTGTAGAGGTGGCCTTCGCGTAAATGTAAGCGCCTATTTTTTAAAAAAGCCCGTCGACTTAACTTTGATCACCCTGTATATTGAATGCATCCCCCTTCCCCCTTTAAAACACATCAGCACATTCGGTGTGGCTTCATTCAAAAGTTGTTCACCCTTTTAATTGTACAAGTCAGCAGGGTGCTATAAACTTCGGGCATATTATAACAGTCCCACAAATTGGAGGACTGCCCAAGCAAGTTTCCGTCAGATATGTGACGGTATTGATGATGTGCTCTTGGCCTCCATCTACATGTGTAATCAATACTTGTGAATCTCCCGCCTGTTGTAATGCCATCTTGGCGCTGCATGAATCCAAATACAGTTAAACCTGGATATTACGAAGTTGACAAAAATTCGCAATGCAGGTTTTCGTCACATGCATGTTTCGAGTTAAGGCTCTCGGGAATGAGGCAGAAACGAAACCAAAATGCTAGACATCACCGATGGTGAACTCCCCCTTAAGGATTTATTTCGCACAAGAAAGAACTCCGGGATCTGCGCCTACTGATTTCCCACAAACTTAGTCACTACGCGGAACTTCAAAGAAGCAACGTCACTTACCCCCGTATTCACAAACGCAACTTAAAGGAGCCATGAAGCCAAAATACAAGTTGGGTTTATTAGAAAGACTGCTTAGTCCCGATAACAATGATACCAATATCATCGCAATCTTCGAACAAATAACGGAGATATTAAAAAGAAAACGTGTGAAGCAGCCAACTTCCCGCAACTTTTCTATGACGTCACAGCACCTTGTTAGTGCGATTGGCGGCCACTGACCTGTCGCGACGACACATGACTGGACGTCTGTAATTTGGCCTCTAGTTCCATTTGACCGCATCACTTGAATGCTAACGTGCAGTTAACGCACTGAAAATTATGTTTTATTGTTGGCCCGTATGACGTCGTTCTTGCTCATAACACGTCACTGTGGCGCAAAATTTGAACGTTTTTAAATACTACTTGCTTTTTTTTCGTTAAAAAACATCTTTTGGAGCTGTAATGGAGCTGAGTGAGATACTGAATCCTAGTTCTTTCAAATTACACGAAGTTGTATTTTCTCTTCATGGCACCTTTAAGTATAACTTACGCCTTTGGACACTTTTCGGTGTCCTAACCCGTTTAAAGACCAAAACGCACGCTGAATGGGCGCCTCTTCGCGAACATGATGCTCTTTTACACTCTCAAAATTGTTGAGATGGTGCTAGCTGGGATGGTGTACCCCGCGCGACGTGCTTCTTTCTCGCCGGTGGAGACGACAAAATTTAAAATTGCGAGCTTGTCTTAAAAAGGCAAAACTTTTCGTTTTCTGGCAACAGAACTCATGACGAACGAACCAATACCACAAATAACAGTGGGGACTCATTACTACGCGCCGACAGGCAGGCCTAGCACCTAACGGACACTGGAAATGGACACACTGACACTGGAAATGCACGGTAGTTTACGGTGCGGAGGAAGTTCGCTAAATTAGTGCATTTCTGCAGCCCATGTTTCAGAAAAAGTGAAAAAAAAACAAAAAAACAATGGCTCATCAGCGTAGCGAAGTCGTTACATCAAAGTCAACCGTCGCAACGCCTTCCGTACATAGAGGTCGGAAGCACATGGGTTTCAATGGGGCTGTCAATGGGGAAATGAAAATCTTCGTTAAATCCGGGAATTCGTTACATAGAGTTTAGTTACACCCAGGTTTAACTGTAAAATAAATGAATGAATGGTATACGTTTTAGGTTTGGCCGGTGAAACCATAGGAATAGGTGTAGAAGCTGATAGAGCCATCACGTTGGAATCTATACGGAAAGTGATCCCTAAAGTCTGCCCGCACCATACGATTCTGGAGACCGGTTACTCTGTTCAGCCTCCTTAAGAGTGGATTACCAAGAGCTTCAGCTAGCCAAATAAGGCCATGTTCAGACTACCGACGCAAAAATCATATCGTGATCTACGGACGTAAAAAAACGGCGTGTCACTCAGTTCGTTGGTTGAGACTTGAAATTACGTCATTTTTCATAGTTACTACGACCGTTGCGGCAACAGTCTGAACTCGGCCTAAGACTGTGGCAAGGAAAGGTTACACTGCACAACCTTTTCCGGCAGAGCATGCAGCTTACGACGCTGAAGGTGTGGTGCACTGTGCCGGACGATGTTGTTTTCCTTGCCTGCATGAAATCTGTAAATACTGACGGTCAGTGTCTTATATGGAAACCGTGCGTGAATCACTACCATGTCGGTAAATGCTGTGGTGTAACAAAGAAGGGTTTAAAAGCGATGTCAGCTTAAGTGCTTGAAACGTGGTCATACCAAACTTGTACTTCCCGCGAGGTAAAATCCCATGTGCATGGAGGGGCTGACTCTTGCAATACTGCTAGCTTAGCCGGCAGTAATGACGAACCTTCTTTGACATGATGGCAAAGCCAGATACGGTTTTACAGCGATTGAACGCACTGGAAAGAAACCTGGAAGCGCATCTAGCAAAAACACCAGGATACAAACGATACTACTGCTAAGCAAACAGGAAACACAGAACATGGAAATGAGCCCAGCAACGCTTTCTTCCAAATATTACGATAATTTGGGTTCGCTTGAAGGACAAACTTAAGGATAAAATTAAAAACGTAAAGAAGAAAACAAACGACTCTGGAGCGAAAGTTTGCCCCCAAAGTGCCGGAATCTCTTCTCGTGAGAATGAAGTGAACAGGCTACAACAGTACACATGTAAATGTAATGTAGAGGACGGTGCTATTAATTAAAGAAACCATCAGTGGAGACCTCCGAAGTATTTTGGGATCATTGGCTAATATGCTGAAGCTTCCTGTACCCAGTAGTGAAGAGGTGGAGACTGTTCAAGGCCCAACGTAATGTTGTTGCGCCTATTTCAGTTAGTTGCACTAAGCTTGAAGCTAGGCAAGATGGCTTGAGCAACGGACTTTCCTATTGAAGAAAAAAATATACGTGTACGAAAACCTGACTGCTCACACCAAACATCCTCATTCGCGAAAAAAGAAGACGGTGCCGTGAAGCAATACCGCTTTGTTTGGGTTCTAAATGGAAAAATCCCGGGCCATCTCCACTAACGTGAAACCTGGAGAGGGGCGAAGCATGCAGTGTATAAGTGTATACAAAGATTGTAAGCCTCTCTCTTGCCACACAGCGCGCGCTGATTGGGCGCCGGAGAAGCGCCGGTGGGAGGAGCAATCACACGCTTGTTGAGGCGGTGGCGCCCTCTCGCGTTGAATCGGTTTTAGGCAATTAAATGAGAGACAGATGGCTGTAAGGTGTCTTCACGCCACACGTGGCAGCATGATAAGAAGCATGCTTTACAGGAAAGAACCTGGCATTTGAAATCAATTTCGAGACGGAATTGAAGAAATTTCTGTTATAATGCAATTATAAATCCTGATTATTCCTGCATTTTAAATTCGTGTTAAAATGTTATTCTAAATTTATGATTATTCATGTATTTTAAAATGTTAGGCTTATCTTGAACCGGTGTTATCCAGTGTACCCTTGTTTTTAGGGGCGAAGCACCTTAGGGGCTCGGGCTGTCGGCGTCTCCTGTCGTCGTCGTCTCATGTTGCCACGGTGAATCAAGTTGTCAAAGAATGAATGGTTAAAAAAGCGAGTGTATAATTGGTAAAACCGGTTAAAAATAAAAACACACGATTTAAAGTAATGTAAAATACAGCAATCATGTGCAGCTTTCCCGCTCATGGCAGTCCTTTCAACAGTGATTACTCTGCAATTTTTTAGTGAAATGAAAACTTCTTTTGCACAGCTAATATTTGAGGTGAATACTTGCGTTGTGCACAGTTTCAAGTCGCGCACGTTGCGCGACTGGGTTCCTGAGCCATGGGAACTATCCCATAGAAATGCATGGGGAGTTAGATTTGACAGCAAATTACACAAACGAATATTCAGAAACCTGAAATGTTCTTTTAGCGTTTTAATCTTCACGTTGACTTCTAGCTTTATGCCAAATATTATTTTCCTAAAGTGGTTTTTCTAGGTTCCCGAGAGGTTGTAATTTTGAGCGAGAAAGCTGGGTATGAATCAGGATTTTGTTGCATTAATAACAAGAATTTGTTAAATTTCGTCTCGAAATTGGTTTCAAAATCCAGGTTTTCTCCTGTAAAGCGTACTTAGCATGCTGCGGCGTGTGGCACGAAGACAATTTACGGCCAGTCTGCCTCTCATTTATTTGCTTAAATCCGGTTCAACGCAGAGAGGGCACCACCGCCTCAACAAGCACGTGATTGCTCCTCCGACCGGCGCTTTGCAATTTTTGAATACACTTATAAACTGAATGCTGCGCACCTCACCAGGTTTCACGTTAGTGGAGAGGGCCGGTTTTCTTTTGCCGTCGTTTGACAACTTGATTTACCGTGGCGACATGAGACGACGACGACGACAGGAAACACCGACAGCCCGGGCATCTAAGGTGCCCCTAAAAAATATACGTTACTAATGATGAAGGTGCGCCACTGACCCGCCAAGCTGACTTGTCTAAAATAGGCGGAATTGATGACTGAAACTCCAGGCTCTGTCACTGAATGGGAAAACCGGATACGTTAAAGGGACAGACAACCGATTTTAAGTGCGAATGCACTTCTTAAGCGAGCCTGAATCGTCCGCCGCCGTAGTCCGCATAGCAACAGCTGCGGGTGCGCGCGCTCCTCGTCTTCCCTAGCAACGGGGGGAGATGTTCCTGCTGACATGGCACATACCCACGTGGGGGATTGGCCAGGAATCGGGCGTGAGAAGGGCTAATGCACCCGCTTAAAGGAGTACTGACACGAAATTTCAAAGCTGAGATAACCATGTAAAACGCTTCCTTTTTATCATGAGATATCTCTCAGCAAGTTTTAACAGCAACCGTTCAGCGCAAATTCAACTCGTGCATTCGCACTTTCACATTCTTCCCCTCGGGGAAATACGGGGTATTTTTTTTGTCGAGTATATATTCTCTGTCCCAAATGAAAGGGCATCACTTAAAGCACCTTGACGAGAAACGGTGTTGCTGATAACACCCTAGAACTTTTTAAATCGAAATTTTTAGATCTACGAGCCGTATGTGTCCCTCCCAAAAACAATTCTGGCAACCATGACATAGAGTAGCTCGGCAACATACTTTTGTCTGTATGCGAAATGAAAAACGATATTTAAAAACCTTTGTCCAGCTAAAAAAGTCTGAATCGCACGCTTTCCTGTTCCGTTATATGTCTTTTTAATGCAACGGTCTATTTTGCACAAATGCGCCATCTGTTGGGATAGACGACAGGTAGAATCTGGCTTCACGTTGTGGAGGTGGGAAGTTCGATTCTCCCCGGGCGCGACGTTTTTTTTAAGCTGCCGTTGGCGTATTTGGAAACTGAAATAAAGGCACATTCCCACTGGCGATTTGCCTCGTCGCGCGATGAGGCCTTGAGGTGGTGTTCGCACTTGCGATGAGCGATGATGCGACTGCGTTCAGCGCAGCTGCTTCCCGACGTACTTGTACGACCTCGTTGGTGCGTCAACCATTCGCAGTCAAAGAAAATGATGTTACGCGACAAAAGCAGGTGGAAATCAAACTAAAACACATGCTACTAACCTGGACCAATGCCGAAAACATTTGCGGGTTGCGGGAGGAGCAGAAAATAACAAACTCAAGAAGGCTCTTTTCAACATATTATTGCACGAAGAAATGCACACGCTTGCTTTCACACCACAACACCCGCATCACGGCCCACAAATGTCGCTTCTTTTCACAGGCGCAAAGTTCTGACGCCACCGAACTCTACGCGTGTTTACCAGTCGCCGATAGAACGAAGAGGCTGCAAGTCAACCTACCGTCTCGCTGTCCACCTAGCTCTATACGATGATTACTTGCTTTTACAATCCATACACGCTTCTCCACACTGATGAGTTCCACGCTATTCGTTGATTAGTGCACGCGTACGCTGAAGCCACTGACCAAAGAACCGATGCACACGGGAAGTTGCTTGCCGGCCCGACCCGGCGGGTACAGCGATAGCGGGCCAAGCGCCTGGCCGCCTGGCCGAGCGAGCCAGCGCGGTGGCGGCGGCGGCTCGTCCTCGCCCGCCCGCCCGCAGCGTTTGCATACCGGATGTAAAGAAACGTTTCGTTTCCGGCTACGTCAGCCTACTCCGCGCCCATGATTGGCTTACCGGTTTTGCGGGGCCGTCGCGCGACGAGGGAGCGATCAGCTCCGCCGTCGCAAAACGCCGAAAAGCGACGGCCGGCTCGTCGCTTTTCGTCGCGCGACGGGGCGCATCGCCAGTGGGAATGTGCCTTAAAACATTTTGCCAGAACAAACGCCCCTGACTCAGGCAGAATCGTCAAAGCTCTTTCACTGGGTCGGTTTACTGAACGCTGCCGTTGATTCTAGGCATGAAGGCTCAGTTAGCCACACTGAGAGCAACCCAGTGACGGCAGGTGGCGTGTCTTTAAAATTTTCAAAATAATGTTTAGAAATACAGGGTTAAAAGGTTTTCAATACGCAAATAAACGTTTCAGTAGTTGCAGTAGCTGCCAGGTTTGCAGGTCACGTGACAGGGACACATATTGTAGTGTCAAGTTTCGACAATACGAACCACCACCCCTCCGATTTCAGGAAGTTTGCTGCCAAATTAAAATTATTTCCGACAATTCGTTTAGAAATTGCTTGTGGTTACCGGGCTATATAAAACACTCGCTTTCATAAGAGCTAGAGAACATATACGCGACTAAAATCGGTTGTCTGTGCCTTTAATAGGCACCTGAGCAGTCTAGATATGCAGCCTTCAACCTAGTTCACGTACATGCTAAAAGTATGCATAATCGTTAGGGTATGCTCTATTTTTACGCTGACTGCGCAGTGCCTTCACTAGATGGCCCCAATCTCAAAGAGATTAACAATCTGAATCTTTTTGAAAATCTTTGAATTATTTTTAGTTAATCTGTCTATTTGTAGAACGTAGAAAACGAGGCAGTATTGGATTATTCGTGGGAAACTGTTGGCTTTGTGAACGTTTAGACGCAAAGTTCGATGAGGTTGAGGTAATTGCGGTTTCCATCAGAAGAGATTGTGGAGATTTTTACAGACCATCGAATAGGGATTTGCTTGTTTTTCTTACGAACTGCATGACCCCTAAACTAGTGGCAATAAACAGGACATTTTAGTGGGCCATTTTAATATTGATTATTTAAACGCCTCATTAATCTAAGCCAGGATTTTTGGACTAATTCACGCTACTGGCAAGCCGTGGCCTTGAAAACGTGATTCAAGGATACACACGTGAAGAAATAAGAATAAAACGATTGACAAGGACATGTTTTGGTACTTTGTAATGTGACAGGAAGCCGGCTCCGATGATGCACTGACGCACGTCAGCGATGGCAAAGACCGAGACAGGTACGTCTAAGGCTGAGAGTTACAGATTTTTGACTGTAGGTTGGTGTTGCCATTCCTTTGGCCATGGTTAGAGGAGGAGAAAGAACGAAGATCTCACCAGCACTGCAGTCGAGATAGTGGACTTCGGGGACCCTGTCGGTGACGTGAGTGAGATGACAGCATTTGGGGCAGAGAAGGGAAGTCGCCTTCAGGGTTCGGCATTACCGTTTCAGCTGTAAATGCGGGGTTGGCGGCACTGCAGCGACTGAGATGGTGGTAACAGCAAAGCGTTGCGGGGGGGGGGGGGGGGGGGGGGCGAGAATGGTTGCCAGAATGGGGGGGATAGTAAAAGCGATACGTATCTTGGCAAACAAAAAAAGCGCCTGGCGAGGTCGATCGGCAGTCATTAAACTGTAAGCTGCGCGACTTTCGGGTGGCCTTCGCATTAGAGATGATGCATTGAGGGCACAGAGGGGAAACCGACATCCATCACCAGCTGAGTCAGGCATTGCAGAGTATGAGGCGAAAATATAGTCAGGATCATGAAGGCCTGAGGTGGGATGCGCTGCAGGAAACGTACTTGAGAGGCAGCCATGTTGTCGCTGGAGGTAAGGCTTGCGTGCGAAGTAATAGGCCGATCGGTCGGTGGTCGTCGCCATCCTCCAATTCGAGACGGTGCTGCAGTCAACGCGGCTCTGTTTGGGCAGTGTTCAGGATTATCGCCGCCTTAAGGTGGTCATTAGGTGCGATGGGCAGGCGGGGGGCGTAGAACGTCGTGAACAACCTTAGCAGTTGTAGGCATGAGCGCTCCAATGACATCGTCGAACATTGTCATGTTCGAGGGGACTCGTTTGCGCCGGAATAATGACTCGATGGAAGTGAGCCCACGTTGTTGGTCCAGCTACCAGAATTCTTGGAGTTTGAGTGAAGAGGCTTTAGGAACGCGGTCGGGGGGGCGAAGAAGGCGACACATCAAGGGGGGAATCCGAAAACATGGCGCACACGTTGAATATCAACCAGCGCAGGCAGCGAGGCTCGTGCTCAAAGCGAGGAGAGAAAACGAAGGCAGGAGATGGTGTGCGGGTGCTAGCCATCGCCGTCTTCGTGACCCATCCCAAGCCCGACCTACGATCAGTGAGTAGAGAGGCTTTGACTTCATGGCGAAACGAGAAGCCGTCGCTGGAGGCCGGGTGGCCAGCTACAGGAACATGGCATCCCTGAAAAAGAACGGTCTCCACAAGGCTGGGACCCCTGTTATGTTGCAACAAATGCTAGTTTTTGAAAACGCTGTTCCTAGGTGCCGTTTAGCGTTACTACCAGCTCCCCACTAAAGCGGCGTCCATCGGGGTTTTGCAAAAAAGGCTATCTCTGGGGTTGCTACGATTTCTCTTGCGTAACCTAACGTAACATAACCTAACGACCAGAAAGAAATGGTTTAAGCGCCCGAAATATATGCTAAAACATGGAAATTATACAAAAAGTAAGGGGCACGAAATAAAGGAGGCAAGAGCCACCCTCGAATCACGTACCATGGCATTAGGAGGCTAAGCAGAAACCTAAGTTCGGAAGCCCGTACCGGCCCTGAACACCATTCTTTTAAACACGATAGTCTTTCTGGGGCTACTTATACACAGACGCTTTGCTCTGTATGTCTATTCGTCTGTCTGCCTGTCTGTCTGTCTGTGACTCGATTCAGCCACCCGTCAATGTGAAGCAAAATCTGCCCAATACTCTTATATACCCCCAGCCAAATCTAAACGTGTAAGTCCACTGTCAATGCTCATACTTGCCAATATTGTTGTACAAGAACGAAACATTACGCAAATGGAAAGCAGAAAATCACTAGATGAGTTACATTCACATTGTTCCTTTGTTGAAAAATTCATGAATGCTTGGTTTCTGCGATAGCAAATGAAATACTACATATATTGCAGAAAACCGTCGTCTGCTGTTGCCCGCGCTCCTGGCGGAGTTTCTCAAATCCAACGGCAATAGCAACGAAAGGTGCCAGCAGATAGGTTTCACGTTCCGCTTAAAACGCTCGTGGAGCAAGGCAGCGTGGTTCTACAAACATTGCAGTAGTGTACCTACATTCACGCGCGTCTCCCGCGTACGGCAGCGCTGGCACCGAGGCACCCAACTTGGCCCAATGAAACGTGGTGAGTTTAAATTGACTTCAGCAAACCTCTACCGCGTTCATTTTGGCAGGAACGAGACGGGAGAGGAACAGCATGAGAGGTGAGCGGGAAAGAGAAGGGAAGAGTTTACTTGGCAGGGGTGCCAGTCAACTATCGTCTTTCGTCAGCATTTTCAAGAAAAGGAGCAGATACTCGGCGTTTTTTAAATGCAGAGCATTTCTTAGCCTCGCCTCTTCCTGCGTCGGACGGCGTCCACAGCTCAGCGTCCGCAGCAGGTGCGCCTCTCCTCCTTCCCTCCTCTCTCTCAACAGCAGCTGGCGCGCGCATGCGTCGTAGCCAGCCCGTTCGCTCCGTCGCGGTCTCGGCGTAAAGGCCGACCTCCATGCAGCGAAATGTAGGCGAAAAGGCGGCGAACGTCGCCCGGCGGCGGCCGCTCCGCCGCCGGCGTCGAAAATACGGCTGTTCGCCGGCGATCTACGCGAGCTAGATGTCGAACGCGCGGCGGCGAACGCGACCGGAAGCGGCAAACTGCATTTTGAGGCCGCAGCCAATCACAGCCGCGTACTTCGTTGTACTTCCTGTCCTGTCTTCCATCGGCGGCGTTCGCCGCGTCACGTTGCATGGAGGTTGGGGTGGACGAAAACTGAGCGGCGCGTCAAACCACGGCGTCCGCCGCGCCAAGTTCGCCGAGAAACTTCGCTGCATGGAGGTCGGCCTTAATAGGTGCGTGATAGCAGCGCTGTGGGGCGTGGAAGGGCGCGCGCTGCTTGCGCATGCACGCTCTCCCCCCCGTAGTGCTTTCCCTCTATACTGCGCGCGCTGCAAATAAAAAGCGGCTAGCGGTCGCTCGTGCTTCAGTCACTGCGTTGTTCCTTCCTTCCTTGGTTGACGCTCGCTCCACCCTAACGCGACTTTACTCTCCTCTCTGTATACCCCAAACGAACACCAACGCAACTACGACCCAACTGCCCACCCTAACGCGACTTTACACGGCGTTAACGACCCCCAATGCTCTGCATTTACTTGTGTTCCCCTCGCGGAAAGGCGCGCAATTTTTTTTTTCTCGTCGTTGTTCAATCTGGCGAGTGTCTGTTATTGAAGCCATGCAATTTGATCGCCAGACGAGCTGTCGTCTATGGCTGTGGGTAGAATGCCGTCCGGTGCTACTATAAGCACTTCCCTATATCGACGTTCAACGGTGTTTTGTAAAAAAAGATGCCGCGTCTGGCACTACATCGCCCTACATAACGTAAAGCAAGGTAACCTAACCTAAACTAAGAAAACATGACCTAACCAACAGATAGAAATCATCTACAACACCAAAAGCTTACCAAAGCCGCGAAAATTATAATTCAAATTGAACTGTAAGGAGAGAAAAACGAGGCAAGATCTGGTGCCCAACCACCGTCCTTGCATAAACAAGCTGAGACAGAACCCCTACACTGCGATGACTTTTTTGTCTTTATTGGCACCCCAAGGACAGGCTCTTTGGACGGTGCTAGTGTAGTCCGAAATTTTCGAATGTCGGGGCAACCAATACGTCGGGGAGATTGGGGCGGCCAACAACATTGCTCGGGGCGTAACACTGTTCTTCGAATTTTCGTTACGAGGGGTCCCTGACTGTATTCACAATCTCATTTTGTAGGACTTCAAAAATTTAATGTGTTTCCATCTCACAAGTGAGCCCCTCACACACGGTCAGGTCTTACAGCTCCATGCGTGCTAGACTGGCAGGAAACCACATCATCCCCTCCTTGACCAATGCACCGACGGCCACCCCTGTTCGCGGTTTATTCCTTTCGTGTTTCAAATACTTGTCATAGTGCGGCGCAGCTCGACTTCGGGGATCGCTGGACTCGCACCAAAACCGCACGAGGCCCCTCGAGCGGCCTTGGTGACTGTGTTGCCAGGCAGCACTGTCACGAAGACTGCTCGAGGGGCCCCGTGCGGTTTATGCACGCGTTAAGGACACTAATTGTACGCGACATGAGAAACACACAAATCGATGCGAGGCGTTACAGACACTAACAATACGCGATATAAGAAACACACAATACAAAGCGAGGCGTTAGCGACACTAATAATACGCGATAAATGTACACATCAAGAACGGCTGTAGGGCGCGACTAGCTTGGCCCAAACTTCTGCTGGCGGAAGCAGCATTACCCACCAAGGCAGAAGGGTGACCTCGCCGGCAGTCGTGGACCACATGTCGGTCAACCATGTGACCGTTCGATGGAGTTGGACGGCGCCTTGGCGACTGCCGGCACGCCGGGCATACCTCGCAGTTGTTGAGAGGAGCAGCGGCCAGCTGGCATCCCTGGTCACCCGCGTAGTCGACGGTGCCTGGCTTCCTCTCGCGCCTCTGCTGCGCCGCCGGGGCTCGGCAGGCGGGTGAGGCTCCTGTGCGAGGTCCTCAGTGCCCGCCCGCTTTTCCTTGGACGTCGATGGTGCCTTGTTCATCGCCCGGTCTTTGCTGCACCAGGCAGGCGCAGACGTCGGACGCAACATGGCTGCGGAGGAGAGTGCAGCGAGGTCTTGAGACGCTGCCAACGTTTTGCTGCCCACTGGGCGCGCTGGTCAGCCCTAAGGCCGCCCCTTGCGGGGATGCGCCGTCTATGATGCGACACCAGTCGCTGCCCCGAGTGCTTGCTGTCTATCGCAGAGATCAGCGCCTAGACGGCGATCTCACAAATACCCGCAGAGGAGAGAGCTCAGAAACACAGCAAGGAGAAGGCAAACACTCGGGGGACCACACGTGGTCAATGTGGAATGTTGTTTGCGTCCTTAAAGACTTGACGAGGATGTTGAGGGGGAGGGACGATTTGTTGGGAAAAGCGTTGGCCCCGAGGAACGAGAGAGTGATGATTCACTTCTTGAACGCGCCGTACGCGGGCAGCAGCATCGTCATCTCTAGGCTATTTGGTACTGCCTGAAAAGGAACGAAGATGACGAAGTGGGCTTCAGGCTAGAACACCAGTTGACGTGTCTCTTGCTCGAACGTCTCAGCAAGGCGTTCGCTTCCTACGCGGGATTTTGGCCAGATTTAGGTGATTTTTCCACCTCTTTCATTTTGTGACCCGTTTGTTTCAGGTTGTGGTAAGGGTGGGCGCTGTTGCGCCGAATGGCGACAAACTCTCCTGGCCGGCGGCCTTCCCCTTGGTCGGCCAGCCTTACACCGCAGGAGCTCCCTTTGCAGGCTTTCCTCCGCAACGGGGTTACCATCATACCTGTGGCTCTTGTGCCCACGAATGGGGGCGCAATACGGCACAACAATCCAGGGAAAATGCAGGGTGCCCTTCGTGCTGCTACGGAGCGCTACCAGAAAATCACCAGCGTGCGTCCCTTCGGGAAAGGCGGCGTTGTGATCCGATTGCCTGACCAAGAGTGCGTGCAGGACTTACTGCAGTGTTCAACCTTTGCCTCTTTCCCAGTGAGCCCATTTGTGCCTACCCATCTTGCATGCTCGAAGGGCATCCTTCGCGGAGTTCACCTAGAAATGTCAGTGTCAGATATTCTGGAGGAGTTCGCTTCGGCTGGTGTCATTGCTGTGCATCGCTGTAGCCGAATGGAGAATGATGTCCGCTATCCGACCGAGTCAGTCATCGCCACCTTCGCTGGTGTGTCTGTCCCTGGGGACATAAAGGCGTGGCCCCTAATCTTCAAGGTTGAGCCGCTTTCCGCTCGTCCACTACAGTGCCGAAAATGTTGGCGATTCGGTCACAGTGTCGGGGGCTGTAAGTCGTCCGCTCATTGTTGCACTTGTGGAGCCGATCACTTCTCGGCTCCATGCCAGACGGATGAGGAAACTCTCTGCCTATGTGGAAACTCACACCGTGCGGATTACTCCAACTGTCCATTTCGATTACAAGAGGTGAAGATCTTAGAAGTAATTGAAAAGCGCCGGTGCACGCTGAGTGAGGCGATGGCTGTAGTTAAGGATATATCGTCAGGCTATACCTCAGGTGTGGCACGTGGCTCCGCTACTGTGGACGCATCTCTTGTTGATGTGATCTCGTCAGCAATCGAAAAAAGCCAATCCAAGATGATGGATCGCTACTTGCATGCTATGGCAGAACTCCTAACAGCTCATATAGCACACATCACAGAGTTTGTGTCCGCGTTGTGTGGCGTAGCTGTGCAAACAGATTTCTCTTGTTGTTTCAATACTAAGGCTGTTGGGTCACTCAACCAACAACCTTTGGATGAGGTTGATCCCGCTCAATCATCAAGCCGTTTCAGCCAACCGTCACCATCCACTTCTGCTTCTGCAAACCCTTTGTCTCAGTCCCAATGTGGAGGTACTTCTCTTCCCTCCAAAGTGGTAGCTGGCCTGCCTTCCGATCGTCCTTCCTCGATTGTTCGTGATGCACCCAAAGCCGCAACTGGCCTGCCTGTTTCTCGCCCGTCAACTAACATTCGTCCTGCCAACGAGAATAACGTCGAGTCTGAGAACCACCCAGAAGACATGGAGTGTCAATCGGTTGCATATAAAGGAACAGGATCGCCGATTTTCGGTTCTCCTGATTCGTGCCCGAAACAAAAGACAAAGAAAGGTCAAGCCAGTGAAAAAACAGGTGATATTTTGGAGCAGCTGTGACGGCCATCACTTCCCCATAATGTCTCTTCGGATACTTCAATGGAATTGTCGTTCACACTGTAAACGCAAACTAGCCGGAAATGGAGTTTTAATCAAGTAATGTGCCCTGAAAAGTACCTATAGCAAAAAATGTACTCCGTAGGCATGATCTAAAGAAGTGGACGAACCTCCATGGTAGTACCTTTGCCCATCCGGGTAGCAAAAGGGAGGATTTAGAACTACTTAACACCATTTGTGAGATGGCGTTCCGTTCCTTGTATACTACCACATCCACAATAAACGCCCTATCTGAGGTAATCATCTCAAGCGGGCGGTCGCCATGTTAGTCTTCTGTTGTCTCCGTGCACCAGCACTTCAACCATGGCCTAATGCTAATTAGAACGAGTGAGCAGGACGCGACGGTTGCACGCCGCTACAAAACCAATACCGTACGTATACCCGTATAGATGCTTCAACCAGCGCGATCACAGGCAGAGAGCGCGGCCGTGTTGTCTCAATCTGTTTATTTTGGCGATAGGTGTTGTCAAACTCTGCTGCTAACGAAGAGGCAGTTCTCGCCGTTGCAAACAATTGCAATGTTCATCTGCTTCGCTTGCTTGCGCATACATAGACGATTTAAATTCTCGTGCCAGCGCGCCAACGCACCCGACTGCAGCGACTCAACTTGCCCTGGCGGCACGACTGGCTGCCCGGATGTGAACAACCTCTGTGCTTTCAACGCAGCGCGGCCGGTGAATCGGCGCGGCCGGAGTTTCAAGCCTCGCCTTGGGCCGTCGTTTTTTCGTATTTGTGAATTACTAGTAGTGCCATTTGGTGGAAAGATTTTCATGTGCCCCTGTCACACGAGGGACGGCCGCAAACAGCATTTGGATACGGCGACAGGTGTGGACAGCTCGCTGGTAAGTGGTCTTTCATCAGTCGATGCGTTTGTCAAACGTTTGGATAGGGTTAACAGCGAAGTACCCGGGTACCCGTGCCGCTCACAGCTCGTACACGCACGGGCAAAGAAAAAAGCGCACACTCGTATTATTTTACTTGTTTGTGAGTTTTGGGGTATGCGTTCGCATTCTTTTGTAGGCCGGTTTGTAACGGGGCATTCGAGATAAAATCGTTTGTCGCGCGCGGCGTCGTTTCAAAGCAACGTGACGGTTACTTCGTGGTGGCGAAAATCAGCGCAGTCAGACGGAAGCGGGAAGGAAGGTAGAGAGATCGGGAAAGAGGGCGCTAATATATAAAAGAAAGCGTAATGTAAGACGAGAAATATAACACAACCCGCCTGCATTTCTCCGAACTTCAGGACAGAGCCGCACACGGGTACGTTGTCACAAACTCGAGCGTACGACGTCTAAAAGTACCGTATATTTTTTTTTTCATTTTTCAACGTAACCTGAGCCACTTATCTTCTCATTACCGCGCATGCAGACCTGATTGTGTCCCTGTGTTTGAGCGCACAGCCATCCTTTTGCGACATAAGAACCAGCAAACGCGAGAAATTGTAGAAGCCAGCCATATCAGAAAAGCTGGTTCCGAACGTATCAGTCATCCCTCTATCGCCCTGCTTAATCGAGAAGTCGCATATTTAGACGCACATTGAGCGCTATTTCGGTGCTTCTTCTGGGAATGCGTGTTGGGGGTGGGAGGGGGGTCTTAATCCATGTATGATGCGGTTATCTTTGCTGATTTTTCGCCTTTCGTGCGCCTCAAAGTTCGTTTTGTGGTTTTGTTGTTACGGTTTTTTAGTATTTTCGGCTGAGTGCGCCGAGAACTGTGACGCATTGGGGGCGCGGCAATTGGGCGCTTGGGCATATAAAGCTTTGAATTGTGCAATAATAAACTAGTTGCGAGTGTGCGCTTGTGCCGTCTTCATGTGTTCATGTCCTCGTTAATTTGCGCGCAGTTTATTTTTCGCAACGCATAATTACAAACTCGCCCAACTCGCAACCCTTTTACAGATCCTATACTCCGCAAAAATGAGTTGCCTGTCCTTTTAGGTACGGCAAAATCTCGCGCAGCGCATCATTCTACCAGGGGGCCATATCCTAACGTCAATGCACACACTATGAAAGCAGCTTGCACTTAATGCGTCACATTGTCTGCTGATAAGCATTTTAGATTCGCCCCTCTCATCATCATTCACTTCGTGGAGATGGCGGGATTTTCTTTCATTGCTTGTTGTCACTGCAGTAATTAATAGCAGAATCAGTCCTACAAATCACAGAAACGGTTCGTTTCACGTTGAAAATAATCACAGTAACACACTTTGCACCACACGGAGGAACAATCGGTTGCAGTGATGAGGCATAAGGGTAACTTGTTGTTAAAGGGTCATTGAAGACAACCAGCAAGTTGATTTCAAACGGAAGCCGGACCTCCGCATAGCCATTTCAGCATTGATTTAGTGCCAAGATGCCCTAAGTGCTGAGAAATCGCTGTTCAACTGCTCATCAAACGTGACGCAAACACGACTGCAGTCGCTGTTTGCATCAGGATAAACGGGAAGCAAGTGAAGCAGCGGTGATTAATAGCAGTATACAAGCAACTGAATACAACATTACCACGTACCAAGCAGTTTGGTCAGTTCCAGTCAAATCGCTCATGCTTCCCCAAACTCCCCTGTCATTTGCCGTTCGAGACCACTAAGCAAAATGTTTCTCCATTGGACCTGTGATCAGTATTTACGCTTCACTGAAGAAAAACATTGGCCTTTTGAGGCCCCGCAAGTTTTGGCGTCGAACGATTTTCTCATGCGTAGCTCGCATGCTCCCTTGGAAAGCGGTACTGCCACCCCAAGTATGGACGAGTAGCACCATCCAGCGGCAGCCAAGAAAGAAGTTGTGCGCGTCAGGCCACTTAAGCCCTTCCGGTGAAAACGTGTTTTTGCTAGTTTCAACCTTATTTAAAAAAAAATGCCAGGTGTAAGAGGGGTATAATAGTGTTCTCCGTGAGCTAATCTATCAACCTAGAGAGACGTGCATTTTAACTTCACTGTCATTTAAAGTTGTGCTCGAGTATATTGCGCGGAAATAATATCTTTTTTATTGCTGCAAAAGCCACGATGGTTAATGTACTGGCACTTGGTTTTATGAAGCCTTTGCATTCCTAATTTAACTACTGAATCTTCGCAGGGAACCTGGCATAACAATTTTATTACTGTACCGAATTATTAAGTTCATTTAACCATAGTGTCTGTTTTGAATTTTACGTGTGGGGCATTTTTTTTCTTTTTTGCTTTTTCAGGTAGATGTTCCTTTGACTCCCTGCCTGCATTCCGCGAACGGGGAAATTAGCCTCCGCATCGATGGCCAGAGTGTCTTGACTGCATCATCTTTACTGGGAGGACTGTGTAGTCTGTTTGCATCGTTCTGGGTTTTCAACATTCAATATCCCAAGAAGGAACACAGAGCTCTAACGTTTGTGGGACATGCCTTTTTGGACCTTGCCAGCACCAAACCACGTGTGAAGGATTTAGAACTAATGAACTTTTATCGCATCAATATCGCTCACTAATACTTGTTTTCAATTCCTGTAATCATTGGATAGTAGTTTAAAGAATTTCGTATTATGTATTATGTTTCTGACGTTTTCTTTTTTTTTACTGAACAGGGGATATTTGATGGGCCCTTCTGTATGCTGATAATACAGCTATCTTTTAGTGAAGCAATATTATTAACCAACTAATATAACTTGAAACAATTATCTAAATAATGTTGGCAACTGGTGCCAAATGAATCAACTCAAAATTATCGGAAAAACACGAATTACATGGCTTTTTCTTCTCACTCTGAAGAAGCTGTGGCGATACCACCCATTCTGTTCTATATCCTTGCAATTAACCCCTCAGACTGGGTCACTTTTCTTGGCGCATTTGTGTCTTTATCAAAACGCACTGGTATTTTCCGCAACATATTTCTCGTTCTTTATATTACTCATTTATCCATAGCCATCTCATTGCTGTCTGTCTCCTACATCATTTATCTCTTGTGCCTTTACCATCTACAAAATGCTCGTTACCTTTCAATATCAAATCGTTACACAGCTCTCGCACATTTCACCACCAATTGAAAAATGTTTTTGTTGTTTTAAACCACTGCAACCATTTTTTTCACTTTGTGTACTGAGTACTGATGCGTACTGGGGCGGTATTCTCGTAACTGTCCCTTTCGAAAACGTCCCTTTTGCGTCCCTTTCATCGTGGCGTACTTCCGGTTAAGCAGTGGGCCTTTAATTCAAATAGTGTAACTGTTCTTGCAAACGCATTTTAAAGAAGTGAAACCATATCAGAGTACCTTTTATGTGTTTATTGTTCCGCGAGCGAACTGCGACGAAAAATCGTCTGCTCCAAATCGTCTGCTCCGAGTAGCCACGGCTCATAGCTCCGCCGTGCTTGCATGGCGTCACATCCGGGTGTTCGCTTTTAGCCAATCAGGACTCGCTAAAAAGGGACACTTTGAAAGGGACACAAAAGGGACAAAACACGGGAATACCGCCCCTGATAAGTACTCACGCGTTCTCAATCCTCTAGTATTATATAATGATGTCACTTACCATGCCGTTGTGTTTGTGCCTATATGTTTTTCGCCTATTTCCAGTTCTTGTAGTAATATTGTTTCTACAGTTTGTTCAACTAGCACACAGATCGCTCATTTCACCACCAACTAAAAATTTTTTGTTGTTGTAAACCACTGCAACCATTTTTTTCACTTTGTGTACTGAGTGCTGATGCGTTCTGATAAGTTCTGATAAATACTGACGCGTTCTCGATTCGCTATTATTATATAATGATTTCACTTACCATGTGGTTGTGTTTGCGCCTATCTTTGTTTTTCGCGTATTGCCAGTTCTTGTAGTAATATTAATTCTACGGTTTGTTCAACTAGCATTCTATTGCTGTCTTCCATTCCTAACTGGCGTGTTTTTAGCAATTTACCATTTTTGCTTTCTTATAGGAGGTCGCCCTAAGTTTTTATTTCGGAGCCTCCTTGTGTACACCATGTACCATGTAAACTTGTATGCGAAAGTTCGTTTGAAATAAACCTGAAACCGAGAAAAACCGTGTGAAATCAGTACTCCCGCAGGGAACTAGAAACTCTACCTTGTGGCCTTGAAAAAACTCCTTTCGGAAGGCCTACAAAACCGCCCCAACTTTGCAAAACTCCATTCAAAAGAAATATATGCTTCCCTTGAACCTCCTAAAAACTCCCCTCGCGAGGCCTACAAAACGTAAAACTCCATGCAAAAGAAGTAAATGCTTCCCTTGAACCTCCTCAAAACGCCCCTAAAATAACATAAGTACTTCCCAAGGGAGCCATAATAGGCTCCTATTCAACCGCCTAAAAAGTACATAAACATCACTTAAAAACGCCTTGAGGAAGTAAAGAATACTCCATTTTGATCTCCTTAAATTCTCCCTAACATTTCTTAACACTCCCTAACTACCTCCTTTCTATCACCTAAAAACACCCTGTTTTGAGGAGGTAAACAAAACCTCCCTGTTCCATGTAGTAAAAAAAACTCCTACAAGGAGGATCACTAGAGGACAGGCGAAAAAGAACCTCTAGGGAGTATATGGGTGGAAAAAAAGTTTAGAGTGCAGTCTTTTCAGCGCTAACAGACCTTCGCTATGTTGTCTCTAAAACCCGACCAGATGTTTTTGTACTGGAGGAAACTTGGCTGGCTCCTGGTCGGCCATTTAGATTCCAGATTTACCGAATGTTCTGTTTAGACCGTCCAACTAAAGTAGGAGGGTTGCTAACTTTAGTATCCCGTCAATTTTGCCATAAAGCCCATCTTTCATTTCAATTAATCTCCGTGGAATCGGAAATTCTGGCAGTGACGTTCAACCTTCCAGGTTGGGTTGCGTTTTCTGTAGTGAACGCGTACTTTCCGGGTGGAGTAACTTCCACCTCTTCACTGGATGCTGTCGTGTCGGCGTGTGAAAAGCGACTTGTTCTTTGTGGGGATTTCAATTCGCACCACGTATCGTGGGGTTTCCGCACAGATTCCTGTGGCAGGCGTCTTTGCGGCTGGATGCTGGACAACAATTTGTATTGTTTTAACTCTGGAACCTCTGGAACTGCGACATTTTTTCGATGGCAGACCAGTTCTGTTCTTGATTTGACCTTCTCCACCCCGGGAAATATATCTTCATGGTCTACATAGGACCAAGCTACAAGTAGTGATCATATCTCAATTGTATATGAGTTTTTATGTCCTTCTAAATCACCGCGAGCACATATAGTTCGGCATTTGAATTTTCATCGCGTTCCAAAAAAAAAAAAACTATAGACAGCACTTAGCTCTATTCCATCTGGAAACGAGGAACTCCGGGCAGCTCAAGTGTTATCAATCCTTTCTGAATCCGTTGAAAAATCCCACTTTATTGTTTGTTCACACAAAGATGGCGGCTCCAGTCCATGGTGGAATGAGGAATGCGCTCGTGCGTATAGTCAGAGAGAAGCGGCTTTGAAGAAAGTTCTCAAAAACCAATGCCCATCCAATTAAACCAGTTACAAGTTTGCGGCTGCCATGTTCAAGCGGATTGTTTCTAAAGCAAAAGAAAATTATAACACCGAAAAGTCTGCCTCTCTATCGAAATCCAAAAAAAGACGCATGTTGCAAATGCGCCGGGCGAGTTCGATCGGCAGTCATTAAACTGTAAGCTGTGCGACTTTCGGGTGGCGTTCGCATTAGAGATGATGCATTCAGGGCACAGAGGGGAAACCGACATCCATCACAAGCTGAGTCAGGCATTGCAGAGTATGAGGCGAAAATATAATCACTATCATGAAGGCCTGAGGTGGGATGCGCTGCAGAAAACGTACTTGAGAGGCAGCCATGTTGTCGCTGGAGGTAACGCTTGCGTGCGAAGTAATAGGCCGATCGGTCTGTGGTCGTCGAGATCCTCCGATTCGAGACGGTGCAGCAGTCAACGCGGCTCTGTTTGGACAGTGGTCAGGATTATCGCTGCCTTAAGGTGGTCATTAGCTGCGATGGGCAGGCGGGGGGAGTAGAACGACGCGAACAACCTTAGCAGTTGTAGGCATGAGCGCTCCAACGATATCGTCGAACATTGTAATGTTCGAGGTGACTCGCTGGCGTCGGAATAATGACTCGATGGAAGTGAGCCCACGTTGTTGGTCCAGCTACCAGAATTCTTGGAGTTTGAGTGAGTAGGCTTTAGGATCGCGGTCGATGGGGCGAAGAAGGCGACACATCAACGGGGGAATCCGAAACCATGGCGCACACGTTGAATATCAACCAGCGCAGGCAGCGAGGCTCGTGCTCAAAGCGAGGAGAGAAAACGAAGGCGGGAGATGGTAACGAAGGTGCGAAGCCATAGACACGTATCTGTGCAAAAAAAACGAACTGGCTTCGATGGCTGGTGTCCACAAATTTATTTCTACAGGAAATGCTTGGCTAGGGAGGAATGGAGGAAAATCTTTGAAGACCACAAGCTCTCAGAGGCGCACGCCTTTAGCTTACTTCTAAAAAAGCGGTGTACTATGCTACACCTTAAAGGAGTACTGACACGAAATTTCTCGCTTTCAGTTTTTATGCTGTAAAGAATACCTATTGGCCCAGTAATTACGAAAATCGAACCGAAAGCCGCCATCCGCCAACACAGAATTAATTATAGCACGTTTATTGCAACCAATTTCAAATTTGGTCGCCGCGCGGGAAAATGGCCGTTCGAAGGCCAGCCTGCAAGCGGGCAGCCTTACGTCACGGTCTCACCCGTGACGTCAGGGACGTTTTTCTTTCCTCCATGCGTTCGCCGCATCGTCTGCTACGATTGCACATGGTCCGCGACTCGCCCGCGCAGTCGACATGTCGTCTGAATCTTCAGACTCGGATGAGTCACTGCCACCCGACAGACAGAACAACTTTATTTGGCCAGGTGATTAGGCCGGCGATGTCTTTGCCGTCGTCCGTTTTTTAATATCACTGCGGCTCGAACCGGCGCAGACCGTGAGAGCAACAGCTTGTCGCCACTCTTCTAATCAATCTTATCACGAAAAAGAAGCTCTACATGCGAGAAACTAGATGTTAGTGTGTTGAAAACTGTGCTAGGAGTTGTTATCAGCGCTGAATTTAAAAGTGGCGTTCAGATATTTGCCGCGATGGTAAGCCTACACTGACCGGATTCGGCGCTCCGACCCAGCACTGGCGGCACTACGGTGCGGCGAGCGGCTGAAAGATGGCGCCACCTGCGCGCTAGAATCAAAAAAGGCCACGGCAGATGTCTTGGTCATCGATCGCAGAAACGGAAATTATTGCCAAAATAAAGCTTCATATGCGAAAAAGGGGATGCTAGTGTGGTGAAAAGTTGTGTAAGGGATGGTCATTCGCAGTTGTACAGATACCAGCGATCAAATAGTCGCCACGATACTAGGTTCCCAACACCCAAGGTGACCCGTGCAACCTCGAGCCCGCTGGCTTGGGCGACAGTTCTTGCGGCCGCCGGCGTGCACGAACTCCACGAAGTCCACGTTTGGCGCTGCATGTCGTCGCGTGGAAAATAATGCATCTTGGCGTCGTCGTCGATTTGCTCGGGCAGGCTTCCACGAGCAGTACTTCGCATACCGCGAGCTTGGGCGAGCTCGGCGACGCGCACCGCCGCGTCGCCGCGGTGCCCGTCGACATCGCGCACCACGCCGTTTTCGGCACCAGTGCCGAACACCATGCGCCGGCAACGAACTGAAGAGCAAAGACGTCGAACACGCAACGTTTACAAGCATTGCTCACACAGCTACGCCCACGTCTCCTGCCCAAACGAATACCACCGACAACAGCAGCGCAGGATATCGTTTCCGGTTCTGAAAACGACTATATGACGTCACCCTGAACCGGCCAGACACGTAGGCCAATGTTTCGTCACGCCGAAAGCGATTGCGCTAGTGCTGCCGATTTGTGGAAGCTCGCGGCCTGGACAATCAAAATCGATTTTAGATGTGATTCCGGCCTCGGATCGCTGCAAAAATTTCTGTGAGGCATCTGTACAAACTACTGAAGCAAATTATATCATTTTTTAGGTATCAAAATTTGGTGTCCGTACTCCTTTAACCAAGCAAAATGCCGGTCGGCATAACAACTTGAATATGAGAACACATCGCAGTGCCTCTAATGACCCGCAACATGCACCCTGCATACATCGCCCGCAGGGCAACTTGTACCGTCACGCTGCACCGAATGTGTGCCTCTAACTGATACACAGCCGCCGCCGAGTTCTCTGCCTGCCCAGCACTACGCGATCGTAGATGACGAGCACCGGTGAAACGGATTTTGACGGTCAATAACCGCTATACCACCGCCGCAGCGCTCGAAGAATATCGCGCTAGCTGCCGCTACAGCCAAAGACCACGCAAGTACACTCACGTACTCTCAAAAAGCCACTGGCACAATTTTTTTAACCTTTAGGGCCGCATTACTACTACAGTACTCCGTATCGTTCAAGCTCATGTGAACTTTCCCGACATGCAGCTCACGGATCCCCCCCCCCCCCCCCCCCCGGAAACGATGCAGCACGCGCAGCTGCCCGCGAGTCCACACGCCAAGCCATTTCCAACCTTTTCGCCCAGACAACCCAATTACCCCTGCAAATCTCCACTCCCACTACCGCTTCAGGTGCCAGAAATACACTCCAACGACATCGTCATTGGAGTTTGGACAAAGCTATCACCCTCCGAAGGCTACAGGCGAACTCATCCCCGCACTAACCTTACCACAACAAAGTCTACGCTACTCAACACTACATGACCTGCACCTACTGCCCATCCCCTGGCACGAAGGACGCCCGCTAGGGGGCCGAGACGTGCATATGCGCTTCAAACGGGCTGTCTGTTTTTTTGTTTGTAAGAGAAAAATTTCACTGCCTACACCTATGTGAGTGGTACCAAAAGACTCGGCAAGGTGGAAGGAACCGCCGGCCCGCCAGCTGCGGTACGTCGCAACTGCGACTTAAGCCGGATGGAAAGAATTGTCGATGGCGAAGACATTGACCCGGCGGAGCTCGCCCGCCCAGGTTGGGCCGAAGTCCACCGAAAGCAACAAGCTCTGAAGGCAGCGGAACAAGCTGCCCTTCGGGAAAGTGGAAAACACCACACCAATAATCCTCCACGGAAGAGTGCGCGTCGCACTTCAAAGCGCAAGCCTCCGGCTGAGTCTCTACCCGAAGATGATATTAAGATACTCCAGTGCCGCATGGTGGCCTGGCACTCACGGCCATCTCTCTAGCCACGCTAGTAGACACTGTTCAAAAACAAGCGGGTCTTGATCTTCACAACACCTACCAGGTCCGTATTCAAACTACATCGAATTTTATCGTCGCTAGCACACCCTAGGAAGGTCGCGCTCGACAATATGACAAAATCACTCCTCTTGTGCTGAAAGGCCATGAATACGAAATCTCCACGCATGTGTCGGCCCCAGCAGACACTGTGACGTGAGTGATTTTTAACATTCCCGAGGATGACGCACCAGAACAAGTCCTCAACAGTGTTTGTCAATACAACCCTGGCGTTCGAATACTGGACTCCAAGCGGCTCAATTCCTCCAATGTTGCACAAATACTTCTTGATGGAACCAACGTTCCCTATTGGATCCGATACCGGGCTGCTACCTACCGTTATAAGCCTCTCGCAGGCTAGCGTTCCATACCACCTGGTAGGCGGGTGCTAGCCATCGCTGTCTTTGGGACCCATCCCTAACCAGACCTATGATCAGTGGGTAGAGAGGCCTTGACTTTGTGGCGCAACGAGAAGCCGTCGCTGGAGGCCGGGTGGCCAGTTGCAGGCGCATGGCATCCCTGAAAAACGACGGTCTCCACAAGGCTGGGACCCCTGTTTTTTGACCAAATGCTAGTTTTTGAAAACGCTGTTCCTCGGTGCTGTTCAGCGTTACTACAAGCTCTCCACTAAAGCGGCGTCCATCGGGGTTTTCTCAAAAGGCTGTCTCTGGGGCTGCTACGATTTCTCTTGCGTAACCTAAGGTAACTTAACCTAACGACCAGAAGGAAATGGTTTAAGCTCCCGAAATATAAGCTAAAGCATGGAAATTATAACAAAAAGTAAGTGACACGAAATAAAGGAGGCAAGAGCCGCCATCGAATCACGTACCATGGCATCAGAAGGCTAGGCAGAAACCTAAGTTCGGAAGCCAGTACCGGCCCTGAACACCATTCTTTTAAAGACGATAGTCTTTCTGGGGATACTTATACATTTAAAATGTGAGGAGAGACCAAGGGCCGAGACGTCCCGGTGATGCGATGGTGGTTCTATTCACAAGATGGCGGATGATGAAATACGAAGCAGCTCGAGCGGGAGCTGCCCCCGCGTGATAGCAGGCACCGATGATGATAATCTCATCGGTGCCGCGATGATGATAAAGTTTCAACATCTTCCCCGGCCACAAAGAAGCCCTGGTCATTCCGCGTTCAGCTGGTACAGTTAGGTCCTTCTTGTCGATCCGATGAGGCAGTCAGAAGGCGAAACTGCCACTGGGGCCACCGTCTGAACACACGCAGTGTGTGTCTTTGCAGTCCACGTCGCCACGCTGAAATCCGTATCCTGTCTTCGACGGTCTTGTACACGGATAGGAGTTCTTCAAGATTTTGCCTTGCGGCGTGAGAACTGTGTCTTGATAGCTCGCGCTTCTTTTTCGAGCTCTTTGCTTTCATTATTCGAGCATCGTTATCAGAGGCCTTCTTGTACTTGGAACGGTGACTTCCGCGAATTGTTCCCTTTACATTGCGTTGTCCGGTCAATGCAACGTCAATCTTTACCTCTGTTGGAAAACAGTCCAGATCCCTTTCTTTGGTGCTCTGGATCACTTGGTTGTTCAGTTCAAATACCTCTGTTTCATCTTGCGCTTTTAGTAATTCAGGTGAAACAAGCGTGAGCTGCTGCTCGAGACGTTTGCCCCAGGGAGATTATACTGTTGCTTTGGGATTCAATGTGCAGCTTTTGCTACTTGCTGTCATCTCGACAGACTCTTTGAATGCATACGAGAGCAAGGCATCTTCTGTACGAATGTCACGCGAGACCAACGAAGCTGCCTCAATCTCATGCTGTGGCTGCGGCTGCGGCTGGAAATCTGACGCATGCGAAGTTTCTGTCATCGATTCTTCTTGAGAGTTCTTCAACTCATCTGGGTCATAGAATCGTTCTGTCATTGTCAAAAATTCCCTGAAGGTTGTTGATAAATTTAATGACTCGAAGATCTGGCTTTGCTTCAGGACGTCACATTTTCTGCATTTAAATTGGTAATATATTCGGCACATAACGTGAAATAGTTCGTCTTCGTGTTCGATGCTGGTAGCTAATTCCTGGTATATATGCTCAGTGTCGACAAACGGTTCGATTTCTTCGTTGAGCAATCTCAACCTAACTTCATTTTTTCGTAACTCGTGCAGAAAGGTTGCCAACGCATCACTGACACCACTGCTCGTCATTGAGAGGGCTAATGTTGCTCTTGCTTCTTTGCACAGCGCTCGAGCTATTATCCGCTCCTTTTTTCGTTTCGTCTTGAGATCGTTAAGGCGCATTGTATTCTCAAGAATACTCTGGTCACACATCAAAGTTAATGTGTCTTGCGTTGCGCGATCAGCGGTGGCATTCCCCCCACCGTTCAAGGAATCGCCGCCCATCGAGGGAATCGTCGGAGGTGAGGATCTGTCGTCGTCTAGTCCGCCCATCGCCTCGGTCACTTTCGCGTACCACCACCGGTTCAGTCCATCACACCGGTCCGTCGTCGGTATCAAGGGGTCCTCCTCCTCCAAAAGGCCGAAGTTCGGAAGACTCCGAATCTCAGGAGGGCCTTCTTCCCAGGTTTCGGCACCACTTAAAATGTGAGGAGAGACCAAGGGCCGAGACGTCCGGTGATGCGATGGTGGTTCTATTCACAAGATGGCGGATGATGAAATACGAAGCAGCTCGAGCGGGAGCTGCCCCCGCGTGATAGCAGGCACCGATGATGATAATCTCATCGGTGCCGCGATGATGATAAAGTTTCAACAATACACAGACGTTTTGCTCTGTATGTCTATTTGTCTGTCTGTCTGTCTGTCTGTCTGTGACTCGATTCAGTCACCCGCCAATGTGACGCAGAATCTACCCAATAGTCTTATATACCCCCAGCCAAATCTAAACGTGTAAGTCCACTGTCAATGCCCATACTTGCCAATATTGTTGTACAAGAACGAAACATTACGCAAATGTAAGGCAGAAAATCCAGACATAAGTGACGTTCACATTGTTCCCTTGTTTAAAAATTCACGAATGCTTGGTTTCAGCGACAGCAAATGAGGTACTACATATACTGCAGAAAACCATCGTCTAGTGTTGCCCGCGCTCCTGGCGGCGTTTCAGAAATCCAACGGCAACACCAACGAAAGGTTCCAGCAGATAGGTTTCACGTTCCGCTTAAAACGCTCGTGGAGCAAGGCAGCGTTGTTCTACTAACATTGCACTAGGGTGCCTACATTTACGCGCGTCTCCCGCGTACGGCAGCGGTGGCACCGATGCACCCAACGTGGCGCAGTGGAACGTGGTAAATTTAAATTGACTTCAGCAAACCTCTACCGCGTTCATTTTGGCAGGAACGAGACGGGAGAAGAACAGCATGAGAGGTGAGCGGGGAAGAGAAGGCAGGCGTTTACTTGGCAGGGTTGCCAGTCAACTATCGTCTTTCGTCAAAATTTGCAACGAAGGGAGCAGATACTAGGCCGTTGTTTTATCTCGTCGTTGTTCAATCTGGCGAGTGTCTTATTCTGGCCATGCTATTTGCTCGCCAGACGAGCTGTCGTCGATGGCTGTGGGTAGAATGCCGTCCGGCGGTGCTATAAGCACTTCCCTATATCGACGTTCATCGAAGTTTTGTAAAAAAAGATGCCGCGTCTGGCACTACATCGCCCTACATAGCGTAAAGCAAGGTAACCTAACCTTAACTAACAAAACATGACCTAACGAATACAGGGCAATCATCTACAACCGCAAAAGCTTACCAAAGCCGCGAAAATTTTAATTCAAATTCAACTGTAAGGAGAGAAAAACGAGGCAAGATCTGGTGCCCAACAACCGTATTTGCATGAACAAGCTGAGACAGAACCCCTACACTGCGATGACTTTTTTGTCTTTATTGGCACCCCAAGGACAGGCTCTTTGGACGGTGCTAGTGTAGTCCGAAATTTTCGAATGTCGGGGCAACCAATACGTCGGGGAGATTGGGGCGGCCAACAACATTGCTCGGGGCGTAACACTGTTCTTCGAATTTTCGTTACGAGGGGTCCCTGACTGTATTCACAATCTCATTTTGTAGGACTTCAAAAATTTAATGTGTTTCCATCTCACAGGTGAGTCCCCTCACACACGGTCAGGTCTTACAGCTCCATGCGTGCAAGACTGGCAGGAAACCACATCATCCCCTCCTTGACCAATGCACCGACGGCCACCCCTGTTCGCGGTTTATTCCTTTCGTCTTTCAAATACTCGTCATAGTGCGGCGCAGCTCAACTTCGGGGATCGCTAGACTCACACCAAAACCGCACGAGGCCCCTCGAGCGGCCTTGGTGACTGTGTTGCCAGGCAGCACTGTCGCGAAGACTGCTCGAGGGGCCCCGTGCGGTTTATGCACGCGTTAAGGACACTAATTGTACGCGATATGAGAAACACACAAATCGAAGCGAGGCGTTACAGACACTAACAATACGCGATATAAGAAACACACAATACAAAGCGAGGCGTTAGCGACACTAATAATACGCGATAAATGTACACATCAAGAACGGCTGTAGGGCGTGACGAGCTCGGCCCAGACTTCTGCTGGCGGAAGCAGCATTACCCACCAAGGCAGAAGGGTGACCTCGCCGGCAGTCGTGGACCACATGTCGGTCAACCATGTGACCGTTCGATGGAGTTGGACGGCGCCTTGGCGACTGCCGGCACGCCGGGCATACCTCGCAGTTGTTGAGAGGAGCAGCGGCCAGCTGGCCTCCCTGGTCACCCGCGTAGTCGACGGTGCCTGGCTTCCTCTCGCGCCTCTGCTGCGCCGCCGGGGCTCGGCAGGCGGGTGAGGCTCCTGTGCGAGGTCCTCAGTGCCCGCCCGCTTTTCCTTGGACGTCGATGGTGCCTTGTTCATCGCCCGGTCTTTGCTGCACCAGGCAGGCGCAGACGTCGGACGCAACATGGCTGCGGAGGAGAGTGCAGCGAGGTGTTGAGACCCTGCCAACGCCTTGCTGCCCACTGGGCGCGCTGGTCAGCCCTAAGGCCGCCCCTTGCGGGGATGCGCCGTCCATGATGCGACACCAGTCGCTGCCCGAGTGCTTGCTGTCTATCGCAGAGATCAGCGCCTAGACGGCGATCTCACAAATACCCGCAGAGGAGAGAGCTTAGAAACACAGCACGGATAAGGCAAACACTCGGGGGACCACACGTGGTCAATGTGGAATGTTGTTTGCGTCCTTAAAGACTTGACGAGGATGTTGAGGGGGAGGGACGATTTGTTGGGAAAAGCGTTGGCCCCGAGGAACGTGAGAGTGATGATTCACTTCTTGAACGCGCCGTACGCGGGTAGCAGCATCGTCATCGCTAGGGTATTTGGTACTGCCTGAAAAGGAACGAAGATGACGAAGTAGGCTTCAGGCTAGAACACCAGTTGACGTGTCTCTTGCTCGAACGTCTCAGCAAGGCGTTCGCTTCCTACGCGGGGTTTTGGCCAGGTTTAGGTGATTTTTCCACCTCTTTCATTTTGTGACCCGTTTGTTTCAGGTTGTGGTAAGGGTGGGCGCTGTTGCGCCAAATGGCGACAAACTCTCCTGGCCGGCGGCCTTCCCCTTGTCGGCCAGTCTTACACCGAAGAGCTCCCTTTGCAGGCTTTCCTCCGCAACGGCGTTATCGACATACCTGTGGCTCTTGTGGCCACGAATGGGGGCGCAATACGGCACAACAATCCAGGGAAAATGCAGGGTGCCCTTCGTTCTGCTACGGAGCGCTACCAGAAAATCAACAGCGTCGGTCCCTTCGGGAAAGGCGGCGTTGTGATCCAATTGCCTGACCGAGAGTGCGTGCAGGACTTACTGCAGTGTTCAACCTTTGCCTCTTTCCCGGTGAGCCCATTTGTGCCCACCCATCTTGCATGCCCGAAGGGCATCATTCGCGGAGTCGACCCAGAAATGTCAGTGTCAGATATGCTGGAGGAGTTCGCTTCGTCTGGTGTCATTGCTGTGCATCGCTGTAGCCGAGTGGAGAATGATGTCCGCTATCCGACCGAGTCAGTCATCGCCCCCTTCACTGGTGTGTCTGTCCCTGGGGAGTTAAAGGCGTGGCCCTAATCTTCAAGGTTGAGCCGCTTTCCGCTCGTCAACTACAGTGCCGAAAATGTTGACGATTCGGTCACAGTGTCGGGGGCTGGAAGTCGTCCGCTCGTTGTTGCGCTTGTGGAGGCGATCACCCCTCGGCTCCATGCCAGACGGATGAGGAAACTTGCTGCCTATGTGGAAACTCACACTGTGCGGATTACTCCAACTGTCCATTTCGATTACAAGAGGTGAAGATCTTAGAGGTAATTGAAAAGCGCCGGTGCACGCGGAGTGAGGCGATGGCTGTAGTAAAGGATGAAGTCAAGGGTTTGACGGACAACCGTCTGGTCGGGAGGGTACATTTGAGAGAGAAAGAGGGCACCGACCAAGTAACGAAAAAGAAAAACTTAAAAGACGTTTCGGCTCCCGCACGGGAGCCTTGTTCACAATGAAATTTATTGCAGAGAAAAACGGCCATAAGTAGGCTTTAAAACATTACGTAGGCAGCGTGCATACATTGGGGGCAAGGTTCCGATGTTGCGATTGAGGGTGTTAGGCGTTGTCTGTATTATTAGCGATTCTAAACTTAATCTTGCGGCGAAATTCTTCTCCGTAGTGATGATGCGTGCATTTTCCCAGTCTATCTCGTGACCCGACAGCTCCGCATGTTCGGCGAGGGCATTCGACGCCACGTTTTTCGTCTTCACATCATAGCAGTGCTGTTTTAGGCGCTTTTGAAAACAGCCCGTCTCGCCTACGTGCACAGAGTTGCAGTTTCCACAAGGGACCTCATATATCACTCCGGGATATCTTTCTTTAGGAAGCTTATCCTTTACGTGGGCCAATGTGTGCCGCAGCCTCTTCGATGGCACGTGTGCCACGTGCACATCATAGCTGCGCAGAACACGAGCCAATGCTTCGCTTGTGCCAGGGACATAAGGAATGGCAGCCCACTTCTTTTTAGCGGCACAGGGCGTTGTCTGCAGAGCCATCCTTCTTTCCTTCTTTCCTTTGTTCCGGCCCCCAAAATTTTCCTTCGTTATGTAGATGACTGTTTTTGTATAATTCGTAGAGACGTGCTATCCCAGTTTACAACGCACCTCAACTGCATGAATGCGGCCATACAGTTTGCTGTTGAAGAAGAGATCAATGGACAACTGCCGTTTTTAGACGTGCTCGTCAAACGCTCCGGACCCGACCTCGAATTTGACGTGTACCGGAAGAGCAGCCACACCGGTCATTATCTTCACTTCAGATCCGTTCAACCCGCCTCACACAAGTGCTCTGTAGTGTCTTCTCTGATCCGACGAAGCCATACTGTTTGCACAAGGCCAGAAGACGTGGCGAACGACGTCAAGAGAGTTCGTCAGGACCTGTCGGGCTGCGGCTACCCTGACGCCTTTGTTCCCTCCGTGGAAAGAAGGATGGCTCTGCAGACAACGCCCAGTGCCGCTAAAAAGAAGTGGGCTGCCATTCCTTATGTCCCTGGCACAAGCGAAGCATTGGCTCGTGTTCTGCGCAGCTATGATGTGCACGTGGCACACGTGCCATCGAAGAGGCTGCGGCACACATTGACCCACGTAAAGGATACGCTTCCTAAAGAAAGATATCCCGGAGTGATATATGAGGTCCCTTGTGGAAACTGCAACTCTGTGTACGTAGGCGAGACGGGCTGCTTTCAAAAGCGCCTAAAACAGCACTGCTATGATGTGAAGACGAAAAAAGTGGCGTCGAATGCCCTCGCCGAACATGCGGAGCTGTCGGGTCACGAGATAGACTGGGAAAATGCACGCATCATCACTACGGAGAAGAATTTGGCCGCAAGATTAAATTTAGAATCGCTAATCATACAGACAACGCCTAACACCCTCAATCGCAACATCGGAACCTTGCACCCAATGTATGCACGCTGCCTACGTCATGTTTTAAAGCCTACGCCTACCTAAGGCCTTTTTTTCTCTGCAATAAATTTCATTCTGAACAAGGCTCCCGTGCGGGAGCCGAAACGTTTTGTAAGTTTTTCTTTTTCGTTACTTGGTCAGTGCCCTCTTTCTCTCTCAAATGTAGTTAAGGATAGATCGTCAGGTTATGCCTCAGTTGTGGCACGTGGCTCCACTACTGTGGACGCATCTCTTGTTGATGTGATCGCGTCAGCAATCGAAAAAAGCCAATCCAAGATGATGGATTGCTACTTGCATGCTATGGTAAAACTCCTAACAGCTCATACAGCACACATCACAGAGTCTGTGTCCGCGTTGTGTGGCGTAGCTGTGCAAACAGATTTCTCTTGTGGTTTCAAGACTAAGGCTGTTGGGTCGCTCAACCAACAACCCTTGGATGAGGTTGATCTCGCTCAATCATCAAGCCGTTTCAGCCAACTGTCACCATCCACTTCTGCTTCTGCAAACCCTTCGTCTCAGTCCCAATGCGGAGGTACTTCTCTCCCCTCCAAAGTGGTAGCTGGCATGCCCTCCGATCGTCCTTCCTCGATTGTTCGTCATGCATCCCAAGCCGCAACTGGCCTGCCTGTTTCTCGCTCGTCAACTAACATTCGTCCTGCCAACGAGAATAACGTCGAGTCTGAGAACCACCCAGAAGACATGGAGTGTCAATCGGTTGCATATAAAAGAACAGGATCGCCGATTTTCGGTTCCCCTGACTCGTGCCCGAAACAAAAGTAAAAGAAATGTCAAGCCAGTGAAAAAACAGGTGATATTTTGGAGGCAGCTGTGACGGCCATCACTTCCCCATAATGTCTCTTCGGATACTTCAATGGAATTGTCGTTCAGCCTTTTCAGCACTAACAGACCTTCACTATGTTGTCTCTAAAACCCGACCAGATGTTATTGTACTGGAGGAAACTTGGCTGGCTCCTGGTCGGCCATTTAGATTCCAGAATTACCGAACGTTCTGTTTAGACCGTCCAACTAAAGGAGGATGGTTGCTAACTTTAGTATCCCGTCAATTTTGCCATAAAGCCCATCTTTCATTTCAATTAATCTCCGTGGAATCGGAAATTCTGGCAGTGACGTTCAACCTTTCAGGTTGGGTTGCGTTTTCTGTAGTGAACGCGTACTTTCCGGGTGGAGTAACTTCCACCTCTTCACTGGATGCTGTCGTGTCGGCGTGTGAAAAGCGACTTGTTCTTTGTGGGGATTTCAATTCGCACCACGTATCATGGGATTTCCGCACAGATTCCTGTGGCAGGCGTCTTTGCGGCTGGATGCTGGACAACAATTTGTATTGTTTTAACTCTGGAACCTCTGGAACTGCGACATTTTTTCGATGGCAGACCAGTTCTGTTCTTGATTTGACCTTCTCCACCCGGGAAATATTGTCACGAAGACAAAGACGACGCAGTTGTCTTGCAGGAGAGACAAGTTTATTGGAGCGAACTTGTGCTCCCGTAACAACTCAAAAGAATACAGAGGCGGCGAAGCAGCGGTCAACAAAGTGACTTGCGTCAGCGAGCGTCGCAGAATCGAATGCCCCGGCGTCTGCTCTGCAGGCTTTTTATCTTTCGGCGCGCGTGGTTCTGGAACCGTCGATTCGCATCGAGAACGTTGTAGATGCAAGAAGATTATTCCGGGATGTTCACGTTAGATCGGAATTCTCTCCCTATCAGAACAGATAACACATGCGGCACAGAAAGAAAGAATGGAACACGCGCTTCGCTTGGCACGGAGATAACACAGACCGGCGCAGGCGGGCGGTAAAAGCAAAACACAAATAAACAAACCCAATGCATGGTTCGTAGCATTACCCCCCCCCCTCGAAGAGTGCATCGACCCGATGCTAACATAAGCGACAGTCCGAAAATGAAAATAAAAGTTAGTCATCGTTCGTAGAAAGGTTTTAAGCGAACCACGCGGACGACTTCGGGCTGCGTACGTCGTCGTGATGTGCCGGAGTCACCATCGGGGATCACTTCGTAGGTAAGTTGGCCAACACGTCGCAGAATCTGGTAGGGTCCGAAATACCGTCGCAGAAGTTTCTCGCTCAGTCCGCGTCGCCAGATGGGAGTCCAAACCCACACACGATCCCCTGGTTGGTACTCGGCGTCTCGGCGTCGGAGGTTGTAGCGGCCGGCATCCACCAGCTGCTTGTCCCTTATACGAACTCGAGCGGGCTGGCGGGCCTCCTCCGCACGTTGAAGGTATCCTTGGACGTCAGCGTTGAGGTCGTCGTCTTCTACATGCGGAAGCATGGCGTCGAGCATCGTAGTCGGTCGTCTTCCGTAGACAAGCTCGAACGGTGTCATCTGCGTAGTTTCCTGCGTCGCTGTATTGTACGCAAACGTGACATACGGGAGGACTTCGTCCCAAGTCTTATGTTCAACATCGACGTACATGGACAGCATATCCGCAATTGTCTTGTTCAGACGTTCTGTTAGTCCGTTCGTTTGGGGGTGGTACGCCGTCGTTCTTCGGTGATCCGTGTTGCTGTAGCGTAAGATTCCTTGCATCAGCTCCGCGGTAAAGGCCGTTCCGCGGTCCGTGATTATGACTTCAGGGGCTCCATGTCGCAGCACAACTTGGTTTATAAAGAACTTGGCGACTTCTTGTGCAGTCCCCCGCGGAAGAGCGGCGGTCTCTGCGTAGCGCGTCATGTAGTCTGTCGCTACGACAATCCACTTGTTCTCCGATCGTGACGTCGGGAACGGGCCTAGAAGGTCCATTCCAATCTGTTCAAAGGGCCTCGACGGGACGGTGATCGGTTGTAGAAGTCCGGCGGGTCTTGTCGGCGGCGTTTTTCGTCGCTGGCAGTCCCGGCAACTCCGAACGTAGTGGGTGACGTCGGATGTAAGGCGGGGCCAGAAGTACTTCGTCTTAATTTTTGCAATAGTGCGAGCTGTGCCGAGATGTCCGGAAGACGGGTCGTCGTGGGACGCTTCCAAAATTTCGTCACGAAGGTCTGCGGGGATGACAAGTAGATAATTCGTTCTTGTTTCGGGGCTGAAATTCTTCTTCACGAGGACGGAGTTTTTGAGGCTGAATGCTGGTAAGTTACGCTTGAACGCTCTAGGCACGGCGACGTTTAGTCCTTCGAGGTAGTCGATAATTACTCGCAAGTCGGGGTCGGCACGCTGCGGGGCGGCTAGGTCGCTCTCCGTAACAACCCCGAAGAACACACTGTCTTCATCGGAGTCTTGTGGTGGTGGGTCGACAGGGGCGCGGGACAGGCAGTCGGCGTCGGAGTGTTTCCTGCCGGATTTGTAGACGATTGTAACGTCGAACTCTTGCAGGCGGAAACTCCACCGCCCAAGACGGCCAGAGGGGTCCTTCAAATTGGCGAGCCAACACAGCGCATGGTGGTCTGTTACAACCTTGAACGGTCTGCCATACATGTATGGGCGAAATTTTGAAATGGCCCATATAATAGCCAGGCACTCTTTTTCGGAGGCAGAGTAGTTTTTCTCCTCCTCGACAGACCACGGCTGGCATAGGCGATTACGTTTTCGCACCCGCTTTGTTTTTAGACAAGGACGTCACCCAAGCCTATATCACTGGCGTCCGTGTGTATTTCCGTTTCGGCGTTTTCGTCGAAATGAGCGAGCACGGGCGGGCTTTGCAGGTGTTTTTGCAGCTCGCAGAATGCCTTTTCTTGGTCGTCTTCCCAGCTGAAAGCGGTGCTATCTTTCGTCAAGCGCGTGAGCGGCTCTGCGATGCGTGCGAAGTTTGCGACGAAGCGCCGGTAGTATGCGCACAGTCCAAGCAATCTGCGCACGCCCTTCTTATCTTTCGGCCTTGGGAAGTTCGCTATGGCTGAAGTTTTCGCCGGGTCAGGCAGGACTCCCGCGGCGTTGACGACATGGCCCAAAAACTTCAGTTCCTCGTACGCGAAGCGGCACTTTTCAGACTTCAGCGTTAACCCCGACGTACGGATGGCCTCGAGTACAGACTGCAATCTTCCGAGGTGTTCGTCGAAAGTCCGGGAGAATACCACAACGTCGTCGAGGTATACGAGGCAGGTGTGCCACTTCAGGCCAGCTAGCACAGTGTCCATGACTCTTTGGAACGTTGCTGGTGCCGTGCATAGCCCAAACGGCATTACCTTGAACTCGTATAGGCCGTCCGGGGTTATGAATGCAGTCTTCTCACGATCCCTCTCGTGCACTTCAATTTGTCAGTAGCCGGTCTTCAGGTCCATCGATGAGAAGTACCTCGCATGGCAGAGGTGGTCGAAGGCGTCGTCCATTCGTGGCAGGGGGTACACGTCCTTTTTGGTGATCTTGTTCAATCGGCGGTAGTCAACGCAGAACCTCAGTGTGCCGTCTTTTTTCTTCACGAGTACGACCGGCGCAGCCCACGCACTTTTCGATGGCTGTATAATGTCGTCGTTGAGCATGTCGTCGACTTGAGTCCGGATGGCTTCGCGCTCGTGGGATGAGACGCGGTACGGTGACTGTCGGGTAGGTCGGGCTCCATTCTCGGTTATTATCCGGTGCTTCGCCAGAGGTGTTTGACGTAACTTTGAGTTCGACGAAAAACACTCGCTGTAGCGACGCAGCAAAGCCAATAACTTGTACCTTTCTTCTTGCGGTAGCGCCGAATTCACGTCGAAGGGGTGCGGAAGCTTGAAGGTATCGTCGGGTGCGCGTTCAAAGTCGGCGACTGCTATCACGTCACTTGCTTGTTGCGTTTCTTCGACGAACGCAATTGCAGCGCCCTTGTTTAAATGCTGGTACTCCTCGGTGAAATTGGTGACCAAAACGTGGGATTTGCGCTGCTTAAACCGCGCAATGCCTCTTGCGACAGACCGCGGTCAAGAAGCAACCTTCGGTCACTCTCCACGATAACGTCGACGTCGGGAGCAGCACCTTCACAGTAGACGGTGATCATCAAGCTTGCGCGGGGTGGCAGGGTGACGTGATCATCGGCGATCCTTACAGCTGCACGGTGTTCGGGGTTCGATTCCGGCGTCACGGAGCGGTCGGAGGAAAAAGTTATCGACTTCGTCTGCAGATCGATTATTGCGCCGTTGTCCGTCAGAAAGTCGATTCCGAGAATTACGTCGCGGGAGCAGTTGGGCAAAACGACGAACACCGCAGGGTACGTCGTGCCGTCTATGGTGACGCGCGATGTGCACGTTCACTTGGCGTCACGAGGTGGCCTCCTGCTGTGCGTATGTGCGGACCGTCCCATCTGGTCATAACCTTCTTCAGCTTAGACGCAAATGGTCCGCTCATTACGGAGTAGTCGGCTCCCGTGTCTACGAGGGCGACTACATCAAATCCGTCGATGGACACTTTGACGTCGGATGCCGCCTTCCTCGAGTTCCGGGTGCATCGGGGCGTCGCATCTCGGCTTGTGCGTGTTGACGGTCGGGTACTGTGCGTCGCCGTTGTCATCGTCTTCTCAGCGGACGTCTCGGTCCGGACGGGTACGCGTCGCGGCGTATAGCTGTCGTCGTGTACGGGAGTCTTGTCAGGTCTGGGTCGGGTCGTCGGGATGAGGGCATGTTGTGAGTCACTGTTTTCCGCGAGTCATTGCGTCGTTGGAGGGTTTTCATTTTTCCGCGATCGTGCAACTTTACTTCCAGAAGTTGCTGCTTTTAGTTTCCCACGCGTGGGCTGGGGGACCTTCCACGGGCGAAGTCAGCATTGCTACGGCGGTTCGGCGATTGGTACGGGTAGGGCGATGGCGAGCGGTTGAAACGGGATGGGCCACGGCTGGTTTCAGATAGATACTCGTCGATCTCACGTGGTCGTTGGCCAGGGAGAGGGCGAGGTGCGTTGACGGAGAAACCCCGCAGTCCGAGTCTCTTGTATGGGCAGCGACGGTAGATGTGGTCGGCCTCTCCGCAGTTGTAGCACAGAGGACGATTATCGGGAGTTCGCCATACGTCCGTCTTCCTCGGCGTCTGGTTTCGGGCTACCGGGGGTCGGGCGGGTGACAGTGGGCGGAGGTACGGCGGGGCCTCTTGACGGCGTGTTGGGGCAGGGTGGGGTCGACGAACAGCCGCAGAGTAGGTCATACCCTCGGGCTCGCGGGGTGCTTCTGACGGCACAGAAGTTCCCAAAGCCTGCTGTACTTCTTCCCGGATCACGTCGGTCAGTGAAGTGACTTGAGGTTGTGGTGTCGTCATCGGGGAAAGATTCCGCAGCTCCTCCCTTACCACTGCGCGGATAGTGTCGCGAAGTGAGTCGGAGTTAATAGCGCTGGCACCAATCGTCTCCGAAACCAGCGCATTGATTGGGCGGTCGTACTGCCTCGTTCGGATTTCGAGCGTCTTCTCCATCGCGGCGGCTTCAGACGCGAATTCGGACACGGTCTTGAGGGGCTTGCGAACAAGGCACGCGAAGAGCTCTTGCTTCACACCTCGCATCAGAAACCGTAGTTTCTTTTCCTCCGTCAATCCTGGGTCCGCACGGCAGAAAAGTCGCTTCATTTCCTCGACGAAGATTACGACTCCTGCGTTCGGGTGTTGCGTTCGAGTTTCCAGTAAAATCACAGCTCGTTCTTTTCTCACCACGGTCGTGAAGGTCTTAAGGAACTCGCTTTTGAATTGCGTCCAGTCGGTCAAGGCGCTCTCGTGGTTTTCAAACCAAGTTCGAGCTGCATCCTCCAAGTAACAGAAAACATGCCGGAAGGTTTCTTCATCGTCCCACCTGTTGAAGATCCCCACGCGCTCCAGCTTCTCCAACCATTCCTCTGGGTCTTCAGCGGGGGCTCCCCGGAACGATGGCGGTTCCCGGGGCTGCTGCAGCATGATTGGCGACGTTGTTTCTTGTACCATGGTGTTGGTTGCAGCGTTCCTTCTCTTGGGCCCTTCTGGCATCAAACCGAACTCGGGTGGTAAATCTTGCAGGCGGAGGCTGGCTCTTGTTGGACTGGCTTGGCGGCTTCCCGAGGTTGTAGTGGGCATGAAGGGTGCGTATCCCGCACCTCCACCAGATGTCACGAAGCCAAGGACGACGCAGTTGTCTTGCAGGAGAAACAAGTTTATTGGAGCGAACTTGTGCTCCCCTTACAACTCAAAAGAATACAGAGGCGGCGAAGCAGCGGTCAACAAAGTGACTTGCGTCAGCGAGCCTCGCAGAATCGAATGCCCCGGCGTCTGCTCTGCAGGCTTTTTATCTTTCGGCGCGCGTGGTTCTGGAACCGTCGATTCGCATCGAGAACATTGTAGATGCAAGAAGATTATTCCGGGATGTTCACGGTAGATCGGAATTCTCTCCCCATCAGAACAGATAACACATGCGGCACAGAAACAAAGAATGGAACACGCGCTTCCCTTGGCACGGAGATAACACAGACCGGCGCAGCCTGGCGGTAAAAGCAAAACACAAATAAACAAACCCAATGCATGGTTCGTGGCAATATATCTTCATGGTCTACATAGGACCAAGCAACAAGTAGTGATCATATCTCAATTGTATATGAGTTTTTATGTCCTTTTAAATCACCGCGAGCACATATAGTTTGGCATTTGAATTTTTATCGCGTTCAAAAAAAACTAAAGACAGCACTTAGCTCTATTCCATCTGGAAACGAGGAACTCCGGGCAGCTCAAGTGTTATCAATCCTTTCTGAATCCGTTGAAAAATCCCACTTTATTGTTTGTTCACAAAAAGATGGCGGCTCAAGTTCATGGTGGAATGAGGAATGTGCTCGTGCGTATAGTGAGAGAGAAGCGGCTTTGAAGAAAGTTCTCAAAAACCAATGCCCATCCAAATGAACCAGTTACAAGTTTCCGGCTGCCATATTCAAGCGGATTGTTTCTAAAGCAAAAGAAAATTATAACACCGAAAAGTCTGCCTCTCTATCGAAATCCAAAAAAAGACGCATGTTGCAAATGCGCCGGGCGAGTTCGATCGGCAGTCATTAAACTGTAAGCTGTGCGACTTTCGGGTGGCCTTCGCATTAGAGATGATGCATTCAGGGCACAGAGGGGAAACTGACATCCATCACCAGCTGAGTCAGGCATTGCAGAGTATGAGGCGAAAATATAATCACTATCATGAAGGCCTGCGGTGGGATGCGCTGCAGGAAACGTACTTGAGAGGCAGCCATGTTGTCGCTGGAGGTAAGGCTTGCGTGCGAAGTAATAGCCCGATCGGTCTGTGGTCGTCGAGATCCTCCGATTCGAGACGGTGCTGCAGTCAACGCGGCTCTGTTTGGACAGTGTTCAGGATTATCGCTGCCTTAAGGTGGTCATTAGGTGCGATGGGCAGGCGGGGGTTGTAGAACGACGCGAACAACCTTAGCAGTTGTAGGCATGAGCGCTCCAAAGATATCGTCGAACATTGTTATGTTCGAGGTGACTCGTTGGCGTCGGAATAATGAGTCGATGGAAGTGAGCCCATGTTGTTGGTCCAGCTACCAGAATTCTTGGAGTTTGAATGAGGAGGCTTTAGGATCACGGTGGATGGGGAGAAGAAGGCGACACATCAAGGGGGGAATCCGAAAACATGGTGCACACGTTGAATATCAACCAGCGCAGGCAGCGAGGCTCGTGCTCAAAGCGAGGAGAGAAAACGAAGGCAGGAGCTGGTAACGAAGGTACGAAGCCATAGACACGTATCTGTGCCGAAAAAAAAACGAACAGGCTTCTGTGGCTGGTGTCCACAAATTTATTTCTACAGGAAATGCTTGGCTAGGGAGGAATGGAAGAAACCCCTTGAAGACCACAAGCTCTCAAAGGAGCACGCCTTTAGCTTACTTCTAAAAAAGCGGTGTACTATGCTACACCTTCACCGAGCAAATGCCCGGTCGGCATAACAACTTGAATATGAGAACACATTGATTGATTGTAGGGGTTGACGCGCCGACGCAACGCAGGGGATGAGGCGCGCCGTAGTGGAGGGCTTCGGATTAATTTTGACCACCTGGGGATCTTTAACGTGCTCCGAAATCTCGTACACACGGGCATTTTCGCTTTTCGCCTCCATCAGAAAAGCGGCTGCCGCGGCGGGGAATCGAACCCGTGACCTCGTGCTCAGCAGCGCAACGCCTTAGCCACTGAGTATGATAACACATCGCAGTGGCTCTAATGACCCGAAACATGCACCCTGCACACATCGCCCGGAGGGCCACGTGTACCACCACGCGGCCCCGAATGTGTGCCTGTAACCGATACACAGCTGCCGCCGAGTTCTCTGCCTGCCGAGCCTACGCGATCGTAGATGACGAGCACCGGTAAAACGGCTTTTGATGGTCAATAACCGCTATACCACCGCCGCAGCAGTCGAAGAATATCGCGCCAGCTGCCGCAACAGCCAAAGACAACTAAGAACACTCCCGCACTCGCAAAAAGCCTGCGGCAGAAATCTTTTAATCTTTTAGGGCCGCATTACTACTACAGTACTCCGTATCGTTCAAGCTCATGTGAACTTTCCCGACATGCAGCTCACGGACCCCCCCGGAAACAATGCAGCACACGCAGCTTCCCGCGAGTCCACACGCCAAGCCATTTCCGACCTTTCCGTCCAGACAACCCAATTACCCTTACAAATCCACACTCCCGCTACCGCTTCAGGTGCCAAATATATACTCCCTCTCACCCTCGCCGCACTTGGGACAAAGCCATCACCTTCCGAAGGCTACAGGCGAACTCATCCCCGCTCTAACCTCACCACAACAAAGTCTACGCTACTCAACACTACATGACCTGCACCTACTGCCCATCTCCTGGCACAAAGGACACCCGCTAGGGGGCCGAGACGTGTATACGCGCTTCAAGCCGGCCCTGTGTTTTTTGTTTGTAAGAGCGGAAGTTCACTTCTTACACCTATGTGGGTGGTACCACATAACTCGGCAAGGTGCAAGGACTCTCCAGACCCCAGCTGTAGAGTTCTTCGACGATCGGATGCCCAAACATCGCTCCACAAAGACTGTGCCACGTTTCCCAGTGAGCTAGGCCTAACCAGGCTTAGCACGCCACCGACCCACCCTGACGCCGGCACCGGTGGCCCGCGAGCTGCGGTTCGTCGCAACTGCTAGGTAATCCCGATGGAAAGTATCGTCGAAGGCGAAGACATCGACCCTGCGGAGGTCGCCCGCCCGCCCAGGTTGGGCCGAAAGCAACAAGCTATCAAGGCAGCGGAACAAGCTTCCTTTCAGGCAAGTGGAAAACGTCACACCAATAATCCCCTACGCAAGAGTGCACGTCGCACTGCAAAGCGCAAGCCTCCGGCTGAGCCTCTACCCGAAGTTGATATTAAGATACTCCTGCGCCCCCATGGTGGCCTGGCACTCACGGCCATACTGTTCATAAAAAAAAGCGGGTCTTGATCCTTACAACGCCGACCAGGTCCGTATTCAAGCTACATCGCATTTCAACGTCGTTAGCACAACCTCGGAAGCTCGCGCTTGACAATTTAAAAAAATCACTTCTCTTGTGCTGAAAGGCCATGAATACGAAATCTCCACGCATGGGTTGGCCCCAGCAAATACTGTGACGTGAGTGATTTTTAGCTTCCCGAGGATGACGCACCAGAACAAGTCCTCAACAGAGTTTGTCAATACAACCCTGGCCTCCGAATACTGGACGCCAGGCGGCTCAATTCCTCTAATATTTCACAAATACTTTTTGATGGAACCATAGTTTTCTTTTGGATCCGATACCGGGCTGCATCCTATCGTTGTAAGCCTTTCCGTAGGCTAGCTCTCCATACCACCTGGTATGCGGGTGCTAGCCATTGCTGTCTTTGTGACCCATCCCAATCCCGACCTATGATCAGTGGGTAGAGAGGCTTTGACTTTGTGGCGCAATGAGAACCCGTCGCTGGAGGCCGGGTTGCCAGCTGCAGGAGTATGGCATCCATGGAAAAGGACGGTCTCCACAAGGCTGGGACTCCTGGTATGTTGACCAAATGCTAGTTTTTGAAAACGGTATTCTACAAGCTCTCCACTAAAGCGGCGTCCATCGGGGTTTTGCAAAACAGGCTGTTTCTGGGGCTGCTACGACTTCTCTTGCGTAACCTAAGGTAACTTAACCTAACGACCAGATGGAAATGGGTTAAGCTCCCGAAATATAAGCTAAAGCATGGAAATTATAACAAAAAGTAAGGGGCACGAAATAAAGGAGGCAAGAGGCGCCCTCGAATCACGTACCATGGCATGAGAAGGCTAAGCAGAAACCGGCCCTGAAAACCATTCTTTTAAAGACGATAGTCTTTCTGGGGCTACTTATACACAGACATTTTTCTCTGTATGTCTATTTGTCTGTCTGTCTGTGACTCGATTTAGTTACCCACCAATGTGACGCAGAATCTGCCCAATAGTCTGATATACCCCCAGCCAAATCTAAACGTGTAAGTCCACTGTCAATGCTCATACTTGCCAATATTGTTGTACAAGAACGAAACATTACGCAAATGTAAGGCAGAAAATCAAGACATAAGTGACGTTCACATTGTTCCTTTGTTTAAAAATTCACGAATGCTTGGTTTCAGCGACAGCAAATGAAGTACTACATATGCTGCAGAAAACCATCGTCTGGTGTTGCCCGCGCTCCTGGCGGCGTTTCAGAAATCCAACGGCAACAGCAACGAAAGGTTCTAGCAGATAGGTTTTTTTTTTTTTTTAATTCGAAAGTTTGCCCTGCGGCATAATAGATGTATGTAGGCGCTTACAGAAACACGAACAAGTTAGTTTCGTGTATAAAGTTCAGGAGTTGTCGGTGACACGGTCCATGCACCCACCGTTGCAGGTCAGGAGGGCGGCCAGGGTGGAGACCGGTTGCACGAAGGTGCCGCAGGCGAACTTGATGCAATCCCGGGCAGGCCCAGAGCAGGTGCTGCACATTCACGTCCCCAATGGCAGTGGTGCAGAATGGACAGGTGGATCCGTATGGGCCGCGGTATTCCGATGGCCAGGAGGCAGTCACGGACGGCGTAAGGGCCACCCCAACGCGTAATCTCCGCAGCGCAACCTCCTCTCGGCGAGTTAAGTCGCCAGGGAGGTTTGAACCACACGGTGGTATGAGTGCTCGTGTGGTGCGCCGAAGATTTTCCTTTTGTCGTTCCAGGTGCCCGCGAGCGTCTTCGGGGAAAGGTAGTAGTGGCCGCATGACTGTGCTCGGGCGGCTAGCTGAGTCTGCCTCCGTATTGCCAGGCACAGATGAGCGGGGCACCCATTCGATGCGTATCCGCAGCGCCGTGCTTCTTGCCAAGCGATGAATGGCATCGGAAAAGGATGTCGATTGTGCCACGCGACGAATGTCATGTATGGCTTGCGTAGAGTCAGTCCGGATGATTAGTCGTGAGTACGGCCCCGCCCTGACAAAAGGTAGTAATGAGACCAGTCCATCGTGTATTGCAGCTAGTTCAGTAAGATACACGGGTGGCAGTGGATTGGCGGCATATGAACAGGTTTGGTCAACCTCCGGTAGCTGGGGACACACCAGTGCGGTGTGTACCATGCCATTTTTAGCGCTGGCATCTACATACGCAATGATTGCGTCGGTGTCTGTACAATGAAGACCAGAGACCTGTGCCGTGGCCTTGCGAGGGACTGGGCGACGGAGACGACCGATGGATTTGTTTTCTGTCAGCTGTACTCGCTGCCATGGAGGGAGTTCCGACCCTTTCACAGCTGTATCTGCTACAACAAAGCCCATGTAATGGGCTAGTGCAGCAGCTGCACCGATGTTCGAGAGCTTACAGGTGCGGGCAGAACGGCGTTGTTGTACCAGCTCATCTATAGTGTTGAGCTGGGCCTCGGCCTGTAGAGTTGGAACCGGGGTCATTCGGGGCAGACCAGTAACAGCCCGCATGGCATCTCGGTTAATTGCTTCGAGGCGATCCCAGTCCCTCATCGTGAGATGGTGGAACTGGGCCTGATACACGAGTCGGGGTTGTAAAATAGACTGCACAAGGAGGCGAGCAATTCTAGTTCGCGATCCGCCAGCCTTCGTTGCTATTCTGCGTATCAGGTGGATTGTGCGTGCAGCACTCTCCTTTGCCCCCTTCACCCATGGAGCCACAGATCCTGACGAGGCAACGTCGAGGCCAAGCACCCGTAGACTTAAAACTTCTTGTAGTGGTTGCTGACCAATAAACAACCGGACAGGTCGGTTTCCAAGTCGGCGGCGCCCGTTGTTATTAGCCACTGACATATATGCCGTTTTTTCTTTTGAAAGTTCAAGCCCTACCTTGGCGCACCAGGAATTGGTTGTGTCCAACGCCATTTGTAGTGCTCTTTCTTGTACATCGATTTCAGGGTGCACAGACCATACAGTAATGTCATCGGCGTACATTATGTACTTTGCGTCCGGAATTCCCGCCAACTGCCAGGCTAAGGGAAGCAATGCGATATTAAATAATATTGGCGCCAGCACTGAGCCCTGTGGAACCCCTCGATACGAGGTGAAATGGCCTGTAGCTTTCCCGGCCAAGCGAACAGAGAAGGTGCGGTTCCGAAAAAAGGCGTTCACAAATGTGCATACACGACTTGGAAGTTTGAGCCACTCAAGGATCGCAACAATGGCTTCGCGGCTGACGTTGTCGTATGCTTTCGTGATATCCATCGCCAGGACCGTTCGAATCCGACGAGAGCGACCTCCTATAAGGACCATAGAGGAGAAATGCTCGAGTCCATCTTCAACACCCAATTGTGGCCTGAATCCAATTTGACCAGGGTGGTACCACGAATATCGCTCCAGCCACCACGAAAGGCGTGTCGCTAGCATGCGTTCCATCAGCTTGCATATCGTCGATGTAAGAGATATTGGCCGAAGGTTAGAAATTTGGTCTGGGGTCTTGCCTTGCTTCGGAATTGCAACAATTTCCGCGTGGCACCACGAATCCGGAATGATGGCTGTAGTCCAAGCTGTGTTTATAGCCTCAAGTAATACATCGAGGGTGGTACCTTCAGTGTTCTTGAAGAGCTCGTAAGGAACGCCATCCGGTCCCGGTGCTGTTCTGGGCTTGGCATGGTCGATGGCGGCCAAGAATTCCGCCATTGTGAAAGGAGCTTCAATCCCTGCTATGTCTCCACTCGTAGGCAACGAACCGGCTCCATTCGGCAAGCTGTTTTGCACAGTAAAGGGAGCTGACTGGACGTCAAAAGCGGGGAAGAAGCTACTTGCGGCTGTATAGGCGAAAGTGGACGGGTCTTGCCCAGATGCTAGAAGTGCACTAGCCGCTGGATCTGGAGGGCGTTGACCGCGTTCCATTGCTCGAAATGTTCGCCAGACTGAAGAATTCGACGACGAAGGGCCAAGCGAAGCGCACCAGTCTAGCCAGCGGCCGCGCGTCAGTCGTCGTTCATGTCGACGTGCTGCTGCTGTGAGGCATTGAAGCTTCAGCCGAGCGTCGATTGACGTTGGGTTCCTCACTGAAGCAAGTTCAGCTTGGCGGCGGGCGGCCCACAGACGGCAGAGCTGCAGGTCTGGAGCCGGCCGGGATTCCTCCACCCAGGTAGTGCGGGTTGCTGCATCCAAAGCCGCACGGAGCCTGGGACACGGGTCAGGTAAGGGGCTGGAGACCATCGTAGCTGACGCCGATCGATAGACGTCCCAGTCCACCACCCGACACAGTCTTCGAAGGCGATCCCTACGACCGGGAGAAAGGCCGAGATGAACAGGATTGTGATCGCTGCCCCAACAGTCTGGTTCACACATCCACGTCACTGCGCCGCTTCCTAACCACCAAGCTAAGTCAGGCGAGCGAGGAGTATCGCGTGGACGTTCACACCGACGTGTGGGCACTGAAACGTCATTTAGTAGCACAAACTGGGCGTCCACAAAAGTGTCATACACACATTTACCACGCGCACTGGAGGTGACATAGCCCCATGTAGTGTGGGGCGCGTTGAAATCCCCCGCGACCAAAATTGGGCAGCCGGGATGCCGTTGACGTAGATGTGATACCCAGCCAAGGCTCAGTCTGGCTGCACGGCCACTGTAGGGGCGAGCATAGTACGACACTATGATTACGTCCGTGTGAGGGAGGCGAACGAGTACAGCGACGACCTCTTGCCATAGTGTGCACCATCGCGCCAGGTCGATGCAGGTCTGAGGATAGCTGGAGCGGGCGTAGACGGCTACCTTTCCTGGGGGAACATTAGGCCTTAGACTCCGGCGGTCCAAGATGGATGGAGACGAATACGCCACAAATCCAGAAAGGGAAGGGAGACCATTAGTTTCCTGAAGTAGTAGCGCCCATGCACGTAGCTTCCCGCACAGAAGGCGTTGGCGAAGTTCTCCGATTTTTCCAGTTATGCCCCTGCAGTTCCACTGCAGTATACTCTCAGATGAGCCCGAATTAACAGGTACCATCATTGGCGGAGGTTAGCCATTAAAACCGAGGTGAGAGTCTGGAGTTGTTGCACGACAAAACACAACAATTCACGTGGAGACATGGTGTTCGATGTACACCCTTGATTACCTGGAGGAACAGAGACGTTCGTGGTTTGGGTGTCCGTAAGGCGGGTACTCGCACACCGGCGCTGAAGTATTTCACGTTCCGCTTAAAACGCTCGTGGAGCAAGGCAGCGTTGTTCTACTAACATTGCACTAGGGTGCCTACATTTACGCGCGTCTCCCGCGTACTGCAGCGGTGGCACCGATGCACCCAACGTGGCGCAGTGGAACGTGGTAAATTTAAATTGACATCAGCAAACCTCTACCGCGTTAATTTTGGCAGGAACGAGACGGGAGAAGAACAGCATGAGAGGTGAGCGGGGAAGAGAAGGCAGGCGTTTACTTGGCAGGGGTGCCAGTCAACTATCGTCTTTCGTCAAAATTTGCAAGGGAGGAAGCAGAAACTAGGGCGTTGTTTTATCTCGTCGTTGTTCAATCTGGCGAGTGTCTTATTCTGGCCATGCTGTTTGCTCGCCAGACGAGCTGTCGTCGATGGATGTGGGTAGAATGCCGTCCGGCGGTGCTGTAAGCACTTCCCTATATCGACGTTCATCGGAGTTTTGTAAAAAAAAGATGGCACTACATCGCCCTACATAACGTAAAGCAAGGTAACCTAACCTAAACTAACAAAACATGACCTAACCAATACAGGGCAATCATCTACAACTGCAAAAGCTAACCAAAGCCGCGAAAATTATAATTCAAATTGAACTGTAAGGAGAGAAAAACGAGGCAAGATCTGGTGCCCAACCACCGTCCTTGCATAAACAAGCTGACACAGAACCCCTACACTGCGATGACTTTTTTGTCTTTATTGGCACCCCAAGGACAGGCTCTTTGGACGGTGCTAGTGTACACATCAAGAACGGCTGTAGGGCGTGACGAGCTCGGCCCAGACTTCTGCTGGCGGAAGCAGCATTACCCACCAAGGCAGAAGGGTGACCTCGCCGGCAGTCGTGGACCACATGTCTGTCAACCATGTGACCGTTCGATGGAGTTGGACGGCGCCTTGGCGACTGCCGGTACGCCGGGCATACCTCGCAGTTGTTGAGAGGAGCAGCGGCCAGCTGGCCTCCCTTGTCACCCGCGTAGTCGACGGTGCCTGGCTTCCTCTCGCGCCTCTGCTGCGCCGCCGGGGCTCGGCAGACGGGTGAGGCTCCTGTGCGAGGTCCTCAGTGGCCGCCCGCTTTTCCTTGGACGTCGATGGTGCCTTGTTCATCGCCCGGTCTTTGCTGCACCAGGCAGGCGCAGACGCCGGACGCAACATGGCTGCGGAGGAGAGTGCAGCGAGGTGTTGAGACCCTGCCAACGCCTTGCCGCCCACTGGGCGCGCTGGTCAGCCCTAAGGCCGCCCCTTGCGGGGATGCGCCGTCTATGATGCGACACCAGTCGCTGCCCCGAGTGCTTGCTGTCTATCGCAGAGATCAGCGCCTAGACGGCGATCTCACAAATACCCGCAGAGGAGAGAGCTCAGAAACACGGCACAGAGAAGGCAAACACTCGAGGGACCACACGTGGTCAATGTGGAATGTTGTTTGCGTCCTTAAAGACTTGACGAGGATGTTGAGGGGGAGGGACGATTTGTTGGGAAAAGCATATGGAGAGAGTGACGATTCACTTCTTGAACGCGCCTTACGCGGCCAGCAGCATCGTCATCGCTAGGCTATTCGGTGCTGCCTGAGAAGGAAAGAAGAGGACGAAGTGGGCTTCATGCTAGAACACCGATGCAATCGAGTCGTGAACGCAACCAGGGTTCCCACTGAATCCGTGATTGTCAACTTTGCGGGACGGTCATGCCCTTCGGAAATTAAAGCGTGGCCGCTCCTGTTTCGTGTTGAACCCCTCAAACCTCGACCATTACAGTGCCACAAGTGCTGGCGCTACGGGCACAGTCAGGGCGGCTGCAAGTCAGCGACTCGATGCCGTAGATGCGGGGCTGAGCACGTGGACTCAGATTGCTCTGGAGATCTAAGATGTTGTCTTTGTGGGGACGCTCACCTGGCAGACTCACTCAGATGCGCAGCACGTGCACAGGAAGAGAACATTGTTGAAATTATTGAAAAGCGCAGATGCTCGCGCGGGGAAGCTGTAGTGATTGTCAAAGAACGCACAACTAGCTATGCACGAGTCACCTCTAAACAGACCCCCCTCACTGAGTCAACTCTGACTGCAATGATGAACGTGGCTGCGGAGAAGGCAGTAGCGAAGCATGTGGAGCCGCTGGTGCTAACTTTGTCTCAGTGTTTGGCCCAAATGCAGATATTGACCGCTAAGCTTTCTGAGTTTATACAGACCTTCGCTCTTTCCCCTGCTTCTCCAAACACCCACATTACGGAGGTGAGTTCAGTTATTCCTCCCACTAAAGTCACTTCTCCTTCAGTGCACGGTCGTCAGGAAATGGAATCGTCAAGAGCAAGTCCTTCCTTGAACGCTGGAGTGCCTCTTGAGGCCGAGAGTAATCACCCCGGTACATCTTCTGCCCCCGTGCACGTGCCTGAGGTTCCACTTTCCTCCGACGATAGCTGCTCCGACATGGATCTTGCCCCCGCCACTTCCGCACACAAAAGCAAAAGGACACTTTCTCCCGCTGATGCTAAAACAGTCAAGGGACCTAAATCGAAATCTAAAAAAGGCACAACTCGGACCCTAAAGTCAGGAGACATCTTGAAACAGGCAATCGCTTCGGCAGAGCTCGAGTCGCCATAGGGCGGATCCGAGTCCTGCAGTGGAATTGTCGCTCTGCTTTTTCGGCGTATCCCGATCTTTCCTACCAAATTTCTAAGCTCTCTCCGGATATTATTCTACTTCAGGAAACGTGGCTCTCTCCCTCAAAATCATTTGCTGTGCGTAACTTCCGCTCATTTCGATTAGATCGCCAAGGTAGGGGCGGAGGTTTGCTTATAATATTTTCGGCCGCATTCTGCCACAGGGCATCTGTTTCTTTCACGTCATTGACCAGTGAGTGCGAAATCCTTGGAGTCGACCTTTTTCTCCCGAATGCTGCTCCCTTTTCGGTGATTAACGCATACTTTCCATCTGGTGTGACATCTATTAGACCATTGGACGCTGCTTTGGCATCATGCAAACCCCACTGTGTCTTAGCAGGTGACTTTAACTCCCACCACATATCCTGGGGCTCCCGCACAGATGCTTGCGGCCGACGTTTATGGGAGTGGATTGGGGAAAATAACCTGTCATGCCACAACTCTGGAGCGACAACTTGTGTCAGGGGTCAGTCCCGCTCGGCTGTAGACTTAACTCTGTCTACGCCGGGTCTGGTAACGGATTGGGATACGGTCCCCGATGCAACCAACAGTGATCATGTTCCCGTTTTTTTGAAGTTGTATGCTCTGACCGAACTCCAAACCGCCGAGTTCAATCTTTCGTAAACATGACACGGTTTGGAAAAGAATTACGCACTGCTGTTCCTTCACTAACCTACTTTAACGAAGACCGTGTGGCGACGGAGGTCTTAAATTTGATTACCGAAACAGCAGTGCGATCAAAATTCACAGTCTCGTCAGTTAGGGATGGTCCTTGCACTCTTTGGTGGAATGATGAGTGCACACGAGAGTACAGGCGCAGAAATGCCGCATGGAAAAGGTTGATTCGGAATCAGTGCCCTGCTAACTGGGGCAATTTCAAATTTATTCGCGGAATTTTTAAACGCACTATTGCTAAGGCTAAAGAACAATATAAGTCAGACCGGTTTTCTCTTCTATCAGACCCGAGGAGAAAAAGCACCCTGTTCAAATTCTTACGCAGTTGGAAAGTGGCTCCTCCCGATCAGAATGCTGATTCCGTTATCAATTCCCCGGACGAAACTCAAGATTTTCTGAACCGGATCGCTCTAGGATTGCATACGCGTTTTACATGGTGCCACCAATCCTCACAGGATGTGGTCAGGATGACTTCGAGGAAGCCACTATGGAAGATCTCGAGAAGGCATTGCGTCTAGCCCCTGACGCTGCTCCAGGACCTGATAACATCACAGTTCGCATGTTGAAACTTCTCTTCAGCGAATCCCCCGCCTGCCTACTACACGTGGTTAACAACTCTTTACGGCATTCGTGGGTTCCACCTGAGTGGCGGCTGGCTCAGATTGTTCCCCTCCTTAAAAAACAAGGTTTGGGTTCTACAATTGATAATATTAGACCCATCGCTCTCACGTCGAACTTAGCAAAACTGGTTGAAAGAATTTTGCTCACTCGTATAGAAAATATCCTGGAATCCCACAACATCTTAAGTGCCAAACAGATAGGTTTCAGGCCGGGCTGTTCAATTTGGTCTGCCCACATTGATTTGGAGAGCCGCATTCATTTGGCCCGCTCACGAAGAGAAGTGGCCGTCCTGGTTACCCTGGATGTTGCCAAGGCTTACTACAGCGTTGAGTACCGAATTCTTTCCAATTCGCTTAAGCGTCATCCTTTTCCGAAATACATCATCTCATGGATTATCAGTTTTCTGACCAATAGAATTTTTTTTTGTTCACAGCAAGGTCTGTCCTCCCCAGTATTCAGTCAAACCCGCGGTGTTCCTCAGGGCTCTGTTTTGTCTCCAGTGCTTTTTAACGTTCTGATGAGCTCTATTCCAATACACCCTGACGTTCAGCTGTACGTTTACGCTGACGACATCGCTTTCTTTGCGTCAGCCAAAGACATTCACATATTGTACCAATGCCTTCAGACCTATCTATGCGCTCTAGAGGCTTGGCTAGGTGGTCTATACTTGAACTTAAATGTGAACAAATGTGCTCTCCTTGTCTTTCCGGTGGGTGGCCCAGTCTCCATTTCCCTTAATTACCGCCAGCAAACAATTCCCCAGGTCAATTCTCTGAAATACCTAGGAATAATATACGAATACACTTTAAATTGGCGTCCGCACATTGAATATATTGCTTCAAAGGGTGCGCGGTCTTTTTGGCTATTGAGACGCCTTAGCCACAAGAAATTTGGTATGCGCCGTGACGCCTTATTAATGATTTATCGCATGTAGGTACGACCAATGCTTGAATTTGGATGTGTGCTGTTCTCAGGAAGCGCACATTACAAACTTCGGCCGCTGGTAATGCTAGAACGACAAGCTCTCAGACTATGTCTGGGTCTCCCACGTTACGTGCCAATAAACGTTTTGTACATGGAAGCTCGAATTCCCACACTTGTCTCCCGCCTGCACGCCCTCACTGTTGATGCATTCCTAAGAATAATGGCGTCGCCCATATCCAGACCGCAGACTGCCTTTGTAACATGGCCGTCGTTGTTTTTCAGCAGCACATGGCCCAGATTCAAACGCGCACAAGTGATATTGGCACAATCCCTACTAGACCCGTTACGCGTGGCCCTATTATCTGTTACCGTACCTAATCGTCACGTCTCATCCTTAGATGTAGCTTTCGATGAAAGTTTTCCCAAGAATGCTATATTGCTCCCGTCTAATCTCTTATCCGGTATTTTGCAGGATCATCTTACAGGTTTTCCAGGTCATGTCATTATCGGCACTGACGCCTCCGTCCGTAATTAGAAGGCAGGCGTAGGTATTGTTTCTGCCTGTTTAGATTGGTCTTTTTCCCTCCGGCTACCTGATTACACTAGCTCTTTTCATGCAGAATACTTGGCAATTATCTTAGCCCTTCGAAAGTTAGATTCTACTAAACAACATGTAATAGTAATCACCGACTCTCTCTCAGTTTGTACTGCTCTTTCGTCCCCAAAAAGCTGTCCTCTACGTAGAGCCCTCAATTATTTATTGCCTACATCACTACGAGAGCTGCGTTTGGTGTGGGTGCCTGGACACGCTGGCATCTGGATTAACGAATCGGCAGATACGTTGGCGGGACTTGCACTGGACGGCCCAGTGGTGGAAATCTTGCCGCACATACAGTTCCTCACCTCGGCACGTTTTCGCAGATTAGGCCTCCTAAAAAGCATGGCTGAATCTGCGTGCGTAGGTTCAGAGTTCGAGCACCTCCGGTTCTCCTGGAAGTGCCGGATTAGCCAATCACGTAAATGCGAAGTTAGCCTAACTAACTTTCGCTGTGGCGTGCCAAATTTAAATTATTATTTCTACCGCTGTGATCTGGCCCCTTCACCCCTTTGTGCATTTTGCAATGAATTAGAGACTATAGAACATTTTCTCCTCTCCTGCCGACGGTTTGCCTCCATACGAAAAAGATATTTGGCAAACCCTTTTAATCAATTGGCCCACTCAACCACTCTTCCTCTAATATTATCATTCGGAGCGACAGTACTGGGTTTTTGCCGCGGGGATCTTTGCCGCGCTGTACATTCATTCATCTTTGAATCACGCCGTCTACCGTGCTAGCCGCGAATTCAATATGGCGGGCTACTCTTAAAAACATGTCTGCGCCTGTATCCTCTGCCCTCCCGCTCACTGCCTCCCCTTCGCTGCCGAATCTTCTTTTTTTAATTTTCTTACATAATTTCCACGATTGTCCTTCGGCCAATCCTTTCCTTATTCATTCGTGCTGGTTTTGTAGTTGGTGAGCTCTATCTGCTACCGCACCTTATTTTCTGGCAGTTTACTTATTTTCTTTTCACTCCCGCTTACATTCACCTTTTTTCTGTATTTATTCCCTTTTCTTCTTTTAATCCAAATTAGTTTTTCCTATTCTCTCAGTTGGCGCCCGTTTCCTGGCCAATCCCCCTGAGTGGGTACGAGCCATTTTTTTTGGACCAACAACAACAACAACAACCAGTTGACGTGTCTCTTGCTCGAACGTCTCAGCAAGGCGTTCGCTTCCTACGCGGGGTTTTGGCCAGGTTTAGGTGATTTTTCCACCTCTTTCATTTTGTGACCCGTTTGTTTCAGGTGGTGGTAAGGGTGGGCGCTGTTGCGCCGAATGGCGACAAACTCTCCTGGCCGGCGGCCTTCCCCTTGTCGGCCAGTCTTACACCGAAGAGCTCCCTTTGCAGGCTTTCCTCCGCAACGGCGTTATCGACATACCTGTGGCTCTTGTGGCCACGAATGGGGGCGCAATACGGCAGAACAATCGAGGGAAAATGCAGGGTGGCCTTCGTTCTGCTACGGAGCGCTACCAGAAAATCACCAGTGTCGGTCCCTTCGGGAAAGGCGGCGTTGTGATCCGATTGCCTGACCAAGAGTGCGTGCAGGACTTACTGCCGTGTTCAACCTTTGCCTCTTTCCCGGTGAGCCCATTTGTGCCTACCCATCTTGCATGATCAAAGGGCATCATTCGCGGAGTTCACCTAGAAATGTCAGTGTCAGATATTCTGGAGGAGTTCGCTTCGGCTGGTGTCATTGCTGTGCATCGCTGTAGCCGATTGGAGAATGATGTCCGCTATCCGACCGAGTCAGTCATCGCCACCTTCGCTGGTGTGTCTGTCCCTGGGGAGATAAAGGCGTGGCCCCTAATCTTCAAGGTTGAGCCGCTTTCCGCTCGTCCACTACAGTGCCGAAAATGTTGACGATCACAGTGTCGGGGGCTGGAAGTCGTCCGCTCGTTGTTGCGCTTGTGGAGGCGATCACCCCTCGGCTCCATGCCAGACGGATGAGGAAACTTGCTGCCTATGTGGAAACTCACACCGTGCGGATTACTCCAACTGTCCATTTCGATTACAAGAGGTGAAGATCTTCGAGGTAATTGAAAAGCGCCGGTGCACGCGGAGTGAGGCGATGGCTGTAGTTAAGGATAGATCATCAGGCTATGCCTCAGGTGTGGCACGTGGCCCCGCTACTGCGGACGCATCTCTTGTTGATGTGATCACGTCAGCAATCGAAAAAAGCCAATCCAAGATGATGGATCGCTACTTGCATGCTATGGCAGAACTCCTAACAGCTCATACAGCACACATCACAGAATCTGTGTCCGCGTTGTGTGGCGTAGCTGTGCAAACAGATTTCTCTTGTGGTTTCAATACTAAGGCTGTTGGGTCACTCAACCAACAACCTTTGGATGAGGTTGATCCCGCTCAATCATCAAGCCGTTTCAGCCAACCGTCACCATCCACTTCTGCTTCTGCAAACCCTTCGTCTCAGTCCCAATGTGGAGGTACTTCTCTTCCCTCGAAAGTGGTAGCTAGCCTGCCCTCCGATCGCCCTTCCTCGATTGTTCGTGATGCACCCAAAGCCACAACTGGCCTGCCTGTTTCTCGCCCGTCAACTAACATTCGTCCTGCAAACGAGAATAACGTCGAGTCTGAGAACCACCCAGAAGACATGGAGTGTCAATCGGTTGCATATAAAGGAACAGGATTGCCGATTTTGGGTTCCCCTGATTCGTGCCCGAAACAAAAGACAAAGAAAGGTCAAGCCAGTGAAAAAAAAAATTCACAGCATATCCACGGGGTGAATGATGATGAGTGGGCGAAGCTCCTGAGGGGAAATCATCGGTAAAACCGTGACTCTTCAGTGAAAGTTCGCCCACTACATCATAAAGAAAGACGCGAGAAACACTGTGTGTGTATATATACAAATCAACTTTTCGCGACTCCCCGGCCATTTTCCGATGACGTCTCTATGACTTCACAGCTTGGCAGTCGCTGATGCAACCAAGCGTCAAGAAACATGATCGGGCGGTTGTAGCGGGCCCTCTAGTCTCATCCTGGGGTATCATTTGAATTCAAACATCGAGTTAGCACACGGATAGCATTTAGTGCTAGCCTCTATTGCTTCACTGCTTCCCGTGTTACGTCACTGTAGCGACAAATTTGAAAGTTCCCGTTCTCTGACGTTTTGGAGATCCTCTTCGCGCCGCAGCCGTGCCGCTTCGCGTACGGCAGGGTCCTCGCGCCGTTGCCGTGACGCTTGGGCCTCTCGTTCTCGAACGCTGGGATCTTGGCGGCGTCGTCGCGCAGCCAGACGAAACGCTTCGGCCTCCCGCTCTCGTACGGCAGGATCTTGGCGGCGGCGTCGCGCAGCTTCACGGAGCGCTTCTGCCTCGCGGGCTCGCACATCGGGATTCTGTCTGTGAGCACGCGCTGCCGCCGCCTTGCGCGTCATCGGGCGACTCCGAGCGCGCGCCAACAGCGAACGGATTTTATTACAACGCTCCCCGCCATCTAGTAAACAATCCAAGCGCATCTTTTCATCATATACAAGTACCGCCATCTAGTAAACAATCCAAGAACTAAACTAGAGGTAGCCACGCCATCTAGTAAACAATCCAAGAAATAAACTAGAGGTGGCTACATACATGCGTCGAGGATGGACAGACCCACGCCTTAAGGAGCTTCGCCCCTAAAAACAGATGATATTTTGGAGGCAGCTGTTACGACCATCACTTCCCCATAATGTCTCTTCGGATACTTCAATGGAATTGTCGTTCAGTCTTTTCAGCGCTAACAGACCTTCACTATGTTGTCTCTAAAACCCGACCGGATGTTATTGTACTGGAGGAAACTTGGCTGGCTCCTGGTCGCCCATTTAGATTCCAGAATTACCGAACGTTCTTTTTAGACCGTCCAACTAAAGAAGGAGGGTTGCTAACTTTAGTATCCCGTCAATTTTGCCATAAGGCCCATCTTTCATTTCAATTAATCTCCGTGGAATCGGCAATTCTGGCAGTGACGTTCAACCTTCCAGGTTGGGTTGTGTTTTCTGTAGTGAACGCGTACTTTCCGGGTAGAGTAACTTCCACCTCTTAACTCGACGCTGTCGTGTCGGCGTGTGAAAAGCGACTTGTTCTTTGTGGGGATTTCAATTCGCACCACGTATTGTGGGGTTTCCGCACAGATTCCTGTGGCAGGCGTCTTTGCGGCTGGATGCTGGACAACAATTTGTATTGTTTTAACTCTGGAACCTCTGAAACTGCGACATTTTTTCGATGGCAGACCAGTTCTGTTCTTGATTTGACCTTCTCCACCCCGGGAAATATATCTTCATGGTCTACATAGGACCAAGCTACAAGTAGTGATCATATATCAATTGTATATGAGTTTTTATGTCCTTCTAAATCCCCACGAGCACATATAGTTCGGCTTTTGAATTTTCATCGCGTTCAAAAAAAACTAAAGACAGCACTTAACTCTATTCCATCTGGAAACGAGGAACTCCGGGCAGCTCAAGTGTTATCAATCCTTTCTGAATCCGTTGAAAAATCCCACTTTATTGTTTGTTCACAACAAGATGGCGGCTCCAGTTCATGGTGGAATGAGAATGTGCTCGTGCGTATAGTCAGAGAGAAGCGGCTTTGAAGAAAGTTCTCAAAAACCAATGCCCATCCAATTGGACCAGGTACAAGTTTGCAGCTGCCATATTAAAGCGGATTGTTTCTAAAGCAAAAGAAAATTATAACATCGAAAAGTATGCCTCTCTATCAAAGTCCAAAAAAAGACGCATGTTGCAAATGCGCCGGGCGAGTTCGATCGGCAGTCATTAAACTGTAAGCTGCGCGACTTTTTGGTGGCCTTCGCATTAGAGATGATGCATTGAGGGCAGAGAGGGGAAAACGACATCCATCACCAGCTGAGTCAGGCATTGCAGAGTATGAGGCGAAAATATAGTTAGGATCATGAAGGCCTGAGGTGGGATGCGCTGCAGGAAACGTACTTGAGAGGCAGCCATGTTGTCGCTGGAGAAGTAATAGTAGGCCGATCGTAATAGGCCGATCGTGCGAATAGTAGGCCGATCGTGCGAAGTAATAGGCCAATCGGTCGGTGGTTGTTGACATCCTCCGATTCGAGACGGTGCTGCAGTCAACGCGGCTCTGTTGGGGCAGTGTTCAGGATTATCGCCGCCTTAAGGTGGTCATTAGGTGCGATGGGTAGGCGGGGGGCGTAGAACGTCGTGAAGAGAGAGAGAGAGAAATGACTTTATTGAACATTTGCCCGGCGGGAGGAGACGGGTCAGACCACGCAGGGCTTCGCCGTCCCCCCTGTCTATATGGTTAGGCAGACCTCGAAGCACTGGGACCTGGGCCACAGCCTGGGCTACTAGAAGGGTCCCCGTCTCTCTTCCCTCCGCCACTCCGTGGGGCGGCAGAAAGAAGAAGGTGCGGGTCCCCCTTTCGCCTCTGCTGCGCCAGAGCAGCCTCGAGCCGCTGGACTGCCTGCAGTTGCCGCTCGCATTCTGGCGAGCTCATGAGTCCGTAAATGTCCGGGGGGAGGTCCTTAAACGTCCGGGAACACGTGTCGCGCAAGCGCGAGCGTGAGCACATTCTTAGTCTGCATCTGCCGTAGGAGCACCGCTTCTCTTCTCGTCAGTCCCGGGTGGGGTGGCGGGAAGGCACGTCTCCCGTCTCTGTACCATTGGTGCACTTCACCGTTGACGGTCAAGGGCTCCATCTCTGCGTCTGCGTTGTGCTGTTGTTGCCGGTCCGCTGGTGCGGGGCATGGCGGGCAGGGTGGTGCAGTGCGGCACGTTGATAGTTCTCGCGCTGCGGCGTCCGCCTCTTCGTTGCGGTTGCTGTGTCCGTCCGGTAGGTCCACTCCCGTGTGTGCGGGGAACCATCGGATTCTTGTAGTTCTTGTTCGACTCTTCCCTTCGGCGTTCGAGAGGATGCGTGCCGTGTTTCTGCAAACTGCATTCCTGGCGAAGCTTGCGATCGCCGACCTGGAGTCGCTCAGAATCGTGGTCGTTGTCTAGCAGCTCATGGCCAAGGCTATGGCCGCCTCTTCCGCCTGTCGAGCCGTTCTGGCCCTCACGCTGCCGGTATTCAGCAATTCTCCTGTGGTGGCTTTTAGTACCACCGCCACGTACGCGTCGGAGCGTCCGCGGTACTTGGCCGCGTCCACGTACACGGCTACCTCGTCTGCGTTACACGACTTGGCGAGCGCTTGTGCTCGCGCCGTTCGCCGTTCCGCGTTTCTGTCCGGGTGGATGGTGCGCGGGAGCGGCGGTACTTTGTTACTTCGGGCGATTTCGTCTCTTAGTGGGATGATCTCGTCCTCCCGTAGCGATACCAAGGGAGGGTTGATTCCCAGTCTTTGCAGAATTTTTCTGCCAGTCTTTGTGGAGCTCAGGCGCTCGAGCTGTGCCTCCCTTTGTGCTTCGCTCACCTCTTCTAGGGTATTGTGCACTCCCAGTGCTGGAAGCGCTTCGTTATTCGCGCCATTCAGGAGGCCGAGGGCCGACCTGTAGGACTTGCGGTTCGCCGCATTTATCCTATCCTTTTCTTGCTTCTTCCAGCGATGAAACGCGCTGACGTAGGCGACGTGACTCATCACGAAAGCCTGTAACAATCGGAGGAGGCTGGCCTCTCGCATCCCCTGCTTGCGCGTGGAGATCTTCTTGATGAGGCGCGTGGCTACTCCCATTTTCGTGGTCATCCGGTCGATCGTAATTGAGTTGCTCCGGTTCGCTTCGACGTGCATGCCTAGCACCCTTATGCTCTGTACTTTCGGGATGACGGTGCCGTCTCCCGTTCTCAGCACAATGTTCTTTTCGGCCTCTTCTGCGGCCCTCTTGCGATACCGACCCGGCGGGGGCAAGATTAGCAACTCGGATTTCTGCAGGGAGCATCTGAGTCCCGTGCCTCGTAGGCTGGCCTCGATGCAGTCCACCGCCTCCTGTAGCGTTGTTTCAATATGGCCGTCACTGCTGCCGGGTACCCACAGGGCATAGGTCGGCGTACTCACTCGTGAATACACTCATTTGTACTCAAACTCACGAGTGAGTACGATGATGAGTGATCACACACCCAGAAAAAAACAGTGAGTACGATGACGAGTGAGTACAGTGGTAATTCCACTACTCGTGAGTACACTACTCATGAGTACACTACTCATGAGTATGAGTACTCATGAGTACAGTATTCATGAGTATGAGTACTCACGAGTTTGAGTAATATTGAGTATGAGTACTCATGAGTACACAGTACTCATGAGTACACAGTACTCATGAGTACACTGTACTCATGAGTATACAGTACTCATGAGTATACAGTACTCATGAGTATACAGTACTCATGAGTACACAGCACTCATGAATACTGTGTACTCATGAATACTGTGTATTCATGAGTATATGCACTCCTGAGTACAGTAGTGCAAACAAGTTTTATCACGAGCTCGAGTCCGGACGCGCGTGTACGAGTCGCAAACATTTAGCGGTGCCGCTGTGCAGCTTAACTGTCAAGGATGGTAAAATTAGACAACGAAAACTGCACCTCCCTCCTTTCCCGGTCCCTGTTTTTTCGGTGGTCACTCGCAAACGGGTCACAGTGAAGAGGGAAAAAGGTGTGGGTGAGGCGGGAAACGCGGCCGCAGTTGCTCTTCTCTGATGGGACTTGTTGACTGCCGCAGTTATTTTTGTTGACGCGGCCTGTGAACGCGTGGCGGCTTCATTGCGCTTGCTCCCTTCCAATTGTTTTAGGGGAGAGGCGGTGGAGGCTGCTAACAACGCACGAACTAGGCGCACTGAAGTCCCTCTTTTTAGGTCTTCAGAAGTTTCCGTAGACGCATGTCACGCTCTGTAGTCGTTTCGTGAGCCGAACCGCTCATTTCAACAGTCGCAGTTAATTTACGTAACTCGTGTCAAACCGACTGCGTGGTTTGTAACGTTCGCTGTGCTTATATTCAAGCGACAGTTTGGCTGATGTACGTGCGCCCATGTGGTTTTATTAGGTTCCCGTTTTGAAACATTTTGCTCAGGTTCGCTAGTAATATGGTCTCGTGTAGTGCCATTTCAAGTGAGCATATAGCCCCACCGTGCCCTATGGCGTGCAGGCGCGGCGGTGGAATTTGCCCCAGCAATGGAAATAAAATATCCGAGTACACCTAAGCACGTTTGTGAGTTGTGAATCGGACATCATAATATTCAGTTCAACGCGTGCGGCGCCTTGTTTAGCTCGCATATTTTGTCGAAGAGCTCTACCATCTTGCCCCTGCAGGAGCGTTTTGCTTTCGAATGGCTTTACTTTCGAGTGGCAACCCGATTCGCCGCTTCTCGTTTATGCCACCGTGTAATGCGGGCGGTGACGATGATGGTGAATTTCGGTGGTTGTTATTCTCCTACCTTCACTACTGTTTACAGGCGGCGCGACCCCCCCTCGCTAGCAACTATACCGCCGAGTTTAAGCTCGCACTGTGAGAGGCCTCGTGAAGGAATTGTTTTGAATTGATGAACGCCAACGCCAGACGCCGGGATTGTCGTAAAACATGTGGATTGCACATAACGACGTCACCGCACTTTTTGATCCATCGCTGTCAGCTTCATACGCGTTGCTCGAGATAACAGCTGCATATTTCCATTGTGCAACCAACCCACCAACACGGCAATACGTCAGTGCAAGCTATCACGCCTCCCAAAAACGCGTCTACAGACTTTGTTCTCGAGTACACAAAGCACGGCAGAGCAGTTCTACATTGCTGTAACGGCTGCCAAGTACCGGCAGCAACTGGGTGCCCTGCGGCCCTCGACTGCGACCGATGCCCTCTCCATGCACCCCCCCCCCCCGGAACACACACACACACACACACACACACACACACAGTTGAGAGTGGGCCATTCTAGCTTAGTCACCACTGTTCGATTCACTTCACTTTATTTCCTTAAAGACCCCACACGGGTCCTTAAGGAAATAAAGTTAAGTGAAGGGGCGCGTTGTACAACATCGATACAAAAGCCACAGGTTTACAATACAGATGCATAGATGTTGCGACGTTGCCCTGCTCAGTCCGCCATCGACGCGGCGCAGAGGAGAGCGATGAAGTTGTCGAGCCGACGGTGATTTTCAGCTGCATTCATATACAATATATACAAAGGTAGCAAAAGCGTTACATGGCTCGCACAAAGGCACTTCTCAACTTAGTGCTTCCGATGAAATGCTGCCGCACAGCCGCTGCTTCAGGGCTGGTTTTATACCCTCGGGGTTCCGCCGCAGCCGCGTGCAGTTCGAATCTTTCCAGTCAGGACTATCACTGGCCGCAGTTTGAATCCGGCGAATGCAGGCGAAGTGATTGTGTCAGCCGAGCCACAAATGGGAAAGGGGAGGCGACTGAGCGGCGCCGTCTCCAGAGTCTACTCGTCGCTGCGTGTCTTTTGCGGGCCGGTCGTCCCAAGCATGATTTGGTGCGGCCATCTCGATGGGAAAAGGAGAGTAGACTCGGCGGCGCCGTGTGCCGCCAGTTGCGGCACGTCTGCCGCGGGCTGGCTGACCGAGGCGCGAATCGGGCCCACCGTCGGCGCGTCGCCAGGTGCAGCAAATTTGTGTCGGGCGCTCTGGTTAACCGCACACACACGCATAGAAAAATTAGTGAGTAAGATCAGACCCGTGTGGGTTTTGCCCTAGCTGTTAACGGAAATAGACACAACGACGCGTAGCGCCCGTCCTGTCCCTTTTTCGTGGCGGGACCTCCCTCTTTGGCTTTTCGCGCGCTAGCTGGTTTTCGTCTTTCTGTTTATCTCTTACTTTGCGGGCTGGCGGCGGTTGCGAGGGGTACGGTTGCGCAATGTTTGCAGAATTCGAAACAGCGGCGGCAGCGTCTCTTTCCAGATGGTTTTAAAGACGATAGTCTTTCTTTGGCCACTTGAGCGCGACAATGTTGGCCTGTCAGTCTGTCTGTCTGTGTCCGCCATAAAGATAATTCATTATTGCAACTTAATATCACGCCCCGCTGTACACATGGGAGCTACTGGGGTCGCCGTTAAGTAGCTTCATGTACATAATGCGCCCTCTCTACAACTGGCCAACTCCCCGCGATTCAACCGCGATTCAGCCCGCGATTCAAAACGCGAGTGCGTACGTCCCGTTTCGCTCTCTCCCGTGTACGTGCCTTCGCGCAGTGGTAAGCCCTACGACAATGCACCGTGTAAGACGTTTTCTTCTCGGGCTTCTCTGTCCTGATCTATATGTAACCTCAGTATTTCTAATTAGTTAAACATTTTATTTTTTTCTGTTTAGCCTTTCATTCGAGCCACGACGTAGCTAAGATGTTGCAGTCAACAGGATCACGAACGGACGAACAACCTGGACGGACCGCACCACGACTACGAGAGTGCAGCACGCAGACATGGGGCACCGACGCACTCCACGCCAGCGGTGGTCGACACAGTGCTGACTTCAACGAAACGCTACGTCCTATGCTCTACGAAGAAACAGCAGTTCGTGAGCGCACTACGATTACGAGGGCTACCCTGCTCTGTCCGTAAGGACGACATCATCTTGCGTCTTCTAGAGGACAACGAAGAACGTCGCCATCTCTCCAAACGAACGAATGTGCCAACGCTACTTCAGGCTGAATCCGACAACAAACGGAAGAGGACCCTGCAAGCGGCGCTGTTTGAGAGCAGAAGGCTGCGCGATGAACGAGAAAGTTTTCTGAGACAACTGGCGAGAGTCGGCCGCACGTTTTCCACGGTGCCTGGACTGTACGAGATCCGGGCACAGGCAGAATGCACGACGGCACGCACATGAACGAGACGACGCATGCAAAATTGTGATTGCGTGCTCACCGGACCTTTCCCAGGTAATCGCGTAATCGCCACGATTACGGAGACGCATCGAAGGTCAGTGCATTTCTGGTGAGATCACGAACACACGTTGTTCTGCTACATCGCCCACGAGCTACAAAGCCCACGCGCAGGTCATTCCAGCAACGAGCAACGAGACGCGCAACGTACGCAGCGCGCACGAGCCAGAAGACACCACGTTCCTGGCACCCGCTCTTCCAGTACAGACGTACACGAACGGAACGCTGAGAGCACGGAACGCAACGGAGCCGGTACGTACATTTTCCGCACGTGCTGTCCCGGCGCGGGTTCACGCAACCAACGACATCGCATCCGGATTGGTGGATATGGCCACGACAAGCGAGCAAGACGCACGGCGCCCGAAATGCACCATACGTGGCGAACGACCGCACCCCAATTATAGGGGAGTTTCCTAGATAAAACGAGACGCACAGCGCACGAAACGCACCAGAAGTGACGAACGACATCCACCTTGAACCAGTGGAGCTGACCACGGAGAACGAAATGCACAACGCACGGAACGCCACCAAGCCAGCACACACGGAGGAAACTGCTGTTCGCGACATCCTCCGCTCCCACTGCAGGTGCTATCCGGACTTGGCCAGCGAATGTTACAACCGCAGAAATCACCTGGCCACAAGCAACAAAAGACTCAGCGCACGCGGTTCAACCCTACCGGAAAGTACGAGCTCTCCGACACCCGCTGCTCCCTCCCGAGTCCAGCGGACGAACGACATGACACTCGTGCAAGTAGGTCCGTCAACGAGCAACGACGCGGCCAGCGCATGCGGCATGTCCGAGCAAGAATTAACAAGATCACCAGCACCCGTGCTCCGATCGAGACTCACACTACAAACACCATTTCGTACAAGAGGACGCAACCGCGAGCAAGCGGACTCGCGATAAACGGAGCCTGCTTGTATGGGAGAGATAGCGATTATATCATTCTTGAAACAACGGGCAAAAGACGAGGTCTTGAGCGACGACACGGACACGGCAAGAACGGCAACGAATGAACCCGATCCAGACGAAGCATCGAATGCCCTGACGATGAAGTCACGCTTGCGACGCCGAGGAATGTGGGACCGAACGGACGGCACGAACTACGCCCGCTTCCCCACCACAACGGTTTCACTTCCGAAACAACCACGGCGACTGCGAGCACGGAGCCGCAACGACTTTAACCGATCAGCCATGCCACCATACGAAAACACCCCACTACCACACACTAAACGAAAAGCCAAACGGCTCCCGCACCATACGCAACGCACGCGTCAATTCAAGCAACGTCCTCAACGCGCCGACTTATGCCATCCCTACACAGCGCAGCTGGCCACCGGACAAACCAGACGGACGTCTACGCCCCCACATGCATCAAGCACACGACGAGCTACACGAACAGAATCGCCGACGGAAGCGGCGCAACCAACGCAACGCCGTAAACACTGTCAAGTTCAGGTCTGACGAAGTGAATCCCACGGCACACACACAATAAAATCAAGCAGATTTGAAATTCACCGAAACTCAACGAGACGAACACCCTCTTAACGAAGTTTCTAGTATCTGGAACAACAAAAAACAAACGCCAGCATCGAGCATCTGTGAACAAGCGGACAGTGATCTGGATACGAACGGACGTCAATCTACGCGAACGCTTCATTGTGCCTGGGGGCAGGCGCATTTCGGATTCAGAGCATGATTAGGATACGTATCAGCGTGCCCGGAAACGAAAACGGACGACAAAAGCTGCCACCCGAAGACACGCAGAAAAACGCAGTTTACGGCCACGGCCGCACCGACAAGCCCCGAGCTCCCCTGAGCCTGACCCGGCCTGAGAACAAGACGAGACGCCAGGCGCAACGCGAGTGCTTACGTTCCGTTTCGCTTTCTCAACAGTGTACTTGCCTTCGCACAGTATGTCGCCCAACGACAGTGCACCGTGTCAGACGTTTTCTTCCTCTGTCCTGATTTATATGTAACCTGTGTTTTTCTAATCAATTAAACAATTTATTTTTTCTACTTAGTCTTTCATTCGAGCTACGACCTAGCTAACAGTGCAGATAAGTTGTTTATTCGTGAGTAATACAAATTGAGTATACTCATGAGTACTGATTGAGTACTCATGAGTACAGAATGAGTAGTACTCATGAGTGCAGAATGAGTAGTACTCGTGAGTGCAGAATGAGTAGTACTCATGAGTAGTACTCATGAGCAGTAGTACTCATTGAGTACTCATGAGTACAGAGTGAGTACTCATGAGTACAGATTCAGTACTCATGAGTACAGATTGAGTACGAATACTCGTGAGGACAAATGAGTTTGAGTACAAGTGAGTACGATTACAAATGAGTATTTGATGAGTGAGTACGAATGATTTTGTGAACAGACGAACTTGTTGAGTCTGAGTTTGATTGAGTACAGCGTAAATAAAAAAAATGTGATTGAGTTTGAGTGAGTTCTTTCTGTTTTGCCGACCTATGCCACAGGGTAATGTCGTCCGTGTATATTGTGTATTTCACGTGAGAAAGCTCGTCTAGCCTTCCGGCGACCCCGATCATCACCAGGTTGAATAGTAAAGGTGAAATGACCGAGCCCTGCGGGGTACCCATGCTGCCGAGCTCTCTCTCTTCCAGTTGCGCCTCTCCAATCTGAAGCCGGACGGTGCGCTGCGTCAGAAAGTCTCTGATGTAATTGTACGATCGCTCTCCCAGTCCGAGTCGCGAGACCTGGGCTAGGATCGCGGAGTGCTTCACCTTTTCGAAGGCGCTTTGCAGGTCCAGACCGAGGATGGCGCGATTGTCAGCTATGGAGCTGATGGCGACATCCACGACCTCGTGTTGTAGGAGCAACATGGCGTCCTGCGTGCCGAGCCTCTCTCGAAAGCCCAGCATCGAATCGGGATACAGCCCGCTGTCTTCTCGAAACCATTGCCACCTGTTATTGAGCACGTGTTCCAGGAGCTTTCCCACACACGAGGTGAGGGATATAGGCCTCAGGTTCTCGATGCCCGGTGGCTTGTTCGGTTTGGGTATTAATATCGTCCTGGCAGTCTTCCATTGCTTTCGGAGCTTGCCCGACTGCCAGCATTTGTTATAGTACTTGGTGAGGGCCGTTATTGCCTCGTCACTCAGGTTGCGCAGGGCCTTGTTGCTCACTCGGTCCGGACCTGCGGCCGACTTGCAGTTCAGATCTTGGGCCGCCTTGCGCACTTCCCACTCCTCTATGTCTTTGTCGAGGGCGGGGTTCGGTGGACCGTCGTAATTTGCGTGTGCCTCGCTGGGGGTGTCGGGGAGGTAGCGCTCGTTTAGGCGCTTGTACACCTCCTCCTCGCCGAGCTTTTTGGTGGCCGCGTACATTAATTGCGCCAGCCGGTGGTGCTGATAATCCTTGCTTTTGGTCTCGTTCATCAAGTGCCGGAGCAACTTCCACGTACGGCCTTTGTGGAGTTGCCCGTCGGCTTCGTTACAGATTGCGTGCCACTGCTGAGTGCACAGCTGTCTACTGTATTTTTCAATCTCACGGCCAAGCGCGGCGATCCTCTTTCTGAGGTTTCGATTGTGGCTCTGCCGTTTCCACCGTTTTTGCAGGGCCTGTCTCGCCTCGAGCATGTGCGCAAGGCGAGGATCCATTCGGGAGATCTCTTCGTCCGTCTCAACCTCCGTAGTCGCCTGCGAGACGGCCGTGATGAGCCCCTCGGTCCACTTCTCTATTTCGTCGCCTTCGACTTCGCCCAGGTCCGCGTTCCCAAACTGGTGCCAGTCCGTTAGTTTGTGCTTGATTTGTCGTCGACGCCCGATTCCGCCCCCGCTCCCGCTGGTTCGGATCGGTATCTTGACCTCGATGATGTTGTGGTCGCTGCCCAGGTTCTGATCCGTGTTCTTCCAGTGCGCGGTTCTACCGTCCGGCAGATACACGAACGAGAGGTCCGGGTTGGTGTCCCTGACCGTGGACGTGCCGATGCGGGTCGGGCTGGACGGGTCCGTGAGGAGGACGTACCCGGCTTCGGCGGCGTCTTCTAGTAGGTTTCTGCCCTTGGCCGACGTGATCGTGTAGCCAAGCTCTTTGTGTTGGGCATTGAAGTCCCCGCAGATGATGATTACGCTGTCTTGATGAGGAGCCGTGTCGCGCCTTGTGTAGTAGTGACTTGAAGTTTTGTTGGCGATGTTTCGGATTACTGTAGATGTTTACAAGGAGTAGAGTGTCTTTCTTCTGTTTCTTGCCGGTCGTGATCGCCACCTCTGTCGCGCAGTGCTCGATGGAGCTGCCCTTGCGGCCCAGGAAGTGTTCGTGTTTGATGAACGTGATTCCCTTGCGGACGAACGTGCACACACCCTGCGCCGCCTCTTTCCCGCAGGTGCGGGCGCTGGGTGGGCTGGCGTGCGCACGGTAGCCAGGGAGGGACATCGCGTTTTTGTCTTCTGCGTGCGTTTCCTGGACCATGATGATGTCGGGGAGGTCCGATTCACCAAGGCCCCGCAGGTGTTGCTGTAATACTGCTGTTCGGCACCGGAAGCCGTTGGCGTTTCAGTGCCAAATCCTCAAGCTTGTATCGGTGCGGTTGTTACTTGGCATGTTGGTGGTATTGGCTGTATGGTTCCAGTGTTGAAGTGGCTACCGACGACCCCCAGGATGAAGGCCTTCATGTTCTCAGAGTTCATACTTTGCTCGATTTGTTTGCTCAGGTCGGCGAACTGTTTGTCCAGCCTGTCAGCGAACTGCCTGGTGAGCTTGTCCCCGAGCCTTTTCTCGAGCTCCTCCCTGCGTTTCTCCCACCTGTTGAGTCTGTTTTTAATTTGCCGGAGGCGGATATTCAAGCCCGCGTAGCCAGGGGCCCTCGCTTCGCTCGCCTCTTGCGTGGAGATGGACGAGATGGTAGACTCATCGCCATCTTCCTCTTCCATGTCCGGCGCTTCCTCTGCTTCTTCTTCTTGTGGTTCCGCGGCTTCCTCCGCTCTTCGCTTCGCGGGAGTCGGAGAGCACTGCTTGCACTGTTTCTGTTGGGGTATTGGTTGTGGTTGCCGTTGCTGCCGTTGTTGTTGGTTGGTCTCTTTTGGCTTCACTTGATTGGCTTGGGTTAGCCGTTGCTGTTGCTGCTGCTGCTGCTGCTGCTGCTGCTGCTGTTGTGATTGCTGCGGCGTCCGGGATTGGGGCCACGACGTTTTGCCCAGCACGGGGGAGGGTGGGCCGGTCGTGGTCGTTGCTGCTGCTGCTGTCTTCTTTTCTCTTGGTCCCGAGATCAGGAGCTCCTCCAGTTGCTTCGATAGCTTGGCGATCACTTCTTGTTGTTCACGCACCATCTTTCGTAGTTGTTGTATCTCGCTCGTTTCTGAGGTGGCGGTGGAATTTCTGTTGCCGTGCCGCAAGCAGGAGCGGCTCTTGCTTCTTGTAGTCGACTTTGACCTTTGTCGCGCGCCGGCAACGGCAGCGGCGGCTCGGTTAGCGCTGCCGCCAGCTGCAACGGAGGCCCAGGGTGACGTCACGCCATCGTGCGACTTGCTCCTCCGCCTATCACCGCTTGCCACGCGGCTCGTCACTGTTGGGCTCCTGCTTCTGCTGCTCTTCCTACGGCCATTGGTTCCGCGGGGTATGAGTTCCGGGAATTTGTCTCTTCTAGAAATTCTGACCTTTAGCGCCGATGGCGGCGGCTGCTGCGCTGCCACGTTGGCCCTGGCCTCCTCCTCTTCGAGTTCGCACTTCCATTGCCGCTTCTTGACTTGAAACGGCATCTTAAATTTGTTTTTGCAGTTCTTGGTGCCCGTGGCGTGCGGGCCCCCGCATAGTTTGCAGCGTGGCTTGCAAACTTCTTGGTGATTCTGGCCCGGGTTCTGCTTGCCGCAGGCAAAGCAGACTCGGGCGGTCGGTGTCGGGCAGACATCTTTGCGGTGGCCCACCTGGCCGCACGTCTTGCATACTTCTCGGTGTTGGCGGTAAAGGTAGCACCTCACCACCACATTTCCATATTTGATGTAGGACGGTACGTTGTCTCCGTCGAAAAGCACGATCACCGCCTCCGACTTGCCGATGCGGTGGGCGTCCAGCGCTGTCGGGTTGTACTTGTGTACGATGCGGCTGCGTACTTCTTCGGGCGACTCGTCGATCCCAATGTTACTTATAACTCCCTTGGCCGTGTTCTCCGGCGCCGCCCGGTACGCGAACGCCTCGAATATTTGGTTGCCCATTGCGATGGCCCGAACTCGCTCGTAGCGCTTGGCTCGTTCTTCATCCGGTGTACTGACCACCATGATGTTTTGTGTGACGTTGGGGCTCGTCATGTCCTCCGCCGCCGCGCTTATTTCGATACCCGCCGCTCTTATGATGGCGCTCATCAACTCCATTGGCTTGGTCTTCCCGACCATTAGGCCGCCACGTGGCGTGACTACGACTTTGAGTTCGTCTCGGGGAGCAAAGTTGGGCATCGTTGCTGCCTTCGCCATGCTTACGTTGACTTTGCGGGCAAAGTGAGCTCGCGTCGGTTGTTGGTTGCGGGGTTTCGAAGCAAAATCGAGGGCTTGCTTACCGGTGGCCGACAGGGCGAGTTGTTGCTGCTGCGAGAGGGGCCCTTCCGTGCTCGCTTGTGCTCTTCTTCCGCGCTTGGACGTGACGTTGACCCACCCGGCGCGGCTTCCGGATGAGGCGGCGATAGAGGAGTCGTCGTGGTCGAGAGGACACTCGTCTTCGTCTTCTATCTCACCGGGTACTGTGATTGCCGTTCTCCCCGAGCTCCGATCCAGGCTGGGCTGCGTATCGAATGTTCTTCCTCGGGTTCCATTGTGCTTATATCCATTGCGGACTCCGCAGATCCGTCACCGCCGCCGTCTTCGACTTCGGCACACTTGCCGCCGCCCCCGACGACGACGATGTCGGGGGTAGTGCCGGCGACGACCGCTTACGTGGCCGCCGCTATGATGCGGAGTGGTCGTACTCCTCGTTAGGCTTAGCCGGGCGGCTTCGCCTCACTCGGAAAATTGGTCGTAGAAATCGCAAAAATGGGCGAAATTGCCAAAAAGTAGTATCGCCAGGTAGCTGACGCTAAACCTAACTCGTACGTAATGGTTCGGACGGGCTGAGGTGGGATGATCCTCCGAAAATTGGCATAATCGACGGAGCCGATGTGAGGCACGTCCGCAAACCTCGGCGACCGCAGCGCAATGCCACGGGGCTGACGAGGCAGCGGTGCCGACGGCAGGGCGTTCGTCTGTTGTGGCTATCGCGGAATAGTCGCTTTCCCGTCCACCGCGTATCCCACAACTCCTGCCGCTCGTGCACATAGAACAGAACGTCGTGAACAACCTTAGCAGTTGTAGGCATGAGCGCTCCAATGACATCGTCGAACATTGTCATGTTCGAGGTGACGCGTTGGCGTCAGAATAACGACTCGACGGAAGTGAGCCCATGTTGTTGGTCCAGCGACCAGAATTCTTGGAGTTTCACTGAAAAGACTATAGGATCGCGGTCGAGGGGGCGAAGAAGAAGACACATCAAGGGGGGAAACCGAAACCATGCATGGCGCAAACGTTGAATATCAACCAGCGCAGGCAGCAAGGCTCGTGCTCAAAGCGAGGAGAGAACACGAAGACAGCAGCTGGTAACGAAGGTGCTAAGCCATAGACACGTATCTGTGCCGAAAAAAAAACGAACAGGCTTCGATGGCTGGTGTCCACAAATTTATTTCTACAGGAAATGCTTGGCTAGGGAGGAATGGAAGAAACTCCTTGAAGACCACAAGCTCTCAAAGGAGCACGCCTTTAGCTTACTTCTAAAAAAGCGGTGTACTATGCTACACCTTCACCGAGCAAATGCCCGGTCGGCATAACAACTTGAATATGAGAGCACATTGATTGATTGTAGGGGTTAACGCGCCGACGCAACGCAGGCGATGAGGCGCGCCGTAGTGGAGGGCTCCGGATTAATTTTGACCACCTGGGGATCTTTAACATGCGCCGAAATCTCGTACACACGGGCGTTTTTGCTTTTCGCCTCCATCAGAAAAGCGGCCGCCGTGGTCGGGAATCGAACCCGCGACCTCGTGCTCAGCAGCGCAACGCCTTAGCCACTGAGTATGAGAACACATCGCAGTGGCTCTAATGACCCGAAACATGCACCCTGCATACATCGCCCGCAGGGCCACGTGTACCGCCACGCTGCCCCGAATGTGTGCCTGTAACTGATACACAGCCGCCGCCGAGTTCTCGCCCTGCCGAGCCTACGCGATCGTAGATGACGAGCACCGGTGAAACGGCTTTTGATGGTCAATAACCGCTATACCACCGCCGCAGCGGTCGAAGAATATCGCGCTAGCTGCCGCTACAGCCAAAGACAATTAAGAACACTCCCGCACTCACAAAAAGCCTGTGGCAGAAATCTTTTAGGGCCACATAACTACTACAGTACTCCGTATCGTTCAAGCTCATGTGACATTTCCCGATGTGCAGCTCACCTGGGCAAGCGTCCACGCGGACTCCCCCCCCCTGAAAACGATGCAGCACGCGTAGCGGCCCGCGAGTCCACACACCAAGCCATTTCCGACCTTTCCGTCCAGACAGCCCAATTACCCCTGCAAATTCCCACTCCCGCTACCGCTTGAGGTGCCAGAAATATACTCCCTCTCACCCTCGCCGCACTTGGGAGAAAGCCATCACCCTCCGAAGGCTACAGGCGAACTCATCCCCGCTCTAACCTCACCACAACAAAGTCTACGCTACTCAACACTACATGACCTGTACCTACTGCCCATCTCCTGGCACGAAGGACGCCCGCTAGGGGGCCGAGACGGGTATATGCGCTTCAAGCCGGCCCTGTGTTTTTTGTTTGTAAGAGCGGAAGTTCACTTCCTACACCTATGTGGGTGGTACCACATAACTCGGCAAAGTTCAAGGACTCTCCAGACCCCAGCTGTAGAGTTCTTCGACGATCGGATGCCCAACCATCGCTCCACAAAGACTGTGCCACGTATCCCAGTGAGCTAGGCCTAACCAGGCTTAGCACGCCACCGACCCACACTGACGCCGGCACCGCTGGCCCGCGAGCTGCGGTTCGTCGCAACTGCTAGGTAATCCCGATGGAAAGTATCGTCGAAGGCGAAGACATCGACCCGGCGGAGCTCGCCCGCCCGCCAAGGTTGGGCCGAAAGCAACAAGCTATCAAGGCAGCGGAACAAGCTTCCCTTCAGGCAAGTGGAAGACGCCACACCAATAATCCCCTACGCAATAGTGCACGTCGCACTGCAAAGCGCAAGCCTCCGGCTGAGCTTCTACCCGAAGTTGATATTGAGACAATCCTGCGCCCGCATGTTGGCCTGGCACTCACGGCCATACTGTTAAAAAAAAAGCGGGTCTTGATCCTTACAACGCCGACCAGGTCCGTATTCAAGCTACATCGCATTTCAGCGTCGCTAGCACAACCTCGGAAGCTCACGCTTGATAATTAAAAAAAATTCACAGCATATCCACGGGGTGAATGATGATGAGTGGGCGAAGCTCCTGAGGGGAAATCATCGGTAAAACCGTGACTCTTCAGTGAAAGTTCGCCCACTACATCTGTGTCCGAACGTAACGTCTAGAAAGTCTCCCTTAAACCGCGCATCGGCACCTTGGGGCTGAGCTCGCCTGATGCGTTTTGCAGACGCCTCACGAGCTCTCACTGCATCGGGGTCTGCCTGCCGATACGCGCGCTTTCTCGCCGCTTCCCGTTCTCTGACGTTTTGGAGATCCTCTTCGCGCCGCAGCCGTGCCGCTTCGCGTACGGCAGGGTCCTCGCGCCGTCGCCGTGACGCTTGGGCCTGTCGTTCTCGAACGCTGGGATCTTGGCGGCGTCGTCTCGCAGCCAGACGACACGCTTCGGCCTCCCGCTCTCGTACGGCAGGATCTTGGCGGCGGCGTCGCGCAGCTTCACGGAGCGCTTCTGCCTCGCGGGCTCGCACATCTGCAGCCTTATCCATCGGGCGACTCCGAGCGCGCGCCAACAGCGAACGGATTTTATTACCACGCTCCCCGCCATCTAGTAAACAATCCAAGAACTAAACTAGAGGTAGCCACGCCATCTAGCAAACAATCCAAGAACTAAACTAGAGGTGGCTACATACATACGTCGAGGATGGACAGACCCACGCCTTAAGGAGCTTCGCCCCTAAAAATCACTTCTCTTGTGCTGAAAGGCCATTAATACGAAATCTCCACGCATGGGTTGGCCCCAGCAAACACTGTGACGTGAGTGATTTTTAGCATTCCCGAGGATGACGCACCAGAACAAGTCCTCAGCAGTGTTTGTCAATACAACCCTGGCCTCCGAATACTGGACGCCAGGCGGCTCAATTCCTCTAATATTGCACAAATCCTTTTTGATGGCACCATATTTTCCTTTTGGATCTGATACCGGGCTGCATCCTACCATTGTAAGCCTTTCCGTAGGCTAGCACTCCATACCACCTGGTATGCGGGTGCTAGCCATCGCTGTCTTTGTGACCCATCCCAATCCCGACCTATGATCAGTGGGTAGAGAGGCTTTGATTTTGTGGCGCAACGAGAAGCCGTCGCTGGAGGCCGGGTTGCCAGCTGCAGGAGTATGGCATCCATGGAAAAGGACGGTCTCCACAAGGCTGGGACCCCTGTTATGTTGACCAAATGCTAGTTTTAGAAAACGCTGTTCCTCGGTGCTGTTCAGCGTTACTACAAGCTCTCCACTAAAGCGGCGTCCATCGGGGTTTTGTAAAACAGGCTGTCTCTGGGGCTGCTACGACTTCTCTTGCGTAACCTAAGGTAACTTAACCTAACGACTAGAAGGAAATGGTTTAAGCTCCCGAAATATGAGCTAAAGCATGGAAATTATAACAAAAAGTAAGGGGCACGAAATAAAGGAGGCAAGAGGCGCCCTCGAATCACGTACCATGGCATCAGAAGGCTAAGCAGAGACCGGCCCTGAAAACCATTCTTTTAAAGACGATAGTCTTTCTGGGGCTACTTATACACAGACGTTTTGCTCTGTATGTCTTTTTGTCGGTCTCTCTGTCTGTCTGCCTCTCTGTCTGTCTGTGACTCGATTCAGTGAACCTCCAATGTGACGCAGAATCTGCCCAATAGTCTTTCATACCCCCAGCCAAATCTAAACGTGTAAGTCCACGTCAATGCTCATACTTGCCAATATTGTATAAGAACGAAACATTACGCAAATGTAAGGCAGAAAATCAAGACATAAGTGACGTTCACATTGTTCCATTGTTTAAAAATTCATGAATGCTTGGTTTCAGCGACAGCAAATGAGGTACTACATATACTGCGGAAAACCATCGTCTGGTGTTGCCCGCGCTCCTGGCGGCGTTTCAGAAATCCAACGGCAACACCAACGAAAGGTTCCAGCAGATAGGCTTCACGTTCCGCTTAAAACGCTCGTGGAGCAAGGCAGCGTTGTTCTACTAACATTCCACTAGGGTGCCTACATTTACGCGCGTCTCCCGCGTACGGCAGCGGTGGCACCGATGCACCCAACGTGGCGCAGTGGAACGGGGTAAATTTAAATTGACTTCAGCAAACCTCTACCGCGTTCGTTTTGGCAGGAACGAGACGGGAGAAGAACAACATGAGAGGTGAGCGGGGAAGAGAAGGCAGGCGTTTACTTGGCAGGGGTGGCAGTCAACTATCGTCTTTCGTCAAAATTTGCAACGAAGGGAGCAAATACTAGGCCGTTGTTTTATCTCGTCGTTGTTCAATCTGGCGAGTGTCTTATTCTGGCCATGCTTTTTGCTCGCCAGACTTGCTGTCGTCGATGGCTGTGGGTAGAATGCCCTCCGGCGGTGCTATAAGCACTGCCCTATATCGACGTTCATCGGAGTTTTGTAAAAAAAGATGCCGCGTCTGGCACTACATCGCCCTACATAACGTAAAGCAAGTTAACCTAACCTAAACTAACAAAACATGACCTAACGAATACAGGGCAATCATCTACAACTGCAAAAGCTAACCAAAGCCGCGAAAATTATAATTCAAATGAAACTGTAAGGAGAGAAAAACGAGGCAAGATCTGGTGCCCAACCACCGTCCTTGCATAAACAAGCTGAGACAAAACCCCTACAATGCGATGACTTTTTTGTCTTTTTTGGCACCCCAAGGACAGGCTCTTTGGACGGTGCTAGTGTAGTCCGAAATTTTCGAATGTCGGGGCAACCAATACGTCGGGGAGACTGGGGCGGCCAACAACATTGCTCGGGGCGTAACACTGTTCTTCGAATTTTCGTTACGAGGGCTCATTTTGTAGGACTTCAAAAACTTAATGTGTTTCCATCTAACAAGTGAGTCCCCTCACACACGGTCAGGTCTTACAGCTCCATGCGTGCTAGACTGGCAGGAAACCACATCATCCCCTCCTTGACCAATGCACCGACGGCCACGCCTGTTCGCGGTTTATTCCTTTCGTCTTTCAAATACTCGTCATAGTGCGGCGCAGCTCGACTTCGGGGATCGCTAGACTCACAGCAAAACCGCACGAGGCCCCTCGAGCGGCCTTGGTGACTGTGTTGCCAGGCAGCACTGTCACGAAGACTGCTCGAGGGGCCCCGTGCGGTTTATGCACGCGTTAAGGACACTAATTGTACGCGACACGAGAAACACACAAATCGAAGCGAGGCGTTACAGACACTAACAATACGCGATATAAGAAACACACAATACAAAGCGAGGCGTTGGCGACACTAATAATAAGCGATAAATGTACACATCAAGAACGGCTGTAGGGCGTGACGAGCTCGGCCCAGACTTCTGCTGGCGGGAGCAGCATTACCCAACAAGGCAGAAGGGTGACCTCGCCGGCAGTCGTGGACCACATGTCTCTCAACCATGTGACCGTTCGATGCAGTTGGACGGCGCCTTGGCGACTGCCGGTACGCCGGGCATACCTCGCAGTTGTTGAGAGGAGCAGCGGCCAGCTGACCTCCCTGGTCACCCGCGTAGTCGACGGTGCCTGGCTTCCTCTAGCGCCTCTGCTGCGCCGCCGGGGCTCGGCAGGCGGGTGAGGCTCCTGTGCGAGGTCCTCAATGCCCGCCCGCTTTTCCTTGGACGTCGATGGTGCCTTGTTCATCGCCCGGTCTTTGCTGCACCAGGCAGGCGCAGACGTCGGACGCAACATGGCTGCGGAGGAGAGTGCAGCGAGGTCTTGAGACCCTGCCAACGCCTTGCCGCCCACTGGGCGCGCTGGTCAGCCCTAAGGCCGCCCCTTGCGGGGATGCGCCGTCTATGATGCGACACCAGTCGCTGCCCCGAGTGCTTGCTGTCTATCGCAGAGATCAGCGCCGAGACGGCGATGTCACAAATACCCGCAGAGGAGAGAGCTCAGAAACACAGCACGGAGAAGGCAAACGCTCGGGGGACCACACGTGGTCAATGTGGAATGTTGTTTGCGTCCTTAAAGACTTGACGCGGATGTTGAGGAGGAGGGACGATTTGTTGGGAAAAGCGTTGGCCCTGAGGAACGAGGGAGTGATGATTCACTTCTTGAACGCGCCGTACGCGGGCAGCAGCATCGTCATCGCTAGGCTATTTGGTACTGCCTGAAAAGGAACGAAGATGACGAAGTGGGCTACAGGCTAGAACACCAGTTGACGTATCTCTTGCTCGAACGTCTCAGCAAGGCGTTCGCTTCCTACGCGGGGTTTTGGCCAGGTTTAGGTGATTTTTCCACCTCTTTCATTTTGTGACCCGTTTGTTTCAGGTTGTGGTAAGGGTGGGCGCTGTTGCGCCGAATGGCGACAAACTCTCCTGGCCGGCGGCCTTCCCCTTGTCGGCCAGTCTTACACCGAAGAGCTCCCTTTGCAGGCTTTCCTCCGCAACGGCGTTATCGACATACCTGTGGCTCTTGTGGCCACGAATGGGGGCGCAATACGGCACAACAATCCAGGGAAAATGCAGGGTGCCCTTCGTTCTGCTACGGAGCGCTACCAGAAAATCACCAGCGTCGGTCCCTTCGGGAAAGGTGGCGTTGTGATCCGATTGCCTGACCAAGAGTGCGTGCAGGACTTACTGCCGTGTTCAACCTTTGCCTCTTTCCCGGTGAGCCCATTTGTGCCTACCCATCTTGCATGCTCGAAGGGCATCCTTCGCGGAGTTCACCTAGAAATGTCAGTGTCAGATATTCTGGAGGAGTTCGCTTCGGCTGGTGTCATTGCTGTGCATCGCTGTAGCCGAATGGAGAATGATGTCCGCTATCCGACCGAGTCAGTCATCGCCACCTTCGCTGGTGTGTCTGTCCCTGGGGAGATAAAGGCGTGGCCCCTAATCTTCAAGGTTGAGCCGCTTACCGCTCGTCAACTACAGTGCCGAAAATGTTGGCGATTCGGTCACAGTGTCGGGGGCTGGAAATCGTCCGCTCGTTGTTGCGCTTGTGGAGTGTGAGTGTGCTTGGACCTGCCAGCGGAGTGTGAGAGTGCTTGGACATTTTACGACAAACGAAACAAGTGTAAGCAAACGCTTAACTGTTCGTATTGAATGCAACACGGCCATAACACGACATGAATATTCTCTTACCTGAGTACGTTTCATAAAGAAAGCGTTGAAGCCCCGTGGCACTTCTTTCGTGCAATCGCAGAGAACGCCCTGAGCCGTATGCCCGGGTTTGACGGATACATTTTATTCCACTTCAAAACAATCATGAGATGTGTTTTGAACGAACACAACGTCACAACATGCGTTGCAAGTCGGAACCGCGATTCACAGACGATGGGTTGCCTCCTCCTGCCCGTCGTAAATTCGGCACTCACCTCGCGCGCGGTTGCGGGGACGAACAACAAGTCACTTAACTCTGGCGCGCAAGCCGAGATGGCGTTTAGCCACGCACACTGCACATACCCCATGAGAGGTTGAGTCGTACGTCGCTCGAGAAAGATAATCCAGACCATGGGAAGCACTATCCACCCGCAGAAGCACAACGTCGCATTTCATCGCGAAACAAAGGCGTCCACAACACACAAACCATCGCCTCCTGTAATGTCAAACGCATCTCACACTTCCCAATGGGAGTGAGTGGTACGCCTGCAGTGCCCACATGTCGCGAGGTGGGGCCCCGAGCTGAACCGGGATCACGCAACCGTAACTGACTTCTGGGGCGGTTTGTGCTTGTTTCCAAGGCTACCGATGTTTGAGATTGTCAAAGAAATGGCGCTCGCTCCAGCGCTAGAAAGCTCAGAGCCGCGCCGGAGCATGTTTTGCCAACGTTGCCACTCTCCACCACGCGTCGCCCACAGCTGAACTGGTCACATGATTGAAGCGTTTTGTGCACGGGTTCTGTATCGGTTTAAAATGCCTTTTTCACATGCCGCCGGCAGGAATTACCACCACCGCAAAATAAGACCCGGCACCAGCGGGACCACATCTGTTACGGCGCTTTTTGGATAAACAGTGCGCGGTGCATGAGGGGCATGAGGGACCGAGCGCACGATCGCCCCCGAGCGGCTGCGAGTTCGCCGCCGATTAAAAGTCACGTGCTGCCCTGCAGCAACGCACACCGCGAAAGGGCAAGGCCAGGCCGCCGCACAAATGCGGCCAGATTTTTCGTTAAATTTTCCAGCCTTGAGCGGAGTGAGGGATTCAAGGTGTCAACAAAGCTTGCCCGTAGCTGACGGTAGTATGAGCAGCGCGATAGCGGAAGTACGTCACCGCCGAGATGCGCAGCATCACGGGAGTGAAGGCTAAGCGCGCCGTCAACAGCGGAGAGTAAGTTGAAAGGAGGAGGAAACGCGGCGCGACGATAATGCGCGGTTTTTGATTTACGATTTCTCAGCTAATACTCATCGCTTTACCAAAATTCTTGCGGGAGGAGATTGCTAATACATTGTCTTATTTGGTTACATGTACATCCATGCATCGGCGGAAGGGTTTTCAGGACCCCTTTAAGCGAACCACGTGGACGACTTCGGGCCGCGTACGTCGTCGTGATGTGCCGGAGTCACCATCGGGGATCACTTCGTAGGTAAGTTGGCCAACACGTCACAGAATCTGGTAGGGTCCGAAATACAGTCGCAGAAGTTTCTCGCTCAGTCCGCGTCGTCGGATGGGAGTCCAAACCCACACACGATCCCCTGGTTGGTACTCGGCGTCTCGGCGTCGGAGGTTGTAGCGGCCGGCATCCACCAGCTGGTTGTCCCTTATACGAACTCGAGCGGGCTGGCGGGCCTCCTCCGCACGTTGAAGGTATCCTTGAACGTCAGCGTTGAGGTCGTCATTTTCTACATGCGGAAGCACGGCGTCGAGCATCGTAGTCGGTCGTCTTCCGTAGACAAGCTCGAACGGTGTCATCTGCGTAGTTTCCTGCGTCGCTGTATTGTACGCAAACGTGACATACGGGAGGACTTCGTCCCAAGTCTTAAGTTCAACGTCGACGTACATGGACAGCATGACCGCAATTGTCTTGTTCAGACGTTCTGTTAGTCCGTTCGTTTGGGGGTGGTACGCCGTCGTTCTTCGGTGATCCGTGTTGCTGTAGCGTAAGATTCCTTGCATCAGCTCCACGGTAAAGGCCGTTCCGCGGTCCGTGATTAGGACTTCAGGGGCTCCATGTCGCAGCACAACTTGGTTTATAAAGAACTTGGCGACTTCTGGTGCAGTCCCCCGCGGAAGAGCGGCGGTCTCTGCGTAGCGCGTCATGTAGTCTGTCGCTACGACAATCCACTTGTTCTCCGATCGTGACGTCGGGAACGGGCCTAGAAGGTCCATTCCAATCTGTTCAAAGGGCCTCGACGGGACGGTGATCGGTTGTAGAAGTCCGGCGGGTCTTGTCGGCGGCGTTTTTCGTCGCTGGCAGTACCGGAAACTCCGAACGTAGTGGGTGACGTCGGATGTAAAGCGGGGCCAGAAGTACTTCGCCTTAATTTTTGCAATAGTGCGAGCTGTGCCGAGATGTCCGGAAGACGGGTCGTCGTGGGACGCTTCCAAAATTTCGTCACGAAGGTCTGCGGGGATGACAAGTAGATAATTCGTTCTTGTTCCGGGGCTGAAATTCTTCTTCACGAGGACGGAGTTTTTGAGGCTGAATGCTGGTAAGTTACGCTTGAACGCTCTAGGCACGGCGACGTTTCGTCCTTCGAGGTAGTCGATCATTACTCGCAAGTCGGGGTCGGCACGCTGCTGGGCGGCTAGGTCGCTCTCCGTAACAACCCCGAAGAACGCACTGTCTTCATCGGAGTCTTGTGGTGGTGGGTCGACAGGGGCGCGGGACAGGCAGTCGGCGTCGGAGTGTTTCTTGCCGGATTTGTAGACGATTGTAACGTCGAACTCTTGCAGGCGCAAACTCCACCGCCCAAGACGGCCAGAGGGGTCCTTGAAATTGGCGAGCCAACACAGCGCATGGTGGTCTCTTACAACCTTGAACGGTCTGCAATACACATATGGGCGAATTTTGAAATGGCTCATATAATAGCCAGGCACTCTTTTTCGGAGGCAGAGTAGTTTTTCTCCTCCTTCGACAGACCACGGCTGGCATAGGCGATTACGTTTTAGCACCCGCTTTGCTTTTGGACAAGGACGGCACCCAAGCCTATATCCCTGGCATCCGTGTGTATTTCCATTTCGGCGTTTTCGTCGAAATGAGCGAGCACGGGCGGGCTTTGCAGGTGTTTTTGCAGCTCGCAGAATGCCTTTTCTTGGTCGTCTTCCCAGCTGAAAGCGGTGCTATCTTTCGTCAAGCGCGTGAGCGGCTCTGCAATGCGTGCGAAGTTTGCGACGAAGCGCCGGTAGTATGCGCACAGTCCAAGAAATCTGCGCACGCCCTTCTTATCTTTCGGCCTTGGGGAGTTCGCTATGGCTGACGTTTTCGCCGGGTCAGGCAGGACTCCCGCGGCGTTGACGACATGGCCCAAAAACTTCAGTTCCTCGTACGCGAAGCGGCACTTTTCAGGGTTCAGCGTTAACCCCGACGTACGGATGGCCTCGAGTACAGACTGCAACCTTGCGAGGTGTTCGTCGAATGTCCGGGAGAATACCGTCGTCGAGGTATACGAGGCAGGTGTGCCACTTCAGGTCAGCTAACACAGTGTCCATGACTCTTTGGAACGTTGCTGGTGCCGTGCATAGCCCAAACGGCATTACCTTGAACTCGTATGGGCCGTCCGGGGTTATGAATGCAGTCTTCTCTCGATCTCTCTCGTCCATTTCAATTTGCAGTAGCCGGTCTTCAGGTCCATCGATGAGAAGTAACTCGCATGGCAGAGGTGGTCGAAGGCGTCGTCGATTCGTGGCAGGGGGTACACGTCCTTTTTGGTGATCTTGTTCAATCGCCGGTAGTCAACGGAGAACCTCAGTGTGCCGTCTTTTTTCTTCACGAGTACGACCGGCGCAGCCCACGGACTTTTCGATGGCTGTGTAATGTCGTCGTTGAGCATGTCGTCGACTTGAGTCCGGATGGCTTCGCGCTCGTGGGATGAGACGCGGTACGGTGACTGTCGGGTAGGTCGGGCTCCATCCTCGGTTATTATCCGGTGCTTCGCGAGAGGTGTTTGACGTAACTTTGAGTTCGACAAAAAACACTCGCTGTAGCGACGCAGCAAAGCCAATAACTTGTTCCTTTCTTCTTGCGGTAGCGCCGGATTGACGTCGAAGGGGTGCGGAAGCTGGAAGGTATCGTCGGGTGCGCGTTCAAAGTCGGCGACTGCTATCACGCCACTTGCTTGTTGCGTTTCTTCGACGAATCCAAACCAGCGCCCTTGTTTAAATGCTGGTACTCCTCGGTGAAATTGGTGACCAAAACGTGGGATTTTCGCTGCTTAAACCGCACAATGCCTCTTGCGACAGACACACCGCGGTCAAGAAGCAACCTTCGGTCACTCTCCACGATAGCGTCGACGTCGGGAGCAGCACCTTCACAGTAGACGGTGATCATCAAGCTTGAGCGGGGTGGCAGGGTGACGTGATCATCGGCGATCCTTACAGCTGCACGGTGTTCGGGGTTCGATTCCGGCGTCATGGAGTGATCGGAGGAAAAAGTTATCGACTTCGTCTGCAGATCGATTATTGCGCCGTTGTCCGTCAAAAAGTCCATTCCGAGAAATACGTCGCGGGAGCAGTTGGGCAAAACGACGAACACCGCAGGGTACGTCGTGCCGTCTGTGGTGACGCGCGATGTGCACGTTCCACTTGGCGTCACGAGGTGGCCTCCTTCTGTGCGTATGTGCGGACCGTCCCATCATGTCATAACCTTCTTCAGCTTAGACGCAAATGGTCCGCTCATTACGGAGTAGTCGGCTCCCGTATCTACGAGGGCGACTACATCAAATCCGTCGATGGACACCTTGACGTCGGATGCCGCCTTCCTCGAGTTCCGGGTGCGTCGGGGTGTCGCATCTCGGCTTGTGCGTGTTGACGGTCGGGTACTGTGCGTCGTCGTTGTCATCGTCTTCTCAGCGGACGTCTCGGTCCGGTCGGGTACGCGTCGCGGGGTATAGCTGTCGTCGTGTACGGGAGTCTCGTCAGGTCTGGGTCGGGTCGTCGGGATGAGGGCATGTTGTGAGTCACTGTCTTCCGCGAGTCATTGCGTCGTTGGAGGGTTTTCATTTTTCCGCGATCGTGCAACTTTACCTCCAGAAGTTGCTGCTTTTAGTTTCCCCCGCGTGGGCTGGGGGACCTTCCACGGGCGAAGTCAGCATTGCTACGGCGGTTCGGCGATTGGTACGGGTAGGGCGATGGCGAGCGGTTGAAACGGGATGGGCCATGGCTGGTTTCAGATAGATACTCGTCGATCTCATGTGGTCGTTGGCCAGGGAGAGGGCGAGGTGCGTCGACGGAGAAACCACGCAGTCCGAGTCTCTTGTATGGGCAGCGGCGGTAGATGTGGTCGGCCTCTCCGCAGTGGTAGCACAGAGGACGATTATCGGGAGTTCGCCCTACGTCCGTCTTCCTCGGCGTCTGGTTTCGGGCTACCAGGGGTCGGGCTGGTGACAGTGGGCGGCGGTACGGCGGGGCCTCTTGACGGCGTGTTGGGGCAGGGTGGGGTCGACGAACAGCCGCAGAGTAGGTCATACCCTCGGGATCGCGGGGTGCTTCTGACGGCACAGAAGTTCCCAAAGCCTGCTGTACTTCTTCCCGGATCACGCCGGTCAGTGAAGTGACTTGAGGTTGTGGTGTCGTCATCGGGGAAAGATTCCGCAGCTCCTCCCTTACCACTGCGCGGATAGTGTCGCGAAGTGAGTCGGAGTTAATAGCGCTGGCACCAATCGTCTCCGAAACCAGCGCATTGATTGGGCGGTCGTACTGCCTCGTTCGGATTTCGAGCGTCTTCTCCATCGCGGCGGCTTCAGACGCGAATTCGGACACGGTCTTGGGGGGCTTGCGAACAAGGCACGCGAAGAGCTCTTGCTTCACACCTCGCATCAGAAACCGTAGTTTCTTTTCCTCCGTCAATCCTGGGTCCGCACGGCAGAAAAGTCGCTTCATTTCCTCGACGAAGATTACGACTCCTGCGTTCGGGTGTTGCGTTCGAGTTTCCAGTAAAATCACAGCTCGTTTTTTTCTCACCACGGTCGTGAAGGTCTTAAGGAACTCGCTTTTGAATTGCGTCCAGTCGGTCAAGGCGCTCTCGTGGTTTTCAAACCAAGTTCGAGCTGCATCCTCCAAGTAAAAGAAAACATGCCGGCAGGTTTCTTCATCGTCCCACCTGTTGAAGATCCGCACGCGCTCCAGCTTCTCCAACCATTCCTCTGGGTTTTCAGCGGGGGCTCCCCGGAACGATGGCGGTTCCCGGGGCTGCTGCAGCATGATTGGCGATGTTGTTTCTTGTACCATGGTGTTGGTTGCAGCGTTCCTTCTCTTGGGCCCTTCTGGCATCAAACCGAACTCGGGTGGTAAATCTTGCAGGTGGAGGCTGGCTCTTGTTGGACTGGCTTGGCGGCTTCCCGAGGTTGTAGTGGGCATGAAGGGTGCGTACCCCGCACCTCCACGAGATGTCACGAAGCCAAGGACGACGCAGTTGTCTTCCAGGAGAAACAAGTTTATTGGAGCGAACTTGTGCTCCCCTAACAACTCAAAAGAATACAGAGGCGGCGAAGCAGCGGTCAACAAAGTGACTTGCGTCAGCGAGCGTCGCAGAATCGAATGCCCCGGCGTCTGCTCTGCAGGCTTTTTATCTGAGAACATTGTAGATGCAAGAAGATTATTCCGGGATGTTCACGTTAGATAGGTCGGAATTCTCTCCCTATCAGAACAGATAACACATGCGGCACAGAAAGAAAGAATGGAACACGCACTTCCCTTGGCACGGAGATAACACAGACCGGCGCAGCCGGGCGGTAAAAGCAAAACACAAATAAACAAACCCAATGCATGGTTCGTGGCAATATATCTTCATGGTCTACATAGGACCAAGCAACAAGTAGTGATCATATCTCAATTGTATATGAGTTTTTATGTCCTTTTAAATCACCGCGAGCACATATAGTTCGGCATTTGAATTTTTATCGCGTTAAAAAAAAACTAAAGACAGCACTTAGCTCTATTCCATCTGGAAACGAGGAACTCCGGGCAGCTCAAGTGTTATCAATCCTTTCTGAATCCGTTGAAAAATCCCACTTTATTGTTTGTTCACAAAAAGATGGCGGCTCCAGTCCATGGTGGAATGAGGAATGTGCTCGTGCGTATAGTCAGAGAGAAGCGGCTTTGAAGAAAGTTCTCAAAAACCAATGCCCATCCAAATGGACCAGTTACAAGTTTGCGGCTGCCATATTCAAGCAGATTGTTTCTAAAGCAAAAGAAAATTATAACACCGAAAAGTCTGCCTCTCTATCGAAATCCAAAAAAAGACGCATGTTGCAAATGCGCCGGGCGAGTTCGATCGGCAGTCATTAAACTGTAAGCTGTGCGACTTTCGGGTGGCCTTCGCATTAGAGATGATGCATTCAGGGCACAGAGGGGAAACCGACATCCATCACCAGCTGAGTCAGGCATTGCAGAGTATGAGGCGAAAATATAATCACTATCATGAAGGCATGAGGTGGGATGCGCTGCAGGGAACGTACTTGAGAGGCAGCCATGTTGTCGCTGGAGGTAAGGCTTGCGTGCGAAGTAATAGGCCGATCGGTCTGTGGTCGTCGAGATCCTCCGATTCGAGACGGTGCTGCAGTCAACGCGGCTCTGTTTGGACAGTGTTCAGGATTATCGCTGCCTTAAGGTGGTCATTAGGTGCGATGGGCAGGCGGGGGGAGTAGAACGACGCGAACAACCTTAGTAGTTGTAGGCATGAGCGCTCCAACGATATCGTCGAACATTGTTATGTTCGAGGTGACTCGTTGGGGTCGGAATAATGACTCGATGGAAGTGAGCCCACGTTGTTGGTCCAGCTACCAGAATTCTTGGAGTTTGAGTGAGGAGGCTTTAGGATCACGGTCGATGGGGCGAAGAAGACGAGACATCAAGAGGGGAATCCGAAACCATGGCGCACACGTTGAATATCAACCAGCGCTGGCAGCGAGGCTCGTGCTCCAAGCGAGGAGAGAAAACGAAGGCAGGAGCTGGTAACGAAGGTGCGAAGCCATAGACACGTATCTGTGCCGAAAAAAAACGAACAGGCTTCGATGGCTGGTGTCCACAAATTTATTTCTATAGGAAATGCTTGGCTTGGGAGGAATGGAAGAAACTCCTTGAAGACCACAAGCTCTCACAGGAGCACGCCTTTAGCTTACTTCTAAAAAAGCGGTGTTATATGCTACACCACCGAGCAAATGCCCGGTCGGCATAACAACTTGAATATGAGAACACATTGATTGATTGTAGGGGTTAACGCGCCGACGCAACGCAGGCGATGAGGCGCGCCGTAGTGGAGGGCTCCGGATTAATTTTGACCACATGGGGATCTTTAACGTGCTCCGAAATCTCGTACACACGGGCATTTTCGCTTTTCGCCTCCATCACAAAAGCGGCTGCCGCGGCCGGGAATCGAACCCGTGACCTCGTGCTCAGCAGCGCAACGCCTTAGCCACTGAGTATGAGAACACATCGCAGTGGCTCTAATGACCCGAAACATGCACCCTGCATACATCGCCTTCAGGGCCACGTGTACCGCCACGCGGCCCCTTATGTGTGCCTGTAACCGATACACAGCCGCCGCTGAGTTCTCTGCCTGCCGAGCCTACGCGATCGTAGATGACGGGCACCGGTAAAACGGCTTTTGATGGTCAATAACCGCCGCAGCGGTCGAAGAATATCGCGCTAGCTGCCGCAACAGCCAAAGACAACTAAGAACACTCCCGCACTCGCAAAAAGCCTGTGGCAGAAATCTTTTAGGGCCACATTACTACTACTACAGTACTCCGTATTGTTCAAGCTGAGTTGAAATTTCCCTATGTGCAGCTCACCTGGGCAAGCATCCACGCGGACTCCCCCCTCCCCCCTGAAAACTGTGCAGCACGTAGCGGCCCGGGAGTCCACGCGCCAAGCCATTTCCGACCTTTCCGTCCAGACAACCCAATTGCCCCTGCAAATCCCCACTCCCGCTACCATTTCAGGTGCCAGAAATATACTCCTTCTCACCCTCGCCGCACTTGGGACAAAGCCATCACCCTCTGAAGGCTACAGGCGAACTTATCCCCGCTCTAACCTCACCACAACAAAGTCTACGCTACTCAACACTACATGACCTGCACCTACTTCCCATCTCCTGGCACGAAGGACGCCCGCTAGGGGGCCGAGACGTGTATATGCGCTTCAAGCCGGCCCTGTGTCTTTTGTTTGTAAGAGCGGAAGTTCACTTCCTACACCTATGTGGGTGGTACCACCTAACTCGGCAAGGTGCAAGGACTCTCCAGACCCCAGCTGTAGAGTTCTTCGACGATCGGATGCCCAAACATCGCTCCACAAAGACTGTGCCACGTTTCCCAGTGAGCTAGGCCTAACCAGGCTTAGCACGCCACCGACCCACCCTGACGCCGGCACCGCTGGCCCGCGAGCTGCGGTTCGTCGCAACTGCTAGGTAATCCCGATGGAAAGTATCGTCGAAGGCGAAGACATCGACCCGGCGGAGCTCGCCCGCCCGCCCAGGTTGGGCCGAAAGCAACAAGCTATCAAGGCAGCGGAACAAGCTTCCCTTCAGGCAAGTGGAAGACGCCACACCAATAATCCCCTACGCAATAGTGCATGTCGCACTGCAAAGCGCAAGCCTCCGGCTGAGCCTCTACCCGAAGTTGATATTAAGATAATCCTGCGCCCGCATGGTGGCCTGGTACTCACGGCCATACTGTTAAAAAAAAGCGGGTCTTGATCCTTACAACGCCGACCAGATCCGTATTCAAGCTGCATCGCATTTCAGCGTCGCTAGCACAACCTCGGAAGCTCGCGCTTGACAATTTAAAAAAATCACTTCTCTTGTGCTGAAAGGCCATGAATACGAAATCTCCACGCATGAGTTGGCCCCAGCAAACACTGTGACGTGAGTGATTTTTAACATTCCCGAGGATGACGCACCAGAACAAGTCCTCAACAGTGTTTGTCAATACAACCCTGGCCTCCAAATACTGGACGCCAGGCGGCTCAATTCCTCTAATATTGCACAAATCCTTTTTGATGGAACCATAGTTTCCTTTTGGATCCGATACCGGGCTGCATCCTACCGTTGTAAGCCTTTCCGTAGACTAGCACTCCATACCACCTGGTAGGCGGGTGCTAGCCATCGCTGTCTTTGTGACCGATCCCAATCCCGACCTATGATCAGTGGGTAGAGAGGCTTTGACTTTGTGGCGCAACGAGAACCCGTCGCTGGAGGCCGGGTGGCCAGTTGCAGGCGCATGGCATCCCTGAAAAAGGGCGGTCTCCACAAGGCTGGGACCCCTGTTATGTTGACAAAATGCTAGTTTTTGAAAACGCTGTTACTCGGTGCTGTTCAGCGTTACTACAAGCTCTCCACTAAAGCGGCGTCCATCGGGGTTTTGCAAAACAGGCTGTCTCTGGGGCTGCCACGACTTCTCTTGCGTAACCTAAGGTAACTTAACCTAACGACCAGAAGGGAATGGTTTAAGCTCCAAAAATATAAGCTAAAGCTTGGAAATTGTAACAAAAAGTAAGGGGCACGAAATAAAGTAGGCAAGAGGCGCCCTCGAATCACGTACCATGGCATCAGAAGGCTAAGCAGAAACCTAGGTTCGGAAGCCCTTACCGGCACTGAAAACCATTCTTTTAAAGACGATAGTCTTTCTGGGGCTACTTATACACAGACGTTTTTCTCTGTATGTCTATTTGTCTGTGTGCCTGTCTGTCTGTCTGTGACTCGATTCAGTGGCCCGCCAATGTGACGCAGAATCTGGCCAATAGTCTTATATATCCCCCGCCAAACCTAAACGTGTAAGTCCACTGTCAATTCACATACTTGCCAATATTGTTGTATAAGAAGGAAACATTACGCAAATGTAAGGCAGAAAATCAAGACATAAGTGACGTTCACATTGTTCCTTTGTTTAAAAATTCACGAATGCTTGGTTTCAGCGACAGCAAATGAGGTACTACATATACTGCAGAAAACCATCGTCTGGTGTTGCCCGCGCTCCTGGCGGCGTTTCAGAAACGCAACGGCAACAGCAACGAAAGGTTCTAGCAGATAGGTTTCACGTTCCGCTTAAAACGCTCGTGGAGCAAGGCAGCGTTGTTCTACTAACATTGCACTAGGGTGCCTACATTTACGCGCGTCTCCCGCGTACGGCAGCGGTGGCACCGATGCACCCAACGTGGCGCCGTGGAACGTAATAAATTTAAATTGACTTCAGCAAACCTCTACTGCGTTCATTTTGGCAGGAACGAGACGGGAGAAGAACAGCATGAGAGGTGAGCGGGGAAGAGAAGGCAGGCGTTTACTTGGCAGGGGTGGCTGTCAACTATCGTCTTTCGTCAAAATTTGCAACGAAGGGAGCACATACTAGGCCGTTGTTTTACCTCGTCGTTGTTCAATCTGGCGAGTGTCTTATTCTGGCCATGCTATTTGCTCGCCAGACGAGCTGTCGTCGATGGCTGTGGGTAGAATGCCCTCCGGCGGTGCTATAAGCACTGCCCTATATCGACGTTCATCGGAGTTTTGTAAAAAAAGATGCCGCGTCTGGCACTACATCGCCCTACATAACGTAAAGCAAGTTAACCTAACCTAAACTAACAAAACATGACCTAACGAATACAGGGCAATCATCTACAACTGCAAAAGCTAACCAAAGCCGCGAAAATTATAATTCAAATGAAACTGTAAGGAGAGAAAAACGAGGCAAGATCTGGTGCCCAACCACCGTCCTTGCATAAACAAGCTGAGACAAAACCCCTACAATGCGATGACTTTTTTGTCTTTTTTGGCACCCCAAGGACAGGCTCTTTGGACGGTGCTAGTGTAGTCCGAAATTTTCGAATGTCGGGGCAACCAATACGTCGGGGAGACTGGGGCGGCCAACAACATTGCTCGGGGCGTAACACTGTTCTTCGAATTTTCGTTACGAGGGCTCATTTTGTAGGACTTCAAAAACTTAATGTGTTTCCATCTAACAAGTGAGTCCCCTCACACACGGTCAGGTTTTACAGCTCCATGCGTGCTAGACTGGCAGGAAACCACATCATCCCCTCCTTGACCAATGCACCGACGGCCACGCCTGTTCGCGGTTTATTCCTTTCGTCTTTCAAATACTCGTCATAGTGCGGCGCAGCTCGACTTCGGGGATCGCTAGACTCACACCAAAACCGCACGAGGCCCCTCGAGCGGCCTTGGTGACTGTGTTGCCAGGCAGCACTGTCACGAAGACTGCTCGAGGGGCCCCGTGCGGTTTATGCACGCGTTAAGGACACTAATTGTACGCGACATGAGAAACACACAAATCGAAGCGAGGCGTTACAGACACTAACAATACGCGATATAAGAAACACACAATACAAAGCGAGGCGTTAGCGACACTAATAATACGCGATAAATTTACACATCAAGAACGGCTGTAGGGCGTGACGAGCTCGGCCCAGACTTCTGCTGGCGGAAGCAGCATTACCCACCAAGGCAGAAGGCTGACCTCGCCGGCAGTCGTGGACCACATGTCTGTCAACCATGTGACCGTTCGGTGGAGTTGGACGGCGCCTTGGCGACTGCCGGTACGCCGGGCATACCTCGCAGTTGTTGACAGGAGCAGCGGCCAGCTGGCCTCCCTGGTCACCCGCGTAGTCGACGGTGCCTGGCTTCCTCTCGCGCCTCTGCTGCGCCGCCGGGGCTCGGCAGGCGGGTGAGGCTCCTGTGCGAGGTCCTCAGTACCCGCCCGCTTTTCCTTGGACGTCGATGGTGCCTTGTTCATCGCCCGGTCTTTGCTGCACCAGGCAGGCGCAGACGTCGGACGCAACATCGCTGCAGAGGAGAGTGCAGCGAGGTCTTGAGACCCTGCCAACGCCTTGCCGCCCACTGGGCGCGCTGGTCAGCCCTAGGGCCACCCCTTGCGGGGATGCGCCGTCTATAATGCGACACCAGTCGCTGCCCCGAGTGCTTGCTGTCTATCGCAGAGATCAGCGCCTAGACGGCGATCTCACAAATGCCCGCAGAGGAGAGAGCTCAGAAACACAGCACGGAGAAGGCAAACGCTCGGGGGACCACACGTGGTCAATGTGGAATGTTGTTTGCTTCCTTAAAGACTTGACGAGGATGTTGAGGGGGAGGGACGATTTGTTGGGAAAAGCGTGGGCCCCAAGGAACGAGAGAGTGATGATTCACTTCTTGAACGCGCCGTACGCGGGCAGCAGCATCGTCATCGCTAGGCTATTTGGTACTGCCTGAAAAGGAACGAAGATGACGAAGTGGGCTTCAGGCTAGAACACCAGTTGACGTGTCTCTTGCTCGAACGTCTCAGCAAGGCGTTCGCTTCCTACGCGGGGTTTTGGCCAGGTTTAGGTGATTTTTCCACCTCTTTCATTTTGTGACCCGTTTGTTTCAGGTTGTGGTAAGGGTGGGCGCTCTTGCGCCGAATGGCGACAAACTCTCCTGGCCGGCGGCCTTCCCCTTGTCGGCCAGTCTTACACCGAAGAGCTCCCTTTGCAGGCTTTCCTCCGCAACGGCGTTATCGACATACCTGTGGCTCTTGTGGCCACGAATGGGGGCGCAATACGGCACAACAATCCAGGGAAAATGCAGGGTGCCCTTCGTTCTGCTACGGAGCGCTACCAGAAAATCACCAGCGTCAGTCCCTTCGGGAAAGGCGGCGTTGTGATCCGATTGCCTGACCAAGAGTGCGTGCAGGACTTACTGCAGTGTTCAACCTTTGCCTCTTTCCCGGTGAGCCCATTTGTGCCTACCCATCTTGCATGCTCGAAGGGCATCATTCGCGGAGTTCACCTAGAAATGTCAGTGTCAGATATTCTGGAGGAGTTCGCTTCGGCTGGTGTCATTGCTGTGCATCGCTGTAGCCGAGTGGAGAATGATGTCCGCTATCCGACCGAGTCAGTCATCGCCACCTTCGCTGGTGTGTCTGTCCCTGGGGAGATAAAGGCGTGGCCCCTAATCTTCAAGGTTGAGCCGCTTTCCGCTCGTCCACTACAGTGCCGAAAATGTTGGCGATTCGGTCACAGTGTCGGGGGCTGGAAGTCGTCCGCTCGTTGTTGCGCTTGTGGAGGCGATCACCCCTCGGCTCCATGCCAGACGGATGAGGAAACTTGCTGCCTATGTGGAAACTCACACCGTGCGGATTACTCCAACTGTCCATTTCGATTACAAGAGGTGAAGATCTTAGAGGTAATTGAAAAGCGCCGGTGCACGCGGAGTGAGGCGATGGCTGTAGTTAAGGATATATCGTCAGGCTATGCCTCAGGTGTGGCACGTGGCTCCGCTACTGTGGACGCATCTCTTGTTGATGTGATCACGTCAGCAATCGAAAAAAGCCAATCCAAGATGATGGATCGCTACTTGCATGCTATGGCAGAACTCCTAACAGTTCATACAGCACACATCACAGAGTCTGTGTCTGCGTTGTGTGGCGTAGCTGTGCAAACAGATTTCTCTTGTGGTTTCAATACTAAGGCTGTTGGGTCACTCAACCAACAACCTTTGGATGAGGTTGATCCCGCTCAATCATCAAGCCGTTTCAGCCAACCGTCACCATCCACTTCTGCTTCTGCAAACCCTTCGTCTCAGTCCCAATGTGGAGGTACTTCTCTTCCCTCCAAAGTGGTAGCTGGCCTGCCCTCCGATCGTCCTTCCTCGATTGTTCGTGATGCACCCAAAGCCGCAACTGGCCTGCCTGTTTCTCGCCCGTCAACTAACATTCGTCCTGGCAACGAGAATAACGTCGAGTCTGAGAACCACCCAGAAGACATGGAGTGTCAATCGGTTGCATATAAAGGAACAGGATCGCCGATTTTGGGTTCCCCTGATTCGTGCCCGAAACAAAAGACAAAGAAAGGTCAAGCCAGTGAAAAAACAGGTGATATTTTGGAGGCAGCTGTGACGGCCATCACTTCCCCATAATGTCTCTTCGGATACTTCAATGGAATTGTCGTTCAGTCTTTTCAGCGCTAACAGACCTTCACTATGTTGTCTCTAAAACCCGACCAGATGTTATTGTACTGGCGGAAACTGGGCTGGCTCCTGGTCGGCCATTTAGATTCCAGAATTACCGAACGTTCTGTTTAGACCGTCCATCTAAAGGAGGAGGGTTGCTAACTTTAGTATCCCGTCAATTTTGCCATAAAGCCCATCTTTCATTTCAATTAATCTCCGTGGAATCGGAAATTCTGGCAGTGACGTTCAACCTTCCAGGTTGGGTTGCGTTTTCTGTAGTGAACGCGTACTTTCCGGGTGGAGTAACTTGTGCTACAAGTGATTTCGCGAAAACTACCATATGTACTCAAGAAATGCTTTCGCAGATCATCTGCGACTTCTCTTCAAGCCACGGTAGCCACGTTTTAAATGGAATATGCGTCGCTGGCTTTGATAACGCTTGTTTGTCATGCACCCATCTTACAGACAAGCCGCATCATGCTAATTATTACTACAAGCGATGTCACTCCTGGCACGTCAAGCGCAGCAAACCCGTTGTGCAAGACGACCGCTGACAGCAGTGCAGACGTGTGATATCGTGCGAGATGTGTGATGATGTTGCAAAGGCCACCAAAGCCACCTTCCGCTATTACGGAGATGAAATTCACGTTGGTTCAACTCCAACAAGGGTAGCCGCAAGTGCCACAATCTGCAAATTTGTTGCCGTGGGACTTGACTTCTGCACTTGATTCACACGCCGCCTAACAAATTACTAGCTGTACAGCCCCCAAACAAGCAGCTACTTTTAACAATACCGTTGTTGCATTTGGCAGCTATGTGAAGAAGTGTCATCCGAACAACGTGCAGACCGAAAAAATGAAAGTGCCTTCTTCTGCCGTGACTGAAGCAATTACTGCTTAGTTATGTTAACGAAATCGAAATGGAAAATACACGAGGTAACGTACTTATGTTACCAGGAACCATTTGACCACATGGAAAATAATAAATTGGCAAGTATATTGTCACGGAGCATAGTGGACAGTGCTCCTCGACAATATGTGCTCCGTGACAGTGCTCCACCACTATGCTCCGTGACATTATTGACTATGTGACCATGACTATGCTCCCCGTAACAATATTGATCACCATCACAGCAGGAGCCCTGTACGAAAAACCTAGGCATGCTAGCAACATAAAAAAACAAAAACAAATGGCCTCGTTGAAAAAAGTCCTGTCTGCTTAAAGCTTGTTCTCTAAGACATCTGTATCGTCAATTCAATGTGTCATCAACAAAGAGCATCAACGGCTACAGCAATGAACAACCGTGCTTGCTGTGGTATGAGCCAAAACATATCTTGAAATGGCGGTGTGAATACTCAGAACCCAAACGTCTACGTCCAGCCTCTTATTATACGTTGTTGGATATGCCACCGTATGCTGTGGTATGCAGTAAAATATTTCACAGGGAACATCTAGGGCGCGCTGCAAGCTGTTGTCGATGTGATAGAACACCAGCTGGAAGGTATCGTACTGAGATGTTCGCCGAGCAAATCGGAGCTCCTAATACTCCCACCCACCAATAGCAGAGGCAAGGCCAGGCAATGCAAATATGAAAGATCCGAATTGTGACCAAATCCGGCAACGTAATCCCAGAGGTCAACAAAATCAGGATCCTAGGCATGGTCATAAAGAAGCACAGAAGAAACGGCGTAACCATTGCCCGTCTCACAGGAAAAGCGGCCAACGCGATGTGACTTCTCAAACGAGTCTCGTCCCCAAGGCAGGCATGAAAGAGGAGAGCCTAGCAGGCTCGTAAAATCCTTCATCATCAGCCAAATCACGTACATTGCAGCCTACCACAGATGGCTGCGACACGAACGCCTTCGCGACAGTCATCATCGAGGTGTCGACTGGTGCTTTGACGATGGCAACGAGCGTGATAAGCACCGGAGCAGAACAAGTGGGGAGGTGGCCATCGCCAACACAGACTGCCACACGGTGCTGAGTGACTGGAGACGGGCAGTGCGAAACTTCACCAAAAGCCGAATCTGCAGGGAGGCCGAGCGCATTTTGCGAGCGTGCAAACTGCAAGACAGAAAAGTGCGGATAAAGTGATTCCCGGCGCACGCGGCGAATGTGTCAAATTGCAACGCACAACGAGATGGCACACGCAACGGCATGAGCGCTAACAAACCGTGCCCCGGCGACCGACCGTCCGACGTGGTTTGAAGCCAAGGACCACATAACTAACTACAATGACATCACGAAGGCCTACCACATGGCTCGCAGGACTCTCCCATCCCCACACCCAAGGCTCAGTCGAGCGGAGGCGGTACTACTGAGACAGCTCCAGACCAGATCGCTACCGAGCCCAGGACTGATGCATCGCGTGTACCTCGAGGCATACCTGACCGACCAGTGCGAGGTCTGTCAGAGGGAGCCAGCAGACCACAGGCACATCTTGTGGGACTGCATCACATACCCAGAGGAAGCAAGATCAAGAACGATCTGCCGCGGTTTCAGGCAGCTGCGAAGAGCCACGACCAAGACCAACAACTTTGAGCCGTCCAGCAGGTCAACGGACGCTCGAAAAGCAGGGGCCCGTGCCGAGCGACGGTAACCCTGAAAATGACGTAGGCCCTCATCGGGGCGCCGAGGGCCATATGTGTACGTCTCCAAGTGTGTTTAAGGTTCCAGAATGGTTGACTGAATAGTCGACGAGATTGTCCAAGTGCCAGCACGCGTAATGTGTCATGCCCTAGGGTGGGGACTGGTGTGCTTCCAAGTGTGGTAAGGTGAGGAGAGGGGGTAACTGACTGAGGAAGTAGAGGACTCAAAACACAAATGTTGACTAATAGCATCCTTGATAAACATGCATCGGAGTTGCCCCTAGAACCGGCGCGCTGAACAGTACCCCATGATGGTGTGCACTGGCACGGAGCATTGATCGAAAACAAACTGACTGGTACTACCCTAGCTACAGCTCTAGGGCTGTTAGAGCAACTCATAAAAGCATTAGTAAAACAATGTAAAATGACGCCAGATGACAACAGCCAAGAATGATATATACATACAACTTATATCCCTCACTCATATGCAACAAGGTAATTCCACTCTTCTAGTGAACAGCTGCCTACAAGCTGCTTCTCGTCTTCTTTCTGCGAGCCAGAAAGTGAGTGCCTGTTATTACACGTTCCCCCCTTCCGCTACGGCAAAGCATGTAGCATGTGGGCCATTAATGGTCAAGGCACTACAGTTACTGTTCGTGATAATTCAATCGAACAAAACAGATGTAAAGCTGCAAAATTACTTTTACTGGCTGGTCATGCAGACTTCTTTGCCGTACAAAAAGTTCCTGCATGGCACAGTATGTTGGCGTGCTCATTTGCAATCTCTGGCTGTTATTAGCATCTCGTACTGAGTACATTGCATCATTGTCTGATGAATTCATAAGCAACTCATCCGTGTCAGCAATATACAGCTGATTCCGCCTTCACACAATTGTGCTGATGCACTGTCGGTGCAGCAGACGGTGGACGAGGCCACTTTGCCAATGTCGTTTGTGATGCCTGTTGGGATTGCACCCTGGCACTCCGTCGCCTCTCTCGGTGCGCGACGGGACAACCAAAAATTGCCCCAAAACGGTGCACCCCGGTTTATAGTGGACAGATGATGCACATTGTTGCGGTTTGTCGAGGGTAAAAAGATGCACCAGTGCACCCATTTGAGCACCGGTGGGCGAGACGGGTGTAAGAAAGTTTAGTGTGATATTCTTGCAGCTTTCTAGAAAATAGACGCCACCACCCCCACCATCATCGCCATAATCGTGATCATCAGTATACGTGTGTCCACCGCGGGTCCAAAGCCTCTCCCAACGATCCCCATCCACGTCTAGCGTGTGTTAGCCAAGTTCATTCTACGCCCAGAATTTTTGTAGTTCATGTCTCCATCAAGTCCTCGAAATACAGACAGCTAAACGTTGTTTCGGGCGGTGTCCGCCTCCCCACTTCGTTTCATTGCACTGTCAATGCCTGTTCGTGCGTTGACGCAATAAGCGTTTGCAGCAGTGTAAGTCTTCTTGCAGCTTCACCCGCGCCGCTCCCGTACAACACGAGCCTTCCGTTTCCAGTTCCCACCAACTTACGGCGCGCATCTGCTCCGTTCCGCGTATAGCACCTTCCGCGAGCGATACGCGGCACTGCCGCTCGGCGGCGTCGGTCCTGGGCCGGGTGGGAAAAGGCCCGACCGGGAAACGGGTTTGGACGCACGCTAAACGCACGCGGCGACACAGGCGGCGCACATAGGAAAGAGTGGCCCAGAAACGGCGCCGCATTCGAGGTCTGTCCGTTGCGCGCTCAGGATGCATCTCGCCTCAAGGACTTCCCCCCGATGGGCCTTCGTTGTCGTCTGCTTCGCCGTCGTCGCCGCCGCCTGCCACGGGCTTGCCCAGGATGAGACTACCGACAACGCCACAGGTCAGTTCAGAAGCACGCTCGTGCGACGTTATGCCGTGTCTCGACTTGATTCATGTTCGTCTCGCCATAACTTTAGCTGCGAATAGCTCGACCACCAGCGCTTGAGGTGTGAGCCAAGGACGGACCTGATTGTGATCAGCTGTGTTTCTTGGGAAGCCAAGGAAAACTCGTTCATTGCTGGCGCCGGGAGCCTTGCGTTACTCTGTGACTTGCGATACTTTTGCCCATTTTTTTTGACACAGGATGCCAGTAGGGAAAGACCGGAACCCTCTTGTCTCCCTTCCGTATTGGCTGGCTTTCGTCTTTTCGCTCGTACGGCATTGTTTGCAAAACCTTCCCACCCACACCACCACACGACCCGCTTGCCGCCGTAAGAGGGACTTCCCTCGGAAGATTTGACAGTGACCGTTGCTGCAGGTGCATACAGCTGAGAATTTCGCGTTCATCGGCAGCTTTGACTGTAGTCGTTTCTAATATCGCATTTACTCTTTGCCTTTAGCAATTCGCCAACGTGTTTTCTGACGTTTAGGCGTAAGGTTTCCCATAAAAATGTAGCGTTTGTGCACGCGTCGCGTAGAGCGAGACATCCTTGAATACCGCTGATAGCTGTGGATTGTGGAGAAAAGTTGCGTACTCTTTATTTACCAGGTTTTCTTCTCCTGGGCTGAAATATTGCCGGCTTCTCTCAGAATTGCGCGGACGTGCTGTTCTTGCTACCAAAAGGCGCCAGATTACGACGTGATGTCGCGCACATACCATGGAATGCAGTTTCATTACTTTGCCGAAATTTCCGCACTCCCCATTACGATGGCTAAAAGGAAGAGGAGTCAACTTTATTTGCACTAAAAAATCACTTCATTTCTGGAGCCATGGCAATAAGAGGGTCATCTCAATTCGGAAGTTCCTGGCCGATCACTGACTGGCGGGCCCGTTCGACCAGCCGAAGCTGATCGCCTGGGTGCGGGCTATTGGATAGCATGCCGAATGTTTCTGCAGCGACTGACGTGTTTGTGCGAACTTATAAGTGACAGGACGATTTCCGAAAAACGTTCCGACGGGTCTGTTCCAGCTGTAAACATTCTTGAGCTCGTATTGTCAATCCCTTGAGCCTCCAGTAGAGGAGATCCTTGAAAGCGATTTTTGCATGTAAAAGCAGTGCAGTATCCTCCACTCAATCGATTGGAGGGAACGCATGGAGTGGAGAACCCGCTCAGATTACGGCTATTAGGCTAATGGAACTTTTGCCGCAAGTTCACAGCACCGTTCCGCATGTTTTTATTCTTCTTGCTTGGTGTACAATAGCATCGTGGACTACTGCAGATATACCAACATTATTTATTAAAGCGAAGCTTTGTTTTCCTCACTGATGCCGTTGTACGCCCTTCAGGAAAGGCAACTTTCTCTGACGATGATGATGAGCGATCGTGGGTGAAGTGAAAAAAAAAAAAAACGCTTCCCGTGACAGGAAGCCAGGCGTCTATCCGATTGCTCCATTTTGAAAGGGTCGAAGCGAGCGCGAAGCAGCAGGTACAGATCCGCGCAGTACTCCCCAAACCCAAACGTCAGGTCTACGGAGTGCACGCCCTAGATTTGCTGTGGGTGTTCTAGAAAAGTGATGCGTACTTCCAAAGTAGCGCATGCTCGCAGTGTGGGATGGGCCAACCAACGAATCCATCACGAGGAATCTTCGCGTTCGACCATCGTCGTCGTTATACGGAAAGGTGCATGGTATTTTTTTTTTAATATATAGACGCTCTTGTAAGGCGCCGAACTGTGTCCTTGGCAGACTTAAACGTTGCGGAGAGCGAACGTTTTATGCGAAGATATCTATATATTTACAAGGCACAATATAATATCACGGGGTTCGAAAGCGCGAACTAACGGCGGGGACCACAGAAGAAAACAATGACGACACGAAGCGCTCATATCAACTGAATTTTTATTATTCATTTTTATCTTTTATTTCTCCTGTCCCCATTGTTAGTTCGCGCTTTCCACCACCATATTACCAACTCGCCCAAGCTTCCGGTCTTGCACAACATCCCCTAACGTCTGTAGTAACTACAATGCAACTTCATCGCTTCGCACAAGCAAGAACTTTCCTCACGGAGGGCGAAGAGAAAGAAACAGTGCAACAGCGCAATGAACTGCAAAGTATTCTCCTTCGCTGTAGCAACCGCAGGCTTTCTTCCGGTCAGGAAGTACGTGTGCGACGTCATTTCCCGAATCCCCTGCCGTAATAACCCTCAGTCCCAGTCGCGACAGCCCCTTGCACCGCCGTGACCTTTTTCACGTCCGTGCTCAGCGCATCGCTCCGAGCTGCTTCCTCCGGAAGGTGCCCTGCTTCGTGTCTTGGCGGGAAAGCGACGCCGATTAGCCTGAACGCGTCGCCTCTGAGTCGCCGATACGAGGCTGCTTGTATCTCGTTTCCCGGTTCGTTCGTTCTTGAGCACGACCTACTGCGTCGGAGATGGTGGCGGCAGTAGGGCACTGGCACTGCTGGATCAGTGTTCTTCTTAGCAGCCCCTGCGTCAGTCGGATAGCGCACGTCAGAGCTGATAGAGGGAGTGAAACTCGACTCGCGGTGGCTGCAATGCGGCAGCAGCGGCTTATCAAGCCAATTGTGAGAGTGTTCGGCTTAAACAACAATCGACGTCATGGAGGCGTCAGCCTGTAAGATCGATTGGGGCAGGTCGCTCGGTGGGCTTTTATAGCTGTCCAGGAATGCCTGAAACTTAAAATTAATGCTACTAATGCTAGTGCCATCCTCTGCATGCGACCGCGAATAAAGTCCTCCCCCTCCCCCCGTGTCCCAACTACGTACATCAAAGAGAAAGGAAACGGTGGGCAGACCTCTGGAGTCAGCGTTTCCCGGCCGCGCATTCACTTTCAAATCCCGTAAAAGTCCATAACGTATGGTTCCGTCTAGCGGCGAGTTTCAACATGCACCCAGTGCATTTATATTCTGTTTAAACGAACATGGAATGGCTGGTATTGTGGTGTTCAATAAAAAAAAAGAAGGTCTCGTGGTGTATGTGCTCGGTTGAAATCCCACAGGTGCCGGTTCCTTTCCTTTTTCAATGGTATCGTTTATACTACTTAAATCACGCTTCCCTTTATCACGCGTGTTATCTATGTATGGCAAATTTGGGCCTTATAAAGAAAAATTCGGGTGCTTTCGTTACCTTTAGACCAACTCCACCCCTTATTTTGTACGTTTCCGTGGTTTGGTTCATTTTATGTCGGTTCCGGCTACTTCTCTTGCATATTTTGGTACATTAACGTGATTCTATCCCTGGTTTGGTGGGATTGGGTTCGTAATGTTTTAAAAGCCGGGTGGTTCTGTCCCCTTTAGGTCGGTTTCAACTGACCAGTAGCTAGCTCATTAAAGACTAGCTGCGGTAAGCAATATGTGCACGATTGTTTTTGGTTATTGTTTTTTATTCAATCGAGGTTGTTTTGTCCGTTTCGGGTTGGTTTTAGCTGTTATTACTTAACATGGGATGCTTTTTATCTGCTATACGTTGGCTTCGGCTGTGAAACGTGCGCCAAGCATGAGTGTGCCCCTACGAGATACGGTTTGGGAATACACCGTTAACCGCAAGACGGGAAATTCTGGGTGTGGGAATAGGCACCCAGAGACGAAAAATTAGAGGCAAAAAAACGGCGTGGTTCTTCCCGGTGTTTTTTGATGCGACGGCGTCTGCGCGTTTTCTGGCCACCAAAACGCAACGCCCAATCATTGCAATGTCCCTTTAGGAGTATCCAAGCAGATGGCCCTAGGCTTCTTTTCGGTAGGCGGTTTCCAATTGCTTAAACGGCGCTCCTAATTCGTCTTATGTCTCTACTACCATGGAACCCTGTTTGGGACTTTTTTGTTTGTTCAGTCCTGTTTCTAAACTCCCCCCCCCCTTTCTCCCCCCTTGCGTGTCTCTACTACGAGCTAGCATGTACTCGCGCTCAACGAATTAGCAGCTCGCGCTGGCCGAATCCGAACGGCCGTTCCTTTCCCGGATGCGACCCCGGCTGCGGTCATAACGATTGCGCGAAGAAATCCCCTTCTTCGCGCGAAGCCTGCTGGCATAATATAGTGCCGTGCCTGCGACACATAACAGCCCCGCGCCCCCGCGCTACGCACTTGGCCGCCTCGACGGGTTTTTTCCGGGAACCGGTACCGCGACACATATCCTTGAGAAAGAAGTCCGCGCCACCAACGAGGATATATATATTCACCACAGCGCGTATATCCTCCGAGTATCGAAATCCTCTGCGCGACGGACGCTCCGCTCTCCCCCTGTGGCGTCGCCTTTCTTCATGGTCTCCGGTGCGAATGGATCGTTTCATTCTCGTTCGGTGTCCTTCGGCGTTGCCGGACCCCCCCCCTGCCTTAAGTCAGGATACAGGATAACACTAGATTGACGGTAACTGAGAAGGCTACCGCATGTATCGTCCATTAACACTCATCACTCTCACTTAAGTCAATCTACGCACACGAACTTGGAAGTTGCTTTACTTCGTTCGATAAGAGACACAAACTTATCGAAAGCTGTGTTTTTTACTCCAAGCGTATAGCCTCGACTACCACTGTGAGTTGAAACAATGTTAGCCCGTTCTTTTACTAACCTAATATAGTGTACAACAGTCACGACAGAAAAAACACCACAAGGAAAATGTTTCTGTTTCTTTCCACTGTCTCAGTGTAAGCGATTTACATTGCCGTAAACTGTCTTTGTAGAAAGCGAATACTCCATTTTCGCAGTCGCTTCCCTGCTTTGCCCAGTGGGCTGGTTGAGGTTGTTAAGAACCAGCGTATACCATACAGGGCTGCGGTTTTATATTTCCTTGTCAGCACAACGCGTGCGATGCACTGACCTTGTGCTCCATACCAAATTGAAAGAAACGATGCACTAAACTCCGCTTTTATATCTTCCTAAAAGCTGTCATTAAGCGTAGGTAAACCGAACCGAACCAGGCCGATAGATGGGATCTTCCTTCGTTCGAATTCCCAGAAGATGGTGGAGTCGAACGCGATGCACGCTGCTGCGTTTTACGACCCTCCATCGTGGCGCTGAGTGGTCTGGGAACTCTTTAAAGCAAGATGGCGCAGAAGCCGCGCCAAACGAGATAGGAAGTCCGGCGAAGGAACGTGTTTGCTGACAAAGGCGGACCAGGTCACTCGGAGGCAATGGCCCGCGAGTGACCACAGACAGCATTTCCTTCGGACACGAGGAGCCTGTTTGGCTGATGGTGAGGCTAAACAGATGGACAGATAAGGTGACCTCCTCACTGAGCTCATGGAGGCACGCGAGGGCAGGCCAGGTTGAGTGCCTCACTATCAAGTCTCGGGCTTACGAAACAAATGAGCTCGTGGTGGCCGTCTGTGTCTGCTCTGGCCGGCTTCTTCATTTGATGTGGAACGTTCAACGTCTTATAAGCCTATACAGCTTTGCTTCTGGACGAGATGAATGCGCTGCGCTTATCAGCTTCATGCATTCTGAAAACAAGAGAGAGAGGTCGAGCGATATCGGGAAAGGGAGAGAACTCTGGTATTGGGGTCACGTCGCAGCCTTCACGAGACGTCCAGCCGAAAGAAAATAGCAATAAATAGCCGCATTTCGAGCTCGCGGTGGGGAACACCCTAGACTAACTGGAATGCTTGCATTCCGAGAAAGAAGTGACTTGAGGTCAGATTGCCGACTGGGCGCGTATTTGCTCACCCCACATCTACAAGAGAAGGCCGTAGGGGCGGCGTATCTGTGAAGATTCTATGGTTGAGCAGTCTCTCCCCAGACGCGGTCCGCACGAACAGAGGCTATAGGGTTGTAGTACTGACGTGGGCTTGCGGGTTGGATGGAAATGAGGAGAGGCTTGCACGTAAGGCATGCTTGTTTGCGTGTCGTTTGGCCTAGCTCTCTCTTCGAAGAAGGAAATCAAGCAGGCGACGGCCGAGGAATCGGAAAGTAAACAGAAAGAGACAAGGCCACGTGCCGTGCCGATTTCGTTTACGACTCCGCGAAAAACAAGCAGCTAGCAGAACCGACGGAAAAAGAAAGAAAGAAAGAAAGAAAGAAAGAAAGAAAGAAAGGAAGAAAGGAAGAAAGAAAGAAAGAAAGAAAGAAAGAAAGAAAGAAAGAAAGAAGTGGGGTGCTTGTTACTGGCAACGGCTTCCTCTTATCGCATCCACAATCTGGCGCGAGTCGAACGCGCGACCTTACCGCCGGCGATCGCCGTCTCCATTTCGCGGTCACTACACGCACTCCTTGTGGAAGCTCTGGCAACCACACACCGCGGCTCGCTTTGTAATCTTTGTTCGTTCTTTCTCGACTCCGAGCCATCCGCTGTCGTCACCCCCTCTTCCTCAGCGCTGCCCCGGAAAACATGTATCTCGCAATTACGCCGCGGTTAGGGTGGTCGTCCGGCCATTTGTTTGTCTCTGCGCAATACCTCTAGGGCTGTTGCCCGTTGCGAGCGCAAGAGCCTTTGGCGCTGTTCTGGAGGTCTCATTAATTGCCGGGCTATTCGTTCACTCCTCTCATCCTGCCTCTCTCTGCTTAGTCGCTTTGCTCATTGTTCGTGGCCGCGTTCAGCGCTTTTGTTGCCGCCTGAACGAGATACATACCTAGCGGACACGTGTGAAAACGTGGTGCTACGGTGAACGCCCCGCACGAAGAGGTCACGTGCAGAGCGTTTCCGCAAAACAAACCGAAGTTGTCTTGTTTCTCGGCTGGTCTGTGTACTGGTGCTGTGTGGAGCGAGTGAGTGAGAGGTTTATTGAAAAGAGCGGTACTCCGTCTACGACAATAATTCTTCGCCTAGTAGTTACCACTGGGGCGAGGGTACAGGGGAACAAAACGAGAAAGTAGGGACGGATATCATCATCATCACCAGCCTATCTACGCCCATTGCAGGGCAAAGGCCTCTCCAATTAATCTCCAACCACCCCGGTCCTGCGCTAACTGTGACCAATTTGTCCCCGCAAACTTCTTCATCTCATCCGCCCATCTAACTTTATGCCGCCCCCTACTACGCTCGCCTTCTCTAGGGACCCACTCTGTTACCCTTAGTGGCCAACGCTTATTTTGCCTTCGAATTACATGCCCTCCCACGTCCATTTCTTCTTCTTAATTTCTACTAATATATCCTTAACACGCATTTGTTCCCTGACCCCCTCCGCTCTCTTCTTGTCCCTTAATGTTACACCTATCATCTTCCGTTCCATTGCCCGCTGAGTCGTTCTCAATTTAAGTTGAACCCTCTTAGTGAGCCCCCCAAGTTTCTGCCCCGTAGGTGAGTAGTCCCCACCTCTAGGATATATGAGGTATCAAAAATGACAAAGAGGTCGATTGATGAACGAGGCACACCCGAAGCACCTCTAACATGCAATAGGGCGCCGAAATCGACTGTTAGTCTCATGTGCACCACGTGATTATCGTCCCTATAAAGAGGTGGAAAAACGAAGAAGAAAAAAAGCAATCCTCAGTATTTGTAGGCTCCCGACGTAGAGCCTGCAAATCTCACAGGTTTCGCTAATATATACATGTCAGTGACGCTTTCACAGCACAATTATGTTTCCAAGAGTCAGTCCACGGGGCAAAAATGTTTCGTGCCGACAGAGGGCGCGTCCACGCGTGTCAATAGTTCCTCAAGATCATGCTTTGAGTAAACATTGGGCAAATGGATCAATGCTTTCTGAACTATGTCATTTATTTCGACGTATAATTCCTCGAACCATTTTCGGTTAAAACCAAGGCGGCGTCTTCAGCGTACCTGGATCACATCGTTTCCGTCACTAGCGAGAAACAAATGCCCGTATGGGAACCTACATCTGAATAATAATGTTCGACGCGTTCGGCGTTGTTTCCGCTGTCCGTGAAGCCTCGACGAAAATGGACAGGCGGACGCAGTAGCAGGAACGATGTAGGGTAGATGAGTTCGAGGGGGAATTACTAGTGAGTCTGTCAACACAAATCTGTCACATGAACGGAACCCCGCCAGCATCAACCACAGACAGACAGACAGACAGACAGACAGACAGACAGACAGACAGACAGACAGACAGACAGACAGACAGACAAATGTTTTTATTTGGATGGCTCGAGGCCGCAGGCTTAAGGGAGGGGGTTAATAATGTCCGGCCATGGCTGCCTCGCAAACGAAGCGCCACAACGCAGCCAACGTAGCTTGGTGTCGATCACGTGGCCTGATCTAGTCCTCATAGGCGAGGACCCAGGCGGGACGATATTTGGCGCGAAGCCGATCGAATGCCCCACACTCCCAGACGAGATGGCGGATTGTGGGGGTCACTTCTGTGTTGCAGGCAAAGCAACGTACTGGTCTAGGAAACGTTGCAGCGGAACCACTGTTAGAGAGGTTTCCATCGTGGGATGCAGGTTGGGGAGCGTAATTCCGCCATCGAGAAACCACGTCATCTGTATATGCGTACCCCGACCGCGCCCGGTTGAGGAACACCTGAGCACCTCGGAGTAGACCAGGGGGTGTGGGGTCGTCACATGGGGGAATAGTAGTGGCCAATTCCTGCCTCCTTCGATTACGGCGACGGCGGCGCTCCACTCAGCACTGAGGCACTGAAATGCCTTATTGGTCCACCCAGGCAGAACAGCACCGCCCACGCTATCAAGCAGAAATGCGAGGAACTTAGGGCTGACTCTGGAGTACTGGTAACGGTACGCTGGATTCCTGCCCATCAAGGGCACCCAGGAAACGAGAAGGCTCATGACAGACAGACAGACCTCATAATGCATGTAGGCATTGCGGCATTCAGGAGGCGCGGGGGGATACGCTATAGTTAGTCGGTGTAAATAGTTTCGACCACCGCACCACAGTATAAGATGCGAGCAATGTGACACAGCGCTGAGTGAACGACATTGGTATAGGACGGCACCAAACTGGCTATGTTAGGGGGTCGGGATGGGCGTTACCACCCACACTACAGTGAGTGGTAGCCACTAGAGCGCAGCGAAGTGCTTCCCGACATTATTGTTGCTTTTAATGTAACTCGCGGTTAAACATGTCAACGCCAAATCGGCAGCACGCACGTCCGCGAGTTCTGCGCATAAGTCGCTTTCTGCGCACGGCCAAGCGCCGCAGACTCGAATTCACTTTGCGGAATGCCGGCAGCAGGAAAAGTTCCTGGAATCGGTTGCGCGTTCAGCTCGCTGGGGCGCATCCGACAGAAATACTCTTCTTCTGCGTATGGCAGGTATGCGGTCGATGTGGGTGGAAAGAGAACGGGAATCCGACATTTGGGCGCACCGCTCGCTCGCTTCGTTTCCCACAAGGTCGGCGGGAGCCACCGCGAACGAGTACGTGGTCGTCAGAAGCGATCGCCGAAAAAGGAAAAGGAGGCACCCGAGAAATACCTCCGCTGTCTGAGAACGCGCAGAGTCCTCGAGAGATGATGCTTGTTTCCTGCATTGAGAACTGGGATGTGTTATTGCCATTCTCTGCGTGCTTTTCAGGTGGTCACGGCTGGGCGCTGGGCAGCGTATGTCAGTTGTTGACAACCGGTGCTCCTATTTATGCAAGGGAACACTCTAAGAATCATCGTCATCATCGGATATGAGCAAAAAGCGATTAGCGTACTTATTGGTGGAGTAAACAAACTGGGAAGGGGCCGTTTAGGAGCCATCACACCGGTAGTTCGCGTCAGGGAATATTCTAAAACGAAATGTGTGCCTCAGTTCAAAAATGAACAGGCAGCTGCACATAAGAGGCTTACACGGACGGGATGGCATACGCCGCCACCCTGATTTAAAGGGGAAGCCGTCAGTCATCATCGACATCATCGTGTCGTCAAAATAGGCTGGTGTAAAGCAGGTTGTTTTATGATGAGGAGGTTGTGGCGAATTAGCGGAGAGGAAGCGAAGCGAGTCACGCCAGACACGTACTGTATTGTCGAGACGAGGGCATAACTTCGTACAAAAGTCACCCACACACTATTCTAATCAATAGACTCATTGTCCCCTGGAAAAGTTCCACTCAAAATAGTTGGGGTTCACGTGCTAGTACGATGTCTTCGGTGCTCTGTCTCGGTGCGATGGTCGTTGGCGTTTTCGTGGCCGAGAGATGCCGTGTCGTGAGAGGTGCCGTGCGATGACGCGACGCTATTTCCTCTACGCTCGCTGGTCACGGAAGAAGGCTGTTATGAGGACACCACAGAGACGGCGTTGGCAGTCTACAAGGCAAGGAGGCAAGTGTGGCTGGGCTCTGAGTCTCCTGAGCGTTCGCGTCCAGCAGAGGACTCGCTGAGAGCCGCGTTACTCCTGCCTTCACTTGTCACCTGTGTTCCGTCTCTTATTATTCTTCTTCCCATTTGTCTCACGCGCTCTTCTTCGGCGTCAGCACGCACGTCGTGTTCGCTTCTTTGAGCCGTAAAAAGTGCCTCCTCACAGCTGGTTTAGTAAAGGTGAGCCAATACTAGCTTTATATGTACCGTATAAACCGGATTATAGGTCGAGTGGGAATATAGGTCGACCCCCTACCTTGAGGTGGGAAAAGTTGACAAAAAAATAATTCGGCACAGAACGCACACACGTCTATATTTATTTTCGACGCCTGTCAGTCACTGCCACTCACTATGCCTGCCGAAGTCACTCGTCCGAGCTCTCAGAGTCGTTCGAGGACGACTGCTTCTCACTGTCATCTTCTGTGCCGTCAGGCGCGTTGCTGATGGAGCACTTCCTCAACGCTCGTGCAATCATGTTTTCGGGTAGCGACTGCCAAGAGAAGGACACCCAGCTTGACACGGTCACGAGACATGGTCTTCGCAACCGGCTTGTATGGGTCTTTTCGTTGTCGCCGGCTATCCACTCATTGTCCAGTTCGCGGACCTGGTCCACGGATGGCCTCCGCTGTAACCGGGCGCGATCGTGAGCGAAGTTCCCGGACGAAGTCCGCCACTTTGTTCTCCAACTCGGGGTGCACCGCTTGATGTCCACGGAATGATCTGTTCCGGGGGTTGCACGCGCACAGCTTAGCTTTCTGGCTCCGCCAGTACCGCCGCTTTTTTCCGAAACGCCAAACTGGCGTTGCGCTGCCATATTCGCATTCTGCTTGGCGACTCAAGCGCCTTCAGCCGCGGTGAACTGGCGTCGACTGCCGCAACTCATCTCGGAACAGACACGTACAGAAATGTACGCACACACACACACACACAATAGACGACCAAAAAAAACGAAAAACTAGACAAAAGCGAAAAGCAAATAAAGGCCTGACAGTGCGAGAGAGCAGTCCGACACAAAGGGCAATGGCGACAGACTACGCTTGCACATTGTTGCCAGACAACAATTTACATTCTGCCAATGACCGCTATATAAGACGAGGGGTGACTTTTGTGCGGATTTTTTTGGAAAAAAACTCGACCTATATTCCGGTTTATACGGTACTACGTTGTACAGACTCTGTCAAAATTTTCTAGACCCAACACAGCAAGAGAGAGAAAGGTGTTTTCTCTAGCTTTTGCGGCATAAAACGTTTCAGCTTCGCTCGAGACCTAAGCTTGTACATTGAATTTTTTGCGGCCTGCAAAATTTTGACAAAGACTGTACGTGTAACACTGCGCCTGACATCACATCATCACATCACTTCCTGCAGTGTACCTGAGTAGACTGATGATGATTGTCATTGTAGAGGCCAATCCAATGCGTTCTCTGACTTACAGCAACGCTGACACCCTCGGTTAAGTACAGCAGACTGCCGTTGAGACGACGAACTCAAAGGGACCGTAAAAATTTATTCGTATTATCAGAAATTCGTCTTAAGCGGATGTTTTTTGCATTGTGGACGTTACAAAAGAGCAGAAATGTTTTTCGTCTTAACAATGCTGTTGGTATTAACCGAGGTCGTCTTAACCGGAATTGACTGTATTTATATTTTTCCTCCTAGATCCCTGATGTTTCTCCGGCGCCCAATCAGCGCACGTCGTGTGGAAAGAGATAGATTTGCAATCTTTGAATACACTGATACACTGCATGCTTCGCCCCTCCCTAGATTTCAAATTAGTGTAGATGACCCGGAATTTTATACTTGGTGTTCAACCATTCTTCCATGGGGTATTTTTTTTTTTTTTTTTTTGCCTGGTGTCTCAGTCGAGTGCCAGACAGGCAGACGGACGGGCGGACAGGCAGTCCAAAATGTCCGCGTTTAGATATATCCCAAGAGAGGCTGTCGTCTCTAAAATAAAGTAGACGCACGTGCAGCACGCACGATGAGTCGCACGTGATTACGAGATCCTTCGTGTGACCTTCATCCGACATTCTAGCGCCCGGAAGGGTGCCAGAATTCGCCCGAAGCTGCCGCCGGCGTTTAGTGCCCGGAGGAGGTAGCATGCAGGGCGCGACGATGGCTCGCATGACGACGCCTAGTTTGCATATATGCTGATAGTGGCCGCCGCAGTTCCGTTTTGCCGAACCCCATACGTGCCATCGCGACACGTGTCTTCGCGCGCGGAAACGCCTTCGCGTCGCCTGCCTCTCACCTCGTGGGTGCCTCACGTCGTCCTTTACTGTAATGGCCGCCCACTTCATTTGCAAGCATGACTCTTTTAAATGTTCGGGCTTGCGCGTGTGGCCTCTTTAGCCTGTGTTGACGCCCAATGAATCTTAAACTGTCAGCGCTGTATGCGTGATCGTGTAGTATTCACGTGTACGTGTGTGATTGCACGTGCGCCGTGAAACTGGAGTGCTTCGTTGTGTTTGTTTCGCTTCGCACTTTCTGCGCTCCTGTTCGCCTTTTTTGCGTGTGTGTCATTTCCTGGAAAGCGGTGATGTTAGCCGAGAGCGGCCGAGAAACAGCGTTGTTAGTTATGCGTCACCGTGATTGCATTCCTTCAGTGTGCGTAACCGTGATCATCATCATCATAATCATCAGCCTATCTACACCCACTGGAGGGCAAAGGCCTTTCCCATAGATCTCCAATTATCCCAGTCCTGTGCTAACTGAGACCACTTTATCCCCGCACACTTCTTGATCTCATCTGCCCACCTAATTTTCTGCCGCCCCCTGCCACGCTTGCCTCCTGTAGGGTTCCACTCTGTTACCCTTAATGACCAACGGTTATCTTGCCTTCGCATTACATGACCTGGCCACGCCCATTTCTTCTTCTTAATTTCTACTAATATGTCCTTAACACGCGTTTGTTTCCCCATCCACTCTGCTCTCTTCTTGTCCCTTAGTGTTACACATATCATCTTCCGTTCCATTGCTCGCTGAGTCGTCCTCAATTTAAGTTGAACCCTCTTAGTGAGCTTCCAGGTTTCTGCCCCGTAGGTGAATACCGGTAAGATGTCACCGGTGAGTACCGGTGCCGCATATATATAACACAAAACATAAGGCTTTGGCAACAAAGCATCGTTCTAAGCTCGTGTCCAGAACTAGGCTAGCACCTAAAGGTTAAAGAACACGATATGATTCTGCAGCCCCGGGTGGAAAGCGTGTCCGGCGGGGCGCTGACTTTTCCGCTTCACTGACGACAACTGCATCCAATAGTAGCTGGCAGTGAGAATCGCGGTAAGTATACGGAAGGGAGAAGAAGACGCTATAGCTTGCGAAAGATCTGCCCTTGTCTCAGGCGTAATGCGAGTTCTTTCTTCGGGACGCCACCACCGTTATAGCGCGCCAATTTCGAAGTTGCGGTCGAACGATAAGCTGAAAAAGGATCGCAGTTAACTATCCCCGATTTGTTTGGTTCGCTCCAGTCCCAATATTTTGCACCCATTGCGCTAACGGGATTGATCTCTCGCTTCATATTTGTTCGCACACTGAGTACGAAAAGCATCTAGGGTTCTTAGGCGCAGAGTATGGTTAGGGCGGGAAATCGTATTTTAAAGGGTCCACGCGAGCTGCCCTTCACAGCTGTGCCATTTCACCACTTCAAAAGTCCCTGTTGCCAGAGAGGATTCATTTCACGGCTGCTGGTCAGGCTTCATAGTTCCGTCATCGACACATGAAACGCCGCCCACGTGCAGTGTTCGTCCAGAGAGCGAAATCTCATGCCGAAAACGGTTTCTTGAAAGAGGACACGCGTACGTTAGCTGTGGGCGCCGATAAACACCGGGTGACGGAGATTACGCGCTAGCTCACATTCTGCGCGTGCAAACCTGGAGCGCACGCAGCACGCGCGTATTCGTACGTGCGCACTGGCGTTATTTGCACTCATCCAGAAACCCAACCATACTTCGGTCCAAGCACTGCAGTGGTGAACGAACGCGAGAAGTAGCGGCACACGAAAGCAAATTTGCTGAAAATAAAACTATCAAACCATGCAGCGACGACAGTTCTGTAAATAAAGTGGAACGACTGACTTCATTCTAGTTTGTGTGACGTGGGAGCAGCCGTAGATGAAGATGGTTCAGCTTAAAGGGGCACTGACACAAAATTTTGAAGGCGAGATAACGTCGGAGATAGATTGGTGGGAACACATATACATCATCTGCAAAATATCAGCGGCGAATACAGCCTAGAACTTATTTAAAATCAATTTTGAAGTGTGCGAAACGCAACCGAGCAGCCAGCAGAGGACCACGCGCAATTGTAAATAAACAACATCCAAACACGTCACGAGTTTGTGTTTGCCGCTTCCGCACTACCGGCGTTTTACGCGGGCTCGCCCGGCTCGCCGCTCCAATCGGAGGGCCGGAGGGCGGAGCTTCTGCTCTCGAGAACGAACGACCCGATCGTTGGCGGCGGAGGCGCCGTGATTTCGTCAGCTAATCGGGTAGCTGGCCGCGACCAAAGTTCTACAGCGATTCCAGGCACTCTGTTTCTATTACTGTTTATTACCATTGGATGCGAAAACGCGCCGGAGGCACGAAAAGCCCACTGAGCTAGCCGCACGGTCGCTGTGCAGGCGGCGGCCACGGCCGCGAAGTGGCCCAGGCCGGCGCAGGTAGCTCGAGTGATAGAATTGTTGCCGCTGCACGAAATTGTCCCCAAGTCCCGACCATAGTGGCTTAAATGAGAAAGGAGTTAATGATGCGATGGCGGGTTGCATTAAAAATTGTCATCTGCACCGCTTACGAGAGCGGCACTCGAATATCCGCCGCAGTGCTGAGCCGAACACATCTGTAGGCGGACCTGTAGGCAGACCGGCCGGCTGCTCCGAGCGCGCGTCTTGCCACCCACCGCCTCGAGCGTCGCGCGTCGTTCTTTAGCCGCGGTAGCATTTGCACTCGCAGCGCCTGCGCCACATCCACGGTCGCTTTTTAATTAAGCGCCTCACGAGATCAGTACGTGGGGGCATTCGCAGAAACTGCCGTCGATGCGGATTCGACAGTGCTACGGCGGCTCTGCTCTGTGATATCCCTCCGACGGTCACGTGGTCAGCTTTGTTCACACAAAATCCACAAAATCCATCGTTTCGAGGCACTCGCTGAAACCGAAACTGCGACTGGCCGCATTTAAAATCCCTCTAATTTAACAACCGTCGCACGCCGTCGCAATGAGGTTTCTACAGGTTATAAGTAGGTCACTAGCTACTTATCGCAACGAAAAAAACAAGATGCTAAATTTTTGTGTCAGTGCCCCTTTAAGCTTTTTCACGGCACTTAGAGAGTTCATTTGAGCTGGTCAGGTCTGGTGACGCCCATAGGAGTACGATTCGCACGCTGGTAGAAGTGGCGAAGGCACTCTTAGCGAATAAGTCATCCGGGAACCACAAAGGACGCAATACCCCACTCCCATTGAGTTCAGAATACGCGTGGCCTGGCTGTGAAAAAGAAAAAAAAAGCTATCAAGGAATCCAACACGACACGTTCCTAGGCATGAGGGTAACAAAAAACAAAACCGCGGCACTTGCTCTATAGTCCTTTAGCCACGGGGCATAACTTTGCGGAGGTTGGCCAACAGGTTAAGCAAACTACGGTCTACGCGCACGTGGTCGTTCACGTGGCCACTGGACACTGTCCAAGTAAACGCTCGTCTGCGGCGCTGGAATTCTCCGAGCTGTATAGCAACCAGATGCGCTCTGTTAACGTTTAGCCATAAAAAGCGCGCACGCCCCGGGAACTAAAGAAGGGAGCGGGCAACGGACCGGCGAAGAGAGAGAGAGAGAGAGAGAGAGAGAGAGTGTCCCGGCGGCTGACGTCGTCAAAGGGATTGAATAAACATTGCCACCGCATCCCGGTATCGCTCACACCACACACACGCGAGGGCACACGTCACCTTCAAGGCTTCCTTCCTCCATCCTTTAGTGCTACCGCCGCTCTTCGCAGCTTTTTCGGTGTGTTTTGTTGCGCAGCATGCACGCGCGTGTGTCGATGACGAGGCGTACGTGGTGGAAGGGACTCCGGAAGGCTTTCTCCTCGCTCAAGCGTCTCAGGACGCGCGCGGAGACCTCGGCGGTGGTTAGACGCACTGCCCCGGGACTATTGGCCGATTCTGTTGGGCCGAAGGGGTTCACAAAGACTCGCTCGGCCGTGAACGTATTCATGTCGATGATATAGAGCAGTCACGGCTGAGGAGGCGATTCCGCGCACCTGCCGAAGGTTACAGAGTTGGCTGTGAGCCAGGTGGCGTCTTCTTCATGGCTTCGCGGTGGCAGTTCGCGTATACAGTACGATATTGATCTGTAGTCTTTTATGTGCGATACGTACTTCCACGAAGAGCCTTGGGCGCGATGTAAAGGGTACTCCTTACAGCGTGACCGCGGGGTCTTTTCAGCGTACGCTTTTGTGGCCTCAGTTTTTTCGTTGGTGCGTTTCTTGAGGCCGAAGTCGTCTTATGGGTCCTGCCTGGCAGAACCGACGAGTAACGTTTAGTGTTTGCAGTACTCCATGTAAAACGTTGAGACTGCCAACAACCTGTATGGTTTGATTTGAAGGCAATGTAGCGTCTAAGAATATATGTTTCTTTGTTTCTTTTAGCACGTTGCATTTCACTGCTGATCGCATTTTAGGATAAGGGCATTGGATTCCAGAAACAGTGCCTTACACTGGAAGATGGCGTGCTCCAATCGTTCGGAACAATTCTGGACGAAGGGAGCTTGCGGTGGCTTAGCCGAAGATCCGAGGATTGAATATATGATATGGAACGTTTCTATACACCGGTTCTTTTTCACTATTCTGAAGCCATGCCGGATTTCGGTATACCTGCGAGGTTAGAAGCGCTCTCAATCGCAATTTTGAAACGACGTTTGTTTCCCTCGCAGCCACTACATCTCAAGACATCATCACAATAGTCACAGATTCGCAAGCTGCCTGTCCCCATTACGCCGCCGGTCACATTGCTCCCTTAGCCCTCCGCATCCTACAGTCCATCCCTAACCCTCCTTACCTCTACATTCTCTGGACCCAGGGACATGAGTCTCTGGAGGGGAATGAGGTGGCTCATGCTGCCGCCCGCGCGCATATCTACCGGGCGTTCCCCTCCAACACTCCAGCGTCACCGTCGGAAGCGTACCATTCTGTACCTCAAACATTCGAAGACACCATCGAACACTAGTGCCTCGAACGCCGCATCTTTCCCCCATCCCACGACAAGTTGACTAAGGAAGAAGCCACCCCGTACCGCCGCCTTCAAACCAACACCTACCCGCACGGCTCCCTACTCCATGCCACCCCCCCTCCTACTCCGCCACCTGCAAGTACTGTCCCCAAAACTGTACACTCTACCATATGAGTTGGGCGTGCTTCCACACACCATCCCTCCCCCTACTCCCTCCCCCAACCATGAGCAGTGGGAAGGCATGCTAGCCAGCCCGGACCCCGGCGATCAGCTTCGGCTGGTTGAAAGGGCCCGCCTGGTAGCGACGGCCCAGACTTCTGGACTGAGAAGATCCCCCATTGCCACTACTCCAGAACTAATATAGAAATAAAGTTTATTCCTCCTCCTCCTCCTCCTCCTCATTTCGTGAGGGGGCTCGCTTCGTGCTCAACTACGGTGTTCTCGGGGCATGAACGCAGTGCACGTGACACTGCTCTAAATAAACTGCTACAAGTTGTTACACCTAGACTGAGTTCATTCCGTAACGAGGCAAATAAAGGTATCTCACGGCGACTACACTTTGTGCATGTGCTTTGCATTCTTTGAGCAACGCTCAAAGAAATCTCTTTTAATTTTTCTCTCGGCATTTCGCTTAATTCATGACCGCATAGAGCGGAGTACCGTGGTTTCTATGCATCTCTGACAGCTATCTTCGTTTAATCGGAATATTTCCGACGATACGCGCGGCTCATTACTTGCAACTAAACTGCTAAAAACCACCTTTTGTGCATGTATGCTGCCTCGGGATAAAAAAGCTACACGGAACAGCTGATGCGATTCCCACAGCAACGTTAATGTGCCGAGTCAAAATGTAAACGTACCCACAGATCAAGAGGACCATTGACGTAATGGGGGCGCTTCATTCACGCCCTGGAAATAGCCACCTAGTGTGGTTCCGCATAGGATCCACACAGTAACTGGAATGTTTCCAAAAAAAAAAAAACAACAACAAGAAACCCATTAAATATTTGAACTGTTTTCGGCACACTATAAAAAATAAGTGGAACTGACCTTCACGCATTTGTGTGGAAGTAGTTATGCGGGAATATGGGAAATGTTTGGAGGCCTTCAACGCACCCACTAAAAAGTTACTGGAACAGATCTTCACGCATTTGTGTGGAAGAAGCTATGTGGAAGAATGTTCCGCATGAGATCATCTGGAACGCTGTTCCACATAAAAGTGCGGATGTCGCCTGCCGAACATTGTTTCACCACCTAGGAGAAACCCACAAACAACCCTGAGTGGAAAGACCAGTCGACAACAAAGGGCAACGCGCCCTCGTTAACTTTGGTGACTTGCGTTTCGTTCGGTGGAAACGCGTGCAAGCGCGTCACGCGTCCGGCAACGCGCGCATCGTCTCAGCGGGGGCTTTCTTTCCGCAAGAACGCTTGAGCAATAGCTTCGAGAGTTGAGTAACCGGCTCTCCTCGGCCTAACACGACCGCGGCGTTTCTCAAGAACAGCGAGGGGGGTCCTCGTCACGGTCGAGAGCGTGGCAATACGCAGCTAGTTGGCGCAGATAATTCTCCGTGAGCGAGTTTTGCGCCACGAAGGACGGAAGTATGTGAGCGCTCTTGACAGCACAATCGCTTTTATGCGTAACACCCGTAGCTGCCTGTTGTCATTCTGCTAGCGCTGCTGCGCCATGACTCTTTGCCCCGTTAGCTGGTCGTCTCTCCTCGTGTACGTGTGGCTAAAGAATTGTCGGAAGGAGCATGCGCAACAGGTGGAACTTTACCTGAAAAGGCGTTGTTCATCACGAATTTTTACTCTTGTTGGGCCTTATATTTACCGGTGTTGTTCCTTTTGAACATACTGAAACGTTAACTTGAATCCGCTCAATCTAAGCGTAGTTCTGTCGCATCGCTTTGTTCTTTTGCGTTTTTTTCAGAGGGCCAAACGTGCAACTGTTTTCGTCGTGATAGGCTTTCCGGGCTTGACCTCTAGAGGTATTGCGGTTAGAAACTGGACGGTAGTGGATGAATATGTCGCAGTTAGCACAGGACCGGGATAATTGGAGATATATGGGACAGGACTTTGCCCTGCAGTGGGCGTAGACAGGATGATGACGATGATGATGATGGTGGTGATGATGGTAGTGGCATTTTTCCGGAAGCCGTTGCGCGGCCAATCTGCTCATCACTCGATATCATCGCCGAAGATTGTGGATAAGAGATACCCGCGAAAGTTTCCGGATGACGCGCACTTCATCGCTGTGTAATCTGCTGACTCATGTGCAGCTGCCCTCCCGCTCATGGCAGTCCTTTCAACAGCGATTACTCCGTAGTTCTTCAGCGAAACGTAAAGTTATTTTGCGGAGCTAACATTGGGGAGAAAACTCGCTTTGTGCGCAGTTTGAAGTCTCGCACATTGCGCGACTAGGTTCCTGAGCCATGTAAACTGTCTCATATAAATGCATAGGGAGTAAGATTTGACATAGAATTACACACAAAATATTCAGAATCCTGGAATTTTCTTTTAGTATTTTGATGTTCACGTTGACGCCTTGCTTTATGCCAAATATCATTTTCGTGAAGTGGTTTTGCTAGGTTCCTGAGAGGTCGGAATTTTGAGCGAGAAAGCTGGGTATGCCTTGAGGGCAGACACCTTACTACGTTTCATCTTATACTCGATGACTGCGGATAGCGCTGCTATGGACCAGGGACAGGCCATTTGGTAGACAAATGGCGTCTTCATCTTCGCCGTGGCTGACGTCAGTGTGTAGGGGAGCGCTGATTGGAATACCATGCAGGAATCATTGGCCCGGAATGGGTTGAAGAAGGCACGTTGTTGGCGGTGACTCGGAAGCTTTCAGCGCCAATGTTGCTCGCTTGCAGACGTACTGAGAAGGTTGACTGCGATTGTTTTGTGCTTCTTTGCACAACCAAAGCGCGGTTAGTAAAGAAACCCCCCTTTTGTGAACTTGTGCAGTGTGTGACAATAACCAAACGCGCACAGTGGTAGTTTTTCTGACGACGCCCGCTGAGCTACCGGCATGTGGTGAAATGCGCCTCTCATTCCAATAAAGTGCGTTTAAGGGACCATATCAATGCGATTTTCAAAGTTACTGTTAAGCTAAAAACACATAGTCGACGTTGGGGTCACGCAACCCGGGTTCGAATAGCTGAAGGCTTTTAGTGAAACCGAATTCCGTATGCGAGAAAATCTGTAAAATATATGAAGCCTCATGACCTGGAGCACTTCTCTGTCTATGTCAATAACGAGGTTTGCAAAAGCCTCTGAAAATGCGGTTGCCAGGATCGGAGCGGATAAAGTGACGGACCTCACTGTACAGCTTACTTATCCACTTTGCGCCGCTTACACCATTTGTTAACGACACACGTGTTGAATGAAACGCAATCGCCATTTCCAAAGAGCATTAGTTAAGCCACGGAAATGAATAATTACCCTTGTCTTTCAAAACCAAAAAAGAAACGGATATGTTTCCGCTCTGCGGACAAACAAAGTCGTAAAATTGCAATAAAAGAGGACGGTACGGATGGCCCCCCTCAGGGGTTTGCATCTGGAAAGCGGCTACTAGGACGACTAACTGAGAAATCGTAGTTTTTTCCCCTTGTAACAGCGAATAACCAGCTGGATCCGGCTTCTGTTGTAGTCGCCTATGGTGAGCGCACTTACTAGCACACTATGCAGCGAATCGTTCCCCCCACGACATTCCATTTGCCACAGACGCGAGAACTAGCTTGTAGTCAAGCTGCACGCCGTCTGGGGTGTCGCAAGGGTGATTCCCCGGTTTCGTTCTTCGAGCGCGCAACTCGCGCTGGGTTGATTGTCGTTGGCGTATCCGCAGGCTTGTATTTCCTGCTATGTACGCGCCGGCGACGACACAGTAGGCGCGAGATTCTTTCCCCTCCGCCGTGTGCGAACGCGTAACTCTTTGCCCTGCCACGTATCGAAGGCTTCGGCCGCGAACCGGACATCCTTCACCCGTAACGGGTATCGCGGTCTCCCGGTTGCCAAGTTTTCTTTTTTTATTAAGTTTCCGCAACCCTCTTCTGTACCGAGTAACGGAAGGAATTACGGCCTTATAAGAATTTTTCGCTGAACCGTGTAGCGATAAATATAGCTTAACGTAGTGTACTGCTGGATAGCTATTTTAATTTTTTCGGTAGCTATTTTAAATAGCTAAGTGCAGCTATTTTTAAACATAAATATAGCTTTCTACACGCAAGCTACATATATCTCAAAATAATAAACGGTACTTTGAGACACGACAAACAAAACTCTTGTAATTTTTTTAGAGGCTTAGCCCTTTACGGGCTGAGGCTGTCCGCGTTTCCTGTATCTCATCTCGTTAGGGTTCTAAAACACCGAGAAACTCGTTTTCCAACGCCTCGCGCCAGAATGTTTCTTCTCCAACGCTTCGTGCTTCAAAGACACGGAGCCTTGACAACAAAGCTGCACACCTCTACCTCCCGACGGTATCATCTCCGCGGGAAAAACTTCAAGGCGCCAAGAATACACTTATACACTGCATGCTTCGCCCCTTTCGCGTTAGTGGAGATGACCCGTTTTTTTTTCCCCTTTTGTCATAGGGCTTCACCGGCGGCAAAAATGTTACAATCTCGAAACTCTACATCGCAGGCGTTGCTGCACTTTCTAAAATTAAATGGTCTTGCACCAGGGTCGCAACTATAACGTATTCTAAATAGAGTGTAGGGACTCGGAGCACGATGTAAATAAAGCCTAGGACTTTTTTATATTTAGCTTTTTATCCATTCATTTTCGCTACAGCTACAAACCCTTTGGAGCTCCTTTCATAATAAACCGTGGGTAAATTAAATTGAAAGCGCCTTCATATCAAGCACAGGGCGAGTCAAAATTTACAGTCTTTTTTGTTATATTTTGGCGGGAGAAGGCCGGCATGAGTGGGAGAGGGAACGGGACTACATTCTAAGATACTTCAGTCGCCAGGGTGCTTCGGAGCCATAGTTCAGATGGCGACGGTTGTGCGGGAGTCACTGGCTGCCCTTTGGCCTACCGTTTTATTTGTCACCAAAAACAAGTCGAAAGTGGAAGGAGTGCCTCGCAGCTTTCAACCTTTTCTGATATTTAGCTTCCCCTATCTTGTGCCTCTAGTCCACATGTCAGCTTCGCTCTTGTCAGCAGAACTGTTTTCGCGTAAAATTTGGTAATTTTTACCCGACAACCTCTCAGTCAGCGAAGAGCTCCGCTAGGGGAAGCCTCACGCGACCAAGCATTTCGTTACTCCCCAGTCCCACCTTCCCTTCACTTCTCCCCTTTACTCCTTAAAGACACCCCAAGGTTGTGTGGGGGGTGGTATATGAGGGGCCTAATTGACTACTATTTGACTCTTCATCTAACTCCTAAATCTTTCCACTTGACTGACTCCTATTTGACTCCTCTTATGACTAAATTCCTCCACTTGATTGATTCCTATTTGATTCCTAAATGCCTCCACTTCGAGCCGTATTTTCCGTTCCTCTTATACGCCTCGAGATTCGCGATCGCTGCGCCGCCTGCCGCCGCTTCTCCGCGGCGTTTGCGGGATTAGCGCTGCGCGACTGATAGGCGGTCATGCAGTGTTTTGGTTCTCTTTCGCTTCTCTTTGCCTTTCCGCGCACTAAACAACTTGTTAAAGTGACGTCTGTAAGCTAACTGCACGTTTAGGGCGCTTAAAAAAACAGCTGCGTCTTGGTAGAGCGCTCGAACGCCAGTAAGAGCTACCCGGGGAGGCGGTTCTGCGCGCTTCTTGGCCGCTCTTGCGGGCGTCGACGACGGCAGCAGCATATCACCGCTGTCACCTTCGAACACGTCAGCACAAGTGAATTCTATTTATTGTCACCTCGTTTAGACTTGATATTGGCACTGTAAGAGCTAGGTTGGTTCGTTTTGCAGCGCAGACAACACATCCGGCTTTGCTTCGAATATGTACGTCGTAGAAAAATATGTTTCGGGGATGTGATAACCCAATAGCGTACAAAAACTCGTGCCTTTTATGGGAATATAAACCACGCGAAAATGTTAAGTACACTCAAAGGCTGTGCATTGTCAGATATGTGCCAGTCATGCCTTATGCATGAACCAAGATATATGTTAATGAAACCACGGGAAAATGAATGGTCTGCAAGTCAGGAATAAATAGAATAGTCGTACGGGAATAAAAAAAACCGAGTCCAGCTTCTGAAATGCTAAAGAGGTTTGTTTGAGCGAGGTAGTATTCACCAGACCAACTAGATGCGAAATGCACTGATATTTCGCTAGACATGGGGCGGGGGGGGGGGGGGGGGGGAGGAGGAGGACGCTCAACTGTCGTTGTTTACAAATGCGGAGCGAAATCAACAAATGAACGTTTTATTAATCACACACACAAGCTGCGTGTTCACTTTTCGTTTGTTTTTTGCCTTCAACGAACGGCTGATCATTCGGCGGACGCATTTTTTTGAAAAATACAGGGTAAGCAGTTCACAAGAAATACGAGGTGTTGTTGAAGGAGTTGATTGATTGATTGCAGGGTTTAACGCGCCGACGCAACGGAGACGATGAGGCACGCCGTAGTGGAGGGCTCCGGATTAATTTTGACCACCTGAAGATCCTTAAGGTGCGCCGAAATCTCGTACACACGGGCTCGTTGGAAGAGTGTCGTATATGATAAGGGTATCTGATTTCGGTTTATGCTAGATTCTGCAGTCTCCCTGTGTCATACGACGATGTTTCGAAGAAGGGTTTGGTCGCGGACGCGGATTACTCTATAAGCCCATCTTTGCGCTTCTCGTGGAGGATAAATGTAAGAGATGAATCTTATAGCGAGCGCTCACCTCGGGACAAGACGACCCAGCATTAAATTTGTCGCCGTGTGCTGACTCCGGAGTGTAATTTTGCATTATCCATCGTATTTCTTTGGTACAATGTTTGCGAAATTTATGCCGCATTGGCTTGTTCAGGGTACTCACCAATATCTGATATGTGATAGTGTGATATTGGCAGGCGTAACTTGCGTGCTGTCAGGTATGAGTGCTCCGCTGGATTTTATAGTGCACAAAGTCGATTTACATCATAGTGTGTATGGCCGCAACATGACCATCGGAGGAAACACTGCTTACGGAGACACTGCCCCTAAATTTCAGGGCAGCGGAATTGCAATCAGCTGCATGCAAATGCTGGCTTTGGGACGCTGCCTGTGACACACGCCCGGCGCTCATATAGATCTTTCTAAGATCGCGTCATAAACGTTTATACTCTCGTGAACACACCAGACTTGCAAACAGAGTGCCTGCTCCACGTTATTCGGTATTTCGAACGCGGACAAATGGTAAATCGCTGTCTTGAACGAGCCCCAAAAGCAACGGCGACAGGGGGGAGCGGGCCAGGGACTCCCGCGCCTGCTTTCGAAACGGGCCGCTAGGAGGATTTCAGTGGCGCCCCTACAGGCCGCGCTCGAGGCGTATAGCCCGCGCCCACGCTGCTGCGCTGGCTCACGGCTGTCTGGATCTAGAAAGACACCCACTTTTATGGTCAATAAAAATTTTTTTCCGGTGCAATCCAATCGACGTCCCCTCCTGCTGCACTACAGTGTCAGAGCGCGCAATGTAGGTTCTGCCCTACCGCGTAAATGGAGGCCCCGAATTCATTTTCACTTCACGCACGTTCTTTCCCTGGCCCCGCGACCTGACAAGACGTGCCCGTACGTTCGTCCGCTCGTTTATTTCTCGGAAAAGCGGAGGCCAGCGCGCGTCTTATCGGTGCATTTGTCGGTTTTTCCCCGTTTGCCATATGCTTCGTGCAAGCCACCTAAGCGGTTAAATTTAACGAGTCGCATGATGTCGCGACGTCACCTGAACGCCACATCTGCGGCTTGCGTACGGTTTTTTTCGCCGAAATCACGCCGATCAACTCGGTGGAGGCCGGGCCCAGATCTTCTTTAAATATCATCGGGATGTCCACAACGACTTGTATACACAGTGGGCATCTAGAGATAGATGTTTTGACGACGCACTTCGTGCTTCGCACAACGACCGGCAATACTGGCAGGTTCGGGGGGTTACACGGCGTAATCTAAAAAAAACCCTTCTTGAACCTGAACATCTTATAGTTACAAACGAATGGCGTTTACGGTGCTGCGCTTCTTACGAAGAGAGTAGTGATGTGACCTTGAAGTCACTTTCATATCCAACACCTGCCGGGTAGGCTTTTGATTTCAAGCTGTAGGGATTCACATCACTGGCGACAGTTTTCCTAATCAACATTCTTTCGTGCTACGATTTATCACTGCAGCTAGCCCGCTATTCGCAACAAGTTCTAAGTTCGGGTACCCGATTAGAGAAGAGCGCTGGTCCCTTGCAATGGTGGCTAGCGGCTTTGTGGCGTCAAATGGTCACGGTTTATTTTGGGTCACGTTTTACTTGATTGCCGTTTTGATAAGAGCGCACAGCGAGATCGACCAGTCACACGAAAATTTTGCCCAGTTGTTCGTTCCATATAAGGCCTCAAAACTCCGTGAATTATTTTCGTCGCACTGGCCTTAAAATTCAACTTTCCCGCCACATTTGTTTACGTTCTGTAGAAGATATGAATAAGAAGAAAACTTCATTTTTGTGTGAGATTATGCATTTTCAATCAGTAGCGCACTGTGGGCACCGTATTGAACTTTTGTGTCTTGTGCTCCAAACCCACCGAAAAATCACCGGAAAATGTTTCCGAGCGTTTAACCATGACACGTACAACATTTTTCCGTGCAGATTCCTGTCCACCTATTCCAAACTGCGGCATCGGATACACGTGCAAGGTGGTGAAGCACCCGGACAACTGCCCGATCTGCAAGTGTGGTGAGTACACCACTATGCTTGCCTTGTAGATAAGACGTGCTGTGACAGCCGGAGGCCGGCGAGAAAACCGAAGTGCAGCTTTATATTGTGTGAGCAATTAGTAAGTATCGCACGAAGATATTTACGGCACGATGGCATAGTTTCTGCTTTTCCAACTGAAACACCCTTATTTCAAGTAATAACTGAAAATTTAATGATGTACAAATTCTCTCAAACTGTGGTTTAAAATACCGCTAACTAGATGTAGATGTCTGGAGTAGCAGCTAGACACCGAGTTTTTGAAATCGATCGGTGGACTCACTACTTAGCATTTTGATCAAGAACTAAGTAAATAATTATTTATTATTATGCGTGAAAACAGCAATAAATGTGTCATCTGGTTGATAAGTCATCATCTAATTTAGTTGACCTTACACTCATCAGCAAAAATTATAGCACAAACCAGGATTTTGATATACATTGGATTGAGTATAGTTCATTGATATACATTGATAAAGTTTGACCACCATCCCTATCTCGTATCTCCACAACGCAGTGCCATGCGACGACAAGCCATGCGTGCCCAAGGAAGGTTTCGGCTGCACCTCAATCCAGATGGCAACGGGCTGCCGGACATGCCGCTGCGAGCCATGCCGCGAGCTGAAGAGCTGCGAAGCTCCGTGCACAAAGGTCCGCAACGCTGCCGGCTGCCCCATCTGCGACTGCTTCGGCACCAAGGGCGCCTTGCCCACGACGGCCGGCAACCCCGAAGTCGAGAACATGCCCTTCGACTACCAAAACGACGCCGACACTGGCTTCGAACCCTGAGAGAGGCAGCAACGAAACGTCCACTGCATCGTACAGTCCATCCAACTTGAGCTCGCCGGTTACGAGCTCCATATTTTTAGCTTCTCGGTACGCATGATGTTTGCTGAAGTCGCCACAATGTGAAGCACTGCATACGTGTACAGGCCGGTTCCACATAAGCTAGGTCTATGAATGGTGATTTCTTTAAAATCCCAAGTTGCTTCCACAATAATGGGGCAACTGTTTATGGCGGGGTTCATGTGCCGCGTCATCCAGTAGGGACGATATCGAAGATGGAGCTGATAATGTGCCGCTCGCAGTTGTGGCTAAGCGTGAACTTAGGATAGAAAAGGTGTCAGCTCCATTCGGCTTCAGCTGGACTGAAGGTAGTCTCACAAGTACTTTCACGAAACGCCTTTTCTTCAAGGGGTAAGCATATGAGCCAATGCCAAACCTTGCCTTTAACACAAGTTACGCTAAAATGAAACCTGTACATAGTCAGCTGAAGAAACTTCAGAGTGTGCCATTTGAGAGATCCAATGTGTCTGATGCCGAACCGAACTTTTGGACCCTTCGTGCGGGAAACCACTGGATTCCTTCCCGCCATCAACGGTCTGCATCAGTGTCACAGGATCGACCAGTCATCATTAACAGATCATGGCCCTCTGTAAATAAATTCCAGTGAGGCAGTTATGGCACAACGCGTGATCATGTCACAGTGGGTTGTGACCAGCGCTGGACGCAGGTTTTTTTCAACCTCGCTGCGACCTCAACAAGCTGGATAACGGCCGATCAACGAAAGTAGCCTGTATCGTGACTCCAGTCGGCCTGTTGTCAACGCGTCATTCTTATGCACGCCTGATCGCACAAATGTCCACGACGCCAGATTGGCCTCGCAAGGCAACTTTCCGAACGCTGTGCCTCTACTCTAGGCCTGCTCTCGTTTGCAAGAAAACAATAAACTTCAAACTTCGAACTACCGACAGCAAAGAATTATCAGAAACTTAGCAATATTTTTCTGCGAGAGCCCTCAGCCATTTAACTTAAAGCCAAAGTCAGGAGTGACGCCACCAGACAACAGGGTTAGGTGCTCGATTTGTAAGATTGTTGCCAATGAAAATCACTGCTGTAGACAAGCCGAATAAAACTGTTAGTACAATGTTTAGTACAATACCTGTTGGTTCATGTTTTTTATTTGGATGTTAATCATCCAAAACATTGCAGTGATTGGTGTTGATTGGTGGCTTGAAAGCCGCCAGAGCACCGCCCGATGAGCTCAAGTCAGAGTACGCAGTAATCTGCTATAGTACCTAGTTTCAGATGTCCGAGAACGCATTGGACAGTGCCGTGTGATGTTTATGTACAACATCTTTGTGGCTTCCAACTAGCGTTTGGGTACTATAGGGGAATTGTGCAGCTATGGATGTGAGGAAGTATAACGCATATACTCTGCCTGTTCCGCAGTTTACTTGTAACTTTATCGTGGTTGCTACTGCTGTTTATTATGCACGTCAACGTACAAGATGAAGTTCTTGCGGGCTACAAACCCTTCGCTTGATTCAAACAATGTTTTGTGATGTTGAAAAGTGCCACTTAGTTGGACGCGATTATCAAGGTGCTCAGCTCGTTATTTACAGTTGTTTTGCATCTCGCGCGCAGTTTCAACGCAAAGCTTCGTGCCAGGTATGTGTAAAAAGCGGTGTTCATCCTTTTTTGTGTAAAGTTAGCTTCGCAGATACACGTTCAAAATTAGACGTAGATTCAATACCGAAAATCAAACCTTATATATGAACTACCATTAACAATGTGTATGAGTTAGTGGAAACCAAGTGTCAATAGAGGGATTTAAGTTTTATTCCACAGTGTACTTCCATTATTACCACCTATCGCGGGACAAGGTTGTGTGTATACATCTGCCGACCTGTACTGACTGGTAGGCTGTCAACTGTACCCTCTGCCGCCGGACACCTTCTTTGGAAAGGTTTCTTTCCAGAGCAATCAGCGTTGTTTGAATGAAAGGCAGGCCTTCGATTGCCAGAAACAATAGAACGCTGTGCTATACATTTTTCGTCACCCAAGTAGCGCCCACAAAATAATGAAGCGTATTTGCGTGCTTCGGTATAAGGTGCGAAATCCAAGTGCCACTGGTTGAAGCGAGAGCTTCAACAAGCGAGGGCAGTCAAAAAATGGTTGGCCCTAAATTAACTCATTGTAAAATATCTCTGTCAAGTCATTGGCAATGAAATATCCTTGAAGGTCTTTATACTCTTGTAAGAATCTTATTAGAAGAAGAGACTGCACAGCTCTTTTAGTTCGGGCTTTGACATTGGTTCTATGTCTTATTTGTTCATTATATAAATCTAGGCTATAAAAAATACGCAATATCGCTTTGTGTGCTCAAGTGCTCGACAAACATGCCGAAACATGAAAATATTGCGGCGGTGTCTCGCGTTTTATCAAAGAGCCCAATGACGAGTAGAAAAATTGTCACAACAATAACATTCACATAACATAAATATTCATCGTATCTCCATTGGTTTCACGTCATAAATGGGTCCTTTCATATCTCCCAACATGACTGCATCTCTTGTGGCGTTCCCATACTACACCTTTCCTGATTTTAGGTGGCCACCGTGTAAGTGTTTTTTAAAATACATTTATATATTTTTAGTTGCTCAAGTAAGTCCCACCAGCGGTACAAAACACCGGAAATTGTAATTAGGCGGCACACGCAAGATAAATTCCTTCCATTGTCAAACGCCAAAGCTCTTTCAGCGCTCTTGCAACTCAATAAACCTGGTTGCTACAACGTTCACTTGTGTTCTTCCGTTGTCCTGAATGTGCATTCTGCTCTGTTTCTTAGAAATGATTCTTGCTTGTTTAGGAACAAAGGTACCTCGTTGGGACCATTGCCCGATTTCGGGCCAAGCAATGACGTGCAGAACTACTGCGATAACTATTGTGAAAAGTAAACACGCCCGTAGAGTGTAATTCGGACTTTCAAATCTTAGTACTGCTATCAGCACGAAGAGCTCAAGAGGCTGCGTATGCTTGGCAGAAAGAAATATGGCCAACCCAGTATCGGGGAAAAGGATGGTAGAAAAAAATTGAAAGTGAGTGGGCCCCTGTAGTGCTAGAAACTGGTTCAAGGTGGCACAAAGACAAAATACGCGTTTGTTACACCAAAAGGACTGTTTTACCCCGACAACAATTATACCACTGTTTACGCAAACTCCAATCGAATAATCGAGATAGAACGGAAACCGAAAGAAGTCGTGCCGGTACCCGACGAAACCACTTTCTGGCGATTTTTCTATGACATCAGAGTATCAAGCTTGAGCCATTGGCGGCCGCCTACAAAAGCCACTAATCCGAGAAACAATTAAGACCGGACGATTGTAGCGGCACCTCAAGTTCCGTTTGAACGTGTCACTCGAATGCTAGCGTGCAGTTAACACAACGATAACTATGTTTTAGTGCTGCCCGACATTACGTCAGCCCTGCCCATATTACGCCCCTTTATCGCGAAATTTGGAAGTTTTCTGATATTTCTTGCATTTTATCGCTTAAAAACCGTCCTTATGCTGGAACGGAGCTGATAGTGTCGCCGAAAGTTGGTTATTTTATCTAAAAAGGATGTACTTTGTCTTCTTGCTCGATTCAAGAATTCCTTTTTAGATGCGACTGCATCTCATTCACTCGCCTTGTCCCTCCATACGGCGTTGTTGTTGTCCGTCCACACCTCTCCCCCCTTCTCGCCGCGCGAGCTGCGCTCTCCGCCGCTCACCCCCTTTCCTCTCCGATAGCGAACACTCTTGCAAGGGGCATTGGATTGGATTCGATTGTTTTGGCTTGGCTTGGATTGGATTGGATTTGGATTGGATTGGATGAAAGTGGATTGTGTTGGATTGTGTTGCGTCATAGCCGCGGTCGTTCCAGCACCGGCCAAAGAAATAAAGAATACATCATACGCGTTCCTCACACGTTTCACGCAATTGGAGAATCAACCGAACGGAAACACCAAGTGAACCCCCAAGATGCGTCGCATCTCCACAGGGTTCCCCTCGCGGGAAGGTCGGGTAATTTTTTAAATGCCGCGGTGGATGATTATACAATGAAGCCTTGGTTTTTCAAGCCGCCTGCCTTTTGCTTTATCCTGGTGGCAGCAGAGGGATCTCTGCGACCTGATCTTGATCTGTGGGTTGTGTCCCATTGGTGACGTTGTCTGAAGCGGCGCCACGGTCTCTACCACCAGAGTCTACTACTGCACGGCTGGCACCCTCGTCCCCCATACATACCTCACCAATTTCGTTCGTAACAGTCGCCATTGACGTGCCCTGTGTACGGACAGGTCTTCCAGTGCCAAACTTTGGCCTTTCTTCACAAACATCTCTGCTACCAAAATGAAATAAGAGCGATGGCCACTGTCTTTTATCTCACATTTAGTGAGGCATTCAGGGCCGCCTCCAATGTTTTGCAGAACGTAATCACTGCAGTGCGCACGTGTTACTCCATCACTGTTGCGTTCACGCGTTCGCCGTGTTTCGTCACAATACATTTTGATTTATATCCGTGTGGTTACTAGCCTTCCACATACACGGCGCGCCTCATATCCAAGATGTAGCGTAAAACTCCAAAGTTCGACCTTTGACCTTTCGTAGTCTCACATCAAAACATATCTATTCCCATTGGCCATCAACACTCACTGATCTTCGTTTAAGAGGCATTCAAAAGGCTTTTCCGAAGTTCAGCATTTAGCAAGAATAGCTTTAAACTAGTTTTTAATGCTTACGTAACGGTTAATTTCTACAAACTTATTATGCACGAAAAAATTCCCAAGAAGTAATTTAATCGTTTGCACCCATATAGGAACGCGAACCTTGGAGCGTGTTGCAGAAAACTCCCGGAGAGCAACGCTATCTCGCAGCTGTCGCAATACCCCACTGGACTACGGAAAGACACGACCGCTATGTCAAAGCGTGCGCTCGTCGGTTCGTTCGTAGAAAGAGCCACACCGTAATCGTCGCAACGCCTGCTAGAACGATAAGCCACGTCATAGCGTGCGCCTCTCCATGTCCTCGTGCGCATGCGCTGAGTATCGTAAGCCTTCGCGTGGCAGCGTCTGCGCAGTAACCTTGCACCCACCACTCGCGAAGACAACGACTTCTTCGACGCATACGACGACGACCATCGCTATGGAATGAACAATGAAACTTAGCTATGCGTCCGTCAATGCTCACCCACAACTTTGCCATTCAAGTCTTGCGTGTTAATACAAGCTTCCACGACTTTTACATCAGGTCACAAACGGAACACGTTCGATAGTCACCATCGTTCTTCATCGTCGTCTTCTACCATCTTGTGCCCTCACTTTTTTGTCCTCTCGAAAATAAAGCTCCAACAGCCTTGGCAATGAAATGGTTGGGGACGTGGATGGACATAACTACCGTGGACAAGTTATCACGGTTGATTCAAACGACGAGAAAGAAATTTGGCTTATAATCAGTCTCGGCTCAGGCTCAAAAGGCACTCGCAAATAATGAACCGCAATTCACCCCCGTCCTTGCGGAGAATTTTACAAAACCAATGTGCACTTCCGGTGACGGCTTGTGAGGCATAAACTTGGCGCTTCAAGGAACACTTTGGAAGGGAGCTTGGGCCACACTAACGAGCCATCCAAAGAAAGGTCATGGGAGTGACGCTTATTGATAGGAAACGAGCATCTAGGATTAAGGAAAAAACTTGGATGCACGACATCCCAGCTGAAGTTAAAAAAAGGCAGACTATTTTTAGAAACACCCAAGTTGAAAATAGTTTAAAGGGGCCCTGCATCCCCTTTTTCAGCTTTTTTAAAAATCCTAAATGCTTGAAGAATGAAGTCAATGAACACATCCAGTTAGTGAAATTAGGGGGCCACAAAGTACCTCTGCCCTCGTGGGCGCGATTCACTGAGCCCCGTTATAGTGATTTTCACTGATAGACACATACGCATTGTTGAGAAAACATCTTTTCTGTTGCTATTTAAGCAGTAGTGTACGAAAGCGGGAGGGCCCCAGGGAATGTTAACCAATACCTTGTCCAGAAGACCCGACGTGTACGTATTACGCGCATGAAACCGAGATTTTTAAAGTCTGCCTCATTGTTATGCAGCTATATTAAGCGTCATTTCAAGGAGTCTATGCCCAATTGTGAAGGCCCTATCATTTTATTATTAAGTACACGTCGATAGTATGATGCATCAAGAGTTAAAACGGGCCGACTGGTTTCCTGGCCAAGTACCCATTTAAATGCTTAAAGGAGCCATGAAGAGAAAATGCAAGTTGGTTTTATTCGAAAGATTTCGTGTTTTATAGTGCCCCCAGCGCTTGTCCGGATACAAACGGTGCTTTATTCACTGAGAAATTAAACAATTTAGGTTAAAATTTTTATTTTCCCGCTCAATCGTGCGTTTTCGTGGTTCCAAATGACATCACAGGAACCAACCGCTCTGCAGCCTAGAACACCTTCATTCACGCATCCGCCGTACAGGGTAGAGACACGTATACGCTGGCGCCGCCATTTTCGGTTGCTCGCTCGCCGCCGAAGCAAGTCATTGTGTCAAAACCGCGCTAAAATTATCGCCGCAACGCGGTTTACTGAAGAAGTTTGAATCATATTGTCTGTTTCGCGTTGCTAGGTCTCGTGCCGCCGCGTTGAGCCCGTTAGCCCAATTGCGGCGGCACGGGACCGTTCAAAGGTTGTCTCCACCCTGTACAGCGGTGTTGGTTTGTTCCCGCGTTTCTTTACGTTCCGTAACCTAGATGGCGCCACCATACCGTGGCAAGCGTTTGGTTTGTTTTTGCCCGCATTTAAACCTGGCTTGTTTTTGTTCTGGGAGAAAATATTCGTTCCCTGAAACAGTGCTCGCTCGACAAATGGGGTCACGTAAGACACCGTTGCTTGCGTCAATCGGCCAGTGTCGTCTGAGACAACCCCAAACCCCGTAGTGCTGTGCAGCTAAACCAAGCATGCTGTGCGCAGTACGAACAGCAGAACGCCTCAGTACTTCTATGTTTACATGTGCTTTCGTAACTTCCACTGTTTGTCCCATCATTCTTATTGCTTTGTAAAGAATGTGCCCTAAATTTAAGCGCAAATCGCTCGTTCGTCTAGTTTGTAAGCTCTACCTAATTTGCGTCTGCTTCTGCCAGCCTCCGCCAATCGCAGAGCTTAGCTCATGTGACATCATAGGTTCTATTGCGGGAAATGAGCTGGTGGGTCGCATGACCATTCCCGTTTTTCATAATTATGTAGCTTATTTGAGCGAAGTTTACGTTAAAAGTGGTGTCAGTATGATTCTAACGAGACAATCTTTTGAATGAACCAAACTTGTGTTTTCTCTTCATGGCTCCTTTAAGCATTTAAAGAATTGATAGGCGGTTTGGCTACGCCCACCATGAAGCGTCGTGCTGGAAGGGACGTTGAAACAATCACGATAAATGCTTTCGCTCTTTTCTTCGCGTCTGGGAGCAGCGCGAAAGGTGTAGTTATCAACAGCACGGAGCGGCACTGCGTGATTTCCTCATCGCAGCAGATGCGCCTACCATTTCTGCTTTGCCTATGTGGTTTTATCTTTCAAGTGGCTATCGAATGCGTTCATTGCTGCGACTAAAGGGAAGCGGCCAATACCCGCTACATCCCTGTAATGACGTTATTCCAGCGCTCAAAGTATGCCAAGACCGCGAAAGAGAACATTCTTTTGAGCAAGTTTCCAATTTGCCTGATGGGCGTAGAGAAGTAATTTTTTGCTGAGGTACTTTGCTACCCCTAATCTAGGTACTGCATGTGTTGATTGACTACGTTCACGAGTCTTTAAAATGTAGAAAAAAGTTGAAAAAAATTGTTGCAGGGGCCATTTAAATATACGAAGATGCCTGAGCACCCCTCTTCGCTAAATAATCTCCCGGGGATGCGGAAATGGCGGAGGCGGTCGGGGGTGCTCGAGCAACCCTCTCCCCCCTCCTCCCCCCCTGGTCTTGGCCGAATTGATAAATTATGACTCTAAAGCAAACAAACAAAAGAAATGGTTGGAGTGGTGCAAAGCGCGAGGCTCAATACCTCCCACTCATTTTGAAAGAACGTATGCGACTCGCTTGCAAAGGCTGATCGTTACTTCATTCCCGATTCACTCTGTTACATTTCTCCTTTGTATACGATAGCTCTTCCCTATCCAAAAAAATATAAAACATTTCATTATCAGATTATGTCGGATGTTTGATAGGGATAAAAAGCTGTTACTTGAAATGAGTGGGATTTGGTTTACTTATAAGTAGGAACCGATAGGGCCGACCACCGTAAAAAAAAATCAAATAATTTCAGACAACGAAAAAAAAAACCACCATGCTTTATAAATCAACAAAATCGTCCCCATCATTGTCATGATCATCAGCATCATTACCAACCTTGTCCTCTGTTGCCTCGATCTCCCCAGAATTAAAAACACTTCCAAAGCCTCTGGTTATGTTGACAAGTTTTTGTACGTTTTCATCAGCATCCCTTATCATTTTTTGTGTACCTTTTGCTTCCTCAACTCCGGTACTACGGCTAGGAGCCTTAGCCAATCACCCTTGCTATACCTAGATTCAGGCTTAACGTTGGGTAAAGCTAACGTCGAGCCTACTAACGCGCCAAGCAACGCCAAACGCATTGTACGTGAAGCTGCGGCTACCGGCTGAAGACGTTAGACCTCAAAGGGACGTCGGGTCGCATTCGCATCCAATGGGTTGACAATTGTGGGAGGGTACGGTGACGCCTCAGCCGTTCTGTTACCGTATAAGAGTTCTGTTACCGTTGCAGTCACGCCGGTAATGCTGATGCCGATGCCTGATCTCCGCAGAACGGGCATGAAAGGCTGTCGCCGCAGCAGCGGGCCGTGAAATGGCACCCACAGCTGCCGTGCTAGCTCGACCAGTTTCTAAAGTCTGCCGACTTTAAGGAAAGCCGGGATTTGTGCCAACGCAAATCCTACTTAACCAGGGCAAAAACCTCAAATATATCATTGAACTATGACCCTGAATGACCCCGTCGTTGACACGAACAGTACGAAAACCCACAGAAGGCTGGCAAAAGCGAACCAAAGCTTGAGGACCGTGTAAAATAGATGATTGGTGATTATCAAAGTTAACTAATAATTTATTAGTGAGTAATAATTAGTGAGCTAGACCAGGGTGGAGTTAAGGTTGATTAAGGTAGATTAGGGTGGATTATTTTGTATTTTAGTGTATTATCGGTTGAATAGTGATTAGCAATAATGTAAATGTACTAATGGTTGATTAATGATTAACAATAACGTCTAGTGCGGTAAGATTGAGGTACATTATGAAAAGGTAAGGTGTACTGAGATGAATTAGGATGAATTAGGGTGGATTATGGTGAAATTAGGGTGGATTAAGATGGATTGAGGGGCATAGAATGTACAAGGTGGATTAAGATATGTTAAGGTAGTTTAAGAATAGTTATTATGGAATAGAATGGAGAGAGATAAATTTGATAGAACCAGTGATTCTAAACAAACCGTTGAGCGGGCTCGTTTACGTTCATTACGATGAATTGAAACAAATTAAGGACGGTAAAATGGCGGGGTGGATCTATCGGCTTGTCGACGTGTATATATAAGGTATCCGTCACAACAGTACGCCGTGCTTTCGCTGTCAAGCGCGTAGGCAGGCTTACGAACCCCGCTTTTAGCTTTCTGCTTCGACTAAGATCATCTCACCTTATACTCCGTGCACCTTGGATAATCGAAGGAATTGCGTGCCCTGCGTGTACCAACAAGGAACGAAAGAGATTCGGTATTGGCAGCCTTACAGCAGCTAACTGGGCATGCAAATGAGCTCGTTCGTTTCCCTTCAGCGTCAACCCTACGGAAAACAAGTATCGTAATGGCATTCCTGCACGCGGTGCTATTTAAAACCGATCACTCGGTCCCACACTTCGACAAACACATACGTCGCCTATTGCGTGACTGCATCTATAATCATTGGAGATGAATTAGTCACCCATGCAGCGTGCCTTTATCTATGCGCTTGTCATACGTCGTTTCAAGTCGACCGGGATCGGTGATTAGTCGTCCGTTCGGCGTCTTCAGAACCTCGAAAAAGTATCCGTGTGAAAGGAATGTACAGAAATTTCTGAATTCGAGAAGCGCGATTCCAAACATTGGAAGCGGTCCAAGGGCGCCCTTCTGGCGACGAAGCTGGCATGGAAAAAATTGCGGGATTAGGGTTTTCGAAGAGCGATGTCGGTTGGATGAAAAAAACCTTGGCGGCAGATTAGGCGGCATGCACAGACAGCAATGTAAATTCACTACAGCGTTGACTAGTGTGGCTATATCTCCGGTTCTAATAATAGAAGTGTGAGTACGCAGCCTACAGCAGCATTGGGCAAGAAATGGCCGCCAAGATGACTTAATTCGTGTCCTCCTTTGTTTACCTCAAATGAGCGACGTTAATCTTCCCCCTCTTTTAGTTCATGAGCTTCTATATCCGCTTCCTGCAATACCCATGTAACGTTGTAAGCTCCAAATTGCTTGCAAGTTGGAACAATATTTCAACTTGAGTTCACCTACCACATGTTAACTAACGTCATCAGTGCTAAGAGCGTATACAAGACGCTCCATGAGCCGCTGTTATTATGTTTCGCTGTGCGTATTAACGCGTCTTCGAAAAAGCGCACAGGCAAGACAGAGATACAACAACGTGTACGCGGTTTCGAATGTGCTGGAAGCCTTATTTTCGCGGACGTCGACTGCCCTCATCCGTTGACTTCCACTCTCGACTTGCGCCGTCAATATACCATTACCGAAAGTCTTTGTTTCTAGCGCGTCATTGGTCGAGTTTTTTAGATGCAAAGCATCTCTTGCTCTCGGCTCCCTCGTCCGTCGTTCGTCCATCCACCGCCCCAGGAAGACACCGGCAACACTGCCGCTCCAGGAGCCCATTAAGGGGAAGCGTGCTCGTCTCGTGCCGGCCCAGGAAGACACCGGCAACACTGTCGCTTCAGCATCTCATGGTCGGGGCTATGTCCCTCCCTTGTTGTGGCGCCGTCCACACCCCCACTGCGCATGCTCGGCTCATCTTGGGCCGGCCCAGGAAGACACCGGTAACACTGTCGCTCCAGGGGCCCTATTCTCGACTGCACAAATTGCCGGCATTTAGCCCATGATTTTTTGCGTAAGCACGACGTAAGCAATCAGTGACGTGCTGCACCTATAGCTATGACGACATGCAGTGTAATTTGACGAGTCACTCATAAAGATCGCTACCAAGGTATCAAATATTGTGCAAGAAAGATATAAAAACACTTGGCATGTACTATAAAAATTAAGACGGTAGCTGAGGCTGACAAGAAAAACACATTTCTGGAGGTCAAATTTGGTGCCAACACCACAAGGCAATCGAGTAACGTTGATCCAAAAGCGAGCGAAAGGCGGATGTCGAGCTAAAGAACATCACACAATTTTTTACCGTATCTATTTATTTCTTTCAATTGCTTTTATTAACATAACTGGGCTCTCTGCTTCAATGCAAGCTTTGTTGCGTTATCACCTTCCCTGCCGCCACCGCCGCCACGCCATATCGTCTGCTGCTATGTTACAAGTTTATGGCGTGATCACAGAAAAAGACGGCCGCGTCCATCGCTTCTATGACACATAAGAGCAGCGAAGCGCTACGCCTGATAACCGCGGAGCGCACCGATATCGCCGATTCACTCATTCGTCAAGCTCGACTGCAATCAGCGCTGTAATGAACTAAATAGTCACTTTTCATTGTTATTTTTCTCTTGAGTTCGATCATGTGACCCAACAGCTTACTAGGACAAGTATGGACAAATGCCATGCATTGGGTTCTCTTTGTCATGGAGAGGCTTGTACTGCCCTCTTATGTTGCGGTTACGCCAAACAAATAATTTTTATTTCATTGCCAAACATAAAAGCAAAATACTGCATGTTATTTGTATGTTCCATGATCGCTGACTTGGAAGCAGTTGAAACTATAATTTGTTTCGGTAGGAAACATGCTTTAAACAGCGCGCATGCGAAACTGCGCCTGCTGCAAATTGCCGCACATTTCGCGGCGCCGTAAGCCGGGGCAATATTGTGTCCTATTTTGCTTGTATTTTGCGACAAAAACAGCCGCCATTTTCAAGCTTTTACGTAGCATTACGTCACTTTTACGCAGGCTGAAGTTGCCAATGCATGACGTAATCGTTCCCGCCAACTGTTTAAATTACGCCACGCCTTCTCAGCCAATCACAGAGGGGGTGTGTATTACAAGCAGTATTGTTGTTGAATAGCAAAAACAGGCTTACGTTGTCATGTCCGCTGCATTTAGTCTGGTTTTTCATTGCCGGCCAAGAATTATGCGCCTTTAGTAACGAGAAATAAGGCAAACTTTAGAACTTGTGTCCGTAGACGACATGAAACGTCAAAATGACGACAGCACACACAACCGCTTTGTCAACCGGAAGCACGTGACCAAAATTGAAAGCCAATCAGAAAAGGCTTCCGGAAAATTGCCTGAATTGCCGGCAATTTGCGCAGTCGAGAATAGGGCCCCAGGAGCCATTAAAGGGTAAGACACCACCGGGCGTTCAGCAAGCCGAGCATGCGCAGTGGGGGTGTGGACGGCGCAACAGCGACAAGGGAGGGACATAGCCCCGTCGCATTTAATAAAATTACACCATCTTCCCGTACGGGAACCTTGAGTAGTATGCGATACAGCCATGGGCTCAACGCAATTTCCCATTTCGTAGTTCCGGTAAGTGAAAAGTGTGGTAGTTTCCATGGAAACCAAACTGTAAATATAACGGTAGCTACGTACCCCAACCTAACGGAAACGACGAACTGAAAACTAATGGGCACTTGAATCGACCCCATGGCTGCTTTGCATACTACTCAGGGTTCCCCTACGGGAAGATAGCGTCATTTTTTTTATTCACTAAGTTGAAAGTTGCATTTCCAATCGTGTGTCCACACGCACACAGCTATGGCCGCATTACCTAGTGTACTCGTTTATCTGAATTTGCGGACGAAGATATGAATTTCTTCGTATTCATAAGCACACAAAAACAGCTATTTTATCGCGCTGTATTATACTAACCAGTAACATAAAACGTGCAATAATTGCCTCTGCTTTCATATTTTAACATAAACCACCTGCTTTCTATACAGCTTAAAACCACTCATTAGAGGCGGCCTAAAAACTTGGGGGTATGCTTTTAGAACTTTCTGAGAATGTAAAGACGAAAGCCTAGTTGTACCGCCTGTTGATGACCTTTTGAACTTTAACATGTTGCTCTATTAGGGCCACTGCCGCAGCTTCACGCGTAACTTCCTTTTACGACGAGGGTCATTTCAAGCTGCTTTTTCCTCTTCCGCCGTGGCGTACTTCCTTGATCTTCACCGCCAGCGACCAGGGGCTGGTGCGTCGCCACCCACAGTGTAACGAAACTATTTCGGGTGCGTGTCTATCGCATAAATCTAACGTGCCTAACGCATAAACGCATATGCGTGTCTAACGCATAAACGGACTATCCCAATTCCTTAAAGACAGATGATATTTCGCGCCTCCCAGCGACATCTTTTTTTCCGATTCAAGATGGGACGAGGTGGTCCATTCATTTTCATTTTTACGGGCCAAACACCTTAGGGTGTTGGGCTGTCGGCGTCTCATGTCGTCGTATTTTCATGTATTCATGATACTAAAACAACGGGAAAGTCGTTTTCGTATCCACGGGAAAAAATGCGTGCTAAAAGAACACACCGGGAGAGTAGTTTTCCAACGCCTCGCACTACTACTTAGCATACTTAGCTTGCTGCGGCGTGTAACGCGAAGAGAACTCACGGCCGGTCTGTCTCCCATTTAATTGCTTAAATCCGGTTTGACGCAAGAGAGGACGCCACCGCATCGGCAAGCACGCGATTGCTCCTCCCACCGGCGCTTTTCCGGCGCCCAATCAGCACGCGCCGCGTGGCAAGAGAGGCTTGCAATTCTCGAATACACTCGAACACTGTATGCTTCGCCCCTCACCAGGTTTCACATCAGCGTAGATGGCCCGGGATTTTTTCTGAACTCCCCTCACGCTGACGCCTCAACGGAACCGAATTTCCTCGCATGCTGTGTATTCGCCAGAGCTTGCCATGTCATGGGACGAAACAATACGCAGCACCAATTCTCTCCACAAAAGTTGTAGGAATTTATTTTCGCAACAAAAAGTAAGTGCAAATAAGCATCGCAGCACAGTCATAGATGGAAACCAAATGAAGCGCTTGTCTTGCGCGTAAAAAAATGAGGAGGAAAATACAAATATTGAGAAGTCTGCAGTTAAAAACCTGCATACAATTTTCTTTGCTTCTCAGTACATAACTGCAAAGCTGCTTGCCACGCGCACCAAAACAGCAGTGGTTTGACTACTGCTACTGCGTTAAAAACAAAAAAAAAATGAACTCAAGTGTAAAAACTGATTGGTCTTTATATTAACGAACAAATTTCAAATTACTTTTCCAGATCGTACGGATTTAGTGCGGGTCATTACCCGCACTAAACAGGGTACACGTCGACACCCACTTACAAGATCAAAATTACAAAAACTTGAAAAACAGAACCTACAAAGAACGAAAACCACCGCTGACTCCGACCTTTGTGTAGCACATTTCATTAGTCCTGAAGAAACAGCAGGGACTAGGTGATCCACTGATGGATATCGTTTGCTGACGATAACCCGCGTCGTTCGTATACTAAACTTGAATAAGAGGGTGCAGATTTTCTCTTGAAAAATCCCTGAGAAAATGACGACTTGACGAGACTTGAACGGTTGCGTTCGAAAAAAAGTACAGTCGCAGGATCAAACATTGCACAATACAAATAGGCAACAAACAATGTAGGTGTGATAATTCATTAATACTGAACCTGAAGAACGTTTCGAAAGCCGAAACAATAACAGGCCAATCGAAAGACGAAAACTAAAAATAAAGTCGCTTTTACAAATCATCGACGAGGAACTCGAACAAAATGCTAGAATTCCATCTCCACTAATGATGAACCAGAATTTCTCTCGTAGAAAACGGCAAGAATAGACATCGCGCTTGCACTTGCAAGTTCGTGGTATCCGACGCGTTCATTGAGAATTCACTCGAGATACACTATTTCCTCAACTAAAGGGCAGTGGTCGGTCCAGAGGAAGGTCGTATATTTTTCCGCCAACGTTTTCGAAGGCGTGACAATCACACAAATTTGTACCAACAGGAGGAGCACCGCATGCTAGCTATTGCATTGCTTCAGACAAACGCTTTTGAGACATCTTTCCTCATTGGCGTCAACTGATTCTCTTTTCACTTTGCCCCCAAAACTGGACAACGGAACGAACACAAAATAACGGAGAAAGTTCGGAACACAGAAAACAGTGTCAGTTACACCGGAAGAAAAAATAAGCGGATCTTGAAAGTTATGCAGCGTAACCGTCCGTCCCCATGGCGTAAACTTACGTACACAGCAAATAGCATACTTAGTAGGCTACACGCAGGTCAACAAATAAATACATCGCCACACACAAGTAACGAACAAATCGAAGACAACGCGCATGACTAGTGCGAATGGACGAGTGTCACAGGACACCAATTCACAACGAAACAAACGCAAAAATGTGATTACGTGAGAAAATAGTCGGATATGCCCGTTTCCCGGACGGCCTCTAACACAAAACGAAAATGGCGCGCGAATAACTCCAGAAGAAAGACTGAGGACAGAAGAAAGACGCCAATTCATGTAAACACATCTATTGTGCATTCACGCAAATTGATTCAAGAATTGAGTAAACTACTGCATTCAGTAAACACACTGAATAAACAGAGCTGGACATGTCTGCCGCTGGAACAAAAATAAAGACCCAAGAGTAATTTCGGCAACAAATATTGAAGACAGAGGACAGATGTCAATATACGCGAACTTATCTGTTATACACCCTTCCTGGTCTCGGTATCAGCCGCAGGTCCCTTTGGCACAGAGTGATCCTTTCACAACAAATACAAGGCTTCGCCAGCTTTGCTGGCGTCCACCGGACTTGTTCGAATCAGGTAACCCAGCGCTTCCCATTGCGCTAGTGACAAACAGAGTAGCTAATGACATCTATTCGAACGAAGATTTTCAGGTGCTGATAATAGTAAGCCCAGCGCAACATTCCCTGTAACGGTGCAATTAGCAGTCGACGACGAGCTTCGGTGGCACGTCTGACTCACTGGGTTCACTGTCATTAGGGGTAACATCCATGGCAGTTTCTTTTATCAAGCTGGGTTCCAGCTCCTCAGACTGGTCGGCTTCGCCTTTGCCAACGGAAGCGACATCTTCGTCGGCGCAAGACACTGTCTCACAAGATCTCGCTTTGCGCCGTGCTTTCTTCTCTGGAATGGCTTGCTGCTCGGAATGCCCGGTGCTCTGCGAAGCTGGCGGGGCAGGCATCACCTCCGATGGTTCCGACGGCATCACCTCCGACGTCATCTGCGCCGGTACTTCGACCAATGGCGGAACGGCTGCGCGCTGGCCGGAGCTGGCTGTGGCAACTTTGCCCTTGACAGTCTTGCCTTCCTGCTTGCGGCGGCACTGTGGACATTCGTCGTCCTTACCGGTGTAGTAGTAACAGGAATTGCACGGCTGCAGGGAAGAAGAAACAGGGTTGGCAATACTAACCCCTCAAATATTTTGTCACAATTTCACGCACACGCAGAAACAAAGTCAGCGGCAAATAACGCGGTAATAACTTTTAGATCTTTTGTACTTATCTGTGGTCTGGAGTGAGTCATTTTCTGCGTAATTATCCCGTTTAATTACCTTTTTACATTTTTGTTTATTTTAAATGCAAACATCCATTTTCAATGTATTTAATTTACCCGTTATACCTCGGTGGAACGGGAAGGGTTTCAGTTCATGAGCCCGTTTAATAAGGAAGTCAGATAATCGCTTCGTTTTTTGAGTTCCCAAATGAACTAGTGGCTAGAGGTAGGTCCTCGGACAGGCCGAGGTAAGCCCGTAAATGAACACGCACATAACCCATCTCGCGTGACACGTGGATTCACTTGTTCGATAATGTGAGGTTGGCTTTAGCGTCCGCTGGAACGTCTGTGGAACGGGAACAAGTTACACCAAGTTAGGCATTCTAATGACGCATGCGCGGAAGTGCGGCGTATACACTGGCTACGTTCTCACCACTACTGCAAATAGCGAATTTCCGTCGAAAAAACGCCGTTCGAACACCTGACAACGGACGTCAGCGCTAGGTAGGACGAGTTACCAAGCCGATGCATTTCCGCCAACGTTGGGAAATCAGCTCCTGCTGTCTCCGAAATGGTACGCGTGAAAATTATCTGGCTGGCATAAAGTGCGGAATATGGTGTCGCTCTTTTAAAAGGGCGGCGGACCGAAAAGCCTCACCAACTATAAGGCCAGCGGGTTACAAGCAATAGAATTTAAAGGGCGTCCATAGACCGGTTGATAAGATACGGAGTACAAGACAAGCGCTGCAGTGCAGCCCTCTTCTGCGACACGTCCTTTAGCACCTGTCTTCTATTACGTTCCGTGTGCAATCTTTTAGTCCTTTTGAACGTCTCAGCTTTCATTCAGACGTGTGGGCCGTCGAACCAGCTACCTTGCAGTGTCGGCCGGCGAACAGGTTGCAGCGTTGGCAAGTGGAGCAGTGGTTGGTCGATCCGTGGAAGAGCGTGTTGGCACACCACGAGTACTGCGCCGGCTGGCGGCACCGAGGGCAGGCCAGGGGACCCGGGATGCACTCGCGAACCATCACCGAGTCCGGGCAGCAGTTGAGCCGCACGTGTTGCACGAGGTACCACGGAAGGTCCGACACCTGCATCGAGATCCCGTTGAGGGCATTTGCCTACACAGGCCAATACTAGCAGTCGCCGTGACTGTAAGCCTCGTCACAGCGCGCGCCTACACGGACACAGGGACGGACGATTACTCTTGTATCATTGTGGATTCTGTATTCACTAGCCAAGGCGAACGTCTATGGGACGTGGCTTCAACATCGGAAAATTTAGTACGTGTGGTGCGTTGGGTATATCTGGCATCTTTACTCATTTGCTTGTTCGTGAATGATCAGTTCCCGGATAATTAAATACAGAATAGATAAGGTACATGCACAAAGCTTACGACGACAGAAGGGTATACATATGGCATATAATTTATAATTTTCATATATATAATTCCAAAATCACGACTGCCAGGAATTCACGTCCGCTGTACACCAACCTCAAGCTGCAGGAACTCTTGAGCTACATTTGAGAGCTCTTACTTCCCAGTTGAATTGTATTTAATGAAACCCTAAAGAGCAAGTTGAACACGAGCTCCTTTTGTGAGGGTACGGCTACTGTTTCGCTTTATGTTTCGTTTTTTTTTCGAAAATCAGGAAACCTTAATGCGATTGTTCTGCTAACGCACCAGTAACGCTCCCACGATTCCACATCAACGAAACAACTCGTGTTGCATACCCGTGCACCGTTTCGAAGACCTGAAAGTGGTAGCCGTTGTCACTTCCGACGGCGCACCGAAGGCTCAACTGTACCTGGCGCCGTCCCTGCCGCGGTTGTCTATTGCCGTTTTGCAGCGAGTGGCCGGGCACGTGTGAAGATGATACTCTCGTTTAAGCAAGAAAGGGAGAGAAGAAGAAGGAAAGGAAGAAAGAAAAAGGGAAAGAAAGGGAGAAAGAAAAACAAAAACAGGAAAGAGAAAATGAAAGTAAAACGGAAAGAAAAAGGAAAGCAAGTAAGAAACGCAGGAATAAAAAGGAAAGAAAGGGAGAAAGAAAAAGGAAAAACGAAAGCAAGTAATAAAGGAAGAAAAAAACGAATAAAGGGAAGAAAGAAAGGGGGAAGAAAAGGAAGAAAGAAAGAAAGGAAGGAAGGAAGGAAGGAAGGAAGGAAGGAAGGAAGGAAGGAAGAAAGAAAGAAGGAAGAAAAAGAAGAGAGAGGGACGACCGGGAAGCTGAGGCCCCCGACCTGGAAGATGGCCTGCATGAGGCAGGGGTCGGCCTGGGCGTCCTTGAGCGCGATGCCGACGGCCTCGAGCAGGTTGAGCGGGTTGTCGCAGCCCAGGCAGGAGCAGCGGCCCGGCTCGCAGCGGGTGCGGGCCTTGGCGCACGAGCAGCGGGACATGCGGCAGCTCACGCGGCACGCGCACGAAGGCTGCGGAGGAGAGCTCCCGGCCGAGGGCTCCCCGGCAGGACCACGGGACGCCGCCGGCCCGTCGGAAGGTGCCGAGTCCCCGACCTCCGTCGCCGCCTTCTTGCGCCTCGTGACGCTGCGACGCCGGCTGGAAGGAGCCTTCCTGGTGGCTGAAAACGGCATCAGTACCCACCCGCACACGAACGGCTTCATAAAATGCTGGCACACGACGAACACAGACCACTCCAAACTGCTAGAGCTGCTGCCATGTGGCATGCATGGGTGTCATCATTCAGGGAAAGGAAACGGCTACCGTGTGTGGGGTAAAATACAAGCAGATAACCGAGAGTATACCGGCGTTGTTTTAATTTAGAACGCACACATACGATACCGGGTTAAATAGGAACAACACGTTAGCAACGGCGTCGAAGAGTGGCGGCACAAAAGGGAACACTGGAACAACACAGCTGCCGCTCTAGCTGCTGCGCCAAGGAGGCAAGAAACACGAGCTCTTAAGAAATGCGCGCGGACAGTGCTGAGGCGAAAAAATTGACTTGAATTGAGCAATCGTCTACTGCATTTATTACAGGAGGAGCGAGATGGGTGGGAGGGGGAAATTAGAGGTTGTTACGCTGTAAGAGGCGCCAGAGAGGTAAGGTCTCTCGACGACATTTGCAGCGAGGTGGAGAAACTGGGCGGCTGGCACCAACCCTGACCGAGCGACAAAGAAATGCCTTCGTTCGAACGTAGCCAGACAGAGAAGCCACAGGGAAACAAACCCCCGAGAAATACAAGCGCATGATGCTAAGCGTCACCGAGAGCAAGGACATGGGGTGGACGTCGAACGAGTCCCGGCTAAACGCGTCAAAGGCGCAGAATGGCACCGTCAGTGACGGGTCAACCCCGCCGTCAGAAAGTGCAGTCAGAACACCCTCAATGCCAGTACTAGGCGACAAACGGGACGTCAACGCGCGAGTGCGTTTTGAAAGGAGCTTGCGCTTGATGAGCGACATCGCCTGCTTTTTCTCACGTAGTTTGTTTCTCGTCGCTGCAGTAATATGCAAGCACATTAAGTCCGACAAATCCCGGAAGCGAGTTTTGTGACATTCGAAATAGCCGCAGTAAAGTACTCCTTGCGGCGCGCGGCGTAACAGCCGGCTTGTATTAGAGTAAAAAGTAAAGTTTTCGAAGATTATTTTGCAGGCGCGTGTAACGTTTTTCGTTAAACATTCCGAGGCAAATACGCCGCGAGTAGTCTGAACTGCTCCGCGTGCAAAGGTTCCGCGCACGGCTAAAAAAATCCCTCGCAGCAAGTGGCTCCACTAGACGATGCGCTTCCACATCCGAAGGCCGGAAAAAAAGTATTTCCTCCTCCTCCTCCTCCTCCTCCTCCTCCTCCCGCGACCCGCCGCGGTGGCTCAGTAGCTAAGGCGTTGCGCTGCTGAGCACGAGGTTGCGGGTTCGATTCCCGGCCGCGGCGGCCGCTTTTCTGATGGAGGCGAAAAGCAAAAACGCCCGTGTGTACGAGATTTCGGCACACGTTAAGGACCCCCAGGTGGTCAAAATTAATCCGGAGCCCTCCACTACGGCGCGCCTCATCGCCTGCATTCCGTCGGCGCGTTAAACCCCACAATCAATCAAATCAATCCTCCTCCCGCGTATCCGCCAGCGTCTAGCGGAATCAGCGGGCGCCTCCCTTGTACTCGAACCTCCTCGACGTCCAGTAAGCTGGCAATGCACGGCCGACGGGGTAAGATCACGCGCCGTACAGTGGGCGTTCATTGGAAGCAAACTTAGTGGTGACTACTTTGTTTCCTCGCCACGTGTCGGACTGTGAACCATGGTTAAGTAGCGCGGCAAAAATGATTGATTGTAAGGTTTAACGCGCCGACGCAACGTAGGCGATGAGGCGCGCCGTAGTGGAGGACTCGGGATTAATTTTGACCACCTGGGGATCTTTAACGTGCGCCGAAATCTCGTACACATGGGCGTTTTTGCTTTTCGCCTCCATCAGAAAAGCGGCCACCGCGGCCGGGAATCAAACCCGCGACCTCGTGCTCAGCAGCGCAACGCCTTAGCCACTGAGCCAGCGGCAAAAATGGGACAACAAAGAACATACTATGGTCTAGCGCTGGACATGCACTGAAATGCTTACCACACACAAAAGATAATATACAGGAACAACGCATGCATAAACTCGGCCAAATCATTCAGAAAAAAAATCAAAATATCGCGGCGAAGTCAATGGTTCCTATTGTTAGGCACGTGGCAAGTGCGCATTTATGTATACAATTATTTAGTTCTTTGACAAGCTCATAGACGCCGCGCTTACACAGCTTACACTAAGTTCCCTGAAATTACTTAGCTTACACGAGCTTTTATGGTACACCACGATTCAAACAAATCCCGGCTGGCCTGGTCCTTAAAACATCGCAATATCAGCGTCCTCTCGAAAAGTGGAACAGTGTGGAACGCACAGGCAGCGCTGGGAATGGCCAGCTAAATGGCCCCCGGCAGCGAGCGCTTGAACAGCTGTACGGCGCTCGCGGATAGCGGGCATCCTTTAGATAGCTCCCATAGGAATCTCCGGACGCTTCTTTTAGAGACGGAGGCTCAAACTCAACTTTCAACTTTTTTTGCACCGCCGACTTTGGGAGCCTCCCAACGCGTACGCTTTCGGAGCCTCGAGGTTCAAAGTACTCAAAATACTGTTACGTGCAGCTCTCTACGACCTACTTATCGCCACACGCTCTTTAATCGCGGCACGACTATAGCTAGAACGGTAAAAACTTCGGAGCCTACGTATGCGCGTGGCAGCGTCGTGATGAACGGAGTCGCGTGTGCATAATGCCGATTGCCACTCAAGGTCTGTCACCTGTTCAAAGAAATATTGTCGACGAAAATTTTGCCGCGCGGAAGCCACACTTCAAGGGTTTGTTCAAATGTCGCTTGCGGTGTGCCGGCACGGCACGGCACGGCTCGGTAGACGGCCTCGCATGCGCTATTTTGCATCATAGGGCACTTGTGGCGACATCCGTGGTAGCAGGCAACTGCAGCGTTGCCCTTTAGTGCGCCGTGTCGCTTTCGTTCGAAGCCGCGGTTTCATTCTCCGGGGATGGAGGGCAAGTACAGCACCGCCACATAATGTGAGTGCGACAGCCGAGAATCGGGTTGAAACGCGGCAGACGATGCACGCTTTTTTTAAATGCAGAGCATTTCTTTAACTCACATGTAGCGTCCGCCGTCCATCCGCAACAGCTCAGCGCGCAGGCGCGCCCTCTCCCCCACTCCTCCTCTCCCGCATCATGCTACCCTCCTCGCTCTCAACAACAGGTCCGCACCCCTCCCCCTACACTATATAAAAAATAATACTTATCGGCGCCTGGTTTCGATCCCACGACCCCGCGGGCGGAACGCAAGGTACATGGTGCTCTACCCACTGCGGCACAAAGCCAACACAGAATGGAAGGCTACGAACGCGCCTTATATCCTTGACTCATTCAAACTACGTCAAGAAGCTGCCGATACAACGCATTCACTACCTGTGGGCGGAACGCGAGGTACATGGTGCTCTTCCCACTGCGCCACAAAACCGACACAGAATGAAAGGCTAGGAACGCGCCTTATATCCTTGACTCATTCAAACTACGTCAAGAAGCTGCTGATACAACGCATTCACTACCTGTGGGCGGAACGCGAGGTACATGGTGCTCTTCCCACTGCGCCACAAAACCGACACAGAATGAAAGGCTACGAACGCGCCTTATATCCTTGACTCATTCAAACTACGTCAAGAAGCTGCTGATACAACGCTTTCACTGCCTGTGGGTGGAACGCGAGGTACATGGTGCTCTTCCCACTGCGCCACAAAACCGACACAGAATGAAAGGCTACGAACGCGCCTTATATCCTTGACTCATTCAAACTACGTCAAGAAGCTGCTCATACAACGCATTCACTACCTGTGGGCGGAACGCGAGGTACATGGTGCTCTTCCCACTGCGCCACAAAACCGACACAGAATGAAAGGCTACGGACGCGCCTTATATCCTTGACTCATTCAAACTACGTCAAGAAGCTGCTGATACAACGCTTTCACTGCCTGTGGGCGGAACGCGAGGTACATGGTGCTCTTCCCACTGCGCCACAAAACCGACACAGAATGAAAGGCTAGGAACGCGCCTTATATCCTTGACTCATTTAAACTACGTCAACAAGCTGCTGATACAACGCATTCACTACCTGTGGGCGGAACGCGAGGTACATGGTGCTCTTCCCACTGCGCCACAAAACCGACACAGAATGAAAGGCTACGAACGCACCTTATATCCTTGACTCATTCAAACTACGTCAAGAAGCTGCTGATACAACGCATTCACTACCTGTGGGCGGAACGCGAGGTACATGGTGCTCTCCCCACTGCGCCACAAAGCCGACACAGAATGAAAGGCTACGAACGCGCCTTATATCCTTGACTCATTCAAACTACGTCAAGAAGCTGCTGATACAACGCATTCACTACCACCAACTCTCCAAACACTAAACGTTAACGCAATACACCCACCCCATATGCGGCCCATTTACTCGAGTCCCCCTCGCGGGGAGATGCGCCCAATTTTTCTCTGCGAGACGAGGGAGCACAGCGCATGCGCAGGCACAGTGGGCACTGTCACGGTGGTTTTTATCGTTGCCAAACGAAAAAGTCGCCCGCTAGACTTATCAGTGAATACCATCTATAGAAGCTCCGGTCCGAAGGCCGTCCTCGAACTGCTCGCGGTCTGTCCAGGACTGGCGACATGACCTTTATGATCTTTATAACTAGAATTCACCGTACTCACCCCTGATGCCACCGCCGCCGCCCCTGGCCACCTCGTTGCGCCAGGCGGACCGGCCGGGTGCCCCGTACGGGGGCAGCGACTCCTCGAGCCGGCTGTCAGCATCCGCCATGTTGCGCAGCATGAGTTCGTGGAAGCGGGCGTTGAACTGCCACAGCATGTGACGGACGCGAACCACGTCCCCGGCGTTGAGCTGGACCTGTCGGGAAGCGAGAAAAATAAGTGACGGCGTTGGCGCCCTGACGAGCAACGCGGAAACGCGGCAGTCGTAGCCGCCAATTTCTGGCGAAGACATTATTTTGCGAGCGCCTTGCTGATCTCGCGCAAGGTGATTCATTTTAATCAAAACTGGTGTAAAAGAAACAGGGCTGTCGTGACAGCCGAAAGCCCTTTCTTCCGGGTATATACGGATGCAAGGCTAAAACGAACGTCACTGACGACAAAGTGCGTAGGTTAAAAGGTGAACAATTAGTTACATTCGTGGTGTAACTTTTTCGTTGCAGGCTTTTAGTGCAAGCGGTCAAATAGTTACACGGCGGCAGGAGAAGCGGCACGACCCAAGTATAATTGAAGGTGAAGCGAGGCGAACTTTGACGGCCATCTGGCAGAAAGCCCGAACTAGGCTGTGCGCCGTGCGCGCCTTCCCCTCCCTCAGAGAAGAGTTTATTCATCGAAGAAGGCGCTGCCACATTTTCTGTCGCTCTATCAAGCACAAAGGTTATAAGGCGTCATGCTTGGCCGCAATGTAGGAAGCAGCATGTTCGGAGGCTCATAAGATTATACACTTTCGCGAGTTGGGAGCTGTTTTCCCTGATACCAACCATCAGTTTCAGTGTCACCGATTTACTTTCAATTCAAATAAAGAGACGAATTGGAATAAAAAGCGCGTATGGTCTGCTTGCCTTGTGCACGGGATAGTGTTCCAGACTCTCGGACAGAGATGCCGTCGTCGTGTTTGCTCCCGCATTCCTCGAAGCCGCGGAAACAGTGCGTCGGCCCAGGAACATTACCGGTCTAGCGTGAACCTGCCAGAAACAGGGGAATGTGCAACAATTCATTTCAACAGCTCCGCCGTTTAATCCGGCCGTAAGTTGCCCAACGCGAACAGAAAGCCTCCGATTGGAAATAAAATAAAAAATCCCTCCCCCGGTGGTCGGAGTCGAACCTGGGTCACTTGCGTTATGAAGCCAAAGTCTATCCGATTGAGCTATCATCATTTTTTGATTGCCTGACCGTGGTATACATGTCACAAAAAAAAAAACGATTACGAAGTTCCAAAAGACACCAGCACGTCACTTGCTAGTGCTTCATTGTTAAAAGGCCGAAGTCATGTCGCACTTTCCAACAGATTCAACTAGTCACGTGGAGAAGGTTGCGCTTTATACACTTCTAATACGCTCTGGCAGAACAACGCTCTGCTCGGCCTCACATCAACATCATTATGGCGAACTGCCACTCGAGATTTCCATATACTGTGCAGGGCCAGCAACATGAAAAGATCATACGGGATGCTGCCGCAGTTTTCAACGGCCAAGAACCTGATTCCATGGCTATCCAACGGGAAATCCTTTTTTTAGCGTTCTCTTCAAGACGTCCAACAGGAACACCCCGTACCAACACTACGAATGCGTGCTCTACTGTCTATGACTTCTTACAAAGCAAGCAGTCCCCAGGGAACAAACAAACCTTTTTGAATCATCCAACTTTTAACGGGTAATACTCCATCCCGCGTGTATTTAAAAAAAAAGAGGTTTTGACATAAGGCGCATCGGTCATTATTTTGCACACGCTGACATACATCTCCTCCTGGCCCTGGACTGCATAAAGATCTGTACAAATGAGTCGGCAAAGTCGTTTCAAGGAGGTCTCTATACAACTTCTTTCGGAGCACGCTAGCCAAATGCTCGGATGTAAGTACATCTCATTCCGGGCGCACAGCATTTCCATTGGGTTATTCGTATCCCGTTGGCTTTTTACTTGGTCACCGGTTCTAGCGCGGTCCAATTTGGCAGAGATGGCAAAGCCATGGCACATGCACTCCTACGTTCCGCACAAAGACGGCGCATGACGACGGCGGCGCGCCGCACGAACACGTGGGTAGAACGAAGAAGGTTCGCACTGCAGCCGAGGAAGAAGCTGACACGTCCGCGGTGCTGTTTCTCCAGCCTTGCGCTACTGGTGCAACTTAAGCTGCGCCAATTTTAGGGGCGCAGAGCATGAGGGGCTCGGGCTTACGGAGTCTCATGTCGTCGCTGTATCCTGTAGTCACGGTACTAAAACACCGGCACACTCCTTTTTCGGCGCCTCGCGTTAGAACGCTTTGTGCTTCAAAGACACGGGATTTACGGCGAAGCTGTATACCTGTACACCCCCAAAGGTTCCATCTCCGTGGGCAGAAACGCCAAGACGTCAGGAGTACTTATACACTGCATACACTCCCAACCTGCCGTCCCTCGACGTCGGCCTCGTTTACTGTAACAGGGAGGACGAAGAGGCCACCGAAGATTGTGCGATCAGGTAAGCGGAGGATGGCAGTATGGCGAAAGTGTGACGGGAAGGGCGGTATGCTGAGGCCGCTTTTAACATGCTTTGTGGCGGCGACACGATACGCGCGCGCCGTCGTGCGTTCGCCGATGAGACGATAACTTCCCGAGACGTGTCAGCTATGTGCCGTCGCCGAAAAGACTTCCGTTCGTACTGAGCTCAAATTTCGCATTACGGAGTGTCGTAATAGCCAGCCAATTTGTTTCCTAGGTAGCTAATAGTCACCTCCGTCAATGAATGCTGTGACGTGTACTCATAGCCACTCCTGCCGGGCATCGTCACACAGGCCCACAGGCCTGTTGGCTTTCCGGGGCTTATTTTAGGGCCGAAGCCCCTTAGGGGATCGGGCTTTCGGCGTCTCCAATCGTCGTCGTCAGCATACCATGTAGTCACGGTACTAATAAAACACCCGGACACTCGTTTTCCAACGCATCGTGCTAGAGCGTGACGCCTGCTAAAAGATAAGTGCATAATGGATAAAACCGGCTCAAAATAAACTAACATGGTTTAAAGATTTGTGGAACGCTCCCTGTACGCTTCAGAAATCAAGCACAAGTAGAAGCTGTTTGTTGACGGGCTATTTTTACACTCAGGTACCCACCGGCTCTCGACGCTATAGGCTTGATCGTGTCGGGTGGTCGGTCGAAGCAAGCAAAGGCATATATCTGGTGCCGGGGCTTAGATCAGCGGGAACGAGGACTTGAGGACTAGACAGGAGATGTGTGTAAAAGGCACAGGCCCCTGGGGCAGGGAGACCGTCCTCCCCCCTCCCCGGGTACTTGTTGCCCTATTCTAGTGTGTGTTCGCGGATGTAAGCCACGGCTTGCTTGTGTAGCTACTGCCAGAGTCCTTCAATCATTGAAGGACTCTGCTACTGCTAAGGGCAGTCCCAACTACATTCCGTAAATAATGGTTATTTCCTGGGTTATTCAATACCTGTTTTGGTGCCCCCAAATGAAACAGGCGGGCTAAGCAGGTGTACGTGGTAAAGCAAAAAAAGCCACAAATGCTTTGTATTTATGTATATATGTCGCAAAGTAGAAACATCTTGGGTAAACGAAACATCTTGTGTAAAGGGAGCGGGTGCCTGGGGGAAGGGAATGGTCCCCCTCCAAGACGCTGGCAGTTGGTTTTCAACGCCACCGAATTGACACGCTGCAGGGTACTTTTATAGTGTCCACTGAACCGGAACCCTGCAATGGGCTCGCACAAACCTGGATGAGGATGTAGTCTTCTTCGCAGCGCATGGCCTGGATCGCCTGGAAGGGCACGATGACGCAGGAGACGCGCATCACCGCGTCCTCCTGCGATGTCTGGCTCTCGAACTCGTACATGAAGCGTCTGCGAACGACCAACAGAGCCCCCGTTTTTAACTTATGCAGGTCTGTACTTGGTCGCTGCATGCAGAAGCGCTTCCCGACACTGGCCGTACCCAACAATATTCGCGTATCGGGCAAGGCCGCGAGGATGAAGCGACATTGCCCAAGAAAATTATTAGAAACGGTTTGTTATTTCGCTAATGAGACGAAAAAAAAACGTTTACAGAAGTTAAAAGACTAAATCAAACCCTTGCGATGGTGAGGGTGCAGCTGCAAACCACAATACTCGGAGGCAGGAGAGGGATTGAACGTGTGAACAAGCGAGTGAGTAATGCTGAGCGAGCGAGCATGCGAGTGGGTGAGTGAGTGAGTGAGTGAGTGCGCGAGTGAGTTAGTGACTAAGAGACAGACTGAGTGACTAAGACACAGAGAGTAAGTAACGGAGTAAGAGAATGAGAAATTGAGTCAGAGACTGGGTGAGACAGGGAACAGAAGAGAGAGAGAGAGAGAGAGAGAGAGAGAGTACAGATAAACACGAACAGCTAAAGTAGCGTTATCTTTGACACCAACTGGTATTTACGGCTTGGCCATCTTTGGTTCCCTCCAATAAAGCCTAAGCCAGCGCACTGCGCCTTTCACAATTTCGTTCACGGAGATAGCGTTTTGAGAATTTACGCGTGCTGCGTCTACTGTGGAGTTGTTCCATTCTACAACATCACTTGTTACCGACCCGTGACATCTCCCTCCTAATATGCACAATGTTTTCCCCTAACGCCTGCGCATAAAGTTATCAAACGATGGTCAAAAAACGATTGTATAATGCATAAAACCGGTGCAAAGTAAACCAACATGATTGAAACTAATTTTAAATACAAAAATAGTTATAATTTTATTGCATCATTAACAGAAATTTGTTAAATCCCGTTTTGAGACTGATTTCAAACGTCAGGTTTTGCCCTGTGAAGCATACTTCGTACCATGCTGCGGCATGTGACACGAAGATAACTTACGGCCAGCCTGTCTCATTTAATGGCTTAAATCCCATCCAACTCACGAGAGCGCGCCACTGCCTCAGCAAGCGCACGATTGCTCCTCCCACTGGCGTTTCACCGGCGCCCAATCAGCGCGCGCTGTGTGGCAAGAGAGAGTACTAAAGCGCTAAGTTGGGCGAGTTGGTTACTGCATACTAAGGAATTCATCGTACTAGCGAACATTAAGACAGGGACACAGCTAAAGAGAAGACGAAACACACTATAGAACTTCAACTCAGTTTATGCCGCATAAACAGGAAAACACCAATAAGTACATGAAAAAGGAATGCGTTATCGTAAAAAAACCTAATGAAACACTATCACTCATATCACAGGCCACATTACAGCGCCGGTCCGTATCACATGGCGGAAACTTAACCGACACGTGCAAACAGCCTTCATCCTTCGCCCACGCTCAACCACCTTCCCCCCTCCAAAAAATTAATTTCTTTTGCGGATAGTGCCAAAGACGGCGGTGCGCTGACGCATACTTCCCCCTCTCTTCCTATCAATAAGGCTTCCACAATTTCTCGGTCGGTTTGGGAGGATGGCCTGTACACGATGCGCGTCCCGCAGAAATCTGGTGTGCACCACGTGCACCCTGGTGTGCACCCCGTGCCGTACAGCATACGAGCAGGTTTGTGAATTGCGCGACGGGGTTGGTCTACAGGATCCCCCTGTCGTGCAAAAAGTGCTACATTGGCCAATCAGGCAGGTGCCACTATGTGAGGCTGAGAGAGCACCAGGCGGCTGTCACTGCGCAGATGGGGGCTGGCCACCTGGATGATCATTGCCGTATGTGTAATGGGTGCACACCAGATTTCTGCGGGACGCGCATCATGTACACGTCATCCTCCTAAACCGACCGAGAAATTGTGGAAGCCTTATTGATAGGAAGACAGGGGGAAGTATGCGTCAGCGCACCGTCTATGGTATTATCCGCAAAGGAAGTTAATTTTTTGGAGAGGGGAAGGTGGTTGAGCGCGGGCGAAGGATGAAGGCTGTTTGCACGTGTCGGTTAAGTTTCCGCCATGTGATACGGACCGGCGCTGTAATGTGGCCTGTGATATGAGTGATAGTGTTTCATTACGTATTTTTTTACGATAAGCCATTCCTTTTTCATGTACTTATTGGTGTTTTCCTGTTTATGTGGCATAAACTGAGTTGAAGTTCTAGCGTGTGTTTCGTCTTCTCTTTAGCTGTGTCCCTGTGTTAATGTTCGCTAGTACGATGAATTCCTTAGCAAGAGAAAGACTAACAATCTTTGAATAAAATGATACGCTGCATGCCTCGCCCCTCCCCAGGTTTTACGCTAGTGGAGATGCCCATGAATTTTTAAAGCTAGGTGACCCAGTTATTGCGTAGCGGTTACTTTTTATTCGCATCCTTACAAAATGCAATCATTAAAAAACGGAGGAACCTCTGTTCAGGGCTCAGAACAATAACATATCATCACATCAGTGACATTGATTGCGATACCATCCAGATTCCTGGGCGTCTGAGCGAGAAACACGCCATGGTATATAGTAGCATGCTCGGCAGGCACGCCACCTGCCCTGCTCGCGACTTACACTACCACCAACGCGCCTCCCTAAACAACACTAATGCCGGTGCTAGCTGACGTTGTGTCACATACATAAACAAGGGTGCGAAAGATTTACGGCAGATTCTCTGACACCGAGCAAAACTTTGATTACTACCACGAACGAAGCCAATTGTGCTCCCCCCCCCCCCCCCCAAAAAAAAGAGTCAAACCCTGCCGTAACCGGCATGTAGTAAGTGAAACGATCCTGGCCAATCCCCCAAGTGGGTATGCGCCACAAACTGCGCAGGAGGCCACCTGGTTCTTGCTGCGGCAGGAAACTAAACATCCCCCTCGCGAGGGGCACGATCAAATGCAGAACATTTCCGGGGGCGCACGACGTTAAGTAGTTTGCGGTACGTTAACGTTGTTGCACTTGTTGCTGTTGGTTGTTGTAATGTAATTAAATGAGGAAACATAATTACGTGGTCACGTGACATCATTTATCAGCAGGTGGGTATGACATCATTTATTAGCAGGTGGGTATGATTATTGGGGCGCAGTGGGAAGAGCACCATGTACCTTGCGTTCCGCCCGCAGGGTCGTGGGATCGAAACCAGGCGCCGGTAAGTATTTTTTTTTATATAGTGTAGGGGGAGGGGTGCGGACGACGATGGACAACTAGAACGGGTGACATCGTGAGTTAAGAAATGCTCTGCATTTAAAAAGGACAGCGGTAGCTGTTAATTTGTACCTTTTACTGAAGATGATCTTGAACTTGTAACCAAGGTTGATGTACGGGTCCCCAGCTTCCAGCTGCGAGCGAACACGTCGAATTATCGATTGCCTCGTGAAGCAACCCTTTGCGAATAATTAATCGATGCCTTGAAATTCGGCTCGTTCATATTCCAGTTCCAGTGGCGCCACAAACAGTTCACAAGTACCCTAGGATATAACGGCGTCGCGTTAGCGAGCAAAGACTCGGCTATTCGGGCGGCGCTACGCCGTGTGCCGGCAGAGTAATCGGGCGATAAGCTCCGGTAGAGAATTATTTCAGCAGGACGCTGTCGGTGTCTCTGATAGCAGCTTCGACCTTCTCACGCCACGGTTACACCATAGCGGGTTCCGATTAGCTTATGTAGCCTCTTCTCTGCCTGCCCTGTTTACTGCCAACGTTCGCCAGGGCATGAATGGCGAAACATCTGCGGACAAATAAATCTTCAAGGGATGAGGACTTTTGTTTTTACACAATTATCTGCCAAACGCTGATACAGTTTCTGGTCGTTTGCTAGTCTAATGAAACATTTGGTGTTCATGTTTCTACACTGTCATGGAGTATAGTAAGTTCCACAGGAATGTTGACGGGTGAGTCCCGCTTAAGCGGCGAATTCCGCTACACACGACTGGTTACGCTTAAACCAGCATGCACGCCCATCCCACCACAAAACAGCAAGACGACACGCACTGGCGAATGAATTCTGCGGCGGCTGAGCGTTTTAAAACAAAATGATTGTGGTAAATCGGGACTCACGAAGAAAGGGCCAATCTTGAGAGAGTGCAGCTCATAGTTCACAGCCGGATAGGAACGGTCTGCAAGACAAGAAAATGACTTGGTCAGTACGACGAGTAGCATAAAGTTTAAGTGCGGACCACCGAAACCAGTCGGTCTCCCTTCTCCATTTTCCCCTAATAATCTCTCGGCATTCCTATCCCTCCGCTTCGACCTCCCTTCCGAGTCGTCCTTAACAAATACTTCTCCCGCCACTCTTCTCATAATACTCTTCCTTTTTCTCATCCATTCCTCTCACTTGTACATCCCACTTTCGCTCTGCCCTACTACACTACCCCTCCCGTGACCAGAAAAATTCTCGCACATTTCCAATTGATCACTAACTAATTCGTGAGCAGGATTACCAGCAAGATTTCTGGCTTATTCAGTGACACACAATATTGCAGCGCTTATGAGCGCTACAATATTCCAGAATCGATAGCTTTTTGTCAATCTGCGTTACATTGTGTATTGAGTGTACTTACTACTAGCTGGTTAGGCTGTACTGTACTTAGTGCAAATTGAGCTTGTGTTCTGTCTTTTAATCATGTTGTATTCCCCCCACTGTAATGCCTTATTGCGCTGTGGGTATCAAATAAACAAACAAAAAATTTCGCCCACCCCCCCTCGCGGTAACCCTGGTGTGATGCGACGCTGAGGGGGGTTCAAGCGCAAGCGGAGAGCAACCGTCGACCGAAAGGCCGCCGGAGAGCGGCACACCGGCTATATGCGCAGCGCGCCCGAAGGAGAGGAGACCGCGGAGAGAGAGAGTGCCGCGGCTATGACGCAACACAATCCAACTCAATCAACTTTAATCCAATCCAATCCAAATCCAATCCAATCCAAGTCAAGCCAATCCAATCCAATCCAATGCCCCTCGCGAGAGAGTGTTTGCTATCGGAGAGGAGAGGGGAGAGTGGCTGCGGACAACAAGTATACGGACGCACGTAGGAAGGACAGGGCCGCCGACAAGAGATGCTTTCAGCGCCGCATCTAAAAAAACTACCTATAGGTAGTCCAAGCTATCGATCCTGGAATCGAGCGAACTATACCGACGGTGAACACGCCTCACCGGTGTTGGTACGGCGCGGCTTGGTCGCCGAGTCCGCCGGCATCGTGGACGTGGACGCCTGCGCGGGCGGTCCTCGTACGCCGAAGTGGCCCGCCGATGGCGGCGCGAGCAGGACGTGGTGTCGCAGCGGGCCGGAGGAGGCCGCGGCAGGCGGCTGCGCGAAATGGTGGAGCATGGCCGGGGGGCCCAGCGTGGACCCCGGCCGTGGCGCGTGGCTGAGCGTAGGGGTGAGCAGCAGGGTGAGGTTGGGCTTGGGGAATCTCGGCTGGCCCTGCGGCTGACTTCCTGGCAGCACGGCCTGGGCGCTGTTCGACGACAACGCGGACGACGGAGAGGCCACGCTGGGCCCCGCAGACCTCGGCGAAACCGCCTGGGCGTTGATTCGGCGGGGGTGACTGATTACCCGTTCGTGATTGTCAATTGGCGATATCGATGCGGCGAGAAATAGCGACGAAAGGATCGGCAGGCGCTTGAAGGAATACTCACTAGAGCTTTCCGCGTTTTGCCCGTTAGCCTGAACCCTGTCAGAAGAAACCTACAGCGATGAATCAGCCAGAGACTTGAAAGATTTAAGCATCATCAGGGGTCCACTCACAGCTATTCCTACACTATCGCTCTCAAACTTTGTTGTTAATTCGATGCCCCGAGCATATAGCGGTACTACACCGTAGGGGGGGGGGGGGGGTCGAAGGGCAGTTAACCGACGCTTGGGGCGGCGCTAACGTTGCATACACGTGTTGAGTCATGGTCTGCTGAGTTCTTGAAGTACTAGTATCCTGACAACAGCCATCTCTCTGGCAGCTTCTGTAGCCTCGTCTTCTAGGGGGGCAATCGTCGTGTCTTTTTATGAAAGTTAAGAAGAAAGTAGCCGTCATACACTGGCTCAAACTCGATGTCACTTACGGAAGGACTGTTCAACATTGTTCGAAGGCCAAGGGGGCACAGAACGCAAATAACAGTTTTCTATAAGCTCTTCTGCAAAGAACGCTAGCTGTGAAACTGTCATTGCCTATATTTCATACTTAGAATCGTATCTTTAATCGACAGCTTCCGTTCAGACGCCAGCACAGCATGAGAATAAAACACAACAGAATAATGGTTACAGGCAACATAAAGAATTTGTGAATACTTTCTGGGCCGTGCCAAATGCTCCTGGGCGAGATGTTGCTAATATAAAAAGCTTAACCTTTATCTGCGACAGAATTATTTTTAAGACAGTAAGAAAGAAAGGGGGTTTCTCCATCATTTTGTCCTAAAACGTTTCAGCCTTGCGCATTTTCTGAGGCTTACGCTCTTTTTCGATTTTTTGACCAAAAATTTTTACAAAGACTGTAATTAGTTACACGTGAAGTACTGCATAAATCTGAAATGTAGAAAAATCTTGGTATTTAAAAATAAAGGCCTCGCGGAAAACGTCTAACTGCTACCTCCAGGCGGAAACAGCAAGGCTGCGACAGAAATGGGCCACGGAAAAAACAGGAGATCGCCCTTAAAGTCGTTCTGGGGCAGCAATCCAATACTATTTGCAATTCTATTGCCCAATGTAGGCATTGTTTAAACTACGATTCCCCGCGTTTCATAGCGATACCGAATGTGCATTCGTACCCTAGACAGTGTTGCTAACCGGTTTCTTAGGGTTTGCGACCGCATTACTCACCCACGGTCGCGGCCAGTTATAAGAGCTTCCTGGGGTTCTCTTCGCGTTATTTTCAGCTTTGTTATGGTACGCAAATAACGCAGTCTTACACTCACAAAAAACATTCTGCGCACTTACCCAGTGCCTTGTACAACTCTCCCGCTCTCCTGTTGAATGCTCTCTAAGGACCTCGACTAACACTTCACCAGCCCACGCTATATTTCACCAGATACATAGTTGAAGAAAGTGGTTGTCGCCGACCAAAGGTTCAGTTAAAAAGGCTAAAAAGACGTTTCGGCTTCCATACGGAAGCCTTATTCACTCAGTGAACACGGTGAACAAGGCCAACAGGTGAACAAGGTCGACAGAGTGAACAAGGCTTCCGTATGGAAGCCGAAACGTCTTTTTAGCCTTTTTAACTGAACCTTTGGTCGGCGACAACCACTTTCTTCACTATGTATCTTTCACGCGACCAGACGAGTTTTCGTCAAACCTTAGATTTTATATATTTCACCAGTACACGTTAATTAAAATATGTCACTTACTGCACCTGGCCCACCGCTAATACAATTCAAGCGCTGTCATGTTCTCTGATAGTTCCCGACCAGCCAACCACTTGTAAAACTCGCCTTCTTTGTATTCCAGTAAGACTTCCTAATCACAACGAGCGATTCTCTCCTGCTGCAGCCTATTCATTTGTACAAGTAGTCGTTTCCAGTGTCCACTAAACCATCCTAATAACCTTAACTGCCACTTCTGCGACTCCCTCGACAGCTGCGTACCAATACCCCCTATGACCTAGACTAATCTTGTACAAGTCACCCGCTCTATATTTCACCAATACCTCCCAACAGTGAGCGATTCACTGACACCGGCTTACAGCTTGTACTATAGAGGGCAGCTTCAACAGAGTACTTTTTCCGGTATCTACCCGCGATCACTAGGACTCATCTTGAAGGCACAAAAACAACGACGACGTCGCGCTTCGCCTCATTGTGGACAAGGATGCAGCAGGGTATCCGAAACGTCAAAAAAGTGTGAATTTGACTTGGTCAGTGACCACTACTTTGCTATGAACTCGCAACCCGACCACAGAACTTCCGTCGAACCATAGAATACAAGTGTTTTGTAACACTCGCTTGCTAACCAGTTCACGAGCCCCCCGTGGTGCCAACGCCAAGTTCCCCACGCCTGCGGCCATACCACTTGATCGACGTCCGTTTCACAAATACCACTCCTAATGACAAGAGGCGACTCTTCGCACCTGGCCAGCGGCAGGCAGCGGCTGCAGGAAGGCGTTGTAATAGACCGGCGTCGCTGGGAGGCGCGACGTTCCGGCCGAGACGGGGCCACCCATGGCGGCAGCGTTGAAGGCGACCACGGTGGTCGTCGTGGCGGCCTGTTGCTGCTGCTGCTGCATTCCGGACCTCTGGGGAGCCTGCGGGTGCTGTCTGTCCAGGAGGCCTCGCAGCCGAGGGTACAGGGCCACGGTCGCCTGCTGCTGCTGCTGCTGTTTCAGTGTCGTCGTCGGCAGAGCCAGCTGGGCTACCTGAAGCATGGGGGCCGGAGGCGCCCCGGAAAAGCTCCTCTCCGGCGGTGGAGCTACATTTGCGCTCTGGACCGATTCTTCCGTCGCCGAGCCTGGAGAGAAGAGAGACCGTAATCACACAGGAGTTCGCTACTCAAAGTACAAGCAGGGAAGACAGCCCTTTTAAACACGCATTGTTTAACAATTGAAAAGATGGCAGCAAGGTGTGGGTCTATGTTAAAGAGCGTATTGTTTACGAAACAGTGCGCGCTCCGCTCTCCCCTCTCAGAGCCACAGACAAGACTGAACGCGGAGATGGGCCTAGAGATGCAAGGTTTCGTGAAATTTTGAGGGCCGTGAAAAAAAAATCAGGTTTTCTAAATCAGTTTTTTGTCTTCAGAAAAATATGACAAATTGAAGACGATTGCGGACAAACCTATTAAAAATTCGACATCCTTCCTGAGGCGGAAGCCTTAAATGTCTCATCAATGGCGAAAAGTCACCGTAGTTGCTGATGCCCTACACGAATGGAACAAATTATGGCCGCTGCCAAAAGAGAATCAGTAAATAAAATATATACACAGAAACTTATTTGGGTTTGAATGGAATTCGAATGCGGGTCGCCAAGAGCAGCAGAAAGGTGCGGTAATTGCAGCACTAACCCTGTATCGTGCCGGCATGGAACAACAATTATCTGGATGCTTGCCGCATGACAGGTGAACGTGACGGAACCGCAAACACGATGCACCAGTGAAGAAGCCTTCAATAATCACTTGAGACACTTTAGCGCATGTTTAATTTTCTTCTATATCACTACAAAAATATAATTGTTACTTACTGCATCACAAAAGTCACAGCAAAGCTTCCGCTCTCAAAATATGTGCACGATTTCACGTCAAATCATTGATTTCAGAAAGCGTTTTGCTCACTGCAGATTGGTCGCATCCAAATGAACGTCCCCGGAGAAGCTCTGTTTATTTTTCCAGTGTTACCATGGTTAAAAAAACAACCAAAAATTACGCCCACCTCCCCTCGCGGGAACCCTGGTGTGATACGACGCTGAGGGGGGTTCAAGCGCAAGCGGAGAGCAACCGTCGACCGAAAGGCCGCCGGAGAGCGGCACACCGGTTATATGCGCAGCGTGCCCGAAGGAGAGGAGACCGCGGAGAGAGAGAGAGTACTGCACATGCGCAGCACCGCGCGCAGCGCCGCCCATTGGCGGAGTGAGAGCGCGCTGGGCCGCACACCCGCAGATGTTGAGAGAGAGTGTTCGCTCTCACCTGGGCACGCGCCGGTGCCAGTGCGTCTGCCGCGGCTATGACGCAACACAATCCAACACAATCCACTTTTTTCCAATCCAATCCATTCCAATCCAATGCCCCTCACGAGAGAGTGTTGGCTATCGGAGAGGAGAGGGGGTGAGCGGAGGAGAGTGCGGACGCCGACGACGACGGATGCACCGCCGACAGGGCCGCCGACAAGAGATGCTCTCAGCGTCGCATCTAAAAATACTTTTCCTAATGCTTTTTGTTGTTGTTTTTCAACCGCTCATATCTCTAGATTGGCCACGACATCACAGACGAGTTAAAGATCGGAGCAGTCGCAATCGCGACCGACGTGTTGCCTCCTCTATTCCGTGCGTACACGAGCGGCTCCCATTTGAAGACCGAATAAAGTCCGCACACCCAAAGAAGAAGCGGCTTACCAGGAAGAGCGCACAAGCTTCGTTGTTCACTCCAGTGTTGCACCAATAGAGCAAGCTGCACACATTTCTTTTGTGCAACGTTTTTAAATGACTGAAACTCGATTATCGTGGGCCCAGCCTGGCGATTACAATAAATTTCCCTACATATTGCTGCATTATAACGTTGTAGATTTGACCCCTCTTGTCCCAACAGCGCCGCTGCCTACGCTGATTTACCTCATTGCCTATTCTATTGCCGGGCGGCTCAGATATAACCAACTCGCATCCCTCCACATCCCTTTCCATCCCTTTCCATCGCCACCTGGACCGCCTGGCTTGGCTCTAAAGGGGAAGAAAAACCGCGCAGACTGGTCGCCCAGGCGGTCGACATGCTCCGCCTGTAGCTTCGGCCGAATAAAGGTCTTTTCTACTCTTCTAACGTTGTTTCTTTTTTAACTGACACTGAGATAGTCAAAAGCTCCAGATTACATTCCAACCACTTCCTTGAGGTGGTGGTGGAAAAACGCTTTTATTTGAGCCGACAAAAAAAGTGAAAGATAGGTGGGTGGCCTCTTCTCAGTTCCGAAAGCTGCTCAAGCCCAGGAGATCAGGTGTCCGGAGTCCCGAGCTGGTCAACCCGCACTCCCACTGCTCCGGGGGGGAAGGGGGGTGGAATCGGGTGGTCGGCGCATGCCCATAGAAGATGTAAAGTCGTATTGGGAGTGTGGCAGGTAGGGCAGTTGGAAGGGTACGTAGTGTTCTTTTTTATAACGTCTGCTTACTTCGTAAACACCTAGGCATTTTTAGGGCAAAGTTCTAATATCTCGAGAGTCGCATAATCCGGCGTTGTTTATCCTCTGCAGGGTATCTAAGGGGGACACGTGACGGCCTTTGTGAGGGTAACACGTGCACCCCAGTCTCGGAGAACTCTGATTCTGCCTAAGTGCATAGCGGCGTGAAGTGTCGCCTACATGTTTGTCTGCAGAAGTGATTCATGCCGCGTCTCCTGCCACACATTCGAAGCTTCTCAGTGCGGAGTCCCGAATGGTCTGCGTTGTGGCAACCAACGAATACGAAGAGAGAAAAGAGAAAGAAGGTGCGCAAACACGTTGCAGCTGTAAAAAAGTACTTCATAAGTGCCGCCGAACGAAGCCATAATGCGTTCGCCTTCAAAGAGCGTAAGTTGCAGACGTAAGCGCCCAGAGGAATATCTTTTAATTGTTCTAGACATGACCTGGTGACCAGAGCCCACACTGACACTGATGACCTGAGTATCCCCGACCAGGGATACCCCCCTCCTAGGGCGAGTGTGTCTACCGTTATGCCCACCCAGCTTTTTTAATTGACACATTGCCTATTCTCAGTCATTCTTCTTAAAAAAAAAGCCCGGGCCGTCTCCACTAACGTGAAACCTGGGGAGGGGCGAAGCATGCAGCGTATTAGTGTATTCTTGGCCCCTTATCTTTTTTGCCAACGGAGATGAAACCGCTGTGTGGTACAGGTATACAGCTTTGGTGTAAAAATCTCTTGTCTTGTAAGCACGAAGCTCTAATAGGGAGGCGAAAATGATTGTCCCGGTGGTTTTTTTAGTACGCTTTACGTTGTAGCGTGAGGGGTGAACGAGTTTCCCGGTGTTTTAGTACCGTGACTACATGACACGAACGACGATTACGACGACAAGAGACACCAACAGCCTCAGCCCCTAAGGGGCTTTGCCCTAATAAACAGCAGTTAATTCCAGAAACACTTACTGTTATTGCCTAACTCGACCGGCAACAAATCGCGGCCGACCGACCAGTAGTAGTTCACGGACGTGACCCGAACGTTCTTTTTTACACGCGGCACTGTACAGCCATGCACAAATGAAATGCGAACACGCAAATATTAACCAAAACAGACAAATAACGCGACTTTTCCCCGTGCAGGTGTAATTGACGCATGGATTTATTGCACAAACAAAGTTGTGAAATGTGGCTTTCCAGATATACAAATAGCGCGCCATTATTTCACATAAACGAACGGTATTTTTCAATATTTCAAGTTCTGCTCCATATTTTCGTGTTCGAATTTCCTTTTCCTTGACTGTACGTTTGTTGTACATTCACGTCCACTCCATATTTAGGCACTGGAGCTGCACCTAAAAACAAAACCTGGCAACAACGTGCACAGTCGTACAGCGCATCAACTCTATCCGCCACTTGACCGCAGCGAACGCTCGGTGTTTGTCGCGTGGCTGTTTGGCGACAAAAACGAAAGCCTTGCCGGCCTTTCCGAGAAAAACACGCGGCTGGAACTGGCTGGCACCGAAAGTTCGTTGCATACGTACCACGCAGGAAGCCAGATAAATGCGTATACAGTCGACCAGTCGAGATGCTATCGGCGTCCCTATAAGCCGCGCTTGCCGGCACAAACATTGAAAACCTGTCGCGGTGATGGCGCTCTCGAGTCCCCGAGGAGGCGTCGCCACTTCTGTGTCGGCTGCTTACCTTTAAACAAAGCAAGGCGCGCGAAGCTTGAACGGGCCACTGAGTTACGCTAGAGTTTTTCGCCCTAACTAATGTATCGAAGAAGTTCATCGGCTAAGCTGCTGCTTTAGAATAAACGAAGAAAGAAAAAGTGCCCGAGTGAAGAAACAGCCACGGGAACGCCTATTTTGCTGACCAGGGGCGGTATTCTCGTGTTTTGTCCCTTTTGTGTCCGTTTCAAAAGTGTCCGTTTTGAGCAAGCCCTCATTGGCTAAAAGCCAACACCCGGATGTGACGCCATCAAGCACGACGGAGCTATGAGCCGCGGCTCCTGGGAGCAGACGATTTGGAGCAGACGATTTTTCGTCGCCTTGGTTCGCTGGCGGAACAATAAACACACAAAGTATAGTTTAAAATAAGTTTAGTCGTTTAAAATGTGTTTACGCGCACAGCTGTGCAAAAGTCAACCCAAATCCCGCCTACAACTGGAAGTATATATGTCACAATAAAACGGACGCAAAACGGACGTTTTCAGAACGGACAATTACGAGAATGCCGCCCCAGGAGTGCGAGTGAGGAAGTTTTTTTGGCACAGCCAATTCAGCCACTCTCTAGAACTCTGACTAGACACGTTGGTTATCTGCTGCCGAGCTGTAACTTGGTGCCTTACTGAACAAATGGAAAGCAAACTTAGATTGGCTCACTGGGCCATGGAACGAATAATGTTAGGAGCAACACTCACAGGCAGGAAACGAGCCTCTTGGATCAGAGAACAAACTAGAGCCGAAGATACAGTTGTTCAAATAAAGGAAAAGATATGGGGGCTGGCCATGCAGTGAGACGAACCGACAACCGGCGGACAATTAGGGTAACAGAGTGGATACGAAGAGATTGGTCTAGACGAAGAAGAGGAAGGCCATTAATCGGACGGGGGGATGACATAGGTGAATTCGGCCGCCAAGAGTGGGCTCGAGCGGCGCACTACATGAGCGGTTGGAGGTCGATGGGAGAGGCCTTCGCGCTGCACTGGACCTGAGCAGGCTGACGATGATAATATGATGACGATGATAATTACCCTACACTGTTGCGTTCCTTCGTATACACCATTTTAAACTTGGTTGCGGGTTGATGGTATACGTGGGAGGCTATTGTTGGGTGGACGGGAAATCCTGCTGAGGGAAGGGGCGAGTTGCAAACAAAAACTTTTGGACATTTTACTTTTCATTTTTCACAGCTAAAGCAGAAGAAAAAATTCGCGACTCAGTCATACTTTCACAACTTTCCGAAAGTAATTTTTTTATCCGTTCGGGGCTACGGAAACTCAATCAGGAAAATCCAACTTCTGCTCAACCTATAATGGCTAGATTTGCTATAACTACTAGTTTGGGAATAATGAACCCATAGCGGTTTCTAAACGTCAAACATTTCATTTGGTCAGTGACTGCGATTTCACAAGTGTTAACATAGAACTGGACTTGGATTACGGAATTCCACAATATCAACTTGGGATGTTTCCTTGATTTTTGGGTTGTCCGATTCGTGTTGATGTGAGATTAAACAATACCAGCGTATTTTGGATTGCCTCACGGAAATTGGAAATTCTTTAGCATAAGGCATAATTAACTGCTAAGGTGCCTGTAAATTTTCTTCAACAGCATGAATTCACTTTTTTTCAGTGTTTTTTGTTCCCGCATTACACGTGGACACCATGTCCATCGACCATAGACAATTTTCTCCTTCAGCATTACAGACGGCCTTTGAGACTATATAGTGTAGCCCATATGCTCCCTAGATCTTTGAAACCGTACAGATACACCTATTCATATTACGGACAGGTTGTTCGGGTAGTTCTTGGAAATCGAACCCGCGCATTCGTGTTCGGGGAATCAGTTGGTCTGCACTGAACTTGTTGGCAGTTTACCCTGACTTTTAGCAGATTATTCATTGAGGGAGCGGATGAGGCTACTAAAAATTAGTTGCAATCATGTAGTCGCCATCCGTTATTTGTTGCTGTTAGAGTTACAGATAACCCAAAACCAAGCTAACTTGCTGTGATCATCACAACAAATAACACAATGCGCTTGTTCGCGCGAGCAGAAGCATTGACGCAATTAGCAATAATGTTGCCATACCGCCAATGTTTCTCTGTAGTTATTTAAATCAGACTAACACATTTCGTAATAAAACAACATGTAAAATTTGTCACAGATCTTCACTATGATATGTCTAATGATGATGAATTGGCATTTCATTGGCTACATAGATCCGAGAACCAAGGTTCCTCCCATGGGAAATTTCTTAGTGAAAAAGTCGTTTAAACCTCCAGTAACATCGTGCCACAACTTAACGTGTTAGTTCGAGCTAGAGGAGGTCCCGCTGCGGTTTCCAACTTTGGGACGTCTTGTATAGTACGCTGTACAGCACATTCGATTGCAATTCCAGAAAATAAACTTTGAAACTTAATCGGCACTCATCAATCAGCAGCTCTCCTTGTCCTTCGTCTGAATTTATCGCGATTAAAAGTGTTGAACCGTGGCATAGGTTCCCCAGTGCAAAAATTATCGAAAGACTAGGGTTCCTGGCACCCCAACCATGTAACGCTCCCCTCCCATCCAAATCTTCAGGCTGTTGCTCTCCCCTCCTCACTCACCTTCCTCTGTCCCTCTCACATCCTCCGTTTGACATCACCCCCAATTCAGTCCTACACTTCCCGTCATACCGCCCAGGCGTGCCTTCGGCGCGGTAAACACTCACAATTTGAATTATCTTCCCCCACCGCCCCCCACCCCTCTTCTCACCACCCTTGCATCCCCACACCCCGGCCACTCCCTCAGCTTCCCTTCACCCTTTCTATCACATCTTCCTCCCTGATGTCCCTCCCGTATCCTCCACTCGGGCTCTACTCCCTTTCCCCCGTCATACTCCCCTCGTCTTCTACTTTCCTCCCCTCATAAATCCACCTCTCTTCCCTTTTCCTTTCCCAAAATTACCTTCATGCTCTACGTGCTGTTACGATTAAGCGCGCCGATACCCTGTGCGGAGGAGGAGGAGGAGGAGGAGAAACACTTTATTTGCAAACTGGGTCTAGGGGAGAGGGGTGGCGGAGGATGCGATGTTCTCCGCGACCTGGGCGGCCCGGTTGGTTAGTGCCAACTGCACTTCCGGGTCGGAGCTCTCCAGGGCCTGCTCCCAGTGTAAGGGAGAAGGAAAAGGGGGAAATGGGTCGTGGGGACACTCGCAAAGGGAATGGTAGCGGGTATCCGGCTGGAGACATTGAGGGCAAAGAGGCGAAGGGTAGAGATTGGGGTTGATGCGGTGAAGGATAGTTCGGCAGGGGGTTGTGTGGGTTTGTAGTAGCCGCCAGTGGCGAGCGGCTTCATGGGTGAGGGAAGGGTGTGGGGGAGGATATATCCTGCGGAGGAGGCGGAAGTGCTGCGTAATATCCCGGTACGAGACTAGAGCGTCCCGGAAGCTGGGGGTGCCGTGGGTAGAGCCAATAGAAGGGCCTGCTCGGGTGACAAGAGCTCGAGCTGTACGGTGGGCCGCTTCATTGGCGTCTGTTCCCGTGTGGGCCGGGGTCCACAGCAGAGCCACGGGGTGGGATGGTGTTCTGCGGGAGAGGATTTTGAGGGCGAGTGGGGAGATTAGCCCTGCAGAGAAGTTGCGAATTGCCGACTGAGAATCCGAAAGGACAACTCTGGGTGTGGGAGACTGTACTAGGGCGAGGGAGATAGCCGCCTCCTCCGCAGCGGTAGCTGATGTTGTATGTATCGTGAGTGCGTCCAAGGGAGGGCTGTCGAGCGATGAAATGACGGTTGTGGCGAAAGCCGGCTTATCGTGGTAGCTAGCTGCGTCGACGTATAAATGATGCTGGGAGGGAGGGAATGTGCGCTGCAGATGTCTAGCCCTGGCCAGTCGGTGGTCGGCGTGGTGGTGGGGGTGCATATTGCGAGGCAGTGGGCGTACATGCAAGAGTTGGCGTAGCGTAGTGGGAATAAGGGAGGCCATAGGTGAGGGGAAAGGGGAGGTCAGGTGGGCCGCTGCGAGAAGGGCGCGGCCGGGATGCGTGCGCGATAGTCTGGCTATCTGGGCTGTGCGGTGGGCTTTCGACGGTGTTGTGAATGCCCAGGGCTAATAGACGGCTGGTGGGGGCGCTGGGAGGTATTAGAAGAGCAACTCGGTATATGCGTCGTAGTAGGCAATCTAGTTTTGTTTTGTCAGAGGCATTGAGTTTGCAGTACGGGAGGTAAAACGTAAAGCGAGAGAGTACGAAGGAATGAAGAAGTTGCAAGCGTTCAGGTTCGGAAATGCCGTGACGCCGTGTGGTGATTCTTCTTAGGAGGTTGAGTGTTTGAAGTACTTGCGATCGGAGTTTAGTTAAGGTGGTCGCGTTGCCCCGGTTGGCCTGAATGGTGAGACCTAGCACGCGGAGGGAGGAGACATGAGGGACGATATGGTTGTCGACGTAAACTGTGATGGGGGGTTCCGTGGGGGGTTGCCTGCAAGGGGGGTGCAAAAGAAGTAGCTCGGATTTGTGCGAGGAGCACTGGAGGCCTAACTGAGACACAGTTGCTTGGACAATGTCTGCGCCTTGCTGGATTGTGTGTTCGATTAGAGCATCGCTACCTGATTTAACCCATAACGTAATATCGTCTGCATAGATAGAGGTGTGGAGATCTGCGATGGAGGACAAGGCAGTGGCCATGGGGATCATCGCCAGATTGAATGTGCGCGCGTGCTGCGAGTTTGGTGTAGTGCGGGTAAGGTCCGGGAGCTTGGCGGCAAAGCCCACCTTCCTGAGACATGCTTCGACGAGCCGGAGTGCGTCCGCCGCACGGGCCCACGTGCCGGCAAAACACGCCCGCCGCAATCGCAAAACAAACTGTTTTACCGGGTATCGTGTTGAGTCTTGAATCTGCGAGCGGAAGCCGCTAGCAGAGATCCCTCCTCTCGCCCTCTCTCAGGCTCAACGTGAGCCGGCTATCACGAGACAGGGAACGTGTGTCCTCGCGTCTGTGTACTTTGTTCGGGATGCGTGCAAAGAAATGTAGAGGGGGCTACGCCGTTGGCGCTTCTGTACATAATTTCCGCCGTTTTAGCGACCCATGTGAGACCGCATCGGGCTCCCGTGAGGAGCGCTACTCAGCCTGAGTCAAGCTATAAGCTTGCCCGGAAGGGTTCTGCTCTTGGGTCGTCGCTGTTCGTCTCTCGCCATGCAGTAAAACCAGTGAAGTTTTGCCCTAGGCTCCTTGTCGTCAACTACGAGACAGCTCTCCTGGTCGTCTACCACGCTACCACTACTTGACGGAGGCGACGGAGCTCGGTACGGGACGTCTTGGCCAATGTAACACCGTCCTCATGTCCCGGAAGAGTTGACGATGAGTAATTGCTCCGCCCGTCTGTTGGCTCGGCTGCGTTCTTCCCCTCCCTTAAGTCATCTGCGGTGTAGTGGCGTAGACGGTCACCTTTCGCTAGAGCAGAGTTTCTAGTCGCGCAGTGAAGTGCCTCTTGCTAAGAAACGCTTCCGACGGTTTCTGATGCCTACGCCGGCATTTTCGCTCTGTGGGCTACTTGGTGCTTTCGAATTAGAGAGCAACGATGCAGATGGTCAACGCAGCGTAGGAGCGAAAGAACGCCTGTGGGAGAGACCGTCTTGGGGAGGACGTTAACGAAGACCACCAAGACGGTGGTGGTGGTGGTTGTGATCACAGTATATCAACGAAGGTACTGCAGGTCTTCTGCCGTGAATACAGTACGGTACCAAGGCTTGAAGACGGGGCAGTTGGTTTACAGTAATAACGAAGAAACAGCGCACAGAAACGAAACGGAAGGCACGAAACAGACAAACAGTACCGTACTTATCATTTATATAAAATTCCTCGCTTGCAGTGCATCCGAGGGTAGTTGCCCGCGTCGACGCTCGAAAGCAAGAAGTTCGACATTGAACGTTTGTGAATATATGCTAGCTGTGATTCATCTGTCTCTTAATGTGGCTGGAATTTTATCCTTATGTTAGCGCTGTTTTCTACACCACTAAACACGTGGTCAGTGTTCAGATCCAGTTCAGGTTATTGTTTTTATTAGTCACATAAGCTCCGACGGTGCGTGCCACCAAATTTACGTTTCGGTGTGTATACACTCATGTAACTGACAAAAAACGAAAGGGGGATGAAATTAAAGGAATTCAGAATGGAATCACAAAAATAAGCGGCCGGCCGTCGCACTGACCCTAAAAAATCACGCCGCTGCTACCCACGAACAACTACCCGGCCATTATTACCATAAAGCTGAAAAAAAAACCTTTGATATTTCAAGCTACCTCAGTCAGACGCCATTAAGCAGATATCCTTTACCACTACTGACTAGACTGCTTCAGCTACCCCTCGCCTCGTACCCCTCTCAACACCACAGAGTACGTCTTCGGGGAGGCCTACCATCCCGGACGTATTACAACTCATCAATTCTGTACAAACACAGCACCCACAATGAACGCATATGTGAATGACCATCTTCCTAAGCCCCGCGCCATATGCCACTTCGTATGGTCTATCACCTACCACCCAAACACAGCCCCCCCCCCTCCCCCTCCCCCCACCCTACCCGGAGCAGCGGGAATGCGAGCTTATCAGCGGCATTCCAAAGACTCCGGTCAATCCTGTGTCTTGCGCAAGAGGCTTTCCGGTCTAGAAATGAATCCGCCCACAACCCCATCTTCCGACCCGCTAAAGGAAAACAATATCGAAGCTATTTAACATCCAGGCCTGCCTTCTTCCCCTGACACCTACGTCCACTCCTGTACGAACACTTTCTGCTGCAGCGAGATGGCGTCCAACCACGTCCTGAAGCAGACCACGTGCCGAGTGAAACCATATCTGCAACACGGTAGATCACCTCCGAATGTCATTCGCCTGGAAACGATTGTCTGGGAATGTCAACTGATCCCAGATCTTCCCCGCATCCCCAACCCCTCACGTGAATAGTTGTAGAGTATGCTGGCCAGCTCCTGCCCAGACACGCAGCTTCTGCTAGTGGAAAGGGTGAAGACAACCGGTCGCACCAGTGGAGTCTTGGACTGAAAATCCAGACCACGGATACCCTCTCTTCTGTTCTGATTAAAGTTTCTCGCGCTCCATCTCCCCCGTCTAACGGGTAAATTGGTCAGCTTTAGCGAAGAGAATGAGAGCCAGGCTGAGTCCCACCTACCGTAGTAATAGGCTATCCGGCAGATGGGCGGATCCGTCGAGGCAACCCGAGCTGAGCCAGCCGCCGCTGCTGGCAGAGGCGTCGCGAGGCGGGCCGGCTGAGTCGCTGCCAGGGACTCCTCCCGGGATCCCACGTAAGGGAAGCGCTTCAGGAACGCGCCCGTCGGCGACAGCGGCTGCAGGCTTGGCGGCTCCGCTGGGTCGCTCGCAAGGGGCGAGGCGGCGGCTTCCTGCTGCGGCTCCTGCTATAGGGAGTAGCAGCCCGAGAGACATCCGCGCTCTTTCCATCATTTAAAGCGAAAGCTCTACTACGCTATGCGTTTCAAGGTCATTCACCGCGTCGCAACGTCTCAGCCGCCGCCGAACAAGCTCCGCCTCTATTTCCGCTTCGCTTGTTCAGAGCTTTGCCGAACTTTCTGTGTTTTTTTTTTCATTTCAATAAAATTCCTCTCTCTCTCTCTCTCTCTCTCTCTCTCTCTCTCTCTCTCTCTCTCTCTCTCTCTCTCTCTCTTGCCGCGGTGGTGTGACGTAGCTAGTAGAGGGGGAAAACACTGTTTCGCCGTATCGCCCAGCGGCGGCTAGGCCGTTCGGTTCAGCGCAAGCGAACCACGTGACTATGCGAGCGTTTACCGATTGATATGTGAAAACACTGCGATGACTGAGTTTGCGGGAACGAAGACTATAGAAACACGCGATGCACGCACACGAAAGCACTACCTTGCAGGCTACTTCTGCCAGTGCTTGGCCCTCGGGCTCGCCAAGGATAGCGCACTGGCTGGGCTGTCTACGCATGCTCTTCAGGGCGAGGGAAAGGATGAATACGACCATCCAGTAGAGATAACAACGCGGCAGGCTGCGACACCTCAAGCAAAGGCGAACTTTCAAGAAACATTGCGTGCATAGTCTTTGCTCTCGCTCGTAAAAGCTAGATGTAAAATGTCGTTTCATCGTGACGTACTTCCGGTTAAGCAGTGGGCGTTGGCAGTAGGTTTGTTGCGCTTGCGTTACGTCACTTCCGGTTGTTTGCTTTTAGCCAATCAGGGCTCGCCAAGAGGGACACTTTTGAAAGGGACGCAAAAGGGACAAAACTCGAGAATCCCGCCCCTGAGCATTTTTCGTTTGCTTGCCGGCACGCACACCTCATCGGGGTATATGCTTGAACAGGCAGTCGGCTTCGCACGCCGTTGGCTTCTAGTAAGTTCACGAGACAGCGTCGTATCATCTATTGAGGAGTAGGCACAGCAAAGGCTCGGGACGCACGGTGTCGAGCCAAGACAAGTAGTTATGAAGACTAACGTGGAAAATTGGGAAGATGGTACATCGCTGAAAGATACCACCGTAGTAAGAGAGACAGGGCGACAAGTGCTTTTTGAAAATCAGTTCGAAAGGTAGCTGCTATCTTTTTTAATGAATACGGTATCATTTTCTGCCGGTCTACTGCGTATCGATCGCCCGCTTCGCTGCAAATGTCGCCGAAATACTACAGTCTTCTACCCATCCCACCCCTTAAGTAAATCTCTCTTTAACAGCAATGTCATTTGTCGAAAAATGCGACCTTCAAGCATCTGCAACACGAGAGGCGCAGCGGCACCTCCGAGGGCCCCTGCCGCGAGAGGTTCGCCCAGGCCTGACCTGGTTCGGGTCAAGGTGCAGGGCGGCCGCCTCGAACCCGTAGTCCTGAACCTGAGCGGCGGAGAAGCGGCACGCCTCGGTCGGGAAGCGCACGGTGCCGAAGGGCGGCAGCTGCTGCTGGCCCCAGTCCCCGGCGCTCTGGAACCTCGGGGCCGCCGTGGGAAGCGAATACTGGAACGGGTGAGACTCGGTGGCGCGCAGCGACAGGTCCATCTGCGCGGATGGGGCGCAACCATCGCCATACAACAGCTGCGGGTACTGAAAACAGACTTCGTCGTAAGCGATGCTTCGTACAGACCAGGGACGACTTCAAGAGGGGTCCGCGAAACACTTCGAGTAATGTGCGATTTTAGAATAAAGGGATTTCGTTATAAGCAGGGTTTACTCCCTAGTGCAGTGGTTCTCAAATTTGAGGGGTCCGCGAGCCTCCCTCGAAACTCCCCCCCTCTCCCCCCCCCCCCCCCCCCGCATTCTTTCCTTCATTTTGCCTGCACTTTCTTGCACTGCAAAAACGTGGCTTCGCCGCATTACATGTAACGCTTAAATTCTTCGTTTCGCACATATTTTAACATCTACTTCTTGCACAACACGCCAGCTGTGGGAAAGAAAAACAGACACCGAAAAAGATGCATATCGGCGTTTAGAAGACAGATGCACGAGCAACAAATTGTTTACCTTTATGAGGCGCATCGTCATTAATGTCAAACAGAAAAGACGGGCGTGGGATAAGTGTGTGGACGACGTAAGCTGCAAGTACAAATTGTTTGGAATTATGACACCGATCAACAAACGCTTAATCGTGGGCTCCAACATCACTTTCGCAATCCAAAAAGGGGTCCTCGGTGCAGACATGGCTAATAACCGCTGCCCTTGTGAAACGTTCCATATATTTGGAATTAAGGGAATACGGCATTCATACGGAGTGTTACGCTGTCAACCGTAAATATTGCAGATAATATTCCCAATAACAAACCAAATGATTTGTCAGAACAGACATGTTTGATACAGTTTTTGTGTCCATGTTTAATTAAATCTCGAAATACGGCAGCACATATTTTCCCTATGTTTTCCGTGTACTCCATGCATACGGAATTCACACGGGCTACGATTTGGCGCTTCTGGAGGTCGTAAAGAGATCAAACGGGCAGCAACTGTTTTTAACGTATTATAGCATCCTATCATATGTTGCAGACACATATCCCTGTTTTTATTCCGGTTGTGTGTCAAGAAAGGCACAAATTTCGTATTCTCATAATTCCGTATATGCGGAACGTTTCAGGAGGGCTGTGAGTGGTGCCAGTATATCGGCAAGTGCGTAAGACCGGAAATGTAGTCTCCCAGGGCACTTCCAAATGAATGAATGATGTTTAGTTTAAATTGGAGCTCTCTAGGTGCCCCGGAAGCCAAACCCAGCACCACGTGTTGAATTTCAAAACGCCTTAGTCACTGGGCAGCTACATGGCCAATATTAAAGGAGCACTTGAATGGAACACTGGACCTCATAGTGCTGGTTTAATTCTGCGACAGGGCAGAGACACAGTGCAAGGATAAGCGAGCAGGAGTTTCTGCTACCTTTCTATTCGCTAAAGTGTCTGCTCAAATAGGACACTAAAAGGCAAAAGGCAAGAACAATGGGTTTCTTTTGAACTGAAATATGCAACGAGTGGAGCACTCAGTGGGTAATAGAACCGGCAAGTGAAACGTGGGGCGAACGAACCAGCCAACAGTTGGTAGCAGCCATTGAAATGGGAATGGCGCACTTACGGGCCAGCAGGTGGCAGAACGGACGCGCTCCCTGGTGGCAGGTGGCGGCGGCTGCAGTTCGTAGTAGGAAGAACTTGGTGGGGCTTCCTCGGCGTCTGACGTCATCGATCGGAGTCCCTGGTGGTACTCGGTCACTGACAGAGAGGCGCAAGTAGTGCTGACGTAAGGGGCGCACGACGTCGAATCAGCCTCGGGCCATGGCGGCGACAAGGGCTCCAGCTTAATGTCCTGCACGAAACGCGACGAAAATCGAGATATTACCATTTGGTATAGCCAGAATCGAAATATTTGGCTGATGCGCGTATACGTGACATCGAAACCAAATTCAGTTTCGAGTTTCTGCTGTAAATAACTACTTTCGGCGAGTTTCTGCTTGAGGACCTTTTCAAATTGCTGTTTTTTTTAACACGAAAGTGTTTTATTCCTGGATACACCAAGATCGCACTGACGTCATATCTGTCATGGGCATGACGCCAGTACAACGAAGCAAGTGGCCTGTAAAGGGTGCACCCCTGCATATAGGGTCTTCTTGCGGGGAAACAACCTTTAGTACTAAACAGTACGTTATACTTAGGGTTGTCCGTTTTCGGGTTTTATATTTTCACACGAAAGTGTTTTCTGCCGGGATACACTAAGATTTTGCTGACGTCATATCCATCCCCGAAATGACGCCAGTACATCTTTGCCAGGCATTGCGCTGCTGAGCACGACGTCACGGGTTCGATTCCCGGCCGCGGCGGCCGCTTTTCTGATGGAGGCGAAAAGCAAAAACGTCCGTGTGTACGAGATTTCGGCGCACGTTAAAGATCCCCAGGTGGTCTAAATTAATCCGGAGCCCTCTACTACGGCGCGCCTCATCACCTGCATTGCGTCGGCGCGTTAAACTCTACAATCAATCAATCAATCAGTACACCTTTGCCGAAGCGGCCCGCTAGCAGGACGTCGCTCGCCAAGCACACCCACAAGACAGCCGTCGAACCGCAAATCATGCTCAGCTGCAGATTTCGCTGCACATTTCACTTTCTTGTTTTATCGATTGCTATGACAGAGAAATCTACCACAGTTTTTATTTTCAGCGTATAGTCAACAACCTCGAATCGGTATGTGTTGCATAGTGTAAGAAAAAATATCGTTCTTATACCAATACGCCTGTAACAGCTGATCGAACAAGCATGGTTCTGTAACAGCTGATCGAACAAGCATGGTTCTGAACTAGTGGAACAGCGGATTCCTCGCTTCGAGAACGGCAAAATTATCGGAGCCGAGGTGAGCTCGGGGTATCTTCTCCATGCGATCTTTTACCAGTTATTCCTTCACATGTGATGTGCGGACTTCCTAACCTTCCGAGGACTCTGCTGACATCACAGTTGTGACCATCGGACGTTCCCAGCGGATTTTATACGGTTTTCAATTTCCACCCCAGTCTTCCACACAAAGCTCTACCGAGTTGCCTCCTCCTCCCCCATCAATGTCGGTAGACTCCAACACATCGCCTCCCTCCAAGAGACGGGCAACAGAATCGACTGCTCCCATTGACGACAGCCAACTTTCCCTCGTCGACCAGATTTCAGCCGTTGAACGTACTTGCCATAACGCTTTATCCGAGCAAAAAGCTGAGTACATCCACCTTCATCAAACCCTATTGACTAACCAAGCTACCACACAGGCAATGGTAGAAGCCTTAAAGGCAGAGATACACGCCTGCCTCACACAATTCCATGAAATCAAAACGACTTTTGCCGCCCCTTTTGGTCCCATCCGCAAGCTCGCAACCTCTCCCTGATCTTCCTGATGACCCCTCGCAAGACTTCTAGCATGCTCCGTATCTGGCAATGGAATTGCCGGGGCTACAAGAAAAAGAGAAACTCCCTATTGCTCCTCACCCAATCCCAAGACAAAGCCCCTGATATAATCGCTCTTCAAGAAACTGGGATAGCAGTCAAACTGCCGGGTTACCAAAGCCTCCAAGACACTGGTCACCATGTTACAGCCATTCTAGTCCAACGCAACCTAGTAGTCAATCAGATATCCCTCACCGAGACAACAATCCCACATATTTTCGTTGAAGTGCTCCCTCGCCGCAAGGGTGATAATAGCATCTTCATTCTAAACATCTACAGCAGCCCCAGAGAGCACCAACACAGGTTCAATTCTCTCCTCACTGCAGCTTCCCGGAAAACATCCAAGCAACCCCTCATCGTTGTCGGCGATTTCAACGCCCCTCACACGTCATGGGGCTATGCTTATACCACTAAAAAAGGTCGCCTATTGTGGGAACAAATTCAAAAAGGTAATTTCACTCCGGAATCATATCCTTACATGGCCACCCGTCTGGGTACGAGTGTGCAGAGGAACACTGCCCCCGATTTAACCCTATCCAAAGATGTCGAACAGCTGCAATGGACCTGCACCGAATACACCTTGGGTAGTGACCACTACATTCTACAATCGGATGTCTCCATCGCCAAGCAGTACACTTCCCAATGCCGGCATACTCACATTACGGATTGGGACAAGTTCCGCCAAATCAGATCCCACCCTCAACTTGCAACACCTCCGGCTGCGGACAACTACACAACTTGGGTCGAGCAACTCTTACAAGACACCCAAGCAGCCAGCACCCGCCTTGACCCGGATATCCCCTCTGACAGAGTGGCCTCCCGGCTTCAACACCTGTGGCAGGCGTACCGCAGCATACAGAAGCGTTGGCTGCGTAACAAGACAAACCGCGCCCTCCGCCGTAAACTTGCTGAACTCGATAACGCCATACAGGAATATACCAAACAGTTGGCCCAAGCACAGTGGCATCAAATTTGTGACCAGATGCGGGGAGCGCTCAGTATGCGTAAAACTTGGCCCTCCTGCGGCACCTACTCAACCCTGGGAACACACGCACGGCCCAGTTTCAAAAACTACAGAAACTCATGCACAATACCCCTGGCTCCCTCTCCGAAATCATGACCCAGCTTCGCTCCCTATACATACCGGAAGGACCAAAAACACAACTCCCAGCCTATCGCGGAGAAGATAACGACCAACTCGACGCTGACATCACCGAAGCAGAAGTCAGGACGGCTCTTCAAACCATCAAACCTGGTTCAGCTCCCGGTCCCGACTCTGTCACCAACAAGATGCTCCGCAACCTAGATGACGCCTCCATAACACAACTAACCGAATACTACAATCACTACTGGCGAAGTGGCACTCTCCCCCCAGACTGGCGTACAGCAGCAATTTCTTTCATCCCGAAACCCGGCAAACCTGTAGCCCTCGATCAGCTCCGCCCCATCTCGCTTACCTCCTGCGTTGGCAAAGTGCTGGAACACGTCATCCTAGCCAGACTTACCCACCACGTAATTCAAACTGAAGCCCTTCCGGAAGAGATGCTTGGATTCAGACCTAAACTCGCTGCTCAAGATCTACTACTACAAGTATCTAACGAAATTATCCAGCCTCCCAGCAAAGTGGACAATACAGCTGTGCTGGCGCTTGACCTTAAGAAAGCTTTCGACATGGTCACTCACGAGGCAATAATGGCCGGCCTCTCAGCCATTTCTCCCGGTTTGAGGGTCTATAACTATGTCAGAGCTTTCCTGAGTGACCGAACAGCCACCATACGCCTGGGCCCACACACTAGCGGCCCATACCATCTGGCCAGCCGAGGTACTCCCCAAGGGGCCGTCCTCTTCCCTATGCTTTTCAATCTCGCCCTCCTGCCTGTTGCCAAATCTCTCAAACAGATCCCGCACCTTCGTTTTGGAATATACGCGGATGACATAACACTCTGGGTACCAGGAGGTAATGATGGACATATTGAAAGCACTCTCCAAGCAGGCGCCGATGCGGTCAGCTCTCAGGCAGCCTTGGCCGGACTCACCTGCTCCCCTTCCAAATCCGAGCTGTTAATCCTCCCTCCTCGTACACGTGCTTCTACAAATCCCCAAATTGAAATAACGGTACAAGGTCATACAGTCCCTAACGTCTCCCGCCTCAGAATCCTCGGCCTACTTATCCAGCAGAATCGATCCAATGCTGAGGGTTCATACAACAACTCGGATCTCATGTCGACCAAATTATTGCACTTCTTCGGCGGGTAGCCAACCGACACCATGGACTAGATGAAAAGGACCGCCTCCACCTAGTGCACTCCTTTTTTATCAGCCGCCTCCTCTATACTCTGCCATATATACGAGCGTCCAAGGTCGAGCTGAACAAGATCGATGGCCTCATCCGCAAGGTCTACCGCGCTGCCCTGCAGATACCCCCTAACGCATCAACGGATCGTCTGCTCCAGCTCGGAGTTTTTAACACCGCCACCGAATTAGTTGAAGCCCATTTATCATCCCAGAGAAACCGCCTAGAACTAACAGAAACGGGCAAGTCAATTCTCGCTACTCAAGGCATTCCGCTGTCCGAACAAGCTAAAAGTGTCATGCATATTCCACTTGAAATTGGGGAAAACATATTCACAAGGCCCCTCCCCCGACACATGCACCCCGTCTACAACTCGGCGCGCCGCCAAGCCCGTACACGCGTCTTGGACCGGGAACTGGCAAAATGGCCGGAAACGGTGTACTGTGATGCGGCGGAATACCGCCATCACAACGCCTACGCTCTGGTGGTAACGCGCAACTCCGCTTGCACCCCCCTCAGCACGCTTACCATCCTAACTACCTCCCCCACGACTGCGGAGGAAGCGGCCATTGCGCTGGCCCTCACACAACGTCCAACCCCGCCCAAGGTAGTCACGGACTCCAAGCTTGCTCTGCTGCATTTTGTACGGGGGACCATCTCTTCTGAAGCCCTCCGCATCATCCAGAGTAACCCGCCTCAAAAGATGGTGGAGTTGGTGTGGGCCCCGGCTCACACTGGCCTGCCGGGAAACGAGCTTGCCCATGCCATTGCCCGCGATCTCACACTCCAAGCTGGTGTGAGCATCGTCCCCCGACATGGCGCGCGCTCCTCCAAAGAACGCCTCATCACGTTCAACGGCATCGTGGAGCACTACCGACTCTCTCGTCGTACTTTATCCCCCGCCCATTCCTCCCTCACACCTCACCAAACCCGCTATTGGCGACTCTTGCAGACGGACTCTTTCCCATGCAGAGCTCGTCTGCACCACATCCACCCCTCATCATTCCCGTCTCCCAACTGTCCCCAATGCGGCCAAAGTGCCACTCTGGAGCATTCCATGTGGGCTTGCCCTTACGACCCCTTCCCTCAAATCTCCAGCAGCGAGCTATGGAGAGAGGCGTTGGGTAGCTCTAGCCAGGAGATTCAAGAGGCCCTGGTACGCAGAGCTACCGAAGTCACGGCTGGCCTCCGCCCAGCCGCCACCAACCCTCAGTAACCATGGTTCAAATACAAGTTTTCTCTCTCTCTCTCTCTCTCTCTCTCTCTCTCTCTCTCTCTCTGAACTAGTCACACAGCCATAATATATATGTATATTTGTGCCGAGTAGCAATGCGGGCTCTAAGCCTGGATAACCTCTCGGCCTTTCCTTTCGCTTTTCTCCTCCTCCTCCTAGTTACAAATGTATATTTAGTTATAATTGCAAGAAATGTTTACAACTATAAACCATAATTGTTTAGGCACGTAGTATTACCCTTAGGTCTGCATACCGCTGCTTTTGTTAAGAACATGTGCTAGACGATTTGAAGTCCGAACTCCAGTTAGACACAGTGGAACCGCAAGTGGCTTTGCACTGACTTGTGCTATCTTGGTGCGTTTTATTCCTCTCCTTGGCATTCTTTCATTCGAAAGCGGTGTTTCACGCACTCACAAATTTCGGGACCTTGCTGTGCTCACAACGACAGGTGTTCCGCTTCGAGGGGAACATAAGGCTCCCGCGTTAAAATAACGTCTCAGATATGGCACATCAAGGAAGCGAGCGTGGTCATGAGTTGTCGTGGCATCCCTCGTTTGGGTTTAATTCCCCAGAACACTTCATTTACAAATGCAGCTTTATTCTCTTTTACGACACGGTGCCTCGGTGATCCTTAGTAATTATCCCGTAAGCATTCGTTGGCAAGCACCACAACAAAATGCAAGCGTAGCCGGCAAGGTGCAATTAATCGTAACACGCAAGTGCAAGTGTGCGACGTATATCCACAAAAATGCGTTGTTGGCGATGTTAAGACCATTAATCCTTATAATAGTGCAAATGTAGTTCATTGGTAGCGCTCTATAATGGGTGAGGTAAAATTGAAACGAAACAAATTGTTCACACAGAGAACCGTTTTTGTCAGGCCGCTTTCAAAGCTTACTTTCCTGCATTACGGGAGTGTGTGCAAAGAAGACTCCCCGCTAGGTATTAAAAATTTGTACGTACTGTAATAGTACGTCACCGCCACGAAAAGTGGCGGTGAAAAAAAAAGTGATGATCTCGACGCGTCAACGTCATGACAAACGGGAAACAAATTACAATATTGAACCACCCCTTTCTAAAAAAAAGTTGAGATGCGCAAAAGGTAAAAGTGCATCCAATCTTCACTGAAAGTGGGACAAACTGATCGTAAAACCTTTAAAGACACAAATCGCCAACGAAGAACGAATTAATTCGCGGGACGATCGTTCACACACTAAATAGACGCATCTACGAGCCATCTAAATGTACACCGTTGCGTGGTTTATGAGATGAAGGTATACTCTAGCGCTTTTTCTTTATGGTCGATGCGTGTATGGTCTTATCTAATATCGTTCCTTTTTCGCGACTTTTCATCGATTGATTGATTGTGGGGTTTAACGCGCCGACGCAACGCAGGCGATGAGGCGCGCCGGAGTGGGGGGCTCCGGATTGATTTCGACCACTTGCAGGGGATCTTTAACGTGCACCGAAATATCGCGCACACGGGCGTTTTTGCTTTTCGCCTCCACCAGAAAAGCGGCCACCGCGGCCGGGAATCGAACCCGCGACCTCGTGCTCAGGAACGTAACGCCATAGCCGCTAAGTTTCGCGACTTTTCAATTGACCTTTTCGACGCAATGGAAGCCTGGTTTCACGTATTCGTCATGAGTCCAGAGATGTTATCAGAGCTTTTCGGTCGACCAACTGGTCTATCGGGAAGTGCGTTACTTTTTTTGACAGGACGAAATCGATCCCACTCAGAAAGCATTCACTTAAAAAAAATGGAGAAAAGACAGCCACATCTAAAAAAAATAAAAGCCTTTCCACTCAACGTGAAAGCTGTTGGAAGTGCAGAGCAGCGATTCGCCGTAATGGGCTGTAGTGCCGCTATCGTGTCATTGCTACCAAGAGAGAGAGAGAGAGAAAAAACTTTATTTGCTCAGAGCCATGGTCGGGCCCGCTAATCCGGGGCTGCCAATGGTCGACGAGTAGCTCTCTCAGCCCGGTCCGCAAGCCATTTCTGGCAAGCTGGATGCGGGTTGAGCAGGGTGGCCTCCCATTGTGTTGTGGATCTGTTGTTCAGTGTGATGTTCTTCATGTTGGGGTTTTGTGTGCAGTGCCACATCGTGTGGAGTAAATCTCCCGTCTGGTCGCAGTGCGGGCACTGTGGTGTTGGGTAGATGTCCGGGTAGTATTTGTGTAGGGTTGCGGGAATTGGAAGTGTGTTTGTGTGAAGTTGTCGGAGTAACACCTCCTCCATTCTTGTGAGCGAGGGATGAGGGGCTGGAAATCTCCTCCTGCCGAGCCTCTGTTCAAGCAGTATCTCCCTGTAGGCGGTACGCAGTGAAGGGGGTGAAGGTGATCGGCTGGCTCCCTTGCCTGGGGGGCAACCAGCGGGGGTGAACGCTCGGAATAAGGAATCGCGGGCTAACGCGTGCACGGCGATATTCCCCCCGGTCTGTCCCTGATGACCCGGGAACCATATGATCTGTGCCCCTTCAGGCGGCTGATTCGTAATTATGCGAAGGGCCTGGTGACATATCCTGCCTCTGAGGAAATTTCAGCAAGCCTCTTGGGAATCGGTTAGTATAATGGCGCGAGGATGGGCAGAGATGGCCAGGGCGATGGCGACCTCTTCCGCGCGGGTCGGATCCGTCGTTTTGATGGATGCCATTGCAATGGGGTTACCACTGGACGAGCAGGCTGCTGCTGTGGTCACCCCATTGGTGGGGCCGGCACCGTCCACGTAGATTGTAGCAGGGTGGGAGTCCCACGTTTTGGAGAGGTATTGGGCCCGGAGTGTTCTGCGGACTTGATCGTGTTCCGGGTGCATGTGTCTGGGGAGGGGATGGATGTGAATGCGTTCTCTTATTTCTCGAGGGATGTCGAATCGATCCTGCACCGTGGTCGGAGGAATTATGTCCAGTCTATTTAGGATGGCTCTGCCTGTTTTTGTCCTCGTGAGGCGCACCTGTTGCGCTATTCTCTGAGCATCTATGAGCTCTTTTGTGGTGTTATGGACCCCGAGAGCCATTAGGCGCTCATTGGACGTAGATACTGGGAGGCCCAAAGATAGTTTGACGCACTTACGAAGAGCCCGGTCTAGTCTGTCCTCCTCTCTGGGTTTGAGGTTCAGAAAAGGAGCGACGTATGTGTATCTAGAGACCACAAAGGCCTGTACCAGCTTAGTGGTTTCAGTCTCCTTCATTCCGTGGTTTTTGGAGGTCACTCGCTTGATCATTCTGGCTACCTGGTTGGCCGCCGCTATCAGGCGACTCACCGCTGTGGTATTGTGCGCCATGTTGGAAAAGTGCACGCCGAGGACACGGATCTCCTGCCTGGCCGGGATAGGCATGAAATCCACGTGCAGCTTGATGGGGTCTTGTTTCGGGTATTTGGGCTTCTTGGGCTGGACTACCAGTAGTTCCGACTTATCCGGTGCACACTCCAGGCCACGGGACCGGGCGAAGGTCTGCACGATTTCTATCGCTCGTTGGAAGCTGTCCTCTATGTCGGCCCTAGTTCCTTGATTTGACCATATGGTGACGTCGTCCGCGTACAGTGCGTGACAAATGCCTGGCACCCGGTTCAGTCTGGGCGGCAGATCCTTCATCGCCAAGTTGAAGAGCAAAGGGGAGAGAACTGCACCCTGGGGTGTACCCCGCGATCCCAGCTCAATTAGATCTGACTCGAGTCCCCCTATAGAGAGCTTGGCCTTCCGATCTTGTAAGAACACCTTGATGTAGTTGTAGGTTCTGGAGCCGCAATTAGTCTCCGCTAAGGTGCGTAGTATGGCCGAGTGCAGGACGTTATCGAAAGCCCCTTTTAAATCAAGGGCTAGCACCGCGCACGGTTGCATGCGGTCTGAGTGAAGGTATACGTCCCTGTAGACCTGCAAAAGCACATCGGCAGTGCCTAGGTGTGGTCTGAAGCCAAACTGTGTGTGCGGAAGTTGGTCTGTGCCGTCGAGAAACCGTTGCAATCGAGTGTTGATTACTCGCTCGAAAAGTTTCCCCAGGCAGGATGTTAGCGAGATGGGCCTAAGATTCTCTGCCTTCAAGTCCTTTCCCGGTTTCGGGATAAACCGAATTTCCGCTGTTTTCCACTGTTGCGGTAATGAACCGGGGATCCAGTACTCCCGATTGAAATGGTCGACCAAAGCTTGAATGTCTGCTTCACCTAGGTTGTAGAGGGCTCTCGCTGTGATTTGGTCTGGTCCCGGGGCTGTGGTCTTCTTCATGTTGGCGAGCTCAGTTTTGATTTCGTGTATAGTGACGGGTTCGTCCAAGACTTCGTTGGGTTCTCCTTGGTAATCTGGGTAATCACCCCGGCGGTCTGTTCGGAGATACTTGGCCTTGAGGTCGTCAATAAGTTCTTGGTCCGTCCCGAGGTATTGGTGCACCAGCTTAGCAAGTCGATTGGCATGCTCAGTCCTCGTGAGTCGGCTCCATCATTGGTTTAAGAACCTTCCACGTCTTCGCCACGCCTAGCTGGCCCGACATGCTGTCGCAAAACTTTCTCCAGTTTTAAGCTTTATGGCGTAATCTTCTGCCTCCTTACTGAGCTGGGCCACTCGGCGTCGTAGCTTGCGGTTGAGGGGCTGTCTCCGCCATCTCTTGGTGAGCGACTCTCTGGCATCCCAGATATGGAGAAGGTGCGAGTCGACAGCTGGCACGCCGTCTGGAGCTTCGATTTTTCGCGTGTGGTGTTCCACGTCCAATAATAGCTCTCGGGTCCACAGCTCGATGTCCACTATGTTGGGTCCCCCCTGTTCCCCAAGCCGTCTTTCTCTGGCTTCTCTCCACTTGTGCCAGTCTGTTAGTCTGCAAGCTCGACGTCTTCTCTCCCATCTGCCACAAGCGTCGTCCATGCTCGTCTGTAAAATAAAGTGGTCGCTTCCGAGACTCTGCCCTAAGTTTTCCCATTTCTCCTCCCTAACATTTCGTACGAAGGTCAGGTCCGGGCATGAGTCCCTGCTGACGCTATTTCCTGTCCTAGTAGGTTGCAGTGGGTCGGTGAGTAACGTGAGATGCTCCCGGGCTGCCAGTTCTTCCAGCTTCCTGCCTTTTGCGTCCGTTCGCTTGTAACCCCACGCCACATTGTGAGCATTGAAGTCCCCCGCCACCATCACACGGGCACCACGGCCGGCCGAAGTAAGGAAGGATTTGATTAGATAGTCCAAATTGGGGTTACGGTTGCTCGGGCTGCTGTATACGTTCAGGATGTGTAGACTACGCCCTCCCCGTTTGGCTGGGTGTATCTCCACATATTCGTGAGGGGTATCCGAGTCAAATGCATCATGATGGCACACAGCTAGTTCCTTTTGCACGAGAATGGCGGTATTTTTGTTCGTTTGAAAAGTGTTGTATCCCTTAAGCTTGATGGGCATTTTATGCGCTTGCTGTATCAGCATGACTGCCGGGGAATGTACAGCCTTTTCTACATATAGTTGGAGGGACGACTGCTTCCGATTGTACCCGCGGCAGTTCCACTGCCAAATCCTCAGTTCGCGGCTGAATGGCATGTCGAGTCCGTATCTGACCATTGATCCCCTGTCGGTCCTCGCATTGCCATGCGCTTCCTGCGTTTTTCCTGCATCTCACGTCGAAGTGGCGTTATTGCTGTTTCAGTGTAGCGCCGGTTACCTCCAATTTGCTCGCTCATCTGTCGGAGTTGAGTTTGCACATCTTCTTGATGTTGCTTTGCTTCCTCTTTGAAAGCCTTGAACTCCTGTAAGACAAGTTGGTACACGTCTCCCAGAAGAGGGGATTGTGAGGTATTAGGGAGGTGACTAGGAGTTGACGCAGGGGCAACGGGATCTCTAGGTGGTGACGTCGTGCGGAGTGGTTGGGATTTTGATAGTACCGCCATTTGAGCCTTTAAGGCTGAGAGTTCTGCTCGCAGCGCTCTGATTTCTGCCTTTTGCGATTGGTTTTCGGTCTGGAGTGTTTGTATTTCTGTGTGTACAGAGAGTGGGGGTAAGGGAGGCCAGTCCCTGCTCACCTGACTGTTCTGTGCTTTGGCTTGATCCTTGGCCTGAAGAGATTGCTGGATGCCTGAGGACGTCTGCTTCTTTTTCGTGTGCTGCTGCTGCAGCTGAGTGTTGCCCGGCAGAGAGCTGGCCCAGGCCCTGTCCCGGGTTTTCGCTCCGGTCACTGCAGTCGCCCACTCGTGTGTGCGGCCGCATGACGTCGTCCCTTTGCTCTCTTCACAGCAGGTGCTACTCGCTCCTGTCGCCAAGGGTGTATTCTTATTTCCCCGCGCCAGTTGTTGCTGGGATCCCGGTTCTTGTGCACTACCGTGATACGGATTTTGAACTACGTTCTTGTTTTTCCCTGGTTTGTCTGGCCTGAAGAATTTCTCCTTGCACTCACTGGAGTATGTCTTGTGCGGTCCCTTGCATAGTGCGCACGTGAGAGTGCACGAATGGTCTTCCATGGCGTTTGGTTGTCCGCAGTCTTCGCAGGCAAAGCCCTTGGGTTTCGGGCATACGTCCGTTCTGTGTCCCGCCTCTCCACAGTTGAAACATGCGGCACGCGTCTTCCGGTAGAAAAAACACCGCTTCTCCAACCATGCGTAGAGCACCGTGTAGGGAACTCGTTTGCCAGAGAAGACGATCACGGCCGAACTCGATTTACCCAGTCGCCTGGCGCCCAAAATCTCATATCCTGGTGCCAAAAGTTCGTGCTCGATTTGCGCGTCGGTCGCTCCGTCGTCCACCCCGTGAATGACTCCTCGGCATACTTCCTCTTGCATCGCGGAGTAAGTGCTGACTTCTAGGTCTTTTCCTTGTATGCGCAGGTGTCCTATCTTCAGGAGTTCCTTCGCGTCATCGAGGTTGTTTGTGCAGATAAGGGCAATGTTTTGGCTGTCGTGCACTCGGATGAGCGGGCATTCTTGTAAGGGAGTTAGGCAGGCTGCTCGAACGCTGCGAGTCACCTCCCCCTCCACTTCACACAGGTTTATGCCTCCTCGCGGTTTAACAACAATCCGGTATTGGAATGGCTTGAGGCTAGGAAGGTGTCTTCTCAGAGGTTTCCCACCTGTGTCAGTCGTCTTGCCCAGTGTCTCCGCTTCTTTCACGGGCTCACGCAGTCGCTCTCGACGTTTGTAGAGCCGAAGATTCCAGTCTTGGGTGTCTTCCCCGTCGTCCTTGACGCCACTAGCAGTGAGTTCGTTTGTTGGTGGTATGGGTGGTGTGGTGCGTCTCACCTCACAAAAGTCCATGGCCCCAGGGTCATACCCTCGTTGAGAGGTCTCTTCTGCCATTTCGTCGCGGTGACGTGCACGTCCGGTGCGTTCAGTAGTCTTCGCCGGGCATTCCGCTGCCTGAGTGTCGTTGTGGTGCAAGCACTAGGCCTAATAGGCCCAGCCCCTGCTCACAGGAGGTTGGAGTTCGAGGCCTTCTTGCCGGCAGAAAACGACGTCTTCTCTGATAAGACGGGTACCGGACAAATTCGTACACTTTGGGTCGTTAAAGCAGCAGAGGGACGTGCTGAAAAGGCATTTTAAACTGAACAAAGCGCAGAAAAACGGCGGAGCCCATCCGAAGTGCGACCTCTCGCCTGTCCTATTTCAATTTTCAAAGTAAATTCAAATTTCCCGCCTTCGCAGTGCTCGCGCGCCCCCTGCCTGAAACAGCGCCAGCGGGAGTTCTGTTTTTTTTTTGTGCTTGTTGTTCCTCCCGCACGCGCCGGCGTTGCACTGCCACTTATTTCGCTTACTATCGTAAAAACCAACCCAGTGAGCGCTCCTAACTAAGGAACGTAGGCGCTTCCGGTTAATTACGTATATTTTGCCTCAAATGTACCTACAGCTTTCTTTGCGCGAAACAACGGGGGGAGATGTTCGACAAGCGCCAGCGGTTCACGAGTTTCGAACGCTTATGACTGTATAAACCGCTTAGCTTTCAAGGCCTCTGAGTTACGCCGCGACGACAGCCGATACGACGGAACGTCGTGTGGCTCTACTCGTGTCCAATGAGCAAACTATGACAAGGCAAGCCCCTAAAGTGCTCTGCACTTAAAAGGGGAAAAAAGCGATCTGACGGCGTTCCGGCTCTGTTCATAAAATCGCTGTAGCGGTCGGATGCGACGAGGCGTCTTCCTCCAATGTCGCTTACCACTAGGAGAAAATTCCCAGTATTTTTGTACATTTTCGTTTTTGCCTGCATCTTGTTCACACGGGCTGCTCGGAACCAGAGTAAAGCAATAGCATGCACTAAAGCCGGTTTCCAGAGCCGGTTTCCTTCGCATTACATGCCCTGGCCACGTCCATTTCTCCTTCTTAATTTCCACTAATATTGCCTTAACACGCGTTCGCTCCATGACCCACTCCGCTCTCTTCTTGTCCCTTAACGTCACAGCCATTATCTTCTGTTCCATTGCTCCTGGGCAAATCATGGCTTAGAAAATATGACCCCTGATGTCGTCGTGCACAAATGGACAGCCCCCGCAAGCACCGTACCCCAGCGTGGCCCTTACTGCCACACCCACTTCATGCCTAACTTGTTTCGTTTACTCTGGAAATGGGGTTATTTATTTATTTATTTATAACGAATACCTACAGCGCCATTATGGCATTATTGTAGGGGGGTTCACAAATGAAAATGGATCATACGTGAAACAGCAAGTTACAAAAACAGTACAATTTGTGATGGATTGCTATACCGGGCTAGAAAACAGTCCTCAATCGCACTCAGAAAATTATTTGCCGTGACCAGGTCACTGGGGAGAGCAATCCAGTTTTCTATTGCGTTACGAAAAAAAAAAACAATATTTAAAGAGATTAATCCGGCACTGATATGCTCTCATTTTTTTGTGTTATCCCGTCTCGCATTAACATGATAAGGCTCATTTAAGTAGAGGCTTTAATTCCTGTCTCGTCACCTAAAATTTTAGGAAGAAGTTTTAATTTTAACATTTTTTCTACGTGCTTAGTGTCTTCCATCCGAGGTTACAAACAATAGTTGCACTCCTAACAGTAAAATCGTAATTTGCCGTAAGAAATCGGGCAGCAAGTTTCTGGACGAGCTCTAACTTCATCCCTGGTCGAGCGCGACTACCAACAAATGTTTCCCTACCCGCTGCAGAAGGAGATCACCGGCAGCGAGTGGGAGCGGGTCCATCCCTTCTTGAAGTGATCGTCGCCTTAGCGACGGTCTTAGCTCGTGCGAAGAACTGCGAGCTGGGCTTGTTGTTAAATGTTCATGGTGGGAAAAGCGCCACGACCACGAAGGCAAGCAAGTACGCCAGGATTAATTTGAAGGTTATCGCGGAAGCTCCGACCAAGCAAGACGACAGCGCCGTTCCATGGCACTTTTTTTTATTGGCGAAGACGAGATTATGCTACCCTCCCTCACCCCTTGGCTGTTGCATAGAATTCGCTCACCCCCTTCTTCATTCTTCTTCCCTCTTCTCACTGCCTCCTTCATTCTACATTCTTTTTCTTCATTCCTTTTTGGATGACTATCCGCGTTTCATTTCTCGGCGATTTGATAACCTCGACATTTGCGGCGTTGCGGAAGCAAAATACAATTTTTTTATACTAGAATGCTCCGGCATGCCGACATAGTTGCCCTGAGAAGGCTCAGTGGAAACTATATCGATGACGGGAGGAAGGTTGATGATTATGGTTGGATGTTTATGGCGCAAGGCCAACTGGGGCAAAGAGCGCCAAAACAATAGTCATATATGAGGGGTGAAACCTTAAACACTAAGTAAAGTCAGCAAAAACAAAATTAAAATCACAAAACGACAATGAGCATGGCTGGTGTATAGGACCAGATTTCATTATGCGCGATAGGAAATGAGGTTTAAAAACTTGACGTCTGACAAATACTCAAACACACGTTTCACGGAAACAATGGCATCGTCACCTAGAAAAAAACGATGGATGTAGGGGAATATGTTGTCTGTAGAGTTCTCTAAAGTGTTTGTGTTGTTTTGTGTGAAGTGCCTTGCATGTGATTAGTATGTGCACCACGAATAGGGCCTCTCCGCACCTGCTGCACTGGGGTCTAGAAGATCCCGTCAGCAGATACGAGTGCGTCGCATGGGTGTGCCCTATCCGCAGCCTACCCAAGGCGACGTCTGTGTGTCTGTTGCGTGTGTCAGTGGTGTACGGTCCCAAGCGTGGTTTTATAACGTGTAACTTGTTATCTGTCTGTTCACTCCAGTGTGTTTGCCATGTTCTACGCAAGTGTTGTCTTATGTGTGGCTTGAGGTCTGTATATGGTACGGTTGTTATGCCTACAGTGTTCCTGAGTGCAGCAGCAGCTGCCCTCTCGTCTGCCAACTCGTTTCCAGCGATCCCAGCGTGTCCTGGGACCCAGCCGAGGAGCAGCTGATGCTTCTGCGCATACACAGACATGATAGTGTTAAATACAAGATTAACTATGTGATTTTTGGGGGGTGTACACGATGACAGTGCGCGAACAACACTCAAGGAATCTGTGTAGATGATAGACTTTGGAATTTGATTTTCAAGTATGTGTCGTACAATCAGTAAAATTCCATATGCTTCTGCTGAAAAAATTGTGGGCACGGTCATGGTTCTGGCTGCATTGAAATTTTGACCATGAGCAGCGCACGACACCATACTGGAGGTTTTAGAAGCGTCACTATAAAATTGTGCACATGTGTATTTAAACTGCAAAGACAGAAAGTGCTGCAGTATTGCAGCTCGTGGTACCCGATTTTTGTCAAGTTTCATAAAAGAAAGGTCGCACGACACAGGGCGAACTTGCCAAGGCGGTACAATGTTTGAAAAGGATGACCTGTACACATCTAAAAACGAAGCACTGAGATCCGAGGCTCACTCTCTCACTCTAAGTGAAAAGGGCAGAGGAACGGATGGGCGATTTACAAAGAGCAGAGATGTTGATGTATCGTTAAAGACTGGATAAAAAGGATGATTATTAAGTGATGAAATTTTAAAAGCATAAAGCAAGTTCATGTACGTTCGTTGGTTCTCAAGGCTCCACTTATCACACTCGACATACAGACTCTCGACAGGGCTAGTGCGAAAAGCACCCGAGGCGAGACGAAGCCCCAAGTGTAGCACTGGGTCAAGCATTCGTAACGCTGTTTTAGTCGCCGACCCATACACCACACTGCCATAGTCCAAACGAGACCCAACCAAAGCAGTATACAAGCGCAGCAGGAGTTCTTTATCGGAACCATAGGATTGTGGGAGAGAACCTTAAGGATATTCATTGTTTTAAGACATTTTTGTTTTAGTTGTTTCATATGAGGGATAAAGGAAAGTTTTTCATCAATAATTATACCGAGGAACTTGTGTTATACCGAGGAGGCCACTACAATAGCCTTCCTTCAAGATTTTGGGATGTGCCCCGAAAGCCATATGTTGTTGTATAGGTGTAGGAGTGTTTCAAGAGTGTCCGGGAGTAGGTGTTGTATCATGGTGTATGTAATCTTATCTGCGCCTGGATCTGAAGGTTTACATGTGCTCAGGGCAGCCCTCAACTCATAGAGTGTAAATTCAGAATTTTAACCAGATTTTGACCTGTTATTGTCATGTAGGGACTTCTTTTCACAAGTATTTTTATGTTTCAGGAAAGTGTTTGTGTAGTGTGAAGAGCTGGAAACGTGTTGGAAGTGTTGTGCAAGAGTGTTAGCCTGGTCTTCGAGTGTGTCCCCTGTTGTACGACCAGGGGCAGGCTATGTGTATGTTGTCCTTTAAGTTTGCGTATTCTTGTCCATACCTTGTGTGCACCTGTGTATGAGTTAATTGATGTAAGGAAGGTGTGCCAACTCTCTCGTTTTGCCTCACGGCGCACACGTTTTCAGCACGCCTTGGCCCGTTTGAACAAAATAAGGTTACCCGACGCGGGGGACCGACGAAGGATACCCCACGCCTTGTTCTGGGCCTCTCGCGCCCGCCTACAGTCCTCATTCCACCACGGCCTCCTCTCGTTGTGCGGGGCACCAGAGGCGTGGGGAATGGACTTTTCGGCGGCGTCGAGGATGTGCGCCGTGAGGAGTTGGGTAGCTTCTTCAACGTGTAGGTGTCCTATGGATGTGTGGTGTAGTTTGGATGTCTCTGTAAATGTATTCCAGTTAGCTCTTGCTTCATTAAACCTTTTATGGGAAGATGGACTGCTCGGGCCTGTACCTATATACGTTAATGAAGTGGGGAAATGGTCACTACTATATGGGTTCGTGCCCACACCCCACTCAAGACATGGAAAGAGAATTGCAGAACCGATAGCCAGGTCAAGATGTGAGTATGTGTTGTGACCTATGTTATGGTATGTAGGCTGTTTATTGTTGAAAAGGCATGCTCCTGAAGATGTAAGGAATTTCTCTATCAGGCGACCTCGGGCATCCGTTCTGGAGGAGCCCCAAAGAGAGTTGTGTGCATTAAGGTCGCCTGTTAGAATGTATGGTTCGGGCAGTTGGTCGACCAGCGCCTCGAAGTCAGAGCTCGAAAGTGCATAATAAGGACGAGTTGAGAGTGATAGGGTGGCATGCTAGGGATTTCCGGGCTATTATGGCCACACCACCTGAAGAGTGTGTGCAGCCATCCCTGTCCTTTCTGTATACCAGGTAACTATTCAAGAAATTTGTGTTTCGAATTCAGATGTGTTTCCTGGACACACATTCCACTTGGCTGATTGGCATGCAGAATCTCATGCACGTCTCAAGATTATTCATAAGGCCTCTGCAGTTCCATTGAACAATGTTTTCTCTTCCCATTATTATGTGTTCAGAGCTACGGTAGTGTGACTGTTTTTTAGGGTCTTTCGGGGCTTGGACTCTTGGAAGGGTTTTTTTTGCCTCCTCTACTGACCTGGACGTCGCAGACCATTCCTTTCGTTGCGATGAAAGCCGGAAGGGCTCGACGTCCATGTCGTCATCTGAAGGCAAGGGGGTGCCCAGCGGACTGGGCCCCCTTGACGTGGTACCCTTTCGGGTGTTCTTTGCCTGCGCTGCCAGTGCCGAAGGCGTGGGGAGCACCACACATGGCACAGGCAGTGAGGCGGGAAAGGGGGTCACTGCGACTGCCTCCGTCTCCAACTCCTCCGTGCCCTTGCGTGTGCTTCGGGCTGGTGGAGAGGAGGAAGCGGTGGGTGCAGCAGCATCCCCACCGGACGTGGATGCCACCACAGCCGCTGCTGGCTCAGAGAGCGGTGCGGAGGCGGGTTGGGCTGCAAGAGACAACCCAGGGCGTGGCGGGGGCGGGACCAAGTCCGACTCTCGGTACTGGGTCCCCGCCGAAACAAGACGCCGCTCCGCCCCCCGGCGAGCTGCGTCGGCGTACCTCCCCAGGGGGAAAGAGGCGAACATCTTTCGCGCCTCTGGGAAGGTGATGTTTTAAGTGACTTTGATGTTGATTATTTTCTTTTCTGATTGGAACTTTTCACATTTTCTGGAGTAGGCCGCATGTGGACCCTGGCAGTTTACGCAAAGAAATTGTTGAACGTTACAGTTGTCGGACGGGTGGTCGTGTTGGGCGCATTTTGCGTAGGTAAGTCGGCCGCGACAAGAGTTTGTGCCGTGCCCGAACCGTTGGCACTTGAAACAGCGCCGCGGGTTCGGGATGTACGGCCGGACTGAACATCGGATGTAACCTGCGTTGATGAATTCTGGAAGGGTGGACTTGTCAAAAGTTAGGATGAGGTGCTTTGTCGGTATTTGTTTATCGTCTCTGCGGATGGTTATGCGCCTGACCGCTGTTACGTCCTGGCTACGAAGGCCCTCCAGCAGGTCAGCTTCAGATTCATTTAGTAGGTCATACTCGGAAATCACGCCCTGGGAGCTGTTTAGGCTGCGGTGGGGCGTGACTCGGATTGGCAGATCGGCGATGCTGGTTTGAGCAAGAAGTTTATTGGCCTGATCCTGGCTACTGACCTCGACAAGAATTTCACCGGTTCGATGTTTTTTGGCCTTATACGACCCTCCAACAGTACCGTCAAGAACCTTTGAAATGAGAAATACCGAAGCAAGATGTTTTGATTGGTCTACAGATCCCATCACGAGGAAGCGAGGATAGTTGTTCGGTTTCGGAGGACTCAAGTCAGGAAGTGGTGAAAAAGAAACTTCGGTGCGGCCCCTTTTCGGGGGCCGATCACGTTTGGGGGGGGGGGGGCGTTGAAAATGCCATATAGCATAGTATAAAAGCAGGGAGACGGGGGTACTTTCTTCTTTGACCTTACCCTGGTAGTCAAAGAGGTCCCGGAGCTCCCTGCCTGGTAGACAGACAGGGAGCCCATCCACCGAAGCTTGACCTGGGCTCCGACGGCCACCGTTCGTGGTTTCTACCCTTCACCTTAAAACACATCGCCACGGTTGGATCCAGCTTATGTGTGGGGGCTCGGGGTCCGCGGTGTCGCCAACACCGTCACCAAGATTGCTCAAGGTGCCCCGTGCGGGGGACGGGAGGAATGAATAAAGACAAAAGAAACGAGCGTGGCCGTTATAGCTTCTGATGGTACTGCGCGCACTGCATGGAACAGCCAAGGGAGAAGCAAACGTAGCATAATCTCGTTGTGGCTTATGCTAAAAAACCAAGCGTCCATGAATTTTTTAATAAAGGAACACTGTAAATATCTCTTGTGTACTAATTTCCTGTCTTATATTTGCGTAATGCCTTGTTCATGTTCAACAAAGTTGACAAGTATGAACATATAAACCGGGCTTAGACGTTTACATTTGGCTGTGAGTATATAAGACTATTGCGCAATATTAATTTTACTTTGGCCGGGTGGCTGAATCGAGTTACAGACAGACGGACAGACAGACAGACATACAGACAGACCAAAATTTATGGGTTTAAGTAGCCCAAGAAAGACTATAGTCTTTAAAAGTGTCACGTAACGGCACTGTCGTCTCGGTCGGTCGGCGCTCCCGCGATAACCTTCAAATTGATCCCGACGGACGAAGCGCTTTGTCCCGTGTACTCCGGTCCTCGTCGTCGTAGCGGTTTTCCCACCATCATCTTAACCGACTCTCTTCATTTCTGCTCCTCTAAACAAGCCACGTGATCCTGACAGTAAACTCTCAGGGGACTCCAGCTCCTATAAAAGAAGGCATGTGGTCATGTCAGTGCTGAGTGGACTAACGTATTTACTCGATTCTAAGCACCCCCTTTTTCCACGATCATGGCGACGCCCAAAGTGGGGGGGTGCTTAGAATCTAGAAATCTAAATTAACGCCCCCCCCCCCCTTCGCGACTTTTTTGCGCGGTCGTAACTCGACAAGACGGTCGCAAGGAACAGTGTTTTTTGGCAAGCAATTAAAAGAAAAATAGGTACAGTCGGTGAACCCGCCGCTTACGTTCGATTGACAGTCACTACGATTGTCATTACCATTTTAGTCTGTTGTGCTGCTCGGGCCGCCGCTGTCAGTATCGGCCAGCAGGTCGCCTTCTGGTCTGTTGAAGTGGTTTGTAATTGAGAACCTAATAAATGACTTAGCCATAACGTCAACTTGGGCCCGCTTCCACGCGTCTCCGAAATCCACCTTGCGATGGTTGCGAAGAAAAGGGGTGCTTAGATTCAATTCAATTTTCAATTTTTTTCCCCGTAAAGTAGGGGAGGGTGCTTAGAATCGAAAAAAAATACGGTATATGGTGAACAGTGGCCTACGTGTCGTCATTAATTTCTGATTTCTTCCCTATCCCCAACACATGGTCTTCATTCCTCCGTTCCATTAATACAGTTATTACTACTATCAGGAGCGAAAGATCTGTTTGGCTTGGCGTTAGCTAGATTTAGCCTATCACTTGCGCTGAAACGTGCTCACTCGCAGACGGCCCACACGGCGCGCAATTCATTGCGACACTGAGCGACCGAGCGCCGGCGAAGCAGCCGTCTTACCCTCTCCTAGTCACATGGTACTGTGGTGGTGAAGTTCCGAGCGAGCACACGCAGCTGCGACGCCTCTCCGAAGCGGATGCGGTGGCGTGACGTCACATCTGCCACACTTGCGCTCCGGTGGCTCTAGGTCATTCTGACGCGATGAATGACCTTAATTGCGAGACATGGCGTAGGAGAGCTTTCGCTCTAAAATACCACCAGAGGAATGAATTAATACTTTTACGTCATTATATTCCCGTAATGAGCCACGGCCGCTGGGGCGGCCCGTTAGGTCGAGCACCATCACATGATCGGCGGCGATGCAGATTGTAATTTATCGATGCCTCCGCGATCACGTTTCGTGCCGGGGCACTGCTTCCCCGTACGGATTTCTGCTGAATAAGGAGGTGATAAGGCGATAAAGAGGCATCGCGATATTACACGTACGCTTTCTAGCCTGTACCATTCAGTTTAACAAAACTTACACCGTATGCTTATCGCTGTTACGGTCGCGACGCGGCTGCTTTCTCGTCGTGCATGGAGCGGCAGTGATTAAGCAGTATTGAGTTAAGCAAATTACGAGATCTATACCACTAACTCAATATTCATCCAGATGCATCGTTGCGCTTGAGCAGACTGCGAATAAAGCGGTTGTATTGAAACCCACGGGTGCACGAGGCCCTCGTCTTTGAAACAGAGAACATTTAAAGCCAGCGTATTCTAACTTCCACAAGCAGTGGTGCGGGTCTTGGAATAATGCGCATAGTGCCTTCCAAAGACATCTTTCCATAGGAGATCATCGACGCGCCCGAGTGCAGCCAATGAAGGTATACACACACACACGTCTACGCCGCTGTCATTCGTACCGTCACTAGTGAGACTCGAACTATGAAATGCAGCGCACCTTGGGTTCCAGCTCCTTGTCGAGGAAGTTCCAGAAGTTGAGGGCCTCGTCGTAGGCATCCGCAATGTCTCCCGTGTAGAACTGTGTTGTCTGCTGTTGGTCGCCCGCAGACCCAGGCAAAATCATCCGGTAGCCGCCCGCGCTGCAGATACCACCACGGGTTTGCGTGTTCATCCCTTTTGCGGCGCCAGTTTTCATCCTAACAAAACACGATAACTCTACACGTCCGAGGAAAGGGGTTCTTTTCTTGCTGAGTCAAGCGCACGCTGTAGATAGTGGTCAAAGCCAAGCTATCTACGGGCATCAAGGGCACGTGTACACTTTGGGAAGTGTGGCTGATACAAGGCTGAACTAATATGTGGTGTCTGATGCAGCAGGGACGCAAGAAGCCAACACTTTGACCACGGCACCGAAAAATACAGCGGAGGGAAGAAGCACTCTGCATGCATAAGGCTATGTTCAGACTACCGAAGCGAAAGCCATATAGTGAACTGCGGACTAAAAAAAAAAGATGGCATGCCACTCAGTTCACTTGGCTGAGACTTGCAATGACGCCATTCTTTAAAGTTATTACAACACTTGCGGCAACAGTCTGAACCAGGCCTAAGAGGGGCAAAACAGTTCAGTCGGTCAAGTTTGCAAAATCGACATTCTGTTTGGAATTCTAACACGGCAGCGTGACCGTAATGTGCTGAACACTCGTTACGGCGCGACTTGATAAGATTTCTTCAGACCGAAACGAGAAAGGAAGTGCGTGTTCCCCCTCAAGTTTGTTCCGTTTCACTTTATCGTACTTTCTGAATCCATGGCTCGCCCGTTCGACATAGGCGAAGATGACCACCACAATCAGTTAATCGTGACGAATGATTTCCAAAGTCGGGTACTGTTTTTAAATGCTTTTGTGCGCACATTTCCGACGAAGTTCGTACCAAGTTGAGCCGTTTTGTCACTGGGTCGCTCTAACGGCGCTGTCGCTGGCGCAGTGCACACTCACTGGCCTAACTACACATGCGCAACACCAGTCCAGATTATCGCAGGATCCTACAAAGGTCGGAAGAACTAAAAGGCATGCATTCGACCCGCACCGGCAGGAGTTTCTCTGGACGTGTTCGCTAAGTTAGCCGAAATTTCTTTCATTCCCCCTCCCCTCCCCCATTAGAAAATCAGTCGGGCCCTTTCGCACATTTTATATCACAGCCCATTACGTTTCCCCTCCTATTTAACACCCATATGCACCGAGAACCATACACCCGCCGCGGTGGCTCAGTGGCAAAGGCGTTGCGCTGCTGAGCACGAGGTCGCGGGTTGGATTCCCGGCCGCGGCGGCCGCTTTTCTGATGGAGTCGAAAAGCAAAAACGCCCGCGTGTAGGAGATTTCGGCGCACGTTAAAGATCCCCAGGCGGTCAAAATTAATCCGGAGCCTTCCACTACGGCGCACTTCATCGCCTGCGTTGCGTTGGCGCGTTAAACCCTACAATCAATCAATCAATCAATCAATCACCGAGAACCATAACGTCTCTACATCTAGGCAGGATGGCCTCGGGTTTTTCATTTCACCGAACGATAAAAGAAATTAAATGATGATTTATTGCAGACTCCGTATAGATGCTTAAGTATGGATCTATCTGTGCAGAACCCCTTGATTTGCTCCTGAAGCTTCCTGGTGTTCGGAAGAGACACCATTTTCATTGATGCTTGTTTTGTCACAACTGCGTTTGTTTTGTTTTGTTTTTCTCCTTCACCCAGTGCGCCGACACGTGCACTCGCGTCACCGAGCGACGCCATCCCTTTGAGCACGGCGCGCTTTTCCCCGCAGGCCTACGCGCCGGCGCTCCGCCGGTGACGCTATCCCATTGCGCATGCAAGGCCCCCTGCTCCGCAGGCTTTTCCTGTCACGGAGAAATAGACACGGCGGGTTTGAGCCTCCTACGCTTAGCATGAAATATGCAGAGGAGAGTGCAACCCTGAGTGAAGTACTGTACGTGTATTTCTAATGAAACGGTGGCGATAACCGCTATAAACGTGCTTTAATGCTTAAAATAAACAACGCTTCTTGCGTACTTCTCGTGGCTGTCTATAGCGTGTTTAGCAATATGCGATAACCCGCATTCCCATTCGATCACGACGATTGGGTCACTTTTTACGGAAGCGCCTGCGTTCTTGAGAAAAATTAAACTACCTAAGCCTACAGTCATATATGACAAGAGGTTACATTCCGAGCTCAAAAAATCTAAAAGCAGGCGAATGGAACTCGTCGCGAGGAGGCTGCACGAGCGTTGTGAACAGCTTTAAGTGATTATGCACCGCGTATGCCACATCCGAGCTATCTACTTTGCCTCTGAAGCTTTGGGAAAGGCGCCCCATCGTTGAGGAACCCCACTGGTTTTGCGTCAGTCCCGTGAGTCACATCGGGAATTCAGGTGTTTCCGAGGTCTCGGCCGCTATTACCCGGTTGAATGTCTCTCGCCGCTGTGCTCAATTAAACACCGGGCTCTTGTCCCTTGAGTCGCTATCGCAGCCACACGATGCGTGAAAGCGAAAGAGGATTCCAAGCGGCGCATACCCGCATTCACAGCTAATCGGCGCGCTGCTTTGCATGCGTGCGTGTTTTTGGCGCATGCGCAATGGAACTCGCCACACCCAGCAAGAATTTTGGAGCCGCAACAAAGGCGGGCTTTCTCCCCCTATGCGCCATTTAATGCTTTCGCATTAGAACTACTTTCCGTCCGCATCCCAGCCAAGTTTAATTAAGCGAGTATTTTAAAATCACAGCTTCAGGGGCAGCGGACTGGCAACTCAGCGCGCGTGCTATTATATTAGTTATATAGTTCTGGGTTTTACCATCACTCTTAAAGGACTTCAGCATCACCCTTCAGTGAAATGCTGAAGCCCCTTTAATGAGGGAGGCTTGTTGTGCCAGCGCGCCCAGCCCAAATTCACTGCACAGGACAACGTGCCGACAGCGGGGCCGATTCGCGTCTCCACCAAACCGCCCGCGGCAGACGCGCCCAATTTGCAGGCGCCACACAGTCACCTATTCTTTTCTCTTCTCAACGGCTGGGCCGAATCATGCCTCGGACGAACGGACCGCGGCAGGCACGCGGCAACATGTCTGGACATGGCGCCGCTGAGACGGCGGTATTGTATCTTCAAACCCATTTAACTTAACGCCACTTCTTTTACCACCTGGCGTGGCATTCGCTTTGGATCTCGGCCACGGAGCAAGTAACGCTTCTCCGTGGCCTAGTAACGGAGCAAGTAACGCACCTCAAGGCATTACTGACACATCATGCGTTACATATCGCGCGCTTTTACCTGAGGGACGTGGGTTGCCCCGTGCCGTGCACCTGCGGCGCTTGCGACACTACGCCGCTCTGTCGGGATCCACCACCGACGACGTCAGCATGCGGAGCTGCGACGGCCGAGTCATCGCATCGGCTGTAGGCCATCGACGCGGGTTGGAACTCGTACGACACGGCCCACTCCTCCGTGCCCTGGTGACTGGCGGCAGTGGAACACGTCTGGCTGCCGGCGACGTCCTCGGCACGAGAGCCTTGCGGAGCTCCCGCTGTTTCGCCTCCTTCCGGGGGGACCTCCATCTTCCTCGGCCGGCTGAAATAATGCGCAAAGCGCGAGGTTCGCCGACAACGTCACCAGTTACGTCACGTTGGTTAGTCCTTATAATCGTACATAAGGGAGCATATTTACTATAGAGTGGCCGAACAAGGACGTAAAGAAGGCACACGTGCCTTGACTTATCCAGTCGGTACACGTCTTTAACCGCAGCACTCGGGCTAATCGAAATAAGGTAAAATACCCTGCCTAATTGAAAAAAAGAGCATTGCAGTTTTGTATTGTGTACATTGGAGACCCCAGAGAATGGCACGGTGTTTCTAAACGGTTCTTTCTACAGAGGAACTCGTAGCCATTTTCAGAGGCTTCATAAATGTATAAGAATTTGGAGGCGTTCATGCAATCGCCGATGATGATTAGGATATGATGATGATCCTTAGGCTTAGAGAAAACTTTGCCCGATGTTTATGTTTCTGCTACTCACAGTCTAGGTGCGGCGACTTTTCGCGTTTTTTTTTTTTTTTTATTTTTCACATTTGCGGTCCTGGATAATTTTTTGGAGAGGCCGGCCCTGGTGAATGGTGAATCGAATAGCGAACAAGGTGAATGGTGAATCGAACAAGGTGAATGGGGAATCGAATAGCGATCAGCCGAGGCGTACGGGACCTGTGTTCCGGTAAACTGACTCAGTCGAACTAGGCATTGTGCTTTGGACCACTCGAAGACTGTCTTTTTAAAGGTGAACTTTTAGCTTTCGAGCTTCTCTTAAAATTCAATAGGAAGGGATGCTAAAGTTTTACAGTAAACCCGTGTACCGCTACCTCCCAACGGTTTTATCTCCCTGGGCGAAAACGTTATGGCGCCAAGGCCCAAGACGCCGAGCGCAAGTGTCAGGCTAATCAGGCATACATCATAAGGATCAGAATTCGTTTAAGGAAACCACAAAGCAAGCATCGAAACCGAGTTAGGGATGATAAGGAACCTGTGAACAATTGGACCCCTAACCCTGTGTTCCTAATAAAGATCATGTTTGCAGGTTATTGTTGAAGGCTATGGCCAGGTCTACTGTCACTGAATAGAGCAGTTCTTGCACAAGACGCCGAAAGCATGTGTCAGGCCATTTTATTGCCATTTGTACTTTGAAACCCACTGCACCGCTACAATGCCTTGGTGCTGCAGGGTACTCTGTAAATAAAATAAATAAATAAATAGTCTTTCTCGAGATACTTACACCCGAAAATTTCTGACTGCCTGTCTGTGTGCCCGTCTGTACCTCAATTCAGCCCCGCGGCCAAATGATGAGAAAATTTTGAGTTAATCCAGGCACATCTTTTCCAAACCACTAAATCTGAAAAGACACTTCACACTTCTGAACATTTATTTATTTATTTATTTATTTAAAAATGCCTTACAAAAGCAAACATTAGGCGTAATTGTGGCAAAATATGCATACATAACTGGTAATACGCAGTGTTCAGTAATTGAAAACAGATGGGCGCTTGATATATGCGAAAACAAATAAACAAACTTTTTAGCCCAACGTACAAAAAGCGCTCCTGCCCGACACTGGACCCCCTGGCGGCATCCCAGGAAGTCCAACAGTACCGAAAGGTTCATATAGATGGCGCGAGCAGTGGAACCGGGAAGGTCGAATTGACTTGAGCAAACCTCAACCTTGGTTATCGTATGGGGGTCTAAAGGGAGGGAAAGAGAATGAGGGGCGGCATGGGGGGAGGTTAGAGATGCAGTTACGTGGCAGAGATGGACGAAGAATACCGTAACTGACCGAAATTTGAGGCCAATGAGTAGATACGCGGCCAATTACTTTCTCTTTGGTTTGGGAGTGACGATTTGTATAGCCGTTCCAATACCGGGGGTTGGGTGCTGAAACCCCTGTTTTTAAAGCGAAATCTTTCGTAATAAGACCAGGGGCGCGCTGTCAAAAAATTAATGCATCTTCCCATCGACCGGTTGGCCGAACGAAGAGCTGTGATAACATCTATGGACATACGGTGTATGCGTGAAACCGGGTGTAAGGTCCACTTATGAGATTAGCGGCCAGGCGCCCGGGCTGCGCGTGAGAACCCGCCGCTCTGTCTGGTGGCCCAGCACTGTAGACTCTACGCTGCAGCCGTCGCCAGTTCGTCACGGCGTGCACGGGAGACGGATTGTCTGGCCCACCCCATACCACAGGGTTAATCCCCCATTGAGAAAACAGACAGTGCCGCCGGATTCCGGGAACCGTCTGCTCAACGCGCGGAGGTGGTGGGATTACCGGCGTCGGGACGAGCGCCGCGCGGGTCTCCATTGTTAACGCGCCCCGGTCAGCATGACGCACAGTCGCGTCTTTCGCTCTCACCCCGCGGGGTCGCACGCACCTGCTCGTCTGCGAGCTTGCCGTTGACCCAAAAATGGCGGCGCCTCATTGAATATTCCGTTGCATGCTGAGTGACAGCTGTCTACGTGAATTTGGGCACTCCCTTACGCGTGTACGAAAGCTGCTGGGGCGTTCCCGAGAGAGGGTGATCTCGAGGTTTTATAAGGTCGAACTTGGCCGTTGGAAATCGTTCTTGTCTGGGCGCCGAGCTGGGCAGTTCCCGGCGGGACAAGAAGTCTCGACCGTTAAAGCTAGGTTGGGATTTGTGAGCCCCCTAGTCGAGGTTAAGATCGCGTCGGAGGTTTAGGGTGCAGCGCCGTACCGGGCAACTAGACGGATCTTGCGGCGAGACAGTCTCGGCCGTCGTTTCTCGAGCGGTTTGTGTACGCTCCGAGAATAGGAGAGTTAGACAAAGTTAAGGAGTTCGAGTGATTTGTGCGAACTCGGAGCTAGCGTCTAGCTGAAGTTTGAAGTTTTCCCTTTATTACTCATGTACCCAGTTTTCCTACTGTAAATAGCTGTATATAAACTCTTCGTTTCATTTAATCAACCCCAACGCCTTGAGTTCGTCAATTCGACCGCCGTCTCCAAGAACTTCAACACCATCGCCCTGCCAGCCTCCTGCCCAATCAACCGGAGCCCGGGCGATTGGGTTCCTGATCGACACCGGACTTCGGGGAAACCATCTTTACTCCGGGATTTCACCGTGTTAAAACGGTTACTTGGAAATCGTGAAAAAGGAACGCCTCTAGATCAGACAATACACGCATCGATCATGAAGGAGTACACCAGTATGCCTTCATCTCATACACGACGTATTGGTATACCTTTACATTGTTACTTGATGCATCTATTTAGTGCGCGAAAAATGGCCGCACGGGTTCGTTCTTCGTTTGCGATTTGGGTCTTTCAGAGTTTGACGACCGATTGGACGCACTTCAGGTAACGCGCACTTACAGCTTTCGCGCTTCTATCAACTTTCATCAGGAAGGAATGGTAAACTTTCACAGCAAAGCTGTATACCTCTACACCTCAAAGGTTTCATCTCCGGCGTCAAAAACGCCAGGGCGCCGAGACCTAAGACACCGAGAGCAGGCATCAGGATAATCTGGCATACATCATAGAGCTCAGAATTCGTTTAAGGAAACCACAAAGCAAGCATCGAAACCGCATTTTATGATGATAAGGCGTTTGTGAACAATGCGACCCCAAGACCGTGTGTTCCTAATAAAGATCATATTTGCAGATTATCTTTGAAGGCTAGGCAGGACTAGAATCGATAAATAACGTAGTTCCTTCCCAGCCTGACGTCGAGTGCATGCGTCAAGCTAGGCGGTACCCAGCATTTCCCGCCAGAGAAGCGGAGTAGATAAGGTGCTAGGTAAGGTACTAGATGAGGCGTCAGTAGATAAGATACTACGGTACCACCACTAAGACATGCAAGTCAGCAATGGCGGCCACTTTATCGTTTATCAGTGTTACGATATTGAGGCCTCTGCGGCCGCGCCGAAGATGCAGCAGAACGCCATCTTTGGGCACATTTCTGCTTCTGAAATTCTGTTACACGTGTGATCTTTGACTTGCATTCGGAACGACGTCTGTCGCGTGCAGCCGCAGAGCAAGGAGGACAATCTAAGCCTATCGGGAGTTGACCGACTAAAACGCATGAACAACAACACAGCGGCGCCCATGAGCCTTGGCAATGTAAACAAACGCCGCAAGACGCGAACTGACCAATGATCATGGCGGCGGCACGGAGCAATAGGACAAGAGGGTGCCGATACTCTGTACCCTTATCTATTGGCACCAGCCGAGGGCAAGCCGTTAGCTAGCCCGCCGGGAAGACGGCAAACGTTTCATACCCTCCTTCGTCACCATTTGTAGTGGCTTAAAACAGTTCTGCTGGACATCCACTTTGACAGGGCGGGATGGCTTTTTTTTAACACGAAAGTGTTTTATTCCAGGATTCACCAAGATTTCGCTGACGTCATATCCGTCATGGAAGCGACAACAGTACAACGAAGCAAGTAGCCTGTAAAGGGTGCCCCCAGCAGACAGAGTATTCTTGCGGGGAAGCAACCTTTAGTACTAAAGAGTACGTTATACTTTGGGTTGTTCGTGTTCCAGTTTTATATTTTAACACGAAATTGTTTTATGCCGCGATACCCCAAAATTTACTGACGTCATCTCCGTCACAGAAATGACGCCGGTACACCTTTGCCGAAGCGACCCGCCAGCAGGACGTCGCTCCCCAAGCACACCCACAAGACAGCCGCCGACCCGCAAATCATGCTCAGCTGCAGATTTCGCTGCACATTTCTTGTTCTACCGATTCCTAGGACAGAGGAATCAAACACAGGTTTTCTTTTTTCGGCACCCTTTCGGGCCCCTGGCTACTTTTGTGATAAAGGCATTGCTGAAACCGACCCTTTATAGTGAGCTTCGCCGTTAATTCCAGTCGCTGTACGTTCTCAGGATCCACTACAGTTCCGCGCGCGCTGTTCCCACGCTGCAGTGCAGAGTCGTCCGAAGTGACGGCAAGTGAATGCGACGCCATACTGCAGCGCGAAATTTGAAAGTGTTTGTTTATATTTCTTACGCTTTTTGAAGAAAATTTATTTCTTCGAAGGTTTTGATTGATTGATTGATTGATTGTGGGGTTTAACGCGCCGACGTAACGCAGGCGATGAGGCGCGCCGTAGTGGAGGGCTCCGGATTAATTTTGACCACCTGGGGATCTTTATCGTGCGCCGAAATCTCTCACACACGTGCGTTTTTGCTCTTCGCCTCCATCAGAAAAGCGGCCGCCGCGGCCGGGAATCGAACCCGCGACCTCGTGCTCAGCAGCGCAACGCCTTAGCCACTGAGCCACCGCGGCGGGTCAAATTTCTTTGAAGGAAATTGGCACTCAAAATTGTTTCTTGCCACTGGCACCACCTAAGTTTAATGAGCTGTAAAATTAGTTTCAAGCGGTGCATCAAAAACCTGCTTCGATTATTGTATTCACCAGGGTTTATACTATTGGAAAATATAAAGATTACAGTTTCATGGCCAACACTGTTCTATCTATTGTTTGGTCAAAAATGGCTAATTATCTCTAATTATCTTGGCAACTAATTGACCGATTCAAAAAATAATGTCATATTTGAAATCAGTGGGGGAAAAACAGCAAGACTGACAAGTTTTACAAAGTTTACTTGAATATTAAAAGAAGTTGATGTAAGGCCAGTGTCCTCCCTTAAAGGGGCCCTGCAGCACTTACCATCGACTACTAGGATTGTATTTTGGCGTAAGGTCTATTGTCCCAGCAATTTCCTCCCACAAGAATTATGAAAATTCGTTCACTATCACCGAAACTACGAGCGATGAGAAATTGCGCATGATCGTTCCCTCTAAACCCGACCGCGGATAATGCGACGAAAGCTGCGCGCTCTCTCCCGGAGAGGGGGGCGGCTCGCAGCGTTCTCTTCCGCGGCCTTCGATATATCACAGGCCGGGGAGTTTCCTCCTTTTCTCCGCAACGTGGAGGCGCCCATTTCCGGTCTGGTGCCACAAAAAACCGGCTAGGCTGCCTGGTCGCAAGCGTGCGCTGGGGCTGGTGGGGCGTTTTTGAAGCAATAAACGTTTGCTGTCGAGTGGTGAGGTTGAAAGGGAAGTATTGAGCTCATCATTCAAACTCCGCGCGCACTCAAAGCACGAAAGAAACAGCAAAACTGTGCCTACAGGTTCAGGCATAGAAGAGGTTTGCACAAAGCGCTGACGACGGCGTATCGTCACAGGAAATGCGAGACATTAGCCGCGAAGTCGACCAGTGACGGCCGATCGGACAGCCATGGCCTCAATGACGTCGTTTAGGCCATGCCAGGGGTGCATAATGAGGAGAATTGAAGAAGAGAGTGTGGTTGGATTTTCCGCGTCTTTCACAGCGATTTGCGCGCTCACCGCTTCCCGTGCACGTGTAATATTTGGCTCAGGTGTTTCTGGTAGTGTAAGGTAAGCGTCGCGCAGGTTTACTTGCACTGCTCAAAGAGTGTTGCAGGGTCCCTTTAAGGCAAAATTCACAACTTTTTATGTTCCCAACTTTCAATGTTCGCGCATACCAACTCGGGGAAATTTGCCAATAACGGTGACGGCAGCTGCCAGAGGGCTCATGAGTGATCATGGATGAAAAAAACTTAGTAGAGACCCCTAATATCCTACACACATTGCAGAAAATTTGCTGGAAGTGACGTCATTACAAAGAGGTCCATGAACAGGATTGCTTAATTTTTTACAGCTCAGGAACATGGTACTCGGAAGCGTATTTCCAAACGCTTCGCTGCACAGAGCACCCATTTGACATGTCGGTTCGCGAAATGGAGAACGGTAATTCAACGTGGTCATTGGCTGCGCCCCAAACCAAAAGCGACTAGCTAAAAGGTACCGAATCACCACTATTAACAAAAATCAACCCGTATATCTGAGTTTAGAAGCAAAAAGTTAAATTTAGAAAATGAAATTAGGCAACTAAAAAAACTAAGACATAGCCCTGCTGGGGCTCGAACCCAAGCCGAAAGCGCCAACACTCAGTACTCTTCAGCGAGGCTACAAAGCCTGAACGGCGGGTTCTTTGTAGCAGGCGCTCAAAACAATAGCGCACGCAGTGACATCACTCATGTCACGTGGCTGCTCTGTGCAGCGAAGCGTTTGGAAACAGTCTACCCCGGAAGAACACTGTTACGAATGGGCCAGCGCCGCAGTACTTCCCCGCATCACTCCTCGGCTGTGCGGCGAAGCCACTCGTGCTCCTTCGAAAACAGGCGCAATCATGTCGGCAACAAGTTGCGACAAAGCCTCGTCAGACGCTTCGCTCTCTGCGCATTCGGCGGCTGCCTGCACGGCTCGTCTCCACGCTCTTCAAGGACACAGAGGCAGGCCCCGGTGATCGCAACGGAGTCCTCCTCTCTCCCCTCTCTCGGACTCAACGTGCCCGAGGCTATGAACAGCTTACGAACTCTGGAAAGAGTGTAGTGCGTGTTCCAGCGTGTTGGCGTTTGACCGTTACCGCTTTCGGGTTTAAATAGAGCTCCCAAGCGTTGTAAACCATTCCTGTTAGAGCAGCGAATCGATGTTGTCGCTCTGCTCGAGTCCTGTATTGTAACCTCGCCCGTCGGGGCATTGTTCTTTGGCTTCGGCTCACCTCTCGCTATGAAGTAAACAGTTACGTTAGCCTACGGCTTCTGGACTTCTTCACGGCTGCAACAGCGGCTGGCCGCTCGCATCATACACGCTACCACTCGTATGTCGGAGGACACGGAGTTCGGATCGGGTGCCCCCGCCCGGTCGCAACAACTGGTGGCAGCGGTGGGATGGCAACTTCGTAACACCTGAGGCCAGCGGTGCGAGACCCAACACCACGGACGTCAAGGCGGCTTCGGACTTCGCAGAATTCACGGCGGTCAATGGTGAGTGCGGGACTTGTCTTCACTGAGTTTTACCAGGCTTCTGAGGATAGCTGGTAGGGCGTGTGTTTTTGCCGCGTGGGTTATTCGCGCAAAACATTTTTGGAGCAGTGGGAAAGCAGTACTCTAGACCGGCCATGAATTTGAAAACGTTGAACAAACCGCAGTTGTTGGAGCTTGCAAAAGAGTTGCGCTTGGATGTTACGGACGCGCTGAGAGAGCCAGAGCTGATACAGGCTATACTCGCTGTTGGCGCTGACGATGACGAGCTGTCGGAGTGCATTGAGCTTTTGAATGACAGGGAGACCGCTAAGCGTCAGGCTGCAGAGGCAGAGGCTGAGCGCAAGCGTGGGGAGCTCGAGAGACGGAAACAGGCACGCGAGAAACGGGAGCGACAGCATGAGCTGGAAATGAAGCGTCTAGACGTCGAGGCGTCTCGACCTAGGCGTGAGAGTGACAGCAGCGCGCCAAGCGTACAGTCTGCGGCGACTGAGCGACCTACGTTGCGAATGTGTGACCTAATGCGACCCTACAAGGTAGGAGAAGACATCGGTCTTTTTTTGGTCAACTTCGAGCGTACGTGTGAGAGGGCCCAGTTTAGCCGAGACTCATGGCCGCAAAAGCTGCTTACGCTTTTGCCAGGTGAGGCATCCGACGTGATGGCCCGCTTGCCAAAGGAGGAGGCGGAGGACTATGAGACAGTCAAGTCTAGCCTCCTGCGTAAGTACAGGCTGTCAGCAGAGGCGTTTCGCCAGAAGTTCCGTGAAGCCGAGAAAGCCAGGGGCGAGTCGTACCCTGAGTTCGCCTACAAGCTGAGGGCAAACATGGAAGAGTGGCTCAAAGAGGCAAAGGCCTTCGGAGAGCACGACAAGGTAGTTGAGTGCTTCGGTCTTGAGCAGTTTTACCGCCGCCTACCTGAAAACCTGAGACTCTGGGTGCAAGATAGGCCAGGGGTAGATACTGTGGATAAGGCAGCTCAACTAGCCGACGAGTTCATCGCACGTCGAGGTGCGCAGGGGCCGAAAGACGGCCAAAAAGAGTTCAGGCCGAGGCCTGATAAGTTAGGGCCGAAAGGGAGAGCTCCCTACGAAAAGAGCGGAGCAAAAGTGACCGAATCCGCGAATAATGAAACGGGCTCGGAAAACGAAAAGAGCGCAAACGCAGAGGCACAGCGCCGAAAAAAGGCTTTCGAAGCGCGCAAGCAGTCCGCGTGCTACAATTGTGGCGAGATAGGGCATTTCGCAGTTAGTTGCAAAAAGGGCAAGCTTGTCTTTCACATAGTACACCAGGATGAGGAGAGCAGACAACTTTTAGAGCCCTACGTACGCGAGCTTGCAGTTAACGGCAAACCGTGCCGAGTGCTTCGCGATTCCGCAGCAACAATGGACGTGGTCCACCCGTCCTACGTCGAACCGCACCAATTCACGGGCGATCGCGCGTGGATAAAGCAGGCCGTAGAAGCGCAAAGCGTGTGTCTTCCGATCGCCAGGATAACCATCGATGGTCCCTTCGGAAAGCTCGAAACCGAGGCCGCTGTCTCTCCCAGCCTTCCGGCGCAGTATCCGTATCTTTTCTCGAACAGGTCCGATCAACTACTGCGCGAAAGGGGACTCGTTTTCGGGGAAGGGATAGTGTTCGCGCTGACGCGCTCGAAGGCTCGCGAACTCGGAGTGAAGGCGGCGGTTGAAAGCAGGAACGATTCGCGAAGAAAGGAGCTCGAGGGAGAGAGACTCCAATGGGAGAACAAGAACCTAGAGCACGAAATTCAACTCGAGCAGGAAGAAGTGAAGCCCGAGTTAGAATTGTTGCTCGAGAAAGACCTCGCTGTCGAGGAAAGCACCGTGCCAGCGCTGCCAGTAGCAGACGCTTGGGAGCGCGAGTCGGAAGCGACCGTTGCTGCCCCGCAGCGCGTCAAGGTTGCTGAGAGAGATAACGACGGCGCATTAGCTCAGACTGTCGGCAGAGGCGGCAGAGGGCAGTGCCTGTCCACTGAGTGCGATAATGTGTCGGCGTTTGTTTTGGAGATCTCGGCGGAGTGTTCGGATCGTTCAAATTCGCGGGACGCCTTGGGAGCGGCTACCGGTCTGAACATGAACATTTAGCGAGATAGCGAGGTTTCGCGGGAGTGCGGAAACCATGAGGCTACCGAGAGACCGCACGAGTCCGCTGAAACAGAGGTTCTTTCGTACGGTAGTGCAGAAACGAGCGACGTGGTGGCAAAGCCTGCTGCCGAGGCAGCGAGCGGTTTGCACAGCTCAGTTGGGAGTCATGACGATCTCGCCACTGAGCAAGCCGATTTCGTTCTGCCACCAGCTCAGGTAGCTGACCTCGAGCAACGGCCAGCCGAGCTCGTAGAGATTCAGGTGTCTAGGGCGGCTGAGCCGTCTTTTGAGACAGAGCAGCCTGGTTGTAGGGTAGTTCTAGCAGTGAGGAAGGAGAACGGGAACACACTTCGGCCTTCGCGTGCTGAGGCTGTCGCCGTAAGCGCGAGGGACGACGAGGTAGTGACTGTACGAAGCTACCCGGTGTCTAAAGAGCTCGTCGTGCCCGTGTCACTCCCAGCTGATTCTCCCGACGATAGGCCAATATGGGCTAAGCTAGATGAGATTTCGGTGGCGCCTGTGGCTGAGCCGAAGTCGGGAACCGATCAGCCTAGAGGAGAGAACGTAAACACGTTCCGATGTTCGCTTGCCGAACGCGTTGGTGAAAAGGCGAGCAAGAAGGATAGAGGGAAAATTTCCGCACGTACTTGTGGCGCGTGTTTCACTGCGGGCACGCCGAGGGGCAAAGCCGTGAGCTCGCATCGCGCCAAGGGAACGCCGCCTCCTAGAAGGAGTGCGCGCCTCTCGTTTGAACGTTGGAAAATCTCGTTCGCTCCTCCGCGCGCTCGACTGTTGTCGAAGCGAACGGCCGGTGTCCTCTCACGCGGTCGCAGCAGCGTTCAGAGAACGGGTGCACCTAAAGTGCGATACAAGAAAGGGAAAACTCGGAGCAATGATGAGAGCTCGAATCGCAGCTCTCAGCGCGAGAAGTGGCTTGTAGACGCCTGACTTTCTCAATTTCATTGTTTTTCCTGGAACAGGTTTCGCCCTTTACGATTGCAATTTTTTGTGTGTGGGACATTTCCAATCACGCGAAATGTCACCTTTTCAAGTTTTTTCACTTGTCTAAAGTACTGCTGGGCAAAAATATAACTAGAGTAGTTAGTTATTCGCGTACTTTTCGCAACTAAAAGCCTGGTAGATCTTCAGTGTTGATTTGTCTTCGCACTTACCGGCGACGCGGTTGTGTCTTCCTGTGTTGTTCTGTTGCTTGCCTGAGCAAGCCAGAGACGTTCTTGGGGAGCCACTACTCGTCCAGTGACCCGCCCAGTGAAGCTCCAGCACGGTGTCGTACAGCCAAGGCCTGGAGTCGAGCGTCTGCCGAACACTTCACTTCGACAGCATCCCTCCGGACAACGGTTGCAGACCCTTATCCATCGGGATCTCGGACCCCCGGCGGAGAAGCTGTTACGAATGGGCCAGCGCCGCAGTACTTCCCCGCATCACTCCTCGGCTGTGCGGCGAAGCCACTCGTGCTCCTTCGAAAACAGGCGCAATCATGTCGGCAACAAGTTGCGACAAAGCCTCGTCAGACGCTTCGCTCTCTGCGCATTCGGCGGCTGCCTGCACGGCTCGTCTCCACGCTCTTCAAGGACACAGAGGCAGGCCCCGGTGATCGCAACGGAGTCCTCCTCTCTCCCCTCTCTCGGACTCAACGTGCCCGAGGCTATGAACAGCTTACGAACTCTGGAAAGAGTGTAGTGCGTGTTCCAGCGTGTTGGCGTTTGACCGTTACCGCTTTCGGGTATAAATAGAGCTCCCAAGCGTTGTAAACCATTCCTGTTAGAGCAGCGAATCGATGTTGTCGCTCTGCTCGAGTCCTGTATTGTAACCTCGCCCGTCGGGGCATTGTTCTTTGGCTTCGGCTCACCTCTCGCTATGAAGTAAACAGTTACGTTAGCCTACGGCTTCTGGACTTCTTCACGGCTGCAACAGCGGCTGGCCGCTCGCATCATACACGCTACCACTCGTATGTCGGAGGACACGGAGTTCGGATCGGGTGCCCCCGCCCGGTCGCAACAACACTCAGAAGCTCCAAGCGGATCTCCTAAAAGAGCCTGCCAAAGTACAAAACACCGCGTGGTGCCCGGCTCATGAGGGACTGGAGGGAAATGCGAGGACCCTTACCTTCCGCTGCGAGTCGGACCATTCATACGCCCTCCCTTCTTACGAAGCGTATACGGGTAATGTTTGCTGCGGAAAAGGTTACGAAGTGAACCATATCTATTATACTTAAGGACTTACGTGCACAATATCCACAAACACTTACAAAAATTCAGACCAACACCTTCCCCCAGAAGTCCACATTGACACTTATGTTTCCTGACAAACAAAATGAGGATTGCTTTAAATGAAACTTGGTAGGCGGCCCTGGCCAGCCAAGCTCTATACAGGACCAATTAGAACCGATCTGTAGAGCCAAAGCCGGAGCTATTGCCCCCGGGGTGCTGGACACACGACTGCGCTCATAGTTCCGCTTCTCTATCCCTCTCACCTCTTTCACAACAAAGTTCGTGTTGATGACGATGATGGTACTTCGGCCGCTAAATCTGGTGAAATTCCAAGGACAGTTTTTACGGAGTCACGACGAATCTATGGGTACAAGCGACATTGGCAGTGCGAAAGGCGAGTACCGCTGATTTCTGATAATTTTTTCGGCTGACGCCGGTTCCTTCCACGTTTACGTTCCCCGGCGTTCCCGATCAGCTGTGCTTTGAATGGAAGTAGTGGGGGCGAAAGAGGCAAGTCGCAGCAGAGGAGAATGGGAAAGGGCAGTGCGCCCCGTGGACGCGCTGACATAAGGGGAACGGCTGCGCAAAAAGTGACGTCACGACCTCCCCTTGAGTACTTTTGCCTCCATGTTGCTGATTTACCAATTCCCCATCAGCAGCTACGTCAAATCAGCACCGAAACCCATCCTTTCACAGCTGAATGAGAAGTGACGATCACGCGTTCTGGCATAGCTATAGGAAGCTCAGGAGCTTCCGCAACTTTTCATGGACGCACCATAAATTAAATGTGAAATCCTCTGGCATAGAGTGACGTGGTTATATTTTTTTGCCTCTAAAAGAACGACACAGTCCCTAAACATTATCGCCTGTTAACGGCCTGTGTGATAACGAGTGTAAAGTGGGTGTTTCTCGCAGTGGTATGGCGCAAGTACTGTTTCTAACATTCATCTCTCACCGAAAATCGAATTGTAATAAGCAGGCTGTTTGGTCAAGGTAAACAAGGCACGACAAGGCAACGTTTCCTCCCAACTAGACCTTAAACCAAAAATGTTCGTGCAGGCCGATGAGCCACTAGATAAAAGTACGTAGACACAGATAGTCACGTATGAATTGGAGTGGAAGTTGTCTTTCGTATTTATGTCTGGACAGCAAAGAAACGATATGTGCTAGTGCGCATAAACTAAAAGCAATGTAAACGCCCTCCTATCCCTTCCCCCAGGATTAATTCACCACAAGTAAACACGCATCTGATCGTCACAAGAAGCGATAGCTTCTATCATGTTACCCTCCAACTTCAGAGAAAGAAGCGGAAAATAACCCACGCTCGCGCTGTACCAACGAAACAAAAAAGCGGAAGGTCATCAAATTCTTACATAAAAGCATTCACCAGCTTGATTCCTCTAGACGATAAGCGAAACGGAAGCTGGCCGGACAGCATCAAACACCAAAATATACCGCAAAAGCGTCACCAACTACAGAATGAAGAAGCCGGGCGGATGTAATCACAAATATCTTCAGGTCAAGAATTCACAAAATGAACACACGAGTGGCTGAAACCGAGCAAGCAGACGGAAATAAAATGCGCAACGAAGCAGCAAATCATTGTTCTGCTGCGCAAATTCTAGTGCCAAGGTGTAACAAATGCCCATTCCAAGTTCAACGCCAGTACCACTTACCACGTTCGTTGCCAAGATGGTTCCGAAGCAAGATTTCACGCCGCCTGGCAAGCCTCAGATTTCGTGGAAGAACAGTTCCCGGCACACGCAAACACGGCCCGGACAGGCTGAACCACGCAGACGACTGAAAAATTGCTGCCAGAAGCTTCAGGCGCGCCCCAGCAAGGAACGCATACAAAAGATAAACTCCTCCTCTCCCTCTACGATTGGCTGTCGATGAACGACATCACGTTGTATGAAGGCGCAATAATATTGATAGCGGAGTGACTAGTCAAAATCTGGTCCCCTGCACCGGCTCAGCGTCGCCTGCGCAAGCGACACGCGGTGACGTCCGCACGGTTCGTATGCGTCTCTGCACCGCGCATGAAATCGTCTGCTAGTGTTCTGCCGAGGTTGTCTGCTTTCCCGTCTCGCAAGGAAGGCGAAAACAGACTAGCTCTTTTTGAACACATGTATTAGTAATTTTGAGCTTCCTTAACGGTAATACTACTATGATTATTTATTACAGCTATTATTTAAAAGTTGCCCTGCCATATATTCAGCGTTTTCTGGTTCTAACGATTCGTAATAGGCTGCGGAAATACCTTCTCTGTTGGGACGTCACACGTGACCTGGACGATTAAGCAAGTGGCAATGAGAACAACAATATAGAGGGTGTTGCAAAAAATGGCATGGAACGAAGGACATGACTTCGCACTTCGGACGAAGGTCCAATTTCTTCCCCTTAAAAAAATTACACCATCTTCCCACGTAGGAACCCTGAGGGGATGAATAGCCGCGGAGTAGTAGCGTGTTAATTGGTTGTTAGAGTAAAGACACCTGTAGTGGCGTATTAAATGTCTTCTTTATTTATCGATTAGTGGGGAACGTTTTGCGGCTTCTCGTTCTCGAAGCGAGGAATCCGCTGTTCGACGCTGGCGTTTCGAAGCGTTGTCCCGTTGCCGAACGCCACCTGGATCAGCTACTCGCCGCTGGCGTTTCAAAGCGGCTTCTCGTTCTCGAAGCGAGGAACCCGTTGCTCAACGCTGCCGTTTACGTTCGGTGTCGCGAGCTCTCCTCTGTGTAGCCTTGTCTTCGGAGGTGCTCGCGGTTCTGACAGTATGCTGGCTGGCGCTAGTTGAAGGCGTGACAGGCAGTTCACTGCCAGAATCGTTGGCGTCCGTTGTCAGCTCATCGGACGGCGCAGCGTTGTCTCGACAGAAAGCAGCAACTGAAGGGAGAAGCGGTGCGGACCTGGTTATCTGAAGTGGAGAGGAGAATGGAAGAGGAGGGGCAGCGCGCACAGGTGGTGTGGAGAGGGGGAGGGGAGGAGCAGCGCGCGCGCTATCGCACAGGTGGTGTGGAGAGGAGGGGAGAGAGAGAGCGGCGTTATCACAGCTGTTGTGGAGAGGAGGAGAGGTGTGGACGCCGGACCCCGGACGACAGAGTGTCGACTAAGAGATGCTTTGCATCTAAAATACGGGCAACAGCAACGCCATGTATCTCTTTTTTGATATTGGATATCATTCCTTTTTTTCCCCCTGGGTGCAGACTAATTGCCTTGTTTTGTTACATACATTCGGGTAGGGAAAAATTAATCCGGTATCTTGCGCTCTGAAACGCCCGCAGTTGTTAAAAAACCGCAAATTTGTGTGGCCTGTCTTAATTTAAGCTTAAAATGTGAGCTTAATACTACGCTTCAATGAGCGAAACGTGCGTTTTCTTCAAAAAACGAATTGTGTACAGTGTCTCATTTATGGCTGGAAGCGCAGGATGTTCTGTACTATTTAAAAAAGATTTGGAAAACCACTCGCTCGTCGACGATGCAATTTTCATATCCCATTACAGATTATTGACATATCACCCTTGATATCACATTGCAGATTAATGTTTTCACATCAAATGACAAATAACGTCAGCTTCAGATCTCTCCTGGTTATTTTGATTCAGGTAAAAACCTTTCTGAATGCGGGCTGTGACGGATCAGATTTTTTTGCCGTCCGCATATTTCCCATAAGCCCGCAGCGCCTTGGCTTATAGACTTTTTTTTTCAGTCGCGAAAAAAGGGTGACCGCCGTCACAGAACTTAAAACCTTTCCTCGTAATTTCAACGCGTACGAGAGACGGGTTTGTTTAGAAACGTTGTTGCTATCTGCAATATGTTTTCAACGCGTTGTCGAATATCGCACTACCAGCTACCAGTGCATGATAAGGCTATTCATTGTGGCTTCATAAAGTTGCGTTCTCGAATTTGCTTGCAAGAGCAAGCTCACCTATTTAGACAGCACCTTAGGTCGAGGAGAAGCAACATGGCGGACAAACCGTGATGGGGAAGGGTGGACTGTAAGGTAATTACACTGTAATCGTGTTGATTAGATTCTGCATAATACGTTTTCCAGAATAATACGTTCTTTCAATTCCCGGCCGACGCCCCTTAGAAATAATGCATCATTTAATTAATATGGCTACATATTTGCCGAAAATTGAATAATACGAGCACGAAAGGGATCTTGACGAACGTTTCTAGAAATCCTATCTCTATTGTTCGGTATACTGCGTTCCAACAAGCCACGATCTGTACGTTGCAGAGCCGCTAAAGCCTAACTATGGAATGGGACCAGTTAGACGCGGACCAGTTAGACGTCACGAGAGTTTGTGTGAGCAGATGACGCCCTGGCAACCTGCGAATCGCGCACCGAGCAAGATATCAGTGCGGAGTCCTGCGGTGTGCGGCAGTTGCGGAAGACGATGGCGATGACGACACATTAGAAGATGGAGGCAGATATGGTGACCGCTGTTCAAGAGCAAGCGAGGCACTCAAACACTCGGACGCACTTCGTCGCTTTGTCGCGAATGCAGAGTTGAGTGAGCAGACGGCAGCTTCTTTCTTTGCCTTTCAGAAGAATTTACCCCTGGACGTTGAAAAGGAGAGAGAGAGAGAGAGAGAGAGAGAGAGAGAGAGAGAGAGAGAGAGAGAGAGAGAGAGAGAGAGAGAGAGAGAGAGAGAGAGAGAGAGAGAGAGATTTATTATTTTTCTAGCAGATGCTGATGTTGACTTGATTGTTTGTACGGTTTAACGTGCTGACGCTTCCCATGCGACGAGGCGCAACGTATAGTGGGGAAGGCTCCCGATTAATTCTGACCACCTGTGCCGTGCCATTTGACCACGAATTAATTTGACCACGTGCCCCGAAATCTCGAAAAGGCGGGCGTTTTTGCCTTTAGCCTCCACCAGAAAAGCGGCCGCCGCGGCTGGGAATCAAACCCGCGTCCTTGTGCTCAGCAGCATAACGACAAGCCACTGAGCCACGGGGCGAGGCCAAAGCCTCGCCCCGTGGCTCAGCGGAAGGCGTCCCTAGTCCGGGATTCCTTGACTTCGACTGGCTGTCCTCACTCGCATCACTGCAGGTGGAGCTGGGTCTGGGCTGGCTAGGGAAGCCCTCCACTGCTGGAATGGGGGATTGGGGAGGGCTGGGAGCAAGTCCGGAGTACGTTGGCACTCCCATACTAAATGGTAGAGGGTGCCAGGCTGGGGTCAGCACCGAGGGAAGGTTGTTGGGTGGGAAAGATGAGGTGTAGACGGGTGGGATAGGGATGGGTATTCGCCTGAAGCCACCGCCAAGTTGCCGCTTCGTGCCGGGCGAGGCGCCAGTGTTGTGGTGGGCGGTTACGGAGAGTTTGCCCGCAATGGGCGACAATCTCTGTGTAGCTACCCAGTGAGGGGGGTTGATATTTGGGGGGAGGGGCCACCGTCGGCACAGACTCGGCGTTCCAAATCCAGCTTAACTGGTCAGAGAGGGCGTCTCGTTCTAGGTGATCCCGTGGCACCGACCTTCTGGTTTTTAAAGACGATAATCTTTCTTGGGCTACTTAAACCCAGAAATTTTGGTCTGTCTGTATGTCTGTCTGTCTGTCCGTCCGTCTGTCTGTCTGTAACTCGATTCAGCCACCCGGCCAAAGTAAAATTGATATAGCGCAATAGTCTTATATACTCACAGCCAAATGTAAACGTCTAAGCCCGGTTTATATGTTCATACTTGTCAACTTTGTTGACAAAGAACAAGACATTACGCAAATGTAAGGCAGGAAATTAGTACACAAGGGATATTTACAGTGTTCCTTTATTAAAAAATTCATGGATGTTTGGTTTTTCGATAACAAATGATATTCTACATCTACTGCAGAAAACCAATCACGCGGCAACAGCACCGAAAAGTTCCACTAGCTAGATTCAACGTTCTGCTTGGAGCGCACGTGGAGCACGGCCACGCGGTTCTATAAACCTTGTGGTCCGCCGCCTCGATTGACGCGCGTCTCCGCCGTACTGCAGCGCTGACATCGAGGAACCCGGCCTGTAGCAGTGGAACACGGTAAATTCAGATCGCCTTGCGCAAACCTTTAGTGTGTTTACCTTGGGATGAGCGCGACGGTATACAGGAACAGCATGAGAGGTGAGCTGGAAAGCAAAGGGGGCATTTCCTTGGCAGATGTCTACAAAGACTATCGTGTTTTGACGACATTTGCAACGAAAGGAGCAGATACGCGGCCAATTTTTTTCCCTCAAATTTCGTAGCGCAGTTCCATTTTTGACGGATGTCGGGGATAAAAATGGGGCGGGGAGTTCGTGTCTTCAACCCTTATAATTGATCCCTGGTTGGTCTCTTCGTAGCTCGTGGGTTGACCTCTCCTTTTATTGGTTTGCAGTTGGTGGTTGAAATTTGTTTTTCGGTTTTAACTCAAGTTTCGCTTTCCCTCCCTTATTCTTCTTCTACTTCCAAAAAATATTTGTCGCACTTTTTATTCCGGGCTCTAGGACACGGTGTAAGGTATACGTTTAGGTGACGACGCACCTTTGTTTTCAATTGAAATAATGCGAAACCTGGGGAGGGGAGAAGCATGCAGTGTATCAGTGTATTGCAATTGATTGTAAGTATCTCTCTTGCCACACAGCGCGCGCTGATTGGGCGCCGGAGAAGTGCCGTTGGGAGGAGCGATCGCGCGCTTGCTGAGGCGGTGGCGCCCTCTCTTGCGTTAAAGCGTATTTAGGCAATTAAATGAGAGACAGACTGTCCCTGCGTTGTCTTCGTGCCACACGCCGCGCCATGCGTAGTATGGTTTGCAAGAGAAAACCTGGCGTTTGAAACCAATTTCGAAACGCAGAGAAAGAGAGAGAGAGAGAGAGAAGCTCTTTATTAAAGAAGGAAATGTAGAGAGGTTTGCCAACATGCGTAGGTCGACATGCTACTCTGCAGGACGGGGAATGGGGAAAATATAGATTAGTAGTAAAAAGAGGAGTAATAGAGAAAGGGAGAGAAAAAAGAGGTAGGGTCATATAGAGGGACATGTGATGTAGCGAAGACTGTCCGCATAAGGGCGGTTATACAGTCTCAGCGACGCCAATATCGTCAAGATAGCTAAATAAGGCATCGAGGACTTCCCGCTGAGATGATTGAGAATGCCTTGATCCAAGTAGCAGGCTCAGGTTGAATTGGTCCAGGTTGAAGACATGTCATCTGCTGTAACCGGCTCCTCGCGTCAGTGTATATAGGCGGAGCACTCTAGGAGCTAGGACATGGTCAACGGTTTCGGGGGTGCCACAGTTGTCGCAATAAGGGCTTGCACTTTGGCCTATGCGATGTATGTAGGCATTAGTGAACGCCGCATTGAGTCGCAGTCTATGAAATAGCGTTTCCCGTCGGTGAGGTAGTCGTTCTGGCACCCTCAGTCTTACACGTGGATCAATTGAGTACAGAAAATCTTGATGATGTTCCGGAAGGGACCATAAGCGGTTTCTTTCTGCTAGAGCTGGTGCCTCGGTCATAGTTGAGGCATCATTTTTGTAAAGAAAATCTTTCTTTTGTTTTTCATTTCTAGGCCCCTGCGTGCAGCCTCATCTGCTCTCTGATTTCCTAGGACCCCACAGTGTCCAGGGAGCCACTGAAGGGTTACGCGATGGCCAGCAGCGTACGCGAGGTGGTGAAGGTATTTTAATTCGCGCTGAATGTGGTCGTGGATGCTGAAGCAGCTAGCACGTCGCAGGCTTTGTAGGGCGGCCTTCGAGTCTGTGAATATGATCCATTGTGTCGGTGGCTGACGAAGGATGTACCGGATGACTTCTTTGATTCCATAAAGTTCAGCTCGCGTGGACGATGTCGCTCGCTCAAGCCTGCATGACAGTGATTTGGTAGCTGACGGAATAAAAACTCCTGAAGAACTGCCCGCATATGTTGCCGATGCATGTGTAAAAATATGGGTCATTGCTGAGTAAAATTTGTGAATATGGGTGAGTGTAAGCTGAAGTAGCACAGTTTCGGATATGCGATTTTTTAAATCAGTTCCAGCTATTGAATGTTTTATGGTAACAGGTGACAAAATGTATGCCGGAAAACCCAGTGGCATGGTCTGTGGGGCTTGATTTGGCACGAAAGCATCAATTGCTTTTATTGTTCGTCCAGAGCTGGAAGCGTCTTGATCCGCACTACGAGCCAGGAAAAGGGTTTTGGCATGTAGCCTGTACCTGAAGTAATTTCGTGGCTTCTCTTGAAGCCGTAACACATCCATGGGCAGGCAGCCAGCTTCTGCAAGAGTCCCACAACATGAAGACCCTGCAGGAAGGCCAAGGCACTTCCTCAGACTGTTGTTCCATGCCGCTTCCGGCTGTTTTCTGCTTGTCGGGAGCAGTTGCTGCTGCACGGGAAGGCTGTAGCGCAAGACGCCATCAACATATGCCTTGAAGAGGAGCACCGCAGAGTGGCAATCGCTGCCCCAGCGAGCGCCACAACGATATCCAATAATTTGGGATACTACTGAAATTTGCGTACATGATATTTTTACTCCTGGGGACCTAGAGAGGATAATGTCTATTACAATGCTAACGGATTTATGGGTTCTTACGTATTACAGTGGCCGACCACTGATGATTAGAAGATATCGGTTCATGCTCTAGCGGGTGAACGCAATTGGAACACTTCTTTCGGAGGAAAGATTCAGTCCTCTCGGCGATAGGTATGCCGCTATTGTTGCAACAGCCTTCTGCAGCTTCTGCTGTTTGATCCAACGCGATCTCGATGCCCTCCAAGCACAGATGTCATCCGCGCAGAGTGTGACTTTGATGGCGCGGGGGAGAAGGCGTTTTGGGTGAATAAGCGTAAGATAAAACAGCATCGGGCTTAAGACTGCTCCTTGAGGGGCGCCTCTATTTACATTGTATTATAGTGTTCGTCCTTCTTCTGTGCAGAGGAAAATTTTCGGACCTGCAAGAGAGTTCGCAATCTATGCATATAATCTCCCTCCTAAGCCGAGTGCAGTAAAATATGGTAGGATTGCATCATGGTTAACAGACTAAAGTGCTGACTTCATGTCGAAAAACACTGCAGTTGGGATGTGGCAGGAATATAGTCCTTCTTCTAAAGATGATACGAGTGCAATTATGTTATCAATGTTATTTTTCGAGAAATTAACAACGATCACGACGTTACGGCACTGAAATCGGACATTAATGCAATTTCTAACTGTTGTGAGCAATGGTTAATGGACCTTAATACTTCTAAGTGCAAAGTCTTCCGCATTTCATGAACAGCCCCTTCGACTGCTTCCTATTATCTTAACAACACTCTTCTTGAACCTGTAACGTCGTACCGATACCTGGGAATTCACATAACGGATCTTACCTGGTCGCTTCATATTAATACCGTTATTAATAATGCCAATCGCATGCTTGGCTACCTTCGCCGCAACTTCTTTTCTGCATCTACCTTTTTAAAAACACTTTTGTATAAATCATTGGTTCGTTCTAAACTCGAATATGCATCATCCATTTGGGACCCGAGCCATGACTATCTGGTGACATCGCTTGAGCTCGTGCAGAACAACGCAGGACGTTTAATTCTCGGCAATTTCACCCGTGCAGCAAGTGTCACGTCCATGAAAAACTTGCTTCAATTACCCACTCTGACTTCACGCCGCAAACACTTTCGCCTCTGTCTCTTTCACAAAATTTACTACCATAATTCGCCCCTATGCAGTGAGTTAATTACTCCTCCTTCATATATTTGTTCTCGTATTGACCACCGACACAAAGTAGGAACAATATCATGTAACACCAACGCCTTCTTTCAGTCATTTATTCCTTGGACGTCACAAGATTGGAACCGCCTTCCCGGACTGACCGCCACAATCGAAGACAACCATCAGTTTCGTGCAGCACTAGCTAACATTGTATGATTAGGGCCCATCTATGTTTGTACTCATCTGCTTACTACTTCTGTTGCTGCTTTCTAGTTTTGTGCATAACCTTGTAACCCACTCCCCTCTGAAATGCCTCTCGGCCTTGAGGGCACGAATAAATAAATAAATAAATAAATAAATAAATAAATAACCCATCGACTCTGTCGAAAGGCATTCATTTCAGGTGGGTAAAGTTTTCTGGCTTCGACATACCAATTCATCCTTTTGAAGATCATTTCTTCCATTAATTCCCCTGTGCAGCAGAGTAAGGTGATCGGTCGAAAAGAGTCATAGCGTGTCGATGGCTTTCCAGGATTCAGAACAGAAGTAATCTTCGCTAGCTTCCATGCAGCTACGTAGCGTTATAGTACTCCAAGAGACGCAAGCGAGAGTGGCGTGATAAATGCGTAATAGCCTCATAAGTACGAACGTTTCTTGACATCGGAAAGGGCCGCATTAAGTTCTTGTATCGAAAATGGGTGGTCTAACGCAGGCACAACAGCTGGTGGTGGAATGAAATTATTTTAGTGTGGGTGCGTCCTTGCGGATGTAGTGGCGGACAGCAGCTTCTCTCTGAGAAATATTTTCATCCAACAAAAGCGCGCTGAATAGGTGTGGTTATGAGGTGTTGTTAGGCATGCCTTTATTACACGTCAGATGTGCGACAAAGGTTGCGACATCCAATGGCGTGCAAAACTCTTGCCACCTCTGCCTGCATAACTTTTTTAAAATAACGCCTCACGTGTGTTTGCGCCCTACGTCAATGCTGCATGTCTCCTAAAGGTTTTATACGTCAAGCCTTGCGCTCTGCGCGCCTGCGAATGGCTCGTAGCATCTCATACTCTTCTTCACTTCTGCTGTTTCGAAGCCTTTTCACGAAACGCGATTATTCCCGGGGGCAGACACCCATGAGAGGAATGAGGTCGTCATCGCTAGTTGATGCTGTAATCCTATGACCCACGCTCTCTTCATAGGCCTCCCAGTTAGGGCGCGTGGCATTTGCCCCTTCTCCTAGCGTATCTAAGAAAGCAAAACGGGGTAGTAGTCGCTTCCCCTTCTTTCCAGGTCTGTGCACCGGGAAACTTTTGCAGCCCAGTTGCTTGAAATAAAAGAGACGTCAATGCACCTGCTCACTTTCCCGTTTTTCATGTAAGTGATGCTGCCGTCGTTAAGAGGTTGAACAGAGTACTTGATCAGCAGCTCGGCTAGCCGCGCTCCCCGGGAAATTATATGTGCGCTACCACAGATCTCATGGTGGGCATTAAAGTCACCGCAAATTAGGTAAGGTGGGGACGTGCCAGTAATAGTGTTTTCTAGCCGCGAGGCGTCAAAGCGCTTGCTTGGCTCTATGTAAGCAGCAATTAAAGTGAATCACTGGGTGCCAATTCTGGTTTTCGCGCAGACGTATTCCTCGGCTTCACGAGCAGGCACGGCAGCGCTTGCTACTGGCACATCATGACGGACGGCAATAAAAAGCCAACTTGGGCCGTTTAAGCACTGCGAATGAAGCAAATTATAATTCTTTAACTTAAAATTCTCTTCAAATCTAGATGCAGATATAACAACCAACGGAAATTGATATGCACGCACAAGCTGGCGAAAATCAGCGTTTCGAGCGTAGGCCACGTACAATTTTTGAGGCTTGCGTTAATAAGCGGTTTCAGGAAGTGGGCCTCCGATGCCATCAACTTTCTTGTTCTCCGGAACGATGCCTCGAAGTTAATGATGTGGAGGCCACGAAAGGTTACAAAGACAATATGGCCATAGGAGGCACAGGCGCGCAGCAGTGCCCTGATTGCCGCGAAGAGCATGGGGATGAGCATGAACAAATTGAACAAATGTTTGCTATCAATGCAATTATATCCTGGTTATTCCTGTGTTTTAAATTAGTTTCAATCGTGCTAGTTTATTCTGAATCGGTTTTATCTACTGTACGCTTGTTTTTTGACCATCGTTTGACAACTTGATCTACCGTGATGACATGAGACGACTACGACAGGAGACGCCTACAGCCAGAGACCCTAAGATGCTTCGCCCCTAAAAAAAATTAGGAGCCATTCCACTCTGTGAAGGTGGATGACCAAACTAGCAATTTGGCACACGACAGAGGTGACGCAGAATTCAGGCGAAAGGGGTGAGCAAATTTTATTTCTTTCCAATGTATACGGCAGTCATCACTAAAAAGAATTTTGCGTCTCGGATGATACGCACATCCAACCATAGCCATAAATTTTGCAATGGTTAAACGGTGGTAGTAAAGGCTTGGTTTCGGGCTCGAGAGCGCACACAATTGCACGGCAAGACAAAACACAGACGCCACCCGCGGCGTGGTTCAGGGGCTGAGATGATGTGCTACTAAGCAAAAGGACATTCCGTGTTCTCTCCCGGCCGCGGTGGCTGCTTTTCTGATTGAGGCAAAAAACAAAAAAATGGCCGCGTATCTGCTCACTTCGTCGCAAATGTCGACGAAAGACGATAGTCGTCTGGCGCGCCCCGGCCAAGTGAACTCCCCCGTTGTCTTTCCTGCCCACCTCTCATGCTGCTCCTCTCCCGTCTCGCTCCTCCCAAGATAAACACGCTAGCGGTTTGCTCAAATCAATTTAAATTTACTGCGTTCCACTGCTCCACGCCGGGTGCCTCGATGCCAGCGCTACCGTACGACGGAGAAGCGCGTGAATCGAGGAGCCCTACTGCACGTGCGTTCCAAGCGGAATGTGAAAACTGTCTAGTGGAACCTTTCGTTACTGTTGCCGTTTGATTTCTTAAATTTCCGCTAGGAAAATCCGCGGGCGACCGCTGTTGCGTTTTTCATTAAATCAACAATCCGTGTTTGTTCTATAAGAAAAACACTGGAAATATCACTTATGTATTGATGTCTTTCCCCAGATAAGAGTAATATTGTTTTGGCTCAAGAATGTTTTCAAGTATGAACATTGTGACCACACTTACCCGTTTATATTTAGCTGTGGGTATATAAATCTATAAATTATGATGTATATATTGACACGAGGCACCGACAGGCGATAACCAACTATGTGGTTATGGGGGGATTTGCCACAGATTAAACGAACGGGGATTGTGCGACGAGTTCCCGTGGAAGAAGAGGACAAGGTGCGATTGTTGTGCTTCCCTCAGTGTGTACCAGCGGCACCAAGCCTCTTGCGTTTTGAGTATTGCAAATACATTTTCTACGGCATCCTGCCCTCGTAACAATATATATATATATATATATATATATATATATATATACAGAAACATAGGTCGGCAGTCTACAACGCCAAAGGAGGCATAGGGGTGTGATTAGGCTCTATTTTTTTTTACTAAGGTTAATGAAGTTAAGATTTTTTTAATATAAGAAAGAAAGAAAGAAAGACAGAAAGGAAAACACGCGCCCAGAGTGGGGACCGAACCCACGCCTTTCGATTAGATCTCGAATGCCTTACCATATATATATATATATATATATATATATATATATATGCACAGGTGGTCAAAATTAATCGGGAGCCCTCCACTATATATATATATATATATATATATATATATATATATATATATATATATATATATATATATATATATATATATATATATATATATATATATATATAGGTGGTCAAAATTAATCGGGAGCCCTCCACTATATATATATATATTGCCGCGAACCATGCATTGGGTTTGTTTATTTGTGTTTTGCTTTTACCACCCGGCTGCGCCGGTCTGTGTTATCTCTGTGCCAAGGGAAGCGCGTGTTCCATTCTTTCTTTCTTTGCCGCATGTGTTATCTGTTCTGATAGGGAGAGCATTCCGATCTAACGTGAACAGCCTGGAATAATCTTCTCGGATCTACAATGTTCTCCATGCGAATCGACGGTTCGAGAACCACGCGCGCCGAAAGATAAAAAGCCTGCAGAGCAGACGCCGGGGCATTCGATTCTGCGACGCTCGCCGACGCAAGTCACTTTGTTGACCGCTGCTTCGCCGCCTCTGTATTCTTTTGAGTTGTTAGGGGAGCACAAGTTCGCTCGAATAAACGTGTCTCTCATTCAAGACAACTGCATCGGCCTTGTCTTCGTGACAATATATATATATATATATATATATATATATATATAGCGAATCAGAAAATGGGAAATGAGGGGCTCCGTGAAATAAGACAGAAAATAAGGGTTGGCAGTCAAGAAAACCTCAGAAAGCAAAGGGGAGGTTGTGGTGGGTCATAGAAAGAGATGAAGAATTTTTTTAGTCGAAAAGAAAGTGGTGAAAAAATGCCCGCCGGGTGGGATCCGAACCCACGATCCGAATATATATTAAGCATCTGTATCACATCGGCCGGGTGGCTGGATCGAAGGACGGACGGACGGATGGACAGACAGACAGACAGACAGACAGACAGACAGACAGACAGACTGATAGACAGACGGCCAAAATTTGTGCGATCAAGTGGCCCGAGAAAGACTATCGTCTTTAAAAAGCCCCGTGTGTTCGAGATTTCGGCGCACATTAAAGATGCACAGGTGGTCAAAATTAATCCGGAGCCCTCCACTACAGCGCGCCTCATCGCCTTGGTGTAGATTCGGCGCGTTAAAAACGCACAATCAATCAAAAAATTCAGGGAAGCTTGCACTCACGCGCAAGACTTGAATGGCGAAGCTGTTGTAGGTGAGCATGGCCGGAGACATGGATAAGTTTCGGAATCATTGTTTATTTGCACAGTTACGGTGCTAGTAATCGCCGCCATATGCACTGTCGTCGTCGTCTTCGCGACGAGTGGTAGATGCAAAGTCATCAACATTGTAGGCTTTCACTAGCTCAACTGGCTAAGCTTGCACTGAGTCACGCAAGGCTTGAGACACGGCGAAGCTGGAAGCTTTCTTTCTACGTACTATTATGAGCAATATGAAAGGGAACACGGGAACGCATAGAAAACACTCTCAGACCCAGATATGCGTGATACGCAGCGGCCGCCGTCGGAAACAAAGTGGAAAGGGGGACGCTGTTCTAACAACTGTTCCCATTCCCGCTGTGCGTCTTATCGGCTGTCGGACGATACCATATTATCGGCGAAATGACGTAAGCTGCTGCTTTGTAGAAATCCCATCGTGGTGGGAGTGCCAACAGTTAGTGGAAGAGCGCCCTCCTTCTCCCTTTCATTTTCACAGCTCCATCCGCGTATCGCTCCGAGTCTGTTTCTAGGCTGTTTGCCACGCGTTCCTGTGTTCCCTTTCATATTGCTCATAATAGTACGTGAGCACTGGACACACCACCATACATTTTTACAAGTTAGAAATTGTTTACTTACATGTTCCGCCGTCACCTTGTACTCATTGATGTCATCGTGTTCTTTATGCCAAGCATTACATGCGTGGTAGCGCTTGACAGCTCTGGAGACATTTTTTTTTTTTTGCTAAAGCCGCTGCGCGGGCCGGGGAACGTCTTTCCAAACGTTTCGCTTCACAGTGCCCCACGTGATATGTGTGATGTCCATGCGCGCACTATTCTATTTAACTCCTCATCATCATCATCACCAGCCTATCTACGCCCACTGCAGGGCAAAGGCCTCTCCCATTATTTTCCAATTACCTCGATCCTGAGCCAACTGTGACCAATTTATCCCCGCAAACTTCTTGATCTCATCTGCCCATCTAACTTTCTGCCGCCCCCTGCAACGCTTGCCTTCTCTAGGGATCCACTCTGTTACCCTTAATGACCAGCGGTTATCTTGCCTTCGCATTACATGCCCTGCCCACGTCCATTTCTTCTTCTTAATTTCTACTAATATGTCTTTAACACCAGTTTGCTCCCTGACCCACTCCGCTCTCTTCTTGTCCCTTAATGTTACACCTATCATTTTCCGCTCCATTGCCCGCTGAGTCGTTCTCAATTTAAGTTGAACCCTCTTAGTGAGCCTCCAAGTTTCTGCCCCGTAGGTGAGTACCGGTAAGATGCAGCTGTCATACACTTTCTTTTTCAGCGACAATGGTAGGCTGCTATTCATTATCTGAGAATGTCTGCCATATGCACCCCACCCCATTCTGATCCTTCTAATTATCTCTGCCTCATGGTTGGGATTTCGGGTCACAACTTGGCCTAAGTAGATATATTCGCTTACCACTTCCACTGCCTCGCCACCTATCTCAAACTGCTGTGCTGTCCCGAGGTTATTGATCATTACTTTAGTTTTCTGCATATTAACTTTAAGGCCCACGGTTCTACTCTGTTCGCCCAGTGCGGAAAGCATGCTTTGCAATTCGTCACCCGAGTTACTTAGCAAGGCAACGTCATCAGCAAATCTGAGGTTACTGAGGTATTCTCCATTAACCCTTACTCCCACCTGTTCCCAATCCAACGTTCTGAATACTTCTTGTAAGCATGATGTGAATAACATTGGAGGGATTGTGTCTCCTTGTCTAACACCCTTCCTTATAGGTATTTTACTGCTCTCCCTATGGAGGATGATGGTAGCTGTAGACCCATTGTAGATATCCTCTAGTATTCTTACATAATGCTCATCTACCCCCTGGTCCGTAATGCCTGAATGACTGCTAGGGTTTCGACCGAGTCAAATGCTCTCTCATAATCTATGAAGGCTATATATAGGGGTTCAGTATACTCAGCGCACTTCTCTATCACCTGATTGATCGTGTGAATATGGTCCATTGTTGAATAACCTTTACGGAACCCTGCTTGTTCTTTAGGTTGACTGAAATCTAAGGTTGCAGAGATTCGGTTAGCGATTACCTTGGTAAATACCTTGTAGACGACTGACAGTAAGCTTATCGGCCTGTAATTTTTCAAATTCTTCATGTCGCCTTTCTTATGGATTAGGATGATGTTCGCGTTCTTCCAAGATTCCGGTACCATTGCGGTCATTAGGCATTGCGTATACAGGTTTGCCAGTTTTTCAAGTACAATTTCTCCGCCATCCTTCAAGAGGTCTGCTGTTATCTGATCCTCACCAGGTACTTTGCCCCTTTTCATTTCTTTCAAAGCCTTCCTTACTTCTTCGGTCGTTACTGGTGGGATGTCTATCTCCTCTGAACTACTTTCTCGTTCGGCATTATCCTGTAAGTCCTGGCTACTGTGCAGATCCCTATAGAACTCCTCGTCCGCTGAGACTATTTTATCCCTATTTGTGATGACATTGCCTTGCTTATCCTTAAGTGCATACATCTGATTTTTCCCCACGCCAAGACGTCTCTTCACTGCTTTAAGGCTACCTCCGTTCTTTACAGCGTATTCGATCCTCTCCATATTATACTTCCGTATGTCAGCTGTCTTACGCTTATTGATTAACTTCGAGAGCTCGGCTAGTTCTATTCTGTCAGCTGCGGTGGAGATTCTCATGGTTTGCCGTTTCCGGATTAGATCTTTCGTCTCCTGTGAGAGTTTACCAGCATCCTGTCTAGCCATATTGCCCCCGTTTAACTCCTATTTAACTCTAACTCCAGAACTCTTCCTCGAGGCTCTGCGCGGACTGTAGGTAGAGTTCTGGATGCTGGCGCTGACGGCCTGGGTTCGAGCCCCAGAGGATCTACCCTTTAATTTTCATTGCACATTTCTTGTCTTATGAACTATTTTACGTTTTCTGAATGATATTGGTGATTTTCTATGCTTTTAGTCGCTTTACGTTCGGGGCGCATCCTATGACCACGTTATAAATTAACGCTCTGCATCGCGTGAAGACACATGTCACGTGGGATGGCTGTACAGCGAAGTGTTTGGAAATACACGGCCGGGGACTGACTCCATTTTTTTCCTCCAGCAACACCGAACTTGCGGTTTGTACCACAGATCCGCTGTTGAAACACAGACTGCGTTCAGCGAAGTGTCGCTGTAGAGGCCAGTGCGCCGTGAACTTTGATGCAGGCAGCGCCATGTTGTACGATTTTCTGAAGGCGCGCGCCCTTACTCTTTTCCCTTATCCACGTCTCCGCAACCGTTTAGGCGGCTTCCCGGCCCTCCAGAACCCAACTTTCGGCAACCCGAACACGGATCGCTTCAAATAAAGTGTCCGTCCGTCCGTACCTTGACCGCACGAGGCGCTTGTTTGAAGGTCAGAGGGACGCTACCAGGCGTTCGTACCTGCAGTAATAAGCTTAGCTTTAAGTGGGACAGGCATCTGATTATGCACACACTGCCATACTCGTACGTGTGTGTGATATATTGACTGTTGTATCGAAAGCAGGGGACCTCGGTGCGGGAATGTTACCACAGTATTCGACCCTCATACGAATCCCTGCGCGTGGGATGTATAAAAGAGATGGCGAAATTTTATTAGAAAAATATTGACATGACTTGGTAGTATCGTTCAGGAACAAAGGTGTGGGCTGGAGACCGTGTTCCTCTTTGTCATGCAGCTGATCTCCCACCTGTAAAGAGAAGGGTAAAGTGTCCGTCAGAGCCAGCACTGACAGACGATCCTTCCCTGTACCTGTAGAATTGCACTTCTACTGCTATTGCATTTGCACATCACACCTTAAAGGGGCACAACACAAAATTTTGAAGGCGAGATAACTTTGTAGGTAGATTGGTGTGAACACATATACATCATCTGTAAAATATCGGCGGCGAATTCAGCCTAGAACATCTTTAAAGTCAATTTTAAAGTGTGCGAAACGCAACCGAGCAGCCAGCAGAGGACCGCGCGAAATCGACATCCCGCGGATATTTTGTAAATAAACAACATCCAAACACATCACGAGTTTGTGTTTGCTGCTACCACACATCCGGGGTTTTTCGCCGGCTGGCCCGGCTCGCCGCTCCAATCGGAGGGCCGGAAGGCGGAGCTTCTGCTCTCGAGAACGAATGACCCGATCGTTGGTGGCGTAGGCGCTGTGATTTCATCAGCTCATCGGACAGCTGGCCGCGACCAATGTTCTACAGCGATTCCAGGCACTGTTTGTATTACTTGGTATTTACATTGGACGCGAAAACGCGCCGGAGACACGCAAAGCCCTCTGAGCGAGCCGCACGGTCGCTGTGCAGGCGGCGGCCACGGCCGCGAAGTGGCCCAGGCCGGCGCAGGTAGCTCGAGTGATAGCTTGTTACCGCTGCACGAAATTGTACCCAAGTGGCAGCTTATGAGAAAGGAGTTAATGATGCGATGGCGGGTTGCATTAAAAATTGTCATCTGCACCGCTTACGAGAGCGGCAATCGAATATCCGCCGCAGTGCTAAGCCGAACATATCTGTAGGCGGACCTGTAGGCAGACCGGCCGGCTGCTCCCAGCGTGCGTCTTGCCACCCACTGTCTCGAGCGTCGCGCGTCGTTCTTTAGCCGCGGTAGCATTTGCACTCGCAGCGCCTGCGTCACGTCCACGGTCGCTTTTTAATTAAGCGGCTCACGAGATCAGTACGTGGGGGCATTCGCAGAAACTGCCGGCGATGCGGATTCGACAGTGCTACGGCGGCTCCAAGGTAAATGTAACTGGTAGCGAAGGTTCCATAGAAGCCCATTAGTTCAGAAAATGGCGGCTCTCGAGCTGCTCATGGGGCTTAGCGCCATCTGTGTGAGGAGGGAACACTTCCGGCAGAACAAAAAACAAACCGGATGTGAAGCAAGATCCGGTCAAAAAGTGACGTCATTTTGGTGGCATTAGCGCGAAAATTTGACTTCAAAATATTTTTAGCGCGCCTCTGATCGCTCAGGGCTCATGTCATTGCCATCTGACGCAAGTTGGCGAGCCGTTGGCGTGTGTGCTTCCAGTCAACGCCAGCCTAACTAGTACAGACTCGTGACTACAGAAACGTACTTAAGCATACTGTCGTATGATCAACCTCGGCGTTGCTGAAAACATCTTGCATTATCTCTGAAACTTTATTCTGCATTCATGTCTTCAACTGCTGTACAAAAGCAATCAGTTGTTTATTTTGATTGCAGTGCGTGGCAAACCGGGAACCGGGCACGTACACCCCCGACCGGAATTTTTTTTTTTTGCCATAGGATGCAGAGCACAAAATGACACTCAACCACTCTCCCCCCCCCCCCCTTCATACCAAAAATGTGCCCACTCCTCACCCCGATACAAATTTCTACCAACGCCACTACTGGGCTGTTTAATTGCGTCGCACTTACGCAGGTTGCGTGCGTGCCTTAAGTATAGATCAATGTTATATAATGCTTGCTCGGTTTGTGTGCTTCAGTTCTAAGAGAAGAAATAACGCATAGTCAAGCTATAACCAAGATATTTGAATTTTATTCCAGCATAAACATAAAACAACTTTAACACACTGTACAAAATCAGCACGTATACAATAAGTACAAAATGCTCGTGGAAACTACATCATATGATTTTTTTACGAGCCAAAAAATTGACTTTACCTGTAACACATAGTATTATGAGCAATGAAAGCCTCAACAGCAGAACTACTTCGAAACAAGTGAAAAGAACTAGGCACTGCATCTTGACGCAGAAAACCAGGCCGCAGTAATGCGGATTCACGAAAGTGAAGCGAGCACACCGCAGCTGTCCCGGCGTCTTATCAAGTAGACATGGGTTTTTCAGAACTTCACCCAAGATTCACGCCGGCAATTTTATGGTTGCATTGTTTAGGCAAGTGTCGCAACAGATAAGTAAAAAAAGCAGGAAAGATCTGGCAGCAGGGCAGCACGGAGCAGCACAACACAGTACTGCGATGGGAATAATGCTTGCGGGAAGCAACGATCACTACAAGCGTTGTAATGCAATAAAGAAGGCACTGAGATCGACAATTAAAGTGAATCATTTGAATACAAGTGTGAATACGCTGAGAAGTCCTAGAGTAATTGACACCACTTGCTCCGATGCAACCTGAGGTGAAATCAAGAGGTAACTGTGACATAACAAAGCTTTAGACCCACTATTTTTCGAAGCACCACCACGTCCCCTTACACAACCCCCGTGCACGTATTAACAGTACCATATTTTCGCGTTACCTGTGAAAAAGAGAGGAAAATGGTGCAGTGAAACGCCAGGCGTACGGGAGTTGCTGTTGAAACCTTGTACAGCACATCGTTTCCGTAGGTACCGAGGAAAGCGCTCCGCTCCAACCGTTGGCAGCATAGTCAGCATAGTCCCGTAGTTCACCGTGCCCGCCGGGCACGGTTCTAAACGTGTTCACCCACGATACGACGCACCTCGCAACTCCACGCACAGCAAAAATTAAGGGCACACTAAATTAACAAAGAAGAACGAATGCAAATGCGCACCACCAAAACACGCGAGGGGCGTTTCCTAGCAGACGAACTTAAGGTGCTCCTTTCCGAACCACAATGACTGCATCACAGAAAAATGACATGTGCCATTCTTCAGAGGGCGCTACAAAAAAGGTTTTTAAGAATGAACAACATTTTCATAAGTTCTTTGCACACTGTGCCTAAATAAATGTGATCCAAAAATAAATACAGTTCGTAAAATATAAATGTTGCTTTATTGTTGAATAAAACTTGGTTTTTTGTTACTAGTGTTTGTTCCCTCCTCACCTAGTCGCGCTTCAATCGCTACTCCCATAAGCCCCCATGCTGATGTTGCTGGCAATAGGTTCTGAACCGCTTTTCGCGCGAGCCTTCGCTACCATTTATATTTACCTTGGCGGCTCTGCTCTGTGATATCCCTCCGACGGTCACGTGGTCAGCTTTGTTCACATAAAATCAATCGTTTCGCGGCACCCGCTGAAACCGAAACTGCGACTGGCCGCATTGAAAATGCCTGATTAAACAACCGTCGCACGCTGAAGCAAATGAGGTTTTTACAGGTGATAAGTAGGTCACTAGCGACTTATCGCAACAAAAAAAAAAAAACAAGATGCAAAATTTTTGTGTCAGTGCCCCTTTAAGTTCAGCAACAGCTTCTGGAGCTTTTCTGCGGTACGTTTTGCTTTTTTGTTATTCCGGTACCGGAAGCAGTGGTCCCTGTGACAGGTGTTGAGTTTCCCTTTGACACGTCGGAACCCACGGTTCAGAAAGACCCCCAAGATATCTGCTGCTACACTGCTACGTCATGCCTACCGTAGTAACCCGAGAAAGGGTATTAAAAATGGAACGCGGATACAAACGTAAATTGTGAGGGGCAATGGAACTGGGAATACCCTCTCGAAACGAACAACCCGCAAGTTGTGTCCAAACTGTAGCAAACTCCCCTCGTTATATTTTACGGCCACCTTCAACGTTACTTCACTCTGGTTCTTCAGCTTCGGCAACTTTGAAACCTTTCAGAAACGTCTTCAGATAGGCACTTCATTGGCAGCGAAGTCACATCAGAGGAACATTTGACCCGGGCCGGAAATTCAAGCCTATATAGCATTCGACTGCAGTCACAAAATATGCCACCTTGTGGTCCTGGAAACGACACAATTATGCAGAAAGAGCTGCAATTATCCACGGACTTCTTCTGCCTTAATTTCCTGGTTGACAAGTTGTTTGAAAATGAAGCCTCCCCGTTACGGCTGTAAGACGCTGCCTCTAGACATCGGTCTAACGATGGTAAGCCCAACTTCCAATGGCTGGGCAGTGTGCGGGGGCGAACACTAAACGTAAACCTACTTGTTTTCCTCGGGAAGGCGGTTCACGTCCTGGTGGGAGTCGATGAATACTAGGAGGCACAAGGTCTTCAGCGAAGGCGCTGTAAGAGAAAACGCATGCAGGCTCCTTGATCCCCCGAAGAGATAATTTTATGTGAGGAACAAAAATGACGCCTCCCATTCTTATTCTTGTTCCCCGTATCTTAATGCCTGCCTTCGACCGAATCGAAAATGCATCAAATTACCCGCTATAAACGAAGGCCTATTGTGTCACGGCTTAATTCCATATACAACTATGGAGAAACTTCGTACGAAAAGCAGTTCATCTAGAAATCAAAAGAGGTTGATTGAACCTAATTGATTAGATATTTAACTAACAGAAATCGAGTTCTTGAGATAGCTAAGTTATTGGTGGGTAAGAGCTCGTTGATTGATTGATTGATTGATTGATTGATTGATTGATTGATTGATTGATTGATTGATTGATTGATTGATTGATTGATTGATTGATTGATTGATTGATTGATTGATTGATACGCGTGTTACAAAGCCATGAACCCCTTTTTGGTATGTGCTATTCCGCACGTATGTGCTTTCGGCGAATGCCACGTACGCCTTGCATCGCAAACTCCGATCATGCACTAAGCGTCGACGATGTGAGCCAACATTTCTGCCTACAGGGATGTCCAGTTGCTCGGGCCTTCTGTAGGTTCTGTGTCGGTCTCCAACGGTAGCCAGATTTCTCCGAGGAGGGGGCCCACTTATCGTTCAGCCTACAGCAGGGCCGTACCCAGAGGGGGGGTTTGGGGGTTCAAACCCCTCCCGAAATCTTTTCCAGGCAGCACGTAAACAATACTTACTCTTGCTTTCAGCAAAATTACCCCCTTCCCAAAATTCATAACCCCCCCCCCCCCCCCGAAAAAAATTTCTGGGTACGGCCCTGGCCTACAGGGTAAGTGTGCCGTCAGTGTGCTATGCTCACGGGAACGGCGCTTGTATCAAACACCGTTCAAATATCATTCGTTCTTACTGGTTGACTGCATCGCATTGAACATTGGGGAAAGTCAACAAACGGTTTAGCTTCTCAAGATAATGGGACAACCATTGATCAGCAGCCGGCAGGTGCTACGACATACATTTAAATATAACTGCCTTCAAAGTGACCTGGCCACAGTGAAGTGGAAATAAAGGTAGTAACGTGGCGTTTTGCTAACGTTATTCGTTAGTTAGTTTAGTGAGTGAGTGAGTGAGTGAGTGAGTGAGTGAGTGAGTGAGTGAGTGAGTGAGTGAGTGAGTGAGTGAGTGAGTGAGTGAGTGAGTGAGTGAGTGAGTGAGTGAGTGAGTGAGTGAGTGAGTGAGTGAGAAATGAGTGTGTTCAAGATAGCCACGAGTAGGCGCTCACCGAAGTCGAGTACGTGGAGGTCCGTGTGATCGATGAACTGCGTCCCTTCCAGCGACTCGCGCATCCTCTCCAGAATGCTGCCTTTGCTGGACACCGGGCTGCGCCAGGCGCGGTGGGAGAGAAAAGGGAAATTTACTCTCTTCAACGCCACGCAGTGTGCACTGCGAGTGTGGAAAAAACTCTCCTTTTTAAGAGCGGAGCTGTTTTTACTGGCCGCAAATTGTCTGACGCGAACAGACAACCTCCGACTGGAAAGGGAAAAAAAAACGCTTCCCGTGGTGGGAATCTTACATGCGTCCCTGGTATTATTAAACCGGCGTCTATCCGATTAACCTATCATCGCATTCCGAGCGCACAGCATTATTAGATGCGACTGCATCTCATTCAATCGCCTTGTCCCTCCATACGGCGTTGTTGTTGCCCGTCCACACCCCTCCCCCATTTCCTCGCCGCGCGAGCTGCGCTCTCCGCCGCTCACTCCCTCTCCTCTCCGATAGCGAACACTCTCTCGCGAGAGGCATTGGCTTGGCTTGGCTTGGCTTGGCTTGGCTTGGATTGGCTCGGCTTGGCTTGGATTGGATTTGGAGTTGGATTGGATTAAAGTGGATTGTGTTGGATTGAGTTGCGTCATAACCGCGCCATGTTGCGTCATAGCCGCGGCAGGGAGTTCACGGCACGTTTCACGCGATGGGAGAATCAACCTAACGGAAACAACAACGGAACCCCCTATGCGTCGCATCTACACAGGGGTTCCCGCGAGGGGAGGTGGGAGTAATTTTTGATTTGGATTATTCGTAGGGTTGGCTCGGAACCGCTGGGTCTCCGGCGAATGGAGAGGCGCCGCCAGCTCGGCTGTTTCTTCAACCTTGCCCCACTATAGTGCAAGCTGCAACAATACTTTTGAGGTTATTTCCTATGGGTACTACACGTCGCCGTTGTTCTTTCGCCACTCTCATACCGGTGCGTATTTTAAATCGTGTGTAAAATGTTGTCCAGTGGTGCTTAAATTGACGGCGTGCATTTTTAATGTGTGGAATTCTTTGGCTAGTAACCTAAGCTTTGGGTTTAAGTTTTCATCTGCGCTTATCTTGCTTCATTTTTTTCCTCGTTCGAAAATTCACCAGCGCCATATTTATTATTTGTGTAATAACGAACCTGCAGACAAAGTAGACAAGACCTTCTGAAATTGCAGCCACTGGTGGACTGTTCATTTATGTAAATAATGCTTAGTCGCAGGTAGGGTTGGGCAAATTTAAGGCAAAACACCGGCACACCAACAAAAACTGCAGCGTTCTGTTAGTAAAAATTTACGTAGAATTTTTTGTATGAAAATTTATAAACACGAACGCGGGTTAAAAATTATGTAAAAGGAAGGCGTGATTAAAGCAGAAAAAAACAAAGATAAAAACATACATTCTGTCTCGCGCCGTCGCGAGCGGCGTTAGGCACAACCAAACAAAACGAACTAATGCGTTCGGCTGGTTTAAAGGAGCCATGAAGACAAAATACAAGTTGGGTTTATTAAAACGACTGCTTAGTCCCGATAACAATGATAACAATATCATCGCAATCTTCGAACAAATAACGGAGATGTTAAAGAAAACATGTGAAGCAGTCGCGACCCCCTAGCCAATTTCCCGCAACTTTTTTATGACGTCACGGAACCTTGTTTGTACGATTGGCGGCCACTGACCTGTCGCGACGACACCTGACTGGACGTCTGTAATGGGGCCTCTAGTTCCATTTGGAGTCATCGATTGAACGACAACGTGCAGTTAACGCACTAAAAGTTATGTTTTATTGTTGGCCCGTATGACGTCATTATTGCCCATAACACGTCACTGTGGGGCAAAATTTCAAAGTTTTTAAATAATTCTTGCTTTTTTTCGTTAAAAAACATATTTTGTGGCTGTAATGGAGCTGAGTGAGATACTGAATCCTAGTTCTTTTAAATTAAACAAAGTCGTATGTTCTCTTCATGGCTCCTTTAACCGCACAGATCCGGCCGACTCTACACGGTAGCAAGAGAAGATATCGCGATGGGGGATATTTATCTATGGATGCAACAAACTAAATGACTTCGGGCCGGAAAGACGGGTTTTCCGCCCCAAATTTTTGCCTTGCTGTACGAGTATGCAATTGTACGCTCCCAGAGCCATATCACACGATGGCACTGTGCCGCCGCGAGTGGTAAGTTTTACAACGGCGTCACCACGTCGAAAGAGGGTAAGAAGGCGCGTGTAATCGCATGGCCGAGAAACAACGGTATGTTGCCAGCCTTGATTGTAATCTAGGCGGGTTTGGGGCGGGAAAAGGCCCAATCACGTGATCATAGCCGATCTTTCGAAATCAATCGTAGCCTTAGGTTTTCCGAAAAATTCGTCTGTAGTTTTTGCCGTATAAGTCAGTGCCTCCATCATCGCACATTGGTGTCAAATCTCCAGAATCCGGCTGGAAACAAGCGTGGTCAAGTTTCTTGTGTGCTATATGGCGCCCGAAATCATATTCGCATGTAATCAAAAAATCAAATCCTTACTGTAGAAGGAAACTATTGGCTCCTGTCAAGTGTCCAGCGCCCACATTATCGGGCGAATCTTGATCTCTTCCGCATCTAACAAAAGCAGACGCCAAGTAGTTGCCTATATACCAGAGCTCTTCAATGCTTTTCTTGTCATTTTATGGTCATTACTGTGTCTATTGTTTCTGTGAACACAAATGCAGGGAATCGTCACCACCCAGCTAGCGAGGAGGGATCCTGGAAATGAGGGCAATGCGCTGTGACGTATTTACGTAAACGTAAGGGCAAAGTTTCGCTTCGAACCACGCACGTAGCGTATAATCAAATGGTCGAATCACGAGAGGTCGGTCTGGCTCCACGGTGCGATATTCCGTTCCAAGATAGGTACAAGCCCATGACTTCCGGTCAGATGCAACCGTTAGTTAAACTCGATCGAAAAATAGAGCGCGACTTAAGACAACGACACAAAGAAGAACGACGGGACAAGCGCTTGTTCTTCCTTGTGTCGTTGTCTACGTCGCGCTCTATTTTTCGATCATAATGCACCAGGCTCGCCCATTAGCTTGTTTTAACGACGTTAATTAAACGTGTTGATACACCGGCGCCCGCCTCCAAACTGACCTAGAAGATACCAAACTACTTTTCTTTCCGATAAGAACGCTGAGAATCGACCAGTTGGTAGAGTAACACTGCTCTCATTTAGAAAGAGTCTCGCGATTCTTTACACTTAGTCAGGGTAGCGTATGGAGATTCCCTTGACATAGTCAACGCTGACTCTGCCATGACTCCAACCTAATAAAGGCAGAGTCATGGTAACCCTTCCGTTGATTGCTGTGACACTGCGACAACAGCGAAACCGTTCCAGAGCAAAACCGGAATGCCTGCTACGGGCCGCGGGGTGCCCACCTTGTGCCCCCGAAAAGGAACAGCCGGTCGCCCACCACGCAACAGCAGTGACCCCGGCGGGCGCTGGGTCCCTTGCGCAGGGGCGTCACCGGGCTCCACTGGGAGGACTCTGCACGGCCAGGCGGTACGCGAGCGCACGACTTAGTTCCGAACTCCACGGATGGGTCAAAGAGCGACGCCCGAAGATAGGCGAACGGCGAATGGACACCTCAGCAGCATCATTCCACTTACGGCAACAAACGTTGAGGGGCAAGGCGTCAACACGAAGATCAACATATGGGTAGGTGCTCATATACAGCAGCGCTTACACGACGCGAGCAACATACTTCGGCTTACCATTCGACCAACTTTATTAATTTTCTCAGAAATGAGCCTCGGAGGAGCACTTATTTGCACCAAATCCCCTTCCCCTTTCCCCAGCCAGTTTCCTCAATCGGTCTCTGGAGCAGTTACAACGCAGGCGTAACTCCTCTTCTTCGCATTACCGATGTTTGATCGTTTTTTTTTACAGTGGCACAAACCTTGGAAGCGCGAAGGGCACGCTTCGCACTCCAAGTTATACAGCGCTGGCCGCTTCCGCTTCGCAAACTTTACATGCAGCGCGTCACTCGTTTTTCAAGGTTGAAGGCCTTCAGGCCTTTTCAAGGTTGAAGGCCTTCAGGCAGCGCGTCCCTGGAGGGTAGGTATTGAGCCTGTTGTGTTCACTGTGCTGTAAAAACGGGCCAAATCAAAGGGTTCTGTTTGTTTCCTCAAGGCCAGGAGGCGAGCCGAAACGTGTTCCCTCCGAATCCTGTCGTGCAACGGCTTTGTGCGGAACCCTTTCCGTCGGTCCGTTTTTGGCGCGCGACGAGAGCACACGGCTGCGCCCCTTTTAGGGGCGCAGCACCTTAGGACCTCGCTTTGTCCGGGGCTTGGCGTCCTTGTACACAGTGTTGCGCATGCGCGAGGACCATTGGATTGGATTAGATAGGATGGGATTGAATTGAAATGGATTGGATTATATTCAATTGTATCGGATTGGATTGGATTGGATTGAAATGGTATAAACTGTACACACGAGTTGTCACTCATTTACATACGCGAGTGGGCAATGCCACAGGTGATTTACTGTAAGAACGATCGCCAGTGCTTCGCCCACTCGTCATTGTTCACTTCGTGGAGATGCGTGGATTTTTTTCTTCTCTCTGCAATGGCGCGGGGGGCCCTCTTCTGTACATCCGGTTTTTGTGAGAATGGGGCCCTCTCCGTTGGGGTACGTTTTGCAGTCCGGAGAGAGACTGGCGGAGCGACAGACCCGTTTGTTAAAGCCGGCCTATACTGAGTTCCACCGAGGCTAGGACACTGTTAATACGTTGCCAATGCTAGCAACAAAAAAAAATGTAGCAATGACGGGAGTTTCCCTTTAATGCCTAAAACATTTAGGAGCGCGATCCTCACCTGGGTTGTACTTGTGCAGGTCTTCGAAGAAAGTGAGCCAGAGGCTGTTGAATCCCCCGAACAGGTACATCTCGCCATTGTACACAACTGGGATGAGGTGTAAAAACGCAACAGTTTCAGCAATGATGGCGTTTTATCCCCGAAATGCTCCTAAGACAACAGAGAATTCCCTGCCATCTATTTCTCCGCACATCGCCCTCTCACATAACACGATAAGCCATATATAACTCGGGGAAATGTCCCTAAACGGAGCGCGTGAAAACATGCTGCTGGTATCTACGCCAATTCCCCTGCAGCGCATCAAGGTTTCAATAAGAATGGGAATATCAGAAGGCGCATGTCGTTTCTGTTGATTCTAGATTGGCGTCCTTCCAACTGCGCAAGCATGAACACCGCAGTCCAACCATCCGGAGTGATTTTGGCCTTTCGTAAACCGGACGGTTCAGAAATAAATCCACACAACGTTTACCAAGGATATCAACACGTGTAGATGCCGTCACAAGTAATTGGAACAAGGATTTGTGAATATTAAGAAATATTTGTCTTACTGGCTTTATGACAGCCACTTCCGCTTTACAGGAAGCTAGACGTGCACACCAATTCAGCCACACAGTTTCCGCAAGAAGAAATCCCTGTAAATTTACGATACCGTGTTCCAATTACTTTTGACGGCACCTGCACGTGTAGCGAAAATTACGGGTAGTGCTTGCTCGAACAAAAAGTATAAATACAGGGTGCAGTTCACGGGCTTTTGTGTTAAGTGTAGCAGTCGCTTGTCACCACTGATATCTGTGCTATCGGTTCGTCGGTGATAAATTCTGCTGCCAGAAAACGAAATGTATTCTCTTTTTAAGGCAAGCTCGCAATTTTGAATGTTTCTTCGCTGGCGAGAAAGAAGACTGTCTCAAGGTGGCTGTCTCCACCCGGTAGAGTATCCCAGCTATCACCCTTTCAACAATTTCGAGTGGGGAGTATAGCATCACGTTCGCGAAGAAACGCCTTTTCGGCATACGTTTGGTTCTTGAAACGCGTTAAGACACCTGAGAGTGTCAAAAGGCAAAAGTGATACTTAGGTTTTTGAATACGGGGATAAACGAGCTTGCTTCTTTGGAGCGCCGTGCGAAAGCAGCAGGCGAAAATCACGTAATTTCTCACTCTGAAATAAATCTTTGAAGCGTGAGTTCAGGTTCACGGATGTCTAGCCTTTTGGCTTCGTTTATGCGTCATTCCCGCGAGCCTTAACTGGAAATCTGCAAGCAACGAAAAAAAATGTGGTTGATTCCTCTGCCATAGGAATTGGTAAAACACTAAAGTGAAATGTCCAGCGAAATCTGCAGCTGAGCATGATTTGCGGGACGACGGCTGTCCTGTGGGTGTGCTTGGCGAGCGATGTCTTCCTGGCGGGTCGCTTCGGGAAAGGTGCACTGGCGGCATTTCCGTGACGGATATGACGTCAAATATTGGTGTATCCTGGCATAAAACACTTTCGTGTTAAAATATAAAACCCGGAAACGAACCCTAAGTATAACGTGCACTTAAGTACTAAAGGTTGCTTCTCCGCAAGAAGACCCTTTGTGCAGGGGTGCATCCTTTACAGGCCGCTTGCTTCGTTGCACTGGCGGCATTTCTGTGACGGATATGATGCCATTGAAATTTTTGTGCATCCGGGAATACAACACTTTCGCGTTAAAACTGGGAACTTTTGTCAACTTCGTTAAATCCAGGTTTAACTGCGATGCTTGGGCAGCATTGTGACTCACAGGCGGCGTGTCCGTCCCTTCTGGGCGGCGGGTTCCCCCGCGTGACGGGGTGCACCCACAAGGCGCTGGTCGTGTCCAGGTAGGCGAGCCGGTCGGGGTACACCTCGTCGCGGGCCGTGCCTTCGTCGCTGCGTCGCCGGCCGCCCCACACATACACGCGGGCCCCGATCGCCACCGACGAGTGCAGGCCGCGCCAGTGCGGAGGGGCGCCCTGTACACAGCGGAAGAGGAACATCACCATCCGGGCCATCAGCAGGCACCGGGAAAGTGCTCCGTGTAAACTTAGGAGCAACGCCGCTGCATCATAAATGCGCACCAGCTCCAAAGTTGGTAGCGCCACCGCGTTCCTCGCTTTCATTTTGAGCTGCCTTTGCCTTGGTGGTAATGGAATCATATGGACGTCCCTGGGTATGGGCCCAACAAGAGAAATGCGCTCGTAGCTGGTACGATGCAGCTGTGATGCGTCCGCTCATGTGCCCAAAATTTCGTGTTCGCGCGGAACCTATTAATGCAGAGGGCGCATCCTACTCTTTCAGCCGGTGTAACGCGCCACGAGGGAGTCCAGGAAAGCAGCGTGACGGTCGCTGCGACGGCCGCACAAACGGCGAATACTGGATCCAGCCAAGAGCTGCGAACGAGTTCGGACAAGAAGCTTCAAGGGGCAATGTGCTACCACGTACGACACCACAGCCCGGCTGAACGACCTCCTGCGCATGCGCGGGTTGATCGTGGTTTACGCGTCATCACTGTGCCTGACCTGCAGTGTTTTTGCTGATAAGTGTGGGTGCGTTGTCGGACTCGGCTGTAGTACGTTACTCTGCCCGTTCCAGTTCTATTGTTTTCACATACCACCACTGTGGTGCATTGCTGCTTTTGTCTTCTCGTCGTGGATTTAAAAATTTAAGTTTAGCCTCTGGCTCTTCGTCGTCAGAACGCAGGCAACTCTTCCGCAAGCCTCTTGCCAGTCGCTCTACTTCGACGAGACGGGCCGTAGTCAAACGCCTCCGTCTTGACATAGCTTAAGAGAGCAAAATGGTAGGCAAGTTGGTTCATATTGTGCATAAAAAAAAGAGCGAAAAACTCGCAGGACACGAAAGGAGGAAACACAAACACGCCGTTTGTGTTCCTTCTTTTCGTATTCTTTTCGTTCGGAGCTTAACCGGAACACCTTTCCATAACTTCGAGTTGTTGATCAATTCGCTCTCGCGCTACAAGCGACTAGCCTCCTGGTTAGCTCAGTTAGTATAGAGCGACTGCTTCCGGTTAAGCGGTGGTCCGGGGTTCGAATCCTGTACCAGGAGGAATTTTTCTTCAACTGCGAAGTCTTTGAGAGAGCTGTATAGCTTTCCTTTGTAGTCGTATGGCTGGGTTTAGGTAGATGTCAAACTTTCCCTCGCAGAAACTTACTGCACCTTGGGGATTTCCCCTAAATCTGGTCCAAGAACGAACTCATGCGACGATTTTTTGCGCACTAAGTAAACGCATTTACGAGCGATCTAAATGTATACCGATGCGGGCTTTACGAGAGAAAGATATACTATCCTATTCCTTCTTCTTAATCGATGCGTGTATTGTCTTATCTAGAACCGTTCCTTTTTCGCGATTTTCAAGCAACCGTTTTGGCACAACGGAAGCCCGGTTTCACGCATGCGCCGTGTGTCCAGAGGTCCTAGATCTATCACAGCTTTCCGGCCAATGAACCCGTCCGTAGGGCAATGCATTAGTTTTTTGACAGGGCGAAAGCGGTCCCACTAAGAAAGACGTTGCTCCAAAAGGGCGCCGCCTAAAATGGCGGTTCCGGCTTCAGTAGAGCCAGAGTCCTTCAATGCTTTCGAAGGACTCTGGTAGAGTTGACGTCAGGGCTTCTAAGCTTTCTTTCCCAATGTCTTCAGCAGGTTGGCGCAAGGGTGGCACTGGTGTTTAAAGGAGCACTGACACGAAAATTTTATGTTACACTTTTATTGCTTTTATCGATGCTTAATGGTCTGGCCAACCTGAAACAGCACTTCAAATACTTCAGCGCGCGATAGTTAATTACAATGGACGGCCTGAAAATCGTTTGTTTCGAATTCCCGTTCTTTCATCCCGAACGGCGCAAATGACAGACTCCCTGCCTGACCTTACGCTTTGTGCGGACGTCACCGGCGCCCGCTTGAGAGGGTCTTGCGCCCGCTCGCCGCTCGTGGGGCCGCGCGCGTGAAGTGACGTCACGAGTTTTTGACGAGCGCTGTCGCGTCACTTCTTTTTCCTCTCCTGGAGTGATGTCACGCTGATGTCCATTTGCTGAGTGCCGCTCCGCGCTCTGCTCCGTCGGCGCGATAAATGAGATCCCATTGAACTATGTTCTTCGCGTCGGAGGCCGCTCATATTTCAGCCAGGGTATTCTGTTGAGTGAAGGAAGCGAACTGTGCAATAATATTAACGCCGAAAATTAGTGTCAGTGCTCCTTTAAAGGGGCACTGACACAAAATTTTGAAGGCGAGATAACTTCGGAGATAGATTGGTGGGAACACATTTACATCATCTGCAAAATATCAGCGGCGAATACAGCCTAGAACATATTTAAAATCAATTTTAAAGTGTGCGAAACGCAACCGAGCAGCCAGCAGAGGACCACGCCCAATCAAAACAAACAACATCCAAACACGTCACGAGTTTGTGTTTGCCGCTTCCGCACTGCCGGCGTTTTGCGCCGGCTCGCCCGGCTCGCCGCTCCAATCGGAGGGCCGGAGGGCGGAGCTTCTGCTCTCGAGAACGAACGACCCGATCGTTGGCGGCGGAGGCGGCGTGATTTCGTCAGCTCATCGGGCAGCTGGCTGCACCCAAAGTTCTACAGCGATTCCAGGCACTCTGTTTCTATTACTGTTTATTACCATTGGATGCGAAAACGCGCCGGAGGCACGAAAAGCCCACTGAGCTAGCCGCACGGTCGCTGTGCAGGCGGCGGCCACGGCCGCGAAGTGGCCCAGGCCGGCGCAGGTAGCTCGAGTGATAGCTTGTTACCGCTGCACGAAATTGCCCCCAATTCCCGACCATGGTGGCTTACACGAGAAAGGAGTTAATGATGCGATGGCGGGTTGCATTAAAAATTGTCATCTGCACCGCTTACGAGAGTGGCACTCGAATATCCACCGCAGTGCTAAGCTGAACGCATCTGTAGGAGGACCTGTAGGCAGACCGGCCGGCTGCTCCCAGCGCGCGTCTGGCCACCCACCGTCTCGAGCGTCGCGCGTCGTTCTTTAGCCGCGGTAGCATTTGCACTCGCAGCGCCTGCGTCACATCCACGGTCGCTTTTTAATTAAGCGCCTCACGAGATCAGTACGTGGGGGCATTCGCAGAAACTGCCGTCGATGCTGTTTCGACAGTGCTACGGCGGCTCTGCTCTGTGATATCCCTCCGACGGTCACGTGGTCAGCTTTGTTCACACAAAATCCACAAAATCCATCGTTTCGCGGCACTCGCTGAAACCGAAACTGCGACTGGCCGCATTGAAAATGCCTCTAATTAAACAACCGTCGCACGCTGAAGCAAATGAGGTTTCTACAGGTTATAAGTAGATAACTAGCTACTTATCGCAACAAAAAAAAAAACAAGATTCAAAATTTTTGTGTCAGTGCCCCTTTAAGCGAACCGGCAGGTGGGGCTACGTGCTTTCCTCGAAGCGGAATCACGCACCCGGGTGGCCAGGCGGCGCCAGTGCAGACTGTCCAGGTCGAGGACGTGCACGTCCTGCGAGGTGCGGTCGGCGTCCTCTTCCTCGAAGCCGCCGAAGACGTACATGCGGCTGCCGACCACGGTCGCCGAGTGGCCCTCACGCGCCGACGGAACCTCGCCCGTGGTGCGCGGTCGGGACCAGGTCATGGAGACTGCGACGTGGAAAAAGACATCCCTCAGTCTCTGCTAAAGCATCCAAGTCGACCTTTGAAGTTTCGACATTGTTACGAGGTGGACCTCTGCCACGTTATCGGTGCAGGGTAAGTCTCTGGCCTAGGCGATAAGTGGCGATGGATTTGGATGAACGCTTGTAGTGTGTCTGGAGGTCTTGTTTCCTTGAAGTGATTCCCCCACCGTTGTTTGTCTCTGCCGACATGATAATGGTCATCCCACGGTGGACCTCCGTGGTGTTACTGCTGGTTTATCCGCGCAGGTGCGGCCAACTCCACGAAGCAGGAGCAAAAATTTATACACGGGTGGTTTCAGCACTTCCGTCGGAAACTTGATCTATTTTATCCACCTCAACAGCCTTTCATGGGCGAGCAAATAAACATTGTCAGTGTGGGGGTAAGAGTATTCTGACAGGATTTGACGCTAATCCACGCCACCCGGCGGGGTTGCTAAGTGGTTAAGGTGTGCTGCGGTGGTTGTTTTTCTGGTTAGGCGTATAAGGCAAAAATGCCTGTGCGTCGAGATTTCGGAGCCGGGTATAACGATCCCAAGGTTGTCAACTAATCAGGAGCGGTGCGCCTCAGAGTCCAGGTGTTGTAGCTCGTTGAACCCCGCAACCAAAAATCAATCAATCCAAGGCGGCGCGTAAGACCATTTCCGTAACTATACAGGTCGTGGAAAGATCAACAACATCGACACGCTATATCTTGTAGCGGAAGCTGCTCAGCACCACCGCATTCTTTTCTATCCCGTCAGCAGCCGGCCGTAGACAGCGCGCCTACTCGTGGCGCCAGCGCCTCGCCCTCCGTGTAGGGGGAACAACTTGTTGTCGGGGCCGGCTCCCGGGATTAGCCCTGGCGGCATGCTACGTCTGCTCGCTCGGGGGCCCCCCTTTTCTCTCTCTCTTTTAGAAGAACGCGGGGGTGCCTCCTTCTCTCCCTCGTCGGGGGGAACTCTCTGCACTCGGACGTAAGGAAAATAAACAGTTTGTCTTGCAACTCCAAACCACCCGCACGTCTCCTTTCTCGCTTCATCCGGCAGCCGACATTCCCGGCTGCTACAAAATTGGTGACCCGAACGCTTCAACGAACACGCCGCGATGAGCTCCGACGACAACGCTGCTGCCTCCACGCCTGCGGTCATCGCCACAGAACTGAAGCTACCAAATTTTTGGCCGAAAAATCCAAGAGTTTGGTTCAGCCAAGTGGAGGCCCGTTTTCAGCTCCGGCACATCACCTCGCAGTCAACAAAATACCTTCACGTCGTCGCAGCCCTGCCCCCCGAAATCGCCGACGCTATCGACGACATTTTGGTTTCACCCCCCGCGCAAGAAGAATACGACACCCTCAAAAAGACGGTGCTGGACTGCCTCGAGGCGCCTGAAGAAAGCAGATTGCAGCAGCTCTTGTGTCGCGAAGAGCTGGGCGACCAACGACCTTCTCAACTGCTGCACCGTATGCGGCAACTACTCGGTGTGCACGCGCGTCAGGACGGCCAGCTCCCACTTCTTCGTGAACTTTTCCTGCAACGGCTGCCCCAGTCGGTGCGCGTGGTTCTCGCGGGTTCAAATGAGACGTCCCTTGATCGACTAGCGCAACTTGCCGATCGCATCACGGAATACTCAACTCCAACCTTTGCGCCCATAGCTGCTGCAAGAACACATGAGCAACCAGATCGACTGTCGCGCCTTGAGGAGAAACTGCAACACCTTACCGAGACCATGCAGAAACTTGTGCTATCTGGCGCTCCCCAACAGGACGAGCAACGACGCAACCGATCCCCTTCAAGACACCCAAGCTCTTCCCAGAGAAGCCAGGCACGAGATAGTCAGGACGGAGTTTGCTGGTACCACCGTCGTTTCGGCACGGGTGCTAGCCGCTGCACTCAACCTTGCTCGTTTCCGGGAAACGCTCCGGCCAGTCGTTAACGGCGGCTTACGACATCGGCCCTCCACCCAGCCGCCTGTTTTTCGTAGTCGACCGCGTAAGCAACTCGCGCCTGCTAGTCGACACGGGAGCCGAAATCTCTATTGTCCCGGCAACCCCCGAGGATCGCCGACGTAGCAAGAACACATCGTCGCTGCAGGCAGTGAACAACACTGCCATCGCTACGTACGGCTTCCGCTCGCTGACAATAGACGTCGGACTCAGGCGCCTGTTTCGCTGGGTCTTCGTGGTGGCGGATGTTAATTTCGCCATACTCGGAGCAGACTTTCTCAGCCACTTCAACCTGGATGTGAGCGTACGTGACCGTTGCCTCAAGGATAACAACACATCCCTCAAAGTACGTGGTTTGGAGTCAAACATCTGCTCATCTGGCATCTGCGCCTTCCAGCCAGTATCAGCCTACCACCACGTCCTGGCCGAATTCCCCTCGCTCACCAAGCCCCGCAACACGGAACAGCCGGTGAAACATAACGTGACTCACCACATCGTCACCACCGGGCCGCCAGTCACCGCCCGGCCACGACGGCTGTCCAGCAAAAGGCTTCAAGCGGCACGCAGGGAGTTCGAGCATATGCTGCAGCTGGGAATTGTTCGCCCTTCGTCTAGCAACCATTCATCGCCGCTACACATGGTGCCTAAGGACGACGATTGGCGCCCGTGTGGTGATTACAGAGCCTTGAACGCATCGACAACGCCGGACCAGTATCCTCTGCCACACATTCACGATTTCAGCGCGCGGCTGGCAGGTACGAAAATATACAGCAAGATCGACCTCGTAGCGGCATACCACCAAATCCCCGTCGAACCGCAGGACATACCAAAAACAGCCATAACAACTCCGTTCGGCCTGTTTGAGTTTGTCCGCATGCCCTACGGCTTGAAAAATGCCGCACAGACCTTTCAAAGGTTCATGGATGAGGTCACCCGGGGTCTTCCTTTCATCTTTGTCTACCTGGATGACATTTTGGTGGCCAGCAGAACGCCTGCGGAGCACGAAGAGCACCTCCGCACGCTCTTTCAGCGTCTGGATGAGCACGGTCTGGTGTTGAAACCTCAAAAGTGCGTGTTTGGAGTAGAGGCGCTCAACTTCCTCGGCCACCACATCACTGCTGAAGGCATTATGCCATTGGAATCGAGGGTGGAATCCGTCAAGAAGTTTCCAGTTCCAACATCTTTTCGCAAGCTGAGAGAGTTCCTCGGGCTCTTAAACTTCCACCGGCGGTTCATTCCGTCTTGTGCTCGAGTGCTCCAGCCATTGACCGACCTGCTGCGCCGAGACGACCAAAAGGCACCAGAATTTTGTTGGTCTGACGAACACCAGAACGCTTTCCAGAAAGCTAAGGACGAGCTAGCCGCGGCTACCCTCCTCATTCATCCACGGCCTGAAGCTCCCACACGCCTCATGGTGGACGCTTCCTCCACATCGGTCGGAGCAGTGCTGCAGCAACAGGAGGGCGCCCAGTGGAAGCCACTGGGCTTCTTTTCGAAACGTCTGAAGCCTGCAGAAGCACGGTACAGCACTTTTGGAAGGGAGATGCTCGCAATCTATTGTTCCATTAAGCATTTCCGCTACTTCCTCGAAGGCCGTGAGTTCTACATCTTGACAGACCACAAGCCCCTCACCTACGTATTCAACAACAACAGTTCCTCCTACTCAGAACGAGAAATCCGTCAGCTCTCATTCATCTCCGAGTTTTCTACAGACATCCGCCACGTTCCCGGGGTCGAAAACGAAGCAGCTGACGCCTTGTCTCGCGTCAACGCTTCCGGCACAGAAGTCCTGGACTTCGAAGCTATGGCCGCAGCTCAGCGGGACGACCCCGAGTTGACAAGACTGAAAGGAGGGGGATCTTCACTCGTGCTCTCGGAAGTTGCACTTCCCTACGTCCAGAGCACGATAACCTGCGATACCTCCCAGGCAGCACCACGACCTTTCGTCCCACTGAATTTTCGCCGAGTGGTATTCAACACTTTCCACTCCATCAGCCACCCAGGTGTCCGCGCCACCCAGCGGCTGATAACGCAACGCTTCGTTTGGCCCGGAGTCAACGCGGACGTGCGACGTTGGGCTCGGACATGTGAAACGTGTCAGCAAGTGAAGGTGACTCGCCACAATCGGGCTGCACTACAGGAATTTCGGACTCCTGAGTCGCGGTTTGACCACGTTCACCTCGACCTCGTGGGACCACTACCGCCCTGCCAAGGATTTAGGTACCTGCTCACATGCATCGACAGGTACAGCCGGTGGCCCGAAGCTATACCAATTGCGGACATATCAGCTGAGACCGTCGCGCAGGCCTTCATTCAAACATGGGTGTCGCGCTTTGGCTGCCCCGCCCGCATAACAACTGACCGGGGACGGCAATTCCAGAGCAACCTTTTTTCCGCACTTTCAACGCTCCTCGGCACGAAGCTGCAGCATACTACCGCCTACCACCCCGCCAGCAACGGAATGGTTGAGCGCTTCCACCGGCAACTCAAAGCCGCACTGGCAGCGAAACTTGACCGCCAGCACTGGGTGGAGAAGCTCCCGCTCGTTCTTCTTGGCCTACGCTCAACGGTGAAGGAAGACCTCGGCTTCAGCGCAGCGGAAATGGTCTACGGCTCAACAGTGCGCCTCCCGGGAGAATTCTTCTCCGACCAGACACCTTCCGCCCCAACAGCCTCCGATCACATCGAGAAGCTGCGCGCATGGCTTGCGCAACTCAGGCCTACAGCACCTCGCATCGCCCGCAACAGGAAAGTTTTCACTTTTCCTGACATGGACTCCGCTACCCATGTGTTCGTGCGACACGACGCAACGAAGCCGCCCCTTACTCCGCCGTACGATGGCCCATTCAAAGTTTTGGGACGTACTAACAAAACCATCACAATCGACGTGCGGGGGAAACGAGAAGTCGTCGCCGTTGACCGCGCCAAGCCTGCTCATATTGAGGTTTCCATTCAAGCAGCCTCTCACGTACGATTTCACTGCTAACCATTGGACTCTGACCTTTCGCTATTCAGCCCGTAACTGCTGTCCTTCTTTAAAAGCTCCGCAATCTAGGGGGGGAGCCTTTGTAGCGGAAGCTGCTCAGCACCACCGCATTCTTTTCTATCCCGTCAGCAGCCGGCCGTAGACAGCGCGCCTACTCGTGGCGCCAGCGCCTCGCCCTCCGTGTAGGGGGAACAACTTGTTGTCGGGGCCGGCTCCCGGGATTAGCCCTGGCGGCATGCTACGTCTGCTCGCTCGGGGGCCCCCCTTTTCTCTCTCTCTTTTAGAAGAACGCGGGGGTGCCTCCTTCTCTCCCTCGTCGGGGGGAACTCTCTGCACTCGGACGTAAGGAAAATAAACAGTTTGTCTTGCAACTCCAAACCACCCGCACGTCTCCTTTCTCGCTTCATCCGGCAGCCGACATTCCCGGCTGCTACAATCTCTAGGCTGTTAGAAATAAGACGTTGCGCACCCCACCTCTCATATGATATATGCCGTATTACCCAGTCCCGTACCGGTGTCGAAGCGGTAGAGGATGTTGCAGGCGCCGTCCTCATTGCGGCCCCCCCAGAGGTACGCATAGTCGCCGCAGGCCACCACCGAGTGCCCGTACCGCTGGAAAGGCACGCACTCCAGGTTGCTCTGGCATGGGATCAGCGTCCACCGAAGGGTTCCTGCAGCGCATGCGCAGACGACGGGCTCAGTTGCGGCTGTGAAGATTAAGGCCATCGCGAAGATAAGATAGAAGTTTGGTCCATTAAGAAGGTTGCTTTGTTCCGATAACAATGATACCAATTTTAGAGCAAGTTTTAGAAGAAGAAAAAAACGCCCCCAGCCACTTTGCGGTGATTTTTCTACGACTTCATAAAACATTGAGCTAATAGGGGCTGCCGACCTGATCCACCGCCAAGAAAAAACAGGACTGTTTGAACATATCACTTTAATGCGAACGTTGAGGGAATCATGGAGAACCGCGATCCCTAGCCGGTGCGCGCTTCGAGGAGAGACGCCAGAGACGCGATGCGCTGAAACCGGTCCGACGCTCCGCTGGTTCGTCGGCGCCACGAGAGATGGCACCAGCTGTCCGCACGCCGCATAGGCGCTCTGGCTGCGCGAACAGGTCCGCTTGGAAGACAGTCAGATTGGAGAGCCGGTCTGGGAGGTATCAGCGAATAAAGAGTTTTAGCATAGCGGGTATACCGTCCAATAATGCTACGGCGGCGGGTAGCGGGGCCCCACTGGGCAGGTGCACATTCGTTATCGTAGGGTGGATTCGTTTCGCGGGCCGGCCTTCGCCATGCCCGCGCATTCTCTCCGCTGAGGGGCAACCTCCTCGCCCTCCCCGCTCGCGCCTGCGCAGTCGGGTCCCGGTAAGCCGCCGCCGTGAGCCTCCGGTAGCCGCTATGCTAAAACTTTCTATCGGCGGAAGAGCGCGGCCGCGGCGGACCACATATTTCAGTTGGCGACTGCTTTTATCAGGCGCCGTGAGTGTCTGCCTTCCGTTTGCAATCACGACCGGACGGCGTTATTCGCGGACGCCGTCGAGCTTTGTGCTCGCATGCTTTGGGACTTCCGAAATAAACGGCTGTGCTTCGGCACTGTTGTCTACTGTGTTCTCGTATCGGCGAACCTCGCTGGGCTGTCGTAGGTGCGGGGCCCACGTGGTTGACACGCTGGGATGTAGCGTTGTGGCCTACGCCGGAGAACTAGCAGATTTCGCCCCCAAGAACCCCGCATATTATACAACGTGCAGTTAACGCATATATTTTAGTGCTGCCCATATTAAGGCACTCCTGCCCATAATACATGACTGTGGCGCAAAATTTGAGAGTTTTCAACATTTCTTGCGTGTTTTTTAAAGAAACTTCTTTCGCGGCTGAATGGAGCTGAGTGAGTTAACGAAGGCTAGATCTTCCAAATTGATCAAACTTGTATTCTGCATTCATGTCCCCTTTGCTGCTAGCACAGCCGGCAAATTCGTTCCACACAAATTAAACAGACTTCTGTGAGTTTGCGTTTGCGTGGCCTGATTGGGCATCCAGCGCCTTGCCAACTTCCCCTCGGTGGAAACAACGCAAAACGAACAGCAGCCTCAGAAAGCTAACAGCGGACACACCAGAAAACATAGCGCGGGAACTTACCAACAGTGGCAGTAAAACTGCGACATGATCTCGGGCACCTTGGGAACGAAGAAAACAGGAGCTTTACCAATATTCCTCGTTAACGCAATCATTGTGAAAGCACAGAAAATTTACAAAATGGGAACCGGAAACGACTCCAACAGGTACTATAAGCTCTGAAAGAAACGTGTGTAGACCCTTGGGTGCGTACACATTGCCAAGCATACGTTGGTCCGACAAACAGAATCCTCGACGATGAATTTACCCTTGCAGTTCTGACCGCAGCGATCAGGAAATGTAGTTATGTTACCGGGTCCAGACAAAATAACCGCACTTTGTCTCAGAAGCATAGGGGAAGATTGTGAACTTCTCATACAAGACATGAATAATGTGGGGACAGAGAAATAACTTCTATGTATGGCATGGGAAGAAGACAAGATGATATTCGTTTTATAGCCAAGGAAACCAATAGCTCCGAGCAATTGACTTACCAACATGCATTACTCCCTCTCTGAAACTCAAGGAACGAATGGCGCTCCACCGACGCCAAGGTTACCTTAAAGAAACGAACATATTCATTTTCAATATGCTGGATTTCAGGCCGTAATTGTCGACGCAGTACGCACTTATGGCCACCCGTGAGGAACCAACAGGAAAATCCAGTATGGATTACGGCCATTTTCGCGGTAGGTTTAAAGAAGGCGTAAAGTCGCGTGGACCATGAAACCGAACTGAGGGAGCTCAGAGTGGCTAACTGAGGGCCAAATATGTGCGAACTACGCCAAAGCACTCATTTAGGAGAGAACCTTTGAGACGTCAAAAGGCGACCAGAAAGTTACAACACCCTACACACAAATCAAATTAAAAAAAAAAAGCTCCCACCTCCCCTCGCGGGAACTCCTGTGTAGATGCGACGCGTAGGCGGAGCGGCGAAGGGACCGCGTTTTATAGCGCGCATAACGTTGAGGGGACTGCGTAAGCCGGTCCCTGTCGATGACGACGTTGGCGTACTTCTAAAGCGGCGTGGACTCCAGGTGTTTGAGCCAAGCGTGGATGTTGCTTCGCCGGAGAACGGCACACCGGTTATATGCGCAGCGCACCCGAAGGACAGGAAACCGCGGAAGAGAGAGTACTGCACATGCGCCGGCCCCAGCGCGTCTGCCGCGGCTATGACGCAACGTGCCGCGGCTATGACGCAACACAATCCAACACAATCCACTTTAATCCAATCCAATCCAAGCCGAGCCAAGCCGAGCCAAGCCAAGCCAATCCAAGCCAATCCAATCGAATCCAATCCAATGCCCCTCGCGAGAAAGTGTTCGCTATCGGAGAGGAGAGGGGGTGAGCGGCGGAGAGCGCAGCTGGCGCGGCGAGGAGATTGGGGGAGGGGCGGACAACGCCGACGACGACGACGCCGACGCCAGAGGGACAAGGCGAGTGAATCAGATGCTCTGCATCTAAAATGGCTCCAAGCCCCGCTGTGAAGGTGGTTGGACTGCGAAGCTGTAAACGACACCCTCAACGATTGGCCATGCAGCGTCACGTGCATTCACACACGTGGCCCTACAAAGAGTGAAACGAGAGACTATGGCAGCCGTTACCTGAGATTCGCGGGGGGGCGGCGTCCCGAACGCAGCCAAACGTTCAGGACGCCGGTGCAGGATGATTCTTTGTGTAGCCAGTAGTAAGTAGTGCGGGAGTTTTCTGCTGACGCGGACACGAAAATTTGCTTGGTTGGTTAGAGCTATACTGCTATGGCAGCAAAATTGGTGAGAGCATGAGCGGAGGAACAGCAGTCTGGTAGGGAGAGCCCTGACTGAGAAAGTGCGATGAGCGCTCCACGACAAATATAAACAGCTTCGACAATCGAGGGAATAAGGCTGCGACCGCACCTGCAATACAGGCCGCCTTGAGAGGTGAACTGTACCGACCAGGGCGAACAGGATGCTCCCGGCGATGGAGAGCGAGCGGAACCAGCTTCGCGGGGTGTCTAGTCCCCGTCACTCGGGGACTATAGTTCATACCACAATCTAGGTGCAGCACTGTGAAGGCTACATGGAGGGCGCCTAACTCGCTGTGAAGAGGGTCCTGAAAGAACGTTCCCTTCTAACCACGCATTACCGCCTCTCTCGCCGTCGGTACCTTCCTGCCCACCCTGAGCTAACCAACCATCAGGAGCGCTTATGGCGACCTCTACAGACGAACTTGTAGCGAAACGGTACGGCCACGCTTCTGCGCCTGCGCGTCGCGTCGATACCTCTAAACACGGGCGCCGGCGATAAGAACACTCTCGCCCGCAAGAAGCAAGAGAGAGAGAGAGAGAGAGAGAGAACTTTATTCTGGAGCTGTTGGGTCAACGGCGAGAAGCAAGAAAACTGTGTGCGTGCCCCGATTCGGGGGCAGTTGTTGTAGAACCTTCAGTGCGGAAACGTTAAAGTTATGTTATCCCACATCTGGTGACCCGGAAAACGAACGTACCGCACCGCCATGGCCGACGAGGAAACCCTTGCTGCCCTTCAACAACAAGTACAACAACTGCAACAACAACTGCAGGCCCAACAGCAAGTGATCCAGAACCAAGAGCAGCAGCTCCGGGAACAGCAGCAGCGCAATCAAAATGAAGCGCTCTCGTCCGACGACCGTGCACCGCCCCGCTTGGGCCACGCCCCCCAAAACTTCGCTCCAGCGGTCCCTGCCACCTCGGGCGCCTCCATTGCTGCGGCCGCCACCGACACGGACGTCTGTCGCGTCGCCGTCAAACTTCCACCGTTTTGGGCAGAAGCGCCTGACGTGTGGTTCGCTCAAGTCGAGGCGCAGTTTTCCACGGCACGCATCACCCAGGACCGGACGCGCTACGACTACGTCGTCGCCCATCTAGACTCGCTACGCGACTGAGGTTCGCGATATCCTTGCAAATTCCCCGGCTGATGGAACTGATCCGCCGGCTTTCACCCTCACAAGACGAGAAGGTGCGTCACCTACTCCAGGACGAAGAACTCGGTGACCGCAAGCCATCGCAGCTCCTGCGTTACATGCGTGACCTCTTGGGCAGCACACCGGTCGACGACTCCCTCCTCCGTATCATCTGGCTTCAGCGTCTACCCTCACATGCGCAGGCCATCCTCCAGGTGCAGCCGAAACTGCCGCTGGACCAGCTCTCTCACATCACCGACCAAGTCGTCGAGATTTCTTTGCCAGCATCGCCTCTCACCGTCAACGCCGTTGATACCCGACAGTCCAGCAGCGAGCTCGCGCGCCGTATCGACGAAATCACCCGTCAGCTGGACTCAATTCAAAGGCGCCTGGATCAAAGCCCGAAGCTGCGTCCACAAAAACGCCCCCAAAGCCAAGACAACAATGCCGCTTCATCGCACAGAAATAACGGCCCCTGCTACTACCATCGCCGCTTCGGGGACAAAGCCCGGAAATGTCAACCACCTTGTTCAGCTGGACGTCAGGGAAACTTCAACGGCAGCCCGTAGAGACCAACGTTACTAGAATAAGCTTTGGTAGAGACGGCCGCGAGCTGTCAACTTAGAGGTCGTCGCATATTTGTCACCGACCAAGTCAGCGGCGGTTCCTCGTCGACTGCGGCTCCGACATCTGTTGCTTTCCCCGAACCTTCCTGCATGATAAGCGTCCTTGCACGTCCTTTGAGCTCAGTGCGGCGAACCATTCGAGCATCAAGACCTACGGCTCGCTCCGCCTTAACATCAACTTCAAAAACCTGTGTCGGGATTTCCCATGGAATTTCGTCATCGCCGACGTCGCAGAGCCGATCATCGGGTCCGACTTCTTGGCGTACTACAATCTTCTACCTGACTGCCGATATGACCGACTTATCGATGCTACAACAGGCCTCTCCACGCCGAGCCAACGTGCGACCACCCAACAGCCTAACGTCAAGGCACTCACCATTGGGAACCAGTCGCCGTACCATGCCATCCTCGCAGAATTTCCCGACCTGACTCGACCTAGCGGGCGTCCGCGAGAGGTGCGCCACTCAACCGTGCACTACATCCGCACTACTCCCTGCCCCCCGGTCTCATGCCGCGCCCGTCGCCTAGCCCCGGACCGCCTACGAATCGCACAGGCCGAATTCGAAGCCATGCTCCGCGAAGGTACTGCCCGCCGCTCGGAGGGACCTTACGCCTCACCGCTTCATCTGGTACCAAAGAAGACCAATGGCTGGCGCCCTGCCCTCAACGCCCGCACCGTCCCCGACAGGTACCCCGTCCGTCATATACAAGACTTTGCTCACCGCTTACACGGCAGCACTATCTTCTCAGTGGTGGACCTCGTAAAGGCCTACACACAAATTCCTGTCAACCCGGATGACGTCCCAAAGACAGCAATTATCACGCCCTTCGGCCTATTCGAATTCCCTTTCATGAGTTTTGGTCTCCGCAACGCGGGACAAACCTTTCAACGCTTCATCGACGACGTCGTCCGCGGCCTGGACTTCTGTTTCGTTTACCTAGACGACATCTTGATCTTCTCCCGCAACGAAACGAAGCATCGCCAACACCTTCAACTGTTCCAGCGTCTCGACGAACACGGCTTACTCATAAACGTTCAGAAGAGCACGCTCGGCGCCCCCGTCGTCACGTTTCTTGGCCATGAAATCTCTTCAGAAGGAACTAGACCCTTGCCTGACCGCATCCTGGCCCTTCAAAACTACGCGCTGCCTGCAACGGCGAAAGACCTCCGCCGTTTCCTGGGCATGTTTCAACTTTTACAGGCGCTTCGTGCCTAAAGCGGCCACATATCAGGCCCCTCTCCATGATGCGTTGGCCGGCCAACGCGGCAACCATCCTGTCACTTGGCCATCCTGTCACTTGGCAACCATCCTGTCACTTGGACCCCAGCCTTAACACAAGCGTTCGAAGACTGCAAAACTGCCCTCTGCAACGCTACGCTGCTATCCCATCCCATGCCAGAGGCGCCCCTGGGTCTTTTCACAGATGCCTCTAGCACCGCCGTCGGAGCCTCTATCATGCAGCGCGTGGGAAACAACTGGCGCCCCTTGGCGTTCTTCTCGAAGAAACTCTCTTCCCCGAAGCCGCCCTCGCCTTCCGGCAGCATCGTCGATACAACCTCGCCCCCTGCGGAGACGACCTGGCCAGCCTACTACAGAGAGCTTCTTGCCATCTACGAAGCAGTCCAACACTTTCGCCACATCCTCGAGGCACAGCACTGCACCATATACACCGACCATAAACCTATCACTTACGCCTTCTCCCAACGCCGCGAAAAGCTTCCACCGGTCCAGCAGAACCAACTGTCCTTCATCGCTCAGTTCACCACAGATATCCAACACATCAGCGGAAAGGAAAACGTGGTCGCCGACGCACTTTCCCGCGTCTCGGCTGTCGAGCTACCAACCGTTACGACCGACGCCCTCGCCGAAGCTCAGAAAACGGACACCGAACTCCAGCAGCTCCTCGAGAATGGCTCCTCCCTTCAACTTCAAAAAGTTACCATCCCTGGGTCGACGGACGCTCTCTACTGTGACATATCAACAGGACGAGTGAGACCATACGTCCCTTCTTTGCATCGTCAAAGCATCTTCAACCAGTTACACAACCTCAGTCATCCCGGCATCCGAGCTTCTACACGCCTTGTGACTGACCGGTACGCGTGGCCCTCAATGCAACGGGACTGCCGCACCTGGGCACGCACGTGCATTCAATGTCAGCGCGCCAAAATCACCCGGCACGTCACCTCGCCACTCGGAGAATTCCTCCTCCCGCCGGAACGGTTTCCTCATTTGGCAGTGGAATTGCAACGGTTACCCAAGTAAAAAAGCACTCCTGCAACAGCACCTCACAACGCTTGCCCGCAAACCGGACATTATAATGGTACAGGAAACGCATAGCGAAGTTGCACCCAAGCTCTCTGGCTACCGCACGCACGCTAGCCCACCTAGTGCAAGAGCGGAAGCACGAGGAGTTGGGCGCGGAGTTTCCATATTTGTCCGTAAAGGCATCACGTTTGTCGAACATGAACTCTTAGAACGCAGCGCTATCGAGCATTGTGCTATAGAGGTCATCACCGGGAAGAAACAGCGCAGAAGCACTTTCCTCGTAACACTGTATAGTAACCCTAAGCACCGGCAGCAACGTTTTCGCTCGCTGTTACACAAGGCATCGAGGCTCGCAAACGACAACACACTCATCATCGGCGGAGACTTCAACGCTCCACATCAAGACTGGGGCTATCCAACGTCTACACCCAAAGGCCGTTACCTCATAGAGGATGGAACCGAAGTCGGTCTCCATATGATCACGGACCCAACCGATCCCACTCGATGTGGCACTTCGATCTCAAGAGACACGACCACTGACCTAACACTTGTCAGTGCGCCGGACACTCAGCGGCCTATCCGATGGAGAAACACCCATGAGGACTTAGGCAGTGATCATTATGTCCTCGAAATCACCGTTCCCCTCTCTGAAAAGACGCCGGAAGTCCATAAACACACCCATACGGATTGGATAGCTTTCCGGAAATCTCTACCCACAGAAAGAATGGAGATAGATGACATTGAGGCTTGGGCGGCTGCTGTAGTCCAAACGACCAAGGAAGTCACGCAAGAAATAGAGACTGCGGAAGATATCCCCCAACTAGATAGTCACCTGGCGCATTTATTGGAAGCTAAGAAATCCGTCAAGGCTAGATGGCAGAAGCAACGTCTGAACCGTCGCCTCCGAAAAAAGGTGGCAACTCTTAATCGACAAATCGAAGCCCACTGTAAGGTGTTATGTGCGCAACAGTGGCACGAGCTGTGTGCGGAGGCAGACGGGCAACTTCATAAGAGTAAGACTTGGAACTTGCTCCGGCATCTTCTCGATAACACCAAGACAAAGAGCCATCATCACAACACGTTACAACGTATCCTCCACAGAGCATTGGTGGCCATGGGCAAAAGCGAAGTAGAGAGAAGACTGGATGAAAAGTACTTACCCGTAACACCCACCCACGACCACCCGGAATACGCCGGAATGGATAACGCCGACCTAGACCGAGACATTGAAACATGGGAAGTTCGGGCTGCATTACTAACCCTGAACTGTAAGTCGGCAGCCGGTCCTGACCGGGTATCAAACAAGGCACTCAAAAATCTCAACGATGCTGCAATTGACGCCCTTGCGAGATATTTCAACGTTTGCTAGAGCACAGGCCGACTTCCTCGCCAATGGAAGACTGCTAGGACCGTCCTGATCCCGAAACCGGGTAAGCCGCCCAGCATCGAACACCTACGTCCCATTTCCCTTACCTCATGTATTGGCAAGGTCTTAGAACATGTTCTTATGAATCGCTGGCAACGGTATCTAGAGGACAATGCACTCTACCCAAACACTATGGTGGGATTCCGTGAAAAGCTTAGCACCCAGGATGCCATGTTACTCCTCAAGCGGGAAATTGTCGACCACACCACTACCCGGGATAATCGAGCAATTCTCGGACTCGATATACAAAATGCTTTCGACAAAGTTCAGCATTCCGCGATCCTCCAACAAGTGACCAACCTCAACATGGGTCAGCGATCCTACAACTACATAAGAGATTTCCTCACGGGAAGATACACCCAGATCTGTGCAGGCCAACTAGAGTTACCGGAGAAACAACTGGGCAGTGTGGGAACACCGCAAGGCTCCGTTATCTCTCCGCTACTCTTTAATCTAGTTATGATCGGCGTAGCCAACCGCCTAGAACAAGTGAAAGACGTCCGGCACACCATATACGCTGACGATGTTACCCTGTGGGTGACAGGAGGTAGTGATGGCCACATTGAAGAAACGCTACAGGAAGCTGTCAATGTGATAGAGGAGCAGCTGGCCGATACGGGCCTCAAATGCTCCCCGTCCAAGTCTGAGCTACTGATCATTCCGCCTTCCGGCCGACGTAAAAGGGACTATGCACACAACATCCAAGTGCATACGAAAGAAGGGCAACTTATTCCTGAAGTGTCCAAGATCAGGATACTAGGAATGCTCCTTGAACGAGGTTGTGGCAACGGAGCAACAGTGACCAAGATTGCGGCCAAGGCAGTCTCAGCGTCACAACTGATCCGGCGTGTTTCTAATCGAAGGGCAGGCATGAAGGAGAAGAGTCTCCTACGCCTCATTCAATCCTTTGCTATCAGCCATATCGCCTATGTTGCTGCCTTTCACAACTGGCGCAAACAAGAGCAAGACCGCATCAATGCTACTATCCGTAAAGTCTACAAGATCGCATTGGGTCTCCTACAAAGTGCGAGCACCGAAAGGCTTCTTGCTCTAGGGGTACACAATACCCTAGATGAAATAGCTGAAGCACAACGCGTCGCTCAACTTGAACGACTGTCTGCAACACGAACGGGACGCTACATACTACAAAGAGCCGGCCTTACACCTTCAAGCGACCCAGAGCTCATGAACAAAAGTCTACCAGATACACTTCTACAGCACCTCGTCGTATCACCACTACCCCGCAACATGCATCCTGAGCATAATCGGGAACGACGGCTCGCGAGGGCGAAAACCTTGATCGACCTCCATGCACGGGACAACGGAGCAGTGTATGTCGATGCAACCCATCTGCAGCACAATATGTACGTTGCCGCAACGATGCCTGCCACAACGGGAGTACTTCAATCAGCAGCCGGCGTCCGAGTATCTACAATCGCCCAGGCAGAAGAAGTCGCCATCGCCCTGGCCATCACAGATCCCCGGTGTACAACGGTCCTCACCGACTCCAAGACTGCAATCCTCCACTACGCCAGAAACACAGTGTGTGCGGAAGCTGCTCGTATCCTTCGCGGTGTGCGAGCCAGTGATCGTGCCATATACATCAAATGGTTCCCTGCCCACATGGGACTTGATATCTCGGGGAAGGGCAACCCTAATCATAATGAGACAGTCCACTCTGCAGTGCGAGATCTAGCTTGCCGCACGGCAGGGAACGACTGCACTGACGCCTCGGAGTCATACGACATGGGCAAGGAACCCCTGTTAGCCTACAGTGAAATTTTACAATGGTACCGCAACAGTAGAAGATCTATGCCTCCCCCACACCCTGGTCTAACCCGTACGGAGGCGGTCCTCTTTCGTCAACTGCAAACTCACTCTGTTCTTACCCCAGCCCTTGCCCGGTACGTTTGCCCCGAGGTGTACGCCACGGACATCTGTCGTCTATGCCAAGAAGCACGAGCTACCCTGGTACATCTACTATGGAACTGCCAGCCTCCTACTAGCAACACTACGGCGTTCCCACCGCAGTTTGAAGCTGCAATGAGAAGCGAAGACTACGATACACAAGCCCGGGCCACTAGACTACTCAACAATGCACTAGACCAACAGAGGCCGGCTCGCCGTCCAGAGGGGATTACCCATGGCACCGCCCAGGATAATACCGGACACCACCGGTACTTGGGTTTGACAGTGCCTGGGACAACGACATCCCCCTCACTGGAGGGCTGAGCACTGGTCGCTCTCACTGGCGCCCCTAACAGGGTAGCCTCCCCTTGACTCGCTCTTGGGTGCTCTAATAAAGTTTTTACTCCACTCCACTCAGCATGTCCACATCGACATCATTGGACCCCTCCCACCGGCCGGCCCTTACCGTTATTGCCTCACCGCCATTGATCGTTACACTCGTTGACCCGAGGTGTGGCCGCTCGAAAGGATCACCGCAGAAGACGTCGCATCAGCCTTCTTCTCCGGCTGGATTTCACGCTTCGGCACTCCTCGTCGAGTCACAACCGATCAAGGAAGGCAATTCGAATCACAACTCTTCAGGCTCCTCGGGCTCTCCACCGGGTTCGAACGTTCACGGACAACTAGCTACCACCCTTGCGCCAACGGGATGATTGAACGGTTTCACCGGCAGTTCAAGGCAGCCATCATGTGTCACCCTCACTCAACCTGGCTCGAACTCTCCCCGCTGTCGCTCTTGGTCTGCGCGCAACTTTCAAGCCGGACATTCAAGCCACGCCCGCGGAACTTGCCTACGGGGAGCCGCTTCGCCTACCTGGAGAACTCCTCTCCGCTCCCACTACTGACGTAACCAGCTCGGACCCTGCAGACTTCGTCGCTCGGCTCCGTCGCACAATGGGCGCGCTGCGCCCGTCACCAGCGGCACGCCACACCAAGCCGACCCCGTTCGTGTTTAAGGACTTGGCAACATGCTCGCTTGCCTTCCTCCGCGACGACACTGTACGCGCACGTTTCCAACCGCCTTACTCTGGACCATATAAAGTCATTCGTCGCGACGACAAAACATTCACCCTGCAAATCAGTGGAAAGGACGTTCGCGTTTCCATCGACCGCCTAAAGCCATCATACATCCTTTCCCAGGAGACCACCAACTCCCGCACGCCTCCCGTAATTCGCCCACAACAGTCCGCAACGCCTAGGCCCACACCCTACACCACCCGCTTTGGACGCCAGGTGCGGGTCCCCAAACCTATTCAACCCTGACGGCTCCTATCTGCGTGGGGGGGTGGTGTGGCGAAACGGTACGGCGCCGCTTCTGCGCCTGCGCGTCGCGTCGATACCTCTAAACACGGGCGCCGGCGATAAGAACACTCTCGCCCGAAAGAAGCAAGAAAACTGTGTGCGTGCCCCGATTCGGAGGCAGTTGTAGAACCTTCAGTGCGGAAACATTAAAGTTATGTTATCCCACAAACTCTTTGGCCTGCCGAGCACTACTGCATCGCATTCACCCCTCGCAATTCCCCTCGCCAAACTGTCCACTCTGTGGGGACCCAGCCACACTGGTCCACTCTATGTGGGCCCGCCCTCAAGATCCATTTCCCTTCATAGTTAGTGACGAGCAGTGGGAGGGAGCGCTGGGCAGCTCGGACCCAGAGGTCCAGATACTTCTGGTCACCCACGATGACAACGTCGCCGCCGGACTCAAACCGACGGCCACATCGCTCCCGTGAACCCGGTTAAGGTTCAATAAAGTGATCTCTCTCTCTCCCCTCTCGGCAAGTAGAACCGCAAGGCCCCGGCGCCTTTTGTCGCTTCCTTCACGGTGAGTTAGGCGCCCTGAGGGGGCGCACTGTTGACAACAATATAGCCTTCACAGTGCTGCACCTAGCTTGTTGTGGAATGAACTATAGACAAGTGGTTACAGGTGCGGCCACAATGTTCAGCAGAATATCCACCTATGCTTTCGCCTTCACATTCAAAGAAAGTTGCAAGCGTTGCAAGCCGACTTCGAATAAATACAGGGCACATTGCAACTGCGGCTACATACTGCTCATGCAAGGTCGACACTGCCGAAGCCCTAGCAATCGCCCACGCCGCAACAACCCACTCAGGCCTTCACTCCCTAACAATCATCTCCGACTCCCAGCAGGCCTGCCGCCTCTACCAGGCAGGCCTTGCCCCACCCAGGCCATCCCTCTCCTACAACGGCTGCCAGAAGATCTTACCATCCCACTAATTTGGGCACCTAGTCACGCTGGACTCCCAGGCAACGAAGGAGCGCATGCTGCCGCTCGAGCGCTTCACTCCCGGGCATTCCCATCCAAGGAACCGGCGTGCCGGACACCTCAGTTATCCCCACCTGACTTACTCACACCCCTCGACGCCACATCCAGTGCCCGCTCACCAACTACGAATGTTAGTCATACCGCCGACTACAAACTGGTACATTCTTCAATCATGCCATCCTACACCACATCGCCCCCACTATCTACCCTTCCCACTGCCAGCACTGCAATACCCCTCTCACCACTTACCATCTAGTCCACTTACCATCTAGTATTCTCCTGCCCATACTCACCTAACCCCCTCCCCTCACCCTCCCTGGAGCAGTGGGAGACTGAGCTGACCAGCCCGGACCCAGCCCGCCAGCAGGCCCTGGTCTCCCGGGCTCTCCAGTCAGCGCGGTCACGAGGCCTTCTGGACTATGGAGGCCTCCCACACCCCTTCCCCTGTTGCTCCAATAAACGTTCACCACCACCACCATGTTCGCCGTACCTGTGTTGAGCACGTGCACGTCGATTGGCTGGCGCGTGCTGTACAGCTCGTCCGTGCAGAAGCCGCCGAACGAGTACACCTCGTCGTTGATGGCGACGGCCGCGTGTCGGGCGCGGCACGGCCCTCCTTCCAGGCGCACGGTCCACATGTACGACGGCGCGACAGGGCTCCTGCGCTGGAGTATGGGCGACATGCAGCGACCCTACTGGCCTACGCCTCTGGGTAATACAGGGTGTTGTGACGATAATTGGAACAATTTTTAAAAAAATTTCCTTAGCGAACCGTCGCTCTGTTCGCGCTCAAACTTGCCACGAAGGTCGCATTTCGTGGTCTATTTTGTTTGATACCGGGAACAACGATGGGGCTTACCTGTGTATTCTGAAAATAAATAAAAACGATTTTCGCCTATGCAAAAATGGCGGCTGATTTGGACGTGCGAGCCAGCGCAAGTTGATGTTGGAACGACGGAACCGCCTTGGGTATACAGAGCAAAGCGCACGTTTGGGAATCACGGTAGGAAGGAGCCAAATGGTGCAGCAGACGATCAGAAAACCCGGTTTTCGGGCTCGCACGTCCAAATCAGCCGCCGTTGTCCCATAGGCGAAAACCGTTTTTATTTATTTTCAGGATAAACAGGTAAGTACCGCCGTTGTTTCCGGTGTCAAACAAAATAGACCACAAAATGCGACCTTCGCGTGAAGTTTGAGCGCGAACAGAGTGGCGGTTCGCTCAGGGAAAATTTTTAAAATGTTCCAATTATCGTCGCAACATCCTGTACAAAAGCAGACGGTTATAGCCGCCCTCCATGCGTTTCCAATTACAAGCCAGGGCGAAAGTTGGTTGTACTTTATTTAATCACATTGTGGTGCTTTAAAGTGACTGCATACTGAATAAAATGCTCTTAAAGTAGTTGCAGAGGCTAAACAAAATAATATCCGCTAAAACAACCTAGCCGCTTTATCGGCTTTCTTTTGAACGAGCTGTCGCGGTCGTCGCGGCGCGCGTGGCAGTATCGCCAGGTTGGGTGGTCTAACTTCCTGACGACAATTAGTTTTCTTTCTTGCGTGCGGTCGACAAAGGAAAGTTCACGAGTAGCATAAACACGGAACGCTGCTCATCATATAGCCTGAGGTAACTGCAAAAGGTTGCTTCAGCGGGAGCATGCAAGCGAGCGCAAAAATTGCGCAGCCGATTCAGCTAGTCCTGGCACCGCCTTGAAAAGCAATGAAAATTTCGTTTTGTATTTTCGCAATCTAATTTATTCTTGCGCAACGTTTTACGCCGCATGATTTACGAACGGCAGGGTACATGTATACTAGCGAGTAGGTGAGGCAATAGCGTCAAATTAAGCCCTATTAAAGGACGCAAAACACTCACCAAATGGCACACCCGCTGCCTGGAGATATGTGTACTTCTATATTTGCATAACATAACACAGCCGCATACACGGACGCCGGCCCCCAATATTTACATACGATCATCACAGACTTCTTTGGTTATCTTCTAGTGCAGGGGTCGTCACTATAACAATCTGAAAGCCGACACGCCAGTTTTGCCCTCAAATGGAGTTAGACAGCGAGACAAAACCAAGAATTGGTCGCTTCAAGTTGAATTGTCCTCTCTCTCTCTCTCTCTCTCTCTCTCTCTCTCTCTCTCTCTCTCTCTCTCTCTCTCTCTCTCTCTCTCTCTCTCTCTCTCTCTCTCTCTCTCTCTCTCGCTATATATATATATATATATATATATATATATATACTTTATACCTATATAGACTTCCTCTATATAGCTACTATATAGCTATATAGGAACTCTACGTTCATCATTCGACGGAGAGAGCACGTACTACAGCATTTAGAGAGTGGGGCAACTGAGGGGCGTACAGGTAGAGAGCTAAAGTTGGAGAATCTAAACTGGAAAAAAGCCGAAGAAAATGTTCTAGCTAATACGGCAACAGGGACGGATGAAATTCCTATACGGCTGGTCAACCTGCTGGGTCCAAAAAGCAAGGCACAACTGATTTGAGCAATCGAAGAAGTGATCAAAACTAAGCAAGTACTGGACAATTGGCGTAAGAGCAGGATGAAGATGATATATAAAGGTAAAGGAGACAGGGCTGATGCCGATTCGTACAGGCCTATTACAGTTACATCAGTGGCATACAGGCTGGCAATGCAATCCATAAAAGCGGAACTACGGAACTACACTATTATGCAAAGCGTTATTTTATACACTTTTTTTTATGCACACCAGTACGTGCTCGTGGTATGAATGGAAACCGTTTACTTCACGCAGCGTTCTCGCAGGTCTTGAAAGCGTGATCGCGATGGAATTCGGCCGGATGTCGTGGTAAAATTCGCCCGCAGCCAAAAGGAATGCCCCGGCTTCGCCCAGACGTTCGCGCGGACACAGCTTCGAGACTCGAGTGACTGTGTAGACGTGCTACTCACGTTGAGACTCCCAAAGGTCCGTTCAAGACACCTGCCGAGAGCTGCGCCAATAAGGGTTGCGTTTTGGTATACTCCGAATTTTCAACACCGCGGCGAGCGAGGAGCCGCGGCAGCTTGCCTCACGATAGATCTTCTTCTTCCTCGTATCTCACACTTCTTTCTCTACGCGGAAGGGTGGGAGAACGCAGTTTCGACCATCGTATGAGAAATAAATACATTCCACAATATGTATTCGGAATTCTGGTTACCATAACGTTTACGAGCTGTTTTAAATCTAGATCCCTCCTAAGGAGGGCCGTGATAGTTCCCCTGGTGTGAGTGCCAGCTGGTTAGTATGGTTACGATACAGACAGAGTTGCGATACAGAGTTACGATAGAGGCATAGAGTTACTGCAAAAAATTCGCAGAGAGAGTTAAAGAGGAAAAGTTATGAATCTTCATTTTTCGAGCAGAATGATGTGTTATATGGGCCTCGCCCCGTGTATGGCATCCATATTCTGGGATTACTTGGCTTTGCAACTGGCTGCCCTCGCTCGGTTCACCAGTTTGAGCTGGGTATCCGGGTATAGGCTGGACAGGAAAGCCCTCCACTGGTCGAAGGATGGGTCGGGGAGTGGGGGCAAATCTGGGGTGCGTATAGTGAGGCAGACTGGGGACAGTAAACGCAGAGGGAAGTTTCCTTGAGATATATGCTTCTAAAGTGTTTCAAATGCGTAAGCATTGCAGATACTCCATGCCTATTCTCGAAGCAGTACAACTTGCCAAGGCACAATAACAAACGATATCGCTCTCAAATGGCGCATTAAAAAGGATTCCCGTCGCCAGTGGAATGGCGGGATCTGATTTCGAGGGCGAAGGGGCTAACGCGTAGAACACGCGATAACGGGAAGCGGGAGGGGAAGCGACAGGAAAAAATTATTCAACTCAAAATTTTGAAAAAAAAATGCAGTGAAGCTTTACTTCGTGGAATTCGGTTACGGGCAAGCGAGTCGGATGTCTTACAAGGGCTCCGATTCGACGGTATGGCTGCTCCAACCATGGAATATCGTGCGAAGCATGCATACGTATACGTTCTTTTGTTTTGCGATCGCTCAGTCATTGTGCCAAGGCAAACGCGAGTAACAAACTGGAAAATAAGGGAAGCCGAGAGCGCCAACTTTCTCTGCCCGTGCGTGTAATGGCCAACCGCAGGTGCTTTCCTTATATATGTCCGAGAACAGCTTCACGGGATTCTCCTCGCCATAGGAAAAAAAAAATGGCGCAGCTGGCACAAGTGGTGCAAGGCTGGGGAAACACCAGAGATGGGGATCGACCCAGCTTCACCCCACACCAACAGCGGATCACAGGGGAGAGGGGGAGGTCGGACCAAAGTCCAGGTGGTGTTGGCCGGACCCCAGCAGTGCAAAGCCGTTTTGGACGGCACTGTAAAGCAAAGACCACTAAAGTGTCTACACTGTTTTATTCAGTAGCAATCGTCGCCATCCCTTTCGTCGTCGTATTCGTACGGCACAGCCACCTAGGGCAAAATCTTTGTGGTTCTCTTAAAGGAGTACTGACACGAAATTTCAATGCTGAGATAACTATGTAAAATGCTTCCTTTTTATCAGGAGATATTTCCCAGCAAGTTTCAACAGCAACCGTTGGGCGTAATATACTTTAAATTCATTTTAATATTCGCCCGCACGAGAAAACCCAGAGCGGACCGACATGACATCTGCTACTTGCCCCAAACTGCCGACGTCGGGGTTCCCGTGACGAAGCCGACGCGCTGGCTGTGGTTGGCGCGCGCGTTGCTCCGGCGTGTGTACACGTCATGGTTTTGGGACTGGCGTCATGCTGCCCGGACGCGTGAGGTCGCTGAAGACCTCGGCCGGTCTGGGCGCGCGCACGTCCACAGCGGCAGCAGTACGGCAAGAATGGTGACGTCACGTGATACCTCCTGTCATGGCGGCCGCTCGGCGTTGGTTCTGTCGAAACCGAAACTGACACGAATAAACGACGCCGTAAATGAATGTTTACGCTGCGCTCGACCGTCTAATGTGTCATTCTATGATTAGTGGGCTGGTAGGCGCGCATAGCAGCGAAAAAAAACGTAACACGAAAATTTCGTGTCAGTGCTCCTTAAGCCGACGCGCAAGCCTGGACGACGCCGGGCGCACTCCTCATCGGGCGCACGCTCACTCGCGCGTGGTATTTCTTTTTGCGAAAGCCACAGCGCGAAGGTCGTGAAAGGCACCTCGCGCCGGATTTTTGATGCATTTTTTTTTTCTTTTTTTCGAACTCCCCAGTCCCATGGTGAGTGCGGGGCTGATATTCGAAGAGCCCGTTAAAGATCCCCAGGTGGTCAAAATTAATCCGGAGCCCTCCACTACGCCGCACCTGTGTAGTTTCGGCGCGTTAAACGCCCATAATCAATCAATATTCGAAGAGCCCCCCCACTGTCTCGCCCATTTTATACTTGACGGGGAACTTACCCTTGGTGCAGAAACAAAAAATTATCGATGCACTGGGCGTATACAGCACTCCACCTGAACTTATGATTTTTTTTATTCAGGTGAAAGCCTCAGATATCTCACCAAACGCGAAAAGTGGCCGTTGTCGATGTCAATTACACGAATGGTGTCAAAATGGCCGCCGCTAAGGGCAAACTAAATGAGAACACATTTCGGTTCTTGTGCCACTTCAACCGGGGATTACAGAGCAGTAGTTGTGCGTCACATTTCGGTTCTGCGTTAAGTTGGCACCGTCCAAGAATCATCCGAGCGCTGTCCGCGTGGAAGGCGAACGTGGCGGTGCACGTGACGCCACAGGGCATGCGCACGCGAGCCGCGGAGAGCCCTCATTCTGGAGAGGCTGTCGCGTGAAGTGGCGTGCCAGCCTGCCTATCGAATTCCTTGGCGCCAAAATAACGGGAAAGGAAAACGAAGAAAGAGACGTCACGATGTAATAGTAAACAAGTGTGTATAATCACTAGGTTTTCGCCTTCAAACAGCATAAGAAGACTTAAGTGGCCGAGGAATGTTCCCTGTTTGCGTTCATTGGTGTTGTGTCGTGGGCGACGGCGAGCGGCCTCGGCGGCGACGGGAGCGAGGGACGGCCGCCGGGCCCACGCACAAGCCCAAGAAGAAAGAGTGCGGCCTGCTCGTCCCAAGACCAGAACCCAAAGAGAACGTTTATTGTTCGACAAGACGACACCGAGACGCATACGCACGTGACCCGTCACGTGCGACCACAGCAACGACATCTAGTTACAATTAATACAACCAAGCACACACAGTGAGCGGGCGCTCCACTAGAGGGCGCCACTACACCACAATTGGCATTGCAAAATTTCCGATCTCTGCGGAGATATAACAATAATCAATCAATCAATCAATCAATCAATCAATCAATCAATCAATCAATCAACCTTTATTTTCGGTGCCCAGGAACAACCCTAGGGTCTTGGTGCTGCAACACCATACAAAACGAAAAAAACACAGAAAAATTAAGACGAGACAACACACAAAAACAACCTGTATGACATAAACAATAAAGTAAAAATAGTTACAGAAATCTTAGAAAGCAAAAAAAGGAAAAAGAGAGAAAAAAAGAACAGAAAGTCAAAAAGGAAAAGACAGGCTTGGCGTTGCAAGCCATGACACTCGGCCAGCGAAACGTTCAATAGAGTTGAAAAATAGGAACTATACAAGCAAATATTGGATGAACATGACATAGAGTATACGTATAAATCGAAGGTTTTCTAACAACATGTTAGGAAGTTCCACAAAAAAAACAGAGAAAAAGCTTCACCGTTACTAATACTGACACTAAAACGTACAGATATTCAAGCAACACAAAACAAGGAAAACTAAAAAACAAGCAAGAATACAGTTTGCACATAACAAATACGGTACATAAATTTCGAATGACATAAAGGACTTAAGCTACAACAGTTTTCAACTCATTAGAGAACATAGTAAAAGAGCTCTGGAATATATCAAGACGAACGGAATATTCATTATATGAACATTGTATTCGGCTGATGGACGAGCGTCGGCTATTTAATGCAGCTGGTCTGAAAGCTGGAAATTTCCTGAAAAGTTTATTTGGTAAATTGACATTAATAAGTGTAACCAAATCGCCACACAAAATATTACCATGAAGAAGTTTATAGAGAAAGATAATATCAGGTCGCATTCGTCGACACCAAAGGGAAGGAATGCTTTTCAAAAAAGACATGATGCCGTTTGCGTCTTCTAGCACATGACGGAAGCGGTGGTTAAAGATAGAAAGGAACTTATTTTGAACCCTTTCGATACGGTCACTATTGGACTTGCAAGTTCCATTCCAAACAACAGACCCGTATTCGAGAAGAGGTAAGCAGAGAGCCGAATACAACTTTAAGAAAGGAAGCGGACCTTTAAACTCCCTAGAATACCTGCAAACAGCACCCAGACATCGAAGAGAGCGCCGGGTAATTTGTGTAATGTGGGAAGAGAAAGTCAGAGAAGAATCAAACAGTACTCCCAAGTCCCGAATTTCGGTCACCCTCGGCAGTGCAGTGCCTGCAATTCTATAAGAGTATTGCAGCTGTTGAGTTTTTCTACTATAGGAAACCACTTTAGTTTTTGAAGGGTTCAAAAATCAGGTCGTTGTTGGTGCACCAACGATGGAATGACACAATATCAGCCTGAAGAGAATTACAGTCCTGAACACTACGCACTTCTATAAAGATTTTTATATCATCTGCATACAACAAAAAAGAAGAGTTTTGAATGGCAGAAGCAACATCGTTAATGAAAATGGAAAAAAGAAGAGGAACCAGAACGGAGCCTTGTGATACACCACTGGTTGCTTTGTACCTAAATGACGTTTGACCGTTAACACTTACATAGCAATATCGCTCCTTGAGATAGCAACGTATAAGACCCACCAAAGAAGGGTGTACATCTAACAGAGTGAGCTGGCAAGCAATAACGAGTGGTTGACAACATCAAATGCTTTGCTCATGTCACAGTAAACCACATCCAGCTGGCTTCTACCAACGATTGCTGGGACAGCCTGCTCCATGAAGCATACAAGGTTCGTGGAAGTTGAACGACCACGCATAAATCCATGTTGATTAGGAATGAGGACGTGTTTAAATGAGAATGACAAGACCGTATGAAGAGATAGCTCGAAAATTTTAGAGGCAGAACAAAGCAGCGAGACAGGCCTATGAGTTTATAGCATCAGTTTTTAGGCCTGACTTGAAAACAGGGAATACGCGAGAGATTTTCCATGAGCGAGGGAACGTGCCAGACCGGAGACAGTTATTAAATATTGAATTGAACACAGGAACAAATATATTTGCATGTGTTTTTAGAATTGCAGCAGGAATACCATCAGGCCCACACGAAAGCGAGGGCCTGAGCCGCTTGATGCTGGTCCGAATGATGTTCTCGTCCAGTTGCAAACAACCGGAGTTCCCGCCCTGGTGACAAGGCACGCTGCTGTTATCACTACCACCGCTAATCCCAAAAAAAGAAGAAAATTGACGAGCAAACCAACTGATCTAAATTATCCTTCCTAGGCGTGTCGTGAATTGATAAGAGTACCATTCATTTTTACAATCCTCTGTTGTTTGGCCGATCCCCTGATTGGGTATGCGCCAATAATTATCAGGATCAACAACAACAACAAAGCAGTCGGCCACCTTGGCAACCTCATCGCCGTTGGAGTCTAGTAGACGAATAGAATCTTTAGTTGTACTAGATCTAGAATGGATGTACTTCCAGAAGGCTCCCAGTTGGTGAGTTGCTTTAGTTTCTACCGACGCCAGGTACGAAGTATGATCACGTTTGTGCAATATTTTACATAGGGCACGTAGACACCGGAACTCCTGAGCGAACTGGTTGGCACCAGAGCGCTTCATCTTTCTGTGCGCACGTTCCTTGAGTTTCAGGACATCCCGCAATTCAGAAGAAAACCAGTGTGGAAACTTGAACTTCTTCGGTAAATATTGCGGGATGTATTCCTTCATACCCGAAAGCACAATCTCAGTGAAACGGTCGACTTGTTCATTGGCATCAGTGTGGTCAATGACGGCCGACCAAGGGGCAGCGGAAAAGTAGCCATACAGCCCAACATAATCTCCCCGGGCGAAAGCGTAACGAGGTTGCGTGTTGTTGGAATTTACGGAACGGTGGAGCGATGAGGGGAGGCAACAGGAAATATAAAGAGGAGGATGAAATCCGTCGGGTATTACTGAAGAACAATCAGAGCGCGACACACTAACACCATCAAAGTTCGAAAAGCACAGGTCCAGAATATTTCCACTGCAATTTTTTATGCGATTACACTGTGCCATAGACGTAAAAGCCAAAAAATCGAGTAACCTATTACCCTTCTGTTCAATGTAGTGGTTATAGTGAGAACAGGTTAGCTGACTCCACTGAACGCCAGGAGCATTAAGATCTCCAAGGAGGAGGACCTTGCGGCTGCAATGATTGATAAGCACCTGTTCAATGGAGGAGATTAACTTATTGAACGCGTCAGGAGCTACACCAGGAGGAATGTAAAAAACACCAACTAGAAGTTTTTCAGTTTTAGAGCAATTAATTTCGACCCATAATGACTCATCTGCGTTATCAATATCACTACGTAGCACACACGGGAGAGATTTGTTAGCGGCGAGAAGGACCCCGCCCCCTTTTTGTTTGCATCCCGTTAAAGCTCTATCATTGCGATTGATAGCCGTCGGTGGTTCTTGGATCCGAATCTTGGTTGGACGACAGCATAAGTGATTCCGAAGTTTTTCCCGCGGAATATGTGTGTTACCGTAAAGACCGAGATCGACACGGCGGCGGCGTATTCATGCTAGTTCATTATAAGGTTAGCTCTCGTTTAATTGACATAGAGACAGGAACATGCGAAGCTATATGGGCTCAGCTTAGATTGAAAAATGGGAAAGTTTTAGCGGTGTGTTCATTTTACAGGCCACCAGGGAGTCAGGTTAAAGTCCTGTCTGAACTTTGTGAACAAATAATAGCAATTAATGCGGATAATCTAGTTCTAGGTGGAGATTTTAACCTACCTAATATTAGTTGGGAACAACCTGAGCCCACTCAAGCAGGCTACTGCGCGTCTAGTAAGGAAATGATAAATATATCTGGTATGTTTACACTATCCCAGTTAGTGCGGCAAAGTACGCGAGGGAACAATGTTCTAGATCTTTTATTCACCAATATGCCTGAGGCAACGGGTACCCCGGTCGTGCTACCAGGCATTAGTGATCATGACGCAGTTCTGTGCACAATGCGTCTAGATTATGCTAGCATAGCTGTTACCCCTCCTAGACGCATATACAGCTATAAAAAAGCGCGTGTTGCAGCAATATCGGAATCACTAGAAGCATACTACGATGTATTCGAAACATTATCCGAATCACTCAGTCTGCAGGAACTGTGGGAGGTATTTAAAGATAAGTTATTTTGCCTGCGTGATCTGCATGTACCTTCATGGGTAATGACTGCACGAAAAAGCAAAAGTAAGCCATGGGCCTCAAAGGCAGTGCGTATAGCCGCAGATAAAAGGCGTCGGGCTTATGCAGTTTTCAAAAAGAAACCGTCCCCTGCGGCATCTGAACGCTTACGTCGCACAACTAATGAAATGAAAGTAGTTGTTAAGCAGGCAAAGACTTCATTTTTCGCATCTTTCCACTCGCGTTTCAAGGACCGACCAAAAGAGCTGTGGAAATTCATCAAACAAAGCAGAAATGACCAGGTTTCTATTCCACCCCTTGAAGTTGACGGAAATATTGTTGAGGACCCTGTTTCAAAAGCCCAACATTTTAACTTGTACTTTTCCTCGGTGTTTTCAAACTGTGATTACTGTAATCATGCGGTTTGTCCCGTTCCTTATGCTGCAGGCCTTATGCATGACATTGTCTTTGACGAGCGTGGTATTCAACTTCTGCTCGAGGGCTTAAACGTGAATAGTGCCCCAGGGCCCGATAACCTTCCAACTGCTTTGCTTTCCATGTGCGCCCCATCAGTATCAAAATATCTGCGCATTATCTTTACAAAGTCACTTGAAGAAGGGGCGTTGCCACGAGATTGGAAGATGGCAAATGTAGCGCCTATTCACAAGACTGGCCCTAGATCGCTTCCATCAACTTATCGGCCGGTGTCGCTAACAAGCGTAGTTTGCAAAATTTTTGAGCATGTTCTTTTCTCCGCTATCATCAATCATTTGAATGCTTTTTCTTTGTTAACGCCGGTGCAGCATGGATTTCGCCGCGGGTTCTCGTGTATAACTCAGCTTACTGAATTAGTACATGATTTTGCTTACGCGCTGGACAAAGGTTTTTCCATTGATTGTGTGTTCCTTGATTTAAAAAAAGCCTTTGATGTTGTTCCTCATTCCTTGTTAATTGAAAAGCTTTCCTGGTATAATATTAATTGCACTGTGATTCATTGGATTAAGGAGTATTTGTCGAACAGAATGCAAAGAGTTGTCCTGGATGGCGAAAAATCCCAGGATATGGATGTTACTTCAGGGGTGCCTCAGGGCTCCGTTCTGGGCCCGTTGCTTTTTTTGATTTATATGAATGATGTGACTACCGGCATTACTTCGTCTATGCGACTCTTCGCTGATGATTGTGTTCTCTACAGGATTGTTAAAAATCAAGATGACTGTGAATACTTGCAACATGACTTAAATAGGTTTTCCGAGTGGTGCATGAAATGGGGTATGAGCATTAATTCGGACAAAACTGTTTGTATGCGTTTCACAAAGAAGAAAAATGCTCATTCCTATACCTATGTCCTTAATGAAAAAGATATTACCTTTGTAAATGAGCATAAATATCTCGGTATTTTTTTCACTTCTACCCTTTCCTGGAGTCGTCAAATTAGATATGTCTGTGCTAAGGCATCACGTAGTTTAGGGTTTTTGCGGCGCAACACCAAACATTTTCCGTTAGACACAAAGGCATTGTTATACAAGACTTGCATCCGCCCTATCCTCGAATACGCGTGCACAGTCTGGGACCCTTGGACGGCCACAGATACAGAGCGGTTAGAAAGGATTCAAAATTTGTCCGTTCGTTTTGTTTGCAATAATTATTCTAGCAATTTCAGTGTGTCCCGGGCAAAAAGTTCTCTGGGATGGCAACCTTTGCATGGCCGCAGACAAATGCTCCGATTGAAGCTTTTTCACAGCATATTTCACTCCAAAACTGGAATAAACCGCGACAATTACTTACAAAACCCAGATTACATCTCGTCCAGAAGGGATCATTCACTCAAAGTAAAAGAATTTTCATGCAGAACAAATCTGTTTAAAATGTCCTTTTTTCCGAGGTCTATATCGGAGTGGAATAGTCTAACTCAGCAGGAGGTGTCTTTTACGTCGAGTGAAACTTTCGCCGCATGCCTGCAGATGAGGTGATTCATTTCAATTGAATGCTGTCTTTACTCGCCGTTGTACAATCAGTTTGTGTTATTTCGGTTGTTACTGTTCCATTTTGCTTTGTACAAACCTGTACTCAGTGTTTTCTTTGATTGTATGTTTCCCCCCCACTGTAATGCCAACTTTGGCGCTGTGGGTATTGTGATAAATAAATAAATAAAAATATACATGGTAATTTTGAGGAAAATAATCACTGGAAAGAATATCAGGGCATAACCAAGTTTCAGATATAGCTATTAGCGGAAAGCAAGAAGCCAGAACATTACCAAAAAATTCAGTCGCCTTAGTTCGAAGACCTCGCACATTCTGATAAAAAACATCTAAACTAGTCATGATTGCTTTTTCTATCTGATGCGCTCAGAGCTGTGAAGCATGCCTTCGCGAAACATGCCTCGAAACTCTTTAAAGAGGCAGTCTTTCGGCCAAACAGCGGGGTCATTTAAGCGCTCGAAACACTCTTCATTCAAGGCAATATAAAAGGATGCATACGTGTCGAATTTAGTCTTCAGTCGTCGGCAGCTCAAGGGCGAGACACCTAAAGTTGACAGATGGGCATTGAGACTGACAGTGGTGGTGGTCGGAGAAAGCTTTGAAACGAACATAGCTTTGGGGCGCTGCGGCTGCGAAACGACGACAAGTCCAGATGTGTTCGATGCACCCACAATAATAATAATAATAATATAAAACCTTATTATGTTCATTGAGTATAGCGACGTGGTGGGTGCCCCTAGTCCAGGGCTACAGTGTCCAGCGATTGTTCGGCACTGCTGCTGAGGTGAGAGCAGACTTGAAATTCGACATAAGAATGGCTGCGGCTTAGCTCCGCTAACCCTGGATGTGCAAAGCGAAAGCAACTGGCTTAGCCTGTTTATGTCTCGGTATCACTAGGTTACCCTTTGATTTAGCTGTTATTATTATATGCTCTTCTCCAAAGCCTGTCTTTTTATACGGTTGTGATCCCCCTTCCGGCGTTTTCCGAGACCAACGGCTCATCGGGCGGTATCCGCGGGGTGCCCAGACGCCGCTGCCGACAACAGCTCAAATAATCCAGCTCCCGCTCAACGCTCAAAGAAGTCTGCCCGGACTCGCTCTCATCCATGACCAACCTCGCATGCACGTGGTGCGTCACGTGGCCAGGCGCAAATATAGCTGCGAAGAGCGCATGCGCCAAGCTGGCAGAGGCGCATGCGCTCACGGAGCATACTGTGGATGGCGCGGTGAATTTACCCAGCGCTCCCCGCGCGGAGGTGCCTGTTCGCCGGCGGGTGCGTAGGCAGTACGGCTTTGCCGTCTGCTTTAGCGACGGTTGTTGATGATGATGCTTAGCGGCTTCACCTTTGTAAAGGGGTGGCCTTGCACAGCGACCTCAACCGTAACGCCACTGTACAATCACCTCGCAAAAAAAAACTTTATGAAATTGTTGTGCTAGTCTGACTTCCTTGCTCGCACGTCTTCCCAGATTCTTCTCTGCTCTTTTCCACCAACATTCTAACTTTCTTTTACTAACCTCTACTGTTTTGGGCCTGTTTTGGCGCAGCTTTGCGTCCGTTGCGCGCTTCGCACGGCTTGATTAACTTGTTCGACAGCACCTCCTGGGTAAACCGGATCCGACGGAATTAAGTGGTCGTACGGCAAAGGTACATTGGTTTGCAGGTGGGATAACAAAATGTAGAGACCACATACAAACGTCTGGCCACTATAGAGAAACGCTACCTTTTGCGCACTGCTTGCCACGAATGGGACCCCGTTTTTCATCAAACCTATTCGGTTGTGTTTTAAGAGATATTACAAAAGGTGAAAGTGACAACTGGATCTGATAAGTAGCGATTGTAAAAGTTCCCTCAGCTTACTCGCAATTCTCAAATCTACTAAACTAACTAATTTAAATCGGTAGAAATGGGAATCACTATAGGCTCACATGGCGAATTGTTTCGGTGTCAACGCTGGTGTCGCGCGGTGGTGTAGCCCCGAGGATGGCTAGGTTCCGCTATCTTACCCTTCGAAAGACGCTTCTCTCCGTTTTCTTTCTGCCGACGCACGGCCGGGCTACGGCGGTGGCGTCCACCGCTCTAGTCCGGCCGTGGACGACGCTGCTGAGTTCGGGACGCCGCCCCCGCAAATACCATATGTAACGGCTGGCAGAATCTCTCGTTTCACTCTTTGTAGAGCCACGATCTGAATTCAAGTGACGTCGCATGGACAATCGCTGTGGGTGTCGTTTAAAACTTTGCTTTCCAACCACCTTCACAGCGTGGATTGGAGCCAATTTTGTGTTCAGCGTTTCTGGCAGCTGCTTTTGCTGGTCCGCCGACCTCAGATGCATTTCCAATGATGAGTTGACCTGTCACATCCATTGCCATGTGTAGCGCCCACGTTTTCTGGCTCTGCGATTCTTGAACTCCCGCTTTCTTTGCCACCGCTTCAGTCCCTACTATCTTTGTATCCGCCAAAGTACAGTATACGCCTCGAGCGCGGCCTGTAGGGGCGCCACTGAAATCCCCCTAGCGGCCCGTTTCGAAAGCAGGCGCGGGAGTCCCCGGCCCGCTCCCCCCTGTCGGCGCTGCTTTTGGGGCTCGTTAAAGACAGCGATTTACCGTTTGTCCGCGTTCGAAATGCCGAATAACGTGGAGCAGGCACTATGTTTGCAAGCCTGGTGTGTTCACGAGAGTATAAACGTTTATGACGCGATCTTAGAAAGAGCTATGAGCGTCGGGCGTGTGTCACAGGCCGGCGTCCCAAAGCCAGCATTTGCATGCAGCTGATTGCAATTCCGCTGCCCTGAAATTTAGTGGCAGTGTCTCTGTAAGCAATGTTTCCTCCGATGGTCATGTTGCGGCCATACACACTATGATGTAAATCGACTTTGTGCACTACAAAATCCAGCGGAGCACTCATACCTGACAGCACGCAAGTTACGCCTGGCAATATCACATATCAGATATCAGTACCCTGAACAAGCCAATATTAAATTTCGCAAACATTGTACCAAAGAAGTACGATTAATAATGCAAAATTACACTCCGGAGTCAGCACACGACGACAAATTTAATGCTGGGTCGTCTTGTCCCGAGGTGAGCGCTCGCTAAGATTCATCTATTACATTTATCCTCCACGAGAAGCGCGAAGATGGGCTTATAGAGTAATCCGCGTCCGCGACCAAACTCTCCTTCGAAACATCGTCGTATGACACTGGGAGGCTGCAGAATCTAGCATAAACCGAAATCAGAGACCCTTATCAGATACGACACTCTTCCAACGAGCCCGTGTGTACGAGATTTCGGCGCACGTTAAGGATCTCCAGGTGGTCAAAATTAATCCGGAGCCCTCCACTACGGCGCGCCTCATCGTCTCCGTTGCGTCGGCGCGTTAAACCCTGCAATCAATCAATCAACTCTTTCAACGACACCTCGTATTTCTTGTGAACTGCTTACCCTGTATTCTTCAAAAAATGCGTCCGCCGAATGATCAGCCGTTCGTTGAAGGCGAAAAACAAACGAAAAGTGAACACGCAGCTTGTGTGTGTGATTAATAAAACGTTCCTTTGTTGATTTCACTCCGCATTTGTAAACGACAGTTGAGCGTCCTCCTCCATATCAGTGCATTTCGCATCTAGTTGGTCTGGTGCATAGGCGTAGAGTTTTCAATTTCCCGGTGGGGGCAAATACACATGTATATATATATATATATATATATATATATATATATATATATATATATATATATATATATATATATATATATATATATATATAACTGGCATGTTGGCGATGGGGCCGAAGGCATGGTGAACACAAAGAAACCTCGGTAACAGCAACAGCGGAGGGTTTATTTCGACGTTTCGACTTCGAGACAAGTATTCTACGGGAATGATGGCTTCGGTCGCTTCGGAAAAGAGCATATATGCCGAGAGTGGAAAGCGGGTTTACGAATGGAAAACGATACCACACCCAAACATACGTGAATAACATAAACACGAAGCGGGAATCTTCCTTATTAGAAGAATGAACAAAAAATTAACAAAAAATGAAGAATGGAGAGAGACGCCAAAACAGTTGAAAAAAAAAAAAAGGAAGGAAGGGAGGCGAAAGAACACTGAACAGGAATTCGAGTGGTGGCGGAAACGCTAAAAGATCAACAGCGCCCGAAAGTGGGGTTGTAGAACAAAGGAGAGAAGGCAATATATCTTCCAGCGCTAGCCGTCACCATGAAAACGCCCAGACGCTCGGAGGGATCGCGTTTCCGTTGATTGAAAGCGAGTGTCCCGCCATATGTTCGGAAAGTGCGAACAAGGCATTTTACAGCCCGTTTATGGGCCCTTTCCCGGAGCTGAGACAATTAAAGGACGTGTTGTGGTCCTGCAGAAGGAAACGGTCTGCCACCATTCCACGGTTCCCTCGCCGGACGGACGCCTTCCGAGAACGGGGCGCTAGGCCGAGTTTTCAGGTCTTTGTTAAGAGCTGTCACTTTGCAACTCAGCGACAACCCGTGCGTCGTCAGTGTCTCCCCTCCGCTGAGTGGGGGATGGGGTGGAAACAGCCAAACCAGAACGCAAGCTGCTCAACGGGATGGAGGGGAAAACGGAGAAAATAAACCCCGATGGTTCGGTCACGGCCGCTGGATGAAAGGCGCACTCATCCAGCGGCGGTGGTTCGGTAGCCCGGCTTAGAAGACGACTGTAGGTGCAAGGGAGGGAAAAATAGATTTGCAAGCCGTCAAAAATGTAACCAGTCCTCGGGGGCGAAGAGCGATAACAGCGGCAAAGATATGTGCGCTCGAGAGAATCCGTTGGCTTCCGATACAGCTTTGTCGTGAGTTCACCGTCTTCAATTTTCACGGTCACATCCAGGAAGTTTATGCTCTTTTGAGAGTAGGTGTGAGTAAAATTGATGTTCAGGTGTGCAGAATTGTAACAGTCGATGAAGTGGAGGAGTTCATCCTCGTTGTAGGTCCAAATAAAAAAGATATCGTCAATGTACCTTTTGTACAGGAGGGGTTTTAAGTGGGTTCAGACAGGAATGTGGCCTCTAACTTCCCCATAAACAGGTTGGCGTAGCTTGGTGCCATCTTGGTTCCAATGGCGGTTCCACTAACTTGCCGAAAGTACTCATTGTTGAATTCAAATGAATGTAGTTCTAAGACGAGGGCCGCTAACCTCGTAGTTGCGAGGTTAGCGGCCCTCGCGTAAGGTTACACCGCATACGCGCACACGCCGGCATGGTTATCGCCTCCTCCGCAGAAGCGGCCACGGCTGCAGCCGTGGCCGCCGAACCACGTGCACTTGTTTCGAAGAAGTCGCTTCCTTTACTAGTTGCCGACGACTGGGGCGTCCGCAGAACAGCCGGCCGGCCCCATTTTCCGCCTTTGCCGATGCCTACACTGCGTGGAGGCTGGAGCGTTGGGTTACTGCGGCTTCCCTGTGTCCCACTGGATTGAAGGCCGCACGCTTCCCCACCGGCTGCCTCCTTTCCAGCTTCCTCACCGTTTCTACGAACCGTGGGTGTGCGTGCGCGCACGGCTCAGGACGCATTCCGAGAACAGTGCACCGGCAGCTTCCGAGGCATCACGGGTGTGTGTTCGTTTGCCGTTTGGGTATCGGAGGGTCCTGTCAGCATGCGGCATTTCGGGACGTTCCGCGTGCGTCACGACGAACGGTTTTAGGCCATCGACTGATTTGTAGTGGGGGTGCGACCTTTGACGTCACGTTTATGCGCGGAGAGCAGGCTTGGGAACAAGTCAAAGATCCTCAGAGGTGCAATAAAGCCTCTTCGCCCCTAACTGATTTCGGAAAAGGGGACCGCTACACCTGCATGCTGCGGAGCATCGAATAATAACGACGAGTGCCCTCTTATTTCTTCTTTACTGTCTTTTTTTACTGTTTTTTCGGTATCGAAATTCGCACCCCCGCCCCCCCCCCCCCCCCAATAAAAAAAGAGAGAGAGAAAAAAAAAACAGTCTCTGGGACCGCTTATGCACCCAACCAGGGTTGTGTGGAAGACGTTCACGCTTTCATTGTTTTTCTGGGAAAACCAAGATGTCGCGAATTTATAATTACGCGCACAACGGGCGGAGAGCCGCACCTTTGCGGTCTTGCCAGCAGAAAGGCCGATAATTTGTATGGGAGTATTGAAAGACGCGTTTTCCTGTGCGACTGCGTCGAAGGGGCCTGAGAGACGTCGATGTTTCTCTTGTAATGCCGGCGAAATGTCAGTTGTCAGGGGTAGTTGCCGCTTTAGAGCGTGCAAAGAGCGGGTGCGTACTGGTCGGTATAGTTACACTAGCTGCGAGGTCATTACAGGTTTCACCAACTATCAATAGAATGGCCCCGGCCGGCCGAACGGAGAGACTTCCACACGAACTTCCCCGGTGGGGGCGACGCCCCCACCGGGGAAGCTCGGTGGGGGCACGCGCCCCGTTGCCCCCACGTAGTTGACGCCTATGGTCTGGTGAATACTACCTAGCTCAAACAAACGTCTTTAGCATTTCAGAAGCTGCACTCGTTTTTTTTATTCCCGTACGACTATTCTATTTATTCCTGACTTGCAGACCATTCATTTTCCCGTGGTTTAATTAACATATACCTTGGTTCTTACCATAGGGCATGAGTGGGCAATCTGACAATGCACAGCCTTTGAGTGTACTTAACATTTTCGCGTGGCTTATATTCCCATAAAAGGCACAAGTTTGTGTACGCTATTGGGTTATCACATCCCCGAAACATATTTTTCTACGGCGTACATATTCGAAGCAAAGCCGCATTTGTTGTCTGCGCTGCAAAACAAAACAACCTCTTACAGTGCCAATTTCATGTCTAAACGAGGTGACAATAAATAGAATTCACTTGTGCTAACGTGTTCGAAGGTGCCAGCTGTGATATGCTGCTGCCGTCGCCGACGCCCGCAAGAGCGGCCAAGAAGGGCGCAGAACCGCCTCCCCGGGTAGCTCTTGTTGGCGTTCGAGCGCTCTACCAAGACGCAGCTGTTTTTTTAAGCGCCCTAAACGTGCAGTTAGCTTACAGAAGTCACCTTAACAAGTTGTTTAGTGCGCGGAAAGGCAAAGAGAAGCGAAAGAGAACAAAACACTGCATGACCACCTATCAGCCACGCAGCGCTAATCCCGCAAACGCCGCGGAGAAGCGGCGGCGGAAATAAAGCCTCGCATTGCCAGCCCGCGTCGTCCGCGGTCCGTTCGCTAGGGTCGAGAATCAGTGACGTTGTAACACGTGGTACGCATTCCGCGGTCCGAATCGGTGATTTCGCTCGCCCTGTGAACCGGCCTTCAGCAGCACAACTCCTTAGCCACGGAGTGGCTTTAGCCACGGAGTAGCTCCACTCCCAAGCAAACGCCGGACGTCCGTCGGCCGTCCAACGTGCGTCCATTCCGTCTGTAACGAACGTCCGTACAACGTCCATTTCAGGGCCAATGGACGTCTTATGTACGTCCGTGGGACGTCCGGAATAAACCCCATACGTCCACTCGTACGTCCTAAATTGGATGTATTTTGGATGTTCAGTAAAAAAAGCCCAGAATCGCATGAGAAGATTATGTTCCCACAACGAATATTACACCGCACAAGACCAACGCACTGCCGGGCAGACAGGCTCAGATGAACACAGGGAACATGCTTCACATGTTTCGTAATTAAGCGGCTCTCAATTCGTATATATCCTTCCCCAAAGAGACCATCGTTGGAGTCGGAGAGGTGCTTCAATAAAGTAAAAAAAAATTAGGTTTAAAATTTAGAAATTTGCAGATGAAACTTGCAATATACAAGTCAGGGTGTTGATGTACAAAATCTTTTTGATGGAAAAGCAAAGTAGCTTTTTCGTTTGTGATTTTATATTCAATTGAAGCCATTATACTATGGTCCGTAGTAATTTTGTACGTGTACTGGCGGATGTCATTCGGACTTGTACATCCGTTTCTGGATGTCCACTGTACGCCCGAAAATGTACATCCAACCTTGGGCGTACAGTGGCCGTCCAAACTATAGTGAACTATTTTAGTTCACTATAGTCCAAACTGGGCATTGGATGTTCTGTTGTATTTCGGACGTGCCACGGACGTCCGTGGATGCTTGGGCTGAGCCACCGCAGCGGACTATCGCATAGTCGCCGCTATGAGAATCAGTGGCTATAGACATGTGCTGGTCAGCCAACGGACGCTTGTTCTTTATCGCTGCGCGGCGGCCGTTTCATAAAAAAATTCACGCATCTCCACAAAGTGAATCGTGACAAGTGGGCGAAGCACTGGAGATCGTTCTTACCGTAAATCACCCGTGGCATTGCCCACTCGCACATGTAAAAGGAGTGACAACGCGTGTGTACAGTATATACAATTCCAATCCAATCCGATACAATTCAATTTAATTCAATCCAATCCATTTCAATCCAACCCAACCCAATGCTTGTCGCGCATGCGCAACGCTGTGCACACGGAAGCCACGGACAAAACGAGGGCCTAAGGTGCTTCGCCGCTAAAATATGATGCACCCATCCGTCTAACGGCGGCGATGGCTGAACGCGAAGCTTTCTCGCGAGGAATTCCTCTGTTGATACGAAAGCCTAAAGCTGGCTCCACCTGTGAAAGAGTATATTTGAGGCAGAGTACGCTTTACAGGGGGAAGTTGGCCTTAATTGCTGCAGTAGGTTTTGAGGTGGACTACAAGCGCCATCAGTCGGACATAAAAAGCTTCGCTTAAATAGAAAGCTATTAAATGGCCCATTGAGCAAAAAATTCGCCGCATGTGAGCTCACTTCGCTGCACATGTCGTCGAAAGACGATAGTCTTGTGCCACCGCTGCCACGTAAGTGCACTCCTATCGTCTCTGCCCCCACCTGCTACCTGTCCTGTTGCCGTCTCACTCCTCTTACGATAAACACGGTGGAGGTTCGCTCACGTAAATTCAATTTTGCCGCGTTCCACTAGTCGTTCCACTGCTCGCGCACCATCTACCGGAACCGTTCGTTAAGACGAATTTATACTCCGATGTAGCGTAGGCGCGCGTGGTACGGTTCTGGCGGAGCTCGACAAACTTCGGCGGCTCAGGCGCCGAGATAGGGCATGTCTCTAATCCGCACGTAGCGCATCGGACACGTCGGCCAACATCGACCCCGTACCCCAGCATGCACCTCACCAGGCCGCCCGGAGTGCCGCTCTAGCCCGGCCATGCGGAGGCTCGACCGTTTCGTTAATTTTATGACAGTCGGCGCACTAGTCGCAAAACCTTTTGCGCATGCGCCAGCCAGATGGTGCACCGACTACCATTTGGCTATGCGTACCTACTCTGCGCCGGCCGTGTTACAGTGTAGGCATTGCCGCTGAAGCAGCTGCCGACGTGCCGTACGTCGCTGACCGCTCGCCGGAAAAGTTGGAGTATATACGCGCCTTTACTGTGGCACTTCTATAGGAACATCGTCACGAGGCACGAGCCACGGGCACGAGTGATTTTGGTATTTTTGTTTAATTAAAAGCACGATGCGAATATAACATGGATTCATTTTTTACCTCAAATATGCCAAGTGTTTTTTTTTCTGCTGAACCATGTTGACAAGTACGCAGTGTGTTTACACATTTATTGGTTTGGAAAGTTTTGCCTATATAAACCCTTCGTTCTAGTATTCCTTTACCTTTTGACCAAAGGCTGAACAGAGAGACAGATAGACAGGCAAACAAAACAAAATTTTGGGTTTAAGTAGCCCAATAAAGACTGTCGACGGCTTTTAAAAAGCCGGCGTCTGTAGCAGCTCCTAAATTCCCATTGCCTGCGACGAGTTTTCAGAAAAAAAAAGCGCCCATTGGCTGCGAACGCGTCATGCGCCTGTGAACACAATACAAAGGAGAGAAGCAAAGGAGCGCGGCGTGTGATAGGACATCCGGCGGCAATCGGGGTATGTGCCAGACTGATGATAGGCTTACCGTTACGCTGTGATGTCTAACATCGTCATCCGGTAACCGTAACTTGCCGTACGAGTTCGACCTTGCTTTGCATGTCATCTGTAGGCTCAACGGTAGAGTTAGCAATCATTAATGGTAAAATTACTCCATATTTACAAGTTGCAAAACTCCCCATATAGGGCCCCCTGTATCAAAAGTTGAACTGCGGTTGTCCCCCCTGGAAGAAGCGCAAGCTTCGGGCGAGTGGACCAGCCTGCAATCTGTCGCCAGAAAGCTGTAGTAGTGCTCAAGAACTTGGGGCTACTGCCGTAAGTCAAAACAGAAAAAAACCATGCAACCTTAAATGCACAGTTTAGGTTCCCTAATTTGATGATGATGGAGAGATGAAATAACAAAATTCGGAGGCAAAGAATGGAATGAGAGGCCTTCATTCTGCAGTGGACCTAAGTAGGCTGCTGATGAAGGTGATTATGATGTCGTCTAGTACCATCTCTGTGTTGGAGAAAAGGCACGTTTCCTTGTTCTGAACGTGAGGCTAGGTAGAAATTGAACCAGCCCACGTATTACGAACATTCGAGGGGATTTAAGCGAGTGCTATGGCCTCTGTGGTGCCAAAACCAGCATTTGTGAATATAAACGACCTGCTTAACAGATTGACACTTCGCTGGGCTGCCTGTGGCAGCTTTCTGAAGCGTGCCTGATTTGTGTCCATCGCGCTATTAGAAACTGTACGGGAAACGGGAAGGTGCACAATTACGAAGCAAGCATCACTTGTGTGACCCCTAGTCAAGTCTCAGCCCTTGGGAAGTGTAAAACGAAATTAAAGTGTGGTAGAGAGATTCAGCTGAATACTCCTCCTCAAAATTTAACCTTTCAAAGGGACGACTGCCAAGGAGTTCTCCTCACTAGAGGTGACAACGATGCTGTGATGCATTCACAGAGGAACCTTGGCTTGGCGCGATGCGGGCATGCATCATAGTATAAAAAAAATTCTGGCAAGCTTGCACTCACGTGCAAGACTTGCATGGCGGATCTGTTGTAGGTGACTATTGACAGACACAAAGTTGAGTTTTAGTATCATTGTAGTGTTGCGGCATTTCAATGACCTGACGCTGAGCCAAGCCTCAGTGAGCTCATCGTCTTAGTCAAAGTTTTTCTACGACACTCTGCAAGAACGACTTATCGCCTCTGGCGGATGCTTTGCACGCCGAGCCTCTTGACGCAGAGTGGCCTCTTCGCCCCGGGTTTGAGAAGCAATCGCAGCTGGGCCTTGTGGAAGAATCAGTTATCATTTACAGCAGCTTAGACATTCAAGTCACGGCTCTTCTATTCGCGGACTGGGGTTCCACTTTCACATTTAAGCTCATTAAAATGTTCTCTCTCTCTCTATGGTACAGAGCCCATGCGCACGACGACATGAGGACGAACGAACGAGGGGTGTATGGTACAGCATGTTTTCCTTGTTCTGAGCAAGTTTTGCCACGATAGGGCGAACGCTGGAGTTTTTTTATGGCCAATGTTAGCCAACCCCCTAAGTAAGCATGCTTAGCTTGATGAACGTGCGCTCGAGGCACACAGCAACGACTACTCGGCCTTTTCATAATATTTCTAACTGCGGATACCACACAAAAACGATTTGCTCAAAAGCTTCGCCGTTAAATTTTCACTAATAGTACCTTGCAGGAAATCCAAACGGCAGCAGTAATTGCTTCGCTGATGGACGGACGGGCAAACTAGTGTAAAACTGTGCCACCAAGATTGGAGGCAAAAGAAACTCTCGACCTCTACATTCACCGAGACTAGTGACATTTACATTTCCAGAGCAACTTAGTCATGCGTGGCCCTCTGGCAACACGAAACCACAAAAAGTAGCAGCACGGGCTCCATCACGCACGCACCACTAGGGAATCATGCGGAAAACGGTTGGACATCAGAGAACTTTTTATAAGTTAAACGGGGGAACCTGCGGCAGCACTCAACATACAGGTGCCGAGCCTGCAGAAAACTTGAACGGTCGTCTCCTTAGTGCAGAGGTCACTCATAGAAGCCGGCACATCTCTTTCCAACCGAGGGCAATAGACTCGTACACTGCCAACGCGCTCGATGCACGACTTGCGTACACTCAATGCACGACGCAAAACATACCGAAACAGCACGGTCACACAGCCAACACAAGCACGGCCAACCGGCATTTCCCACGCGACAGAACGCAAGATTTTTTCCACTGAACTACTGACAATACAGGCAGAATAGAAGAACGAAAAACCTAACAAGGAAAGCATAGATTGCGTGTTCTTAGTTCACGCCTGTGTCCAGATCCCGATTTCTCGCCGAGGAAATCCCGCTTCGTGGACAATCACACCACCGGTAATCGTAAACAAAAAAATCAAAGTCGTGGCCCCCAAAAAAACAAGCAATGACACTGTGCGTCAAGGGACACCTGTGAACACTTCCCACTGCTGCTTCCAACAGAGAGCAGAACATAGTAAGTGTTGAAGAATTGCACTGATTAGAAGTTGGCTACCACACATCTGCAAAGCAGGTTGATGTGTGTAGCACACACACGCACCATTTCATGGAACACAAAAGCACGGGCTTAGGGAACCACAACTTCACGATTTCTTTTTCTGCCCCAAACCCCATCAGAGTGCATCTACCATGTGCGTACATGTAAAGCTACGGAGAGGCCTGCAGTGGGCTTGTATGACGCATTAGTATTATGCTACGAAGACAATGCAAAATGCACCTTGAAGATGTTCATTGGCAAGCATCATTCGAACGGGACATTTTCCCACTAGGCAAGCTTCACTTCAAATGTATTATCTAGAGCTTACACCAGAATTGTCGGTCACATAGACAGTTTGCTGGATGTGCTCCGGATACTGCTTCTATAGCTCCGAAAATTTGACTTGGAAAATGAGAGCAGCATTCCGAGTATGGCATCTACTTCACACAATAAGAGCCACGGTGCTGAAATATAAGCTTGTCGGAAATGCATAAAGAGTTGCACCAAACTTTGTCATTGCTGAGAAGCAATTGCACGAGGTCCTGTGCCTCTGGACAATATCCTCAGGCGTTAAACGTCGCCCCGTAAAGTATTCCGTAAATGTTGAACCAAAAACTGGTACGGTCTCTCTCCCGTCGAAGCCTGCGGTCAGCTACAGCATAACAGGACGATACAATTTGTAGCATTCCTTGGCTCTCCCGTTGAACTTCGTTACAGCAATGATATGACAGAGCGGCCTTCGCAATATTCACTGCACACACACACACGGACTATGGTTATGACAAGGCTTTACTGTGCTGCACGAGCTCACAAGCGGCAGACCGGCCACAAGTAAATTGTCACACATCCTGCAATAAATAACGGTTTCGCATCCCGTGGATCGGAACATCACATAGCCACTCATCGTGACAGGGAATCGTTTCCACTTCACCAATCTAACAATAGCAATGCAGAAACCCGGGCACATTACAAACATTTGACCATTCATGTAGTATTGGGGGGGGGGGGCAAACAAAGCGCAGACAAACAAGTAGTACACAGCCGAAAGTCGCCAATCGCATAGGGGGTTAACATGGGATACATCCGTAGAACCGCTATCTGTCAGTTTGCTGTTCACGTCCCTCATGCTGCAGCTAGGAGCTAGGAGTATACGGGGAACTTGTTTAAACCATCCTGCACCGTTAACTCATTCCCATCAACCTCCTTCATGGCCACAAAGGTGATGAAACAGATGCTTGCGAAACGTCTTTCCCACTGATCCTGTCCCCGCTGGCTGAATCTTATGGGACACACTGCAATTGTGCAGGCTCTGATATCTGCTGCTAGGCTGCCTTCAAATATGCTACAGCGATGCCCTCTCCTGTCTTTTCCGAGTAGTCAACCACGCGTGCTTTGTTGCGCTAGCATTCCCAGACTACTCTCCGGTATATTATGCCTTAGTGGTAAGGATGTCCGATTACCAGCACTGGCCTGGATCCTCCAGAAAGGGCTGTACTCTACGTGGCATTGTACGAATGGGCGAAGTCACTTCTGTGCTGCGCATGTTTCAGGGCCTGTTCTTCCCTCTGCCATGATGAAAAGAAGGACTTAAGAGGGGGTGCAGCAATTGCCTTTCACCTCGCACTGCCACATTAACAGAAGCTCATGCCTGCAGGTGAATTTGTTCCCCTCCACTATTCCAACATTCGGCGAGTGCCGTTCCAACAATGTCATCACTACTAGCAGCCCACTGTGAGAACACGAAGTCGCTACGTCCGCCATTTTTTGAAAGTGGGGGACGTGGACCAGGGTCCAAAGTAGCCTCTGCCTTTTTTGTTTCCCTCTATATTTGTAGCCAGTAGTAACAACCAGACGTACAAGAGTCCCGTCGTGTGGAGTACTTAAAGCAGCACAACTGTACAACACTAAACTTTTGACATCTATACAACTTGTTGCACACAGCATCACAGCGTGTGCGTGTCGACAATCATTCCAGATACAGCACACAGCCTTGATAGATGCACCGGCCAGTCAGTGCTACAATGCACGCATTAATTGCACAACAGCAAGATAGATGAGCGCAAGCGTGATCCCCTCAGCAAAAAAAAAATTAAGCTATCCCACGGCCTACAGCACGTGACCGTAGACAACTAAACTGCGAGAGAGTTTTGACTGTAAGCCGTTAATTTGAACCAACGTAGAACCTGCCCACCCCAGCACAAATATACGTGCACCACTTCTGAGGCAGAGGCTTTGGTCAACGACAATGTGCGCAAGATGGTTTCGCTCAAGCAGAATAAACTGTGATGACGCAGAACATGACATGACTACCCTCCAGTCAGCGAGATTACATTTCCTTGTCAGTATAAGTCTGCCACTTCTTGAACGCACCCAGCATCATCTACTGGGTTGCTTCGAACGCTCCTGTTGTCTAAAAGAGCCCCGCTGTTCAACCTCACTATCCTAAGGAATAGGATCGGGAGTTCTGGTGCAGACGGCCTGGCTTCAAGCCCCAGAAGTGCCAAAAATTTTGAGAGATCCGTTATTTTTTGCTTCACAGCAAAATCTTCTTTGGGCTAAGTTCTGTGCATTTTCTTCGTAAATGAGGGTAGTTTGGTATTTTTCAGGTTGGTTTAGGAGCGAGGCGTGGCATGTCAACATGTTCAATTCACATTCTGCATCGCACCCAAAGTGCCCAACCTGTGCCCATCTCAGAACGGAATGTTGCCTGCAACTATCATTACACAGATGTTAAAGTTGTCGGAAGCCAAGTCCCCCACACCAGCAAACAGGCCAGCGTTACAAAACGCTGCCACGAGCTGTGAGAGACAAGTCGAATCCATTCCCTGTTGTGAGATCAAAGACTAGACGGCGAGGCACGAATTTTGTCTGGTGCCCAATGAAAAGATTTGGCATCAAATGCCAGCCAATGACGATTTTTTTTAATGAGCAAGTTGCCCCTATAAGTGAGTTGAATGTATTACCCTATTCTGCATGTAAACATTGCAAACTAACTAAATAGCTGTAAATACACTACATCTTCCCTGGCTACTAACCTGTCACTCGGTCGCAGACAAAAAAAAGACCAGAAAAAAGAGAGAGAAAAAAAAAAGTTGGAATTCCGAAAGTCAAGTTTGGTTGCCTCTTGAGAGAGTAGGCTCATCGCCAAACGAGCCTCCACCTAGTTCGACCGTTTTTCAGAGATGACAGCCTTTTCCCTTTTTGCCACTTGCAGAAAAAAATGAAGCACACTCCTTTTATACGTGCTTCTTTGACCACAGCCTGGAATGTGCGCGATGTAAAGTTGACTACACCGCTACTAGCTGCTCACAGGGGCTTTCAGACAGTAGATGCATGCAGCATAGCGATTATGTTGAACACAAACAAACCAATGTCTACATAAGCCAACAAGCTTTTAAATAAAAGAAAGTGCCTAATCAAGCTTCTTTACACAGCGAAGTGCACACAATTGGGTGTTGCTTTCAAAGCAAATGAAGAACAGCTGTCCCAACCCCTTTCACCTGATGATGACAGTGCAATCGTAACGTTATTTCACCCTTGCTTAGCGATGTGGCGGAAAGCCCAGCGTAGACACCATTACCAAGAGCTGAAATAGTGCGTTAATGCCACAGCAAATTTCGGTTTTGAAGATCAGGGATGGAACGCTCAAAGTGACTAAGAAGAAAACATATACAAGCTTGGCTTGTTCGAAAAACTGCGCAGTGAGCAAAGGCTTCAAACAATGAGGAAAACAAATGCAGGATCCAAGAATCGACAGTCATTTTCCTGCACTGCCCTTTCATCACAGGAATTAGCTTGTGTGCTTGGTGGCTGAAAAAACAAGTTACTGTCAATAGACGCAATTGGCAATTCTATCAGTGCCTGTAGCTCCATTTCATGGTGCGTACTGACTACCTTGTGTTTATATTATAGTACAATCCCAACGACGTCGTCTACGAAATCTCGTACGAGGACACTGGGAGGTTGATAAATACTAATCATCTTTTTTTATGATGAAAGTGGCGTCTTTCTGGGCAAGTCGTCAAAGCTCAGTTGTTTTCAACGAAAATAAGGATGCACATGGTCTTCATGTTCATTTCAAACAGCTTCCACAGACGTCCAGTCGTACAAGGCCAACAAAACTGGCGGAGATCAAAAAAGGTGGAGACTACACCGCCCCTTCCAAAAATCACTTTCTCTTGGCCTTCCTGAAGAAATGAAAAAAATAACACTTCGTAATTAAACTGCCATTTACATTTCCGACACAAGAATGACAAAGATTTTGGGGTGACAGTCACGAACATGCAACATTTTTGGCTGGGACAATGTGTGAATTCCCTCGCTTACTCGAACTCCGATATCTCACAATATCAGTTTTTTTTTTTTTTTTTTTGCCGTGCCTCCTATAGGCGCCTTGTATTTGCCCCCTATAACTCAAAAACCCGCTTGTCTCGAAATTTTCAGCGGATTTTAGGGCTTCAAGTTAACGAGGAATTGCTGTATTTTTCAACAGCAGGTCCAACAGAAACACTCCAACCCAAATTGATGCCAGTCTTCGCGCACAACTACACTCTGGTGCTAACGGCTATTGTTCAAGGGGCTCATAGAAACATGAGGTATCTTTGAAGTACGACCACCTGTGAAGCTGACAAGTGTGGTTTCTACAGAGATGCGAACCTGATATTGATGCGTCTACACTCCCATGTTATGTGAAAGCACCTTCTCTCATAGGTGCGCATGGCATAGAGGTGATGCTTCGAAGGAAGCCAAAAAACCGTTTGGACTTTCTTTGGCACATATTCCGATTTCATGCTCGTGTGTGCAGGTCCACAGTTAAGCGAATCTTGTAACTATTGCATTATTTTCCGCTGCTTACTATAAAAGGATGCGCGGGTAATTACCTCAGTACTGTGTCTTAATTCAAGCGACTATCCCTGAAATTCATTAGCACGTGTTTCAACCTTGCCTGTTCAGTTTCCCTACCGAGAGAAAACTAAAAAATTGGTATAGTATACAAGGAAGTACTAATCAAGCGGCCTCAATGAACAACAGCAGTGTCATTCAGCAAAAGGCATTCTGTCCTTTAAACAATTCAAACGAGCTGCTTACACCATAGCGAAACAGTTGATCAAAAGAAACAAACCCCGAATAAAGAGTGAATTTTTCCCGTAACTTCTCTTCCAAACCCTGGCCTTGGACAAGAAGGGGTATTGAATCATCAACATCCTTGCAAATCAAAACAGAGCTCAAAGTATCTCATTTCGACCGCTATGAAAATAAAAATTAAGAGTGCAACCAACCACGTAGTGATTGATGCCTGGGGGATCTGTGTCCAGACACCTAATCATCGCAACACTTCTCGAACTCAGAGGATGATAGGCTTCTCAAAAATTTACCTCAGCAGAGATGACATTTCTGAACTTTCTCAGCAGCTATGCACGTACGCATAGATATGTCTGCATGTGTGCATCAATGCAAAATGGTCTGCACTGTGACAAATTGCGGCCACTGAGGTTGTAGCAAACTCATTCCTGGTCTATCGCAGACACCATGCTTTCCTGGCTAAGCAAGTACACATCACCAAAATCTTCCCTGGAGTTCATCATCACCTAACAGGTGTGAGCTACTTTTGGAGCACTCTGCAAATACAGCACATCTGAACAAGAATTCAGGGTGCGTGAATAGCGATTTTTGGTTTCGAGGCAAATACAGAGCAACGAATTACCCTTTTGTTCAGATAGTTGCAAATCGAAGTGAACATTTGGCGATTCCCAATTGAAAAACTGATGTTTATACTATATTTAGTATATCTCAAGAATGCTTGAGTAACTAGGCTGAATAAAAATTAGAACTCTTATTTAAAAGGGCATCTAAAATTTTTCTGTGGCATAAAACAAGCACCAAAGAGCCATCTCGCTGCTTTTAGCTTTGATTCACTACGAGGTTGACTGCGCCAACGCTACACAGGTGATGAGGCGCACCGTACTGAAGGGCTCCCATGGATCAATTTTGGCCACCTGGAAATCTTTAACCCGCATTGAAATCTCGAACTCACAGGCGTTTTCAATTTTTGCCTCCATCAGAAAAGCAGCCACCCATTTTTAGCTTTGCTGATCGTACTATGTTTTACATAAGGCAGTTTTCGTAGGTCATGCGTAGACCTCAAGCACAAGTGATTCAGTGTGTTAGAGTGATTAGGGTTGAACTCCATAATCTGACAAGCTATATGCTCAGCACAATTCCTTTGTGAAAAATAAACGTAAATGGTAGTTTTGCGAACCTTCATGTAAGCTCTAAAAAAGACACTGTGTAAGGGGCGCCGCTGCGCATAAAAAATGAGCCCAATTTGTAAATCCCCTAGTCCCGTTCATTGTGTAGTACTAACAAACAACCCATTAATTTTTCTTTCTGAACACACTGGCATCTTGTGCACAAGAATATTAAATTAGGGTTCCACAAAGGGCAGGCAATCCGCACCTCATTAAAACAAATAAAAAAATTTAAACCAAAACTGACGCAACTGTGCAGCTTAGCATGCGAAGCTCAACAACTTAGCTTCCCAAGAGTGCCGTGTCAACACCTTTTGTAGAGAGAGCATTATTGTGGTTTCTGGGAGCACTAACTCAGAAAAGGCAACCATCTTTCGATGGCCTACATAGACAAAACAAAAACTACAAGCAAAAACACTACTTAAACACTACAAGTAAAAAAAAAATAACTTTCCACATCACTTTATTGGAAAACTGGGGACTATGGTATTGCACACACTCAGCCTTCTAGCTAGAAGGTGTTGACCGGGAAGTCTAAGTGCAGTTAAGATGCCAAAAGAGAAGCGTGTAGGCCAAAAGAAGAGTGTTGGCCTAATGCCAAGGGCACAGGGGGCGCACCACCTAAGCGCGGGAAAGCCCACTGCTGCAAGCAGAAACTGTGCATTCGCGTTTCCAAAGTTCAGAATGCTCAGAAAACACTTGGAAAAATTTCTAATAGTAGTACCATCCGTTTAGAATCAGAATTATCCGCTTCAACATTCGAAAGTTTCAAATACTCGCACCCCTCTAGGAAACAATAAATATGTATGCAATTAAGGTGCCCACATAACAGCACCATTCTCACTCTTATCACCGCCACCCTCAAAAGCGCCGGCATTATCTCACCAGGCTACAACTGTGGCCCGATTCAATGACAGAGCGAAACGCAGCAAATTACTGTAATTCCTAATTTATTAATCGCAGGTATCATTTCCCAAAAAAACATGCCGAAAATGCAAAAAGCCTGATAAGTAAGACAAAATTCTGCGTTCAAGTTTCTGCAAAGCTCACGCCCTCAAAACTTTTTCATCGCTTCTTTTGTTTTTTGAGCAACCACCCAATGGTAGTGTTAGAAAATGCCCTACACTTTTCTGAACGCCCGGCACCGGCCACATAAATTGCATTGTGCGTGTCGAAAGAGCCGGGAGCCCAAGAAGTCGAAAGCAAGTGGATAATATTTGTGGTACTACTAACCGGGTGTCACAATCACAAACATCACAAACATTTCTTTCTTTCTTTGTTGATACGCTCACAAGCTTGACAAGATGTTGCTGTGTACGCAATGACTTCTCCGAACCGCACTGCGCTCATCTCATCACTTGAAGCAGGCAAGTTGCAGCACTTTTCAATAACTTACGTGACAGTTTACCACCCCTCGTGCAACACAGACTGGCTCGTTCCGGCTACAGCTTGCCATGCGGCTTCCTTTGTACACAATCTTCAAAAACACTTCCTCAAAAATTACTCAAAAAAGGGGGGGGGCAAGGGGCTCACAGACAAAACTTTCAAAAGGCAAAACCTAGCGAAGTACACCTAACCTAGAAAAAAAAAAAAAAAAAACAGCAAGTGGGGACAAGTGCCGCTCAAACAACTCCCACGCAGTCAGGGGGTCTGAGCTTCTCTACCTCCAACAAAGACAACACAAATCAAAGCCAAAACAGCAACTAGAACCTATGTACAGAAAAAAACAAAAACGGTTCATCAGTTTTTTTTTTCTCCCGCAAAAACTGCAAAAGAAAAAAAGTGTGAAAACCCTCGGAAATTTTGTTGCTAATACGCTCTCAGCGCATAGAGGGACACACACACACACATACACTTTGCGGTCGAACACCGAGAGACAACAATCGCCTGCAATCGCCGCTTTCGACCATACCGGATTTAAAAAAAAAAAAAAAACAGAGGGGAAAAAAACCCAAATGCAACGCTTTTTTCCAACCTCACAAACATTTCCCATCTTCCGAGATCCACTGGAATTTCAACAGTCCCTTTCACGAAAATCAGTCCCGTCCAGCCAAGCGGAAGGGAGGGAAGGGGGGGCAGGCGGCCGTCCGACGGTGGAAGTAGCCTATGTACATGGGAGGGGGTGGCAGCCGCCTCCGAGAACAGCCGTGTCGAAGGAGGGATCGTCTCCCGCATCTTCCGCATCCTCAGCCCGTCGTCTGCAGGGGCCGCGAGATGCTGTTGTTCGTCGTCATGACGCTGATCTCCCACCTGGAAAACATTGTGATGTCGCACATTGCACGAAGCCTCGACGCACCAAATTTACAGCGCATACAAACTCGGAAGGGGTGGGACCAGGTACACAATGGTTGGAGGCAGGCACAAGTGCCTTCTGGAGCGCGTGCAAACACTATATTTTGTAGCACGTGTGGTGCAGCAGTTACCTGAAAGGCTGCATTTAGCAAACGTAAGCAAATTAACTGCCCAACAGACTTATTGAGTCCCTTAAATCTATAACTAGCTTTGTTGGTTGATCACTTCATGAAAGAACATTTGCTGGCATTTCGTTTCTTACTTTTTTTTTGGCTTTGATAAGATTCACCTCTTAATCCAGCCAGCCCTTCTGCACATGGGTTGAACCTTTGCAGAGCTAAAAAAATGTTTCGGTATTTGCTTTGGTTTCTTCCACACTGGTGTTGCTCTACAGGCCGTAGCTACATCCGCCATTGTAAAAACATGCAGGCAATGATACGAGTGCGCAAGCTTGACGTCTGTTTTTTACCCAGAGGGCATTCTCTACACCATGGTTTCTCAAAGTGGGTTCCGCGGAACCTAGGGGTTCCACAGGCCCCTCCTCAGGGTTCCGCGAACCACTCATAAATTTTCCCTGGTTCCGCAGTCGCAAAGTCTTATATGGTTAACTTGAGGTGCGATCGATCTAAGGAACCTCCATTACTCACGCCCGAGTGTCAGTAAGCACATCTCGGCACATAACAGAAACGCGCGAGCTGCGCAATAAATCCCGCCAGCAGCTTGTAGCCAGCCAGACTCCGAAAACGGGTCACGTGGTTAAACTATTGCACCTGAATCTCGGCCTTATATTACCCCCATGCACATTTCTCCTGTTTGGAGATAGGTGCCGCTAGCGTACGCATTCGCGTAAAGTCGACGGGGGAAAAAAAGCGATACCCTTGCTTGCTTTTGAATTTATTGCACGTTAATGTAGCATGAACGGAATGAAAACTGGCAGGAGTGGGGGGAGGGTTCCTTGGCATTTAACGGAACTTAGCAGGGTTCCCTGGGACCAACATGCTTGAGAACCCCTGCTCTACACCCTTCTAACGAAAGCCACCCGCGGTTGGGGGCAATTTGACTGTTGGGCAGCGAAACATCTATGAACACCCTTCGAGGAGGGATGTGACAAATCAAGTGTGTACAGAGTTTATGGACGGCAGTGCAAGATCGTGTAAGGTGTGAATGTGAAGCTCCTCCCGTCCCCTTTCCTCTCAGACTCAGCAGATGAACTCGGCACTCGCAGAGCACGCATCAACGGCCCGTGATGTCCGCTTCCAACAGAAGGTGAGAACTATATGCCTCAAAGAAGAACCCATTTCATGCTGGAGCCCTTTGCTGTCAGAACTGAGCAGAAACAGGTCGATTTTGCGTTTCCCCTGACACATCTCCTCCTCGGCACTTCTGAGAGAAATTAACAGTATGTGGCTGGGGCAACAACCCCTTGCGAAGCAATGGAAGATTGGGAACATGATTTTTATACCCAAGCCAGGGAAGCCAATCCGACTTGCAAACCTACGACCGATTACATTAACCTCAAACGCCGGCGAAATCATGGAACGTATGGCCTTATACCGCCTTCAAGATTACCTTGAAAAGAAAGGAGCTCTGCCATACAACATGGTGGGGTACCGAGCAAACGTTTCCACACAGGATGCACTACTTCAGATCTACGAAGATATCACTAAGGAACCCAGCAATTCGCAACTCAAAGCAATACTAGCAATAGATCTAAAGAAAGCTTTTGACAATGTGGATCATGATTCAATGTTAGAGGAGCTCGCTAAGACTGACTGTGGGGCACGTCTCTATAATTATGTCAGAGACTTTTTACGAGACAGGGTACTCACGGTTGGAATTGGCGAGCACACATCAGAAGAATTTCCACACCCGCAGCGAGGAATCCCACAAGGTTCTGTACTATCTCCGACTTTATTTAACCTGGCTATGCCGAAGGTTCACAGGGCCTTGGAATCGGTACCAGACATCCGTCACACCCTGTACGCGGACGACGTTACCGTATGGGTCAACACAGGTAGTCCTGGGCACATACAAGACCTGCTACAACAAGCTCTCGACGCCACAGAAGCTGCCGCCGTAAGGATAGGACTAAACTGCTCCGTGGAAAAAACAGAGCTTCTGGCAGTCCATAGTCATCGATGGAAACCTCCAGAACTTCGCTTGTTATTGAACGGGCACACCGTCGTCCCGGGAAAGCACATCAAGGTACTAGGACTGCCACTACAGAGTGACGGAGGAGGACACATGGCGGTGAATAACATTATCGGACAGGGAGAACAGATTCTGCACATGTTTCGGAGAATCTCTAACAAAAACAGAGGACTCCTAGAAGACGACCTCCTTCGTCTGAGAGATGCTCTCATCACGTCCAGAATCAGATATCAAATACCGTACGTCAATCTCAATAGGACTCAAGAGAACAAACTTAACACACTTTTGCAGAAGGCCACAAAAATCGCCCTCGGCGTACCTTTGTGCGCCAGTACCAAGCTGCTACTCGACACAGGTACCATTAATACACTCCAAGAAGTATTGGCAGTCCACAGACATAACCAACTGGATCGACTGCGAAAATCCCCGCAAGGCCAGGACATTCTCCGCGCTGCGGGCTACAACCCCTTGCGAACCCCTACCGGAGAACTGGCTATACTGCCACCAGAACTGTCGAACCTCATTCAGACAGCACCCATCCCGAGAAATATGGACAAGGAACGCAACCCAGCAAGACGACTCATCCGGGCCAAATTTTACGCAAAGAAAGCCACCAGAGACGCCCATCAGATCCATGTTTACACCGACGCGGCAGTGCAAGGATATAGCTATGGCATTGCATTCACGAGCAGTTCAGGCCAGGAAGGGACAAACCAAGGCAATGGCTATTCCGTCGAAGAAGCCGAGGCCAGTGCAATAGCTTAGGCAGCCGCCTGCACTGCGACACAGCACACTCTCACCAACATATACACTGACTGCAAGAAAGTCTGCACCCTTTTAACACAAGGCTTCATTCCCAAACCGGCTTTGGAAGAGCTTAAGCACCTTAAAGGCACGATAAGGGTACACTGGGTACCGGGACACACAGGTTTGGCAGGAAACAAAAGAGCAAACCTGCTCGCCCGCGAAGGGCTTCTCCGGGCACCTGCCAACTGTGGTCAAACCCAAAAGCCTGTGACACCGCCAAAACTGCAGCTAAAAGAATACGCAGACAGCAAACGAAAATTCACTCCTCCACACAAGAAATTGTCCAGGCAACAGCAAACCACTATAAGGCTGACGCAAATGCAAACGCTACTCACACCCAACAAAGTTTACATCTACGAAGGCTGTATGAACACTTCCCCGCCAGAGTGTGATGAATGCCACGTACCGATCAATCAAGAGCACATGTTATGGCTATGCCCCAAGGTAGATAGAAGCAGTATTCGCAGGGAGTGGCTGACTTAACCGGCCACGCTAGAGCAGCAGCTATCGTTGGCAAGCTTTGTCCAAAAGACCATAGGCACCCCGCCTTCCTGGCTAGACCCCTGGAAGACCAACTAATGAGGAATTCCAGTGGCCCCCTGGAATGAGGAGGCCTTAGCCAAAAGTGCAAATAAAATTTTCTCTCTCTCCTCCTTGATAAAAAGTAAGAAGGGGAATTAGGTGGACCTCTGGAGTGTGCCGACCCCAGAGTCACTCACCTAATGTCCTGGGGCAGGTGGCTGATGTCCATGCGCGCATCTATCACAGACAGCAGACACAGGGTCTTCAACGTCGGTGCTGGAACGAGGGAGAAGGGGGCAAGGACAGGGACAGGAATAACGTCGTCAAAAGAACTGCTGCCCAACAACACACTGCACTTCAGAAACGACATTTCCAAGCACACTTTGCTACAGTTGGACACGGGTACCAGCATGCTCTTGATAAACTTTTAACACCCGCCTCCCGATCATATGTCTATATCAAATTTAAGTCAAAGTCAAAGTTAAGCTGGGTTACAATCCTCGACAATCAGCCTGTACTCACTCACGCAACGAAAGCTTTATCGCTCGAGCTTCGAAATTTTGCTGAAGCTCTGCGTGATAAGTGCACAGGACTGAAGTTCACTTATTTTCATGTAGCTTTATTTTTGGTACAGCAGCTGCGGCGAACACCAGCCGCGTAACGGTCCGATTGCATATGACTCGCGCCATCAGTGTCGCTGCAGGACTCACTGCGCAGCTCATATTTGCGAGTTTCTAACTCTGCGGCTTCGCCAGTGTCACAAACCCAAGTAAATACAGTAAAATCGCGATGATACAAATCTCGCGGGACCGCGAAAAATATTCGTATCATTCGAAATTCGTATGAACCAACACAGAATAAAAAAGTGAGCACTAAAAAAGTTTCCGTTTATTTCTCTTCTTACTTTCGCGTTAGAAAAATCCGTGACGTGTTTCTGCTTTTTATTTTTTTTAACCTCGATGTTGCGAGCGGTCCTTTCTGGACCTTCATATCCTCACTTGTGGTGCCCAAGCTGCCTACAGGAGCGTTTTTGCTCGCGATTCGTGCGTGTTGCCGTTGTGCGCGCGATATTTTGAAGCCCGCGTCAGTGATTCCGAGCCCGCGGGCCGCCTGTGCCTCGGCCAGAAAATGACGCGCAGTGGGAGTGGCAGCGTGGCAGTGGGAGGAGCCTGATGACTTGCGCCAATGGGGAGGCGTGCACCTCATGGCGGCAGTTTCGAAGCGCTCGAGACAGCCGGCTGGCTCCGCCGAACATGTTTAGGCTTAGCACCCCGGCAGCTATTTCATGGGCGCTTTCACTAGCGGCGCGGATGATGTTTTATAGCACTGTTTTCGCCCACATTATTAGCTCATTTACTGCGCAAGAAACTTCATGTGTGCTTGGAGCGGCATGTTAAAGAGCGGTTAGAAGCGGTCACTCAGGCGCCCCGCACCACTTCGCAACCGAAGCCGCCACCATGTTGCCGCGGCCAGCCGCGCCCCGCGCCGCGTGAAGGTGGTTTCACGGCAGCGTCAGCGTGTCTGTGGAGTGCGCGGCGCATTTTTGCGAGCAGAAAACAACAGCCTGGCCATTCCTGGAGAAGGGGCGACACAGAAAGGAGAGAGAGCCCGTACATCGCCGTCGCTTGCTCGCTCAGCAGTTGGGGCGCCTCGTCGGCTTGTTCGTATCATCCGCCGGGCCGCGCAGGTCCATTCATAGAAGCCGACATTTTTCCCATTGCAAACAATGCAATTTTGCCGGGACTTATCAGAAATTTGTACCATCCCGAAATTCGTACCACCCGGAATCGTATCATCGAGATTTTACTGTAACCTTCACTTAAATAAAGCAGAATCTTACACTGTCTTGCACGAGATAAAAAAAAAATCTCCTGTAAAAAAAATGTGCATTTATAATTGTTGCGCACGCACGACTGGCTCCCCCAAGGTGTTGATATCTTGCAAAGGCAAGCGAAGAGAACTCTTTCACGCATGAATGCAGCAACCCCAATGTATGTCAATAGCAGAATATTCTCTGCGCTCTCAACAACTGCCTCGAATGGGAAGCAGCTGAAGTGGTGCGCCGTGCGTGCGGGTTGCACGGGTGCAGAATGCCTTCTCCCTGACAGCGGTAACCCTAGCTGCAGCTTTCGTCTTTGTATGAAACTGTGGTCAGAGTTTCGCGACCACAAAAGCATTGAAAGACTCTGGCTAAACTAAGCATAATTAAAGCTGTCCAACATGGCGAAACATAGGCCACCATCGCCAAAGTACGGGCCTGTCTAAACAGACGATCCACTCGAGCGTCAAGAACAAGGACGCTGCCGAAAAACGCGGCTCCGGTGAGATTGAAGAACAGCGCTTTCGAATAGGCCAAGCGGCGAACCCACAAATCGAGTCCGCCCTGGTCACAGTTTTTGTTTTGTAATAGAGAACTCAGGTTCAGTGAAGTTTGGCCTACAATGTACTAGATATACGCGTTAATGCTGATTGCTTCACTTATTTCAGTGTGCCTACATTTGATGCCCTGTTTTTTTCAAACGATTGTTTTAAAAAAAAACTTCTGGTGCAGCTCTTTCTTGTCCCCTCATGTGCCGGTGCGAGCGTTCGGACATAGTCCTCGATTTGTTATACCGCGTTGCTACACACGTTTGGGATCCTATGTTAGACCTCACATGTCTCAAAAATTTTTAACTCCTTACCCAATGAGATATTTTCTATTTCTTCTCTGTGTGGCCTAAGAACATACCTGCGTAAAAATTTTTCTGTTTTGTGTACCTCTAACTAATACCATTTATTGCCTGTGCCGACTGCCGGGTATGGCCCGACAAGCCTTGCATGGCTTGGGCTGACCCGATGTTGATTTGTATAATTCAAGAGATGAAAATAAACTATTACTATTACTATTTATCATTCTCACGCATGCATCAATCCCTTTCTGTTCAATGAAAGAGATAAAAAATGCCTCAAGCAGAGGGGCAGTTCCCATTCATTGTGTAAAATCTGCTGCTACCTATTCGAACAACTGGCCCAACTTTTGATTTCACAGCTGTCCTTCATCAGATTATTTCTTATCGGCCGTTTTACTAAACAGACTTACATCATTAAAAATGTGGAAGCTGCCTTGCGGGAGCGTCAGGCAGCAATTCGAATTGTTTGATGAGCAGTTTCGGGTAAGCCCGCCTCGTTCCGAAGGGTTTGAAAAGAGCCTGGCTGATTCTGCTGGCCATGACAGATTTTTATAGCTGTTAGTAATTACTCCTAGTTACATTGTTGCTTTATTTGCTCAGCTTAGCGGCATCTCTACTCACTCGACCACAGGCCTTTTCCAATCGCTGGTGCTAAGCTTCGACAGCAACGTTAGGCAATTGTTTTCCCTCACCTGAACGCTGTGCAGAGGTGCTGCAGGCGTGTAGAAGGAACAAATTGTTTGTAGCATGTATACGCAATACTGGTCAAAGTTCCCACTTCATGCTCATATACACCCCCTTCCTCCCCCTTTTGATACAGTGGAGATTTTTTTCTGGATTAAGGGGGTTTGTTGTAACGGGCGCAGACTGCATACTTTTTGAGTTACCAGACCATATTTACCATCACACCGTTGCTGCAACATTAACTAACCAGTTAGAGATGAACTCAACAAGATTTTATGTTAGTGTGATCACGAAGGTCTATCCTCTGCAAGGAAGCTCTTAGATTATTGCTTCATTTCCTTTAGGTGTCCAGAAAAAAGGAAAGTTTCACTGTCGTTTTGACATAAAACTATTTCTAATTTTGAAAGGAAGGTGAAACTTCTAAAGGATGTAAAACAATAATCCAAGTAGCTTCCTTGCACAGAATAGGCCTTCCTGACCACACTGATGTAAAAATCTTGTTGACTTCTCGCCTAATTAGTTCATTACACCTAATTCAACCTTCAGGTTGTGAGTCCTGTAACTCAGAAAGTGCAGAAGATATCCTAACAATCTGGTCAAATTTAGTCTATAAATAAAAAAAAAACGTTATTTCTGTTAAATAGCCCATGGAGGCCAGCATTTGACAAATGATTGATTGATTGTGGGGTTTAACGCGCCGACGCAACGCAGACGATGAGGCGCGCCGTAGTGGAGGGCTCCGGATTAATTTTGACCAACTGGGGATCTTTAACGTGCGCCGAAATTTCGTACACACGGGCGTTTTTGCTTGTCGCCTCCATCAGAAAAGCGGCCGCTGCGGCCGGGAATCGAACCCGCGACCTCGTGCTCAGCAGCGCAACGCCTTAGCCACTGAGCCCCCGTGGCGGGTGCATTTGACAAATAAACAGGAGGCGTGTGAGTGGATTTCACAGTACAGTGAGGGCATGGCGGGCAGCCGAGGAGTGTGAAGAGAGCCACGGAGCAATGATGTTCCTACTAATATTTCGGCGGCAAACTTTCAGCAGATGGTTCCTGGTGGCACAAACACACTGGAGCTGTGCAACTTACACGATAAAACTGCCCCCCCACATTCCAGATTTCCCAACATAGAAGAAGAACAAGGGTAAACGAGTGGTGAGGCTTCCCAGATGTAACAAGAGAAGCAAATACCGCATGCTGCTTCCACCTATGCTGCAGGGAAAGGGACACAGAGTTTCACACAATAACAACTAGAGAGGAATCTGGCACTGCGATCGTCCGCCGCAATGGGCGTGATGGGTAGTTCTGGATTGGGATTGGCACTCGATGGCTTGCGGAACTTATTATGGACTGAATTGTGGAGCCAGTTTCGTTTTCATTTTGGACTTGCATGAGTGCATTTGCCTACGCGGGATGTTGGAAGAAGCGATCAAAAGTATGTTTCTCCTTAAACTGCATGCCGAGTGCGCACTGGCGCCACCCTGAGTGGAAATGTTTTATAACCAGAGTTGCGAATCGGGTGGCTTATCAATTCGTTGCCAGCACAGCGAGCATGAAAATACAAATGACAGCGCTGTGTGTGGCAAAGTTGTCTGTGAATTAGGAGTTGCGGCGTTGCTTATTCAGCAGAGCAATGTATTTTCGAAGCCGAATGGCTTGGAACAGCCACACCTCTCGTGCGAACGCCGGCTCCTGCGGCGTAAACCAGCAGTACCAGCAGCCGATAGAAACACTGCTTGATAAATGTCACTAATTCAAGCTAGAATAACTTCTCAAAAAAGTAACCGGTTTCTTCTTTAGGGAGAAGAAAACTTTTCTTAATATTAAAAACTGCAAGCGTCGAAACTTTTACGAACAGTTTTTGGAGAAGTCCCAGTCCCACCGTAGTTGGCGGCAAATGGCAAGCTTACTCTGCAAACCTCCTCAACTCCACATCTACTTTCCATTTAAACGCGCCATTTTATTTCGCACAAAATTTGTTTTTGGTAACTAACTTAACTTTCTTGTTTGCCATGTAAATTGCAAACAGCGAACCGCGCAATAAGAGTTGCATTGACAAAAAAAAAAAAAGCAATTTGCACAGCCTTAGGCCCGTTTCAATCCTACGCAATCCGGTTCCAGAACTACCCATCATTCCCATCAAAGTGTAAGTGCCATCTCGGAGTTCGCGTTAACACCACCCCTCTAGTTATTATTGTATGAAACTCCATAGAAGGGGAGGTTAGGCTCCACGTCCAATATCGGCCTTTTCTATTGACCTTTTCGCCCTTTCCCACTTTTTTCCTGGTTCTCGTAAAGCCAGTTGCCAGATACTTTGCTTTCAGCCCAACCACATTCCTAGGGGAGGTACTAAATCGTGACCCACGGGCTCAAAAAGAATCGTGTACCGATACGAAAGCTTTTACCAATGCATAGAGGTGTTCCTAACGGGGCATAGTTTGCATCTTTTAGACACATGTCACTTCTTTAGTGAGATAAAAGAATAAAAAAAGAAACACATTTTCGTTCATCCAGTTGTCACTAGATGGCGCTATCTGTGTAGGAAGCAAGGGGTTTTATTTTTTTATTTCAGTGCAGTAGTTACGTATCTCCAAAATAAGAAAACTAGGCCGTCGTGAACATCGATATGTACTTGTCAAACTTCTCGTATTGGTGCACAATAATTTTTTAAGTCCGTGGGTCATTAAGGCCATAGGAATGTTAACAGGTGAGTCCCCCATTAGGGAGAAGTAAATTTTTTTTTTTAGGGGGAGTGGGGGGAGAGTTGCCCTCTTTGCTTCTGCTACCAATTATACAGTGTACTGCCAGAAAGTTAACTCGTACCTATTCGAGCTCCAGCACTTTCCAATGCCATTCCGTTCTATGCCCTCTTACACAATCTCAGTGTCAAATATCGGTACTTTTTCGCTACATTCACCACTGATCCAGTGAGCAGAGTTGCCGCTCAAGCCTATAACAACACCCTCGCTCACACCCCACTCACCAAAGTCCAGCACATGGAGGTCCGAGTGGTCCATGAGGGTCAGGTCGTTGGGGTCAAACTCCTCCAGGCGCTGCCTCCCACCCGTCTGGTTGGGCGTCGGACTGCACCAAGCAGGAGAGAGAGGGTGCCGATGATGATCACTGCCATTCCGCTTGCGCATCAACAGGGGGAGGGTAGGTGTATTGATTGAAGGTACGGCAAGGCTGCTGCAGTCATCGACGTTTTCAAATGCTCGGAAACCTCCCCTTCTTCAATGATTTTCCCTTTTTTTTCTTCTCCTACCTACCTGATCGGTTCACACTCCCTCTCGGCATACGGGGTATGTTCAAACGGGCAAAAATCAATGCTCTGCATCACCATGCCATGCATTATGTGACTGGCCATCCCACCTTCGTGCATTGACACGAGGCTGGCATTCGGTGGCTTCTGCCAAAGCACCCAACCATTGGACTTCCCCATAACGCCCTGATCATTTGCAATCTGATTTGATACCCTGGAGTGAAAAAGCACAATGCGGAAGAAGCTGAAAACGAAAGTGTTTATTTGGATCTCCAATAAGAATGAGGGGTTCAATTAGGTCCCTGACATGCATTTGCTTTCACGATAGGGTCCGAGTTGGGCTCACATAGGGTTCCTCTATCCCATTCCTCAGCCTTCCCACTGCTGTGGCCAGGACACTCTTTGTGGCCATAGTAACCGCCACAAGACTGCACCCGTTAAGTTTTTTCCAGGCCTCACCATAGTCCGCTTAGGATTAACTCAGCTTTCCATACCTGACAGCCTTGTCCACAGTCAAAAAGCCAAGGGTGAAAGCTCCAACACTGTACCCAATGCGCAGATCCCAATTTATCACTTTTAAAAGGCCAATTCCCTTCACAGTGGCAATGCGTGGGTTCACAATTCTTAATTGACTCATTGCGGCAAACTATACATAGCGATGCGCGACACTGCCGTAGGGTGCACTGCACTACACGCCGTTGAAAAAGGCACAGAGAAAGATGGTTGATGCAGAATAGAAAAGAGAATCGCGTCATCCTGTGTATTTTTCATTCCATGCCCCCATCTTTCTCCACGCCTTTTTCCCTGACGTATCAAAAAATAACTCGCCCAACCTTTACTGCAAACTTTCTCCCTCTAATCCATGAAACTGAAGCCCGCAATGGTGGTGCAATAGTGAAACAGGGTCGGTACACAACAACAGGCGTGTGCAGTCACGGACAAACGGAAAGCGAATGCAAAGATACGAATGAGAAGATGACGCAGAATCAAAGAATTTGGTTCGCGAGGATCGCGCAATGACGCAGTTGCGGAATACCTGGAGAGTGATGGTTATCAAGTTTGCTGCTCTTATTGAGTGATGTGACAGTTTGACTGGCACAGAAAGAAACTGCGCCATTCAATTCGTTGGCTCGCGCAAGCGAGAGCAAGAGAGAGAACAGGAGGAGGGGGGAGAGAGAGGGGGAGAGACCTGGTGCCCCCGAAGAGGAAGAGGCGGTCTCCCACCATGCAGCAGCACTGGCGCCGGCGGGCACAGGGGCCCTCCCGGTGGATCTTCACCTGGCTCCAGCTTGAGTTTTCTGTAGGGGAGGGGAGAGGGGTCATCGGGGGGAGGAGGAGAAACCGCGGTAGCCAACTCTTACGCACCTCAAACTTCGGCGTAACGGACAAAGACGGGAGGTACAGAAGACGACAGGACAACGCTGTACTCGCAACTAATCGCAGAAGAAGTACTTATGTCACAGTACTTACGTTTGCATTTTGTATTCCATAAAATTAGTTGCGAGTACAGCATCGTCCCGTTGTCTCCTTTACCTCCCGTCTTTGTTGCGCTCAAGTTGGAGATGCATAACCAGTAACAGCTCGCCAAAATGTCAATCCTTTTACAGCCAAACTTTTGCCACAGTGTTGTCACCTGAATCCGAAGACAGCTTGCGGGGCTAGAGAGAGACAGAAGAACAGCCCATCTAGATAAGTAAGCAGCATAGCTGGTAGTGCCCAGCCTTTGCCGTAGTATGAGAAGCCGCTAGACAAGATGTACACGCATGCTCCTTGAAATAGGCTTCCAAACGTCACTAGTGTACCAAAATAGGCCGGGGGAAATTTGAGCTATCAGACACGTCATGAAACATTGCCGCTGCTTCATACACGAAACTGGATGACAGCAGGCAGAGCTGCTGCCGGCCATTTTATTTAATTTTTTTTCTTCTTCTTCAGAACATCTAGTTAAGCATAAGACAGTTAACACTGCGGACGCAATCGACACCAATACCTATTAGCCCAGCATGTTGGAACACACAAAAGGGAGGATTCATTCCAGCGTGACCCTCATTTCAACCAAGACGACAACAAAGGGTGACTAGGCTGAGAGACGGAACGCGGTTTTTATAAAAAGCTAGAGAGAAGAAAAAAACACCGCAATAAAACTAGCAGTGGCACCTTCCAACAGTAGTGGACTAGTTGCTACACTTGAAATTTTGTTCATCACACAGCATTATTGCAAAAAAAAAAAAAAGAACGAAAACTTTGATGAAAACATTCTCAACTTTATTTGCACGCTTCTTCCTTGTAGAAACACTGCTTATTTCATGTAATCAGACAGTGAACCATCAAGCACAACGCCTCACCCAACAAAACAATGCCCAGAGCGTGTCAGTGCTGAAATCTCAAGTGGCTGGCACAAGCCAGAAACATCCCGTTTAACCTGGCGCCAACAACCGGTTCGCTTCGAACACTCCCACTATTGCCTCGAGAAGCTGCTTTGACCGGATGGCCACTAAGCCTAACCGCAGACTAAGCCTAACCGCATCAGCGGTGGTTGCAACGGTGACTTTGGCAACGCGATCGATGCTGCTCAAGCTTTTTTTTTTAAAAAGACGGGTAAAGTTGTCGAAAAACAACGAAAGCCGAGTCAGTGACCACAATTTCTCTACAGAGCTGTGAGACATCGACGCGTTGATGGTACTTGTGGCTGATGCAACCAAAACCAAGCCTCTCGTGAGCTGGCTCAACTGCTGAAGGTACTCTTGTTTCTCGAGCTTTGAAAGAAATTATCCACAATAGCAGAAGAGTTCTAGGCCCGCGTGTGATTTCTGGACATTCGCTCTTTGTACTGGACACAGTTCGAAGCATGTTCAAAAGCATTCCAATTGATAAACGGGTTTCAAACACATTTTTCTCATTTTAGCATTATTAGAGGTTGGCACATTTTACTCACATAGTTTCACGCACGTAAAATTGTCATATCACAATGAAACTTGGTACACACACTCTTCAGTTTCAGAGTGGCATTATTTATTGGAATTTATGACATTTATTCATTATCGGTATAAAAATATCATATTTTTCAAGGGCCCCTGATATACAGCTGCCTGGCACTTCTACTTATTCTTCATGAAAATATTTTTCTCTCGTAAATTTAGGCTCTTAAGTGCACAATGTGGTTCATAACTAGCATAATGAGCCACTGAATGATGCTGTACATAAAGATTGTAACACTGAAAAAGTGAGAGTAACAAACCCTTTGTTTTGCTACTGCATATATGATGAAGAACTAATGAGGCTACATGGAAACTAACAAGAAAAAATCCCTCTTTGGTAAAATTTATAGAGCCCTAACTCAAAAAATAGAGAAAAAGTGTTTTCAACTAGCTTCTCCCCTTAGTGACCTGTATTGCATCGGAAGTGCCAAGCTTGTGAGCCTGTGGGAACATAATGTTGCAGTTGGTGCACAGTAACGTGAAAAACAGAGCACAAGACATCAGCCTCCCACCCCGTGCAAAAAAAGAAATCTACCTCAAACTAGACTTTGCAATTTGATAAGTGCGAAGGGCAAGCCAATACAAACTGAATCTCCCGCTTCTTCACAGAAAATCCACTTTCCACGAGGTGATACACACCGCTGCATTTCACTGCACAAAATAAATTAGCCCTGAAAATCCGCCTTGCTCTACGGATGGCAAACAATGTCGCCCATAACCTCCTCTACGGATTGCAAATAAAGAAATTTGCTTCGAACAAGTCACTGCAGACGCCAGAAGGGCTTGCACTGCAACAATGGCATCCTTCTTCCAGGAATAACACCTTCCCATCAGTCCCTTTGCTGGGTGTTCTCATCAACCCTGCTCATCCACATCACACGGCAGCTTTCACAGTTAAACCTAAATGAAGTGATAGTTACCACGCACTTGCGGTGGACCCACTGAGATGGGAAGACAACCTCCTGCTTCTGTTGTGCACCAGTGTCACCCCGGTTTTGCACTTTGCATATCAGAGCCTCCCCTAAAAGCTTTTTTTTGTAAGACCTCTCCCAAGCAGCACTCACCCGGGTCGTACTTGTGCATGTCTCCAAAGTGCGTCAGCAAGAGCCCGTTGTAGCCGCCGAACACGTACAGCTCCCCGTTGTACACAACTGGAGGGTGAGGGGGGATTGCAGAGAAGGTCAAGGCCTTATGCACAACAGAGACACAGATCACCACACTGCATTTGAAAAAGAGCAAAGACACTGGTGCAGGGTGTGGAGGGCAGGTAGCCATTGCGAGAGGAAAGCCAAAGCTATCCATAACCGTAATCTCATTTGTAGCTGTGCACTTAGTTCCACACACGCAATCCAATTTCACCGTTCAAAGGATGCCTGGAGCCTCAGCTTATACAGCATAACGCCAGGCACCCCCTTTAGTGCCTGCTTCACAAACACCTGCAATGGCAATGCACTTGGCTAGTAATTCAGTCCCCACCCCCTCCACAGTCTCTAATATTTCGGTCTGCAGCTGACCTGCAGCAAATGTTGACTTCATGTTTGTTCATATGCACTTTGGACATTTGGACACAGCTTGAAGTCGGCTAAATACTGTTCTACCAAACTAGAAGTGCGTTGTCATGGCCAACATTAGCAAATTATTGAGGACGGTGTACGAGAAACGACACTTTCAACGCACTTTTCAGATGAAAAAGAAAAAAAAAACCCTACATCAACACAAACAACTCGCAACATGGTCTATGAAGTTTACTAGGGTGTGGACAGCCAATAGAACAATGACCACTTTCAGTGGAACGACAGCGGTGACAGAGAAAATAGCAGCATCACCAAGTAAAGAAAAAGAAACGCTTCTCTTTAAGAACCATTTGCAAATCATATGCCCCAAAGTAAAGTGCTCAGACTTGGCTCAAATGCTCCCCCACTACAACTCATTGAAAAGTGTTTCTAGCTGCTTTCCCCTCCCCCCCCCCCCCCTAAAAGACCAGCCCCAGCCGTGCAAGCCTTACTCTCATCCAGGATGAAAGCAATATAACTGAGGTGCCTATTGCAAGAATTTTTAAATCCCAGCCAAGAATTCAAGAATTACGCAGACTCTTGTTTTAAGTTAAGATACTAACGCATTGATATCAGTTTGGGATTTGTCTCCTCTTGTGCCAAAAAGTATGAGCTGTGATGAGTGGTACGCATTCAACATTTTCTTCAGCTACGAAGAACCAAGAGCATAGGGTTGGACCCTGAGGAACACCGGGCAGCCCCTTTCCTTTGCCAAAATGTGTGAGCTGGGGTGTGGTGGCACACGTTCAACTTTTTTGTCTGGAATAAAGAAGGAACAGCAAAGGGCACAGGGCAGAACCCTGAGGAACGCCCCCCCGCTCCCCTGCTTACAGGCCGAGTGGCTGCGCCGTCCCTCGGGGGGCTGTCCCTCGGTGCGGGGGTGCACCCAGCAGGAGGAGGCCACGTCCAGGAAGGCCATGCGGTTGCAGTACACCTCGCTCTGCGAGTGGTAGGGGCCCTGGCTGTCCCCACGGCCCCCCCACACGTACATCCGGCCGCCCAGCGCTGTGGCCGAGTGGAAGTCCCGCCACTGCGGTGGAGGGCCCTGCGAAAAGAGCAGGGGGGAGGGAGAAGGCCCCGTTATAGTAGCAGAGAGGGTTTTACAGCACCATTGCTCCTCTGCGTGGCTAGGCAATTGGCCTTATCATCATCAAGAACCAGTTTCATGCCCACCGCAGTATGAAGGCCCCTCCCATTGGCTACCAGCTCTGCCTATACTGCCTTGCCTGAACCCACTCTCTGCAACCAAATTTCCTCATCTAATCTCTCCATCAAGTTATCCGTCTTCCCTTATAATTCTAGTCCCAAGTCTCTTGGAAGCCACCTGGTAGCTTTGGTGGTCCAACTCCACACTTCTTTCTCTTGATTTGAGCTTTGCTCCCCAATTCAACGCGCCTGCTTTCCGAACCTCCAAGTGTTACTCCTATCATTCGTCTCTCTGTGGCCTTCTCAAAATGGCACCTAAGATGGCAATCCTGGCCTTCACTCAATTACAGAGCGATGGGCTTTGTTGGACGTTGCCACGATTAAATTTGCGGAGTAGGAAATAGACACCTGCCTTCTTGTTCTATAATACACAGATTCTGCAAAACTTCACAACTACACTCTTAGGGGACTGCGAGGTATTTGTGCCTAAGCCCTGCTTACCCCGTTTTATTTGTTACTTGTAGCATTCTAGCTGTACAACTGAAACTAACAGGTAGCCAACCCCTTAGGAAATATATTTATACTAGAGCAGATATTGTCAACAGCCGATGACACTGAACTCCAGTAACGGTTTTAACACCAACTCAAGTTCAGAAATCTGGCAGCTCAAAAATGAAGTTCTGGCAAGCCACGCTGCAGCACAGAACCTAATCCTGCCCGTAAGGCTATGCCTCCATGCCAATGTTCATTTATGGAATTTCAACACACTGACACACATGCATGCAGTGTCATGTACCGAGCGATTGCCCACCATGCCTGCAATTAAAAAAACGTTTACCATCCCTCCCTTAAAAACAGTAATTGAGAGAAGTGCGCGCCTTCCCACACCAAAACTGCATCAAAAGTCGTCAAAACCTTTGCTTAAAGTGCATTCAACCTTTGCTGAAAGTGCGCTCAATCGATTGTCAGACCTCCAAAGACCCAAATGGGCATGCGATGATTTTTCTCCCACTAAGTAAACGTATGTACAAACGATCTAAAGGCATACCGATACGTGGTTTATGGGATAAAGGCATATACCATTGCACTTCTCCTTCGTGATCAATGCATGTACTGTCTCATCTAGAATTGCTTCTTTTTTGCGATGTTCATGCAAACCGTCTTGACACAGTGGAAGCCTCGTTTCACAGAACTCCGATCAGAGCTTTGCAGGCTATGACGAACCGGTCTGTGGGGGAATGCATTAGTTTTCTGACAGGACGCCATCGGTCCCACAAAGAAAGCTTCCACTATTTAAAAACATGGGGTGCCATCTCAAGGAAAAGTTCAGAAACAGTGAGCCAACCGGTTCACTCTTCGGAAGCAACAAGAAACCCCGAGAGGGTGACAGGCGATGCTAACTCTGGAGGGTTGGCCAAGTCGCAAGAGAGAGACACGGCGCTCACCCGGGTGGGCACGTACTGCCACTGCATGGTGTCCAGGTCGAGGTAGTGCACGTCCTGCGAGAAGCGGTCCGCCTGCTCCTCAAAGCCCCCAAAGATGTACATGCGGGGCCCCATCACGCACGCCGAGTGGCCGTCCCGCGCACCGGGAATGTGCCCGCACACCCGGGGACGGCTCCACGTCAGGGTGTCTGCAGCGAGGGGAGGGGCGAGATCGCGTCGTCAGTCGCCCACATAGGATACATGGGTCCTCAGGGCCCAAAAATAGCTGAAGAAAGTATTTTTAGATAACCACTTTTTCTTGGTTTACAGAGTTTCTCTTCCGAAAATCAGTACCAGAGCAGCACCAGGTACTTATATAAGCTGTACAGGCCCGATTTTGACAAAATAATTTTTCAGTAATTCCACACTTTCTCCGCCAAACCGCTTCGACCATGTCAAAATGGAGCAATCGGACAGACACCAGCTTCATAACACGATGGAAGCGTTTTTTTCTTTTACTTCCCCTGTTTTCGCGTTACAGACGCCATCCGTGAGAACACTGAAGCTTCACTTTAATTTTCTTTTTTCTTCAGCAGTTCAACGCACCGGACCTACACCTTGGCCAAGAGGCGCGCCATAGTGGAGGGCTCCAAATTAATTTTTGACCCCGTGGGGACCTTCAATGCGCACTGAAATCTCGACATGCACGGCTGTTTTCACTTTTTGTCTCCACCTGAAAAACGGACGCTGCGACTGGGAATGGCACCCACGTCCTTGGGCTCGGTAGCACAACGCCTCAGCCCAAATAAATGAAGCGTCACTCGGAGCCCTGCACCAATGCTGCAAGAAGACCAGGCCCCCCAAACGACGATGCCACAAGGTAGCGGCGCACTCACTGGTGTCGAAGCGGTAGAGGATGTTGCAGGCGCCGTCATCGTTGCGGCCGCCCCAGAGGTAGGCGTAGTCCCCGTAGGCCACCACCGTGTGCCCATACCGTTGGAAAGGCACGTCATCGGGGTGGGACTGCGCCTGCACCAGCGCCCACCGCAGGGACACTGTGCCAGAGGGATCAAACAAGGTGACAGGGTCGCACTTCTCGTTTGGAGCAAGGCTGCAGACAGAGTCACTAAACATTTGTATCTGTTCATCTGTATTGATTGTATTGTTTGCATCAGTATTTGTATGGCTTGGATTTGTGTTGTTTGTAAGACAACATTTGTACTGTTTGCATTGTATTTGTATTGTTTGCAGTTGTATTTGTATGGCTAAAATTTGTACTGTTTGCAATACGTTTGTATTGTTTGTATTGTATTCGTATTTGTTTGTATTGGTATATTGTTCTTCGGTGGGAATCAGCTCGAATGCACACGAATACAAAGTAAGAAGGAGAAACAGGCGGTTGCCTGAACGATACGGCCCAAGAGCATGCTGCATCGCTCCAAGCAAACCCTTTCGGCCAGCTTGCTAACCCCGTTCGAGACTGCCACTGTGAAGCCTACAAGCACGAAATCGCGGTTATCGGAAGAATGAAACGCAAGATCAGACAAGAATTAGTAGAAGCTTCGGTGATAGACGAAGCTGGAGATGACTGCGTCAGTGTTCCGTCTGTGGCCTTGTCAAGCAGTGAAAAAGAGTTTGTGCAGTGATCTTCGCTAATCACATCAACAACCGGCTGCAACAATTGTGTATTTTTGTACGCATATACATCTGTGTGTCCTTCAGTAAAATTTCAGTTAGCGATGTGTCATGTCTCTCCCTCTTCCTTTGTGTTCGTGTACATTCAAGCTGATTCTCATCGAAGACTGTGCACCAACTAGCACAGATCTCGGCCATTCTGTATTTGTATTTGTTTGTACGTATTTGTATTGTCTCCATTTGTATTGTTTGTATTTGTCCGTGTGAAAGCTTCACAAAAAAATTCACGGAAGGTTGCACTCCTGCGCAAGACTTTAAATGGCGAAACCAGTAGGTGAGCATCCGGACACAGGTGTGTTTCAGTATCATTGTTTATTTGCATAGTTGCGGCGCTTGTAATCGTCGTCCTATGCATCAAGGAGGTCGCCGTCGTCTTCGTGGCGAGTGGTGGATCCAAAGTCCTCCTCAGAATTGTATACTTCCACCAGCTCTTCGTCATCGACTCAGGGCAGCGACTGCAGGATCCGCAAGTCGTCTCGGGGAGGATTGGCACACTTGTAGCCACGTCTCCAATTACCAATAATGGCACCTAGAGAATGCAGCAACTGCGGTGACCTCTCTTAAGCAGGGTGTCTTTTCATCTTTAAGCATTAGTGCTGGATTTTTTTTTTACATGCACAGTAGCGCTTGGTGACAGCGCTGAAAGTGGTTTTCTTTTCCTTTTCTTCTTTTTTTTTTCTTTGCTAAAGCCACTGCACGTGCCGAAACCAGGGACGCTCAGCGGTCACCACAAGCGACATGTTCCCGAGCACTCGGCATTTTCTTGGCATTTTTTTTTCCCGCAACAGCAAAACTACGGCTGGTAACAAAAGCTCCGCTGCTAATAAACAATTTCAATTTCAATGTCAACATACACCAGCAGCAAAAACAGCTTGTGGCTGGCCCCTCCACTCGAGGCAAGCAGGGGGCAAGTTGACTAGCCTGCAATATGTCAGCAGAAAGTCGTAGTAATGGTACTCAAGTGCTTGAGGCTGCTGCCAGAACTCATAAAAAGGAAAGCTCTGGAAACATGAGTAAGCACCACCAACTTTAGTGTTTCTAGTTTGAAAAGCAGGCTATATTTTCTTAAATTGTGTTATTGGTGAATGTTTAGCAAAGCTCAGTTTCTAAGTGGCACGCCAATAGACGAGCCCCTCTACTTCAACGAAGGAGGGGTGGTCACATGGCCCGGATTCCGAAGCAAAGCTTTGCAACCGGTTTAAATTCAAGAACACTGCAGTGCACTTTGGTTAAGTGAGCCTTGAGGATTCAATTCCCGACGACAACGAATCAGCAACACTCAGTGCGCCGCCAACTAGCCAAAACCAACAAAATGAGTTGGGCTCGCACACAAGCCCTTTTTGTATCTTTGTGTGAAAATACTGTGCTCAACACGCATCCTTTCATTTGCTATTGCAGCTATCAAGTGCACATCTGCTTTCAATTAAAAGAACAGTGCCAGTACCACTTGTGCATTGATGTTTTGCCCAAAATATGCCTAATGATTTTTTTGCTCCCCAATGTTGACAAGAATTAAAGATGGTACCAAATTTAGTGGTTTAGAAGGGTTTTGCAGGTACAGTCGACTCCCGTTAATACGAAGGCCAAGGGTACGACAAAAAACTTCTAATCAACCAAATTTTCAACTGAACAAAAAACACAAGAACAGTACTGTTATTAGTCTGCAATGTCCCCCTTCTTGATCTTGTTCAGGATCTAAACTTTCGTCCCCAAGTAAAGCATACGACCTGGGTTGCCCTGATAGTTGAGACTTGTCGCTAAAATCAAAGCCTGAAGTGCCCACTACATGGCACTGTGTGCAACAAAGAAGGTTGAGGACCTGAAAAGAGAGACACATGCGTTGGCACAAGTCTCAACTGAACTGCTGCTTTATTGACCATGGATTGCCTCAGTTACAATGGCACCGTCATCAGTACAGAACACGGCAGTGTTTTGGTGCTTAAAATTTTTAATTTTACCTAAAAATGCTGATCCCCTCGATGCTTCTTATTCGAAATAACTTCCAATTACTCAATGTAATGGGTTTTAGCTTCAAATCATTGAGTGATCCCTTCTATCGATTTGCAAGAAAATTGCCGGGACCAGAACATCACTACCAATTAAAGGGACCCTGCAACACTCTTTGAGCAGTGCAAGTAAACCTGTGCGACATTTAGATTACACTGCCAGGAATACCTGAGCCAAATATTACACGTGCACGTGAAGCAGTGAGCGCGCAAATCGCTGTGAAAGACACGGAAAAACCGACCGCACTCTCTTCAGTTCTCATTATGCACCCCTGGCATGGCCTATACAACGTCATTTGGGCCATGGCTGTCCGACCGGCTGTCACTGGTCCCCTTCGCGGCTAATTTCTCGCATTTCCTGTGACGATCCACTGCCATCGGCGCTGTGCGCGAACCTCTTCTATGCCTGAAAATGTAGGCACAGTTTTGCCGTTTCTTTTGTGTTTTGAGTGCGCACGGAGTTTGAGTGATGAGCTCAATACTTCCCTTTCAACCAGACCACTCGACAACAAACGTTTATTGCTTCAAAGACGCCCTACCAGCCCGAGCGCGCACTTGCGAGCAGGCAGCCATGCCTGCTTTTCTGTGGCACCTAACTGAAAATAGACCCCTCCACGTTTAGGAGAAAAGGGGAAAACTCCCCGGCCTGTCATATATCGAAGGCCGCCGGAGAAGACACCGCGAGCCGCACCCCTCCCCAGGAGAGAGCACACAGCTTTCGTCGTGTTGTCTGCAGTCGAGTTGAGAGGGAACAATTATGCGCAATTTTTTATAGCGCGTAGTTTCGGTGATAGTGAACGGATTTTCTTAATTCTTGCAGGAGGAGATCGCTGGGACAATAGACTTTACCTTAAAATACATTCCGAGTACTCAACGGTAAGTGTTGCAGGGTCCCTTTAACCGAAAATTCCAGTTAAGCGACTTCAAGTTACCGAGAGTTGACTCTATTGACTTTTAACTGCGTAGATGAATCGTGGGACAAACACACAAGAATTTCCGGGCCCGAGAAAAAGGACTGTCGTCTTTAAAAAGAATTAGCAACAGTGCAGAACCCTGGGGAGACCCCGCATGCGAGCGCGCATCTTTGAGATGCCCCTACTCACGCACCTGTGTTGAGGACATGCACATCGATGGGCTTGCGGGTGTTGTAGTCCTCGCCCGTGCAGTAGCCGCCGAAGGAGTACACCTTGCCGTTGATGGCCACTGCCGCGTGGTTCACGCGGCGCGGCCCACCCTCCAGGCGCACCGTCCACATCCTCCCGTGGCACCGAGACCTCCGGCCGCCGCTGCCGCTCACCCCCTGTGCACCACAGAGAGAGAGAGAGCGAGAGGGGGTAAGACTTCTTTTATTTGCCAGTCCGCAATAGTTCTCAGCAGGCCATAGGTAGTCCAAAACTGCTCTCGCAATAAGAACTTGGCAGACCAAAATGACAAATTGAAGAAAGAGAGCTTTCATTGCAGCTGGTCCTACCATTCCCTGTGATACGTGGGTGGTACGCTTAGAGGAGCCCTGCAACAGGACCGGCTTAGCAAACATTTCTTTCTCTAGAGCCCGAAAGAGCCTTGGGAAGCTAGAGACCATTGAGAGCACTGGTAAACAACACAACTCAGCCATGCACTGTCTGGAACATCGCATGTTTGCAGTTTGTGCAGCCCCTCCAAACGTTGCACACATTGAAAATGAAAGCGCAATTAAAAACATACTCAGCGGCAATTGTTCTTCAGAACCAAATGGGCCGAATGTAACATGCAACAGTAAATCTCCGTTTCAATAGAACATATATGGCATGAGCAAGACGCAAAATTATGCATCGGTCAAATACCTCAATGGTCTGCTACACTTTTCTACTTTAGCTACTGCCAACACCACGGAATGTGCACATAAGGCAGAACTAAGTTCAGAGGTGGACAAGCACACACACACAAATTGTTTGCTGTGAAGCTAGGCATACATCGTATCGGGAAGTAAAAAATGAAGCCAATGCATGCTTGGAGCTGCTTCTGCAAAGGCTGGTAAAATTTCTTACACACCAAGAACACACAGTGAGACCATACACGACTGCCTTTTTTTTTTTTCATGCCTAAAATCTTTTCATATTTCCAAATGTAAAAGTAGACGGCCTGAGATTCCTCCTGAATTAAAATCGCTGAATTTTGAGCTAGCAATCAATTAAAATCCTAAAAAAATTCTCCACAGAGAGGACTACGTTGTTCCTGCCTGTTGGCAAACTCCCAAAAGCTGCCGCTTCTGGCTCAGCAAGACCAAGTCGACGATAAACAAGTGATACGGGCACAATCAATTCGCCGTGTTCTCAACACGATGTAACCTGCGTAACACCTGAATGGCCACTCATTCACCTCCCTTTTTAAATCATGATTTTAAATCCTGTCGCAGAACACTGGCGTGCTAGAGTCCACGCCGTAAACATGGTTCGCCTTAACCCGTGTGCGCCACAGTTAAGCACAGTGCTTTCCCTACATGAACTAAAAAGCACTGACGAATGAATCAACCAGCTTCTACTTGCTCCGACAGGCCTTCCAACAATGACCAGTGCTAGTGCCCCTATCGTACATACAGTGCCCATTTTGGCACCACCATCCTTCCAGAAGAGCGAGACCATAGCAACTGGAGTAAGCTTTATGCATGCAAATGCTCGTCTACGCCTTAATTTAAACTACCCATGAATGTGGCTTTTGATGAAGGAAGGCACGTGAGCTCCTGAACTGTTTTCCACTTCCCTCACAAAATCAGAGCCTGAAAGCAAAATCTAGATATCCTACACCTAAAAAGTAAGAAAAAAAACACGCAACGTTGCAAACAAGTTCCACTGAGCCCCATGAGAGTGTATAAAATTGCACAGCAGCCAACACTTGCTTCTTGCTGGACCTGAGAGTCATCCTCCCGAAGCCGCCGTCTCCAATGGTGGTAGCACAACGCAATGCAAAGCAACATCGCAAGCAGCCGGAACAACCCGGGAAAGGAATCGATCTCTTGCTGCCTTCGCCAGCAACCCCACTTCACGAGAAGTTGCATGAACGATTAGAGGAACACCCAAGAGACACACCCGCCGCCAGTGATAGCCATCTCCGGGTTCCTCCTCAGCTAACTCGTGCAAGGCGAAAGCCTACACACGTGACAGGCACCAGACGGGCATAAAGCGACAACAAAACGCAAGCCTTGTGCCTGGCACCGTAACCGAGAATAGAAGACACGCAAAAAAAAAACAAGACTGTGCCACCAAGCCACGCAATGCGACAGCAAAACGCGACCCTTATCTCCCCTGGCACGTAGAGTGTGTAAGCAAGATATGTCCGCGCTACGCAGAATGTAGTGCCGGCATCGTCTAATCGAGTGTCCTTGACCGTGAACGCATGTAAGCAACAATTGATATATCTCCTCGACAGGTCCAAACAGAGATAAGGAGGGTCTGGGGCGACAGATTTGATTGGCACCGAGAGTGTGGCGCATCGCGCATTGCAACGACTGTTGGGATCCAACCGCTTGTGACAAGGGTCTCTCGAGGCGTCACGAGGCACAACTCCAAAGTGGGCCGAACGATGGCTGAACAGCGAGGGCTCTTCTGATATACTATAAACGAGCAGATTAAAGAGTGGTGGGCCGATTTGCATCTCCACCACTGCCATCCCTTTGGCTTGCACGTTCTTTATCACCCCATGCTCGCTGTCTAGCAATGAGCAGGGCTTCCACTGCTCTCTCTGGAAAAGGCCAAAACATCCTCAAGCACTTAAGTGTGCTTACGTGAACCAAAGGTGAAAACCTAGATATTATCAAAGGCAGCTGCATCATGTTTACATCTCATTCCTTGCTTTTATTCGTTTGTATTTTGACAAGAATCAGCAGACTGGACGCAATTCACGTGACAGCTCAGATCGTTCATGTTGACACCGACGGTGACAACTATAGTCACTTTTCGTGTTTGATGGGATGCCTCAGCCTTCTGCCGTAGTAAACGAGAGCTCCACTGCTACATAATCCACCCACCACCTTATCATGGATAGCAGAGCTGCCGTACTGACATGGCTTGTTAGCAATCAACCCGTACGGCTACCTGTAGAGACACCATCTAGTTCACAGACAGGACGCTTCTTTCCCAAACAGGTGTTGCAAAGTTCAAACAAGTGCTTTGGGGCATGGGCGGCCCAAGTGCAAGTCAGTGCTCCAGGCAACAACAAAAGAGCAGCCTGCACACTCATTTACCCAGGAAGGGAGAGAGAGAAAATAAACTTCAATTTGGAGCAAGCATTAATGTTGGAGCGCATTTTCCCCACCTCAAGATCATGGCCGGCTTTCATCTACTCATGCGAGTAGATAATTACGATGCAACACGAGACCCAACATAAAAATGGACACTAAAGGCTGAATTACTTTTTGTGCTGACTGAAAGATCACCAGTTCTCCCGTATTCTCAGGAACTGTGCCTACCAACGAACCAACCATTAGCGATCGTCGCAAAACTGCATTACACCCATTCCCCTGTAATCGAGTACTCAAAAATAACGAGCACAAAATCCTTGAAATGGATACAAACCAAGCTACAAAGATATCCTACTGATATACAAACTCTCTAGCCCATTTCCACACCCGTAATTGCGAGTGATCAGGGGCAGCAGCTTGCTTTATATCACTTACAAAAAAAACACTGCACATTTAGTGCACAGTTCTCTGGTGTTTGCTCGTTGAAACTTGCGCATCCTTTACAGCTAGGCCCACAAAGCTATGGAAAGAAGAAGAGAGCAAACGGGTCCGAAGGGGAGGTAGCCTTAAATTAGGTAAAAAAATTAGGACAGAAATTTCCCCATCCCTTCCTATACAAAGTTGAAAGAAGCGCAAAAGCGTCCTCACATCAAAACTGGGTCGAAAGTGCACCAACGCTTTCACTAAAAGTGCATGCAATTTACTGCAAAGAACAAACCCACATGAACATTTTTTGCTCACTGAGTAAATGCATCCCCGAACGATCTAACGGTATACCAATACGTCGTGTATGAGATAAAGGTGCACTATTGCTTTCCTTCATGATTGACGCGTGTATTGTACTCTTGTGTAGACGCGTTCCTTTTTCGCAATTTTCAAGTAGCCACTTTGACACCATGGAAGGAGCCCAGTTTCACGCACACGCCATGTGGCCAGAGATGTTACCAGAGCTTGTCGGTCGACCAACCGGTCTATGGGGAAATGCATCAGCTCTTTGACAGGATGCCATCAGTCCCAGTAAGAAAGCTTTCGCTTTAAAACTTCAGTACCACGGCAGGACAGACATGTCAAGGATGGACAACCGACATACCCCGTGAGCTACAGAATAGACAACTGCTGCGAGATGGGGCAATGACAAAAGGCAGGACTAGCTAGAAGGACTAGATAAGGAAACTGAAACCGACAGATGAGGCTAAAAGGTATGAGAAATGACTGGGAATAATCGGAAAATTCACCTCTGTGCGGAACGTGTGGTGCTACAGGCGACATCGGTCATTTTATTATGGACTGCCGAGAGCATGCCGAGGAGCTTTGTTTAAAGAACTGCGAAGGAAAGCCGCTCCGCATGCCTGTTTGAACGATTTAATTTTCCCGGAAGGCCACTGGATCACGCGAAGGGACATCTTTCGTTTGATCCTGCAATTTTTAAGGGTCACAAGCCTCAGCGAATCATGGTGAATTCCCGTGCATAGCGGTAAAAGGTGCTGATCGGGTGAGCAATTGCCGGCATACCACGCAAGGCTAGGTCCACCCGTCAATAAACATCACCACCACCACCACCAAGTCTTCCCCCTTTTCCCACAGCATGAGATCACCAAGGGTCCGGTGATGACGCTAAAATTCGGGCATTGCATGGGGCCCTTCGACAAGAAGCCTAGCCTAGGGGCCATTCCTGACAGTGCAACCGACTTTGTGACTCACACCCAGCATTCTAAAAACAAGGCTGTGTGACCTTACATGAGTCACACTGTTGTTATCACATTTCTGTCCTATCTCACAGGCACCCGAACCAAATTTGTGCACCACAGTCCAATTTGTAGAATCACAAAGTGTCTGCCATCACTTAACAGGTCCCGCAGCTGCTGTGTACGTGCGTTTTGTTTGGAAGGAGGCAGCTAGCCAACAGAAACCTGTCACACGCCCGCAAGAATGCGCCACAGCTATCTCTCCGGCTGTTTTTCCGCGACGTGACGTCCACTTGAACTTCTAGCCGACCAGAATGAAGGGGGGCAGAGGGGGCACGGGAAATTCGACATTCAAAAGAGTGTAGAGGAGGAGGAGAAGGACGATGACGAGGAAGACATAGACGCGCAGGAAACAAAACAAAAGAATGCACACAAACACCGCAATGAGTCACTGGAGATGTGTTTGGCCCGTTCTTTTTTTTTTTTTTTTTCTTGACTAATCAATGGTTCAACCTCAGGAAAGAGGCCAAAATATCCCGCCGGGTCGGTGAAATCTACCTCTCTTTTTTCCCTTTCTTGCCTGCCATTTGTGTGGAAAATGACGCACTCTACAACCTTTGACCTTATGAATGACCAATGCTTAATTTTATTTAAGAAAAACGGAAACTACGATTCGCCCCACACTGCAGATGAACGCTTCTGCATTTTTGCACTTTACCAAGCAGAACAAGCGCTCGTTCCAACACCTACATTATCCCTCCTTGCACAAGAAAACCTCTGTTGCTGGATTTGCGGCCAGTCAATTTCCACTCTGCTTCAAAATTTCTCACAAGTTAGAGAAATAAACATTCTTGCCCATGAACTCAATCAAAGGGTGACCCAAGTGAACTGTCTGAACTAGGAAATGGGATTTTAAAGGTTCACTAAAGCATCCCTCCTTTTCTCCTCAACAAGGCCAACCTTTTTTCCTCAAAAAGAAACGTGCTTTTAGTTGTGCAAGACGAAAATATTCGAGAAAACAAAAAAACAAAAAAACTCCCGCGCATACTTGTAAAGCCAGTACATGGGTGTGAATTGTGATTTTAAAAACAATAGACGTGTGACTGCCAATAGCTCATCACACTCACAAGCAGGCAGCGTAGGACTTGTCACACGAGAGCACCGCTGAGGAATTTGTTCCTCCTCTCCAATCCCATATCTTTTGCTAGTACAACAATCCGCACATTCATTCATACATTACGAACCAGCACAGAACTATAGAATCACGTTTTGTGAAAACAAATCTGTAGCTGGTGTTTCCACCTTTCCGATTGAGGGTGAAATGGGACATTTTTCAGGTCAGCTCGGAACGAGAGCTTCGCCTTTCCATGAAAAATAAACGTCAAGCAAGCCCAAATAGAACTTCAAAGTCGGGGGAAAAGGCAGAGGTGGGGATCTACAAAAGGCTGCCAACAAAGCATCGCAGCTCCAATAGTTACATGAAATGTACAGCTTGAAACTACATTTCCGCCACCTGTGTTCTCAAAATCCATCTCTCTCTCTCTCAGATGCATGCACGCACTGGCGCACATAACACAATTTCCTAGTGTCGTTTCCCTGCTTTAATCGGCCAATCCCCCAGTGCATTGACAGCTACTATTATGGCTTGCGAGCAGCGATGCACCGCCCCAACAGAAATAGCACTCGGATCGCAGGAGAGGAAACGAGACACATGCGCCGCAAAGTGCGACTTACGTACCGCTTATCCTGCCTCGGTTCCTGAATTCGATTCGACACAACACCTCTCATTCAGAATTTCACTTCCTCCAAGACTTATTCTTCGCTACGAATGTACTTTCTCACATCTCTTTTACACCAGTGGTGTCACTGAGTAGTTCACTGAAAATATGCAGTTTTTATATCACACAAAAAGCTGCAGTAGTCTTCCCTCCCCTAGCAACACCATCCGTTCAATGCCACACTGCGCAAAAAAATCCATAGCCCTGCCGACTTCTTTGTTTTCATTCTCCCCTTTTCCAACAGATGGAAAAAAATGTTTGAGCCAAGGTTTTAACCTTCCATTCTTCACAGGCATACTTGCAGTGCCACATACCTGCGTTGAAACCGCATCCAGAAATAAAGTATCACGCGTTGAATACCCGCTAGGTCGTGCAAGGGACAGAAACAAGCCACGAGACCCTTTTCCCAGCAACACAGATGGCTGTCAGCGAGACATCACGGCTGTTTGCATCTGGCTTTTGGTTGTGACGCAAACCCTGCTCACTGCACGGCCCACCAAATGCGGGCAGCTGTCGCACCAACTGCCACAAAGGGAAGCTATTTATTCTCGTGCCTCAAATGCTGTGCCCCTACCGCATTGAATCATCGTGCGGAACCTAACAAACCCATTGCCTAACATTGCATTTATGCAAAGCACCATTTTTCTTATCAAATTTTGTTCGAAGGAACACCATTGACCGCACTTTTGGGTAAACCCGAACCATCCGACTGTCCGCTTGTGACCAATACCTATCTAAAGGTGCAGTGCTTCTAAAGGGAGCGGGAGGGAGTCATTAAAAATCAAGAACTTGCTCGTTATAGTTGCAACAGCTGCACTTGCAATGGGTTAAGTCGATTCTAAATAGGAATCTCATTACAACATCCATTTAAAATTTGTGTTAGTGCTCTTCCGTGCACTTCTCCCCTTTATCTGGCATTATTTCATGCCCCTTTCTTCAACATGCCACCATAACAACTAGCCAATCTGTCGTGAGTTCTGAACTATCTTTTCCTACAAATTTTCAACATATTTCAGAAAAATACGGCTGCACAGATGCAGTTAAGTGTAGTGCTGATGGAATGCACATGAGTCGAGGAGCACAATTAACCTCAGCAATACAGTCTTGCCCATCTTAGAAGGTTGTAGCTATGAGCATTTTAAATTCGTCTTTCAAATAAGTTTCACAAGTTCGAGAATTCCCCAAAACAAACAAACCTCACAGAACCTCCACGAAACAGCTGCCACCTGCTTCAACGAGGAAGCAAAAAATTATTAAAATACAGAAGTAATAAATGGACAAAGAAAGGACAAAAAAAAAAAAATCTCTACGACCGCAACCAGTGTTGTCCTACGCAGGATGGGGAGGAAGGACAGCACTTCATTTTATTTCCTGTACAAGCTAGGCAGGACTGCGCTGCCAATAACAGCCATTCTCGTCCACTCAGCGATTTCGTAACAAGCAACAAAACACACAAACGCATGCACCCCTTTCACGGCACCCCGCAAGGCCACGCTCTATCAACGACCGCTACCATGAAAACCGCAGCGGAGGAAACTAAGGACCAAAAGAAAGCGCGCAGACAAGCGAGGCAATGAGAGGCGCAGCTTCTGACTTTCCCACGCCACAAAAGAGAAGAGACGGCAGGCAGACGACAATGGGAAGAGTGCAATGCGAAACCGCCGATAATTCTATCTATATGCGTGTTCTTTCCAACCGTCTAACAAGGTCAGGGGGAAAACAAAGCACTCATGACCCCTGCACATTGCTGGCATACCGTGCAAAACAATGGAACATTGTAGTGTGGCCCGCTTCGCGCTGACGAGGTTCCCCACAATGCACGATGGCAGCTTTTTTTTTTCCCTCTCCCATCACTTGTATTTGAGCCTTCTTCAAGACGAGTCACCCCTCCTATCTTAAGGGGTACCCCTACCTGATCTGTTCGTGAATGCAAGAGGCGATGCCTTTTTCCTGCTTTTCACAGTTCTTGGGCAGATCAAGTGGCTCATCAGACCTCCTCGGCCAAAAACAAAGCTCTTCTGGGACAGAACCTAGTGGAAACCCAATCCGTGCTTGTGCTTGGAGCAAAGGATTTTTCGAAACTAAAGATATAAAGAGAAGTAGTTCCTCCTGTCCTTGTTTTGCATGCAGGCCCTAATAGGTCTAGTGGTACCTCCTCTGCACAGTACAACTCTCTCTCTCTCTCTCTCTCTCTCTCTCTCTCTCTCTCTCTCTCTCTCTCTCTCTCTCTCTCTCTCTCTCTCTCTCTCTCTCTCTCTCTCTCTCTCTCTCTCTCTCTCTCTCTCTCTGTGTGTGTGTGTGTGTCTGTCTGTCTGTGTGTGTGTGTGCGTGCGCGCGTGTGCGTGTGTGTGGTGTGTGTGTGTGTGTGTGTGTGTGTGTGTGTGTGTGTGTGTGTGTGTGTGTGTGTGTGCATGTGCGCACGTGTTCCTTACGTGCTAACTAGGGTCTCACAAACTAGCTTGCTGTTTTCTACTACTCAGCGTCCCCAAAGCTTGTGAGCTAAGTGCAGCCTGTGTGCTTGTAAGTTGACCATACATTAAAAGAGTAGCGCTCAAACAGAAAAAAAAAAATGTAAAATTACCCGATTGAAACTGGCTTCTCGTGAGCAACACTGTCAACCCAAAAATTCTCTGAAACAACCAGCTATTCCCCAAATACCGAGTCTTGTCATATTTCGATGGAAAAGACCTCTCCCCTCAGTATGGCAGCAATACCACCAAGTGTAGCACACACATCAGCTTCCAAAAACATCGTCTGTGCAAATAGAAAGCCGAACGGGCCAACGTTAAGCTCCGAAGTTAAAGAAAATACTAACATCGAAATGAGGTGATGAAAACACACCCCCGAGACATCGACAGTGGCAGGAAAGGGAAAGCCAGGCTGCATCCCACACACACGCACACACTTTAACTTGACTCCACTATTGCACAAGCACGCAAGAACAGTCTCCTGGAAACCCGACAATGCCTAGTCCGTCATCAAGCATCCAATCGGGACAGGTGCTGTCGGAGCCAGCATTTGCATGGGGAACCGGAAAAGGCAGGTCCCCGGGAGCGCCCATGAATCCTTTATCATGCTGATGGAGCCCTGCTGTCGGCGCCACATACTCCGCCCACCTTGCCACAAATTATTAACAGAGTCCCTCCTAACAGCGCAGACAGCATTCTGTCAAGTGTTTGCACGTTTTCTTTTGGTTTGTCTGTTCTCCACGGTGACTCTCCAGTCAGTGAAAAATTTCAGAAACGCAAATTTTGGAACAAACGATGGAACCCAGGCTTGAAAGACGCTCACACAAACAACAGAGCGGGACAACACAGGTGCTGGGACTAGCAACGATTTTATGAAACAGGATTTGAAGGGAAACCAAAAGCAGGCATGCACCGTACAATAACAACAACAACAAAAAAAAAACAAGAATATAATCCCAGTGTGTGACATGTTTCAATATCGGAATTTTTTTTAAATAACCGGCCTTTTTATCCAATACCTTTATGGAGAGAACATACACACACTCATTGTGACCATATTTTCATGTTGTACATGCTTCAATCGTATCAATTTTGTTGGCTTCATGCATCGAAGTATGTCAGGGTCCAAGGCAGGCTCCAAGAGAGAAAATTCAAGGGTTTCCAAGGACTTTCAAGGACCAGGAAATGCATTTTCAAGGGCCACATGTAATGTTTCATCTGAGGTTATAAGTTTTTCAACACAATGCAAAAATTGTTTATTGTGCAATACCTATGAACGTTAGTGCCCCGAGCTTTATTTTTATTTCTTGGTTGGGGTTTAGAGGTCTTCCTTTTTTTTGCTTGCTGTTTTTCTCAGGTCGTTTTCAACATATTTCGGAAAAATACGGCAGCACAAATGCCGCCAAATGTGGTGCTAATAGGAAAGTGCGCCAAACCTTCGCTAACAGTGCACCCAATCGATCGCAAACCCTTCAAGGCCCCAAATCACGAACGCAGAACAAACCTATGCGACGATTTCTCGCGCACTCGGTAAACGCACCCACAAATGATCTAAATGTATACTGGTGTATGATTTATGAGACAACCATTTACTTTTGCACTCCTTTTTTGTGACTGATGCGAGTATTGTCTTCTTAGCTAAAAGAATTCCTTTTTCGCGATTTTTAAGTAACCGTTTCAAAAACACAATGGAAGCCCAGCTCCACAAACACGCCGTGTGTCATGCAGGGTCAATCACAGCCTTTCGGTCGACCAACCGCGCTACGGGGCAATGCATTAGTTTTTTGACAGGATCCCATCAGTTCCACTAAGAAAGTTAATACAAAAACTTGCATGCATGACTGGGCAAGCAGTGAGCCAGTAATTGAGCAAGTAAACCCTCTGAAGTCCTCAGGACAGGAAGATCATTTGCCCTTCTGGCACTGCAGAGGGGTTCACGAAACTCGTCAAATAAAGCGACATTTCAAATAAAGTAATTTCATTATGATGAGGGTTCACTGTATATACGAGCGCCCCAAAATAGGACAGGTTTTTTTATAGTCCCCAGGTCGCTTCACCACAAACAGCCGAAAATTATAACTGGAATTTTGATTTCTATTTTTCGAACGAATGAACGAGTTTATTCCACCCGAGATAGGGTTAGGTAAGGTAGGAGTCCTCCTCTCCAACCCTCCCCTCCACCAGACGGCAGCCAGGAGTAAGCTTCGGAACTGTTACAACTAACTGCATAAATACCTTACTTTTTGTTAATTTATTTCCAGGTAAAGGGCCTACAGCCTGGTGGTTCTATTTTACAAATTTATGTTTAGTAAGCTCCGATGTCACAGACGGACGACTTTAAGTGCGTCTGAAATTCACACACACAGCTGGACCACTAATAGCTGGCATTCAACGACAGTTCAATTTCAATTACAAAAGATGTCGGCGCGACGACCCCCTGCCAAGACACCTGGCATATGAAAGACGAGTTCTGCACTCTTTTTCTCTGCACATGTACACGCGCGCACGTTCATAGAGAGCACAGCATCGCTTGCACGCACATTATTGAAGTCGACGAACAAGCACAAAAACGCGTTTTCCTCTCTTGGTTATTTTTATTGAACAGCCCCAACTTTAGAAATCCCCACTTCCAAAGAACACAGCTCCCCTCGTAAAACTCGTATTCCACGATGTACTTTGAGCATTCAAGCTTGAAACAAACTAAACAACCTCCATGCTGACGAATCCTACAACCTTCACTTTAAAAGTGAAAGTGCTACCAGGTATCTGCTTTGACGCTCCACGAATGAAAACTACCAGCAGAGAATAATGGAATACAAATTTGCGGCATGAGCGCAAAAATTTCTCACCATGTTTCAATCCTCCCTCTACCAGCAGAGAATAATGGAATACAAATTTGCGGCATGAGCGCAAAAATTTCTCACCATGTTTCAATCCTCCCTCTACCATTGACCTCCAACATTCTTGCGAGACTCTCAATGGAAAGGTAAGAGTTGCAAATAAAGCATTATAGTTTGGCCACCAGGCACCACCAAAGGATCTATGCAATTACAGTTAGGTCTATTTTTTCAATAGAGAGAGAGAGAGAGAGAGAGAGAGAGAGAGAGAGAGAGAGAGAGAGAGAGAGAGAGAGAGAGAGAGAGAGAGAGAGAGAGAGAGAGAGAATGTAGCTTAATCGAATGACTCTCCAATATTGACAAGTTTGCATGTACTGCACCTACTATACCACCTACAAACAAAAAGAACAGCACAGGTTCCTAGTTATAAGGGCATTTAGGAAATGTGGTGCTCCACTGCTGTTTCTTAAACTTTTTTGTGACGGTCACATTTCCGAAAAACGAAGGGGGCTCAATATTCCAACACATTTACTGGGAGTTTCAGGCTCTTTCTAGAAGGAGGGGGGGGGGTGAATTAAATCGCTGACCAAGACACAGTGGGACCATTGAGAAGTATGAGAGTATGAAATGTAATGTTACATCCACATCCCCATTGAGAGTAAGAATAGAAAGTCCACGCCCCACAGCCCAAAAAGGCTAACGGCAACTAATTGAGTTAGTACTCCGTAACAGAAGACCAGTACTCAAATAGTTCAGAGCCAGCTTAGTTGGTATGGCTTCAAGTTGCGTATAAAGTACCCAAAGAACAGCAACAAAAGAGACGTGCATCTTTCCTCCTCCTGTCATCCACCCTGTTTACGCACAACATGAAAGTGTTTCTGCTGCTCCATACCTTACATGCAGTTGGGCCCAGGATGTAACACGTTTTCAGACTGCGTCCAGGGGTGCATTCGGCTGACTTACACTCCTTGGACCAGCTATGGTACTGCACTCAATTTGTTTCGATAGCACGGCTCACAGCGTCTCAATAATTGCACCTGTCAATACACCGGTTGCGCGGACAAGTGCACAACCTTTCATGCACTCGCAGCAGAGCAGGTGCAAAGCGGACGAAAAGTGCTACACCAGTTTCGCACTAGAATTTCACCGGGATTACACTGTAGTACTTTTGTTTTGTTTTGTTTTCAGCACATATCACAACACCTGTGTCGAGTACTTCCGCACGTTCAAGAAAAATTGCGGGGCGCATCGACACTCGCTCTAACATTCACTCGGTGCCTTCGAGTTGCAGTCAGAAACAGCATTCACGCGAATACCCCTTGGGAAGGCGAGCTTGATTTCATACTGTCGATACTGGGCAGGGCTCGAGGGAGAGATTTTTCGGACAATATACTCCCACCCGATCGAAGAGACGAACCTAACGCCCGCATCTCTGCTAGAAGAAAACACAAACACGCTAACGTCTGCTTACTTTTCGCAGCAAACGCGGGCTTGCGAAATGCAAAGGGTCGATACGCGCTCCCCAAGTTCAAAGCGATTACCCGCGACCTCGAGAGAGCGTAAGGCAAGAAGAACGCGCGTGACCGGACAGCTAAACCCAAATTAGGCAGATAAAGCACGCGTTCGCAGTCGGGTCAGTTAGCGGGCATCGGCTCGCGTTTCAAAACGCATCCTCCAAGAAAAAGAAAAAAGAAAAGAGACGCGAACGCCCGCGTTGAGTTTCGATCCCCGATACAAGCACCCTTCTCTCGATGGTATCAAAACAACGTCATCTGCGCCGTCGATTCGTGCATCTACGCGCAACGTCGCAGGGTTCCCACAGGCTCCAACGGTACCTTCCAAGTTCCGCGGTTCGCACGTTGCTGGGTAGTTTGAATAGCCCCAGTGCGTGGCGCATAACGACGTTAGACTCAGTAATGTTCGGTCGGCTAGTGCATAGACTCCCCCTCCTCCTCCACCGCCCAACAACATTACCACAACACGCTCCAACGTTCGCCTACCTTGTTTTAGGAGAACCGAGGTTTCCGAGCTTGCTGGCCCTTTTTCGGGCAGCCTTGGCCTTGGCGGCGATAGGGACGGTGGTTGTCACTGGCTCGGCGCTTATTCTCGCGAGTAGGAGCGTTCTACGGCAGAGGTGAACGCTCCCCGGAGCCGAGGCTTGGGTCAGGGCGCAGTGCGCTGTCGAGCGTTTTCGATTTCTTGACGCTGCCAGCGGCCATGTTGTCGACGCGCAGAATGGCCACGCTGGCGCTGCGGGCGCACGCATGTGACGTCGGCCCGCGTGATTTGAACGTGCTCGGTCGGCGTTTTGCTGATGCAGGCGTGTAATACGAGTAAACGAACGTCTTTGTTGACTTTTTGGGTGCGGGACGTAATTTTTTACAGCGGGAATATCTGGCACCCAGATTCTGGTTTAGTGTCGTTCGTCCGTCAAGCAAAAAATTGGCCGCGTATCTGCTCCTTTCGTTGCAAATGCCGTCAAAAGACGATAATGCCTCCCTTCGCTTTCCCGCTCACCTCTCATGTTGTTCCTCTTGCGTCGCGCTCCTCCCAAGGTAAAGACTCGAAAGGTTTGCTTAAATCATTTTAAATTTCCCGCGTTCCACTGCTCCAAACCGGGTGTCTCGATGCGAACGCTGCCGTACGGCGAAGACGCTCGTTAATCGAGGCGCCCTACTTCAACGTTTATAGAACCACGTTTCCCTACTCCACGTGCGTTGCAAGCAGAACGTGGAACCTATCTAGTGGAACCTTGCGTAACTGTTGCCGGTTGATTTCTTAAAATGGCGCCAGAAGCTATAGTGGCGCGGGCGACAGCAGGCGACGGCGGCGTGAATTCTTTTTCTGCAGTTGATGAAGTATTTAATTTCGCAAAAGTCAAGCATGTTTGATTTTTCTATAAAGGAACACTGCAAATATCACTTCTGTATTGATTTGTTGTCTCATATTTGCGTAATGTCTTGTTCTTCTTCAACAATGTTGGCAAGTATGAACATTACACCGGACATAGACGGGTACATTTAGCTGTGACTATATAAGGCTATTGCGCAGTCATTGTTTTACTTTGGCCGGGTGGCTGAATCGAGTCACAGACAGACAGACCAAAATTTCTGGGTTTAAGTAGCCCAAGAAAGACTATCGTCTTTAATATACTTATGCAGCCACATTGTTCAAAGCTAACCATTAGACGGCTCGAAGTGTAACGGTATCTTTACATGAGAAGCGTAGACACGCAGTGGACGAAAAGAACCCGAAGGCTGCAGGACAAAGTATACGAAACCTGAAAGCGCAGGGGAAACGACCAAGACAATAAAGAACGAAGTGAAAGAATCAGAGACAACGACCTGGAAAAAGAGGATGGACGCAAAGATGTCCTTGGATATATACAGAAGCGAGAAGCGGGTGATCACGAGGGAAAAGTTCTTTGATAATACTAAAGGGAATGCATTGCTTTTTGAAGCCTGGGCGGGTTGCTTGCGGACAACAACGCTTCCGCGAGCCGGTACAGGAAGAACTGTGCGCAGGTTGCGGCAGGGAGCCAAAAACAATGCGACATATTGTAACGGAGTGCAAAGGTATCCGTCCAGTCCTCGGTGAGGAAGACATCCAGCTTATGGAAGCCCTTGGTTTTATTTAGGGTTAACGGAAAAGTGAATTAAACAGCAGTACAGATTAGTAAAATAAGGGTAGAATGCTGGTGGGAAAAGAGCAGTGAACATTCTGGGAAGACACGCGAACATAGACCTGAGACCATCACAAAAATTCCATACAGTTTTTTTTTTTTGGCTAGGTAATTGTACAGTGGCGTTACGACTAAGGTCGCTGTGCAACGCCACCTTGCTACAAAGTGGATGCCGCTAAGCATCATCATCATCAGTACCCGGTCTGCAGTGACGTGAACCGGAATGCTGCACTCCACTTGTGGGGTATTGCCCAAGAATTAATGAAGGCTCTACGCACCTTGACACCGGCCGCCTCTAAACCATACTCTCCCAATATAAGCTGTAGTAACCAGTTCTTGTCTAGCTTGGAGAGGTATCCACATTGAAGTCCCCGAGGACTATCACCGGACTGCGCGATCCCGTTTCGCCAAGGCGAAACGGATCATGCAGACGATTTCTTTATGTTAGCTTTGGGTGCCCTTGGGGATACATAGAGTTGAATATTGAGGTTCTGTCTTCTGTCTGTAAAGCACATACATCCCCACAGTTGGTGACATTGTTCTCTTCTCTCTGAAGGAGTTGAATGTGAACTGTATGAACCCCTTCTTGTCTTGTTTGGAGACACATCCATACTGAAGTCACTGACGACCATCACCGGAATAACTTGCCACCGACTATGGGGATGTATGGACGAGTGACGAACTCTTATCTACACAAGGTCGGCTCACTCCAGGACGATCATTGGATAGTTCAACTTCAAGCATGCATTCACGAGGGGGAACCAAAAACAACACATACTTGTCATGATAGCTGGTGACTGCAATGCGGACGCTTGTAAAGCAGACAAAAAGGGATTCCTGTCGTTTGTCAGGCACTACTTCGGGCTGTTGTCTTAAGATGACCCCAGTCACCCAAGCACGTGGAACAGAGCGCGTGTACATTCAGTTTCGGCGAGAGAGAGAAATAATTATTTATTGGAGAGTTTAGCTCCAACCCAAACAGGAGCTAGCTACTCCAGGCATTGGAGTATACAAAAGGTACAATACTTGCCCTAAGGAACCACAAGGGGTTAGATTAAGTACATTGAGACAGCAGCGGTCCTTACAGAAGTGGAATAAAGTTAAAAAAAAAAACGAGAACTATACACATCTATATACAGACGACATCCACGACGCGACACAGATAGTTTCGCCAATATACATAACACCCTTGTGTGTTTCCACACCCATTTCAGAGCGTTTCAGAGGAAAGTGCACTTATTTAATAGTGTTCACACATCAGTTTCGGCGAAGAATGTAGCTACTGTTGTTGCGGAACCCACCAGTGTGTACCCTGCAAAGGGACCACGAGGTCATTGTCACTGCCATTGCCACGATTTAAAACAATGTTTGTGGAGTACAACTTCTTATCCTTTCGTTAGATACGAGCAAGTGCTACCGCAGTGCTACGCGGGACCTCCACTTTCTCGGGGTGGGGTGGTTCGTCCAATTTTAGTTTCGCTGTAAAACGTTGCCAGACAAAAAAAAATAGCAAGGAAAAAGACCGAGCCTTGTGAGGAGGGCCCGGCGTCGGACAGCTCTACCTTCAAGAACACTGCCCAGAGGTCATGGCGAGGTCTCTCGCGGCCTCTTCTACTCGCCAGCTCATGTGCGTTCGTGCCCCAAGTGGGGAGCACAGGACAGCTAGCTCGCGCTACAGACGCCTCACCTTCTAATCTCGCATTCTCCGCACGCAAAGAAGGAGCAGTGGAGGGGGAGTGGTGGTGGTGGTGAACGTTTATTGGAGCAACAGGGGAAGGGGAGGGGGTGTGGGAGGCCTCCTTAGTCCAGAAGGCCTCGTGACCGCGCTGACTGGAGAGCCCGGGAGACCAGGGCCTGCTGGCGGGCTGGGTCCGGGCTGGTCAGCTCAGTCTCCCACTGCTCCAGGGAGGGTGAGGGGAGGGGGTTAGGTGAGTATGGGCAGGAGAATACTAGATGGTAAGTGGTGAGAGGGGTATTGCAGTGCTGGCAGTGGGAAGGGTAGATAGTGGGGGCGATATGGTGTAGGATGGCGTGATTGAAGAATGTGCCAGTTTGTAGTCGGCGGTATGTGTAACATTCGTAGTTGGTGAGCGTGTGATGAGGAGGAGGGTATGTTCTTCGTGTGTGGGTATAGTGAGATACAAGGGCATTGGAAGTGGCGTCGAGGGGTGTGAGTAAGTCAGGTGGGGATAACTGAGGTGTCCGGCACGCCGGTTCCTTGGATGGGAATGCCCGGGAGTGAAGCGCTCGGGCGGCAGCATGCGCTCCTTCGTTCCCTGGGAGTCCAGCGTGACTAGGTGCCCAAATGAGTGTGATGGTAAGATCTTCTGGCAGCCGTTGTAGGAGAGGAATGGCCTGGGGTGGGGCAAGGCCTGCTTGGTAGAGGCGGCAGGCCTGCTGGGAGTCGGAGATGATTGTTAGGGAGTGAAGGCATGAGTGGGTTGTTGCGGCGTGGGCGATTGCTAGGGCTTCGGCAGTGTCGACCTTGCATGAGCAGTATGCATCATATGTATACGCCCACTGCACGGCAAAGGCCTCTCCAATAGATCTCCAATTATCCCGGTCCTGTGGTAACTGCGACCAACTTATTATCCCCGCAATCTTCTTGACCTCATCTGCCCACCTAACTTAACTTCTGCCGCTCCCTGCAAGGCTTGCCTTCTCTAGGGATTCACTCTGTTACCCTTAATGACCAACCAATTACATGCCCTTCCCACGTCCATTTCTTCTTCTTAATTTCTTCTAATATGTCCTAAACACGCGTTCGTTCCCTGAAGCACTCCGCTCTCTTCTTGTCCATTAATGTTACACCTATCACCTTCCGTTCCATTGCCCGCTGAGTCGTTCTCAATTTAAGTTGAACCCTCTTAGTGAGCCGCCAAGTTTCTGCCCCGTAGGTGAGTAAAGGTAAGATGCAGCTGTCATACACTTTCTTCTTCAGGGAAAATGGTAGGCTGTCATTCATTATCTGAGAATGTCTGCCGTATGCACTCCACCCCATTCTTATCCTTCTAATTATCTCTGCGTCGGTTGAGATCCGGGATCACAAATTGGCCTAAGTAGATATGTTCGCTTACCACTTCCACTGCCTCGCCTCCTATCTCAAACCGCTCTGTTCTCCCGAGGCTGTTGATCCTTACTTCAGTTTTCTGCATATTAATTTTCAGGCCCACGGTTTTACTCTGTTCGTCCGGTGCGATTAGCAGGCTTTGAAATTCCTCCCCCCACTTACTTAGTCATCAGGAAATCTGATGTTTCTGGGGCATTCACCATTAACGCTCACGCCCACCTGTTCCCAATCCAACGTTCTGAGTACTTCTTGTAAACATGCTGTGAATAACGTTGGTGAGATTGTGTCTCTTTGCCTGACGCCCTTCCTTATAGGAAATATACTGCTCTCCTTATGGAGGATGATGGTAGCTGTGGACTCATTGTCGATATCCTCTAGTATTCTCACGTAATGCTCGTCTACACTCTGATTCCGCAATGCCTGAATGACTGCTGAGGTCTCAACCAAGTCAAATGCTTTCTCGTAATCTATGAAGGCTATATATAGGGGTTGAGTATACTTCGCGCACTTCCCTATCACCTGATCGATCGTGTGAATATGGTCCATTGCTTAATAGCCTTTACGGAACCCTGCTTGTTCATTAGGTTGGCTGAAATCTAAGGTGGCAGAAATTCTGTGAGTGATTACCTTGGTAAGTACCTTGTAGACGACGGACAGTAAGCTGATCGGCCTGTAATTTTTCAAGTCCTTCATGTCACCTTCCGTATGGATTAGGATGATGTTAGGATTATGTTCGAGCATAATCACCCGTGAAATTAACTTACAGCGAGTGGTTAGCTAAGCGATCCGCCCTTGTGCTGCTCCGTTCGCCTGGGGCCGCCGTTTATAATCCGTATCGCGTGCGTCGCTTCTGACCTTGTATAAGCCAGGGGAAGCGCGGGCAACGACGACTACTGGACACGGCTGCCACGAAGAGTGTTCATTTCATGCTGGGTTGGCGCCATGCGCGAGAGATGATAATATGAGATGGCGTCGATAGCCAGGCGAGCAGAATTGAAGGCGCCCTCCTGAACGGCTCCAGCCGGGAGCCCGGGACGCCGCGCTTGATATTCGAAAAGCGCTTGTTGCTTCAAAAGCGGCTTCACCGCAGCCCTCCATGCTCGCAACGGGATTCCTCCCACATATTCTCATTAAGATACCCTACAAATGGTTTTACCACCACCGACAACAACCGGCTCGATGGGGTCTGAGGCGCTGGAGTAGGCGGGCATATCGGCCGCTCGAGCATCTAAGCGCGTCTCTCATTCCGTCGGTGAAAAATCACAGAAGTCCAAGCCAGCCTCCTTGACCAGAGAAACGTTGCCGTAGTCAGCCGTGGCTTGGAGAGGTAAAAGCTACCGACTCCAGCGATTACGCTGTAGACCGCACCGAGGCTTCGTTCCTAGTTTGTGACGCAATGGCTCCGTCACTGGAAAAATGAAAGGGAAGCGCTTGAGAGAGATGCCAGATTTGTTTACCTATTTCTCAGAAAATAACGCATCGTTGCTCGTCGAACAAAAGCCGAGAGAGGTACGAGACGTATGATCTTTCAGTTAAAACAAAATTGTATTCGGCCTTTAGTGTCCCTTTAAACCCCGTATACCATCCAGCTCTGAGGTCCCCACTTGTCTTAAACCTTCCGCCACCAATATTTCTGCGTTGGGCTTTGCCGCACAGCTTTGACGTTGTGCAAGAAAGTCAGCTTGCAACCGAATAGCGGCCTATGCGAAGGGGCTAAGACAATGCTAAAGCGAATAGGGAACCACTCCCGCTTCCTAGGCTCAATAAAACGTTTTTTACTACTGTACAACTACTACTACTGCTGGATGGAATTCCCGGAGGCCTGGAGAGGGCTTTGTAGTGCGTCATTGTAGGAGCACTCTGCTGTTCTAATTCAATCTGAGACATGAGACAAAAAATAGGAGTGCGAAAAACAAAAAGTAAACGATGCTGCACTCTACAGTGGCCGCGTGAGTGACACGAGTTCTTGTGTCCGCGACCATTAGTGTGCCTGGCAACCACACCGGCGTGAGCGGGCTATAGTAACGGCTCTTTAGCGTTCACAAAGGTCAATGAATGTGGGCTCGAAGTGATCGCGGTAGAACTCAGGACAACGCAACGGTTTCCCGTGGTCCGTATACTAAAGGACAACGCAACCGGCAACGCAACGAACATCCCATGATCAGTGAGTGAGTAGAATGATTGAGTGAGCGAATCGGTGAGCGAATGAGTGAGTGAGTAAGAGGGCGAGTGAGTGAGTAAGTGAGTGAGTAATGAGTGAGTGAGTAAGAGGGCGAGTGAATGAGTAAGTGAGTGAGTAATGAGTGATTAAGAGAAAGAGTGAGCGACTGACTGAGTGAGTGAGTGAGTGAGTGAGTGAGTGAGTGAGTGAGTGAGTGAGTGAGTGAGTGAGTGAGTGAGTGAGTGAGTGAGTGAGTGAGTGAGTGAGTGAGTGAGTGAGTGAGTGAGTGAGTGAGTGAGTGAGTGAGTGAGTGAGTGAAGTGGAGTGGAGTGAGTGAAGTGGAGTGAGTGAGCGAATGAGAGGATGGGAGCCGCTAGATGCGCACTTGGACTTTCTGGGTGATACTGAAAATGAGTTTAAAGTGAGTTGTCAAGGTGCAAGACTTTTTGTTTTGGTTTTCACTTCAGTATTACGCGTTTGTTCGAAGCGAAACCGTTCCCCGCATCGGAACAGACGGGAGCCGGAACTTCTCAGCCATATTTTGAGCCGTGCATCATGATTATAGAGTGTTTATAAATCATCACCGTTGGTGCGCCAACGAATACCGATGCCAGTCATCAAGTCGAGGCATGGATGGGTCGGGGGTTTGTGCTAGAGCTGCTCCATGTCCTTCACAGTCAGCAAAGCTGGCGACCTGTGAGGGGTCGCCACCCTCTCTCTTTCCGTGGAGGGCTTTGTTCCTGGCATTTAGATTCCAACGATAGTCGCTTTCGTGGCGGCTCGTTGTGTGGCCTAGTGCTGTTCAGGGCCACCTTGCCAACAATGGTTTCGGTTAATGCCACGTAATTTCGGCCGACCGCTCGGGGAGATATGCAACAAAGAGCGGAACAGGCGGCGCAGGCAGAGCCTGGGAGCCCCGTTTTTGGATATTATATTCACGCAGTCCATCCTATCCCCCTGTTCCCACACCAACGTCCCCTCGTCCTCCTTTTTCGAATAAAATAACTGGTCAATTTTCACAAAGAGATGAAAAATATACAGAAAGCTAGCCGTTACAGCTGTGCTGTATAACTACTAAAGACGTCGAAAGAAAACGCTATCTAGTTTCTACAACTACAAAATGCCGAAAGAAAAGCTGAAAGGTTGGATCTCATAAAACCTGAGTAGCTAAAACGTGAATCTACCAAAAGACGCCATCAAAGGTAAATACTCTAAATCACCATAACCATCATCACCCACACCACTACCACTACAATATTTTTTTCGTTGTCATTGACATCAGCAACAGCAGCGATAGTATTCACCCTTCGTTAAAACCCTTCAGAGAGAGAGAGAGAGAGAGAGATTTTAATAGGAGTTGAACCGAGGATGATTGAGTTCTTTAGACCAAGACCATGCTGGTGCGGCTGGTTGTCTTCGCCCTTTGCGCAAAAGCTGCGTTCCAGGGCATGAAGCTGGCCAGCGTACTCCCCCACTGCTCGCGTGAGGGGTTGGGGATAAGGGTGGGGGGAGATCTTGGTTTCGTCAGCATTCCCAGACAATATGGTGCTGTGTTCCTGGGTCTTGGCAGTGACTACTTGGAAGTGGGGGTCATAGAGGATGGCGTGTAGTCGTGTTGGGTGTGGGTACAAGTGTTGGTCCATAGTTGTCTCAGGATGACTTCCTGTTATTTCGTGGCCTAATAAGTGACTGGAGGATGTATATTCGTCGTGTTAGTTGTTAGCGCTGATTAATGTCGGCGTATATGAGGCGCGGTTGCCAGGTCGCCTCCGACTCTTCTTGCGGTGCCCGGTGGGCGGATTTTCAGGCCAGGACGCGTGCCGTCTGGTCTGGTTATGGAAGCCCCTGCCGGTTGACAGCTTCCACGAGGAGTTCGAATCAGCGATGAATTAGGCGATAACCTCTCCCTTCCTCCATCATAAACACTCACTACACCGTAGCGACGGGAGACTATCGTAAAAACGGTAGAGAAGCGTGCAGGCGAGCGTACCGTATGAAACCTTGAAGTAGATTAGCCGGAATTCGCTTGTGCAGCGTTCAGTTATGAACCCGTTGTCAAGAACTATGAATAAAATGCGATAAACCAATGCCGACAAATGGATGAAACAAAATATTCGCCGGCGAGGTTTCCAACCCGGGCAGAGAACGCATGCAGGGTAGCTATATATAGCCTTCAGAAAAGGTATACAGTGGACTATATATATATATATATATATATATATATATATATATATATATATATATATATATATATATATATATATATATATATATATATATATATATATATATATATATATATATATATATATATATATATATATATATATATATATATATATATATATATATATATATATATATATATATATATATATATATATATATATATATATATATATATCAGAGCGGAATGCCGGATTTCCTTTCTGGGGTTGTTGAATATTCCCGGAAAAAGGCGAGAGGAAGAACACCAAAAGAGACAAAATTGAAAAAGCAAACACCAACAATGAAAACGGGGACTCTATTCAGGACTCTGTTAAAAAAAAAATACTTCGGTGTCAAAAAAAGAAGGGGGCTCTCTACGTTCCATGCTATTGTTTTATTCATTTTTTTTTCTTCAGAGACATTTAGGAATGGCTGATCGTTGTGATGAGTATGGACATCGCGGCCGCGTAAGGTTGGGGGTACAAGTTAGGAACGTCAATAGCGACGGACTCGTGACGTCAATGCGCGCGCGCGTTCTCAAAGGAGACTGTGCTTAATGCGCAACATCGTCTGCTTTTTCTCACGTAGTTCGTTTGTAGTCGTCGCAGTAATTTAAAAGCAGATTAGGCCCGCAAAAAAACACGGAAACGACTCGTGCAATGTTCGAAATTCTCGCAGTAAGGCCCTCTTTGCGCCTCGCGGAGGAGCAGTTGATGGCGGTGATAATGCGCAAAGGCAACTTCCGTTGGAGGTAAGTTGTGTCCAAGTATAGTTGTTATTTAATGATATCTTCCGTCGAAGATGATCCTTCGATCGCTACGCAAAGGTCAAAACGGAAGCTCCCCACAGGACTGACGCAAGCCATCACTTCGATACATACGGCAGCGACGCATCATCATATTCACCGCACCCCACCATAGTACCGCCATCATCATAATCATAATTTGACTCGGTCCCCATGGCAAAAGAGCGCTAACTGAACGTTCAGTCGCTCAACAAATGTGCTCGAACGTTTCCTTTTCTTTTTTCTTCAATCGTTTTCTCAAAAACGTTTTCTTTTCTATCTCTTTTTGAGGCCTCAAAAAGCGATAAGGCTTTCCTTATCACTTGTTATTTCACAGTGGATGCCCGCCTCTGGCAGGGTGTCTTTTACGCACCGCGTTCCTATTTGGCACGCAAACGAGCATATCCCGCAGGCGTTCATGATCACAACACCCCACCCTCCTCCCCCTTCTTTCCTCGCGTTCGCCATGTAGCGCTGTCCTGTGCTCTTTGTTTTCAAGATATCTCAGGTCTCACTGTCCCTCGTATGTGACTTCGCATATTCTGGCGAACGTATAGCCGGTACGCGTGAAAAGATAAGGTCAGGAGTAGCAGTTCTACTCATAAGCCAAGAACATGTAGGGCGAGGACGGTATCAAAACCGATCGCCTATCTCAAGCCGAATCAGGGCAGTGATCGCAGAGGCCCGCAAGTAAGCGACCTTAGTGGAAGATGAAGATTGCAAGGCGGGCGAGTTTGCATAGATCCGTTTCAGACAAGGAGCCAGAGCGAGGACAGGGGCAACACCCGCGAGTAGGCAAATACGAGCGGCTCGATCAGATCATTGCACCGGCCCTTGAGGAAGGCAGAGGTGTTGCAACCTTGACCAAGTACGGAAGGAGGACGTGGGGGTGGGTCGGTGCCCAGTTTTCAGAAGAGGGATTCTACGCTTACACAAGCGCAGACTCGAAGGACGCCCAAGGGCTGCCCTCGCCGGCTATTCACGGCTCCGTCTTCGAGCGGGGACCTTCTCGAAGGTCTTACGACGCCGTACGCATGGGGCGCCATTCAACGGCTCGGAGCCCGATATGGCGAGGTCACGGACCGTCCGCGTCGACAACGCTGTGGTCGGGGTCTTCCACCTGAAGGTACGCGCGTTTTGGCCGACATACATAACTAACGGTTCTTTGGCAGTGTATAACTGTCGTTCGTTTCGTAGCAAACAGGCATCGTTGTCTTTCTACGCGTCTCAACACCCGCTCATCGTCATACAAGAAACGAGAACGGGCAAAGTGCATCTCCGAGGCTAACTTACACCACGGAACAACAGAAGAAGACAGCGATACTCGTACAGACGAGTAAAGCAGCGCAAGTACACTCTACACCCACTTGTATTAACTACACTTTTATCGAGCTTTTCCCACCAAAGAAAAAACAGAATATAGCCTCTTCCTTCTAAATATCTATACAGCCCTCCGACGGCCGGCCTATAGGTGAGATTGACCGCCTATTCAAAACGGCTAAACAGCGCACGAATGGTCATGCTTTGGTTTTAACTGGAGATTTTAATGCACGACATACATTGCTTGGGGCTATCATAGGAACTACAAAAAAGGACAACAACTTTACGATGCCCAAGGAGGTAATAGCTTGCACTTGTGCAATGCCCCAGACACCCCGACCCGGCTCGGTAATAGTGTCTCTCGAGCCACTAACATACGGAGTTGAAGATCCCACATGGGAATGTCTCTTTGAAACGGTGGGCATTGACCATTACATTATTCAAATTCAAATTTCGCACTATCGCCTTAAATCACAAAAGATCGTCATTGCCCGCATAACTGATCGGCCGAAATTTCGCGAATTGACTCTAACCAGTCTCATTGCAGAAATCGAAGAATGGGCACAGAGAATGCTAGAAATTATCCAAAAAGGAACCAAAGAAATGCCTCTCATGCCAGAGGGCGCACCTGCTACACCTGTGGGAGGCCCGAAGAGGGTAACTAAGCGGTGGAAGAAGCACAAAAGAAACCGAAAAATACGTTTCAGGACAGCTAAATTAACGCAGGAAGCAGCTGACTACGCTAAAACACTAAGCCAACAGAACTGCAATTGCAAGGTACACTGCGTACCCGTATAAAATGGCATCTCCTTCGGTCCCCCATGGGAAACAAGGAATATATATCAGCCACAGACCATCAATTAAAGCGACGTATTCATAACTATCCGGTCATACAGGCGGAACTCCCCGAGGAGCTGCAAAAGCCGTGGAAATATTACACCCAACCTCGCTTCCTCTCCCACCGTACAATAGAACCCTGGAGCCAGAACTGGATGCCCCCTTTACCCTTGCCAAACAGAAGCCGCCGCACGAAACCTCTCCGAGAACACTACACCTGGAAAGGGCGAAATTCCGAATAAGCTCCTCTGCAATCTCGACTCTGAAGCCTTAGAAGCCCTTCAGGATTACATAAATAATAATTGGGTAACGGGACAAATTCCTCCTCAGCGGAAACATGCCCATGTAACATTAATACCTAAACCTGGAAAGCCGTTAACAACTGCAAAGTTGAGACCCATATCCCTTAGATTCTGCGTGGGAAGATTATTTGAATGACTGACTGAATGAAATATTTATTCTACAATAGGTGCTGCTGTTAGCCCCCCCATCCCCCCCATTTCCCCCCCCCCCCCCCCCTTCGGTGGAGGGGATCCTCAGTCCGGGATCCCGTGGCTCTGTCAAGCTGGATCCCAGATTTCGGGCTGGCCAACCGCACCGTCCACTGTTGAATGGAGGGGTTGGGGATTGGTTGTAGACCTGGTGGTTTCTGGCACTCTCACCGAGTGCTGGGCAGTTGTTACAGGTGGCTTGATATTTGTTCGGATATGATGGCATGTATAGGGTGCCGTGCGGGTAGGCGTTGGTTTGGGGTATTCTGAAGGTAGTAACTTCATCTCTCCTGAGTTCCGGGTGTGGATGGGGAAACATTCGCCGTTGGTGTCGGTAGTGGGCCAGTATGCCCGTGTAGCGCAGGAGAGGTTGTTGATGAGATGCCAGGGGTGACGATCCTCCCGCAAAGGAAACGGCGCGGTGTATATACGCTAGGGCAGCGGCGTGAGCCGCTTCGTTTCCCTCGAGGGATTCGTGACCAGGAACCCAGACTATGTAGACCTCGCGAGTGTTCAGAGTGGAGAATATGGAGTACAGTTTTGGAGATGCGTCTTCGTTGATAATTTCTGCAAGCGGTGTGTGAGTCCGTGAGTATGGCGAGTGTGCCGTGGCAGTATAGTTATTGCATGGACTACTGCGGTTTCTTCGGCAGTATCGACTGACGTGGTCTTGACCATGGTGGACATCATTTCCTGTCCCTGTCCGTTCACTACGCGGGCTACATTGTCAGGACGGTGCGGATAAAGAGATGCGTCCACATAGAACATTTTCCGGTAATTTTTATATTTGTGGACATGGCCAGTGCTCGGTCGTTGTAAGTCGAGCGCATATTTCATGGTATTGGAGCCACGCGTATGCACTGGCGTATCTTAAAAGGTATACTGTTTTTTTTTTAATTTTTAACCAGTGGTATGTTATAACCCAGTCTTCGAGGAGTCGCGCATACGGTCCAAATCGTCTCTCGCCATTCATTGAAGACCATGACCATTTTCCCAACACCACATGTATGGCTTTCGCCTACACCTGTCGACTCAGAACGTACTCATTCAAATTAAATAAGACATTCTTGACCGGCTTCTCAAGAACCATACGCGCTGCATCCTGGCTCTGGACGTAAAAGGTGATTTCGATAACATCAGTTGCCACGCTATAATTCAGGGCCTTTTATCCATTGATTGTGAGCAGAAAGTTTACAATTACGTCGCAGCCTTCCTTACGAAGCGCACCGCGACCATTGGAATTGGACAATTGGGGTCTGCCCCTTTCAACACGGTCGCTCATGGTACCCCGCAAGGCTGAGTCCTCTCGCCACTTTTGTTCAACCTTGCCATGAAGGACCTCCCACCATTATTGCAAGATATTCCCCACCTTTGTCACGCCATCTACGCAGAAGACCTTACCTTAGGGACCCCTACAGCATCCATGGGCGAGAAACAAGAAGCCCTTCAAGCCGCTATAGACAAGGCGCAAAGATACCTTCGAGAATGAAGTCTTGAATGTGCCCCAGAGAAATCGGCACTTCTGACATTTAGTGCTGGTACGCCGAAATAAAACAAGTCCACCGTCCCAGATCCGGACCTTTTCATTAATGAGCAACCCGTCCCAACGGCGCCGCACTTGAAAATTATTGCACAGTGTCCCCTAAAATGGTTCTGGGCTGCACACAATCGCTCCTCTCCAGAAGGCTGTCAACCAGCTGACACATAATTCAGCGCGTCGCACGTCGTCGATATGGCCCCAAAGAATCTGACTCGCTCAAAATAATACAAGCAGTACTTATAAGTAGAATCACCAATAGAACACCGTACTTGGCCCTTAAAACAAACGAATGCCATATTAAATATAATTATTCGCCAAGCCTGCAAGACTGCACTCGGGCTACCCTCGAAGACGTCGACATCTAAATTATTACAATTAGGTGTACGTAACACTTGGGAGGAATTACAGGAAGCGCGCGACACCTCTCAGATAGAGCGCTTGAAGAAAACAACGACGGGGTGCGCTACTCTTCACCGATTAAGTTATACAACTCCACCGATGAAAGATGAGAAAACAAGCGTACCTTTGAAGATCCGATAGCACATACGCTCAGATACCAAGAAAAGTGCATCCGAAGTACAAGGCCACGATAATTTCTCAAATATACAAACGACCTAAATACACGTTATGTGGACGCATCCCCTTATCCGCATCCCGCCCACGTAACTTGTGTAGTGAATGGACGGAGACAATAAATCACATCCTGCACAGTCAATACCACAGCGTTTGATTCTGCCGAAGAAGCCGCGAAAGCCCACGCCATCACCACTCCCCAGAACCTAATCACCATACTCACCGACTCTCAGACAGCTTGCAGAAATCACCTACGAGGTCGCATTTCTAAAACGGCACTTCGTCTTCTTTTAACAGGACCGAGCATTCCCGAAGTTTATATAGTTTGAGTGCCGGGACACGAATGCCTTGAGGGGAACAAGGCGGCTCACGCCGCTGCCCGCGCTTATATAGTATACACCGAGCCGTTTCTCTTGCGGGGCAGTCACTACCTCTTCCACCTAACCCGCAACCTCTCTCGCGCTACACAGACATCTTGGTGGACTACCGATACAAACGGCGAATTTTCCCCAGTCCACACCCCCAACTCACAAGGGGTGGAGCAACAACGATCAGACGACTACAAACTAACACATATTCGCACCGCACCCTTTTTCATATCATTCATCCAACATACTATCAAGCCACCTCCAACTATACTGCCCAGCGCCCAGTGCCCTTTATTATCAGGTGTGGGAGTGCCACCAACCACCGGACCTGCAATCAATCCCCAACACCTCCATACAATAGTGGACGGAGCAGTCGGCCAGCCAGGACCCTACGTTCCAGCTTGACGTGCTGAAAACGGCCCGCGCAGCCAGCCGCACCCAGGGGATCCTGGGCCAGGGATTCCCTCCATCGGGGCGGGTGCTCTAACAACTGCACCTGTTGTGGTATATAGTAGTAGAAACACTTTTATTTGAGGAAGGGAGGTTAAAGGTGAGGAAAATTGGTCATGAGAGAGGGGATTACACGGGTTGCTCCAGCTCCAGGAACTTTTTCGTCTATTCACTGACAGTTCGGAGGCTTCGCCGGGGTCGTCCTTCGTCAGAGTACTCGCGACAGACCACTTTTGGCTGCAAATTTGCTATTTTGCGTAATACAGACTTATCTAATGCGGCATGTGCTTCTTGGTATATGGTGTTTGGATCATTGTGTCGTATGATGTCAGAACGATCTGCATTGAAGAATGGGCATGCATACACATATTAAGCGGTGAAGGTCTGCTTTGGTGTTCGTGTTACAGTGGGGACAATGTGGGAGTGAGGATGTTGTGGGGACCTTTTTCCACATCTGAAATATAAAGATTTCATTCATTCATTCATTCATTCATTCATTCATTCATTCATTCATTCATTCATTCATTCGAAATAAAATAATCAGAGCATCGTTTCGTGAAGCTCTTCCTAAGGTGATTTTCCGCTAGCCCTAAAGGGAGCCTCAAACACTTTTCTCATCTTTTTCCTAAATTGTAAATGCTTTCAGAACGCAGCCAACAAACACATCCGGCTTTTAGAATAGGAGTTTGCAAAGTACCTCAGCCACAAACTGCTGCTCTATGCCCTTCAGGTAACTAAAAACTTGTCCAAACTTCTTTCTCTCTTTCGCGGCGCTGGCGTTCTTCAAGCGCTCAAATTAAGTCATTACAGCAATTCAGAAGCTACTGGCCGGATTCCTTTCAGTTGTATCAATAAACGCTTTCGGTGGCCACTTTAAAAAAGAAAAAAAAACACAGAAGCAAAGCAGAAACGAAAAGCGGATCTGCCGTAACGAGCAAATCACCCAGTGCCGTTCCGTGCTGGCGATAACTATCTTTCACAATGGTTCCAGACGCGTAGGAAAGAAAAAAAGAGTTTATTGAAAGTGTCGCAAAGTCCATTTAAACCTTAGAGGAGGGTAAAATGAATCCCCCGACCCGCTTCCTTTCACCATATATATAGATGGAGCCTGCACTATTGCGTCCAACACGCTACCGTAACATGTTCAGCCCGGCGATGAAGTACTTGAGGGTTATTAAAGGGGCGCTGAAAGGGGTTTTAACCTATACATGGGTGTTCACATTTTCAGCTAAATCAATGTCGTAGTAATCACCTCCTTCAATAATTTCGTTAAAGCTAAGAGTACTAGTGGAGTTATTGCAAATCAAAACATGGCATTGTCGCCCGCGCCGCGATTCCCCCTCGTTTCGCCCACCTCCTCGCACCGCGCCTGCGTGACTGCCCATGATGCCTTGCTTCTCGGTGACGTCTGCAAGGCACGTACGGGGTCGTCTGCCTTTTGGCGTTCCGTTTAGGCCGTTTTTTTTTATCATTTTATGCATCCTACACTTCGCTCACGACTGGAAAAGCTGATGGAAAGAATGGGGCGGGACCCTTACACTTTCACACCACGCAGAAAGGTCACGCGAACAGTAAACGACCCTGTCACCGCGCGTTCGCGGTGACGACGTGTCTTCGTACATATTGGGGTGTAGAATGTGTGAACGAATGGCTAAAGAATCGCCTCAAAATTTGGTAGTGTGAGCACGTACTATCGGCGTCAAATGAAACGCGAACACGAAAATATGAACCAGAACGTGCAAAATTGAAAAATACTGTTCCTAAAGTTTATATAATGGCATGCTATTGGTATGTTTGGAAATCCACTTTTCCCAACTTTGTTTTTGTAACTAAGCCCGCGCCATTTTGGCTTGCATGGAAAGAAATTGCGCTGTGTGCGCGTTCAGGTTCATATTTCGTGTTCGCGTTTCATTTGACGCGATAGTATACATGCCCTAGGAATCGACGTCGATTTATATACTGCCTAACTGGCCGCTCGTTCGCGCCAATCTCGAGCTTGGTCGTGTTGTGGTGACGCCATGCATGCGCATACACAGACACTTGTAGTATTCCATTCCGTTATTCTACCGGTTGTAATTTATGACTGTAACAAAAAAAAAAAAAAGCATCCGAAAGGTTGCACGGTACAGTACAGGTACTTTTTTTAGAGTCCACGGAACAACGACCGGGCGCGGAAATAACATGTATGTGCGTCATGACTGACCTCCAGAAACAGCAGTTTTGGCTGCGAGAATAGTGCTCGCCGCGCTTTTGTTTTACGCTTTCCGCTAGAAACTTCGGTCGATATTGATTTCTTATTACCTAATAAACCTTCAGTAATTCCTATTCTGCTCTTAACTGAGCTTCTATTTTGTACAAGCTTTGCTGGTCGCACACGAATATGCAGTTTGCAACTCCGGGAAACGAATTGGTCGCATCATAACGAATTTCGCCGGAAAAGCTCTGTTTTTTTTTTGTGCGTGTTTTTAAGTGTTACCCTGATTGAAAAAAAAAAACGAGAAAAACCTGTCTCTGTCTGATGCTTTTTTGTTTGTTTTTTCAGCCGCTCACATTTTCAGGCACGTACACTCTAAAAAAAAAAAAAACTAGGGCGTCCTGACCACAGCGCTCCAGAATCACCAATCGAAGTGACCAACTGTGCAAATGGGATGAATGGCGAAGCCCAACATCTGATTTGACTAAAAAAAAGTGCATGTGCGCAGGGACAACACGCACGGCGTGCATGACATTGCGCACTGCGCAATGTAGGCAGGGGGGCTTATGGGAGTTCAGCCTCCCGTCCCCCCTCCACCCCCCGAAATTTCGTCACGCTGTTATGCGCGCCGACCAAGGCAACCACCTGCGCCGAAACTATCCTAGGGTTTTGTCTAGAACCCCCGGAATCCTGTCCGTAAAGCGCATCAACTGCCCCGTATAGTGGCCCGTTTCCCGCCTGGCATGCCTAACTGCATGTTAAGCAGGGCCTTTTATCCACGGGGGTGTTGTACGAGCTCGATCGTGCTTCCGCGACGCGACGGGGACTCGCTTGCAACAAAGAGTCGCGGCTAGACGTACCGAAGTTCTGGCTGCTTCAGTATCTTCATGCAACCATGGCTGCCGCCGGAAACCAGTGCGCTAACGACTTCAGACTTCGTCTATTTAATTTAGATTTGCTGCCGCGGCGCCGTTCGTGCGGCACAACGATCGATTGCCACAGCCAGAAAAATTAGTCGTTTTGCCGCAGGAGCGGCGCCGCAGCAGCGAATTCGCAGGAAAGTTCCGCCATATCTAGAACGGACTTTCTGTATAAATGTACACTTTGTCGCCAGTGGTAATTTTGTTGCACTGATCAAAACATAATCTTCTCGCTTTCTCCACCACAACTGTACATTCTGACGTATTTTTTTGTGCCACGAATAATTCTGTTGCCATTATCCGCAGTACAAGCTGCTCCTACACAATATATTGGCATAAAAAAGAGTTGTTAATATTTGTCTCTAGCCGTCGAATGTGTGCGAAAATGGGGAAAAATGATTCTTGGATGACAAACCGACAGCAAAATAAAACATACACCCACAAGTTGTTTGTTTCCTGATTTTCCCGTTATTAACACCCGCTGCGGGCTTTGGTATACTTTTAGATGAACCGCAGTCCTTTACTTTCATGTTTTTTTCTTCCATTTTTGTTGAGTATAAGTAATCCCTCGTTATAAAGAAGTCAGCGGAACGGCTGAAAATTTTGTTATAAGCGGTACTTCGATATAGGCGACCACTCGAGAAAAAGCTAAAGCAGTTGAGGTTTAATTGCGCCCCAACTTCGAGGTATCAAAACACAATATATTCAGTGTATTCAGAGCGAATGAGGAATTGAAGGCAGTGACCACTTTATTGGGGGGGGGGGGGGTTCGGGCGTCACGGAACGCTTTGAGAGTTTTTGTTGGAAAGTGCTGCAAATGCCATCGCTTGAGTTCGAGGTTGTATTTGCTGAGCTCAAAAAACGATTAACCGTTCATTGTGGGTACACAGCGCAATCATGAAGAGTGACCTGTTTTGCACTAGGGGCTTTGCATGATCACTGGGCAATTTTCTCCCGAGGTGTGCAGCCGTAAAGTTTGCAAAACAAGTGTTTTTCGGCGTCCCGTTGTAGACGACACTGCAATTTCTATGGCTGGAGTGTCCGTCACGTCACGCGCACCGTCACGTCTACGACATTGACCAATGTCTAGGGACAAAATTCAATCACCCTTCCACGCAGTTGGACCGTTTGTTTAAAGTATAAATCACTAGGGAAACACCAGCTTGCGTTGGCCCGCCAAGTTGACGCTCGGTCGCGGCCTCTCGCCGCCGCTCGGCGACGCCTCCGCTCGCGGCTTCGCTCTCCGCGTGCGCTTCGGGTAATGCGGATTAAAATGCATGCGTTTGGGATGGGACCAGAAAAAATTTCGAATAAAGCGATATTTCGAGTAAAGCGATTTCGTTATAGCGAGGGATTACTGTATATGGTTATATTCTTTCTACACATCCATATTTCTTTAAGTGCTATTTCTTCTTATGCAGACAATGCAGAAAATTGCAAGCAGGGATAGCAATTCTGCCACAATCTCGGAGCGTGCGAATGAATTTTTTGATAAAATATTTCATATTTCTTGTTCTTGACTGGTAATAGTTATGTATTTTCAGTTAATAGTTACAAATGTGAGTTAATAGTTATACATATTGTCGCAGACCTTGGCCACCATCGCCAGGAGCTGACGCTAATCCCATGCGCATATCCAGCTACGTCCAATCTCTCTTTATCTGGGTATGGGCTGGCGTTGAAGGACCGACGGAAAGGAAGAGAAGAGAGGCGAAGTTGGAGTTTTGTCTGGACTGGGTTTGCGCCATCAACCCGCCTCTGTGCCGGTGACTATACGGTGTCTTTTGTAAATACACCTTCTTCCCGACAACCTATCTCTGCGTTGTCACGTGACAACATTATCAGCTAATAGTACTGTATTTTTTATTCATATTTTTAATGCCTTTAAAAATAATGTAAAGGAGGTCGAGGGGCAATCTCAGCCCCCCCCCCCTTTTCGAACAAAATTTATGGCTACGCCCGTGCTGCGCAGATGCCACTTTATCCCTCAAACTGAGATCTCGGCAACGTTATTCGCCGAGTTAGCACTCTAGGCCACTTCGATTGGTCATTCTGGAGCGCTGTGGTGAAGACGGCCTTCGGCGTCTTCTTCGAGTGTAAAACGATTTGCACCTTCTTCGTTTAAAACACCCTTACACTCAACAAAACACAAGCACCCTTGGAAAGGTTGTAACTAACGTTAAAAGAACCTTTGAAAGGGTGTATTGTTGTGTTTTTCCTAGTGTCTAAGGATGTCATAAACGGCAAAACACCCCGAAAACGCGTTTTTCTTCGTTTTTTGGTAGGGTGTAAGGTGCGTGTTTGCTATAGAGATTAGGGTGTGAATAATTTTAGTGTAGAGTGCAAACGAGAAGCGACACTGAATTGAACGGAACGACCTCGCTACGTGCGTTTACAGATGCGGGTGTAGTTCTTTCTATTTTGAGCTACGCACATCGTTCCGCGGACATTCGTTTCCAGTGACGCGAAAACCGACGCCCGTGGCATTAGAGAGGAGGGAAAAGGCGCGGCCTTGCAGCGCGTCCCACGCAAGCACGCGAGGGCCGTTACGCAACCTCACCGAAGGGCTCACGTGCAGCTGAGCCGTTATCGCTCGCCTAACCCTCAGAGGCCGACGATGACGTCTTTTGTCGGACCACCTTGTACACTGTGGTGCGTTAAACTGGTTCCGTTCAATGGGCGGTATGGGCGAGGAGGAGGGCGGCGGTGACGGTACCGAGGATGCAATGGGCGACCGAAGGTCCCACCCGCCTCGATAGGACATGCATATCGTGTATAAAGAGCCGCGATGAATGAGAAAAAGAAAAACACCGACTAAGGTCTATCCTGAATGGAACGTGCATGTACTGTACGAAGCCGATATGAATGAAAAAGAGAGAAAAAAACTTCCATTTCCACTAACGCGAAACCTGTGAAGGAAAGTTTGACAGCCACCTAAATGCAGCCATACGCCTCCTGGTTAGCTCAGTTGGTAGAGTGACTGCTCCGGTTAAGCAGTGGTCCCGGGTTCGAATCCTGGACCAGGACGAATTTTTCTTCAACTGCGAAAATTTTCCAGAAAGCTGTATAGCTTTCCTTTGTAGCCGTATGGCTGCATTTAGGTGGATGTCAATCTGTCCTTCACAGAAACTTACTCCACCTTGGGGATTTACCCTAAATCTGGTCGATTAACGTAAAACCTGGAGAGGCGCGAACCATGCAGTGTGCGCCGGTGTTTCGTACAGTGAAATCGCTGCTAATGGGCAATGAGAGAGAGATGACGATTTTGTTTCAACTGTACCCATATGTACATTTATTATATGCAATCAGCGATCGCGTACCTAATCCTAGTCAATATGCATAACGTATTTCTTCGGTTCTTCGTCCTACTGCTTCTGTTGTTGATGAAGCTCCTGCGCTTCCAAGTCGTAGATAGTGCCGAGTTGAGGTAGATGTATATATAGCCTAGCTATGAAAGTCTCGTGTCTTTGAAGCACGACGCGTTCTAGCGCGCGGCGTTGAAAAACGAGTGCCCGGGTGTTTAAATATCGTGACTACACGAGACGACGACACGAGACACCGACAGCCCGAGCCTCTACGGTGCTTCGCCTCTAAAAATTGACTGCACTCTCAAACGGTTCCCAGGCGATTGCGACCAGGTCAAGGGCACGGCGCGGAATGCAACAGGGTCGCCGCAGTGGTTTGTTCCGTGTAGCAAGTGAATTGAAAGTAAAAATGGCTACAACGTCTAAAAACAAGCCTGCGTGGTTGGTAGCCATTTCTTACGTCAACTTTTTGGGAAGCTCGCTAATTTGAACCGCAAAGGGGCGTCCTCTCAGTTCGAACTAATGAAGGTTCTAAAGAAGGAAACTGCGGAGTAACAACCGTATACACTGAGATTGGGAAGTAGTGAGGCATCAATTTGATGCGTGAAGACGTCCGTGATTGCTGTTTGAAGACGACTGCCAGCACTGTTCGGTCTAACGAGCGAATGTAGCCGAACGCCTCCTCCTCGTCTTCTTCAAAAATAGAAGAGGCGGGTGGCATTCCAACCGCCCTTCATTTCCGAGACTACGACGTCCGCCCAACTGGTCTTCCTGCTCGTCGTCCCTGGCAGCGACGGGTTCTGCGCGACGTCGTGAGAAATGATGTCCCAATCTGTCAGCGCAACTACCGCCAGTGCCCTCACGTCCGTACTGACGTAATCCGCAAAGAGTATGCCTCTTTCAAAACGTATACGCCCGCGTGGATTTCAGGAGGTTTTAAACCCGAATATACCTTCTTTCTCCGCTTAGGAGGCGCCGAAGCCGAGTGAGCAGGCAAGAGAAGGAGCACATTGACATGCAATTCGCGGGCATCCCATCGGGGGAGGGGGTTGGGAGGGCTACATGTATTACTATAGGACGGAGAAAAGTGTTACGTAACAACTTACTGACGCCCCTGTTAACAAAGGCCGCATTCGTTCTTCAGACATTCAATAGCAGTGTTCTCCGTCGCTCTGCTTAAATAACAAGGCAGCGGGCAGCTTGATTTTCTCTCCCGATAACATTAGTGATACGTCTATCAGGGACGTACACAGAGGGGGGGCCCGGGGGACCCGCCCCCCCTCCCCCGAAATTTTTTGGGCCACACCCCCCCTCTCCGCGCCACCTCTCCCCTCCCTTCGCACACATTCTAAAGCGCTGCCATATGAATCCTGGGCGTGATAGCTATTTAAGGCGTTTTTTTTTTTTTTTTGAAATGAGCCAAATCCACCCAAGGGGAATTTGAGGGGGAAAAAAACGAAAGTTCGGAACTGGACCTAAATGCAGTGCTGTCAAAACTATTAAATGACATGTTTCACATGTCAGCTAGGGGAACTATATAGCGACAAGAAATTAAAAATTATGCCGAGAATTTGAGCAATATTAGGATAAGTTCAGATTTGGCTCGTACTCGGTTGAAACAGACAAGTTGGTGCGGCATTCTTATGAAAACTTTATTGGAATCGACTTTCAAGAACGGTACATAGAGTTTTAAGCAAAAAAAAAAGGCAATAAACACGCAACAGAGCTTAAAGAGCAGTAAAACTATACACGAAGAGCCGGTGAGTCCCCTTGGCAGCATTAGCAGCTCTTTTCGAAACTTCGCTTAGGGATATTTAACGCGCGCACCGCGCAGAAATCTCGAACATACGTGTTTTCGCTTTTCGCCTCCATCACGAGGGCGGATACACTCAATTTCATTTCTCTATGCAGGTTTACGCGCCTTTATGGTAAACGCTGGGCGTGCATCGTGTTTGTACTAGTAACGGCGGGTACCATCGCCTTCCTCCCTAATTTGCGTAGAAAAGTTACCTTGGGTTGCCCCCCCCCCCCCCCCCCTCCCCCCCGAAAAAAAAATCCTGGGTACGTGCCTGACGTGTCTATTGCTAATTATTTGCGGAATTAAACCTGGCAATGCAAATGTGCAATGCAAATGCAAATACAAAATTAGATTGGCAATAAAAAATTTCTTCGCTCTAGTGGCGCGAAACCGGCAGCCCCACCTATAGCTTATTCTTATGGTTTGGCTAAGTTTATGCGTTGTTGCGCTTGGATACTCGGCCGAGTTTTCTGCGTGGCTATGCTTTGAGAATCTCGGAAGTTTCTTGAGCGGTGCCGTCGTTAGCCCCTTAAAGAGCATTAAACACTCGGTCATTAAAGTAACGTAGAATGTACGCGTGCCCACCGACCTTGCGGTGAAGCTCTCCAACAATAGCGGAGGGCGCAGCGGGGTGAGCGTTTGCTTAAAAGTTTTGAACTCATTCGGTGGACGCCGTTGGTCTTGTGTGGTCTGGCATGCGAAATATTAATTAAGAAGTTGATTACGTTCCCGCTCCTACTAGGCCTGCTGGATTCTTTCATTTTGGAAAGAATACTTCTTGCACCGTCACAACTGCACCGCTCGTCGCAACAAGCGATGGAGCGAGCCACCCCAGACGCGTTTCCAAAGCCGTGCTTGTACCCGTTATATCGCTTCTCCGCCAAATGGCGACACCAGTCCCGCCCGAGCGCGGCGAGGCAAAGCTACGGTAAAGCTGCCGTGCCAGCGCGCGCGATGACGTCATCGCTCGGCGAGGTTTTTCGGCGCACGTTCATGGATCAAACCACCAGCTTGACGAAAATCTTTAACGTGCGCCGAAGTCTCGTACACACGGGCGTTTTCGCGTTTCGCCACCATAAGAGAACCGGCCGCCGCGGCCAGGATTGAAACCGCGCCCTCGTGCTCACCAGCACAACGGCTTAGCCACGGCGCCACCGCGGCGGGTAGGTCTTTATTGGCAAGCCATGGATGGTGTACAGTGATGACACCAAAATTCCTGCTCTCCGTGTGCATACATTCCTATAGACAAAGTCTGCTTGCACGGCCAAGGGTAGCGCTTGTTTTTAAAAGCGAAAGCTTCTTAGCGGAACCGATGGCGTCCTGTAAAAAAACTGAAGCATTTCCCCATAGACCGGTTGGTCGACCGAAACACTCTGGTAAGATCTCTGCCTCAGACACGGCGCGTGCGTGAATCCGGGCTTCCAATACATGCGTCAAAACGGTTACTTGAAAAGCGCGAATGAGGAACGGTTCTAGACGAGACAATACGCGCATCGATCGTGAAGACTGAATACAATAGTATACTTCCAGCTCAACTCAGCGATTCAAAGCGATTCAGCCCTTCACCTGTTGCAGCGGGGTATAGCTGTTGAAAAGACCTGTCAGCGATCCCTAGTTCTACTAAAGCGGCTTAAGCATGAAGGCTTCACCGTGTAATTCCAGTGGATCCCGTCGCACGTCGGTGTAGCGGGAAACGAACACGCTGACAGCTTAGCCAAGGACGCCTTATCTTCTACAAGGACGGTGCAAACGCGGTGCGATTTCCAACGCATACAGAAACAGACCGTTCGCGAGCACTTTAGGCAGCTGTGGCGACCAGTACATTAACCAGTCGTGACGAAGGGCCTGAAAAGAGCCGAAGCCTGTCTGCTCCACCGAGTAAGAACAGACTCAGCCCGTACACCAGCTTGGCTACATAAAATCAACATTGTTTCCTCCCCTTTGTGCCCCTCGTGCAATGTGACTGGTGACATTGATCACTTCATTATGAACTGCTCCAAAACCAACCCTGAGCGGACAACCTTTTTTCGTGATCTCCAGAAGTTAGGAGTGCCCCATATTACATCGGAGGACATTATGTTTCCTAGGGACCACTGGATTGTGCGAAGAAAGGTGTCTCATCTCCTACTCGTATTCTTGCCGTCCACCGGACTAAGTGAGGTGTGGTGAAATTGCGTGTCTGTTATTTTAGGACTAAGTGAGGTGTTATGAATTTGAGAGATTTGATATGGTATTGGGGACGATTAGGCGGAGCAATTGCCGGCAGCTATATAAGGCTAAGTCCGCCTTATTCAACAATTCTTAGTACTACTACTACTACACCACGTATCGGTATACATTAGATCTTTCCTTATCTCGCGAACAATCGTCGCATGATTTTGTTCTTCGTTCGCAACTGGGGTCTTTGAAGGTTTGGCGATCGATTGGGCGCACTTTCGGCGAAGGTTGGGCGCACTTCTAGCGAGTGTTTTGGCGCACTCTCGACACAGTTCTGTTGTAAAACGGCTTTCACGCTTCTCTCGACTTTCTTTAGGAAGAGACGGTGAAGTATTTATTTATTTATTTATTTATTTATTTATTTATTTATTTATTTTTTTATTTATTTATTTATTTATTTTACTTGCGTCCCTACACAGCAGCAGAAATGTGCGTGTACTATACAATTCGTCTGTTCCTGCGTGCGCGTTCTTTCGGGTGTTCGTGCCCGATCCTGCGCACAAAGTTGGAAAATCTAAAATGGCTCAAAATTAACTTACGAATCTTCTTTCCGCATTTCCAGGAAGGCCGTCTCGGTGGCTCGCGAAGCCGGCCGCCTGCGAGACAACATGAAAGGAAAGAAAGTGAGGTTAGAAAAACTATAATACAATTACAATGACTATAAAGCTTACAGCCATACTAGTGAAATGGAGCAGTGAACCACAAGAACACGAAGGCAATCTAGCACACACCAGCTGATTTATTCCATCGCGCCGACGTAAACCAAAACCGACGTAATTGGTCTGGGCGTTGGAGCTGTGCTCGCCCAGACTACACGCGAAGCTGCCCGACACGCAATAGGTTATGTCAGCAGAAGTGTCTCGCACTCGGGCATTATTTTGAGTTGTGCCCGTTTCGCAAAATGTCAATTTCTCGCCTGTTTTGCGAGGCCTCCGATCAAGTGACGCGCTCGAATTCCGGAGCACCGCCTTGCTTGTGCTGCGTCATATCCGGGTCGTCCGCTTTCCGCCAATCATGGCTCGCTCGAAACGGACGCTCTCAAACAGACATGAAAATACCAAAGCTGAGAATTCTGCCGTAGATATTTGCAGTCCCATTGTTTAGTGCGTACATGTATACGGGTTTCGGTGGTCACAGACCCCCACTCACTTCTCAGGCTTGAGTGAGTGAGTGAGTGAGTGAGTGAGTGAGTGAGTGAGTGAGTGAGTGAGTGAGTGAGTGAGTGAGTGAGTGAGTGAGTGAAGTGTAGTGAATGAGTGAGTGAATGAGCAAACAGGCAGCCCTATACCTTTGCGAGGCGTGCCGGTGATTGCTCCGACTGAGGGGCACTATTCGCGGCGAATCACGAAATGTCACCGGGGTTTGTGTCCTTCAAAAAGTTCAGGACGTTACCTGAGATGTCCCGTCTAGTGATCCACTGTCCTTTTGTGGAGAGCTGATGCTACCAGAAGGTTATCTCGTTGGGCTCTGCGTTCACAAGAGCACGAATCTTCCGTACGCAGTAGAGCGAATTTCGACACACCGGCGCTGGCTGCTCGCCTACTTTTCCTCTTCAAACAAGCCGTGCGACAGTGACTACTGTGGTGACCGATCGCACCCCTATCTGTTCATCACTTCCTATTTGTCCCACTCCGTGGAGGAGCAACTCGATGACACTTTTATCGAAAATTAAGCTCGATGTAACCCGACGGCCACAGTCGTCGATTCCATTTGTTGTTGTGTGTGTGTTGTGTTGTGTAGCCAAAGATATACTGGCTATACAACTGCCGTTTCGCCTTTCAAGAAAGCCTTCGCCCGGGCATTCTCCATGCTGTTATCAACGACGCCAAGCCAAGGTGCCATGGCTTTGACCGCACGCTCAATCAGATCCACCGTTTTCTCTACTTTCGAAGCAATACTTTGCCAGGCGCCCGTATAGAGCGAACGCCCGTAAACACCTGGCAAGCCCTTGACCAGGATTTTTTCACTCGGTGAATCCGCCCTCGTCGCCGTTTGGAAAAGTGAACATCGACCTAGTTGGACCTCTGCCGCAGTCCTTGACCGTTATTCGGTGGATTATCGGGTGAGCGGACTACTTGTCCCGGAATGGAAAAAACGACCCCTTTCGCTGCAGGCGTACAGCTGTGGACGCCTCGTCCGATTCCTTTCGCGTTCATTCGGTTGTCCTTCGTCATGGCGCCCCCTCGAGTTTTGAGTTATCGAGGGTGCCAGCCTATACTGCGGACGTTGTCGAAGAACTACTCCAACTTTGTGGTCCTGTGTACCCACAGCGTCTGCACGATTGTCAAACAAATGTTGACGGAGGGAATTCACCAACCACACGCTGACGAACATGATATTATTTTATAGGTCATCTCCAATGAAATAGATCGGGACGCTGGGTTTTTATTGGTGACAAACGCTTCTTCTGCCACGAATCATTTGGTCGCTGTATATATGCTGCATTTTTTTCTCCCATCGATATGTCAGTAGTTCGAATACCGTAAAGTTCCGAGCGAACGCCCACCCCCCAAAACATCGCCCACTCCCCTTTGGGGGTAAAATATTCAATTTACTAAAATACCCCAAAGATTTCCCAGCTCCTAAAATTGATGGCTTTAGCGCCGATGAGTGAACAAAATAAACGTGAATCATCTATCCATGTGTTGAGGCGGTCACTTATTTGTCCTTTCCGCACTTGAGCCGTCAAGTTTGCCCATCTGGTATTTTTTCTTGATATCTCCGCCGTTTTGGGTTGGCGGTTCGGCCACTTTTCGTACTTTTTCGCCCCTCACCCGAAAGATCACCCATCCCGTATTTTTCGCTCGATATCTCTGAAATTTGGGTGGGCGTTCTTTAGGAACTTCTTTATACGGTAGTTTGTTTGATCGCGAATTGTCCTTCTTTCCACGTCATCATCTTTCGGTCACCGATTGAAACGTCGCCATTACCGCATCCCTTGACTCGTTCGGCCAGCTCCATCTATCTCTGCGGAAATCGTTGCAGCGTAACGTCACGACACGCAGAAGATGAAAGAGAAGGGCGGCTGAGTTATCAACTATATATACCGGCTATGCTGTAACCGATCCCCGCTCGATAAAGCACACCTCATCTTTTACCACATCAATAATCACCGTCGTTATCAGCTTGTCGGCGTTCATAGCAAGACGCAGGACATTATCAAAGATTTCTATAGTCACTACTATCCTGGGTTTGCATAGTTCTTTCTTTGTATGTGTGGGTTTTTATTGCGAACGGGCATCCAAGGCCAAATAGCGCCAGAAACGTGTTCAGTGGTCTTTCAGCGTCGCGTTGGAGTACATTGTTTGTATTGAATTTTTTTTTTCAGTTCATTCGTCCATTCGCCCCTTCGCATTGACTTATTTTGCTTACTATCCAATGGTAGTCCTTCTGTTAAACGGAGTGACTACCAACCCAATACGGCCAACCTAACCCCAACTGGAATGCCTCCCACCCTAGTTTGTGCTCCAACCCACGCTCTTGTTTTCGTATCTCTAAGTCATATCCCTAGCATTTTTTTTTGTTCCATGGCTCGTTGGGCTAATTTACGTTTTTTTTTAATGTGCTTAGTGAGGCCCCAAGTTTCTGCCCTATATGTCATTATCGGAAGTACGCATTTGTTATATTCTAGTTTTTGTACTGACAGCAATAGCTTACTTGCTGAAAATTTCAGGATACTTACCAAACGTAGCCCAGCCCATAACTATACCACGCCTGATTTTTCTCTCATGATTTGGATCTGAATACTTGCCCTAGTATCTCATTACGCACATTGCGAAAGGGCATTTTTCTGCGTGTTTGTTTGACATTTGTTTTGCTTCCTTTGGGTTTGCTTTCACAAAAGAGCTATGAGTAGGGCTTCCAGTGTTCTGTATACCCACATTAGATATGCAAATACTCAGAATGCCCCGCCTCTGCTAACAGGAACGAGCTTCGCGGTCCAAATTGTCTCTGTGTATTTTTTTTAGTATCTGGGGCATTCCGCGATGTGAAGGCGACTCCCCATTTTTCTGGTTCTTTTTTACTTATCCAGGTTTGCTCAGAATCACGATGCGTGTGGCAGGGAACCTGATGTTACGCGCTTTTAAAGCGAAACTTTCTTTGACTCACTGATGGCGTTGACGTCCGAGTAAAACGCACTGCAGGAAAACAAACTTTACAGACTGGGTTTCGCAACGGGTGCATCAATCGTACACCACATAACCCAACAATGCGATGTCTTTGCCCACCTAACGGGTCTCTCGTAATACGCAAGATATAGCTCAGCAGTATACACACGGTTAGCAATGATGAAGACGAAATACATTTCTAAGCAGGGTTAGCCCTCATTCCCACAGCCGTTTTTCGGCCGATTTCTGGCCGAAAACGGTGCGACGGTGACGGGAGGCCGAGCTCTACGTTTCCGTCACGTCAACATGACGGGACCATGCCCCGCGCTAAACCAGCGCAAGCCATTTTCTTTTCTTTTCAGATTAAAAACGCTCAATTCTAGGCTAAACTGATCACTAGGCAGACGACCCTGTACACCGACGGAGAGCTCCAGTACGAACGCTACTCGTTTACGTCTCCGTCGCGGTTTCTTGACGTGACGGTGCCGTGACCGAGAAGGTGACGGCTGTGTGAATGATGGCTTAGACTTCGGCTTCGGACATCGCTGGTGTGGAATTTGGACGTTAACTTTAGAGTTCGGCTCAGTCGGAGTGGACACTGGCTTTGGAATTTGGCAGTTTGCATTTTGGACTTTGGGAGAGTGGATTATTTGGACTTCGCCTTCGACTCAGGTTGCTTGGGAGAAAGCTTCGGGTTTAAACCATCTTTCTCTGAAGAAACAGGCCTTAATTTTTGTTACAGCCATTCGCGTAATAATAATCTGCGCAATGCTCCTTTCCGTCACGACGGGTATCAGAATATCGTATACACTAGCAAGCGCCCCTCCCTGCAAGGTCTACAATAAGTAGGTGCAGTTTGCGCGACACCAACAGCGGCAGCCGTGTTTTGGAATGCAGGCCGATGTGGACGCAGATTTATTATTTGCGCTGAATAACTCATCAAGGCTACAAAAACCGCAATGAGGAAAGAGGCTGGACAGAACGGGATCGATCGCATGATTATTACTTCTGACACCTGAAAATAGGTTTTATTTGTGCTCTCAATGCAGTCAAGGGAACTGCGGACTTGTACAAGAGCATAGCTTCCGTAGAGACCTTCGAGAGCGGGCTTATCAGATTGGGGAGACCGTAAGCTAGAGAACTGTGACTCAGTGCTGAGCGATATACATCAAGACGGCGGGTGGCGAGGACATCGACTAGTATTAATCTCCCATGTCTCACTTAGCCCAACTCACAGTGCCTCGAGGCTAATTAGAGGTCTTTCTTTTGAACAGACATTCATTCAATTCTGTTATAAGAAGCTGATGCAGTTCTCTTATCGGTCAAGTCTGGGAGATCGCGCAAGGATATCGAAACGCTCGTAGCGGGATAGCTCGCTTAGCACTCGGTCGGGCACAAGCCGATACATGACTGTGATAGAAGATGCGCGATCATTTACAACGACATTTTATCCAGTGTCTTAGCGCAGTAATCTCTCGCATTTGCACGAGATTCAAACGCTCCTGTTCAAATTGGGGTGTTAAGCTTCGAAGCTATACCGTGGCTATTCCCGCCGTAGTGGGAATAGCCACGGGAATAGCCACGTAGTGGGAATAGCAACCTTCCCGCCGTAGTGGGAAGGTTGCGCTTCGCGTTTACGCTATACCTCGGGATCTTTTATGTGTGCCGCTTTATCGTATGTACATGCGAGCGTTTCTCGTTTCAGCCTCCATAAGAAAAAAAAGCGCCTCCACGGCCAAGATTGTAACCCGCGTCCCCGTGCTCAGTTGTGCAACTCCTTAGCGATTGACCCTGCGGTGCAGACGCGAAATTCAAACGCATATACTTCCGCGCATGCGCAGTGATGTATGTGGGGAGCGGTGGACGGGTGTATACCGTGGGAACGAAGCACTGCGTTGAAAGGGGTCCAGTCTGTACTTTATTTAGAAAACTACCATCGTTGATTTCAATCCCAAACATTGTGCGTGTTTCACTTCTACATCCCTTCTACATTCACAGCGGCGTGTATGTAAAATTTGAACTTCCCGCGTTTTGCAAGTTATTCCTGCGTCTATTCTGCTTGCGCATGTCTGGCATAATCACCATAGCGTACGTGTACGCTTCCTTTGTCTGCAACTTCCGCGCTTCACGGGCGGGACTTATTTCCGGGAAACAGCGGATGTCCCGCGAAGCTCGACCTTCCCTCAACTTCCATCAACATCTTCTTCATATCGAAGAAAATGTCCACTTTAAGCCATCGGCGCTGGGCTATTTCAAAGTGCGCAGTGTCTATCGCACTCGCGTGGTACGTCCGCTGTTACATGACGGATGGCTCGACAGACCCAATTCCTTGACTATCGGTATTAATATCCTGTAGTAGATTGCGCTAAATAAATCAAACACTAAGCCACGAATGTCTCGCTCTATACCGCTTAACTTGCAAACGGCGAAGTCTGTACTTCCCAACATCTGCAGTGATTGCTTATCGATCAGCATACGTATGAATTGCGGCTATCGCACGGTTTTGTATACAAGTTCCTAAGCTTCACTTGGGAAGCTTCGGTCAATTGCGGAGGAAAATTACTATTATACACGAAGGCGGAACGCGGAATTGTATCCCAGCCATTGCCTGACAGCTCAAGTGCACGCGACAACGGAACATGATGTTGGACAAGTTGCTATTCGGCTAAACAAGACATAACGGCGCAATAATTTGGCGAGGACTTACAAAAACGCAAAGGACAGTATCCACTCGGCAGGGGGTGAGGAGGAAGTTTATTAAACGAAGTGGTGGCAGTAACAGTTTTGTAGCACTTCCGCGCGAGCGAAATTGCGGCATATGCGCGCATTTTATATATTCAGTAAACAGTTGAGAGCGGGCGCCTGTCCTGTATGTTTTTGTAAGCCTTCGTCGACTTTTCGCGCCGTTACGTCTTGTTTATTCGGCAACCGCCAATCAACGCATGCAGCCGCCTGCTGAAGGTCATTCGTTATACTGCCCTGTCCGCATTATTGCTTTCCCGCGTCCGGGCGTAGTATCTTGGCGCCTGGTCGGGGAATGGAAGGTGCTGCTGGTGACGGAGCGGCATAAAAGAGGTATTCCCCTTGGCCGTATAACTGCCTCTCCGAGACGTTGTTTCGCCCGCATGACGGCGCGGGTGCGTCAATACAACGTTCCGGTTCGGATGTTATGAAAGGGTTCACTTTTGAAGACGATAGCAACACTTTGGTCTCTGTCTGTCTGTCTTTCCGTCTGTCTTTCCGTCTGTCCGTCTGTCCGTCTATCCGTCTATCCGTATTTCCGTCCGTCTGTCTTTCCGTCCGTCCGTCCGTCTGTCCGTCCATCTATCTGTCTGTCTGTCTGTCTGTCTGTCTGTCTGTCTGTCTGTCTGTCTGTCTGTCTGTCTTTCCGTCCGTCCGTCCGTCTGTCCGTCCATCTATCTGTCTGTCTGTCTGTCTGTCTTTCCGTCCGTCCGTCCGTCTGTCCGTCCATCTATCTATCTATCTATCTATCTATCTATCTATCTATCTATCTATCTATCTATCTATCTATCTATCTATCTATCTATCTATCTATCTATCTATCTATCTATCTATCTATCTATCTATCTATCTATCTATCTATCTATCTGTCTGTCTGTCTGTCTGTCTGTCTGTCTGTCTGTCTGTCTGTCTGTCTGTCTGTCTGTCTGTCTGTCTGTCTGTCTGTCTGTTCCTCGATTAAGCCTTCCGGACAAAAGTTGTCACAAATTCGTCCAAAAAGAAACATATATAGGCACAACCATGCGAAACTGCTGAAACTGCATGCTGGACTAAGTCATCCATGTCCCCATTGTTTAGAGCAAAGGAATCCAGAGGTACATTTGAAGCAAAATGTAACAACACAACCGGTAGTAAACCTGTTGTTTTAGTTGGCAGTACACGTCGGTGTGGTTTTTACAAGATCAAGCAAAAAACACGCGTTAATAATGGCGCTGAATGCCTCCAGCACGTGCTAGATAAAAGCAAGCACACGGACAAACAAAACAGAACTCGCGCTTGGGCTGTTCCAGGGAGAACAAGAAACAAAAGATAAAGTAAAAGATTCACGTTGTCCCGAAAGATGGCTCGTGCGAGCAGTGCGAAGGCGGGAAACTTGAATTACATTGGACAAATCTCCACTCAATTCATTGTGACAGTATATCCGGAATGGGAGAGGTAGAGGGGGAGGAGTTGGAGCGGGGAGCTTAAAGGGGTGGCAAACAACTATCTTCTTTCGGCGACATTTTGCCGTTAAGCAAGCGAATATGCGGCCAATTTTTTGCTCTGGCCGACGTGTACTATTCGGCAAGACATAGACCGCAGCTCATTCAGCCGCCCTGCAAATTTATCTGCTTGACCGAGTGATCTGCACCGGCAAGATTATTTCCTGGGTGCGCGCATATAGCAGGAACGAATCCTCTTATGAAAGGACACAAGTGTTCCGACACCTTTCCGAAGTGACCCCCGTACTTGGCAAGACGATTCAGACTTCATATTCGATTTTTAAAGACGATAGTCTTTCTTGGGCTACTTAAACCCAGAAATTTTGGTCTGTCTGTCTGTCTGTCTGTCTGTCTGTCTGTGACTCGATTCAGCCACCCGGCCAAAGCAAAACAATGCCTGCGCAATAGTCTTATATAGTCACAGCTAAATCTACCCGTCTATGTCCGGTGTAATGTTCATATATACTTGTCAACATTGTTGAAGAAGAACAAGACATTACGCAAATATGAGACAACACCCGCCGCGGTGGTTCAGTGGCGTTGCGCTGCTGAGCACGAGGTCGCGGGTTCGATTCCCTGCCGCGGCGGCCGCTTTTCTGATGTAGGCGAAAAGCAAAAACGCCCGTGTGTACGAGATTTCGGCGCGCGATAAAGATTCCCAGGTGGTCAAAATTAATCCGGAGCCCTCCACTACGGCGCGCCTCATCGCCTGCGTTGCGTCGGCGCGTTAAACCCTACAATCAATCAATCAATCAATCAATCAATCAATCAATCAATCAATCAATCAATCAATCGATCGATCGATCGATCGATCAATCAATCAATCAATCAATCAATCAATCAATCAATCAATCAATCAATCAAATATGAGACAACAAATCAATACAGAAGTTATATTTGCAGTGTTCCTTTATAAAAATTCAAACATGCTTGACTTTTGCGAAATTAAATACTTCAGCGACTGCAGAAAGAGAATTCACTCCGCCGTCGCCTCCTGTCGCGCGCGCCAATGTAGCTTCTGGTGCCATTTTAAGAAATCAACCGGCAACAGTTACGCAAGGTTCCACTAGATAGTTTCCACGTTCTGCTTGCAACGCACGTGGAGTAGGGAAACGCGGTTCTATAAACGGTGAATTAGGGTACCTCGATTAACGCGCGTCTTCGCCGTACGGCAACGTTCGCATCGAGACACCCGGTTTGGAGCAGTGGAACGCGGGAAATTTAAAATTATTTAAGCAAACATTTGGCGTCTTTACCTTGGGAGGAGCGCGACGCAAGAGGTGAGCGGTGAGCGGTAAGGCACATTTACTTCGCAAAAGCCGATAAAGACTATAGTCTTTTGACGGCATTTGCAACGAAATGAGCAGATACGCGGCCAATTTTTTTTTTTAATTTGGATTTTCCACTTGCTCTTCTATTTCTACTCCGCTGGTACAGTCACCACCGACCTAACATATAGCAAGCCATTCCCTTCGCATAGCTGTCCTCCCTCTCCCTCTGTCAGCAAATGCCACTTAACGTATAGAAGTAAGATTTTTATTAGAAACCGGAACACCTCAACCGCTCCCCAATTATTCCTCCTCAACAATACGTGCATTCATAAAGTGAGTGCTATGGTGATTTTAATAGTCCCAATCAGTTACCACAGGCAAACGAGATTGTCAGTCCACTCGTCACAATCTTAAGATTGTGACCCCGGTATCGCGATCATGATCAGTGATTACCAGAAGAGGGATGGTCATAAGGCTCGTTATGCGAGACGGCGGTTAGACGAGTGGTCAACAAAGCGATCCTTTCATAAAACGGCGCGAAGGAGTCGGAACGCAAGAAGGAGGGACGACGACACAGCGCTTAACTCACAACTGAATTAAAGTGATTGATTGAAGGGTTTAACCCGCCGACGCAACGCAGGCAATGAGGCGCGCCGTAGTGGAGGGGGGCTCCGGATTAATTTTGACCACCTGGGGATCTTTAACGTGCGCCGAAATCTCGTACACACGGGCGTTTTCGCTTTTCGCCTTAATCAGAAAAGCGGCCGCCGCGGCCGGGAATCGAACCCGCGACCTCGTGCTCAGCAGCGCAACGCCTTAGCCATTGAGCCACCGCGGCGGGTAACTGAATTAAATTAAAAAGCAGCAAACATATATAACACCCTGAACAACCACGTGGCCGCATATCTCGGCGACCGAGGATAATCGCATGTTAAATCCGTTGAGGAATTACGCGTGCTCAGCCCTACACTATGCAGCTTATTGCGCAACGCGACCAGTTAGGAAACCAAATTCCCTATCTGCCAACTGCACGGACGGAGCACTCACGCACTTGAATATTCGCACGAAGTATTCGCATATTGCTCAGCGTTGGGAGGAGGAGTTGCGTCTTTGAAAACGTTGTTGTAATTGCTAAACACAAGGCTCAGAGTGTATATGGAAGATTATCGAAGCTTTTCAAATTAAAAGAAATGGTGACATACCAGGTTGGAAATTGTTTTGCCTTGTTTACAAACGTCTCGTTCAAGAGTTCTTTTAACTTTTGGCCGGGTGGCTTAATCACAACACAGACAGACAGACATTCACGCCAAAATGTTCGCGTTTACATGTGCAGCTTTCCCGCTCATGGCAATCCTTTCGACAGTGATTACTGTGTAGTTATTTAGCGAAATGTAACGTTCTTTCGCACAGCTAATATTGGGGTTGAAAACTTGCTTTGTGCGCAGTTTCAAGTGTCGCACGTTGCGCGACTAGGTTCCTGAGCCACGGAAAGTATCCCACAGAAATGCATGGGGAGTAAGATTTGACAGCGAATTACACACAAAATATTCAGACTCCTGGAAAGTTCTTTTAGCGTTTTCATCTTCACGTTGACTTCTTGCCTTATGCCAAATATCACTTTCCTGAAGTAGTTTCGCTAGGTTCGAGAGAGGTCGGAATTTTGAGCGAGAAGGCTGGGTATGAAGTGTCCGTAATAAGAGGATCGTCTTTATTACCTTCCACGCAATAGACGTTAAAGGACAATGTGAGGCGCGTGTTCCATCGAATGACAGGAAATCAAGTTCTATATATTTTTAGCAAGAGGCAATTTTTTTCCGGATCATTTGCTTCTTTTTTCCCTCTGAGATACAGCTTATAAACAATGTTTCCGAGGCCGCCATAAGGGCCTTTGTTTTCCTGCCCCTCATTCTTCTCGCAGCATTGTACCCGCAATTGTCGTGCGGCGCCTTCCTCAACGAGATAATGGTCGTACTCGACCGCCGCACGCGAAGGTCGCATGCGGACCTGACAACCGCGCGCTAAGTGTACGCACTCGACCGCGTGGGCGCAGCCTCGCGTTGAACAACTCCCCTTCCCCTAAAGGCCCAACGATCAAAGCTGGTACTTTTGTGGTTAAATGGGCTATGAAGACGAGATACAACTTTGTAGAGATTGCAAGAGCCTGATTAGTGTGTTAGAGTTTTTCGAATAAAATTTGATCCGCTCATACATCCATCCATCCATCCATCCATCCATCCATCCATCCATCCATCCATCCATCCATCCATCCATCCATCCAATCAAGTGTTTTAGACCATATTTTCAAGTACTTAGTGCTCTCTTCTCAAATAGACAATGTAAAAAAAATGTGCGCTTAAAGTGAATTTCGGATAATAAGAACACTTTTTCTCTGTCCCTTCGAGTTCATCTTAGCGGGGGTTTATTTACCGTAACCCTCGAGGTTTCAAACGTCACCTAACGCCCAATTAGCGGAAGAGGCGACACCGCCGCCTCATGCAGAGTGACACACTCAGCGGCAACAACTGAGGGAAACAACCCACCTACAGTCCTGAAATATACCACCCCGGAAGTTTCTCGCCACACTTTGACTCACCCACACAGGCAACTATTCTGTCCGGGCTGCATGTCGTCCGGCCCAATACCATGCACTCCTGCCAACCTCAACCTCTACGACCAATCTGGGTCTCGGTACCGGTGTTTTGGTAAAACGGCGTTTCGGTAGAACCCCTAGCCGATGCCGCTCGCCACTACCTCTGGGAAGTGCGCTTCGCTCTCCTAAAAAAGTGACCACTACATACAAGACACCCATGGCCCGCACGTATAATGCCAGTCGACTAAACGAACCGCTGACACAAGGCAGACAACAACCGGTTCACGGTCTTCCCACTGCGCAATAAAGATAACGAAAATACCCGGCGGTCCTGCGTACGGTGTACGAGGGCTGGACAGTGTGGGGTGTACTTCGCCTGCGACACCCGGAGCACGAACTTGAACCCCATCACAAGACATCCCCTATTGATTAATGTGCGCTTCATCAATCAATCGATCACTTGGCGAAGTGTTACCTGCACCATAAGTCTTACGTTCCAAGCCCTTTATCGGCTACCTAAGCACATTTTGATGCTTGGAGATTAGAGATCATCCATCAATCATTATTTGGGCTCGCGTGTCCTAATGAGCGGCCGCACCCGTGTACAGAATGAGGCGCGGAATCGTTATCTCGCTGCTTACGCCGTGTTTTTTTTTTTTTTTTTTTTGTTTTCCTTTTGCGAGGAGCGAAGCGAACCGATGCTGTCCCTCACATGAAAAGACGAAGCCCCATGGCTCGAATGGTTCAGCCCGTTTTCATTCCATGTTGTGCAAAGCTGAGGTCATTTCATTTTTCTGCACGCCCGGGCCTTTTGTTGAGGCTTCAGGGAGCGTAAACACAGTGGTGGAACAACGTATAGATATGCAGGAGCTCCGGAAGAGAGAAAGGGCTGAGCCTCCAGTGATCTTGGCCAGGTTAGACGAATCATAACTGGCTGGAGTGGTCCAAACAGCGAGGATCCATGGCTATCCGCCTGCAAACTTGATTCCTCATTCACCTTGTTTCTGTTATACTGTGCCTGTGACTAACTACTTTCCTTCCCATAATTCCGTCCACCGCGTCGATTGTATCTCGCGAGTGAAAGTGCTGACAAGTGCTGTTCGACTGACACTCACATGGCGGGATCGTTCTTCCCTGAGCAAGCAAATATTAACCTTGGGTTTTACTTTGCGTAGGATGTTTGAAGGGAATAAAGAGACATTACTCCATTTAAATTGTTTTCGACGCAAGATTCAGTTGGAAAAGCCAGGGCCGACCACTTTGAAAAAAATACCGTGAATTTCAGAAGCCGAAAAAACGCACTCTAGTTTCCAGAACCCCCCCCCCCCTCTCTCTCTCACACACACACACACACACACACACACACCAACGAAAAAAAGAATAATAATAATAGATTATCTTGAGCCCCCCCTCCCCCCCGTTCGTTTCTTTCAAGACACAGCCGAAGCCTCTGTAGGTAAACGTTCGAAATGGCGCCTATAACGACTAATTGCCCTTATAGGCGGCTTGACGTACATGCCAAGTGCCACGATTTGCATAGGATGTCTGGGCTCCCTATGTGCTCAATGCCTTCCGACGAATCTGTAAGTGTGCCGACTCAGCAGATGAGGAGAGGAAGTGGCATTTGTTTTGCGAACACACATTCGCCAAAAAAAAAAAAGAAAGAAAACGAAAAGAAAATCAAAGCCCCTCTATTAAAAGAAAGATGGTTAAAACGCGAAGCTTGCTCCCATGCAACCTTAGTCGAACACATAATCAAATTCCAAAATTCAAACTGCTTCGAGAGTGTCGGAATTGCGCTATATGCACGTCAGCTTCATAAATCTAGGGGCCCAGGTTTCATTTCGACCACGGGAGGCGTTTTTTTTCTTTAGGCGCTTCCTGTTTCATCATCATCATCATGCACCATTTGTGGAAACCTATCGTTAAAGTTGGATTTCTTGCAGCGCGTTTTGGTGTTACGATCTACGGCGCAAGTGAAGTATAGAAAGTTTCGCCTTAAAAAGTACCTGTAAGTTGTACGCAAATTAATGAATACACGCCACATCTCATAAACGTTTACCCCCAAAATATCCCCACAGTGCTTACAACATTATCTTCACCGTCTCTTTAAGCAGAATACGCCAAGACTTCTCAGTCAGATATATCCAAAGCAAGCGACGCACATAACTCACCAGGGACGAGTCACAAATGACGTGGTAGAAGATTTTTTTGAACAGCCGGCACAACCAGCCAGTGAATTTGGCCGTCACGGGAACCATCACCAGACGACGTCCAGGAAAAGAAGCAGCAGACGACGCTCGCTAATGAGAGTGCTGGCAGTTCGAGCGCACGCCAGCAGACGACGTTTGTCCGTTCGTAAGCCTAATCTTTTCCCTCAACGCGAATCCGAGCGTGGTCGATGCGCAACGCCGATGATGACAGCAGGGATGCTTAAAAGAGCATTATTCGGTCCGATCACGATACATGGAACCAGTTAGTTTGAAATAGCGCAATTTCCTTGTCCTTAGAAGTTAGTCACAGACGACTCTGCAAGTCGGATCCTTCGGTCGTCTGCAGCAAGAATGGTGTCCAGGCAGGCAATGGCATCACATGTACGCCGAACAGTATGCCAACGGTAGCAATGCCATTTAAGAAACGCCGCAAAGACTAACGCAGATCAACACCGTTGGCGGAAGAAAATCAACACTGGTCCCAATACCAAGCGTCATCGAACACACAGCCGGCAGCTTCAGATAACGAGCGTAGCAGACGACGCTAAGGTGAGGGCGAGGGCGAACACTGAAACGGACTTCGGCAGACGACGTTGACGAAACGTCTGCAACGTTTGCGGTCAGTTTTGGCGACGACGGAACACAAGCGGACGACTTCGGCGGACGACGTTGACGAATGTCTGCAGCTTCAGTTGACAGCGGCCGCAGCAGACGATATTTTCGACGATAGCAGTTTTTGGCGACGACAGGAAATAAACAGACGATGTCTGGGCAACTCTCGTTTCAGCAACACTTCCAGCGGTGATGATGGGGGCTGAGGAAGGGGGGTGGGGGTCGGAAGAAGGCGTGGTAGTCGGTTGCGCGAACGGCAAATCCGGTCTCCTATCGAGCGGAGCGCGCGTACGTTAACACCGGCGTCGGAAAAAGCGCGCCACGATCCAATGCTCGCGGCGGCGTCGTTTCGCAGGCAAGGCAACACAACTACTCGCCTTCCTGAGAGCGGCACTCTCCGCGAACAGCAGCAGCAGCAGCCTCCAAGGATGTCAGGGTCGGGTCGGACGTCTCGCCCGCGCCGTGAAACGAACATTTGATCTGGGGAGGGAGAGAGAGGGGACGCTGCTTCCCGGGGGGTTATTCGGAGACAACGATTAGATCGGAAACGCGCACGCGCACTGCCGTAAGGCATTTACGGCGCATTTTAACTGCAGCTGAAGGCGACAACGTAAGCGTCGCGTACTGTGATACACACGCGGGTATAAGTTCATTATAAGCGGAGAAATGAAACAAAAGAGGGCGGTAGAAGAAAAAAAGGCAGGAAAAGTTGCCCTCTCCGAGGTAAACGCTTGTCTCCGCTATACGAGACGCGCTCGCCTTGACTTCCTTACGTAAGCAACGCCGTTCGCCTCCGTTCGTTCCTGTAACGCGACGAATGCTGCAGTGTTTAAGGAAATTTGGCTTCCTCTTTTTTTGCTTTTTTGCTTCATTTAAGCCTCGTTTTGTTCAGCCCTAACGCAGCTAATTCCTTGAAGTTGTGTTTAGACGGCGACGGTTTGCATTTGCGTCACAAGCTCTCCGAGTGCCAAGAAGGGTCGGGTTGTTTCTAACGACCTGGCTTACCTGCCCCCTTGCCTTTCATTAGTGTCTTTACAATGAATTTTTTCATGCTGTCGTCGGAGTAAATTAATGTCACGACCCGCCACGCGTTCTTGCGACAGCGGCAGTTTCATGCCTACACGGAAAGAAAGAGAGTGTCCTTTATTGAGTATACACGTGCACTGACTTGGCCGTAACGTTTAAGAGAGCCTCCAATGACCTCCCCAAGTCGTCACCTGATGCATGTCATCAGTTGTTTCTCTTCCCTATAGTTTATTGCTGTTGTTGTCACCATAAAGGTAGTAAGAATAAGTGGAAGGGTTTCTAGTTACCAAAAACTTCCGCAGGAATTTCGGTTCAAAGGTTGCAATGATTTGTTACTTCTCAAGTGAGCAGTGCGTGCTAAATAATCTACGTTCACAAACGATCACGTAAATAAAGCGCGTTCGAATAAAAGCGCACATTGCCTGACGTAGAAGTTATAAAGACTTCTGTAAGCCCGTATCAGCTGCCCAGCCAAAGTTAATCCACTCGAACGCCTCCCACACGTTCCATCTTCACCTTAAGGACACGCCATTTCTGGTTTCCCGCACCACGAAGGACGTCTCCGAAAGCATCCTCAGAAGGCTTGTCCTTCTGATCTTATCTTGCCCACTGTTTCGGTGCTGTGCCTCCCTCGGTTTGCAAATACATATCTTGACAACCACAGCGATACCTTCGTAGCCTACATCCGTTAAAAAAACGTACTATCAAGATTATTAGCTCAGTATGCGTGGTCTGCCTGGCAGGGGTGATCTTAAATTGCGAATGAAACGTAAGCACTTCAGAATAGTTTTCACTACGGGTACAGACATTTGCGTGCAGTAAATTTTAGTTCACCGACTTTGGGACCGAATGGCCCGAGTATTTTTCTTTTTTTTTTCTCGCTTGTAATTGATATCGCCATCATTAAGTATGGTTTCAAGTTTTCGAGCTGTGTATCGACTGCCCTGCGAGAAAACAAAAGATACACGCAGGTGTTCCTTCAACACATTGAAACTCATTTAAGAATTGATGCACACAAATAACTAGTTTGATTTATTTCAGTTTGTTTCCTTTTTTAAAATTATTCATATAGACAGCACTAATCATTGATTTGCTCGCCTTCGAAAACAGAGCTTTCGCATAACAGTAATTGTGGCTCTTTGATTTTCGCGGCTAAAATTGTCACCTGTCCGGAGGCTCAAATGACGGGACTAGTGGGGACATGAAACCTACTGTAAATGAGAGAGAGAGAGAGAGAGAGAGAGAGAGAGAGAGAGAGAGAGAGAGAGAGAGAGAGAGAGAGAGAGAGAGAGAGAGAGAGAGAGAGAGAGAGAGAGAGAGAGAGAGAACTCTTTAATGTGGGCTGGAGAGGGGTCAGCTCTGCTAGCGGCAGTGCTTGATACGCCAGATGGGGATGATTACAATGCAGTGAAGTGAATGTGAGAGAGCGGGAAAGCAGCAATGTAGGGCTCCAATAAAACCCTCCCCCGAAAATCATGGTACGTCACCCAACACTGGAAGACGCTGCTGCTTTTGCTCCAATCCAAGGTCCCTCCCTAAAGATCAAACCAACTAACAAACAAAGAGGAAAACGAACGTAACTTGGCATCGTGAGGATTTTCCATTTCTGGGTTTCGTTATCTTCTCTGTTGCCTTGTTTCGATCGTGCTTAAAAAGACCACGCTACCTCAATTATCGACCGGCTTGGCTAAATACAGAAGGCAGCCTTCGCAGCTCTCTCTACCTTTCTCTCTCTCCCCCCCCCCCCTTTCTTTTATCTCTCTGTACGCGCATATTAGAAAAGATAGTGCCACAAAGGCTGTAATGACGTACCCAGGAAAAGACATGGTTCCTCGGCCAGCAAGTAAGCTGACTTCTTATAATGCCACGGGAAGCCACTTCATTTAGTGTATGTTCGAACCCCACGCATAAACTATAAAAGGAAAAGAACAACAACAATAAGAAGGTATCGCTTGTAGTGAATTGTGAATAAGAAATGAGGGGCTCGTTGAATGAAAGCAGAAATGTGAGTGGGCAGTCAAGAGAGCCAATCATTCAACGAGGCCCTCATTTCCTATTCTGATTCTCTACATGCATAGCGAGAGTCTCTAGTCTCTGTTTTGGCAGTCTTGGTGCCATAGGTAGCTTAAGAGGGGTTGATTGCTGGTCGGCCACTCCCGACATGTCGTAGGCGCTCGAGTCACGGCCCGGGTGTTAAGAAAGAAGGTCCCCTTCACCCCGAGTTGTCCGAGTGGCGCTGGCTAACATCCCCAAGGGCAGGAAACAATTACCTTAACACAAATACTAAAGAAAGTGGAGGGGAGCACAGCCCCGCCGGTAGCGTAGTGGTCATCGGACCAGACGCGTATTCTGGAGGTCGGGGGTTCGGATCCCGCCCGGCGGGCATGTTTTCTCCACCTTCTTTCTTTCTTTCTTTCTCTCAAAAACTATATCTGTTTCAAAAGGAATAAATGGCCTGTGACATTTCCTCCTTGGCTTCCTTGCCTACTCATTTTTCTGTCTTTATACAACGAGCCCCCCGTTTTCCACGGTGTTTCAGCTAAATTCAGCCAGCGTTTAAAAGTTTGCCGATGCACTCCAAGACGACGCGCCCAAGTGAATATTGCTCACTTCTGTATGATGGGCGTCACGATGTTTTTTGTGCTTTGCTCACTTAGATAATCAGTCAAGGTTAATTAGCCAACTTCTACACCAACAAAGCATGAAAAAAATCCCAATTATAAAGTTGCACAGCGGTTTTTCAAAACGTCCGAATAAACAGTTTCTGTCTTTCTGCGTATTAAGTATTAATATTTTTCAGCTTACTGATGATGTTCTCGAAATACAAATAAACAAAAAAACGCCATCTGACATGCTCGCTTGCGCGTCGTAATTGCAGTGCTCCCAAACGTTCCGCGCGAAAACACACACAGGAGCGCTGCCGCGTAAAAGGCTGCAGGGCAGCGACGTAGGCGTTGGCTGGGGCTCTTTACGCCAGCGATGTGCTTCCGTCGCCACAGTTCGTTCTAGCGATAAGCAGACCTAGCGGTTAGCGCTTGTGCGGCCGGAAGCAACAGGTCCGTCATCTGCCCTGTCGCTCTTTAGGCGCCAGCGCATCTATGATTATTTGTACGCGGAACGTGTGGGAGCGCTGCAATCACTACGCGCAAAGCCGGCATGTCACGTGGCGTTTTTTTTTTTTTTTTTTGTATTTCACGGGCATCATCAGTAAGCTGAAAAACACTAATACCTAATAGATAAAAACACAGAAACTGTTTATTCGGACGTTTTCAAACCCCTCTACAACTTTAAAATTGGGATTATTTGTCTAGCTTCGTTGGTTTAGAAGTTGGCTCATTAACCCTGACTGATTATCTAATTAAGCAAAATGTAAAAAAAAAATAGCGGGACACACTACATACAAAAGCGAGCAACATGCACTTGGTCGCGTCGTCTTAGAGGGACTCGGCATATTTGTAATCCCTGCCTAAACTTAGTTGAAGCACCCTGTATATCTCGGCCCCCTCCATTTTCTCCCCGGTGCGTGCTCCCCGGCTGGCGCTACTGTTTTTTGTACCTCACCACACGTTTCAAAAAGCATAAATCTGGGGATTTCGCCTAAGTGCGTCATTTGCCACCGAATACAGGTTCACCAGATTCGGCTCGCTTTGTGACGAGCCAGGAAATTAGTTCATGGACGTGGGCTAATGGTACGCATATGAAGAAAAACCAGTTGTATATATATAAAGGGGCCGGCGACATAAGAAAAAAAAATTCTGAAAGAAATGTTCTAGCCTTTTATAGGCAAACCATATAACGATTCCCCTATAGGCCCGTGACAGAACAGGGGAGCGAATGGGTCGGAGACTCGGGCAATAAAGAAAGAAAATCCATCCCACTCAACGCGAAAGCTGTCGTAAGTAGTGCAGAGCAGTGAGTCGCCATATACACAGGTTTTGCCTCAAATGTACCTGCAGTCTTCTTTGCGCTAAACAACGGGAAGATGTATGACAAGCGCCAGCGTTTCAGGGGTTTCGAGCGGTGATGACTGTATAAACCGCATGGTTTTCGATGCCTCGGCGGGACGCCCTTACGACGGTACGCCGGCTTCTACCTGGGTCCGTTATCTCGATACGCCGCCTGATTCCGGCAGTCGCTTGACATCGAGGCGTTACAGTGAGCTATGACGACAAGGCGAGCCCCTAAAGTTCTCCGCACTTAAAAATTGTGGAACCGAATACGCAGAGACGTTGGAATATTTCGTAAATTGACAATGCAACCTGTCAGGGCTGCGCAAGTGTGCACGAGCTGTGAAACAAGTATATAATTTTTTACGCTTGAACCATCCACCCTTTTTATCACTCCTCGCTTAACCAGAGCCCCGAATGCATTCTCGATCAGACCGAATGTCTTGATTGCTCAAAACATTCCACGCGAAAAACTGGTTTTCAGCTGGAGTGAGTGAGCTACTTCCAGCTGGGAATGAGCTGGTCTCAGCTGGTATCTGCCGGAAATGTCGTGGCCCCAGGGGGGATGGGAACCAGCTGGTATCATGGGGGACCACTGGTTTCAACTGCAGGATCAACTGGTCCCAGCTGGCATGGGCTGCTCCCAGTTGGAAAGAATTCCCAGGAAGTTTTGTATTTATTTTTTATTTATTGTTGCATTTGGGCAGTACAGTGCAGAAATAGGCTTCACCCCGCTTGAGCAGCAACATAAGCAGCTCTAGTGCACAAACAGCATACAACATACAAATAGTCTTCAGACATATGAAGGAATAAGCAAAAAAATTACACCATCTTCCCGTAGGGGAACCCTGAGAAGTATGCGAAGCAGCCATGGGGTCGACTGAATAAGTTCCCATTAGTTTTCAGTTCGTCGTTTCCGTTGACGTTCAGCTTGGCGTGCCTTCGTTGTATCAGTAGCTTCTTGACGCAGTTTGAATGCGTGAAGGACATAAGGCGCGTTCGTAACTCATGCTCCCGTCTCGGTTTGTAGCGCAGTGGATTCCACTTCCGATCACCGCAGCGTGCGGACGCGGAATCATGAGCTCCGTCGGAGCGGCGTTTGCGGCCCAGTCTCACCGCGGAAACAGGAATGCTGAAGATGCCCAGGATTACTCTGTTGTTCTGCCTCCCCTGCCAACCGGGTCTGTTGTTTTTAACACCATTTTCCTGCACGGAGACGTAAAGGCTCGACCGTACCGAGTTGAAGACTTCCGAGACGCGTTAGCGCAAGACACTGTGCTCGCCGACATTGCTGCCCTCGGCACCTACCAGATGAATCATATCTGGGCAGTCACCTTTAAGAGCGAAGAAGGAAATAAGAAAGTGCTCGCGAAGAAAGAAATCACCGTCAAGGGACACAGGTGCCTGGTAATTGACCCGTGCCAGCAAAACGTCCGCGTCAAGCTTCACTGGGTCCTGCACAATGTTCCCGACGATCAGATAAAGGAAGCGTTCGCGCCATACGGAACTGTGGTTGAAGTGACGAAAGAAAAGTGGCGGGCGACAGGGTGTGCGAATTTCAGCACTATGACACGCATCGTTGTTCTCCGGCTGAAAGGGGGAGTTGCAAGGGACGATTTGCCGCACCAGCTGCGCATCGGAACCGAGCTTGCTCTCGTCGCCGTGCCGAGAAGACCACCGCTGTGCCTTCGGTGTCAACAGACTGGGCACATTCGGGAGGAGTGTCGCGTCCCCAAGTGCAACGTCTGCCGGCGTTTCGGACATGATGGCGCCAATTGCGTGAAAACGTATGCGGCGGCCACCGGACCCGGAGCAACAGAAGAGCGTTGGAAGCACATAATGGACGAAGCGGAGGCGGAGGAGGTCGTCAAGGGCCGGGATAAGGAGCATACACCGACCCCGGCGGACACGCCAGCAGAAGCAGGGGACATTGACGAAGGTAGTGCTATTGAGGGGACGACGGGCACGGAAGAAACAGCGGCAGCTCAGGCGCCGGAGGTGCAGCCGCAAGATACCCCGCTGCCAAGTATTGACGACGGCTACCCAAGCGACGCCTCCATGGACGCCGAGGACGCCGCCACTCGTGGGAAGGATGGTGCATTCAATGAGCTCGCGGCCAAGCGGCCACGGGAGGACAGTGCTGCGGACGCTGACGCGAAGAACCTGGTGGGTATTGCCTCGACTGGGCCCACAGAGAGGAAAAAGCGCCCTGAACCTAAGACGAACATTCACGTCAAAGAGATGAGGCCGCCAAAGCCCCCCTCGTGACGAGATTTATGTGTGCCCAAGAACGGGGCGAACGCCTCATGCCGCATTGACCTACGCTAGCGGACGCACACCCGCGCATTGGTCATATGTCCGAGGTGAGCGGCATGCGGTCTAGTTTTAAGTGCAATGCACTTTATAAGCGACCCCAAACCATCCACCGCCGGCGTCGGCGGCGGCGGCGGCGTCGGCGGCGTCCGCAGTGCTCTTTAAAGAAGAAACAGCATCCGGCGCCAGGTTTCGATCCGAGGACTTTGCGGGCCGCAGCCCGACGCTCTACCGAATAAGCCACGGACGCGACGCTGATATTGTCAGTAACGCGCCTTATATCTTTAACGCATTCAAACTATGTCGTCAGCGGCGTGCGTTGGCGACTCAGCGGCGTTATAGCGGCTTGATAACTGCGTGGTGTACACGTGATACTACAAACCCGATGGAAGAGATGGAAGAGAAGGCGGCGAAGCGGTGGGCTGCGGGGGCCGAGCGCAAGCGCCGCAAGCGGGCCGACAACCGTGCATTCGCACTTTCACATTCTCCCCCTCGGGGAAATGCGGGGGAATTTTTTCCAAATGGCTGTACGTTTAGAAGCTGCAATTAACGTTGCCACGGTTAATGTGCGAGGCCTGGCAGCGAGACGGAAGCAATGCCAGCTTAGTAGGCTGTTCGCAGACCGAGAACTGGATATAACTGCGGTGCAAGAAACTAAAGAGGAAAGCCAGGAAATGACAGACCGCATGTTGCAACCTTTTAAAGCAAATTTTAATGTGTGTGTCTCGCACGCCGTGGGAACATCGGCTGGGTGTGCCCTTTTTATCAGGCGATCACTAGGGATTGTTGAACAGACCGCTGTAGCTGATTCGAGTGGCCGCTATGTGTATTGCGACTTTTCATTTTGCGATATTGAATGGAGAGTTATATGTATTTATGCACCGAACAGACAGGGTGAGCGGGAGACTTTTTTCCAAACTATTAGTAAGCACCTTGAGTGCGAAAGGGTTGTTATCTTGCTTGGGGATTTCAACTGTGTGTTCATGACAGAGGACAGAGCAGTCCACGAGCGGGTTAGAGATAAAAGCGCCGAATGCTTAATGGACATAACTTCAAAATACTGTTTGGATGACGTAGCTCTCTGTTCGACTAGAGATCCAATCTGGTTTACACATTTTCAAGGTGCCAGTCACGCGAGGCTGGATAGAGTGTACATATCAAGTGAACTTGTGCCACTGCGTGACAGTTATAAGGTCGAGGCCTTGTCCTACAGCGATCATTGCCTTGTGGCGTTCTGTCTGGGAAACAAACAGAAAACCACGAAATGGAATTGGAAGTTGTGGAAATTAAATAGCCGGGTACTTAAAGATGAACCTTTTACAGCTATAGGGTCAGTGAACTGTTTACTAATATGCACAGTGATGCATAGACGAGCTGGGGAGTCAAGTGGGACCTTTTTAAAGAACAAGTTAAAATAGGTGCAGTCGAAAGAAGCACAATTATCAATAAACAGAAAAGAGAGAAGGAAAAAGAACTCCGCCAACAGTTAAGGACTCTATTGTTAGAAGAAAGCGCAAACGCCGGCGAGTTTAAGCAAGAAATAAGAGACACAAAAAATAAACTAGAAGTCATCGATACTGAGCGTTATAGGGGAGCTATCGTGCGAGCACGAACAGATAAGATGTGGTTCGTTGAAATGCTTACAAAGCGTGCGTTGTCTGATGAAAAACGTTACGCGCAGAAAAACGAAATCAGGGAAATACGGTACAAAAATGGTGTTACGGCCCAAAAAGAAACGATTGAGCGGGCGTTCGTCGAGTATTACACTGAGCTGTTAGACAGGCACACTCCAATGAACGATGGCTTTGGTGATGAATTTTTATCGCTTATGCCCAAATTAGAACCAGAGCTTTGTGAAATAATGGAAGCACCAATTAGTGTGTGGAAATTAGAAAATGCAATAGATGATCTGAACACCTGTAAGTCACCCGGGCCAGACGGGTTAAGCGCGGAATTTTACAAGGCTTTCAACAGGGAGGTAGCGGTATTTTTATGTGAAGTATTGGTAGAGGCTTACAAACTACGTGTTCTCCCGCAGTCTTTTAAGGAGACACATATAATCTTGATACCGAAGTGTGAAGACGCAGTAAAAGTGCAGTCCGTAAAGGCGTATAGGCCAATTAGTCTAGCCAACGTTGACTACAAAATTTACATGAAAGTCTTAGCTAGACGGTTGCAAAACGTAATTCAGTTTTTGGTGGGACCGCATCAAACTTGCGGCATTAAGCATCGCACGATAAGTACCAATGTGCACGTCGCCAGAAGTGTGTTAGAGTTCTCAGGTCGTGTGGTGATGGTGCAACTCGACCTTGAGAAGGCTTTTGACCGGGTGTCCCATGACATACTTTTCAGAATCTTAGAATACACGAATGTAGGGTCTGTTATCTTGGATGGTATAAAGATGGCGTATGCCGGATGCAAGGCGAGCATAATCGTTAACAAAAATTGAAGTGAAAGTATAAATGTTGGTTGTTCGGTCAGGCAAGGTTGTCCGTTATCGCCTCTTCTTTTTGCGCTGTACCTCGAGCCTTTCTGTTTAAAAATAATCAAGCATGAACGAATACGGGGGTTTGCATTACAGAACACTGAACTAAAACTGCTCGCATACGCAGATGATATAGCTGTTTTCTGTCGCGATCAAAAGAGCATAAGCGAAGCAGTTAAGGTGGTTAAGTCCTTTTGTGAAAAATCTGGGGCTGCAATTACCTGGGATAAATGTTCGGGATTGTGGCACGGGAACTGGTGCTCAACCCCTGCCGTTTTTGAATGCATACAATGGACCACGGCACCAACAAAATATCTAGGGGTGCCTCTGGAGCATTATAGGGATAGCCGAGACTACTGGACTAACGAGACCGAAAAGTTGAGAGACAAAACTAGAAACTGGCAAGGGCGCTATTTTTCTATGTTTGCCCGTGCCACTATCTGCAACCTTTTTTGTTAGCCAAAGTGTGGTACGTGCTGCAAGTGTTGTGTATGTCACGTGCTAATGTCCAAACAATCCACAGAATATTTGCGGTCTTTCTTTGGTCTTCCAGCTGGAAAAGAACCAGTCGCTCTAACATTTTTCGCCCAGTCAAGAAGGAGGGTCTTGGTCTTTGTCATTTATTTTTACGACAAGTTGTCGCAAGGTTTTGTTTTGTGCGGGATCAAAAAGACGCCTTCTTGCGCACTGTAATTCAAGTGCGGTTGAAAAATGTGCCGCCTGACATTGTAGTGTCTTCAAGTGATGTTGTGTGCAGGGGGGTGAAAGGATATTTGCGAGAAGTGGCTCTGTCTGTTGAATTTTTGAAGGTACGGTTTTCTTTCGACTACCTGTGTAGTGTTTCCAGGAAGCGCCTGTACAAAGATTTAGTGGATGTTTGTTTACCTGTGCCACTGTATAGGTCGTTATAAGGTGCGGGCACAGGGCTTGATGTTTTAAGGAGGGTTAAAAGTATGCCTGTGAAGCCTGCAATGAAGTCCTTTTTTTTAAAACTACACAGTGAAACCCTTCCCGTAGATACTTGGTTAGCAGAAAGAGGTATTTTTGTGCCGTGGACAACCGACTGCAGACTGTGCAAAAAGCCGGAAACTATTAATCACGTCTTCATCGACTGTTGGGACCCAGTGTTCCACTGGGACGTCCTCCAACGTACGTTAAAGAAAGACTTACCCATAACGCCGCGTAGAATTCGGTTCCTACCTGAAAAAAATGAGGGCGGTGTGCCGTATGATTTGATCATGCTTCTCAGCCTTCATAGTATATGGAGGACGAGAATGGCAGTGAGGAATGCGGATATAAATGCCCGGCCTGTCAGGGAAAATTTCATTGAAAGCGTACAGTATATACGGGAAGTGTTTCGTGCTGAGGATGATCTCCCTGAGTGGTTGCCTATGCTTGACGATTTAGTGTGTCTTAGAAAGTTTTAAAGCCACGTAGTCAGCCAATTAGGGTTGACGGATCATTACATGACATGATGTGTGATGTGCTGTAGAAATGTCAAAGCAGGCAATAAAAAAAAAGTTTTGTAGCGCAGTGGGAAGAGCGTCACGTACCTCCCGTTGCGGCCAGAGAGTCGTGGGATCGAAACCGGGCGCCGCCTAACTATTTCTTTTTATAGTGGACTGCGCTGACGTCAGCCCAAACGCTGACGGGGCTGAAGAGACGCGCATGCGCAGTAGAGTGCAGATGGCGGACAATGACAACGACAACGAGGGAGGGAGGGACACAGCCCCGAGCATGAGATGCTTCGCATCTAGAAAACACATTTCACTTCAATACCCGTAGTATACGGTAATATATAGCAATCACTTCATAATAAATATTTGTAACATCACGCATCAGCTCAGATAACATAAACCAATACAAGGAATCACGAGGACAAAGATGGCGCTTAAGAAGTAGTAGAACATACAAAGTTGCATCATTGTAATGATAACGCATCCGTGGAACGAAACAGTACTCGAGCAGTACGTTTGAACTTGCGAACATTCCTGAAACTCTTAGCAATTGAAATTACATCAGGGTAGTCATTAAAAAGTTTCATTATCAAATAATCCATCATTTGCATGCCGCAATTTGTACGTGGCCTGTCTACAACAACAGATGTGTGACGTAGCGCGTAACCAGTAGTTCTACTCAAAAAATTATTAATGAACACGTAGTAGTTTAAGGCAACTTGCTTTGAAACAAACACGGCAAGTTTGAGCAAGAAGGTTTCTTTTATATCTGGGATATTGTTTGGCATCATAAGATTTCTCGAAGTAATATATTTGCTTGACGGGTTTAGTAAGCGAATGGCTCTACGCTACAACGCAGAAAGGTTATCAATGTCACATTTGTTACCAATACCCCATAATAGCACACAATATGTAAAATACGCGTTTATAAAGGTGGAACCAATAGGCGACTAGCTGGAAATCAACTGGTATGAGGTGATCTGAACAGGAATGAATAACTAGCCAGTTGGTACGACCGTTCAACCTACTGGTCCCAACTGGCATGGTGAGCACGTGGCTTCGGCTGTAAAGGACTAATGAGCAGACATCACATTACGTCATGTTTTGATGGTCTAATTTTCTTTGGCTACGAAGCTACGAACGCACCGAAGCTACGCATGGTCTATAAGGCGCACCGTGTTGTAGAGGGCAATGTTTCTATTTGAACAGATGCCCCGAAAATTTCAGAAGTGTCGTTGCGGCAGTGCCGATATTTAACTAACAACTCATCGATGCAACCATCGGTACATGCGTGGTGGACTCCCGCGATGCTAGTAACAATAAAAAGCCGCGCGTCTAGTACTGCACTCGGAAAATTTTGTTTTTGTTGTTGCAGACGTGCATAATTGGGGTGAAAGCGACGAAATATTTTTTTCGCAATTGGCTATTCCCAAATTCCTCCTCCGTGATATTCCTGGTCCCTTGGAGAAACTGCTGACCCAACAGAAAGCCGTATGTTTTGCGTGCCTGTATACGTGGAAGGGTTAATGTCGTACTTCAGTTACCGGCAAGAATTAAAGCTGACAAGCTGAAAACAGAGATTAAAGAAACTCTTATAACATGCATGAATTTGGGTAACGTACCTGGGTGACAGCTGTGCGTCGTCACCGAATTGTTCAATTTTATTTATTTAATTCTAACATTGTTAGCTCTTCTGAGCTGATACAGGAGTGGGTGAAAAAAAAAAGAATTTTCAACAAATCGTAATGCCAGTTCAGCATTAGACAATTCAGCGAATTTGCAATGCCAGTTTACGCTAAAAGATTTTAACGGTGTGGGTCAGTAAATACATCTGCGCCATGGCTGTCCCTGTCGACAATGGTTCTCCCCAGAAAAGAAAATTCAAAGGCACCAACGCTTCCCACAGAAAACAGTATATCATGAGGGTGACCTTTATACGTGGGGACACTCGTTCTGGCGGTATACACCGGAAATATGACAGTGCGTGGGACATTCTTGTTTTGTAAAACCGACCAAGCAGCATTCATTCATGACTGCGTTTTCTTTCTTAAAAACAATCACGGCGCGGAATTTTTTTGGATGGCTCTCCGGAGCAATTATTGTAATGCAATAGACCAGAGGCTTAGTTCATCCCATTAGCCATATCGCAGTTCGTACTTGAATGGGCAACTGTAGGACGTTCTCAACTGGGATCATTCCCTGTTCATTCCCAATTGGCACCACTTCGACCTGGTATACGATTTGATAAACCAGTTAAACTGGAACAAGTCGGATCCTACTCGAAAATTTTCGCCTGGAATATTTCCAAAACCTGGCCAAAGAACACGAGCTCCAGTCCATCCGTTCACGCATGCTTTCTTTGGCACGCCCGGTATCACATTTCACATTTTCAAGCAAAGCTTTCAACCTTTACCGGCCAACAGTTCTTTCGTGGCGTGCGGAACAAGAAACTGCCAACGCGGCTGGGGATGGGGAGGGCGCTTTTCACTTACGGAGAACAGTGCAGATGGCGCTGCGATAGGGCGCTATTACCCAGCGTTCCCCGCACGCAGGTGACAGCTCACACCGGCTGGCACGTCGGCGGGACGGCTTTATCGTCTGCTTTAGCGACAGTTCTTTCGGGCCTGTTTTGGCTCTGCTTCGCGTCCATAGCGCGCTTTCTTCGCACGGCTTGATTAACTTTTTCGACAGCACATGCTGGGTAACCTGGACCCGACAGAATTAAGTGAGCATACGGCAAACATACGTTAAGGGTTGGTTTTCAGGGCGGGAAAACAAAATGTAGAGACGCCATACAGGCTTCTGGCCTATAGAGAAATGCTACCTTTTGCGCACTGCTTGACACGAACGGGACTCCGTTTTCTAAATTGGTGAATATCAAATCGGTTGTGTTTTAGAGGTTATTGCATAAGGCGAAAGTAGCGACTGGATCTGATAAATAGCGATTATAAGAGGTCCTTAAGCTTTTTCGCAATTCTCAGACTTACTAAACTGACTAGTTTAAATCTGTATATATAGGAATCCTTAAGCTCTAATGCCGCATTGTTTCGGAGTCTGCGCTTGTGTCGCGCGGTGGTGTAGCTCCGAGCTAGCACATCAGGATGGCTAGGTTCCGCTGTCTCACCCTTCGAAAGACTCTCCTCTCCGTTTTCTTTTCGCCGCTCTAGCCCGGCCGTGGCCGACGCTGCTGCTACGTACGGGACCCCCCCCCCCCCCCCCCAATTCCAGGTTCCAGGTAACGGCTGGCAGAATCTCTGGTTTGACTCTTTGTAGAGCCACGTGGTGAATTCAGGGGACGTCGCATGGGCAGTTGTTGTGGGTGTCGTTGAAAGCATTGCTTTCCAATCACCTTTACTGCGTAGGTTGGAGCCATTTTTTTAAATGTCTCACAGGTAAACAGCGCAAGCTCGATTCCGTCTCCGTTGCTTCCTTATTCTGCTACACGTTTCCGTGGCTAACCCAAACGTCTTTGAAAGGCGTAACAACGTCTGCGTCAGCTGGTTAGAGCGGGCCCCTAGTTGTTTATCATGTTACCAAGGCACGTATCATCCGCTCGACCATGAACCGCACGACTGACCCAGGAAAATCCCCAGCGCTCAACGGCCCGTGCGCGGCGCCGGGAGTTGTTTGACTGGCCGACGCGGGTTTCGAGAGTGAAAAGCCGTTCGGGGAAACGAGGCTTTTTGCATATGCGCTAGGACCGGCAATCGCTCACTTCAGCCGCCGAAGAAGTAAGAAACAGCGAATAAGGCGGGCGCTATACTATTTTCGCGCAGAGGTGAGTGACTGCGACTTCCACGTTCCCAGCGGTTAACCACCGTCGACCGTGCACCTCCTGCGGCGTCCTGCCGAAGTGCATGGGGACGATAGGTGCCCGGTAAAGAGAAATCGGCAATCTTGCCAACCCGCCGTCATCGTTTGGGGGAATGGAAGCTGTCGGGGTCAAGAAGGTGAATGCAAAAGCCGACCCCGTATACAATGCTTATCCTTTTATTAGCTTGCTGGTCTAGCTCATTTCGATGGAGTCGTTTTTTTTATGCAAGTGCTACGAAAGAGCATTTACAACCCTGGCTTTTCAGGGACGGATGTTATCAGCCGCCGCGACTGCCCTGTCTATGGCAATTCGACCACCGAGCCATAAAAGAAAATCGGGGGGTGATTCCTATTTGTGACGCATGTGTAAGAAATCGAAATGTGATCACACATTTATTTATTTATTTATTTATTTATTTATTTATTTATTTATTTATTTATTTATTCGGTTGTTTGTCTTTTGTTTGTTTGTTTGTTCGTTTGTTTGTTTGTTTGTTTGTTTTCATACCTCAAGGGTCTCCAAGGAGGAGGCATTACATAAGGGGTGGTACTTGGGGTGGTACATAAGGGGTGGTACTTGGCAGACTAATACAAAAAATGAGGGTAGGGGGGATGTTTCAGCTACATAACTATATAAAAGACCCATACAAGAATGAATGAGTGAAAAACCATAAAAACGACGACACATGGCCGGACATGCTACTTGCTTTACATTGCGACCTGATCAGTGTTTAAACCGGTTGATGAACCGTGCATCACAGCAGTACAACGGTGCAAACATACATACAAGTCAGACGCAAACAACGGCTAAGAGCTATGTCGCTGTAATTTCGGCAGAAGAATAGAAAAGACAATATAATTTTAGTATGCCACACTGCAGTACTCCGCCTGCACTGAGAACAATGAAGACGAGAAGAACGGGAAGCATTAAAAAAAAACGGACAGAAAAGGAGAAAGCAAAACCACGAAAGGAAAAAAAGAAAGGAAAGTAGAGATCCATAAGCACATTATACTATTCCGGGCGCAGTGAGCAGTGTTTTAATCAGGTGAAAGTCTTTGGTCTGCACAGAGTGATCGGGAAGATTGTTCGTGGCTGAGCGAACAATGATTGTGCGGATGTGTTGGTGCGTGGGCGAGGGTATGAAACTTGATGTTCGTTTTTGGTGCGGGTTTATGCATGCAATTTTGGCGTGACGTAAGAGTTTGGTGATAATGAGTAATGAAACCTGTGGAATAATTCCATCCTTGCTAGTTTCCGACGGTTGTTGAGAAGAGGAATAGATGCGCGCGATTTGTGGTTTGTGACGCTATAGTGAATGATGAAAAATCCGATAAATCAAATCTAACTGCGCGATTTGGGATGGCTTCTGAGTTGTCCACGAGGCAACTTTGATTCGGGTCCCGTATCGCGGCGGCGTATACTCTAGTTTTGAGCGAGTGGGTGTTTTAAGTGGGAAGGAGCAAGTTTCATCGTACGCTGCAGATACGTGTAGATGCATTGGTCACCCTTCCAACCCACCACCCGGTCCTCTTCGTGCAGTCCTCGTATTAGTGAGTTTAGTGACTCTTCACTGTCTCTCTTCAGAAGAAGTGCTCTCCAGATCCGGGCCCTCCAGAGGCGCAATGGCATGTCTCCCTTCCACTGTACCCATATCTCCTCCATCGTGGGGCAATGTATTCGTGCAGAACTCGCCGGATCCGGAAAATCCGTAAAGAGACGCGAGGAAGTTGGGCGGACTGGGGTTTCGGAGGCGCGTTCTCTTGCCTTCTTTGTATCGAATTATTCCCACCTGTGAGGATGAAGAGGCTGCAGTGGGCGTGGTCGGAAAAGGGAAAGCAGCGGAGATATGCGAAAGACTCTCTCTCCTATTACGCAGCCGTGTGATCTTCTAACTAGGTCAGCACTCTTCATGGTCGGGTGACCATGCACTCGATGCGAATGTCGGTGCTGTTGCGACTCAAGGTAGTAATCTAACCCAGTATTCTGCGAGAAAGCGGATTGGTTAAGGTTGGGTTGTCGGGGGTTAGGAGGGATCCGAAGGAATCAGTAAGGATTCGAATTTGGGGTGGAATGCATGTTGATGCAAAGCCGCCCCGGTGGCTCAGTGGCGAAGGCGTTGCGCCGCTGAGCCCATGGACATAGCGGGTTCGATTCCAGGCCGCGGCGGCCGCTTTTCTGAACCTGTACGTAGAGTTTTGGCGTTTTTTGATGTTTTCAGTGAGCGAGGAGTTAGTGAGCGAGGAGTTTGAGTGACGAACTCAAACTCCTGTCGGCGCTCTCCATACGTGCCAGAAAAAGCCGGCGTACAACCACACGTGTCTCAATGAGAAGCCAAGTTAGAAAGGGAAGAGTTCTGGATGGACACATAATGCTCGCGCAGCCGTTTATTGACGCAACGACCGGTTTGACTTATGTAACAAAAGCCACAAGACAACGGGATGCGATAGACGAGGCCTACAGCACACGCAACATACTTGTACTTGGGGTTGTCAGGGCACTTATTAACAACGGTCTTTTTATTGTACGCCGGCTTTGTCTGACACAACCGTGTTGTTCAAACACCCTAATCACCATACAAGGGAGGTGTCAGAAGCTTTTCGCATATCTAAAAATTGTGAAACTTGCGTAAGACAACCTTCTGTGACCTTGCACAAAAGCGAAGTTTGTTATCTTGCAGAACGTGTGAATTGACGGGTTGCCGGCTCGTGTACTGATCCCTTCTTGAATTGAACTGTTTTGACATGCGCGGTGTTTTGTGTATATATGTTTGATTGATTGTCGGGATTAACGCGCCGACGCAACGCAGGTGATGAGGCGCGCCGCAGTGGAGGGCTCCGGATTAATTTTGACCACCTGGGGATCTTTAACGTGCGCCGAAATCTCGTACACACGGGCGTTTTTGCTTTTCGCTTCCATTAGAAAAGCGGCCGCCGCGGCCGGGAATCGAACCCGCGACTTCGTGTTCAGCAGCACAAGTGTATATATGTTTACTTTTCCAATAAAAATTTCAGTTGTGAGTGCAGCGCTGTGTTTGTAGAGCGTCTTTCTTGCGCTGGTTGTTTCGTTCATCATGAACCCGTACCAACTCGCCCAACTTGCCATCTTGAAGCCACTATGTTGGTATTTGACGGCTACATTTCTCCCTAAAAATTGTCTTTCTAGCAATGCATTCGTGTTTAAGGGAGAAGCCGACTTCAAAAAGGTTCGGTGAAAGCTTGGCAGGGTGTCGAACCGGAATTTTTTCGGGTTCGGTTCGGGTTCGGGTTCAAGCCTTTCGGGTTCGGTTCGGGTTCAGTTCCAGAGCACCATTCCGTTCCGGTTCGAACCGGTTCGAACCCGTTCGAACCGGTTCAAACGGGTTCGAAGAAAAAAAAGCAGGCGTGTTTTTTTCTGTTAATTTTTTGTGCTCGTTTTTCGTTTCCTTATCAAATCGGCATAACAACAAATTCATAATGAAAGTTTCTTTGTCCAAATATTTTGTCTTCGCCAAATTAAAGCGACCCTGCAACACGTTTTTCAACTTATGTCTAAATCTTGAGTGCTTGAAGAAAGTAGTCAACCAACGCATTATAGTATGGGGTCGCAATGTGCCTCAGCCAAAAATTACTGTTCTCTCCTCGTCAGATAACATAGAAACTTGCTCAAAATATTTTTCTCTCCTTCCCGCTCTTCGCGTTCTTCGACCGCTGAATGACGTCATTACAGCGGTGTAGTGGCTGTTTGCCGGCTTTCCTTAAGTTGCAGAATAGAACGCATTTGATAGCCATCTAAAAAAAGCCACAAAAGCGAAGCAGAAACGGAAGGTGTATCCGCAGCGACGAGCAAATCACGCACTGTTGCTGTGTGCTGGCAATAGCTATAGTTTTCGCAGTGCTTCCAGATGCGAAGAAGATTGAAAGCGTTTTCGAAAGTGTTTATTTATTTATTTACTGCTTTTTATTTATTTATTTATTTATTTATTTATTTATTTATTTATTTATTTACCTAGTTATATTTATTTATTTATTTATTTACTGTTGGGTTTAACGCGCCGTCGCAACGCCGACGACAAGGCGCGCCATAGTGGAGGGCTCCGGATTAATTTTGACCACCTGGGCATCTTTACGTGCGACGAAATTTCGGACACATGGACGTTTTCGCTTTTCGCTTCCATCAGAAAAGCGGCCGCCGCGACCGGGAATCTAAACCGCGTCTGTGTGCTCATCAGCGCTACGCCTTAGCCACTGAGCCACCGCGGCGAGTTTATCTAAGGTGTTGAAGAGCTCCTTTAACTGTACGCGCAAAATGTTTTCTATGGTAGTGTGACGAGTATGTGGCGCCGACTGCGAAGCGTGGCAGGTGCATTTAGAAAAATGTTCTACTGATCATCTTTTATCTGCTAACAGAGCTGTTAGAAAGAAAGAATGGCTCTAAAGACTCATTGGACGGCGGGTATAGGACGACATTGGATAGGGAACCACTGGAGATAGGAACTTGCTAATGGCCCTTCAGCGACTGGTGACAGCGATTGGGCTCTAGGAAAGATGATAGCCAAGTGAAGCCACAAGCAGCAGTAATGATCACTTGTAGAGAGAGAGAGAGAGAGAGAAAATGAAGTTTAATTCAATTCAATCGAGGCAATGTTTAAGAGAGGCGTCCTCATTCGAGGGGGCCGGATCGACAGCCGTTCTCATCAAGAACAACTGATCTTCCAGGCCGCAGCTGGCCATGGCTGTCTCCCAATTCTCTATGGAAACGTGAAGCTTGGATGGATCTACGGCACACTAGTCGCAGCCGCCTAGTATGTGTATGAGGTTCCCAGGCTCTCCACAGAAGCAACGCAATGGAGAGAGTTGTGTCCCGTCAAAGAGGTGAAGTCTGGCGTTGTGTGGGACGGTGTATGCCCACAGGGTGCGGAGTAATGTTTCCTGGTTAATCGGTAGCGATTTGTGCGGGGGGGAGTACGTTCTATGGAAGAGGCCAGAGTGCTGAGTAACTTCTTGGTCTGTGACTGCAGGATGCATGCACTCGGGCCGGGCTTCATCAGCGCCGGCTAAGCGAGTCAAATCTCGAACCACGAGGTTGGTGATCTTGTTTGCCGTGGATGCCAGTATGAGCTGGCGCTCATACAATCGTGACTGGTCTCGTTGGTGGTCTCTGATTGAACATCGGAAGTGTTGTAACATGCAATCGGCCGTTGGAAAAGTTGGGCCACGCCTGCTAAGGGTCTGTTATGAGAGTTTTGACGCCGCTTTGGCTAAGCGCATGTGCTATCGCCGCTTCCTCAGCTTAGAGGGGGCTGTGTTCGGCAGTTGAGATGCTACACCTGTGGGAGGCTGCAGAACGGTAACACAAAGAGAAGGTACTGAAGAATGCTATCGGGCGGCTCTTGCATCAAATCAGTTGATCGCCCCTTCCTTTTTTTCTTGCAGTTTAGTTTCTTTCCAACTGTCTCCCCTCATATATCCACACGTTTTGAAAACTCTTTGATGAATATACAATATGCATTAGGCAATTAGTTCTTTAGTCCGAGATGTCAATTTTAATATAGCAACAACATAATAGCGCAATACGGGCATAAAGAAAGACCTTTTATAGCATTCAGGCGGTCTTCACATAACTTTGCGGCTACTTTGTGCGTGACAAAATTTCCTGATTGGTCGAGAAGGAGAACGCTGCAAAATTTTCAAATGCAAAGGACCCCAAAGATATCATGTTTGGTCGGACCGTCGAATCCGCCTTAACTGACCCGCTAATTCTTTTAATCTAAATTAAACACACCAGTACTAATAATTCACATTAGCTCATTCACTCACCTAACTAATTTCAACTTCAACTTTATTGAGCAATTCGTACATAGAAATGCGAGGACAAACACAAAAAGCTGCAAAACTGCAGCTTGACGAGGTGTTTGCACCTTACGGTTGGCGTGGCAGAGCAGAAACAGGAGTTTAAAGCATACGCACAGGAAATAATCCTAAGAAAATAAATCTGCCTTAACATGTCGATATTACATACAAAGATAAAAGAAAGCATTAAAACGCACTATAGCTCACAGTTTGTAAAAGATACGTATTAAATGATATACATACACACATATAGGCACTCATAGGTACATACATACATATAAAGGTTACAAAACAAAACAGGGTACAGGTACATAAAAAGAGAAATATTGGATACGTACGGAACGTGTGTAGACACAAAAAAAGCAAAAGACAAAACTTCAAGAAAAAGTCATGTTATATACAGGTATGCATACACTCATCAAAATCTGCACTACAGAAGTATCCACATAAATAAATACACACAATATTGGCAAAAATCAGTGTACGGTACTTTTTAGATGCTAAAGTTTGCAGGGAATGAAGACAATGCCAACAAAACGCTTGAAATATATTACAAGTAATTTTGGCTAAACAAAGGTTGCCACGAGAGACAACGCTTAATAGATTATCAGTTAAAAATGTTCTATGTTCAGCAGCAAACGTTTCCTTAAGTCTCACTTAAAAATTGTATTTATAGCTATGCCACTCTCGGCTAGGTTATTTAAAAGGCGGGCAGTTCGGGATTGCAACCTATCATTGCCATAATTCGTTCTTGAAAACGGCACGAACCATGTACTCCTTCCCCTAATTTCGTACGGTACGTCCAACGGTTTTTTTAAACTACATATACTTAGATATGCTGCACCGTTGTGTTGCAAGCTATTTTTATACTTTGTTAGAAGATTAAAGTTGTAGATACATTGGACAGGAAGCAAATTATACTGCAGAAATAGTTCGTTGGTGTGAGTCATATGGTACAGTTGCGATATGTCGAATGGCCTTTTTCTGAAATAAATGCAGCTTATTAATATTTTTTGCGGAACTGGTTAACCATACGAGGCTGCAGTAATTGATGTGAGCTGTGAATATAGCATGATAAATAATAAGTTTAATATTTGATGTAACCACAGGCCGTAACCTACAAAGCACCCCACACGCTCGAGATAAATTAGTGCAGGCGTGATAGACATGGGCATCCCGTTTTAAATGTTCTTAAAAAACAATGCCTAATGTTTTTATTTCACTAACTATACAAATCTTTTCAGATCCGATGTACAAACTGAGGTTTCTGTCAACAGATCTTTGAGCTGGTGAAAATAACACCGCTTTAGTTTTCTTAGTATTTATTTTTAACGAGTATGCTTTAGTCCATTTGTGAAGCTTTTCGAGGGTTTGCTAAATGCAAAAGCTGAGTAGTATCACACGATTTAAAGAAAATGTTGGTATCATCTGCGTAAATAATAAAATGTACAATGTCAGTAATTTCTACGATATCATTCATATAAATATTGATCAGGATTGGCCCGAGAAGACTGCCCTGCGGAACTCCAGCCCTTACTTCCTGTGAAGAAGAGTTGTGTTCCTTTATTGCTACGACCTGTTGCCGGTTACTTAAATAAGATTGCAAAAGAGTAAAGCCCCCGGAATCCATAATGTTGTAATTTTTAAAGCAATGTTAAATGACTAATTCTATCAAATCCTTTGAAAAAGTCTATAAATATAACTAAAGTTACCTTCTTGTCTTCAAATCCCTGGGTTATTCATTCTTTTTGCGTTAGTAAAGCTAATTCGTTGGCATATGTTTACGAAAACCGAACTGTTTTGATGATATAATAGAGTGTTTGTCACAGAAGGACACAAGGTGTTTCGCGATTACTTTTTCTAGCCTTTTAAAATAACTGGAAGTACAGAAACCGGTCTATAATTGGAAAAATTTATTTTGTGCCCGGATTTAAACAGTAGCGTGACCTTAGCTTGCTGCATCTTTTTTTGGAAAAACACCAGTAGTAAGGCATACGTTATATATATGGCTAAGCGGCGATACAAGAAGGTCCAGTACAAGCTCAATAGGCCGAATCTGAAGCCTATCGATGTCTATGGCCTTGCTATTTTTTAGTGACAAGAAAATCGACCATATTTCCTGAGGAGTTACCGGAGAAAAAAAAGCTCTGTGGGGGTTAGAATCCTTTAGGAAGCTCATAGCGCTTTCATTGTGGGAGCATTGCATAAGATTCGTTAAATAGTGATTAAACTTGGTTACCAGTTCTTGACCCTTGAGTGGTTTATTATCTACTGTCAATTCAAAGTCGTCGTTACGGTGGGTAAGTGTGTGCAAAAGTTTATTCAATTCCCGCCACATGACATCCCGCCGGGAGGAAGCCTCAGAAAACACATGTTCGAAGTACATTTTCTTAGTATAGCGTAAGAACTTTGTCACAAAGTTTCGGTACTTTTTAAAGGCTACAAAATCGTCTTTGTCCTTTGTTTTTACAAACTGATGGTACAATAAATCTTTTTTACGGATCATCTTCAGACATTCGTCTGTAATCCATGGTTTCCTTATATTCTTATTTTTCTTGACCATCTTAAAGGGAAAAGACTTTTTATATGCATCTTTATATGATTCTAGAAAAGTATCGTAGGCATCATCTGCAGTGGTGCACAGAAGTAAAGGTTTCCACCAAATAGAGGGAATTTTCTGACGAAAAGTAGTCAAAGTATTCTGATTAATATGGTGAAAAGCGAAAGATTCGGGGCATTGCTTACATCTTAGTATTTCTGTGTGCCTTGAGAACATATATATAGGTAAATGGTCACCTATATGTACACCAGTCACATCGGACATGGTACTGCTACTTGTATCACTGGTTATAAATACATCAATAATACTTTGGGAAAGACGGCCCATACGAGTCGGTTCTTTGATCACGTTCATGCAGCCTAAATAACCGAAAAGGAGCTCTAGATCACGCGAATGTGCGCTTGCCTGTAATATGTTAATGTTAAAGTCCCCACCAATAGTTATTTGTAAACCATAAGACGAAACAAAATTGAGGTCTTTTAAAAATGCGAAACAATTTTCGAGTTTTCCTACAGGGGGGTGGTACACAACAACAAAAATAGCATTTTTACATTTCACCGTTAAAGCTTCATAATCTGTCGTAACTGTCGAAAATTCGTTCATTGTACTACAAGAAAGCTGTGTAGACACGAGCTGTAAAACACCCCCACCTCGTGGTGGGACCTATTTAGCAAGAACGTGTTGAAGCCCGAAAGGCGCAGCACTTCTGTGTCACTCGTATACCAGGTTTCCCGTTATCATGACAACGTCGAAATTGAAGCTTTCAAAGCTGCGTTTTCTTTTCTTGTAGTTTCACATTCTTCTTTCATTTCCTCGTAGATTTTGTTGGAGAATTCGTAGCTTTTTTGCATTTCCACATTTTCTTTCCTAGTGGTTTCATATTCTTTTTTAATTTCCTCGTAGCTTTTCTGCATTTCCCTTACTTCTTTTCGAAATTCACGCTTAAGATCAGCGATCTCGCGTCTTAGGTCAGCAATGTCAGTTTTCATGACCAAAGCAATGCGGGATTATACACAAGGGCACACAATAGCAATGACACTGGGTGGTTGGCACCAGAGGCAACAGAAAAAGTCACTGAGTAAGCGAACAAAGATTACTGCAGAATATTCAAACCTGTGAAATAGGAAGGCGACTATCAGGCGACCGTTCTGTTCGCTGCCTCCGCTGCCAAGTGATGCTGAGGTGGATGGAGCGTTCTTTTAAAGGATCCACTTCGTGACGAAATTCACACGTGGTCCAGGAAACAGGGGGTGTGGCGAGGCGATGTGGCGAGGGGGTGTGGCGAGTCTACCCGCTAACCCGCACTAATCGACTTCAATCCATTCACCTCTTAAGTTTAAGGTTAAGCAGATTCGAGACAACATAAAAATGCTATCAAATATACTTTAAAAGTGGAAATTAGGATTCCCCATTTTTTTAAATCTCATGTTCTCTTAGAGCAGTAACCGAAAGACACAACGGCACTGTATACAAGAAAAAGTTACGTTAATTTTGAGAACTGCGAGTGTTTGTGTCTCAGTGCTGTTGGTATATAACTGCCCATTCAAACTATAAGTGGAAGATATGGATGTATTGTTGATGGTGTCCCTGAAGGCCTTCACAAGCGGACAGGGATGCATGGGAATTAACAAGACATTAAAAACTTTACGCGATTTTAAACACCATGTAGAGAAACCATGAAAAATATTCCATGATACGTTGCCTCGTAATATGCATTATAACTTAAGTTATTCTAAACGTAAAATATAATTGGAAGAGATGGACAGTGCCTAACGCAAACTGATAGTATATACGGACAACTTTACATTAAATTGAGGGAAATAATTAGAAGAGAACATGATGGGCCATGGGAACTGCAGACTACGCAAAATATTTCATGGTTCTGTCTGGGGAATGGCAAAATATCTTCATACGCAAGGTAGGGTACCGAACTGGAAAACTAGAAATCACATTTTTGAAGCCCCGGAACCGGTTCGGAACGGTTCCTTCGATTCGTTCCGGTTCGGGTTCAGTTCCAAAATGGCGGAAAAATACGGTTCCGGTTCAGTTCCGGTTCCGGGCAAAAATTCGGGTTCGGTTCCGGTTTTCGGTTCGGTTCCGGTTCCGGTTCGACACCCTGAAGCTTGGTCTTCGTAAGGTGGCTTTCCCACATAATGGTGTTGCACACAGAGAGAGAGAGAGAGAGACAACCTTTAATATAAAGGATCACCACTGGTCACGATGGGGGAAAGGAATGGGGAGGTAGGGTAAGAGAAAATAAACAAATAAATGCTGGTCGTTCTCAGTAGACTCAATAACTGGGCCAGTTCTTAGAACCTGCAATTCATGGGCCAGTTCATGGTGATCGCAATAGGGTTAGTGCACATACACCAGTTCGTTGCACAGTGAAGCTTCGCCATGCACGGAGGGTGAATGGGTGCAGACCCACTTTAGGCTCTTCGCCACCACGGCCACCTTTTTCCCGAGTTTTGTACACGCGCGGCGTCTCCCTCTCCCCGGCGTTGTGCAATGGCGCACGCTCCTCGGGCGGCCATTTGTGCGGCGCGCTAGAGCCTGAGCTGTGCTTGATGTAGCCGCGCTATAATAAGACGTCGTTGTCTCTCCCCACCAATCACGTGTGCCCTTAGTCGGCGACTTGGAAATCGTGCCTCTGTTGTTATAATTCGGCATAGCAAATCCCCAATATAGATGGACTCCAACATAGCAAATAGAGGCGGAGCGCCAGCTTCGCTGGGTTGGAAGAGCTCTGGTCTTTAATGTGAGGCCCTCCTTCCCTGCTGGTACCACCTTGGAACATCTGGTGACTGGTTGGCTGGCAGGCTTGATGGCCCGCTAGGCCAGGTACACCGGAATACGTTAGCGTGTCAGCTACCGGTACTGTGAGAAGCGGTTGACGCAGGCGCACACGCACGCACACAGGCATCGTCATAACCTCCGTGGGCTCACTAACAAGGGACGCGCGTGATTATAAGAGATTCAGATTAATTTTAAGTGATTTAAAGTAATATTAAACTAAGTGATTTATACCAGGCCACACCCTGCTTTTCACCCGTGATTCATTTATATATTTATTTATTCAAAATACCTTACAGGCCCCGAGGGGAATTGAGTAAGCATTTTGCTATTTATTGGAGCAGCCTATATTTAGAACTGATTTCATATTGTTACGGTGCAGAAGGGTTTATTCACAGGAAGACAGGGGAACGAGTACGTTGAAGGAGGCGGCCACTGGACGTTTCGGCAGTACGAGCGAGCACCGGCTTCTGTCTCTTCGTCGGCTATCCAGCACCACTTGACACATACCCCTTCAAGGGGATTGATTCGCATAAGCGTTCCACTGCTTCCATACATGACATTTCCTCCGGTCGCAGACGATGCGGGACAATATTATTATGTGAAGCGTGTGCGCGCAAGAAAATGTTGGGTCTGTTTCCATAAGCGACATGAAAAACATAAACAAAACGAACGCTGCAGCCATACTCGCACTTACTTGCAGGCCGTGAGTGGCGGGTCATAAATTACCGGTTTTGCGTCGATACAAGGCAGCAGATAACAGGGCGACCAACACTTCTCTTGTGGCCGGTTTTCTCGCGAAATCCAACGCAGCCATACGCAGCCCAACTTCAAAAGCGGGTGTAATAACCCACCTCCGCTGGAAATGGCGGCATTGTGAGAACCGATTCGGGTTTTGTAGCGTAAGCTACAGTGTCCGAGGTTGAGCAGTTTCACGTGTGCCGTAAAGGGCCATTCTGCGCAAGCGCGAGGAGCATTGGATCGACTTGGATCGGATCGGCTTGGATCGGATCGGATTGGATTGAATTGGATTGGCTTAAATTGGATTCTGTTGGATTGAAATCCAATCCAATTGGAGTACGGGTGTGTAGACAATTCGGTCCTCCCATTCGCCGGTCTGCGCATTCCAGAGGAGTGACGTCATAGCCGCGGCAGACGCTCTGGCGCCGGCGCGTGCCGAGCTGTGCGTCTCGGTTGCGCAGTAGCCAAGTCTGACGCTGCGCCGGAGCCGCTTGATAGCCGTTTCGCATGGCTCCTGGACAGCCGTACCGCGCATGCGCGAGCAGCAGTGACTGGACTGGACTGTACTGGATTGGACTGGATTGTAAATCGCTATAGCAGCAGTACACGCTAATCCTAGACAACTAGGAGACCTAACAATAACCACCTGAACCTCTCAGCTCACGCTACGTATAGCCTGGCATAGCCGAGCTAAGCCACTGCTAATTTTGTTTGTTTGTTTGTTTCTTTCCGCCTCTTACTGTATACATATCCAGCCATCATTACAGTGCCCTGCTGCGTTTCTTTTTATGAAAGAGCCTCAAATGGCCTTCCGCGGCTTCCGCGCGCCGCCATATTACTTCCACGGCGTGCTGAGTGACGCTATGTAGTCACTGAGTTTGTTTAGAGGTTCCCTTCACACTTACGCAGATAAGCACTTCCCCTAACTTTAAGCAAGCTGGAAATGCGGGAAAGAAATGCAGGTGTTGTCGGCTTGGGGCATGGGACCTGTCATCGCAGGCCTCCTGCTCACCAAACTCTGATGAGGGTTAGTACACCAGCCGACATTTGTTGTTCTTTTTTTGACGTGAGGCAACCTGTTACGAGGAGACACAAACCGCATTACATACGCGCGTACGATGCTGGGATTAAACCACAACAAAACCAAAAGAAAAACATACACCCAGCGTCAAAATAAGCCGGAGCACACGAGAGCCTGGCAAAATGCATCAGCCCGCATGCGCGTCTCTTCAGCCCCGTCAGCGTTTTGGCTGACGTCAGCGCAGTCCACTATAAAAAGAAATAGTTAGGCGGCGCCCGGTTTCGATCCCACGACTCTCTGGCCGCAACGGGAGGTACGTGGCGCTCTTCCCACTGCGCTACAAACCGAGACAGGAGCATGTGCTACGAACGTCCAGAAGCTCCTGATACAACGAAGGCACGCGAAGCTGAACGACAACGGAAACGACGAACTGAAAACTAATGGGAAATTCAGTCGACCCCATGGCTGATTCGCATACCACTCAGGGAAGATGGCGTAATTTTTTCTGCACGTAACCCACGATCATGATCATCGTCCCAGAAAGTTGGGACTGTCCTGCAGTGCGTTTTCGCGCACGGACACCACCAGTGAGAGGCTGAAAGCTTCGCTTTAATTGCAAACGTGTATGCAAACACTGGCGCTGGTATGCAAACACTGGCCGTGTCTCCCATTTTTTGCGCAATTATTTTTAGTTATGGAATACCAACATGCCCAGGATGCTGCCCTTAGGCCGTGGTTTTTTATAAAGTACAAGCAACGGAGCGAGTGGCTCTCAGTACATGGCGCGCATCCGATAGCGACGGGCCGGGTATGAGCAGTAGGAACAAGTTACTAGAGTTCGTGACCAACCCTGGTATTCAGAGACCGTCACCTTTCGACGTAGAGGAACTTCATCGATATAATGATATATATTGACATCATTGGCGAAACGAAACAAAAGAAAACTTAAGAACAATACAAGAATACAGCGTCTCTCGCTACTCATAGCCGTATTTGGCTGTAAAGAACTCACACTCTAGACGAGCGGCATAAGAATGCTACGTAATAGTAGACCATTCTCTGAATTGCGGCGCATTTTTTTTCTCCTCTTTGTCGAAATTCGGTGCGGCAAGAATGAAGTCAATACGTGGGTTCAGCGACAAGTTTTCATCAAATACCAAGCACAGAAACTTATGTTCGGACTCTTCCAAAGTTAGCTAATGAGCAGTGTTCGTGCACGGCGCTGGGAGTTGCGTGTTTTCTGCAGGACTGGCACAGCTATAGCCCCGGGTGGCTACGGAAAAAGGAAAGAAGAAGAAGAAGAAGAAACACATTTATTTGGGAGCAGAGTTAGTAGACAATGGTGGCCGCCGTTTTGGCGGCGACCGCAGCCGCCCGGGCGACCAGTGAAGCTTGAGCCTCCTGGTCTGGGCAGCGCAACGCCTCCTCCCACTGCTCACATGAGGTTATTTTTGGATAGGGATCTCTCGGGCATCCCAACATAAGGTGCTGAAGTGTACCGAGGGACTGGCAGGCAGTACAATCAGGTGAAAGGCATAGCGCCGGCTGAATTAGGTGTAATTTAGCGGGATTGGTAGGTGTGCGGAAAATGGAAAGGAAACATCAACTCAAACATCAGCTCGTACTGGGCAAACGGATCTGAATGAGTAAAACACTTTATTAAAGACGAGAGGCCGTAAGGCCCTGCGGGGAAGTGCGGATGGGAAGGGGGGGGGGAGAGAAAGGGAAAGGTCACAATTCACACAGTGTACACAGTTCTAGTCTTGGGGTCCAATTCACAGAAAGCACAGTTCACTAAGTCAGTGGCAATGTCGCTATTGACATCGGACGTAGATCAGTAAGGTCAGTCCGAGACAGTCTGTAACACCGCTACACCAATTTGTAGAGACCGTTTTCAAAGGCGTACTGCGTTATTATTTCTAAAGTATTCGTCACGGACGCGACTAACGTGATCCAGTTAAGTCACAGGTGCAGGACCTACTGTTAGCAGCTGATGGCGGTTACGGGCGGATACAGGACAGAGCCAAATTAAGTAAATGAGATTTGGTATGGCATCACTATTACAGTGGGGTCATCGGTGCAATTGAGAGCCTGCTGGGGCTGACCACTTATGTATAATGTGTGGTGTGTACGCTGGATTTACGTACACTTTATTCGCGAATACCTCGCCCGGACGCGAGAAGGGCTTGAGCGATGCAAGGATGCCCACCGGTGTTTCATCAGTTTCATCTTACAAACGCTTCCTTTCTTTCTTTCTTGAGGAGCCGTAGCTGAAGTTGCGAATCTGCTTGGAGGGGAGGGACGGGCGTGGCAGACACCGTGGGAGGTGATTGAAGCCTTTCCCTGGCAGACTCGTGGGCCATGCGGTTGCCTTGTGCGCCGGGAGTATGTCCCGGAGTCCAAACAATGTGGATTTTGAATCCTTCCATTTGTAGGTCTGCGTGCTTTGATATACAACAATGGATCGGAGAAAGTACCGCTGCAGTCTTGTAAGCTGGAAATATAAATCCAGGGGTTGCGGGTAACTTAACTAAAACATGTTTTTTTTTTCTTTTTAAATTCCATCCCAAATTTACCGCCCTTCACTGGTACCCGTGGGTTCAAGGACCCCTAAGACACCCCTAAGTGCACGCCTATGGGTCTAAACTGTGTGCACTAGGGCATGTAGTCATGGACAAACGGAACGAAAACACGAAAATATGAACCAAAACATGCAAAATGAAGAAAATACTGTTTGTTGAAGTCAAGCAATGGCGCGCTATTGGTATATTTGTAAAGCCACCTTTCCAAACTACTGCAATTAAGTCACGCACCCATTTAATTTTCCCGGAACGAAATCGCGCTATTTCTGTATTCTGGTTTATACTTTCGCGTTCGCGTTTCATTTCTTCATGACTGTACATGCTTTTCTTAGTTTAAACGGTTGCTAATTAAACACAAAACAGACTGAATAAAACTGTCAAGTGTCTGCGTTCATTTCTAATCTGCCGAGTTTTCATAGTGGCTGTAGTAGCCCTGGCAGCACAAAAGCCTCTAAGTAGGAAGAGCTCGTTTTATATGGGAAAAACAGACAAGTTACTGCTAGCATTTTGTAGTGTAGAGTGGTTTCCTCCATGTACTGAAACACTTCATTTTCTCCGACTTTCGGTCAACAGTGCTCACTTTATTTCAGATCAGTTCCCTGGCCTTTATAAAATACAAAGTGTAAGCACTAGACATGTCTCGCTTCCCAAAGCACTTTTGCGCAAGCACAGCCACTGACTGGGTAGACAGTCTACCAACAGCGGTAAAGGTGAGGGCCTCACTTCGTTGTGCAGTTCGAAAGCTACATTTTTAAGCAAAAATGCCATAACATTTCTTCCAAGCCCACGGCATTCGAAGGACTACATGATGAGACACTCCTCGTTTTCGAGACAAGCCTCTGCTTAACAATCATTCTCTGAGCAGCATTTGTACGGTGAACAAACACGGGGACAAGATGAGAATTGTGAAATCGTGCCAGCTAAATAGTCCTCGGAAAAGACTGGATGGCAGTTAACTGATGAACAGTTCTTTCGAGATGATTTCTCCTGTTGAGAGAGTCTGGGTGCTGACGTCAACGAAGGCGGGGACAAGAAGCGTGGAACCTGGCTTGGAAGATGGCCCTTCGTCAATGGTCTGAGCACCAACGTCGCTGAGCACGACTCGCAGTCTTTCCCTCTGCGCAACAATCTCCGCCGCCGCCATTCTGGCCAACCGACGGAGCACCTCGTCGTCAACCCCCGCCGGAAGGAACGACAGATCCGGGGTACTCTCACGTGCTGACGGCTCACTGCGTGTTCCAGGGGACCGCATGCGGTTAAGGGTGCTCGTTTCGGCTGGCATACCGGCGAGAAGACCGGCCACGGGGACCGAGCTGCTCGCTCCGGTTCCCCTGCTGAGCACCGTGTCCTCCAGCAGCTCAGTGTCCAAGGGGACAAGGGACGTGTCACGTGACGCCTCTTCAGCTCTTGCTGTCTCGAGGTCTTCAAAACAGAGCACGTTCTCCGCGTCCTGCGAGTCAATCTGAAGGCGCTTCCCAAATTCCTCGGGGCTCGTCTTCCGGACACCACTTGGTTTCCTGCCCTGCCAGACGAGGTCGCAGACCATTTGTTCCTTCTTTCCTTTGACACCCACCATGTAGTCGAGGAATACCAGGTCACCCTCACGAAGCACTTCGTTCAGGTCGCCACTGAACACGGTGCCGTCCTTGTAGAAACACTCGCTAGTGAAATATACCTTCCTCGGTGCTGCGATTTCCCGAACCTCGCAAGTGGCTCTGCCCTCCTTGGTTTGAACGATGATCCCCTTGGCATCTTCGTAAATGGAGATGGAAAACTGGGCAGGTGGAGAGCCTGGGGCAACATTCCGGAGGGTTTGCTCTCCAATAAAATCGCCGCATGGTCCCGGTTCGCCTTTTGACACTGATTTCGCCCTCACAAGGATCTTGTTTGTGATCCTGTTAAAGATGTCCTCGCTATCGCCGACTGGTGGTTTCGCAGGCCTCTGCCCAATCCATACCAGCGTGGCGATCCATTTGTTGTCTTCCGCTTGTACGGCATCGAAGCACACTTCCTGGCCATCCGCCACTTCCCACAGCAGGTTATCGACTAGCTCCATCTCGAGGTACGTCACGTGGACGGCCGCGCTAGCCGTCAAGCCACGGCCGGGTCCGAATTTGACAGTTCCGACGGCCTCGGTCACAGGGTACAAGAAGCCCCGCTCCCCGGCCAACTTTCGCCTGTGTTCCCATTCCGACGAGATGTCCCTCGCACTCCTGTCCCCCTGAACCGAGGAGTCCTCTTCAGCTGAGCCTGCATCCCAGTCCGTGCATCCCAAAGGAGACTCCTTAAGGTCCTCTTCTCGGCTCTCGTATTCGTCGAGCTTGGCCTGAAGGAGGTCTTGGATGTCGTATTCTTCATCAGACATGAAGACCTCGTTGCCACTCTGCTGGCCATCAGAGTCGCCGGAACAACTGCGGTCGTCGCTGCGGCAGAGGGACACTGTTGTGGCCTCCCACTTGAACTTGCCTGAAGGCTTCTTGGTGCGCTTGGCGTTAAAGCGTACCTTGTCCCCAACGGTGAGCACATCTTGGAGATTCTTGACCGACGGGCCAAGCGACTCGTCCACGGCGTCCGCATGGAAGAAGGCGCGCTCCTTCTGATTGGGGCCGAATTTTATGGAGCCATAGTTAGGCTTGACCTTTTCCATCAAGCCGTACTGGTTTACGAGTTGCGCTACGGCCTTGCCCTTTCCTCCCCCATTGCCGCCGCGGAGTGAGGGGCAAGGCGACGACGAGGGCGTGGCCGTGGGGGCTCGGGTGACCCGGCTGGCTCGAAAGCGGGCTTCGCACTCTTTGGGTCCCAGCTTGGCATCGAGGAGGACGCAGTCGCCCACCTGCAGCCCTGAGGTTCGCAGGCTCCTGTGCTGCGCATTCTCAAAGACCTTCACGTCGAAGTACACGCTCGTAGTGATCGGATACTTGACGGAGATGAAACCGTACACGCTGAATATCCGGTATACCTTGCCCCTGACATCGGTCAGGCAGGTGACGTCGTCCTCCTCCGGGCAGCTGTGAGACGTGGTGGTGCCGTTGTGCGTCGAAGTGGCCCTGCGGCTTCTGGCTCGCACGTACACGTTGCCCCGTTTGCTTATGACGAAAACTTTGGGGAACTGACTGAGGAAGTGCTTGAGGGACTCGGCGGAGCTTCCGTACTGCGTCCTCATGCGAGGCGGCAGGCGGGCCAACTGATCGGTCAGCTCCTGAAGCGAGATTCCCTGGTTCGGCTGCACTCGCTTCTTCAGAAATTTCACTGCAGCGTTGTTGGAGCTGCCCCTCCGCTTCGACATGGCTGTAAAGCCTCTAAATCGGCGCACTATCACCAAGGGCTCGGCTCGGTCCCGGCGGCCGAGGAACTAGCACATTCCATCTCGCGCTGACTGCTCGTGGGCGCGACCAGCGACTGCGCGTTTAGAGCGCCCCTTGTTTGTGTTGTTCACGTGCACATCCATAAAACTAGTATGGCACAAAAATTTTAAAGCTAATCAAATACTGAAGATAAATTAAAAACTGTACCGTAACCGCGTTACGCACCGAGGCCTTTTGCGTGTCGAGTGAGAGTACACTCTATTTACGCCATGGCAATCAAGGGTAACGACCGCAGCGCACCCAAATGGATTGACCCCCTTTTTACCTATCTTTATAGGACCCACTTGAACAGCACTTGAACAGCACTAAGGCTAGCCTCGCCTTGCAAAAATTAGGTTTAGCAGAAATTTTATTGATCGACTTTGTAATTCCTGCATTGGACCGCAGTTAAAGAAGACCGCAAAGGACTGGACGAAAGGATGACAAAAACAATAAACGCGGAGATGAACCAGCTAGCCGCGCTTCACACTTTCGGCCTTGATGACAGTGTCCTTAGGGGTGTCCAGTATACTGAGAGCCTTGCTATGTATTTTTAATATACACAGGTATTTTGATGATACAATCCAAACTTCCTTTGGGGCAAGAAACGTAATGTGGTCTAGGTTAAAGATAACTTACCAGAATCAGGGAAGTAATTGTTGAGAAAATTATGTAATTGTAATGTGTACAGATCAATCGTCTCTACACGAGATTTCGCTGCCTTGGTGACTTTATAATGTAACAGGACAAGGTACCATGCAGACAAAATACAGCCTTGGTTCATTAAAAATTCGGCTTTGTCGCAATAGCAATAATAACAAGGTTGTCGCAAACTTCAAAGAATTAATTGGGATAATAAGGAAAGCAGGTGAAGCAGTCATTTTCTGGAGATTCATTTCAGTCATTTTCCCAGACATTTTCTGGAGATTCCTTTCTAACATCACAGAATCTTGGTTTTGAAATCGACAGCCGCTGACTAAACCACCATCAGGAAACATGAACGGGCGATTTCAGAGGGGCGGCAAGTTTTTTCGCTCATATCAATTGCATGCCAACGTGAATTTAATACACTGGTTTCTATGCTTTTAGTGCTAAGGCATATTACGTCCCTGTATATTAAATTCGAAAGCTTTTCAATATATATCTTTGTTTCCTTGGTTCAAAAGATGTGGATGAATTTTCATTTCGCCTTCATGGTCCCTATTGAAATTCCCTATTAGTGGTGCATCTTACTGGTACTCACCTGCGGTGCAGAAACTTGGGGGCTCACTGTAAGGGTTCAACTTAAATTGACAACGGCGGAACCAGCAATGGAGCGGAAGATGATAGGTGTACCGCTAAGGGACCACAAGAGAGCGGAGTGGGTCAGGGAACAAACGCGTGTTAAGGACCTATTAGTGAAAATTAAGAAGAATAAATGGACGTGGGAAGGGCATGTAATGCGAAGGCAAGATAAGTGTTGGTGATTAAGGGTAACAAAGTGGATCCCTAGAGAAGGAAAGCGTGGCAGGGGGCGGCTGAATGTTAGGTGGGCAGATGAAATCACGATGTTGCGGGGATAAATTGGTCGCAGTTAGCACATGAACGGGATAACTGGAAATCTATGGGAGAGGCCTTTGTCATATAGAAACGTTACCCTGCAGTGGGCGGGGACATAAAGAAGATGATAATAATGATCATCATCATCTTTATGATGATGTTGATGATGAATAGAGTGGTTGAATATATAATTTTTCACATAAACCACTAAGACTGATGTTTCAGTCAGGAAACAAAGCAAACAAACATTTATCTCAGACTTCTTGTTAAACAGGAACAGACTGAAGAATTTGGACAATGTAGAAGTTTAGAAGACCTAGAGGTTCCGAGGGGCCGAACTTTTATTTTCTTGTAGAGATGCAGCAAGTCTTGCATATTATATAGATGAAAAACAAACTGCACTCCTATGTATGGGCTCTGCTTTGACATAAGTCAAATCCTCCACACACACTAATGAAGGAAGTTTGTAAAGCCATGCATACCCATTAAGTAATATTGTTCAAGATTGGCAAAAAAAACAACTCTAGGGTTCACCGTAATCGTGCCAATACTTCCTCGGAAGGAGAGAGACACGCCATAGCGTATACGCCCCTCCAAGGTGATGTCCAATGATTATCACTTCAAAAAAAAAAAAAATGAAGGAAGTTCGCACTTATAACAACAATGCCGGCGTAAAAATCGTTGCGGCAGCGAAGAAGAAGCAGATTGGCTGCAATTACGGTCTTAAACCTTCGTGATGGTCGCGAAGGTTGTGTACAGCTTCGCTATATACCTTCCTGTCTCACGCGTTAGTCTCACTTTTTTTCTTCTATCATCTAGCTTAGCGTGACGGCTCGTCTAAGAGAGAGAGATAGAGAGAGAGAACATCTTAATGAGCTCAAATGTGAGAGTGGAACCCCCGTCCGGGAATCCATGCGTTGCCCTATCCGTCTTGGCTGGTGTCATTAGGAAAGTCTGGTCCTCCGGTTGACAGCTGGTCAAGAGTGTCTCCCACAGCTCAGGAAAGGAACGGGTGGAGAGGGGTGGTAGGGCTGGGTTGTGAGTGCATTCAACAATTAAATGATCGAGGGTACCTAGCTGCGGACAAAATTTGCATAGAGCGTTGTAGTGTGTGGGAAACAATAAATTCATTCGAACCGGGTGTACGTACGTCCCTTCTTGTAATTGTCATAGTTTTATTTCTTGAGTTTTGATGAGGGATGGGTGAGGGCACGTGAACTTTTGTCTGGTGGTCCGGTAAAATTGAGTAATTTCCTGATAGGTAAGAAGTGGCGTCGGAGCCGCGGTGACCTCGGAGTCTCAGTGGGCCAGTTCGCGAGCCTGTTGATGGGCGAAGTTGTTGCCCGTTACAGAGGCACGTGCAGAAGTCCAGACAATCGCCACTCGGTGAGATGGACGGTAGCGCTGAAGTACCCGTAGGGTCGTTGGTGCCACCCTCCCTGAAAGGAAACTGCGGCAGGCTGCTTGAGAGTCCGTGATGATGACTCTGCTGAAGCATTGGATGAGGGCTGAGGCAATGGCGAGTTCTTCGGTGTCTCGAGGAGATGTACGGATGAATGCGCACGCAATTTACCTGTTTTTGGATGTTGTCACTGTAACCATAGTTTTGTTGTCAGCGTAGCTAGGCGCATCGGTGTAAAACACGTCAGAGCGATTGCCATATAGACGGTATTCGTTGAAAAGTTTAGCGGTGAATTTCTTCGCTTGGCAACACTGGAAACGGCCACAGACATGGCCGATGCGCCACGAACACGGCGCACCCTGGGCCACTGCGGCCGCACGTCGAAGAAAAAAAAAGAGACCGGCGTGCGTCATCTGCTCCGTTCCAATCCGATTCTAAACTGTGGCGTCAACACAGATGTTATTAATCGCACTCACAGTGAACTCGACGCAATACTTGTGTTTGGAGAAGAGTTCGTAACGTGAAACAGTCGTGTTTCACAGTCGTGCTTAGCACGGACAAGTGCCGCCATCCCGCGGAGCTCGACGTAACGAGTGACGGCGCACTCAAACGGTTGCATGGAGGAGAAGAGGGGTGCCTGATCTGCGGGCAACAGACGCTTGGCCACAGATATGGCGGTGCACACTTGGTTGCCTGCATGCATTCCACGCCATTGAATACCGAGGATAAGCGTTCGTGGGCTTGGCTGCGGGCGGTCCAGCGCTCGGGATGGAGGTCGGGGTTCATTTTCTTTGGTAAGGGTCGCACCGAAATACGTTTGCGCCACTCGTCTAACAAAGGGGCCAGGGCTGGGGCGCAGGGCCTGTTGATGCATTGCAGAACAAAGCGGCCTGATTGAGTGTGTGTCAGACGGAGGCGCTGACTTGAGAGATGACCTTCAATGAGTTCCTCAATGGTGTTGTGGAGACACATCGCTGCTCTGTACGCGTTAGTTCGAACTTCCTTCATTTTGTTGCCTGTAGAATACGAAGAAGTGACACCAAGAGGGAAGTATACAGTGTTCGTGCGTTGTTTCATAGAGGTTGTACCTAACTAGTGCAATAGTAAATGCAATCGTTCGCAACTTCTGTATGAGCATTGTTCCAAGCTAATTACCGCAGTAAAAGTAATAAGGTTGAATCATCTTCGTAGTTTGCGAATTTCCAGTAATTTTGTTTTGAGAACAAAAAAAATCAGCAGTACTGTCCATTTCTAGCAGTTCTCGCAAAATGCGTAGGGCCGCTACAGCGTCCTAAGCCACAGCTTGAAATCATATATTTTAAAACTCTCAAGTCAGGAACATTGTAAAACTCGGCCTTGTTATAGTCTTTTTTGGTGGTTGAAGTAGTGTCACTTGTTTCCAGACATGCCCGTAAAGAAGCGTGTTATGGCTCTGTTCTTCCGCGTATACTTGTAAGAGCAAACGGATATTCTTAAAATCGGTGAGTGGAGACCCCAAGAAAAAGTGTTTGTTTGAGGGCCACGCCTAAAACACCTAATTAGGGCCACTAATTCATTAGCAGACTGATTTTGTGGTACTTATTTTTGGTAAAAATCACCATGTCTAAGTGTTGTGCGTTACTAATGTGTTATGCGGCCAATGGGTTTCGTTATAAGTGATAAAAATGGAAATATTGTTCTGGACTAAAAATTATAAAATGAATAAATAATCAAAGCCATTTCGTGTGACGACGAAGATGGTTGGAACGCGAAACTTCCACCGCAAACAAAGTCGAATCAAAGTCCCATCTCGTGAGGTATTCGTTCGTTGTCGTCTAAGTGTCGTCTAAATAAGGCCCTCAGTGTTTATCTGCGCTTGACGTGCCGTTGGGCAAACCTATTGTGTACGTTGAGGATTTAGGTTTCGTACTTTTAGTTTGGACTTTGAAGAGCAGAAAAACTTTCGACCAGAAAAAGCTTCGCGTTTCAACCATCTTTCACTTCACACACGATAATCATCATCATCGGCGAAAGTTGGCTTTCCTGCGGGATACCCATCATTCAGGCGAAAAAAGCTTCGCTTTAAAATCCAATCTTTGAGTGAGTAACTTCGTACTTGCAAAATTCGGGACATAATGATAGGGAGGGGGAGGAGGAAATATTGACACTACACAATGATAAATTAGGTACCATAATTTACTTTATATAACTTTTTCAGTTATCGCTGAGAGGTTGTTGGCGGCATCGTCCTCTGGCAATGCCGCCAACATAAAGGTGGGCGCGTGACTCCCGGCTGAGTTCTCGGCACGAGGCGGCTACACTCAGGACCAAGTTAAGAACGCCAACAGCTCGTGTACTGTATTGCTGTGTACGGTAAAGGAGATGGCTATGAATGCGTAATATCGCCTGGCTTTCCACACGTACTTTCTTTGTCGTCGCTGCAGTAGTTTAAAGCATACCAAGTCCAAAAAATCACGGAAACGGCTCGTGCCATGTTCAAAATATTCCCAGCAACGCACTACTTGCACCGCGCGGAGTAACATCCGGCTGCGGAGATGCTGCACAGAGGCAACTTCCGTCGCCGTTCTTAATAAAGTTGTGCCGGAGCGTACCGCAGTGCTCCTGTGCAGCTATCATACCCCCCTTTGCCGCGAGCCCAGCGTGTTCCTACAACCAGTGGCACGACGCCGGCCACAATGGTAGTACTATTCGCTCAATCAAATTCAACCTGGGCCTTCGTGTGTGTCTTCCAACCCTGACTAATCGAACGCGCCGCTCCCCAGTTATGGCGATGCACGCTCCCGCAGGAATAACGTTGTCATCCCCCCGTTCGCCCGCAAAAAGTGCGGTTGTGTTTGCTGACCCCACGAGTGGCCTTAGTATTATGCGGGACATTTGTGTTGGTTGATTGGCCGCAAACTCCAGCTCCAGAGTTAGTGGGACTGCGAGTAGGCTTCACTGGGCGACCCACAATGTGGGGAAGCAAGCTTGCAAAGTACAAGCTTCCACAGATTTTAAAGACGATAGTCTGTCTTGGGATAATTAATTAAATCCAGACATGTTGGTCTGTCTGTAGGCCTGTTTGTCTGTTTGTATGTCTGTGACTCGATTCAGCCTCGTGTAAGTAAGCGCGAAATGAACAAGGACGAACGAAGTGAACGGGACACGGCGCTTGTTCATTTCGCGCCTACTTACACAATGAATGACCAACTCGCCCAAGAAACCACTCGATTCAGCCACCTGGTTAAGTAAAGCGAAGTCTACGCAATAGTCTTATGTACTCACAGTGAAATCTAAACGTCTAAGTCCGGTTTATATGTCAATACTTGTCAATATAGTTGAACAAGAACAAGACATTACGCAAATATAAGACAGAAAATTAGTACACAAGGGATGTTTACGGTGTTCCTTTATTAAGAAAATTTATATATGCTTGATTTTTGGGAAATGAAATACTACATCTACCACAGAAAAAATATTCACTGTCGCCTGCTGTCGCCCGCGCCACTATAGCTTCTGGCGGCATTTTAAGAATTGAAGCGGCAACAGTTACGAAAGGTTCCGCTAGATAGGTTCCATGTTCTGCTTGGAACGCACGTGGACTAAGGCAACGCTGATCTATAAACGCTGAAGCAGGGTGCCTCGATTCACGCGCGTCTCCGCCTTACGGCAGCGCTGGCGTCGAGGCACCCGGCCTGGAGCAGTGGAACGCGGTAAATTTAAATTGACTTGAGCAAACCTTTAACGCGTTTACCTTGGCAGGAGCACGACGCAAGAGGGGCAACATGAAGGGTGAGCGGGAAAGCGAAGGGAGTCATTTACTTGGAAAATGTCGAGAGAGACTGTTGTCTTTTGTCGACATTTGCGAAGAAAGGAACAGATTTTTGAGAAAAAAGCAGCAAAAGCGGCCATTTTTTTTAGAGTCAGATTGTTTAACAAACACAGATGCATTGCTGAGAAGGCGTTTTTTTTACGGGGCAATATCACCCTTTTAAACAGTGTGTTGCGACGGTAATTGGAACACTTTAAAAAATTTTCCTGAGCGAACCACCGCTCTGTTCGCGCTCAAACTTCACACGAAGGTCGCATTTTGTGGCCTATTTTGTTTGACACCGTGAACAACGACGGTACTTACCTGTTTATCCTGAAAATAAACAAAACCAATTTTCGCCTATGGGAAAATGGCGGCTGATTTGGACGTGCGAGCCCGGAAACCGGGTTTTCTGATCGTCTGCAGCACCATTCAGCTCCGTACGTGAATCCCAAACGTGCGTTTCACTCTGCAGGTGGTTCCGTCGTTACAACAGCAACTTGCGCTGACTCGCACGTCCAAATCAGCCGCCATTTCCCCATAGGCGAAAATCGTTTTTCTTTATTTTCAGAAGAAACAGGTAAGTGCCATCGTTGTTCCCGGTATCAAACAAAATACACCACAAAATGCGACCTTCGTGGCAAGTTTGAGCGTGAACAGAGCGGCGGTTCGCTCAGGAAAATTTTTTGAAGTGTTCCAATTATCGTCGCAACACACTGTAGCAAAGTATTAAGTGCCGGAAGTGAACAGGTGGCGGAAGGTGGAGGATGTGCCGAAGTGAAGAGGAGGGGAGCAGTTTTGTCGTACTATTGTTTATGGAAGCAAAAATAAAACAGTAGAAGTAGCCTATTCACCTCCATTGTTAAAAATAAATAAATAAATAAATAAATAAATAAATAAATAAATAAATAAATAAATAAATAAATAAATAAATATGCTGTGTGACGCGAAACCGTCCACCCACCTCGATGAACCTGTATGTATACTGCGCTGAAACGCCAACTCCTTCCTTGCAAAACACTCCGACGGCGGCATGCCGACGGCCCGACGCAACCGTATCCACCGCGCTGCATTTTCGCAGCCTCAAAAAGTTGGAGAATGCGCGCCGATCTGCATTCGCTGCCCTTGCCCGCACGCAAAAAACAAAACAAAACAAAAAGACTTCGAAAACGTTGCACGCGCTCGCCGCCATCCCGCCACTGGATTGAGGGCGACCGTCATTAGGTTTCTTCCGCGCGTTTCGTCACGGTGCTTCCTCCTGCAGTCGCTTGGCCGATGTATATGAGCTGCCACAGCGGCTGCGCCTTCACTGTGATTGTGTATGCCGAGGTAACGCTATCCGCAACACCTCTTTCTTTAATGCTTGCGTACTTTTTAAACAGCCATTGCTTTTTTCGAGGTACTTTCTGTTGAGCGAGTGAGTGAGTGAGTGAGTGAGTGAGTGAGTGAGTGAGTGAGTGAGTGAGTGAGTGAGTGAGTGAGTGAGCGAGCGAGCGAGTGAGTGAGTGAGCGAGCGAGTGAGTGAGCGGGTGAGTGAGCGAGTGAGTGAGCGAGCGAGTGAGCGAGCGAGCGAGTGAGTGAGCGAGTGAGTGAGCGAGTGAGTGAGTGAGCGAGTGAGTGAGCGAGCGAGTGAGTGAGTGAGTGAGTGAGTGAGTGAGTGAGTGAGTGAGTGAGTGAGTGAGTGAGTGAGTGAGTGAGCGAGCGAGCGAGTGAGTGAGTGAGCGAGCGAGTGAGTGAGCGGGTGAGTGAGCGAGTGAGTGAGCGAGCGAGTGAGCGAGCGAGCGAGTGAGTGAGCGAGTGAGTGAGCGAGTGAGTGAGTGAGCGAGTGAGTGAGCGAGCGAGTGAGTGAGTGAGTGAGTGAGTGAGTGAGTGAGTGAGTGAGTGAGTGAGCGAGTGAGCGAGCGAGCGAGTGAGTGAGTGAGCGAGTGAGCGAGCGAGCGAGTGAGTGAGTGAGTGAGTGAGTGAGTGAGTGAGTGAGTGAGTGAGTGAGTGAGTGAGTGAGTTGTTAGAAAACGGGTGGACCTAGCCTTACGAGGTGTGCCGGCAATTGGTCCGCCCGAGGGGCACCTTTTACAACTATTTGCCGCCAATATCATCAAGAGACACAGGTTAGAGTCACTCGAAAAGTTCGGGACAAGGCGTTACTTGTTTCGCCTAGCAATCCACTGCCCTTTTGGGAACTCTCTAAAGTTGGTTTTACCCCTACACGAGAGGGCGTTTTCAAGAAGCCATCTTTTAGGGGCCAAATACAAAAATTTTGAAGCCCAACAAATTATTATTAGTACTAGCATTTTCGTGCGGGGTGTAAGTGTGATACATCAAGCGTTACAGACGGCTTTCCACGCTTAGCTCAAGTAGAAATGCTTAAGCATTTGAACCGTCACCGGCGCTGCTTTGATCGCAACGTCCGAAACATCAGCGCAAGAAGAAAAATAATAGCATGACGGAGCCGAGACGACGAGGACTACGTTGACGTTCCAACTTTCGTACACGCATCAACGTATTAATTCATCGCGGAGCCGGCGACATTGGCCGTATGCTGCAGCTGTTACGCGCCGCGGCGCGTGTGTACGTAACCCACTTTTCGCACTCCCGGGGAGTCGGCTCGAAACACGCTCGGCCGCTTCCATTGCACGAAGCACGGCGCGTGTGCGCGCTCGGATTGCTCGGCGCTAACCTTGACCCGATGAGGGACGTGGGTACCGATCCACGTGCCGCCTCCGAAGGCATTCTAAACGCGCGCGCGCGCGGCGACGGATGCCGACAGCGGTTGGCATTTCGTTCGGATATCTTTTCTGTGGACCCCCGCCAGGTTTTCCTGTCATGTGTTTCGTTAAGGCGCACTTTTCCAGGGGCAATATTGTAACGACGAAATTTGCCCACATAACTGTCGCTACGGTAGCATGATGATCGGCGGTGGAGAAGTCGAGACGTCAAAGAAGTTTTAAGGGTAACTGGTTTACTCTAACGATGACATTGGCTGATCTTTAACACATACAAATTTGAGAAAGTACACTTATTACATCGAATGAGAAAAATAGTCGAGAGAACAAGAGTACTTAACAGGACATGGCTGACTGGTTCATGGTCTCCCGACGAAAAGGGCACGACGACGGGCGGCAGAGTTTCTGAAGTGAGTCCTGGTGCACGCCGCACGCGCCTTCTCCGTGAACCCGGCCGAGAGGGTTTATATTCGCTTCGTGCCAATTCATGCGGAGTCGTGGAAAAAAGCGCATTCTGGCCCCACTTTCTGCAGCCAATCGGGGAGACGCTTGTAGACACCAATCAGCCATGTTCCCGCCAAAGTGAAAAGGACCAATCAAACACAGACACAAGGTTTGGACCCGAAAGCGCGCGCTTGGAGAATTATTGACGGAGAGAAAGTAGTTCAAACAAAACATACTAAAGTAAACAGTGGAAAGGACACCAAGGTCGTTTGAACTACACCGAGGACCCGGAGCCCGAAAGCGACCAGCGCACACGCCACGCGGGGTATGGAACGCCGCGGCCGCGTCGAAACCCAGGCTGGGACAATGCACCCCCTTAATTCAGCCGCGTATTCCGGTCGGTCAGCGCGTACGCTGCACGCCTTTCTTAGAAAAAACAGGGCTTGGCGACCGAAGAAGGATGCTGCAAAATAGAAAAAGCAAAGTGAACGGGTGCTACGCGACAATATAAGCTGTCTTATATGAAAATATGAAGGCCCTAGAGTCTACTGTAAAATTCTGAGCGAACGACCACACCCGAAACATCGCCCACTTTCTCTTAGAGGTGAAATAATAAATTTACTAAAGACCCCGAAGATCACACACCCCCGGAAATCTATGACTGTAGTGACGGTGAGTGAACAAAATAAACGCGAATCATCTATTCATGTGTCGATGCGCTCACTTATTTGTCCTTTCTGCAATCGGCCGGAAGGTTCGCCCATCTCGTATTTTTTCTTGAAATCTCCGCAGTTTTGCTTGGCGGTGCGGCCACTTTCTTTTTTCTTTTTTTGTCTTTCGCAGCTGACCCGAAAGTTCGCCCATCCCGTACTTTTCACTGTAGTTTGGGTAGGCATTCTTTCGGAATTTTACGGTTATGTAACTACCTTCGCAAAGCTCATATATCTTTATAAAGCGATATGCACCAAGCCTCTTTAAAGTTGGCTTCGCCAATGAACAGAACTGCATTGCTCAGTAGTACATTCTTCGGGAGAGAGAAGATACATTTAACGCAAGAAGCGGGGTTAGCCGAACCATTTCGCTTAGGTGGCTACGCCATTTGAAGAAACAATAACAGGAGGCCTGTAAATTAAAATGAACAAATAAATAATAAAAGAAAAATAAAGTCAGGTGATGCGCACGAATTTTCAAGCACATACACAGAGTTTGGCAGCGAAGTTAATCACAGCACTGTGCCCAAGCCGATGCTACGGAAGAACACCGACAGAGCTTTGGTATACCCTATGGCCAGGCGTGGGTCCGACCAAGGGCCCAAAACTGCTCTCACTTTCAGGAGTAACATAAGTAGTCTAATATGAAAGTAGGGTCAAATAATGTAGGGTCAAACCCTAGTACCTAATATCAAAGTAGGCTCTAGGGGTCAAACAATGTCCGGTCGCGCATATCCTACTACAAATAGCACTACGGCTTGCTGCTGATTCATAATGGTCCTAAGTAGATATTTTTGGTTGAAATTGATTCAGCAGTTAACTTCGGGCACTACCAAATTTCAGAGACATGTTCGAGGAAAATGGCAGTGAACTCGTATTCTATCGAGCATATCTGTATAACGTACTACGCCCTGTTTTACGGCGAAGCTGTTGCGGGCGCCTGATAAAACATTTCGTGCAGTGCATCTGTCGTCGTCGTTGTCGTAGTCGATAAACAAAGGAAGAAATCATGTGCACTTCTCAATTTTGCACTCCTCCCCACGGTGTCAAGTTATTGGCGTATGACTGGCGCCACGCCACGTGACTGGCCAGTGACGCCACGTGACTGGCAACGTCACGTGGCGTCACTGACGGCGCCTCAGTTACACAGCAGTGTCCGCTTTGTGAAGGAGGACTGCGATTGTTACACTTCAGACGAGGCAAGTAATGACGTTAGTCAAGAGCTGGATGACTCTTTATTCATCCTACGAATCTGGAACTGCATCGTCACCATGATCATCTTGATGTACGCTTCAGGACGAAGGCTTCTCGCATTTACTTTATACCACTCCTATCCAGAGATGCTCAAATCCACTCTTTTCCACAAGAATTTCCTTATCCTTCCATCGAGCTATCTGTCTGTCCCCTTCCCCACCCCCCATACCTTCTAGTGCCTTCTCTCCGCAGCCATTCCCCTATCCTGATGGTCCACTGACTGTCAGTTTTCGGCATTTAATACCCGGCCCAATTCCACCCTTTTCTCTACCATTTCTAACTATGACTCCTTTAACCCGCGTTTTCTCCGTAATCTATAATGCTCGTTGCATATTCCTATACGCGTTACTCGTATAATCTTTCTTTGCATGGCTCGCGGTGGACTGGCCTCAAATTTCTTTCGACGTATATTAAACAAGTCTCCCAGTTTCGGCCCTTAAGGCATCACCAGAATAGCACATTCACGGAATACCTACGGGGGTAGCCTATACTGTTTACTACTTGAAGACGCTTCCCGAATACTTTCCAAGCTTGCAGTTAGTTCCCGCCTTATTTGCTTCTCGATGGCACTGACAATTTCTCAAAGATAGTTGTAGTCATCGATCTCTTCCCGTATTTGATTGACTGGCTTGAAAGGAGCATTTGCTGCGCGTCTATTTAACATTACCCCCTTCCTTAACTGATCCAGAACGAGACCCTCAATCACAAAACAAGCGGAAATCTGCAACACTGCACTAGAAACGCTCTTGCAATTCTTACACTCTCAGTATCTCCACTGACGCATCCAAAACAGAATCAAGCAAAACTCAAGCGGGGAACATACCTAATGCCGCCAGATACCACCATTAAGCGGGCAGGACTAGAAAGTATCATCCTGTTGCTTAGTGACATCATTCATAACGTATCATCCTTTTCCTCCTTACGGTCACACCGACAGTCGGGAAGCTTTCCTGGAATGCCGTGATCAACTATCATACAGTCTGCGGGCCAAGAAGATCCAAGAAGTCAAGAGCATCGTTCACCATCGATGTCATCTGGGTCGTAGTCAGGGGTGGTGTTTCGGTGTCAGAACAACCCCCCAAACTTTGTCCTTTTTTCGCCACACACCACATCGATCTACGAACGAAGATTGAGATTACTATGATGAAAACAAGAATGAATAAGGTATACTGTTCGGCCACAGGTTTTTTTTTTTTACTTTTCATTTTTTTTTACCGGTGGTATAAAACACCCCCCAAAAACATTTCTGGCTACGCCTACTGGACGTCACCATCTCGTGGGTGTCCGGCCACGCAGGAATGATCACGAATTTCTCATTCCTGCGTGGCCGGACACCCACGAGATGGTGACGTCCAGTGGGCGTAGCCAGAAATGTTTTGGGGGGGTGTTTTATTCGCCGGTAAAAAAAAAAAAAAAAAACATGAAAAGTAAAAAAAAAAAAAGATTGTGGCCGAGCAGTATACTTTATTCATTCTTGTTTTCATCATAGTAATCCTTCGTTCGTAGATCGATGTGGTGTGTGACGAAAAAAGGACAAAGTTTCGGGGGTTGTTCTGACACCGAAACATCACGCCTGACTACGACCCAGATGACATCGATGGTGAACGATGCTTCTGACTTCTTTGATTTTCTTGGCCCGCAGTCTGTACGATAGTTAGAGGATTTCGGAATAGGAAAAAAAGGTCGCATCTCCAATTATATCTCCAGTCTCTCGGCCCCGCACCAGCTATTCTGGCTCTTCAAGAGCCTGGAGCAGATGCTAAACTTCCAGGGTAGCTCATTCCAGGGGGGCCCTATACGACTTGCATCCTGGTGAACAAGGCGTATACGGCGATCCAAGTCGGTCTAGATCTGGAAACCGAACAGGAATACAGTATGGTAAAGGTCCTTCCACTTAGACGTCGTGATCCTCCAATACATGTGCTCAACAATTACAGCCCCCCGCACAAGCCCCCGCACAAGCCCCCGCATAACTTTTAACGAAGTCTTCTATCGAGCACTTAAATCGGCCGACAAAGAACCCCTCGTTATAGTTGGGGATTTTAACGCCCCGAGCCTTCATTGGGGATACCACTTCGAGCAGGCCAGGGGACGCAAGTTAGTGGAATTAATCTCCACGCTTCGACTGACGCTGCTCACGGACCCGGCATGTCCCACGCGTATGGGAAACTCGGTAACTCGCGACACGTGTCCCGACCTATCCCTAGTTAGAAATAGTAGAGACGCTACTTGACAAAACCTGGAGGGGACACTCGGTAGCGATCACTACCTCCTTAAGATCACCCTCTTGGCGAAGGCTGCAAGAAGAAAGTGGGGCCAGGCCAAACTAACCAACTGGCATGAATTTAGGCTGCAAGAAGGTCCCCTTGTTCTCTTCAGTGACAGCTATACGGAGTGGGCAAAATAGATCACCGCCTTACAACCGCAACACGTTAACACAATTCACACAACCGAAAAGAACCCAACTGTGAACAACCATCTGATGCATATATGGGGGGCACGCCGGAGCCTTACTAAAAGGTGGTAGAAACAGAAACTTAATCGCAAGCTTCGAGCCCGCATCAGTGAACTAACTGGAAAAGCGGCGGAATACGCTGTTCAACTTAGCGACGCAAATTGGATATAGAGATGCAATTCGGCTGCGCGTCAAATGGGGTCAAAGGGGACATTGCGCCTTTTTCGTAGTCTCATTGACCCAACTCAGACGAGAGGGGAAACGCAACGTCAACTCCGAAGAGCCCTACACGGGTACCAAAATACGACGACCCAACTCGCGGATATATGACAGGTATCTCTGCCGCACGGAAGGCCCCAATGGACCTGAGTGTCAGTACGCAGGCAAACAGAACCCAGACATGGATGCCCCCTTTACACTGCAAGACCTTCGGGCAGACCATACGGAAGAGACCGTATAACAACTATTGGTGAACCTCTCGGACTCAGCCTACTTCCAACTGTTAGATTACATAAATCAAATCTGGGACGGCCGTCCACTCCCCCCGAATAGAAGACCTCCTTGGTCACTTTTATACCCAAACCAGGAAAATTTGTTAATATTGATAATCTGAGGCCAATTTCGCTCACCTCATGCGCGTGCGCGGGTAAGCTCATGGAGGCAATGGTCCGGGATCGTCTCTCTCCACACATTAAGTCCACGGACCTCTTTGCTGACACTCAGAACTTTTTCACATTAAACCCAATCCTAAGGTGAACACAAGGCTTTACATCTCTTTAACAGGTGGTTCTATCAGATAAGTGGAAGAAATCAGGATCCTGGGTCTGCTTATTCACAACAAACTTAGCCCAGGTACCACCATTGCCAATCTGAAGCGAACAGATGAACAGGTCGGACGATGATACAACGCGTATCCAACAAGCGCGGCGGGTTACGGGGCAGGGACGCGCTCCGACTCGCCCTATGCCTTTGTGACCAGTAGGATCCTCTTCTCCGCACCCTACCTACGTACGACCAAGCAACACGATAATAGCATTGACGTCATCACTAGGAAGGCCACAAAGCGAGCCCTTGGCCTCTCGGTGGCTACCTCCAACCCCAGGTTATCGGCGCTGGGAGTGCTCAATTCGTATCAACAACCCAGCGTGTCTGTGTCTGCTCTCTCTCGTGTTCGCGTCTTTAAGGCTGGTCTTCACCGTTCTCCAAGCTGAAAGAGGCTCATCTCACAAATCAGTACACGAGACTCGCACAGACGGCGTCGGGGCGCCACTTGCTTAATCGCCTACAAATCAAACACAAGTGCACCGCAGAGGAGACGCGCAAAATCCCTGAGTTGTGGCGGCACAGGCTCTGGGTGCATCCACTTCCGCGTAACATGGAAAAGCACACTCACGAAGGCAGGAGGGAAGCACGCGCTAAGACCCTGGAAAGGAAATACGGAAATAGTCGCGGTGTGTTCTACGTTGATGTGGCAGGACCGTCGCATCTGGGGTTCTTCACTGCCGCTGTAATTCACAGGGACCAGCAAGTCGATGGGCTCTCCTACCGGGCCCCTAACTCCACGAAAGCCAAGGCGATTGCCATAGCGCTCGCCGCCTCGGACCCGAAGCCAAAGACAATAATCACGGACTCTCGCCGAGCCTGTGAAAGCTATTTAGCGGGCACGGTACCACCCTTGGCCTACAGTATTTTAAAACGAGTGGTGCGGTTCGTAGACCCCGTACCTAAAGAAATTGTATGGTCTCCGGGGCATCAGGGTCTGAGAGGTAACGAGGCCGCGCACGCAGCTGCCCGAGCGCTTACCCACCGGGCGCCTCACCCATGCTCTCCCGGCTCGGAGATTAGCAAACCACTTCTGCAGTTTAGAGAAATCGTAAAACATTACTGCGATAACCGCCGGCTTTACCCATCCCCTGCAAAGGGTCTGCGCAAGGCCGATGAGCGAATACTGCGGCGCCTGCAGACGAACACATTTATGTGCCCTGCAGCAGCAAAGCATTTCGACCCTAAAACCGATGGGCGGTGTCTGCACTTTGGGGAGGTGTCCGACACCTTCCACATGGTGTGGGCATGCCAGAGCAACCCTGAGTTATCCCCCAACCCTTCCCCTACCAGAGAGGCGTGGGGGGCTGGAGTCTAAAAGGGCTCTAGTTCGACGGGCGAGAGCGGTGGCCTTGACCAATGGGGTCCCGTAATAGGGACTGCACCTGTGCGGAGGGCCGCAGGCCCTAACCCTCTTTTTTTCTTAACAAAAATAAAGTTTCACTCCTCCTCCTCCTCCTCCTCCACGCAGGAATCTTCGCAAATAAGGCACCACGCGGCTTTGGCGGCACGTACTTCAAGCCAATTGGACGCTTCAGGCGGTGTATATGATCCAGAAGAGCACCCGAACGCCACCAACCAGCACCGGAACGACTTATTGGCCTCTTTATTTAATTATAAACCCATTCTTCCGTCCTACTCTCGCTCCGAGCGAATCCAATTCTCAGACGTGTGCAAACGTTTTCCTTGCAAATCTACAAAAAAAAATCATTGTTCTCCTAATTACCACACATGAACTTCCGGGAACTATATACGGAACATAATTTTTTGATATACCCTTGATTTTCAAGACAAAAGACAAATTCTCCTTAATACCCGTTCCGCTAACCTAGGACCTACAGCGTAGTAAATTTCAAATATCGTGATACATATATGAATACATCGGATGCATGCACCGTTGTTTAAGAACACAAAACACAAAAAACTAGAAACTTGGCAACTAAGCGCGCACACCAAAATAGTAATAATGAACGAAAAAAATCACGCGCTCTTTCCCGCGAGGGATTCCTTGGTTGTCCTCTGAGTTGGGACTTTGAATCGTTGAGCTTTTTTTTTCTTTAATGCATGGAAACTTTATAAAACTTAAAAAGACAAGACACTTAACACACAATATAAACACTAACAGACAGCAAAGGGCAAGGACATCATTCAGGCAAGCAAACGCACGCATCCAAAAGAGGCAGCCACTCTGGTGGATCACTCCGCGCAGCATAAACGCTCCGCACCAACGCCGCCTGTTCCCGAAAGATGCACTTGGTCGGTCTAGGGGGTTCCGCATGGCGATCAGTCATGCGGCGCTTCTACAAGCTAAACAATCCTAGGAGAACGAAAACGTCATATGGCACCCGATTAACATCTTCAAATGGCAGGAAGCGAATGGTGTACGGGGTGATGTCGATGTCCTTTTTTAGTGTCCGCTGCAAAACGTCCCAGAAGAACACAGCGTCCCGGCACAACACAAAACAATGATCAATTGTCTCTGGTTGATTACAGAGGCGACAATTGTCCGACCAAGGAATAGACATTTCTTTTTCGCGCAGCCATGTCTTAACTGGGAGTGTGTAAGAATGAAGCTTGAAGAAAAATGTTTTTGCATTTGGCGGGATACACATGCTCATTACGCGTTTTAAAACATTGCTTTTCTGATGGCCTAAGTAAGGCTGGCGATAAACAGGCATCGGGAATAGACTTTCAATTAGAGTGTTCGTCATAGTTTTCCTTGACAGGCTGAACAGATATTCCAAGGAAAACCGCGCGGTAAGAAAGTTAAATGACTCCACGACCTCTTTGAGAAATCCCCATGGATGCTTCTTATTGACTTCGCCCGTACATACAAGCAAAAAAGCAAATGGAAACTTATGCGCTGCTGAAGTATAGTTATTAAAAGTGGGTGATCAACCAATTTGTAGAAGAAAAAACGAGACACGAGTTAGTGCACAAACAAATGCATGAGCCCAACACCCCCTGCCTTTAAAGGAAGAAACAAGTCCCTGCGCATAGGTTCCCATTGAGAGCCCCACACAAATGTTGCAAAAACTCTATGTAGGGCCTGAACTTTTGCGCGCGCACAATGAAGCATTTGAAGCACATAAAGGAGCTTTGTGGCAAGGAAGACGTTACACACTCTTGCACGTGCAAACACAGAGAGGTCTCGCCCATTCCATGCCTGCGATGCACGCTTAACTTGCGTGAGCGCTGATGACCAATGAGGCCCTGTGTTCCGTATTTGATGTAACGGCACGCCGAGGTACTGAAGTGGGGCGCCATCCCAAATAATACCAGCGAATCTGGATGGTTTTGTTCCCCATTGTCCGATCCAAAATCACTTAGTTTTTTCCATATTAACATCCGCTCCAGACACATCGCAGAACCGCTTAGATACTGTAAGGACTTCCTGGACACTCATTTTGACAGCGCAAAAATACGCTATATCATCTGCATAAGCAAGCACCTTAACTTCGCACGATTGTAAGCAAAAACCTTCCACTCTTTGACTCTGCTGAATGCCGAGACAAAGAGGCTCGAGGTACAATGCAAACAGCAACGGTGACAGGGGGCAGCCTTGTCTGACAGACGACTTGATCGCAATCGGCTCAGACAGAATACGATTGACGATAAGCTGTGTACTGCACCGATCATAGCACAGCTTGGTGCCCTTATATAACACATCACCTAAGTTGACTGCTGCCAGAAGTGCGAATAAGAAATCATGAGAAACCCGATCAAACGCTTTTGCAAGGTCAATTTGTATTAGGGCCACCTGATCTACCGAATCGGACACGCACTCCAAGACAGAACGAGCGATATGAATATTTGTGTGAATACTCCTGCCCCGAATACCGCAAGTTTGGTGGGACCCCACTAAACTAGTGAATACAAATTGAAGGCGCCTAGATAAAATTTTTGCAAAAATTTTGTAGTCAACGTTGCTGAGGGAGATTGGTCGGTAACCCTCTACATACCTTAGTTTTTCTTCATCCGCAGTTTTGGGGATTAGCACCGTGTGTCCTTAATAAAAGGTTGGCGGCAAGATATTATGATCATAGGCAGCCGTAAATACGTCCAAGAGAACTGGAGCAAGGATACTAGAAAACTTTTGATAGAACTCCCCACCAAGGCCATCTGGCCAGATGGCATCCTTAACTTTAAAGGACAATTGCAAAAATATGTAACTGAAAAGTATCATGGTGCCTTAATTCGGTCCAGAACTGAAAGGTTCTTTGACAGTTATCCTTCTCGCCGTTGTCTCAGGGATGAGCGCCAATCCGCACTTGCAAAGGAGATAATTTAAATTTATTATAACTGTGTTAGGTATATTGAAGCTAATGAAATAGTCAGTGCTTTCCACGCACATTACAGCCCGTTATTTGGGGGGTCCAGTATTAATACTCGGCAATTAAAGTTCCATTCCCTCATTGACTTACTTCCCAGGCTTACAGAGGACGAGTGCATGATGGTGTCAGGGCCTATTACACTGGAGGAAGTTTTTGACTCGTTGAGCTTTCGGTGTGACTGGTGCGCAGTTTGGACTTTTGATCGCAGCGATTTTGGACCCTTTGTCATTTGTTGTTGTTGTTGTTGGTTGTTGGTCCAAAAAAAAAATGGCTCGTACCACTCAGGGGGATTGGCATTTGATTTCGCGCAAAGAAAGCTTCACTTACAACCGTCGTCGTCGTCAGACGGAAGGGTGCATGATTTTTCTGTCTGATTTTGCGTGTCCATGCACCCCTCTGCAAATCCAAACTGCTTCGACCTTGTCGGGAAAGCGCAATCTGACAGACGTCGGCTTCGTGACGCCGGGGGCCCAGGTTCGATTTCGACCACGCTAAGCGTTGTTTTTTACTGCATCCACGATCATCATCATCATCACAGAAAGTTGGCTTTCTTGCAGTGCGTTTTTGACGCGACACGCTTCATTAGTGAGACGTCGTAAGCTTCGCTTTTTTTTTTATCCAGGTATACTGTAGTTGTAGTAATCCCTAACCCGATAGCTCTTTCGCCATCCACGACAGATTGTTTCAGGGGAGGGGGAAGGGGGGACGTATGCTGGATGTCGTTGCAATCCCTGGCATGTCGGGTGCGATTCACGTGCACACGTGTTGAGCAATGTCGAGAAAAAGTTGGCATTTCTGAAACGCCCCCCCTCGCCCACGTTGCGTAGGTGGGTAATTAGGGCCAGCGACGACACAGGCCCGGTTGACCTCAACAAGCCCTGCTTTGAGAGCACCAGAATCTAGCTCCCTTGCTCAATGAGTCTTCTATAATGTCTCCCCCTATGTTTCGCCAGCCGACCGAGTGAGAGGGAATGTCCTTCGTGACTTTGGGCGCCGCCTTCACTTACAGAATATGCGTCCATAGTAATTGAAATGAGTAAAGCGTCTAACGTAAAACTACTAATGAGTAAAAAGCCGAAATATTGGCCGCACGCTGCAACATGCAGTTTAACTTATGTAACGGCCAGGAACTGGCCTTCATCCGAGTGAGATACAAATTGACCGAACACTGTGTTTTATCAATTTGTTTCCCATATGATCGACATTTGTGTTTGGGGTGATCGACACTTCTTGCCGTGAAGGAAACATGTCTTACTCCCAAAACTGCCAGCACAGACAATATCCCCCCTTTTCGTAAAATACCATTGGGAGGCCGTGATGGGCATGATGAAGGAGTGGGAATTGTAATAATGAGAAACGAAGTTAAAGGGACCATGCAACACTTTTTCCAACTTTTTTCAAAATCCTAAAGGGACCCTGCAAAACTTTCGATAAGCGCTTTCACTCTTTCCTTCGCGTCTGGAACCAATGCGAAAGCTGTAGTTATCGCCAGCACGGAGCGGCACTGCGTGATTTGCTCATCGCACCAGATACGCCTTCTATTTCTGCTTTGCTTTTGTGGCTTTATTTTTAAAGTTGCTATCGAGAAGCGCTCATTGCTGCAACTGAAGGAAAACCGGCCAACAGCCGCTACATGGCCTTAGTGAAGTAATTCGAGCCGTCGAAGAACGTCAAGACCGGGAAAGAGAGAAAAATCTTTTGAGCGAGTCACACCCAGTACTTAGACTAGGTGTTCGCAAAGTCCCCCAGCCAAAAATTACTGCTCTATGCCTATCGGGTAATCAGAAACTTGTTCAAAAAATTTGTCTGTTTCCCGGTCTTAGCGTTCCTTGACCGCTGGGATTGCGTCATTACAGTGGTGTAGCGGCTATTGGCCGGCTTTGCTTCTGTTTGAGCAATGAACCCATTCGATAGCCACTTTAAAACGAAAGCCCCAAAAGAAAAGCAGAAACGGAAGGCGGATCTTCTTCAGCGACGAGCGAATCACGCAGTGGCGCTCCGTGCTGGCGATAAGTGCAGCTTTCGGAGGCTTCCGCACGTGAAGGAAAGAATGAAAGCGTTCATCCGAAGTGTTGCAGAGTCCCTTTAATTGCGTTGAACTACTGGTATCCAAAAGGGAAGTAGTATTATCTGTGAAGTTAAATTTCGCTGATTTTACCCTTTAATGTGGTTTAACGGTAGCTAAGTAGCCCCATTTGCAATCAAGAAAAATGCATACCTACTCACAGGAAATTCTAACTCGGCGGGAATCACTTGGAATAATATGGCCATCTTGGCATCGCGCAACACTGATGGCACTAGAATTTTAATCGAGACAGACAGCATTTTTCACATTATGGAACAGATAGTTGACGCGCTCACATGCCTCACAGAAACCACTTAATCGACCCTCATTTTCGTTTCGTGAAAAAAAAAATCCCACAGTTACACTGTCACCCGTAAAGACGGTGTAGTCGCGACCCCAGATTAGTTCAAGGAGCTTTTGATATTAGGAAAATTAAAAGGAGAGAGGGAGAAATAATAATTTATTGGAGAGTTTAGCTCCAACCCAAACAGGAGCTGGCTACTCCAGGCATTGGAGTATACAAAAGGCACAATACTTGCCCTAAGGAACCACAAGGTCAGATAAAGTACATTGAAACCTATTTCTCTGGCGTTTGATGATTTTTGTGGCTTCAGATAATGAGTTCATTCTTGCCTACTTGTACTTTATGATATTTCCGAACTTTGCTCCGGCGACAATGTTTTGCCTCCTTGGCAGACCTTGAAGACGCGGTTTGCCAAATGCCTCTCTGCAACGGAAAGCTGAAGGGATTTCGGTGTACTTTTACGTTATTGAAATATTGTTGAACGTTTACGTCACGTTGAACGTTTTACGTTATTGAAATATTATTGAAGGCTCCTTGCCTATGGACTGATAAAACCAACAGTTTGCTAGTATCGAAGGCAGGGGATAAGTTGCCCGTGCTTATTGCCGGCAATGTTCTCTAATTATCTGGCGGCACAGAATACTGGAAAGCGTTATAGGTTGTATTCACTGGCGTGGCGCGCATGCCGCCACCATCATGGCGACACACGCATCAGGCACTCCCACCGAGATCAAAAGCATTACCTTCATTTCATTTCATTTCATTTCATTTCATTTCATTTATTTACTCTCAATTCCGTGAGGCGTTACAGAGAGGAGGGGTACAATATTGAATAACAAGAGAAAAGAAAACAGCAGGGTGGTTACAGAAAGTGATTGCTGACTGCGGATTTGAAGTGCGCAGCGTCACTGATGGAGACGATGGAGGCTGGAAGGTGATTCCACTGTAAGCTGGTCATTGTGGAGGAACGTGGGCTTTCTTTCAATCTAAGCGACGTACCACAAGTGTTCCTCTCCGCGGCGGAATGCGCCCTCAGCTCTCACGTGGTTCCGCTGCGCGCATTCGATTACGGAGCCAGCGGGCAGGGTGTAGCCCGAAACAACCCATTCCTGTTTGAACCCGGGCCGTTTGAACCCATTCCCGAAACGACCTTCCCGTTTGGGCGCTTCCCGTTTCAACGCGCTCCCAAAACGCCCTTCCCATTTGAACTTATACCGTTTCAACTCATTCGATTTTCTGAAAGTATGCGTCCCCATTTTTGAAAGCGCTCCCCTAAATGTGAATCCAAAGAACGGGCCGCGCATTACTGTAAAAACTTCTATGCAGCAAGTTATCTGGACTTGAGCATATGCGGCCAATATGTCCGGCCGATAAAAGTTTGCGAATGCCCGAGTGTACCCTTGAAGCTTTTTGGAGAAGGAAATGCGTCCGCATTTCTCGTTCGTCTGTCTCTTGTAGGAAATCAGAAAAGTTTGTTCGTTCATTCGCGGCTCTCCTCAAAAAAGAAACGATCGCGTTGCAACAAAATATGCGGCCTAAAGGCTTCTTTCCAGTGTTCGTAGTGGTCACCGTGCACGGCGAGCTAATTAGTAAAAGCCGGAAATATTTCGCAGTCAAAAATTTGTGACAGAATATCCTGCATTGTAGCGGGCTCAAATCCAGGAAGTTGCACGATTTTTTTTTAATAATCAAGAAGCGTGCATGCACCCCAGTGAAAACGCAACTACTGCAAGTGCCCATTCGACGAAACTGCGTATGTTGCGTATGATGCGTCTATGCTGGCATTTCAAATAAAAGTTCTCAAGCCAGCAGCCAGTTCTGCGAAAAAAAAAAAAAACTGAAGCATTAAATGGTTGAATACCCAAATGTTATGTACTATATTTGCTTTTCCACGCACTGCGTTCCAACCTATGTATTATCCGTAAAAAGTACACGCAAAATAATGGGGTGTTCTTATTAACGCCGGGATAAAAAATGTGTACGAACCTTGTCCTTCAAAAGAAAATTTCAGCTTTAGACTCCAATGGCCATCCTTTTACAGAGATTTGCATATAAAGTAGACCGTTAGACAAAAATTAAAATGGATTGTAAAAACAACTGGTTTGACTCATTCATTGTTCATTGTTTGGGAGGGGTTCCGATAAGACGAACTTCTGATAAGACGAACAAATTATCATGGTCCCTTCGAGATCGTCTTAACGGGAGTTCACTGTATTCGTAAATTACATTGCCAAGCACACTGATGAAAGTGTACATACGAAATTATTTGCGTCCCATTGGGTTATTAATTCGAAAGCATTGCATACGTCACCAAGTGAAACACCCGGCGTTGTTCTACTCGGTTGGCGCGTATAATCCACGGGATTTTCGTCGTCATCAAAGTACAAAGAAAGGCGTGGCAGCGACGGAAATTGGACCTATAGTGACGCATTGTGACAGGCAGTAGGGAATCTAACCATTACTCTACGTCGGTGCCCCATGGAGCCCTGCTTTAGAGGTAGTATTGGCAGAGACAGAATGTACGCACTTAGAGATGAACACGGCAACGTTACGCACAATATGCAAGAGATAATAAAAATCGCAGACTTGGTTCTACATCAGGCTATACACCAGCGACGCTGGAGCGAGACAAAGTACTGAGTCTACCAGCGTTGCTTGCGATGTTCCACCAGTAACGAAAGAGGAAGCAGAAAAGGCACTTCAGGGCACGAAAAGAGGGAAAGCTGCTGGCGACGACGGCATAACCATAGACCTTCTAAAAGAGGATAGAGATATAATTCTACAAAAGCTTCCTGAACTATTCTCAGTATGTTTAAGGACTTTAAAAGTACCAAAAGCCTGGAAAAACGCCAACATAGTTCTAATTCACAAGAAGGGAGATAACAAAAATCTACAGGCCCATCAGTCTTCTGTCGGTTGTATACAAGCTACTAGCCGCATAACCGCCAGCCTATACTTCCAACAACCCAGGGAACAGGCTGGGTTCAGAAAAGGGTGCTCTACAATGTATCACATCCACGTCGTCAACCAAGTAATAAAAAATGCGCAGAGTATAATAAACCACTTCACATGATATATATTAAACTATGAAAAAAGCGTTCGATTCAGTAAGCACCGCCGCAGTGATGGACGCCTTAAAGGACCAAGGAATAGTGAAGACCTACCTACGACTCCTGGACGACATATATGAGGAATGCAGCGGCAGAATGACACTTCACAAGCAAAGTCATAAATTCCCTATCCGAAGGGGAGTGCGACAAGGAGATACCATCTCACCAAAATTGTTGACAGCATGTCTGGAGAGGGTATTCAGAAGGCTTGACTGGGAAAACTTAGGCTTACAGATAACCGGCGGATACGTGACCATTTAAGGTTTGCAGATGACATAGCCTTGCTCAGGAAATCTGCAGAGCAACTCCAAAACATGATTGAGGAACTAAAAACACAGAGCTTCGCTGTGGGGCTAAAGATAAACATGAATAAAACTAAAGTGAGGATAAATAAACACGCTGAACGCGCCTTTTTTAGACTAGGAGCTAGACGAAACACTGGAACAAGTGCCAGAATATAACTACCTTGGCCAGATGGTCAGTGCGGCCCCAAATCACGGGAAAGAAATCAGGCGCAGAATAGGACTGGGATGGGGTACATTCGGCAAGCACTCGCAAATAATGAAAAGTAAGATGCTTCTATCCCTAAAAAGAAATGTATTCAACCAATGCGTCCTGTCGGTGATGACATAGGGAGCGGAAACTTGGCGACTTACTAAACAATTAGAAAGCAAGCTTAGATCCGCTCAACGTGCCATGGAGCGAATAATGTTAGGAGTAACGCTTAGGGACAGAAAACGAGCAACCTAAAATAGGGGGCAAACTCGGATAAATGACATCATTGTTCAGGTTAATAAAAAGAAATGGACTTGGACTGGCCATGTGGTACGAGGAACGGACAATGTGTGGACCGCAAGGACAACACAATGGACATCGCGAGATGGGACTAAAAGAAGAGGAAGACCATTAACTCGATGGAAAGATAATAAGAAAATAAGAAATAATAAGAAATAAGAAAATTCTGAGGCAAGGAATGGACACGGTCATCACAGGACAGAAATGGGTGGAGGTCAATGGGGGAGGCCTACGTCCTGCAGTGGACCCAAATGGGCTGTTGATGATGATGATGATGATGATGACTTTCATTACGAACGATTTGGGGCCGATATGAGAAATAAAACACAAAACGAGTGTACTCCATTCGTGACTACATAGCGCGCCATGGAAGCCCTCATGCTTTGGCGCTCAAAACACTTATGCAGAATTAAGAGCCCTGAAGAATTTTTTTATTCTGCTGTATCGATAACGGTATCTCGCAACTTCAAATTCTTTAAACTTCTTTTAAACTTATTCGATGTTCTAGGTTCCTTGGCAGCTATTGCATGTTCTTCTTATTTGATAATATTGATAGTGTTCGATGGTCTCTGTGTGCTTTTGCGTTTGTTTCTTTTCGTTTCTTGAGGGCGAATTGATGTAATCTTTGCGTGTGATGTATTCCCTCCCTGTAATAACCCTCAAATGAAGGTTGACAGTATGTTCAAATAAATAAATAAATAAATGAAATCATGCGTAAATTCTCGGACTGGTCATGTCAGCTAACTTTCCTAAAACTGTTTCTACGACAAAAACATTAAACATGCCTCGGTTCAAAGGAAACTCGAGACATTAAAGTTGTACCCTCGATTAAATGGTTACGCATTGCGATGCCAACTGAACTTAGCTGGGCAGCACTTAAAGAAAAGCCTCTCCATCCCGCCCATGGCCGGACGAGATGTGGACGAGCTTTAAACTGCACAACATTTATAGAGCTGAAGGAGTCACCTAAAAAGGAATGGCTAGAGGCATTATTCCGCACATTCCTCAAGTATGGTTCCTCAAGACGTTGCAATAATAGGGCTCCTGCGCTGGGGTTTGGCGGCATGCAGCGCCCCTTCGTGTTCGACACGTCCGGGTAGTACAAAAGCACACGACCCTCGCCGCCCTCCATGTGTTTTCAATTACAAGCCAGAGTGAAAGTCGGTTGTAATTAGTTTAATCGCTTTGTGGCGTGTTTAAATGACTGCATACTGTATGAAATAGCCCTTAAAGTATTTGCAGAGGCTAAACAAATCATATCCGCTAAAACAAGCCGACTTATCGGCTTTCTTTTGAGCGAGCTGTCGCGGTCGTCGCGGCGTGGGACAGTATCGCCAGGTCGGGTGGTCTAACTTCCTGACGACGATTGCCGCTCTTTCTTCTTGCGTGCGGTTGACAAAGGAAAGTTCACGAGTAGCATAAACACGGGACGCTGCTCATCCTATATTCTGGGGTAACTGCAAAAGATTGCTTCAGCGGGAGCATGCAAGCGAACGCTAGAATTGCGCAGCCGACTGCAGCTAACGCTGCTGGCCTGGAACCGCCTTGAAAACGGTGGAAATTTTGTTTTAGATTTTCGCAAACTAATTTATTCTTGCGTAACGTTTTACGCCGCACGATTTACGAACGGCAGGGTACATGTATATTAGCGAGTAGGTGAGGCAATAGCGTCAAATAAACAAATTAAGCGCTTTAGGACGCAAAAAAAAAAAAGCACCAAATCGCACGCCCGCTGCCTGCAGAGATGTGTACTTCTATATTTGCATGACGTAACACAGCCGCATACACGGCGCGAGGCCCCGAATATTTACATACGATCACCACTGACTCTGTTGGTTATCTTCTAGTGCAGGGGCCGTCGCTGACAGTCTGAACGCCGACACGCCAGTTTTGTCCTAAAATGGAGTTAGACAGCGAGACAAGAACGGAGGACCGGTCGCTTCCAGTTGAATTGTCCCCCATCTTCACACTTCGCCAGATTATTGTCAAATGCAATTCACTGATTTTTTCACTTTGCATTCAAAGCCCCCCTCCCCCTCCCTCCCGATTTGCCGTCCAGCCATCCGCTGTGTTGGCTGCATGCAACTCGGTCGTACCCTTCAAAACGTTGTTGACCCTCATTCTAGCCTATTAAGTGCGAACTGGGAATGTATTATGCAAGAGCGTAATTAAGTAAAGTGAGAGCAAACAAAGAAAGCGAGTGGCCTCTCCGTTCGCCCGACCACTTCGTTTTACGGCCACTAATTTTGGAATCGCAAAACAGATTTCACGCTTCTGACGCTCCTTGCATTTTGTTACTGAGACACGCAACAAAACGGCAAGCTAACGCTGCACCATGTATTTGTAACGGCGACGTAAACGAGCACTGTTTAATGGAAGTGCACGCATAGTGCGCATGTACGCAAAAGAGCGGCGCACCGCAGCAGACGAGCCTGCGGTCCGCCAAACTCGCTGGCTTTTTAAAGCGCGATCATCGCCGATTGCGCCACTCTTCTTTTTTGATCGGCTGTTGTTGAAAAGTAGTTGTCACCTAGAGTGTTATGTAGTTAAAACTAGAAGTTTCACTTCAAATTTCACTTTATACGACCATCGATCGGTGAACCTGCGAGTGGCAGAGCACCGTCACCGTCCCGGCACTTTCGTCGGCGCTGTAAACGTATTTAGCGCGCGTTTTCCCCTAATGCCAAGTTGATCGCCGGAAGAGATCGGACGCGTCGGGGATGGGCTGGTGACCATGTCGGAAAACATTCGGGAGCATCGAGCTCATTTTGCTTCTGCAGTGCCGTGCAGAATGCGCCGTGCAGTGAACAGAGGGCGACACTGAGCCGCGACACCCAGCGCCGCCATCGGGGAATAAGAAAAACACTGGGTCGGCCACCGCTCGCCAGCGCGCTCGGGTTTCGGTTGCTCTCCTGCTTGGCGGCACCGGATCAAATGTAGGAGTAAAAACGGAGACACCGACCAAAAGAAACTTAAAAACTTTAAAACAACAACAAGACGTTTCGGCTTCGTTACTGAAGCCTTGTTCACTGAAGCCTTGTTCGGCTTCGTTACTGAAGTTGGTCGGTGTCTCCGTTTTTACTCCAACATGTTTCCCGACCAGACGGGTTTCCGTCAAACCCTCGACCGGATCAAATGTAGTATACGGAATTTTTAAGTTTTATATTAATTAAAACATACTACAGCAATTCTACCGCACCGGGGTAGGAATAGACCGAAGGACGGAACTGTTGACAACGCGTACGGAGGAGGAAAGCAAGCGATATTGACTTTGCATTGCATAGCCAGAACGCAGGTGGAGCCTTTCGTGCGCACGTTTTCACGTTTCCACATAGTTTTTTCAGTGAATTTGTGTTTCCACTAGAAAGCACAAATTAATTAGCTGCTCACAGCATTGGAAAGAAGCCGTTTTGTTCGCATACTTGAAATCGGGCTGCCGCGGTTTCGCGAGTGCGGTGCCCGTCTCACAGGATCGATTGTTTGGGTGTAGTGCGGTGTGTACGCTGCGCTAGTAGCATTGACTTCAAAGCAAGTATAATTACCTTAAATACGCGGGCTCCAGTGTGGATAATGCGGGTGGGAAGCATCGAGAACTGCGCACCAACTGGGGGAGATTTTCGATTGATTGTGCGGTTCAACTCGCCGACGCCAGACAGGCGATGAGGCGCGCCGTAGTGGAGGGATCGGGATTAATTTTGACCACCTGGGGATCTTTCACGTGGCCAGAATCTCGACCACGAGGGCGTTGTCGCTTTTCGCCTCTATCGGAAAAGCGGCCGCTGCGGCCGGGAAACGAACCTGACGACGATTTTCAATTTCACGGCTTGAATTATCGCCAAACATTCCCAGAATGCACCTTGCTCCTCGCCCCTGACAGTTCGTTCCGGCTGGTGCCAGTTCGTCCCCCCCCCCGATAACACGGAGCGAGCAAGCTTTCTTGCTCCGTGCACCAAGTCAACTATCGCCTCAGGAGCGAAAGACTACAACCTCTGTGCCTTCTGTCTCCCTTTCCGTGAATTCACAATGTACACGGGTTTCGCTGCAAGACTACCTCTTCCTTTTTACGGGGTAAGCAGGGCCTCCAAATATTAGAATCATCATAAACTCCGTTTATTTTTTGTTGTTCTGTGAAGTTGCTGTTGTGAGCCCCGTTAAAACGGCAGCTGAGTGTTACATGCCGCATGAATTTTCATTATAAACTCCGCGGAAGACTCATGCACAAAGCAGAAAAACCAACCTTCGTGCAAATACTGCCAATGCGCGCGGTATTCGCTAGGAGGGGAAATTTACTGTAAGCTCACGAGTATTAACAGCTGGCAAACGGATAAACTTTACTTTGACAGCAGCATGCAATCTGATTGGTAGTCATTGCCGTTGTATTTTCTAAAAAAATCACGGAATTGTGCCGCCTGTGAGGCTGTGACCAGCGACCAGCCTTCCCAACTCGGACGATTCGGGGCAGCGAAGGCGGTACCTTTCCTTCTGCGCTTTGTTTCTTTTTAAAGCCTCTCGGTCGATAACACTCCATCCTGTCGCCGTTGCAGCGTATTGCGCAAACTTGAGCCGCTTAAGCGCACCTAACCACTTGATAGAAGCCTTTGCAAGGGCGCGTGCACAGTGCCTAAAGCAGGCGGCCGGCCAGGACGGTGCGCCTCGGCCTACCCAGTGTTGCGCGGAGGCGCGGTAGATGGCGCTACGCCCGTTCGGCAAACTTGACTGCACGGAGCCTCATATGGGACCAGCGCATCTTTGTACTACCCGGAAGTATTGCCCGTGCTGATGATGATGACTATGATGATTATGATGATGCATAAAGGCCTCCCCTTTGAATCAGGGTGACGGCGTGCGCCATCTAGCCTATCTTAGTAGTTTGAATTTAAATTCAATCCCTCAACTCAGATTTCTTTTTCATTCTGTCCTGCCGCTACCCCTGGCTGGGATGACATTTTATCGACTTCCCTGCTTTTTTTCCACCAATACTCTAGCCGCTGCTTAGTAATACCTACTGATGACCAGTTAATGCTTCCATCAACTGCGAAGCCCAGTGCCTCAGGAAGTAGGACTTTCCCCCCAATTCTATCCGGCTGAATCTTTTGGCATCCTATCACTATGTGGTCGATTGTTTCTTTATCCCTGCCACATACAACACATGTCTCATCCTGGGACGAATATTTGCTCCTGTAAGTTCGAGTTCTCAAGCAGCCAGCCCGCGCATCAAAGAGCAACGCACTACCTTTATTGCTGCCATAAAAGTTATCTTTCCGGATCTCTTTTTTGCCTGCTTTGTAGATTCCCAGCGATCCCTTCTTCTCCATCCTCTCTTTCCACATGAGCGTCTCTGTTTCCTTCACTTGCTTTTTAACTGCCCCCCCCCCCCTTGTTTATTTGCCGCGGTCAAGGTATATTTAGTCGCCAGCTTTCGCGTCCTCTTCCGCCATTGGGTGTCCACACTTTTAAGGTACACGTACCTGTGCACTCTGGCTGCCCAGTTCTTCTCATCTAAATGTCTCAGCCGCTCCTCAAAACGTATTTTACTTTGCGCTTCCCTTGACTCAAATGAAGCCCAACCCATATCGCCTTGTACCGCCTCATTTGTCGCCTTACTGTGACCTCCCAGTGCTAATCTGCCGACTGCCTTTTGGTTAACCTCCAGTCCCGACAGGATATCTGACTTTAAGCATAATACGGCATTAGAGAACGTGACCGCCGGCACCATTACCCCTTTCCAGATGCCTCGCACTACCTCGTAGTTATTGTATCCCCAAAGTGCTCTATGTTTCATTACTTCTGCATTTCGTCTCCCTTTCAGTTTGAGGTGTTCTTCATGGGCATTCAGATAGCCTTTTCCTTTATTAAGCCAGATCCCCAAGTATTTGTACTTATTTACTAATAGTATATGACTTCCTGTTTAATCCTTATTGGTGTTGTATGCGCTTCCTCGTTAAACACCGTGACTCCAGATTTCTGTAGGTTAAAATGTAGGCAGGTACTGTGCCTCATCACCACAAATGTCGGCCGGTTTTTGGAGGTCTTTCGCATTATCTTCCAGCTTCACTATATCGTCCGCGTACATCAATCCCGGAATCCGTTGCTCCAACAACTCTCCGTTGCTTGGGTACGACAAGTGAAAGCCTAATACACTCTCCTCCAATCGTCTTTCCATTTCTCTAATGTAAAGTGTGAACAGCAATGGCGAAAGGGGGCACCTCTGTTTTAAACCTCTTCGAATGTACACGGGCTCTGTGCCTGTACGCCCTTCCCATGTAATATGCGCCTTGTTATCCTTATATATTGCCCTTAGCAGCCCTACAAATTCTGACCCAATCCCCTCTTCTTCCAGTATATGCCACAACAATCCCCTATCTACGTTGTCATAGGCTCCTTTTATGTCCAGAAACAGTAGCCATGTTGGTCTGCCCTGTACTGCCAAAATTTCGATGGTCTGGTTTAATACGAAACTATTGTCTTCTAAGCGTCGACCCGGACGAAATCCATTTTGCAGTTCCCCTAAAATACCGTTACTTTCCACCCACTTCAACAACTCGGCTTTGATGGCTTGTATAGCTAATCTATAGAGCACTGACTTGACTGTATAATCGGCCTGTATAATAGTGCGCCTTTCCCGCTGGTCCCAAATGGTTGATAATCTCTATTGGGATTCCATCCGGTCCTGTTGCCGTACTTTTGGGAACACTGTGTTCTGCCTTTTTCCAGTCCAAAAATTCGATATTAAATTTTGTATCTGTCGCTCTTCTATTGGCCACCTGTTTCCGGTTAGCCGATATCTCGCGTGTTTGGCCGAAAGTATTTGCAATGACTCTATGTAGGTATTTTAATGCGCTGTCCCCTAGGAGAACGTTACCGTCCCCGTCCTGTATGTGAGTCTGCACCTCTTTAGTCGTCGTTCCCAATGCGTTTAAATGATTCCGGATTTTTTGGGGGGCGCTCTTTTCCTTCTTACGTATACCTGATGCCCATTTCCCACTCGCAGTTTTAATATTTGCTTGTACTAGTTTTTGCACCTCAAATTTCTTTTCTCGGTACCGGCTCCACCATAACTGCACCTCTTCATCCTGATATTCCATTTGTTTTGCCTTTCTGTAAAATCTAGAAGCGCGTTGTCGCTCTTCAATAGCCAGTTTAATTTCCTTGTCCCACCAGCTTCGTAGTTTCCTTTTAGCCCTCCAGCGGTTTTTTTTTTAAATGCAGAGCATTTCAGTAACTCACGATGTCACCCGCGTTGACGTCCGTAGTCGTAGTCCGCACCCCTCCCCCTACACTATATAAAAAAATACTATCAGGCGCCTGGTTTCGATCCCTCGACCCTGCGGGCGGAACGCAATGTACATGGTGCTCTACCCACTGCGCCACAAAACCGACACAGAATGGGAGGCTACGAACGCGCCTTATATCCTTGACTCATTCAAACTACGTCAAGAAGCTGCTGATACAACGCATTCACTACCACCAACTCCCCAAACACTAAACGTTAACGCAATACACCCACCCCCTATGCGACGCATTTACTCGAGTCCCCCTCGCGGGGAGATGGGCCCAATTTTTTCCTTACTTTGTTTATTTCCTTTTGTACACAACTCACAACCTCGTCATATTCCCACACCTTCGTGGGCTGGGCCTCTAATTCTCTTTCGATTCTACTGACGATGTCTGCTATCTGCTTTTCGCTTAATTTCGGGAGCCCAACCTCAGGTGTTTCCTGCCTAGCCCTCCACTGTCAAATTTCATGATTATACGCCTGTGGTCGCTGCCAAGGCTATTTTCTCATTCTTCATCTATCGTCATTTGGTTAAACCGCTCGTACGTGTGCTCAGAGACCAGGCCGTAGTCTATGCAAGACTCTATTGCCGCTTTGCCACGTTATCTGCCCGTCGCATTTATCTCAAGCCGCTTGCGCAGCGCCCCCTGGGCAGCGCAGGAGGGCTATACGGCAGATGCAAGGGTACACTGCACGATTTATTCTTTCTGATTCAGATTCCAGATCATCCTCCACGAGCATACTACAACAGCTACAGCTAGAACCAGCTCAGAAATGCCGAAATATAGCAAGGCTTAAGCTCCTCTGCCTATTCTTTCACAGGAAAATCGAAAATCGGTTATAACAGTAAAACCTACCTACACGTTACCAATTTATCGCTCGAACCAAATTATTTTGGTGATATTTTCGCCTACACAACTGAACACTACTTCACCGCGATCTCATGTCGTAGGGTTCTCTGAAGAAAATTCTTTTAAACGCTTGTAATCAACATCGCTGCAGTTAACCTGCCTGTTTGGACCGCTAGGACGTCCGCACTGTCTGTGTGGAAAATAAACAAACCTCTGCTCAGAAATGATTAGGGGTTATATGAAACCGTTCCTCTAGTGGATGAAACATAAATAAACCACAGTGACAATCCGCGTGCGATGTTTACGACGCGATTTGAGACGCATCCTTTGATGTAGAGACCGCGACCTTAGCATATTCGATCCCGGCCGCGGCGGCCGCTTTTCAGATGGAGGCGAAGAGCGAAAACGCCCGTTTGGCGAGATTTCGGCGCACGTTAAAGCTTCCCAGTTGGTCGACATTAATCCGGAGCCCTCCACTATTGCGCACTTCCAAGCCCACCCGTAGCTACGGCGCGTTAAAGCCAGAAAATTTGAATTAAATAATACGCTATTCTCGGGAACAAGTTAGAACGGCAATAGCTCATGTACGGCATCACTCCGTCGAAGCGACGGACCCTGGTGTCAACGGGCGCTCGCGTTTTGAAAGGAGATTGGTATGAATGCGTGATATCGCCTGCCTCCCTCTGTCCGAACAAAAGATTTTGGGCACGTGGGCCGGCAACAGGAAACAATTAGCCGAGCCGTTAAAGCCCTGCTTATATTTCTTAGTGACTCCTCTCTGGATTCTCGGCTCTAGGCTGCTACGAAATGTAACAGACTGCGAAATAATGTCTCAGTAGTTTTTTTTTTGTTATTGACGATAGTCATGTGCCGAAGATTGGACTGTAATCATGTTATTACAACCAGGACAAATTATGGCAAACCAGGACAAAACCAGGACAAATTATGGCAAACACACAACTGGATATCAAACACTTTTTATACTTAATAAGTTAAATGGTAAAATAGATTTCACGCGTTCGGTAAGTGCGTTTAAACAGCACATTAAGAATGTATTGCAGTCACTCGGTCTCCACTATACCAATTGATATTGCCTGCCATTTTTTGTTCACGCAATCTAGCTGAAATTTTCTGGTTTGTTTTTCTTGCTTCCTTTATTTTTGTGAATGGCGTTACCGTGCTTAGCGAAAAATTATACACATGTGTATAGTTATACACTGTGTCATGAGAAATGCATGCACTATCGTTGTAACAATTTGATCAGTTGTAAACGTTTTATTTTTATTTTTTTTTTTAGGTATCGGTTGTATCAACTGCTTTATATTATGTTGTGAACTTGCTCGTATATATTTTGGGTAGTTATTTTCCTGGTGTTCTTTTACTAGACAAGTTGCTTTAGATTTTTTTTCTCTTTTTTTTTGTGTTGCAAACTTTGCTCTGTACAGATACCCAAACTGTCTATATCTTTTGCGTAAGAAGTACACGCAACGTTGTTGAACTGCAGAGGGACAGAGTCCTCGTCAGGCGATTTAGCCTTTAGTCTCTGTCCCTGTAACAAACTATGTATATTGGTTTCTTACAATAAAGGATTGATTGATTGATTGATTGATTGATTGATTGATTGATTGATTGATTGATTGATTGATTGATTGATTGATTGATTGATTGATTGATTGATTGATTGATTGATTGATTATTCAGCGCCCCATTTTATGTGAGACTCTCATTGGTTTTACTGCTTGTACATAGATCATTTGTCGCTTTCATTGTCATTTCCCATACCTCCCATATTCATTCCTTTCTCTTTCTGTCCCCAGTACCCTCCCCCAGTGGGAAGTAGCACGCACAAGATCATTTTCTCAGGCAGCCTCTTCTCCTTTTCAATAGATATTTACTCTCTCTCTCTCTCTCTCTCTCTCTCTCTCTCTCTCTCTCTCTCTCTCTCTCTCTCTCTCTCTCTCTCTCTCTCTCTCTCTCTCTCCCTCTCTCTCTCTCTCTCTATCGTCTGACGTTTCTCACATAGTTTGTTTGTCGTCGCTGCAGTACTTAATAAGCATATTAAGTCCAAAGAATAACGCAAACAGCTCGTTCCATGTTCAAAACATTCCCAGTGACCCACTACTTGCGCCGCGCGGAATAACATACGGCTGCGGTGACGAGGCACAGCGGCAACTTCCGTTGCTGTTCGTTCTTAAGTTGTTCCCCGGTATAGGATATTTACGCGCGACCACAACTCCAGCTCCTGTCATTCACCTTTCATTCCTAACAAGCTTATCTCACCGAAAGTATAAAAGTGACAAAAAAGGGAGAGGGAGGGGCGCTGCACGTATGATTACGTCACGGTATTCCAGGTCAGCAATCGTCCTAAGACAAAATATCTCCCTGCCTTCACTCACATCCCGTGGCAGAATTTCCCTCCTGCGCATTTCCCATTCCTTCTTTCCGGCTGCCCAGTCAGACCGGAAACGACCTCTCAAAACACCGGTTTAGAACGTCCCCTCGTCTGACTCGCAGACACGCCTTTGCTGAGATAAAAGATAAAAGGCGGAACGTCCGTAACAACCAGCTGCATTCTTCCTTCGCGCTTTCGCTTGGTTCAGTGAACGCCGAACATTTTACCACAAGCTGGCTGGCTTTCTTCAACCTGCGGTGGGCATAACCATATAGTTAATACTACTGGGCATAACAGGCTGCCGCCGCCGCTGCTAATTATGATGATGATCATGGTGATAATGATGATGATAGAGCTGATTAGGAGAAGGATGAGGCATAGAGTTACTATGCATTAGCACGTCTACGATCTGCTTGGTGAAAGAGCAGGCAGTGCGTGATCAACTGACCTAACATTGGTCATGCCGGAGTCGAAGGAACGTACGACCGAGCGGATAATATGCCGCAGCGAAAGTTGCAGCTTACGAAAAAAAGAAACCGAATGTACTTCGACGAAGACCAGACACGACAGTTAAGGCGCCTGCGGCCGTCCATATCTTGTCTACGCTAACGACGGTTTAACGCGGCGTTTTGATTGATTTGATTGATTTATTATAGGGTTTAACACGCCGACGCAACGCAGGCGATGAGGCGCGCCGTATACATGGCTCCGGGCTAATTTTGACCACCTGCGGATCTTTAACGTGCGCCGAAATCTCGTACACACGGGCATTTTTGCTTTTCGCCTCCATTTCCGCGTTTTCCTTTTTCTTCAAGTATGAACCAACTCGCTCAGCAACAAATTTTCTTAAACTGTAGCTGACGGTGGGCGCAGCGGTTCACCACGAAGGCGAAGTTTTCATAGGCGCGCTCAAAACCATTTCCACGCTTTTCAAAAAACTTATTGTTTTAAATAATCGTAAAATTAATACAATGAGAGTCTCTAATGAGTCTCTCCCAAAATATTAACATGGCTGTTAACTACCAGCCTTGACCTGCGGAATAGTAGGCACAACCGTTCCGGGGAAAATACGCTTTACTTCCTTTTTCTTTCGCTTTAAAACAACCTGTTTTACTTTCCACTTACATAGTAACACACCGTTATTGGCGTTTTTGTGGCACTGTGTTCGAATATACGGCCACTAAAACGTTTCAATCCAAGCAAATGATGAAATGAAGGCGAGCGCATGGTATAATTAGGGTAGCTAGAATGGGCCATTCTAGCCACCATAGTATAATAGCGGCCCATGACGGCCTTGATGTTATCTGCATAGACGCTAGCGCCAGATTCCTCTCTAATCCGGGGGTCGTTAAATAAACACCACATGTCCTAATCGCGCATTCCTGTTTTCTAAATACACCTTCAAGAAGCCACGAAAACAAAGCCAAATCCTTTTTGTGTAATTTTGTAAGAACTAGCCTTTAAAATCCCATTCACCTCCATTCCAGCCATGAAAGTCATTTTTCACCGAACACAAACGCAAAAATATTAGAACGCTTGAAATTTCGCGCTGCACAACGTGAGGAGGGATCTACTAGGGCAAAAAACTGCTGACAGAGTCATCAGTGTGTTAATAAATGTACGTTAGCATTCACATGACAGGATCAAATGGAACTAGAGGCATCGTTGCAATCGCGCAACCATGTCTCGGACGAGCGCCTACGAAAAAACATTTTTTTAGGGTGCCTACGAAAAACCGCAACTGTTGTTACTGTCCGGTACAAAGACAGGTCGCCGCTGTAAAGTTTAAACTAAAACAAAAATTGCCCAGGTTTAACACGTACTATGCCCACACTGCTTTTCTGATGGAGGCGAAGAACGAAAACGCCCGTGTGTTCGAGATTTCGGCGCACGAGGTCCCCAGGTGGTCAAAATGAATCCGAAGCCCTCCACTACGGCGTGCCTCATCGCCTGTGCAGCGCGTTGGTGCGTTAAACCCAAGAATCAAAGTCAATCAGACTATATATGCTCACAGTGCTTCCGGAAAGTTTGCCTTTGCTCGAGGTTTCGCAGCGCGCCACATAGCTGCATCTACTGCATGATTATATTCATACTATCCGATTTTAAAACAGCGATAATATAAGATACGAGGCCCGAAAGTACACGGCGCTGACTGGCAACTGGTGGCCTTATTCCGCGTGCGGCGAAATATACCGGAGGAGAAGAAGGCAGGGAGGCCACAAGGAACCCTGGTAGGAAAAGTGAGTACAACAACGAATATACAAAAACACAAGAACTACACACGTGCACTGAACACGCAGTGAGCACTGCAGGTACGTCAGCGTAACCAGGTTTCGGGGAATGATATAGCATGGCACCAACCACATGGATTTTCAAAGTAGAAATTCGGAGAGTGCATTCCTCCCTGAACGTGCTCAGTGAGGTTGTAATGATGCAAATTTGGCCTATAAGCCTACAAAAAAATTGGTAGTGGATTGGGGTAATTTTCAACGGCATGTCTCAGGCTCTCACAGCGCTCGAATCGGGGCGTAGTACAGCTTTTGCTCTATATAAAAGGTATTGCCCATTGATTTCAGAGGGGCTTGCACTTACTACAGTGCACTCTACTGCTCCCAAGGCCAGCTCTACGCAGCTGATCCAAGCGGAAGTGATCCGTGAATTCGGTGCGCAAAAATATTTCATATTCAGATTTCCGGTGTTTAGCGCGCCGAACTAACATCTGAGCTATGGGGCGCGCCGTGATGGAGCTCTCCTGAATATCATTTTGACCACCAGGGAATTTTTAACCTGCGCGAAATCTCGACGCACGAGCGCTTTCGCCCCCTACCTGGAAGGCGGCCGCCGCGGCCGGGGTCGAACCCGCGCCCTTGGGCTCAGCAGCACTGCGCATAGTATAGCAGCTGAGCCAATGCGGGTCAAACAGTTGTTAAATGCTGGTTAAATACATCACGGTCATAGGGTGCTGCACTGCATCGGGCAACTGTATCACGTTCTCCATGTTGGTTTGTTGCATGTGGAACTGTACATATACGAAATTACTTATTCTTATGCGTATTGCGCGTTATGCGCTTAAAATGAGGTCACGGTACGCGGCTTTTATGTCACGCAGTCTCCGAGTCGAGTAGTATTAACTCTATGCCGAGTCGCGCATTGCCGTTGGACAGTGATGTCGCGCTCCCTGACGGAGGACCGAGCGCTCGCTCGGACTGTACAGAATCACTTTTATCTCTCTGGCGGAGGATTGGGTTCCGTCGCCGACGCTATCGAGACCACCTTGACCGTCGAAACTGTCACCTGCAGCGCTGTCGGACGGTACTGCGGGTAATTCCTCACCAAAGCACTGAGAACATTTTGCTGTCGATTTTCTTCTGTGCGCGCGATCAATCTTGTTCGACGAGTCTTGTATTCATATTTCAGGACAAAACCAAATCGATTTTGCTCGGTGTTGTTCAGCGTCACCTTTGCCTATTATTTTTCAAATTACTGGATCTGCAGAGCTTTGAAACATCCCACCACTTTTACGGTTAATCTCACCAAAGTTGTGAAGTTTTCAGCGATGTACTTTTCCGACCGTTCGTACCGAATATAAAACCCCCCTTACCTGGCGGCCCTATGAGGTCGTGCAAGAGAGTACAATCTTCCCACCCTCCGCTCGTGCTTAGGTTGAGGGGAGGGGAGGGCCGGCGGCCTCCCTCGTTCTTTCCAGCTATTCGCATGCACCAGTACAAGGACCAATGCTACCGCCAAAAAGACAAAACTCCAGCTGGCTACCCCGGTCACCTTTTGCCAGACCCGAACCCCGTCTTCACCGCTCAAGCGAAATCTTCATTACCAGTCTCCTTACAAAAGCCATCGCAAATTGTTCACCGCCAAACTACCTACACGATGTCCTTATTCCCATACCAACACTGCACCGGACTTTGCAACCCTGGGTCGGAATTGTGAGTTGTGTCCGTTTCTAAAAAGTCCATTGCCCGTCCGTTTCAGTCGTGGGTGGTTGCGAGGACTCTGTCCAATAGATGTGCTGCGCCATATTCGGTCGTGAGTGAGTGAGTGAAACTTTATTGAAAACTCATGTTAATGCACATGAGGAGGAAACCTGTTAAGGCGCCAATACAGGCCGATGGTTAGTCTTCGGTAGAGGGGTTCATGGACATCCCAGGAGCGACTCGATCCAGGTCCCGGACACTCCCGGTGGTCCCCTTGGCGCTGCTCCTGCTTGACGGCCGTTGTAGCTCCAGTGCTGCGATGATAGTGTTGACCGCCTGGAGCTGTATGTCTAGGTTAGCGCTGCACTTGTCATCTTCTATTTCCTGAGGAAACGTTGTTCCCGTTACTGCGTTGTTGCATTGCCTTAAGATATGAGCCAGTGCAGCTCTTTGGTCTTTACATAGGCGGCAGATGTCCGTTTCGTACACCTCGGGGCATACGTATCGGGCAAGGGCTGGTGTAAGGACAGAGTGTGTTTATAATTGTTGGTAGAGGACTGCTTCCGCTCGAGTTAGGCCCGGGTGTGGAGGAGGCATGGTCCGCCTGCTGAGTCGGTACCAGGTGACAATCTCGCTGTAGGTAGTCATGGGTTCCTTGCCCGCGTTGTACGATTCCGAAGTATCAGTGTCGACTTCTGCTGCAGTGCGGTTGGTAAGATCTCGCGCTGCAGCATGGGTAGTCTCGTTATGGTTGGTTTTCCCTTTACCAGAGATGTGGGGTCCCATGTGGGCGGGGAACCACTTGAGATAGATGGCGAGGTTGCGTTCCCGTACTTGAGAGTGAATATGGGCAGCAGCCGCGCACACATTTCCCCTGGCATAGTTCATTATCGCTGACTTGGAGTCGCTGAGGATTGTCGTGGTCGTGGGAATTGTGATGGCCAGGGCGATAGCCATCTCTTCTGCTTGCGTTGCACTTGGAGCCTGGATGGATGCTGCGATCTTGACGTTGCCCGTCGTTGCCGCGATCCCTGTGGCTGCGTAGGTGTTTCTCTGCTGATACTGGGCCGCATCTATAGATATACAGCCCCGTTGTCGTTGGCGTGAAGGTCGATCAGAGCTTTTGCCCTGGCCAACCTCCTTTCCCGGTTGTGCTCTGGGTGCATATTTCGCGGGAGCGGGGGCACCCCAAATTGTTGGTGTATCTCCTCCGGTATCTTGTTATTAGTTGTCTCTCTTTCTCTCGTGGGTACGAGGTTCAGTCGATGGAGAATGTATCGACCAGTTCGTGTTGCTGATAGCCTCTCTAGCTGTGCAGTTCGTTGCACCTCCGTAATTTCCTCCAGAGTGTTGTGTACACCTAGGGTGAGAAGCCGTTCAGTGCTGGCACTCTGGAGGAGGCCTAATGCGAGCTTGTATATTTTGCGCATTGCTGCATTGAGTCGGTCCTGTTCTTGCCGTCTCCAATTGTGGAACGCGTCTACGTAGGCTATGCGACTGATGGCAAAGGATTGTATAAGTCGCAGCGAACTTCTCTTCCTCGTGCCTGTTTTCCTGTTTGAAACGCGTCGGATATGTGACTGATGGCAAAGGATTGTATAAGTCGCAGCAAACTTCTCTTCTTCGTGCCTGTTTTCCTGTTTGAAACGCGTCGGATTAGGTGGGATGCAGATATTGCCTTTGATGTGATCTTGGTGACCGTGGCGCCGTTACCGCAGCCGCGCTCCAGTAGAAGCCCCAGAACTCTGAATTTTGAGACCTCTGGGATTGTTTGCCCCTCCTTTGTGTGCACCTGGATGTTATGGGCATAGTCTTTCTTTCTCCCACCCTTTGTATGATCAGGAGTTCTGATTTAGCTGGGGAGCAGACAAGGCCCGACCCCTCGAGTTGTTCCTCTATGGTATCGACCGCTTTCTGTTGCGTGTCTTCAATGTGACCGTCGCTGCCTCCCGAGACCCAGAGGGTGACATCGTCGGCATAGATGGTGTACCGAACACCCTGCACTTGATCGAGGCGGTTGGCGGCGCCAATCCTGACCAGATTAAAGAGCTGCGGGGAGATGACAGACCCCTGCGGGCCCCCCCCCCCCCCCCCCCCCCGCCCCCCCCCCCCCCGCTGCCCAGTTGCTTTTCGGGTAGTTCCAGATGACCCGCGCAGATCTGAGTGCAGCGCTCAGTGAGGAAGTCTCTGATATAATTGTATGTGCGTTTGCCCATGTTCAGGTGGGACACCTGGTGAAGGATTGCAGAGTGTCGAACCTTGTCAAATGCGCTTTGTAGGTCAAGTCCTAGTATTGCTCTATTGTCTCTGGTGGAGGTGTTATCCACTATTTCGTGCTTGAGGAGCAGCATTGCGTCCTGGGTACTCAGCTTTCCTCGAAAGCCCACAAGAGTGTTGAGATAGAGTGCGCTGTCTTCCAAGTAGCGTTGCCAACGATTCAGCAATACATGTTCCAAGACTTTACCTACGCATGAGGTCAGAGAGATAGGCTGGAAATGTTCGATGCTGGGTGGTGTCCCGGTTTTCAGTATTAGGATAGTGCGAAGAGTCTTCCATTGTCGTGGGAGACAGCCTTCGCGCCAGCACTTGTTGTAATACCTCGTGAGTGCCTCGGTCGCAGGGCCGTTGAGATTCTTGAGTGCCTTGTTAGTGACCCGGTCAGGTCCCGCTGCCGATTTACAGTTGAGTTTCCGTAAGGCCGCTCGAACTTCCCACACCTCTATATCGCGAACTAAGTCCTCGTTGACGTTTCCAGCGTATTGTGGGTGATTGTCTGTAGGTGTTGTCGGCAGGTACTTTTCGTCCAGCCGGCGTTCCACTTCACTTTCTCCCATTTCTACCACGGCTCTGTGCAGGATTCGATTGAGCGTGTTGTGATTGTGACTCTTTGTCCGGGTTTCGTCCAGGAGGTGTCTAAGTAGGTTCCAAGTCTTGCTCATGTGGAGCTGCCCGTCGGCTGCATTGCAGACTTCGTGCCACTTCTGGGTGCATAGTACCTTACAATGGGCTTCTATTTGTCTATTAAGGATTGTCACCTTCTTGCGGAGTCGACGGTTCGTACGCTGCGTCTTCCAGCGGGCCTTTATAGATTTCTTGGCATCAAGAAGATGGGCCAGGCGGCTGTCCATCTGTGTGATGTTGTCGTCAGTCTCTATTTCTTTGGCTACGTCCGAGGTTGTCGGCTTCCAGCCAGTCAGGGCTCGGTCGAAAAAGACACTCCGATCATCATCAATAGCAGCCTACTCAGGTTCACTGTAGGACGAAGGCCTCTCCCACTGACTTCCAACAGCTCCTGTCCTGCGCCGCTCGAGTCCACTGTTGGCCACTGAATTTCCCGATTTCATCCCTCCATCTGGATGACGGCCTTCCCCTTCTTCTAGACCTATCTCATGGTATCCACCCTGTTACCCTCATTGTCCGCCGGTTGTCAGTTCGTCTCACTACATGGCTATCCCAAGTCCATTTCTTTCTTTTTAGATGCGACACTCAGAGCATCTCTTGTCGGCGGCCCTGTCCTTCCTGCGTGCGTCCGTTGTTGTCCGCGGCGTGCGTCCGTTGTCCGCAGCCACTCTCCCGCTCTCCTCTCCGATAGCGAACACACTCTCGCGAGGGGCATTGGACTGGATTCAATTGGGTTGGCTTGGCTTAGATTGGGTTTGGATTGGATTGGATTAAAGTGGATTGTGTTGGATTGTGTTGCGTCATAGCCGCGGCAGACGCACTGGCGCCGGCGCGTGCCCAGGTGAGAGCGTGTGCGGCCTAGCGCGCTCTCACTCCGCCGGTGGGCAGCGCTGCGCGCGGTGCTGCGCATGTACAGTACTCTCTCTCTCCGCGGTTTCCTCTCCTTCGAGCGCGCTGCGCATATATAGTGCCTAGAATATAACCGGTGTGCCGCTCTCCGGCGGCCTTTCGGTCGACGGTTGCTCTCCGCTTGCGCTTGAACCCCCTCGGCGTCGCATCCCACCAGGGTTTTCGCGATGGGAGGTGGGCGTAATTTTTATTTGAACAATGATATCGTCAACCCTAGTTTGCTCTCTGGTCCAGGTAGCTCGTTTCCTGTCCCTGAATGTTACTCCTAACGCTATTCGTTCCGTGGCCAGTTGAACCGACGTAAGTTTGGTTTCTACTTCTTTTGGAAGGCGCCAAGTTTCAGCCCCGTATGTCATAACCGGTAGTATGCCCTGGTTGTAGATTTTTCTTTTGAGTGACAGAGGTACCTCACTTTTCACTACTTACGAGTACTTGCCTAGTGCTACCAAGCCCATGCCTATTCTGCGCCGGATTTCTCTTTCGTGGTTGAGGTCAGCACTGACCATCCGTCCGAGGTACTTACATTCTTACTAAGCTGAAAAAGACGTTCTTGGCATGCTTATCCCTCATTACTTTAGATTGATTCATACTTATTTTTAGCCCCACGGCCGTGCTTTGTGATTGTAGTTCCTCAAGCATTTCTCTGAGGGAGACTGCAGAACACCTGACACTCTGAAATGGACATGACATGGGCAAAACTGAGAATTCAGGCCTGGTTTGGTGCGTCGTGCCCAGACTTTACTAGCCATTGAAGAGTCACATCCCCCCATTACATGGGCAGCTCAGGTATACAACAAATGGACACGCAACTATTACATCCAATTGCAGTTGGCTCACTTCAAGGTGGTCTAGCATGGGTTGTTTAAGAGGGGCCTTCACAAATGTATTCGTAGCGACCGTAATTCCGTTCCGTGATAGGTGCAAGATCGTCACTTCCGGTGTGATGCAGAACGTCAATTAAACGTCCATGATTAGACGTGTCGATATGGCTCTCCTTGCCCCTACAGACTGGCCTAGAAACATAACAATTAACACCCTTATTTGAGTTGGACTAAAAGAGCATTTTAGATTAAAAAAAAAAAAACTGGCTCTGGAAAAGATATTTGCATTGCTGGGTTGCTCGAACCCAATTAGCTGTTCGCGCTAAAACCCGCGACTTTGCCCCTGCGCAAGTGAAGCCGGTCAGCGGACGCAAGCTGCTCAAGAGAATAGAAGGAGCGTTTCGAGTGAACCGGCAGAAGGCGCTGGGTGTGTGCAGGAATTTGAACATTGAACAGTTAAAGAGAATCGCTGATATGATGGAAGACGAAATCAGTAAGTATACCAGACAGAAATTGGGTTTACGACAAAATGATCACGTTCATGAAGCATAAGATGGATGAAGCCAAGCAACGAAACCGGTGGCAAGGGAAGCGAAAGCCAAGAACCTGATAGAATAAAACGAATAAAAAAAGGCTATAGACCAGCGAAAAAAGGCGTCGAGAGAAGATAAACACAAAGAACTGGTTGGAACCGGAGGTACTGAAGAAAAAATGGGATATCTACCGGGAAAAAAAAAAACTTGAAGTGCAGAAAGTGGTTGGTTCAAGCAAAGATCAAGCAGAAAACAGAAAAGCGACAATGAATGGCAGAAATACGGAAGAAGAACCAAAGCGCATCCAAGAAGTTTTGGAACCATGTAAAAGCACTAGGCTCAAAAAATGACAGTCATAAAAAATTCTTGACGGATAATGAGGGGAAACATTTTGAAGGAGAGCAGGCATTGGCGCATATTCATCGAGTGGTTACTGAGAAGTTTAGGGAAATAGAGGAAGTGAAGCGTACACGGATGAAAACGGCACCACAGAAGACTGCGGAAAGGGAAATACAGTTAAGAAACCTTGATTGGAAAAAAAGCAGAGCCAAAGGTTTCCCCAAAAGAGCAGTTGGCCCGGACGGAATACCAATGCAGCTGATAAACTTGTTTGGACCAAAAAGTAAGGCACGTTGATCATTACACTAGATAAGGTGATACAAACCAATCAAATACAGGAGGATTGGGTGCAGAACGGGATGAATTTTACATATAAAGGCTGAGGCAACAAAGCCAGTATTGATTCATAAATACCCCTTACAGCAACATTAGTGGTGTATAGATTCATAGTGCCGGCAATAAAATAAGAAATTGAAGCATGGATGGAAGAAAATGAAATTCTAGGGGCACTGCAGAATGGATTTGGACAAGACAGGCACTTTGGATGATAACTTATTCGTGATACCACAGTGCATTGATATTTCGAGAGCTCAGAATAGACCATTATGTGTAACGTTCTTGCACATTACAGGGCCATATGACAACGTTATAGCAATTATAAAGGCAATAGAGTGCAGCTGACATGGGAAGGGCAGAAATGTGCACAGCAGGTCAACACCCATCAGGGACTTAAACAGGGCCCTCTTTGAGACCAATACTGTTTATGCTTTACATGGCAGGGTTAGAAAAGAAACTTGAAGAAAGTCAGTTAGGGTTCAACATCACGCACATGTTGCAAGGCGAAGTGTTACAACAGCGTAGTCCGTGAATGTTATACGCAGACAACATAGTTCTTTTAGCTGATAACCAGAGCGGTAGGCAACGGCTCATGCATATTAGTGGCGAGGAAGCCACAGACCTCGGGTTAACTTTTAGCACTGGAAAATCCGGAATAATGGTTTTCAAGGACACTAGCACTAACGCAGCGTCAATCCGGCATGGCGAATCACCCAGAGTCAAGGAATATAAATATTTGGGAGGGTGGATAAACGAATGGGACATCTACTGAAGAACTCACTAGGAGCAACAAGAGTAAAGGAAAGCGAACGCAGCTATAATGAAGCATATATCTCAGTGGGGGTATAAGAAATACGAAATAGTGAGAGAAATTTTGAAATAAGTAATGGTTCCGGGACTCACATTTGTGAATGTGGTACTATGCTTAAAATCAGACGCTTTATCATGCCTTGAGGCGAACTAGAGAACGGTAGGCCGTTTTGCCGTAGGAGGAAATGGTAAAAAAACTAACGAAGCAGCGCGGGGAGATATGGGCCAGGCGTCGTTTGAAGTTCGAGAATCCCAGAGTAAAATACGTTTTGAGGGGAGGTTGAGAGAGCAATGGATCAATGTAGGTGGGCAGATAAAGTTTTTAGGTACATATACATGAAAAGCGTGGGCACGCAGTGGCTAAGGATGACTAGAAGGATAACGACGTAATACGGAAAAAACAGTGGAGAATCAAAGGCGGCCAAGGTAGCCAAAAAGAAGCAAAGAAGATAGAAACCAATGAATGGGGAGAAGAGAACTGGAATCTAAAACGTCGTTAGAGATGCACAGAGCAGAGAAATTGGATCATAAAGGAAAATTGCTACGTTGATTTCAAGGACAGTGCTTTGCTTTTTGAGGCTAGAGCAGGTTGATTGAGAACTAGGAGCTTTGTGGCAAAGTACGCACAAAATCATGGGGTATGTGTGGTCTGCGGAAAAGAAACAGAAACTATGCGGCAGATAGTATTGGAATGGGAATGTACCCATCCAAAGCTATATGAGGAAAATATTGGGCTTCCAGAAGCCCAAGGATTTAAGGTTAGCACAGAAGGAGTAAACTTTAAGGCTGTAGAGGTGACTAAAAGAAGATTAGAATGCTGGTTGGAAGAAGAGAAGAGAAGGGGATTATTGCCTGGGACAGCTACGACCGGTAACAGACCAAATTTATTTTGAGCCTGCCTTATAAGAGCAGCGCCAGAATTAAACCAAGAGTACAACATAGATATATTAGATTCTTTGCTAAGATTACATGTCATTCCTCCGTTAAAAAGGGGTTACCATTAACAATCGTCAATCGTCATCAACTGCCGTGCTTGTACCTAAATGGGAACGGATCGAGTGTCGCTAGCGAACCACCACCTCATGGTTCGCAACTACAAGGAGCTCCTCAGCCTTACTGGAGACATCAAGGCATTGTCCATTCATTCTGCATTTAACGAACTGAGTCCTTAGGAACTCCTTGCTTTATCTTTTTTTTACTCCCCTCCCCCCCCCCCCCCCCCCCCCCGCCTTTCTACTTACTTCTCTTCCCCATAGGGCACTACAATAAAAGGTGCGCAATATCAAGGTTAAGAGATAGTTCTACCAAATGCGTTCCGGAAAGATAAGATCCGTTGTAAGCGTTCTGTATGAGTGATCCTACATAACCCTGTAGCGATATCACGTTTATGGAAATGTACAGTATACCTCAAGGTGCCCTATTGGTCCAAAATTGCTTAGTATGGGGTGTCTGAATTTCTTTAGTGATCGGAGTGGTTAATTTACTGGTGCTGATTAACTTAAAATATTTGCGTGTTCAAACAGTTTTATTTGAGTCTTTTTAAGTCCCCCGTCGGTATTGTGAGATTTCTTTTCCCGCCAACTTCAGCATATCCACGCATCAATTGCGTACTCATAACAGCACTGACGACTGTCTTGACCAGTTGTTGCTACTGTATTACGACTGATTTTATGCAGTTCCACAGCTATTTTCTACACTAAAAATTGCATGGAGTTCGCTAAGGCGACCCGAGAAGTGCGCAACCGCTGACTTCTGTCCATTAAAATAGAAACACGTAAGACGTCCAGATTTTGTGATGCAAAATAATTGCCTTGTTTATTTTCTTCGCTTCCCACTCTATTTGGGCAAAACATTCTCCGGGTGAAATGGTTTCTTTTTGTATTTGAAGTCTACCACAAACAAAGCAAGCCATTTCACCCCTCACTAAGCGAATAGCCCGCAAGTTTCGGTTTCGGTTTCGACCGGAACAGCTGTTGACTGCATTAGTAAACGTTGCTCGCTTCAGTTCGCAACCCGCCAAAGCGGGTATAAAAACCAGACAAACGCATAAAACGCGAATCAAGGGCTGTTAGGACGACAACCTTAACATGACGCAACCAGCATTACGCAGACATCTGCGTATTAAAAAGGAGAAAAATACTCACAAAAGAAGTGGTTGCGAAACGGTTTGACGACAACTGCGGTCATGTTTCAACACGGCCCGCGATGACGACGACGTGGGTGACGTCATCCTCACTAGGGGAATCTGCGATCGCGGCGCCGAGCAGTGGCAACGAGGGGACGCAGTCGCAGGTATTTCTGTGTGTGGCGATTGCTAGGACTTTTTTGTCTGGTGCGAAGGTGCGTGCCGGGGGAAAAGAAGCTCTCAGCGTCAAAAGAAGAGCAAAAGCGTGCTGCCCGCTATCTTTGGCGATTCGTCGCGCCCGTTCACCGATCTCCTCGCGGACAGCGCGTCGGCCAAGCCCAGCGTCGAAGCGCGTTCACCGCCCGCACACCACCGACCCGCATCAGCAGAGCCCGGCGGCGGCAACCCCAGAAGCAGCGATGGCCCTCAAAAGAATAAAAAAGGAGCTGGAAGATCTCAAGCGCGACCCTCCGGCGCAGTGCTCGGCCGGGCCCGTGAACGACGACCTCTTCCACTGGCAGGCGACGATCATGGGACCGCCCGACAGCCCGTACCAAGGCGGCGTGTTCTTCCTCACGATCCACTTTCCGACGGACTACCCCTTCAAGCCGCCAAAGGTAGCGTTCACGACGCGCATATACCACCCGAACATCAACAGCAACGGCAGCATCTGCCTCGACATCCTTCGCTCGCAGTGGTCGCCAGCCTTGACCATCTCTAAAGTGCTGCTCTCGATTTGCTCGCTACTGTGCGATCCCAACCCGGACGACCCGCTCGTTCCCGAGATCGCCCGCTCGTACAAGACGGACCGCGAGAAATACAACGAACTGGCCCGCGAGTGGACGCGGAAATACGCCATGTGACCCGTCGGAGGCCGCTCAGAGAGACTTGTACAAAACCACCCCGAGGGCGAAGCGACGGCCAAAAGAGCGGTTCACGGAGCCCATCGAAGAGCCAGACGAAGCGGAGCTGTGGCGACAAGGAGTTGGAAAAAAAGAAAGGGAGCGGGGGAGAAAAGCGAAAAAAGAAGCAAGAAAATACAAAAGTGATGAAATCGCGGGCGAGCCGCCGCTGGCTCTGTTAGGCCTAACTCAAATTTAGCACCCCCCTCCCTCCCTCCGCCGCTCGTAATATTATTTTTCCCGTCTCTTTCTCGTACCCAGCTCGGGTCGTCACACTCTCCGAGAACTTCACCTCCGCTAGGCCCGCGACTAGAAGAAAAACCCACGCTTCGCTCACTTTTTACGGCTCGTCGTGATTGTTTCTTTTGTTTTGTTTTAACCCGTCGCGAACCCGATCCCAGCTCTCGCAACAAACGCGCGATGGCTCGTTGAACCGGAGGTTGTAGCTTCGTTGGAATTTTCCAATTTCACGTTTGGTCTCTTGCGCGGGCGTTCTCTGAGCACGTTGAGGTGACGTCACTACTGCGTTTTGCTTCTGAAAAGGGGCGGTGTTGAATGAAGCGGATGGGTTAGCGACGCTTCGGGACTAGTCCTACCATTTTCACGTCTACACTTCTCGCATTGCCGTTCGCGATATCGGAGGCGCCGTGCGTTAAGTAGCGAAAGCGGCGCAGAGTCAGAGCTGGCGACAGACGACGAACAACCTTGCTGAGTTAGTGCTTGCCGAACTTTCTACCCGGTTTAGGCTTTCAAAAGCGCGTCATCCGCAGGCACGGGCCTCTCAACACACAGCCTCCTTTCCACCTCGAAAAAACAGTTTTGTTGGTAATATCTGCATGTAAAGGATAAGGTCTCTCGTTGCCTGTCAGGCGGGCATTCGTTTCTAAGCTGGAAATAACGCAAGCTGTATGTCAGTTGAGTTCGAACTGTAGACTCCATTGTGGTGTGGCCATCATTTCCGGTTTACGTTTTTTGTTTTTACCATTCAATCATCAGTGAAGATGGTGTGCTGCTGCTGCCTTAGGTCCTGCAAAACGTGCGCCAGTGGCTCCCATCATCTGAGGAAACGGGCGTAGCTTAACCCCTTTGCTTGTGTGTGCTCTGGCAGCAACTACGATGCCCTTGAAGCCTGGAACAATCGGACGCATCTTCACACCCCCTGTGTTTCTTCTAGGACTTGTGCTTTTTTTTCTTCCCCTTTTACAAATGTTGTGTTCTTTTTTTTTAGTTTTAGGACACATTTTTCTTGCGTGTGCGTGCTATGTTCTTTCACTGCCCCACCACCTGTTCCGCCCAAGACCTTCACAGATTCGAGATCGAGATGCAAGTGGACTTGGAATTGAGAGCGTTTCTTGGCTCTGATGGCATTCTTGGCGTGTTACACGAGTCCCACTTCTGAAGATAAAAGTGCCACTTTCTGGAGAAAACGGTGTCCCCGTTCTGTCCTCGACTTGTTGAGGCCTTCCCCTAACCCGACGTTCCTTCTGTCTGGCGGCAAGCCTTCTGTGAGACAAGAGCATCGATTTGGTCGCGTGAAACTTTCGCCCGCTGGTGTGTGTTCCAAAAGCCTGTTCCCCCTTTTTTTTCTTCTTTTAAGTGATTGATTATTAAAATATTTTGTGTGTGAGGTATGGGAAAGTGTCCGAGTCCGTGCTATCGTCGAGTGGAGGCAGAAAGTATGGCCGAAATTGGCGCTTTGCTTCCGTATGGTCTTCTAGGACTACTTACATGGGACCGAGCCGAAATGGCCGTGCGCGTTGAACATCCCAGTGGTTCGAACTTGCTTAGAGGAGATTGTGGGGTTAAACTTCAACTGTCGATAAGTGGCGTCATAGTGGCGTGCACCTTGAAATGGCTCTGTGCAATTTGAACGTGAACAAATTTTCTCTTCACCCTCCGAGTTGAAAATAGTGGTTGTCTTGTTTATTCAGTCGAGTGAAATGTGTATGCTTGACCACTTCTGCGGCTCCTTCGAATCTTGTTAGAACATGCCTGCTTCAGTTGTGACATGTGCCTTGGGTGTAATTTAATTTTACACAGTAATGTTAAGACATATTCCAATTTTTTACTCGTTCCCTGCTTGGCATGCTTTAAAGTGACGTTCCTATGTATGGCAATGGGTAGACTCTTAATAACGGTGCTGAATTGCAAAACTATTCATCAGTCTGGTTGGTTTAGGAGTCAATGGGGTATACTTGGTGACCTTACTGAAATGCTTAGAGATTTATCGTGGGTTTCAGCGGTCTAAGGCTTCTGTCGATTGTGTATACCAGGTTTTTCACGCAGTTTCGATGCCTGGCCGTATTCGAGGAGGAGATCTTGGAATGGTTACTTTTGGAAAAATGTTTAGCTCTTGGGTGGGAGCTGTATGTGATTACGCCGATAAACCTGTAGTTTTTTCTAAGGGTTATACATGCTGCTAGAGACGACTTCAAGTTTGGCCTCGTGCAGCGAAACAACACATCAGCCTTAGGCTTGTGTGAACATCGAGATTTCTTGAATATGGGTGTGGCCATTTGAATGCCACTCGGACAACTTTTATGCCCTTTTGACTACTGTGGGGTGGTTGTATTTCCCAAGCGGCTTGCTTTGCATCCTGTTTGCACGAGTCGGTTGATGCAGGTGATGGTGGTCACCATGTGCTTGGTGTCGGTGGGAAAGCATCTTTGCGGAGTAACGATTGGCTTGGTGGAGCAGCTTGCTCATTATGCTTCAGTTGTGAAAGTGGTAGATGGTACGCGCAGGCGCAGATGGTACGACACTAGTGCATGAACAGGGAACCCACTGGATGTAGCGTTGGCTCTTAAAGACAGTGTTTCCAAGGTAAAACAGCTCATTGAGGAATGTGGCATCTGCAACTCGCACTTTTGCCCGGCATTTTAAATGTAAGAGAAAAAAAAGAATTTCAGGAGTTTAAATAAATGACTGCAAAGCGGCAATAAAGAAGGCATTGATGTCGCGTTTATTGCTGAGCCACAAACAACATTCTTCACGCATCAACCTCGTTCATCCAGTTCCCTGCCCTTTCATGCATGTGCCGCGCAATATACGTGTCAAATGTTTCTTATTTGGTTCAGTTTCCAGGCCTAGCCTAGTGGCAGTTAGCCTTGCTGCGCAATCCGCCGGCGATCGTGTGACAATAGCAGGGACCGGTATCCGAAGGCTGTCTTCCACTTGAAACGGTGCCCTGCTGGGCTGCTATCAGGGGCTGTCTAGAGTGGCCTTTAAATTTCCTCTATTTGTTATCTTTGCGGCCGCAACAATGGCAAGTTCCACCGGTTGTGTGACGCACGGTAGCACTTGGTAACTGTAAAGTGTGAAAGACTTGGACTAATTCTTACACACCTTTGATAAAGTGCATTTCTGCACTTATCTAGTAGATCACGAAGATACGGCCTTATTGGAAAAAAGGAGTGCAGCTGACTTTTGAGGCAAATGACCCTGGTGAATAGGCCTGGGTTGAGTTCTCTGTTCTGTGAGGTGAGACAGCTAGAACGTTGTTTTGGAGCCTTCCCACTGGGATGGTATAATGGCGAATGTACTCTGCAGTTTCTGGAGAAATTTAAATGTGTTGGCCCCTGCTTTCCTAATAGAAGACATTACGGAAAAAGAAATGGCTGCTGTACACGAGTACAGCAGATGGAGTTGATGAATTTCAACATGAAATGTGAATTTTGCTCGTTTATTATAGAACCATTAAAGTAGTGGTGCTTTCACTCCTGCTTTAACATGAAATTTGATTTGGCAAGTGGCATTTAAGGCAGTCTCTTCGTCTAAAATAAGTGGTACAGTTTCAGCGGATGCTATGGTTCGAACAAAAAAAGGCACCGTAAAAAAAATTGCTGTGTTTCGGCAATGTGGCACACATCAACCAAGTTTCTTCGAAACGCAGATTTCGGTGCGTGTGGTATTGATTGCCACAAATGAATCAGTGTGCAAATTTTGCTACGTGTCACCATATAACGTACCTGGTGGTACCTGGTGATACCTTGAATCCTTGCTGTTGCAGCCATAAATCCAGTAAAGGTGAAATCGAAAGCCGTCTGCGTTTGCTCTACAATAAAGCGCAGCTGGTACGAAATATTTCAGTGACTTGTGCGGTTGACGAGCTTCAATGGAGTCTTCACATCGCTGCATTAAGCCTCAGATTTGAAAGAGTGTGCAGGTTTAGCGTGCACAGTCTTTGTCAAAATTTCCTAGCCCATGTCAAAGGTTTCTGAGCCATAAAATAATTCAAACCAAAAGCTGAACGTTTAACTCAGACCAAATTGTTTTGACACAGTAAGAAAGAAAGGCGTTTTCTCCAGCCTTCTGGCATAAAATGCTGCAGCCGCACTCGAAATGTAAGCTTGTAGTACTTTGAATTTTTTTGCGGCCTATGCACTTTTGGCATGGCCTAGCAAATTTCGACAAAGACTGTACATTCCATTTCAGAGTGTGAATCGCCCTTTCACTGATATGTTTGCAGAAGAGGAACCCGCTAGCCTGATTTACGTGAAGAACAGTGCTTGGACGTGGTTTCACAAGCCCTTGTCAGCCTGGGTATAAGTGCGATACGCATTTTGTATGAAACAGCAGAGTGAAGATTTGGGCTAGTTAGTGATCCAAATCTAATGAAGTTAAACACGAACATTCGAGGACCACAGCAACGCAACACACAAGTTCTGCGTGCAACTTTTGCTGCCGACTAACGTTGGATTTGAAGCCGTACTAGCAACGTTGAAGTGAAAAACGGCTCGTGGGGTCTAGGTTCATGGTATCCCCATATTCTAGGCACTATATTTATAGTTAATTTCAACGTTGCTACTTTTAGTGCTAGATCATCTCGCAAATGAGTCTCTCATTTTTCGGTTAAGTGCAATGGTTATTCTCCAAAGAATGCTTATAACAGGGAGGATTAAATTCGATACCTCTGCAAGAATTTTTTACGGACAGGAACGCGTAGTTGCAGTGCATAGGCTGTTGCCTGGAGCAAAACGCCTTTTTACTGATGAAAAAGTCGCTGAATATATCAAAATTTGGAGCGATCCCCTAGCCTAAGTTCGAAATGTTGTCGTGGGCAATCTATGGCCATCAGAAAATTATGCTCATCTTTGTGAGAGTCTAAGGAAATTTGGTTTGAACTAAGTTTTCCCTGACTACAAAAAAACTTCCAGAACCTTTTGGGTTAATAAACGTCCGCAATGCAACTTTTCTTGTCTCGCTGGTATCAGCGTACAAACTAACAATGAATGAAATTATGAATTATGAGTGCATTGTTGGTTGATAACAAAACCAGTTGCAAGTAGCGCAGCTGGATGTCCCACCTTGAAGAACTTTGTGCACTTACAAAGCCATTTGTGACTGCAGATACAGTAGCTGCCATTCTCTTCTAAGTCTCATTTTTCTTCCAGATTTTGCTGCGCTGCAAGGTTTTCCTGTCGTGTAAATAAGAGCTGCTTCTTATCAACTGATTGTACAGATAAAACGCTAACTTAGCGTGGCCATGAAAAGAAAATAATTAAAGAGACTGTTTGTCCTGATAACAGTGGTACAATTTTTGTCACCAACTTCAAACATATGATCGAGGTATTAAGGAAAGCAGATGGAGCAGTGGCAACTTTCCAGCAATGTCTTTATGACACCACAGAATCTTGTCTGTGCGACTGGTGACTGCCGACCTGAGGCACAACAAGACACATGACTGGGCAGTTGTAGTGGGGCGTCGAGTTCTGTTGATCGTATCACCGGAACGCTAGCATGCAGTTAAACATTGGTAACTACGTTTTTAGTGCTGGCCTTTATTACGTCAATGAAACGTGGAATTTGAAATTTTTCAATATTTCGTTCATTTTTTCCGGTTAAAAGAAAACGTCTCTCTTGGCTGGAATGGCGTTGGGTGAGTTATCAGAGGTTTGTTCTTTCAAACTGAACAACTTAGTATTTTCAAATTTAAAATATTTCCAAATATTTAGCCTCTTGCAATTGCAAATACTGCGCATACTCTCTGGTTAATTGTGCAGTGCTTTTTTTGAACAACAGGAGTACTTGGGGGAGGGGGAAAAACTTGCTCTTTGCTGCTACTACATGCAAGAAACTGAGAGGAAATGCGGTACACAGCATTGGCAGCAATTCGTGAGGCTGTAAATCATACGCAAGTACTAACGTAGTTGTCACGCGCCTAATACAAATAACCTGCACTACCGAGCTAGCAGCGTACTGGGACACGCTTCATCGAGTGCTGCCCGCTGGCTTGTTACTTTAAGTTTTCGAGATGAAAACTTGAAGCTTGCTGGTGAAGCTTGAAGCCTATATACTTGAAGCCTGCTGGTGGTTGCGGAAGTCACACTTGTTCACATGTTCTTACATTACTTAAAAGGACCATGAAGGCGAGATACAAATTTGTTCAATTTCAACGAACTAGTACCTTGGTAACCAAGTCAGCTCCATTCTAGCCACGAAGGAGATTTTCCTAACCGAAAAAGTTTCACAAATGTTGAAAAACTTGCAAATTTTGTGTTACAGTGACAAAATATGGGCAGGACTCGCACAATGTGGCCCACTACTAAAAGAACTTATCAGAGTTTCAACTGCACATTAGCATTCAAGTGGTACCATCAACTGAGAGTAGATGCTCCGTTGAAATCGTCCAGTTGTGTTTGTTTGGGGTTACTAAAGGCCCGTTCACACTTGCGACCGAAAGCGACGGCAATTCTGTTGCTTTGTCGCGCGGCGACAAAAATTGGTCCCAACCATTCGACAAAGACGATCGTCACACGACAAAGCAATGGAATTCCTGTCGCTTTCAGTCGCAAGTGTGAACGGGCCTTAGGTTGGCACCAACATAAAAAAGTGGCTGGGTAGTCGCCACTGCTTCAAACGTTTTGCTTACTATCTCCAATAAATATCTGAAGTTTGCGATAAGATTGGCATCATTGTTTATCGGGACAAAGCAATCTCTCTAATGAACCAAACTTGTATTTGGTCTTGACGGCCCTTTTAGGACTAGCGTACTTGAAACAGAGAGATGATCTGACTAACAGAATGACTTAATTCACGGTGATTTTCACAAAAGTAGGAGCAGCACGCAGGAAGGTTTGGGGAGGGATGAAGTGATAAAACTGGGCCATAAGTAACGAATCTAGTTCGCACAGAGTGGTTGGAAGTTGCGGGAAAGGCCTTTATCCGCCAACGTTATCAGCCGGTTGATGACTGCAAGCCACCGAAGCGTTCAGCGGTTACTTGTAAGTTGTTGGCTCACTTCCTTAGCACCCTTGGCTGGATGGACGTCTACATACAGCAATCGCTCCAAAATAATTGAGTCATATGCTCACTCATACAGGGATGTAACCATATACAGTAAAAGCTCGTTAATTTGAACTCGAAGGGGACCGTAAAATTGTTCGAATTAAGCGAAGTTTGAATTAGTGTGGGCGGAGGCTAGAATGAATGGAAGTCGCGCCACACTGCATGGGCAGAACTCAAAGACGCCACCTCTGGACTCGTTATCGTGAATTGGGCAGCTGATTTTGTAAATAATAATGGCATGCCCTGGAGCACTGGCGCCCTCTGTAGAAGCGAAATAAGCTGTTTCAGGAGTGTAGCGCACCTTCCACACTGTTGTTTTTCTGTTTCGTTGTTTTGCATCTCTAGTAAATGTGGTTTGGTTTAGATTTGCAACACATTGTAACCACTCTGGGCCGACTTCTTCTGCCAGGAGCGATGGAAACCAGGGGATCCCAGTTCGAATAAACCGTTCTGGATACCGTTGCGTTTGAATTATCAGAAGTTTTCTCCCATTGAAATACACAGGGCTGGGCCGGGACCAGGGCGTGAGTTCACATTATCCGGAAGGTTGAATTAACCGAGTTGGAATTAACGAGCTTTTACTGTAAGGGAGTATCTTGTGGGTAACCCTCCCTGAAACATCTTTAAGGGTAACTAACCTTTTTGTTACGATATTGCTTCCACAGGGAAATTGAAAAATGCTCACAATGGTTGCGAATTCACTAACCTTTCTGCATAAGTGTGGCCGGAGGCATATGTTCATAATAGTAAGGTGTGTTCATGCTCATATAGTAAGGCATCCAAACCTTGGTATAGTCTCAGTCTTTACTGTCCCACATTTTCTGTTCCCCCCCCTTGTAGAGGACAAGATGATGCAGATTATCACAAGCCCGACGCTAACCTTTGTTTTGTAGCTTGCATCGTCTTCACACTTTAAACATAGCCCCTCCTGCTTTTTTCCCACTACTGCTATGGGAAATGATTGGGGCATCATTAGCAGGTTTGGCCACCATGCTTTGAAATGAATAAATCGGATGTTTATGCCATTCCCCGGGGGCTGTTCGAGTCTTATGCTAATAGTGCATTCACCCTTAATCCCTCAGGCCTAAAAATGATGATGGTGGTCAACAATCGAGTACAACGAGGCCGCAGCTGTTGCATGTTCACGTGCTGACGATAGCACTGTCTACACAGCAGCCTCGCCAGCTGCCTCAGTGAACACAGAAAGCAGTAAAGTAATGTCGCATTGGTTTTAGAGACTTCAGGAATGACGTTGGAAACTACAATGACCTATGCAAATCTATCTGGGCAGATAGTAGTTCTAAATCTGCTCTATTGCACTGCACTTTCGTGAGACCGCCTTGAGCACACACGGTCCACATCATGGCCCACTTTTCCGGTTTCTTCAAGAATCCAAAGCCTATTTGTGTTTATCATTTTTGTTATGCTGATTAGCAAGCTCCCACAGAAAGAAAAGAGGAACTATAAAGCCCCTGCTTCAACGTTTTGGAATCACCGGGCATGACGAAAAGGATGTACAGTAAGACCTTGTTACAAGAGACATTGAATGAAGACAGTTCAGTTGGTTTTCCTATGTTCGCCATGTTAGCAACAACGCATACAAGAGACCTTGGTTACAAGAGACACGTTTCCCGGGTCCCTTGAGTGTCTCCTGTAACGAGGTTTCAGTGTACCAACTAGGCTACATGCATGTGTCCCGTGTTATACTGTAAGAGGACTCGGCAATAGCAGTGCAGTATCAACCATAAGGTTTTGGGTGCTGGGGAACCAAACGTTTACGCAAAGCTTCCGAAATAGAGCTTTTTTCGCCTAACCTGATTTTTTTCGCCTAATGCTGTAAATTTTTTCTACACTCCGATTTCCTTTTCTTCTCCCTCTTACTGTTACTACGTACTCCTTCCCCCTTTCTGTTCTTTTTTCGCCTCACTATGTTCATTCGATCTCAAGTAGCAAGCCCCGCTGTTTGTGGGGCTAACCTCTTCAGGGTTCATCAAGGCTTTCTCTCGCTCTAGGTTCCAATATAGGGTGCTTGCTGTCTGCTTTTCAATTCACCTGTATCTGCTTTTTTTCCGATTTCGTCCACACTCTTCGGCCCTGAAAAGGAAAGGCTGCACCCTCTTGGAATGGTGTGTTTTCTACAAAGGCTCGATCAAATGGCTCGCACTAGGTGGTGAATACAGGAGTAATGTTCCAACTAGTGCCTAGTTTAGGTGCCATGTCTTGTTGTTTCAGCTTCTTCCCCAAAGCCTCTGTAATTGAGAGCATGACCACACACGGACCGCACACTCGATGTGGATATACATACTGTATTTTCGCGCGTGTAACCTGCCCCTGCATATAATCCACACCCTCACTTTCAGCCCACCGGGAAAGAAAAAAAATCCTTGCGCATTGTCGCCCATTGGATACAGTAAAGGCTGCACCAAATCTACTGCTCAAGCAACACATCACATACCATGTAGACAGGAAAAGCATATATTTAGCAAGTAGACTACACTGACTGCCAAGTGAAAGTCGCAACTGACTAATAAAATTCAGTTGTTAAGAGTGCGCCCTTCCTTGTTTTTTACTCCTTCTCCTTGTATGTTTTGCACAATTGCTGCCACAGATGGCTTAGTAAATATGACTGCGTAGGAGCTTCACAGCATCACACACATTGCCGTGAAGCTGCACTAAACACAAAAAACCCTGCGTATTATCCACACCCCTACTTAGCCACTGAAATTTTTGTTTTTTTTGGTGCAGGTTATACGCGCGAAAATACAGTAATTGTATTTGACACCACAAATGAAAACCACCGCACACCATCTTTGACAATACCATCGCATCGAGTGCCCAGCTAGATGCCAAGTGCCGAGATTCCCTGAAAACATTGTCCCTCATTTCTAACGTCGCACGCTGGCAAACATTCTCCTCCGGACAAACCCCTAGCTTTGCTGCCACACACATGCTGGCAACAGTTCTACAAGCTTTAAATTTGGAAAAAACAAAAGGAAAATGTAGCATTTGCAAGGCTGAAATAATTTTATTGACCATCGCATTCCTCATGTTTGATGCTGAGACCAGCTATCTGCCGCAAATGAGTGATTTGAGATCTTGCATGGTAAAAATTCAGGCAAAACTGGTAAAAAAATTCCGGCAATAAAGTTTGAAAATAGCTTTGCCACGCTGCCCCTGAAATGAAAACATCAGTCTAACAAGAACACACAAATAACAAAACAAATGAACCTAGGTGTCCGTGCAGACAATATAAACAATTGCTCGTTGTCATCTTATAGAAAAGCCTTCGTTGCCTGTTTGATGCCAGGGTAACTGCAGATATATATACGTATATATGGCCACGATATACGCAATCACACCAAAACTTATGCAAACCATCTTGAGCAGACAGAAGTTTTTGCCATTCATAAAGGAAAAGAAAAAAGCCGCAAGCCTAACTTGAACTCCTGTTGGAGGTTGGAATTTATTCTGATCTCAAAAATGGCAGACAGGCTCAGTAAATACGCTGAAGCTGGCATCAAGGAAATGAGCCAAACATCATGCTTGTAGCAAAGTGTAGACTTCATAAGAGGCTACTAGCCTTAGCATTGGTACCATGACATCGGTACTGACAGGGCAGAGCATGTGCTGGTTGAGACTATTGTCAGGCCTATTGTAAAGTATTCGCAGATTATCAGCTGAATTAATGAACTCACTAAACAACTACAAGAACCGGCCGACGAGATGGCTCAGGTGCTAGATAAGCCCTGCGTGCTTGGAACAACACAGCTACTAGAGTACAGATAAGCAATGAGATGATTCAACAGACCTGTAAACAAATTACAACTCAACAATAAATAGTGCATAAATAAGGTACACAGCAAAGGCTCCAACAAAACATGGAGGTGGATAAACTTTTGGCATAATAACTACTACTACTGAGGAGGCAGACGACGTAGTCTTTCAACAGCACTTCTTCACAAAACTCTCTTCTCAACATAAGCTACGCCGCCTCTCAGCTATCAGTTGCAATAGCGGCGATTTTGACTGCGGCAACTTGATAACAACGGTTGTAAGCGGCAGTTGAGGATGTGCAGTGCACAGACAACCACCTGCAAGTTATCACGAGCACACCCTCGGCTGTCCCAAGCATGCTTTTAGCAATAACAACCGAGTTCAGTACAGAGTGTTGCTCATCATCTTCTGAAGGGTCCCCGGAATCAGCTGCAGCAGCTGTGCCATGATCTCCAGCTCATCCTTCATCAACGAAGCGTGCTCGGGGACTTTCTCGCAGTAGTTCTGCACAAACTCGTAATGTTCCTTCGTCTTCTCAAAGTTCGCAAACTGCTCCCGCGGTTCCTGGGCCACGATGTTCGAGTACAGCCTGCCGATGTAGAAGTGCGCCACCAGAACCGGTCGCGCCAGGTCTTCCGGAAGCTTTTCCGGATACTCGCCGTCCGAGCCCTTGACGGTCTCCAAGAAAGACTGGTAGTGCCGTATGGCCTTGTCGATGATGGAGTTGACCTTCTTCACGGCCGGTGACTGCGGCTTGACCGCCGGAGGCAGCGCCGCCAGCTTCAGGCTCATCATCTCGCTGTAGATCTCGCCCAGCTCGAACATGACCTGGCGGCAGATTCCGAGGTAGAACTGCGGGTTCACCTCCTTGAGGACGTCTTCGAGCATGTCGATGCGTCTCTTGTGCATCTTGCACTTCCTGTCGGGGGCCGGCTCGAAGTGGGCGAGCTCCCGGTACAGCTTGCTCATCTCCTGGACGATCTCGACGTGGTCGGTGGCGTGGTCCCTAAGCGTGTAGAACTGCTTGGCGTCTTCGAGCCACTTCTGGGACTTAAGGAACACGGGACGGGCCCCCTCGAAGTCTTCGACGAGCTTGTCGGTGATGCTCTGCTCAATTTCGTCCACCTCGGGCGACTTGATGAGTGTGTGGGGTTTGTTGTCTGACGTGGATAGACCGTTGAGTTCTCTAGCAGCGTCTGCCGTAGGATCCGTCGCGCGCTCTCTCGAAGCTACCAGGAGAAAAAGGCCGTATTTTGCCCAACAGCGTGCAATGTCCGCTGACCTGCGCTTCAGGGTTTCCTCCTTGCTTTCTTTTTCCTCGGGGGTTAACGTCTCGCCGTCCAGCTTCTTCGCGTACCGGTCGAGGACGTGCCGGGAACAGGCCAGGAGGTGCCGACCGGCGTTGAAGTCGCCCCTGGCGATGAAGAACTGCGAAAGCGTGGCGGCGTTGATGGCCCAATCGACGCTGTCGAACTCTTCGAGGGCCAACTCTTTCTTCAGCGTGCTGTGACAGTACATCGCGGCTTTAGAGTTCTCACCCAAGCTCTCGTAGACTTGCGCTAAGTAGTAAAGCGTATGGGTGTGGGCGAGCTCGAAGTTTTGGCTTTTACTGCTTCCATCCCGGTTCACCTTAACCTGTTTCGCGGCGTCACCCGGGAGAAAGTGGTCCTTGAAATCTGCAATCTTCGCACTCCGGTCGGTCGAGGAGTTTATCTTGGCGTAGATGGACTCGGCTTTCTTGAGGTACTCCAGCGCTTTCGCCGAGTCTCCCCTTCGGACGTGAACGATACCGAGCTGGTTGAGCGCGGCCACGACGATCAGGCAACAGGCCGGTTCTTCGTAGTGCTCCTCGCCGACGGTCCTGAGGCATTCTTCGAGGTATTCCTGACCGAGCGAGACCTCCTCCGTGTCCGTGGCGATTGCGCCGAGCTCGAATTTGGCGGCCGCGCGGATGAGGTCTTTCTGCGGTGCGTTGTACTCCACCCGGTTCAGGTCTTCCAAAAGTTCCTTAAGAATGCGTCTCGCCTCGTATTTGGATTTGTACGGTTCGGTCGGTGGGTCAGAAGCGCTCTCGACGTCGACCAATATTCGGACGCGTTCGTATTGGGTCAGATATTCGCAAAGCTTCTCTGCCCACGCCGCCGTGTCCTCACCTGCTTCGGAGGCCGCCATTTCGACTTCGACTGGATGCAAGCAATGCAAGCCGGGTGTTGGATTTCAGCCAACACGAGTTGCGGAGCGAGCTCCGCGGTTGTTTCAATTTTTCAGCTTGTCGCTATGGCGACTACGATTGTTGCTGGCCGCTGCATTGTCAAGCGCTTGTTTTCCTGCACGTGTGTGCAGTTTGCTGGCGTTTTTCCGCGCGCTTTGCGAGGACAAAACGTTTTAGCGTTGGCTGACGGAGGCCGTTGACATGCCCCGGTGAGCTGCTACCTTTGTGTGGCTTGCGTAAACGGATGATTATTTTTAGCTAATGGAGGGGCAAGCGCACAGCCCTGCGGGCTGCCGCGGTCGAGCTTCCTTTGCCTTTATATGTCGCGGCCCGGGGAAAAAAATACACCTGACTCCATCTTTGTTTGTTTGAGCTTGGTTCGTCCATGCAGAGTGGTCGCGTTTCTTGGCAATCAGTGCCTTTAATGGCCCTGTGACGAAACGCGCGCGCTTTCGTCTTGTGTTCAAACTGAAATTTACCTGCTTTTGGTTACAGAGAGACAATCTGGGACATTGCAGTTAGGCAAAGTAAAGAAGCCCGGAAAAATGGTAATTTGAGATCTATTGCATCTTTTCGGAAGTGTACACGGCGTTCACTGATCCCAGTGTGTTGATTGCAATTGGTATTCCTTGAGTAAATGCGCCGCAGCTGGAACCTACTGGTTTATACTTAAATTTCCAGTTGGGCCCAGCTGGGCAGGTCTGGGCCAAGCTGAAGTTTGAATAACCATAAACCAACCTGTACCCGCTGGCGTTTACTCCTGGATATGAGAATGCACGTAAATCTCAATTTCATCAAAACGTGTAATCACTACGTGAAGCCCTCTAGCTTGTCAATTTGCGGCCGTGGAATCGAAACCAGAAATGCTATGGAGGCTCTTTCACAACTGTGCAGGAACCTCTAGGAACGCAGAGACAACGCTTCTCGTTGTTGGGAACAAGCAAAGCGTAAGTGTTTGAATGTTACCAAAACTTATACGTGCATGCTAAACGTGCACCACACGAAAATCTACAGGACGATCAATTAGCTGGACTGTGCAAACGCTGTTAACTGAGCCTCAACGCACGACAGTCTACAAGGAATTTCAGGACTGATAATCAAAGGGGGAGCACACAGTGATTGAAACCCAGCTAGAATTCGCGTAGAATTTACATAAAATGTATGTACACCCTTTGTCAAAATTTTCTAGGCCAATCCTAAGCCTTCTGTACCACAAAGCATTAAGAGAATAAACTTTACTTTTATATTCGTCAAAAATATTTTATGGCAGTAAAAGGGAAAGGTGTTTTCTCTATCTTTCCAGCATAAAATGTTTCAGCCTCAGTCGGGACGTAAGCTTGTACATTGAATTTTCTGCAGCCTGCTCATTTCTGGGATGGCCTAAAAAATTTTGAAGAAGACTGTACGTTTTATGCATACGTCAATTAACCTGGGCACACATAGGCCTACACAGGTGCATCCAGGTGCGTTCATACATTTTTTTAAGTGTAAGTTACATCACCTACTTTCGATGTATTCACCAGCTACTCTCTGATGTTACCTGTGATCTGTATTTGTCGAACAAACTTTTAGTCTCGCTGATCCTGGTACGTCTAACGTAACTTTAGAAACAGTGCACATTTTTAAAGCTAAAAACAAGGCATGAGCATCTTCTTGTAGCACGTAACACAATTTCGGCTCGATCTGTTTCTCTGGCTTTTTCTGTTCATGGTTTCTAAAGGGGAAAAAAATATGTATATTGATCGTCACGTGGCTTTGGCCACCATACTGTGTTTGTCCAAACATTCAGTAAGAACTATGTATGTCTACATACACTGCACCTGCTTGACCAACCCAGGGAAAGACGACGCTGTTGCACCGATTCCTGGACAAGACAGATGCGCCCAAGCCGTCACTCGCGCTCGAGTACATGTTTGCTCGAAGGTCACGCCCCACAGGTGTGGTACGTATGCCGGACATCGACACGTATCACATCACTGGCGGGTGCGGGGACTTTGGCAGGGGTACCGCTCCTGCCGACATCCACCTCCCAACTGTGCTACGCGGAGAATAGTTTGGCAGGTTTGTAGGGCTGCACTCTGGTAGTGGTCATGGAGTATCAGCGAATGTGCCGTCATGAACTGGGTACGAACGTTCCACTGTTACTTGGCACGACTCGCCAACAAGCTCAAAAGTAGCCCGTGGCTGCATAAACCATAATTATTGTTCATAAAAGACTGTATGAATTTTTTTCTCAGCACAAAAGTGTTGCTCATAAAAGACTTCTTTTGTCAGGAACTTTTTGGGAGCTTCTTGCAACTTGAGCAACAACGAAAGAAAAGTTGCCTCTGTTCTGGCCTCTGTCATCAGGGGTGACAAGAAGCCATGTTGCAAGTCACACCAAGTTCGAGAGGAACGCTTCCAAAAGCTGCTGTGGCGGCGGTTACGACGGCACACCACTGCAGCGACAGATTTCCCTCTAGGATATCTTAGTATGAAACTCTATGGTACTGGCAACATGAATGGCGGTGTGGCAAAAATACCATGCCGATTCTCGGGGGCTGTGACTCTTGTCTCACTTCCACTGTCTTCTTGGCTTTGTGCCGCTGCTGGGATTCAGCGAAGGGAAGCTTGTATTTCCCAGCTGCTACTGCTGAGCTAGTTGACAAGGCTTACTGGCAATTTAGTGTGTGCTCAAGGCTGACGTTTTGAAAAATGCTCCCCCACTAGGGGTGTGGTGTATAACACGCATCGAAGTTCGTACCATGCACAAAAGAAGTAGTGTACACTCTGCCTCTGTCCTATGCGTGCGAGTCCTACATAAGTTGGCCAGGTCAGAAGCTGTGCAAATGTTCCTCCTAAGGAATAGGAACTAATGTGGGACATGGGCTACTGGTGGACAAGGCTGCATCTACCCGCACGTGTGGTTGCTTTCCAGTCTTTAAGACAGGTTTAGCCAAGCTTCACGGTAAACTTACACGAGAGTTTACTGAAGTTCATGTCATTGCCAAACAACTTGACAAGTGTGCTGTCTGGTCCAAGTGGTCCTTCTGTCGCGTTGTTCCCGGGAGAAGTTACGTATCTGGACTGCACGTGAGGCCTTCACAGTCATGTTTATGTAGGAATCTGTGTACTCTGGTTCTGTGTCTTGTTGTACTCTCATTCCCTTGGACGTACAAGTATAGTTACAGCTTGATTGGATGAAAACCAGTGGTAAACACAGGACACAGTTAGAAGAAAACGACGGGACAAGCGGCCATTTTTTTCTGTGTCCTGTGTTTGCAACTGGTTTTTCATCCAATCAGACATGTACGAGCTCCAGGCACCCTCTACCATAATGTGGGGTGGTGATAAGAACCCCCACCTACCCCCACCCCCCACCTTTCCCCTCCCCTGAGGTCTGGGAGCGAGCACTGTCCAGCTCGGACCCTGATGACCAGCTTTGGCTGGTACAGCGAGCCAAAGAAGCCGGACGGACTCAAGGGGTCCTGGAATGAGTACTCTTCCCCAGGGCTGACAACTTCAGATGCACGTTTATTCCTCCTCCTCCAACTAGCCCAGTCCAACGCCTTGGTAATTGCAGCTGTTTTGTGTAATGCAATGCACTTTTGAGTTGGCGTCGTGTTTGTTATTCTTCGTCTCCTTTTGAGCGGTTGTCACCTTGGCGAGGCCTGCTGAGAAGTTGTTTCGTAATCTGCCGTTTCGCTTTCTTCGATCTCAGCTGAAAGATGTCTGCCACATGTGGGAGCTCGCTGGGGGGGCCTTTGCCACCGACCTACTGGAGATACCCATCACTGCCGACACACTCAGGTGAGTGCCGGGGGTGAAAGAGGACACCATAGCTTAGAGGGGCCGCGCAGACAAAACACATGTTTGGTTCATTCGGAAGATGGCCTTGTCAGAATCATACTGGCACTACTTTCAACACACACTTCGCTCAAATAAACTTTATTATTATGAAAAACGGGAATGGCTGTGCGACTTACTAGAACCTATGATGCAATATGCACTGCTGTGCGACTGGCTGAGGCCGGCAAAAGCAAATGCAAGTTAGGCAGGGCCGCAGAACGACCTATTTTCGCTTAAATGTAATGCATATTTATTTTATAGCAGTGAGAATGGTGGGGTAAACAATGGAGGTTTCGAAGGTACACTTAAACATAGAAGCACCAGTGCAAACTTCTGCGTGTTGGTACTGCGCGCACTATGCTTGTTTTAGCTTCGCAGCAGTGGGCCGCTTTGGAGTTGTCTTACATGACGCTGGCCGATTGGCGTAAGCGAAACTCTTACGTGACCCTGTTTGTTAAGTGTGCCTCGTGTTTTACGAAACGATTACTTTCTACGCTAACAAAAACAAGCCAGGTGAAGCCCTTTGAAGCTATAGTGTGACAAGATGTGAGGCCATTGTTGGGACCTCTAGTGCTGAGAGCCCTCAAAGAGTAGAGATTTGAGGATGTTCCTGTCTGTTTAACTACCCTATGTTCTCCCATCTATCTTGTATGTTTCCATGTGTGTGCATATATGTCAATTAAAGGGGCCATGAATACGAACTACAACTTTGTGTTTGGTTTGAAAGAACTAGCTTTTAGTAACTCACTCTGCTCCCATTCTAGCCACAGAAGATGCTTTTTGACCAGAAAAAAGAAATGCAAGAACTATTTAAGAGCTTTCAAATTTTGCGCCGCAGTGACGTGCCGTGATGTAACATGGGCCTCCACTAAAGACATTGTTGTCAGAGTGTTAAGTGGAGACACTAGCCTTGCGGAAATTTTTGTTGTTTTTTAATCTATGTGTGTGTGATTTACACACTAAAAGGATTTTAAGATTGTCAATATAAATATGCAGTTAGTTTTAGTCAGTGTGGTGTTGGTTCAGAGTTGTGCAATGTGTTGTGCCATTCTTTCTTGGGCAATTTTTTTCGTTATCTGCAGATAAAATACTCAAATACATTTTATCCCTCTGTGCTTTAGAAGGACCAGGAAGTGCAACTGTGCCACAGCACTAATTTTAGCGTTGTTTCTACAATTTCGGTGAACTCGTTAAATGTCAGGTCATCGATTGCCAATGTTTTCGTAAAACAAAGTGTGTGAAATGTTGTGCTAGAAGAAATAAATTTTATATCTCTGTGGTTTTATAGCATTGTTCTGTTCCTAAGCTTTCAAATGCAGCAAAAATGATACAAATCTGACTGGTGCATCCCAAGATATTGTACCTGACAGTTGACCTCATGGGGAAAAAATTGGGGCTGAGAAAACAAGGCGCAAAGTTTGGAAACTTAGGAGAAAATGGTCATTTAGGCAACTTGAAAGGGTGAAAGCTTTGTAAATATTTGTGGCACAGCTATAATATTTTGCAGGACCTGTGAGCTGCAAATAAAGTTAATACATAAAATGATTTTTTGGCAAAGTTTTGGCCCTCAAGACCAGCGTCCCCGGCTTAACGACCAACTGCACTCAAAATTTCGACCCCTTGAAAACACTATTTCCGCATACTCTGCCTAAAAGGAAAGCAAGATGCAAAATAAAACAGCTGAAATACGCGCGTGGATGCCGCAAGTGGTTAGCAAGCAAAAATTGTCGATTTTGAAACCAAAACGGAGAAGAGCGCGGCCATTGAAGTGACGTTGCAGCCGTCCAGCGAGCGGCCGGACGGTCGGCAGCTCGGGAGAAAGCCTGCGCACATGGCTCTCTGCGCAAGCGGGGCTGCAAATTGGTGAAGCGTTTGCAGCAGAACTCGACCAGTTCTCCAGCTGCATGGCTGGCCAGAGGAAGAAGCCCCCGTCAGGTGGAGTGTCACAGGCGCGTTATGGCTCTGTTTACGCGATCCGCCGGCAGGTGCAGAGTGGTCTGTGGCGGGGCTTTTTTAAACGCTTCTGACTGATTAACGACTCGTTTCGCTGGGATACCACTCGTGTCCCAGCTGATTTGGTGGTACTTACTACGCATTAAAAATAAATATGGTCGAGGTGAAATTTGAGTGCAGTTGGTATTTAACTGTGCATTAGCATTCAAGTGATAGTATGGTCAAATGAAACTAGAGGCCCCAACTGCTTCGCACGTTTGCTTTAATGTCCCCATTATTTGTCTGAAGTTTGTGATAAACGTGGTATCATTGTTATCAGGAAAAAACAGGCTTTCTAATGGCTCAAACTTGGTACTTTGTCTTCGCGGTAGATTTGTTTTCTCAATCGGGACCGGAAAATTTTCAAGTGCAGGTCACTGTCAGTGGCAATCGTGCTGGACCTGTCGGCGCCCGAAGTGATGTGCATCCTGTTTGAGACGCTGCTAAAAGCACTGCAGTCCCGGGTTGATTACGTCCTGAACGACGCACTGAAGAACGACCCTAGCCTGAATGAAGCGATCCACGAGGCCACCGCATCTCGGCTGCCAAAGGACCATCCCGTATGTCGGTGTGATTCATTTTTTTTTTTATTATCTTTTCTATCTTTACGTTGTTAGCTACTAGTTTCTCAATCTGCAATTTCAAATCATACATTGTGTCCACAGGAGAAAAAAATATTTCGCCACGGTTTTGCAAAATCGAGGGCATTGGCGAAACATTTTAATCAACGAAATTTATTTCCGCAATAATACGATGGAAAAATTAAAACTGCCAAGCTCTGTGTATGTTCTTGAAAACTCGTGCTTGTCACCTCATTTTATTTATTTATTTATTTTATTTTATGTTATTTCACAGACCCTGATGTTTTGTTTTCTTCATATGGTATAGCGAGCTAAGCGAAATGGCTCAGCTAACTTCGCTTTCTTCCATTGAATGCATTTTCTCTCTCTCTCTAAAACTGCCACACTATTATGTGATTTATCTTCGGCGATAGCTGTAGTGATAAGGCAAAGTCGAATGCTTTTTTGCATGCATGTCTCCTTGAGGAGCGGCCACCTGTGATTGAGCTGGGTAACGGCTGGCTTGTGAACTGTTAATTAAGAGCGGCATCTGCTAGCATGCTACCGCAGACTACTGCAGCTTAAGAACTTCATTGTAGTGCTGACACTATTCATAATTCACAATGCAAATAATAGGCAGACGACCGGTTTTTGTTTATTGCTATAACCCCGCTCACAGCGCTCACGTCAGTCAGCCAACACTCATCGACAGAACACGTGCAAATGCGTTCGCGTTTTCTTGAAAAGCAGTTAATCGTTCTCTGCCCTCTTGAGCGAGTGTTTTGGCATTGTCTCGTGAATTTTCTAGCAACTTCAAGCAGATCAGTTCACAGGCGTCTAGCGCAAAATAAGCATTTCTTTTGAATGAGTCACCTATCTGTGCCGCGAGATGCGTCATTGATGACACCTGTGTTATTGTCCCGTGCACTTGGAAGACTATTGAGCTGTCAGGGATGGCGTACGGCCCGCTGTGCCTGTTCTATTGTTCGTGCTCCTCAATGGGAAATGTTCTTTTGCACCCACCCTGCTGATGCCATAACAAAAGACTCCTCACGTATACAGTTGAACCTCTTTTACAACACACATCGGATGTAGAAGATAGTTGGTCATTAAGGACAAGTTAGCCTTGAATTTTTGTCCAGAATTTCACTTGTAACAGACATTTTAATTTAGATGCGGTGGCACCAGTCACCAGCTACAGTTGCTACCATTGAGGAATCAAAGAAGCCGACAGATGTGCACAGTTGCTATTTATTACAACTTCATCAGGCTTGTGAACTTGATGCCTACGATTCTTCATCTTCCGCAGACAGTGAAAGAAGAGAACGCTTGTGGAAGCTGTTGTAAGAAACAGCGTAAATGCAGGCGGGAAGCAAACAAGGATTCCGAACTATTTCATAAATTCTGGGGGCAAAGCATAAATTAAAATAAACCTTTTGCAACATACATGCTGTAGTGTTCTTTTGAGCTTATTTTAGATGTAGGGGTTGATGTAGGGTTAGACATAGGGTTAGACATAGGGTAGGGGTAGACATAAGGTAGGGTTACTGGTCAACTAGGGGTTGACCAGTAAGTGAAAACATAGCACCATGCTTATAAGTACGTGCCTTTTATAAAGGGGTTCAACTGTAGATTTGAAAAGGCTGTGCAGACAAAATACAACATCTTCAACTTGAAAGAACTAGCCATTGGGAACTCAGTTAGCTCTGTTGCAGCCATGAAAGACATTTTTTACCTAAAAAATCAGAACTAGTATTCAAAAAATTTCAAATTTTGCACTGCAGTGACGTAATATGGGCTGGCACTAAAAACATAGTTAGCACTCAAGTGATACGACCAGACATAACTAGAAGCCCCACTACAATCGTATCGTCGTGTTTCTTAACGACAGCCGCTGATAGCACAGACAAGATTCTCTGATGTCGCAAAGGAATTGCCAGAAAGTGGCTGGGGTGCTGCCACAGCTTCATGTATCTGTGTTCTCTAATACCTTGATTAGTAGCTTGAAGTTTGCAATAAAATTGCTATCACTGTTATTGGGACAGAGCGGTCTTTTTGATGACTCAAACTTGTGATTTGTCTTTGCGGCCCCTTTAAATTTTTAAATCTCCATTTCAGTTTGAGTAAATCGGAGATCAAGTGTGTTCACCGAGACCCTCAATGGTGAGTGTATCAAACCTCTCTCAAGTGATTGCTGTGTGGGATGCTCTGTGGTTACAGGACAGGAAGGTGGTCAGTGTGTTCCCAGTTCCTCTTCTCATCTTGGGCTCCAAGTACGATGTCTTTCAGGTACGCATCCTGTTTTGAAACACGCTCGCACGCACACACAGACAAGAAAAGCTAATCGCGCCTGAACATTGCATGAATTGCTTTTGGGCACACTGGTGTGCAAATGACACGATATTTCCGCGAACCATGTATGGGCTTGCTTATTTATTGTTTGTTTTTACTGCCGGGCCACGCCCGGCTGTGTTATCTGCGTTCCAAGCAAAGTGCGTCTTGCATTCTTTATTTTTATGCTGCACGGGCTATCTCATTCAGATAAGCAGACTGTTTCACCCTGACGTCACTAGCCCAGAATAATCTTCTCTGATCTACAATGTTCTGGATGTGAATCGGCGGTTCCAGAAACACTCGCGCCGAAAGATAAAAGCCTGCAGAGCAGACGCCACGGCATTCAATTCGACGACACTCGCCTGCGCAAGTCACTTTTTTGACCGCTGCTTCGCCGCCGCTGTATTCTTTTGAGTTGTTAGGGGAGCACAAGTTCGCTCCAATAAACTTGTTTCTCATTCAAGACAACTGCGTCGTCCTTGTCTCCGTGACAATATGTGGGCACAAACACAGGTTGGAGATGAATATGAAAATTGCTTTCTCCTGTTAGTGCTAGTGATGGAGAAATTTCTGTAGGTTGTTTGTTCAAGATTCTTGTTTTGTGTATGAGTAGGAAATTTGTTACTTGGGATCGCTTTGTACATTTTTGAGGGATTACAGCGCAGACTAGAAAAAGGAACTTTGCCTCAAAGTGTTTTGTTGATATTATCTCTCTCTGAAGTGATCGCTTACACTGCTTTGGAGATTACTAGCCGTAACTTTTTTTTGTTGTTTTTGTGGCTCCTGTATTATCTGTCTGTCTGGCTGTTTGACAAATCTCACTCATGCACACGCAGTGGAATTTTAACATTCATTAGTTTGAATTTAATGGTTTGCTTGATGTGGCAGCCCAGTCTTGTCCTGGAATGCGATATCGACTATCCCACACTCTCCTACCGCTGTTCTCTTTCCCCTTCTCTCTTCCTATCCTTCGAAACCCCAATCCCCTTCGCTGGACTGAGTTGTATGAGGGTGAACTCCTCGTCAAGTTCAACAATATCTTCAGGCCTTTTCTCTTCCCTCCTTTGTTAATAAACCACCGCCACCACCAGTCTTGTCCAGCTAATTTAAAGTTGTTCTCACTAAATTTACAGTAGATCCATGTAATTGAAACCCTGCTTTGATTTCTGGTTCCATTTTGGTAATAGATTGCTTAGCACTTCAAAGGGTAGGCAGAAATTGGAATTTTTATGTTCTCTGCAAAGTCTATTACATTTAGCCCTTCACATGGGAGCACATATATATGCATTGTGAATGCACATATATGACTTTTGTATATAGTTTGAGTATAAACATATAGTTTATGTAAATTTTATGTTAAGCTTACACGCTCATTAAATCTGGTTAATTGTCTCATGGTAATGACGTGCTTTAACCAATTTCATTTTAGTAGGCACTTAATTATACCTGAATGTTCCTTTTGTTTGCAAGTTTTCAAATTTCTTGAAGCGAAGTTGTGCTGCTTTCTAATGTGGGTAGTTGCAAACGGGGATGGTTGCGCATGCAACAGGAAGTTACAAATGTGCTTGAACTCCTCAGAAGTTTCAGTGTGGCTTGCTGCAGAAAGGATACAAGAACACGGCAAAAATTTAAGTATGTAGTACACAGTCATAAAACTAGACACGAATAGATGGAATTCCAGTAGAGATGTTAGCAAGCTTCATCGCTTTGTAGAAGATTACCCTTTGTTTTGCAAGGCAGAATGTTCACTGTAGCATTTCTCTCACAGGACACCTTTGCAGTAGGCAGCATACCAATGTGTCCTTATTTCACTTCTCTCTCTCCTCTCGCAAATATTGGTATCCAGACGTAAAGAACGCCATTTTGGCGGATCTTGTGGTGGTGTTTCCAAATGTACATTAAAGGCGTCGTGAAAGCAAAATACAACGAAAGGCGTTTTTTTAACTGAAAAAGAATGTATGAAATACTGAAAAACCTCCGAATTTCGTGCTACAGTCTCCACCGCTTCACCTGTTTTCTTTAATATCTCGATCGTTTGTTCAAAGTTCGCGATAAAATTGGTATCGTTGCAATCGGTTCAAAGCAGTCTTTGCAACAAACCGAACTTTTCTTTGGTCTTTGTTGCCCCTTTAACTCTGTTTCCAGTTTATGCAATTCTGGTTTTGCAACAGTGCAAATGTTCGTCAACGGTACTATTTGCCTGGCGCGCAGCTCGTAACGGTGTTTTTGGCTCCTCTCCCGCAGAACTTTGAGTCGGAAAAGCGGAAGGTGGTGTGCCGCTACCTGCGTCACGTTGCCCACGCCAACGGAGCATCCCTGCTCTTTGCGAGCTCCAAGAACGAGCCCCTCGTGTCCAAGCTCAAGGCCACTCTGACCCATCTTGGCTTTGGCTCTGGCTCCGGCTCCGTGTAGGTCGATTGAGATGACGTACTACAAGGCTAGTCAAGGAAGTTTCGAACAGGGCGGCGATTGATGTGGAAATATCGGCTGCATTCAAATTCGCAGATATGGTTAACAGCTTAAAAGGCAGTTCAGTTTGCCTATAAAGCAATGATAATTGAATGGCACAACAAGAACCACTACAGGTGGAAATATTGTAGCAGACATGCTGGCATACGTACACAACATGCAGTTTTGTAAGAGGCATCATTATGATAAATATAAGGCAATTTACAGAAAAGCAGCTGCATAAATGATAAATTACTAGAAGCCTTTAAATCAGCACAAGTCTGTTTGCCGCAACCCTTGTAAGCATAAAGGTTGGCTGTCATTGCTTTCGAGTTTTTTTTCTAGCTTTGTTGGAATTGGAACAGGGCTTAACATAGCTGATTATCCGCTAAGGTATGGAACAACCTAATCTAGCCTAGCCTAACTTAACTGAACCTAATTTAACCTAACCGAACTAACCTGACCTGACCTGACCTGTCTAATTGAGGAATTGGAACACAGCTAGTACAAGGAGTCAACTGAGGTGTTTTAGTAATTGGCTAATCGGGAGTGTTTTGGGAAGGGCTGTGCATAACAGGTGTAAGTACTGAAGCGTACGCATGTCAATGAATGGAATCCACAGTTCTGCACAGACCAAATGAGGTAAAATCGTGAAGAAGTTTGTTCAAACTAAGATAAGAGAAAGAAAAGTCATAAAGAATTTTAAAGCAACCATGTTGTGAGCGGGTTAGAGTTGTGGGAGAAGAAATTATGTGTATGAAAACTGATTGTTGATTTTGAGGTGAATACAGAGAGGGCGATAACCATGTTTGAATAGCACACATTTAGTGTGAATGTTTTTTCTGATTTCTATTGGGAAAGCTGAAATTTACAATTTCTTCAATTAGGTGTTTAGAAGCTCGTTCAAAAGAGGAGAGTCCTGTCTACAAGCTTTCATAAACAATTTCCTATGCCAGTAAAAACAAATTCTGCTGTAAACATATCCGCTCTCTTCCTCCATCCTAAAAAATAAGGGAGACGGTTAGGTTGGTTCCCAAGGTCTACTGAACATGCAGAAGACAAAATTTCCCTTTTCAAAGCTCAGTGTGATTTGTTTTCCTTTGTAATTGGAAAGCTCGGAAGAAAGGTGATGCTGTGTATACAATTGTGAGCAAAAGTTGACAGACTGGGAGCGAGGCTATCTCAGAAGATTCCTTTTCTGTGTGCACGTGTGCGTAGTATAACTCACAAGCTGAGTAGTCCCCTGCACACGAGATCCTGGGCTGCTGCAGGAAACAGAATCCCCCCTGTTACGAATCAGCCCACCGCGGTGCTTTTTGCAACACTCCTCGGCTGTGTGGCAAAGTCTCCACTATGTGCGCCCTTCGAGCAGGCCTCCCTGTCGGTGACTCACACTTGCAGCCGACGGAATCAAACAAGCTGCTACACGTCTGGATCGCTGGCGCCTCACTATCGGCAGGACTCAAACCGGCGTTGGCAGACGAGTCAGGCTTCAACCTGCCGGAAGGACGCGGAAGCCGCTGTGGGGACCTCCTCTCTCCCCTCTCTCGGACTCAGCATGCGCCGCTACTACCGACTGCTCACGAACTCTGGGAAGAGTGTTGTGTGTGTCTGTGCCGTTCATGACGTGTGCACAATCTAGAGGGAATGCTTCTTTTGACCGTTGGCGCTTTGGGTACGAATAAGACCCCCCTCCCCATGCGCTGTAGTTCATTCCTGTTTCAGCAGTGAATCAATGCTGTCACTTTGCTCTTGTTCTTTGGCTGCGGCTCATCTCTTGCCATGAAGTAAATAAGTTAAGTTTGCCTACAGCTTCTGGTCTTCTTCGAGGCAGCAACATTGGCTGGCCGCTCGCTTCACCACGCTACCACACGCATGTCGGAGGCGACAGAGCTCGGCTCGGGTACGCCCTCCCGTATGCAACACCCCCAAAGTGGCTCATAAACTTCCGCCCATGACTGTACTCACGGTGCCTGAAAACTGGCTTGCAAAATCTGAAAGGGTGTTTTCAGTAGAAACTAATTGAAAATCTCTCATAGGACTAATGAGTTGAGCTTCAGTGCCTTGCAGTGTTATTATTTGTCAATGCGTACGGCCAGACATTGCTACAGCCCCAACAGAGCAGCGGGCACTATTTGAACCCCTCAGAAAAAATGACACTGAGGGCTGAAAGGACGCCTTGCCAACAACCAATGGCATTTGTGCTGATGATCTCTCTTCTTCTTTTTCTTCTTGCAGTAAGGTGTCAAACACTGATCACAACAAGCCTCTGCACATCACATTCGGGGAGGACTCGTTCGAGAAGATTGGTGAGTCCTTCGGTGCATCGGTCCTCTTGAGGTCAAACTTAATCCGAAGCCCTCCACTACGGCTCGCCTCATCGTCTGGGTTGCGTTGGAACGTTAAACCCTACAATCAATTAAATCAATTCAAAACCTCTTGAGTGCGAGAAGTGTTAGGGGCTTTGTTATAGTACTCACGTACTCACGTTGTTATACTCAGGGAAGCCTAAGTTTTGCATATATAGTTTACAGTTAGCGGAATTTTGAACTAAAGATCAAAGTTGTTTAAATAAATGAAGAGAGTTACGTCACTTGGCATTTGTGGGGAATCAAGTCAGGGTTTTTTATTAACGAGTGCATTTCGCTGGATCTCTCCACTCCATGTCTCTGTTGCTTGACTTTGCTTGAGCTTGCGTGAGAGGAGCTGTGAAGACAAATGTTGCCTTTAATGATTATGTGCCAGTTGTTTCTAAAGGGTGATAACAGCACTCAACTGGTACTCAGAAAGCTTGACAATTAAGTGTTTGCACACAGTATGCACTGTTTGAAGATTTGGAGCCTTCATTATTACTGCTTTTTTCTTTTCTTTTTCTTTCTGCTTCCAGATGGCTCTGCACCAGCGAACTCTATGCAAGTTTCAAAGTGGGTCCTCCTTCATGATTTCAATCACCCTAAGAGTTTGATTTGGAAGTCCTTATCGTTTGTGGGCCTCCAAGATGAGATATGATGCTTTCGGTCGTTGGGGAAAAAAGACTAATGTCGATGATCTTGTGGAATGTGTTACTTTCCTTCAGCATGGGCTTTTACAGGAGGTGGTTTTGGCAGGATTTGACTTCTCTAGTTGCGGAATCGGCTCAGATGCATAGTAAGTGATACTCAGAAAGAAAAAAGCACAAAAAGTATGCAGCTTTATTTGCCGGAAACATCGCCAGAGATGTGATGCCATGCAGAAATGTAAAGAGGGTAGTCCGGGGAAATCTTTTCCTCCGCAGGAAAGCAGACGAGGCTTTTTTTTTTTCATTACGGGAGGTGGCAGCTACTGAAGGTTCAGAGTAGTACAGCTTACACACACACACTGGCACACTGTATTTGTGGCATGTATTCTACTCCAGTAGTAGTAGTACTTATTTCCTCGAAGCGGGGACTAAATCTGAAACTTCTTTGTTCAGGTGTTAATGTTGCCAAAGATCAGATTCTGCAGAAACCCACAATTTGTGCCTTGTGGTTGTACGTTCACTTTATACTGTCATTTACACAGTCGAGTTGCAAAAAAATGATTGCCGTTGTCTTTAAGCTCGCCTGCTAACATTCCTATGGGAGTGACTACTTCATGACCAACGAACTTAAAAACCATCGTGCACAAATACGAAAAGCTTTACAAATACATATCAATGTTCACAACGGCCTGGTTTGCTTATTTTAGAGATATCTCTAATCTGTACTGAAGTGAAAAAATAAAGCCGTTGCTTGCTACACAGCTAGCACCATCTAGCGGCAACTGGATGAACCAAAATGCGTTTTTGTTTATTTTTCATCTCGCTAAAGAAGTGACGCGGGTCTAAAAGATGCAAACTATGCCCCATTGGGAACATCTCTATGAAATTGTTAAACCTTTTGTATCGGTACGCAATGCTTCCTAAGCCTGTGGCTCAAGAATTTGCAAGTCCCCTAGGAATGTGGTCAGGTGAATCCCCCCTAAAAGACTTCGGCCCTGGATTGTCTTTGTTCACGAATTGCTGTGACAGTCTTTTGCTGTCTCGCGGCCTGGAGAAATCTCTAATGAATGCTCTATTCTGCATTACTTCCAGCTCCTATGCGGTGGTGAAGCAAGCATTCACCGAGATCTTCCCGCAAGTGGTAAGGACAATTACCTTCAACCGCGTCCAATTATTAACTAGGGGGTTGTTTACTGCAGCTGTGTCAAGTATAGGCTCCCATTTCTTTCCCTCCGTGGGCAGCTGTGCGATGATTGTTGCATCTAAATTTAACTCGAAAACAAAGGACACGGTTTTGTTTGGGTATTGGACACGGCTTCGATGTTCATTTGCTCACTGCAAAAGTTGTTCACTTTCACCAAGTCATTGTACTGGGACAGTGTGCTGCCGGTCTATAGTCACCAGGACTAAATTAGTTCACACGTGTGGATTATTAAAAACAGGTTTCAGGTAAAATCTCTCTCGCCCATTTCTGACAGCGTTTTTGGGATGGCTTTTGAAGACAGCGGTCTGGTCATTGGTTCACCTTCTGCTGTTAAGCGCGGATGTTTAGAAAATTGATTTTTAAATTGAGATTTAGATGTTATGTTATTTATAATTGACGGGTCGAGCTATGGTAAAAAGCTGATGAGGTTCAAAATGTCTTGACACCTAATACACTTGGCAACAGTCATGCAAGGCCAGAAATCTGAGCAGTATACAATTGGCCAGTCGAAAGTACGTAGCAAGCATTGTTATATACTGGCTCTGTACCCAAATCACATGACAATGGCCTACAATTCAAGCTGTCCTAGGGGACACGAAAGTTGCAAAAAAAAAATGAATAAACGGAATGAGAACAAGTCAGAATGTCGATGCGCCACTGAGAACGGGAAGATGTTAGGACAACTATAACAAATGAATAAACAAGTTTTTCTCTTTGTGTTTAAAATGTACTTGGGTGAAGAGAAAATTATCACTGTTTGGATGAAAGCAGATTAGGTGCGACTGATATTTCGCTGTGTGGACTTCTTTGTTGTTTGTACGGTAGTGACTTGCATCCCAACTACTGATGCAGTGTGTCTAGTAGTAACACTTTACTCTGCAACTCTTGGGGTCTTGACGCAGGAGCAGAAAATGACCATACCTGAGGACCCCTGTCGCGACCCCAAGTTCAAGGAAAAGGACATCGATCTCATGAAGGCCCAGAAGGAGGCTGTGAGTTGGGGAGAGCTCTCTCCAGCTGCGTGCAATCGCTTGCTTGCATTTTTATTTCAAAGCGTAGGTTATCTGGTTTTGCACCGGGGCTTTGTTGTGCTGGCTTTACTTTCAACTAAGATGATGTTTTCGCGTAAAGCTTTGTCTTGAGCCCAACGCAGGCTGCCTTGCACGCAACCCAGCATGAAAGAGCTTTTTGAAAAGTGACACAGTAGACGAATCGAAGTGAAATTAATTGGGTTCTCAAAAAAAAAATTCTGCCTGCATAGTTGTAAATGCTTATGGACAGCTATAATATTTTGCAGGCACATTTTTTGAGACGTGTAGACTTCAAATCAAATTAATGCAAAAAATTGATTTCTCGGCAAGTTTTCCGTCCTAAGACCAGTGCCCCCCCGTAAATGCCGACATTGTTGATGTAGGTGCAAGCACGTGTCTCATCATCACAGCTCTCCACAAGGCTTACAACAGTGTGATGATGATTTATTTTCTTCAGGAACTCGCTGAACTCTGCAAGCGGCGTGAGGAAGAAGAGCGGGCAAAGGACCTCCCGTACCTGGACTGATTGCGTTCACCAAACTATGAGAATACGAGGAGGGACCACTTTTGGACATTTCATTTATTTATTTATTTTCAGTATTAATTTGTTTATGTGAAAAACGAGGCCTGTTGGTCTAGATCTCGTCATCATCTCATCATCATCATCACACTAATTATCATCAACATCGTCGTCGTCCTGTTGCAGACGTCCACTGCTCCATGAAGGCCTCTCCAGTCATTGTTAGGTATATATTATTCTTCCTAGATCAGATAAAGGGGGGGTTGCAGGTATGGGCTCATCACAAAAGCTGGATGTTTATCTAGCAGCTCCCTTTTCTCATTCAAGCAGTGTAGTCAGTCGTATCTACTTGTCTTAAGATGTATAACTAGACGTAGCCATAACGGAGATTACGAAAAGGGGGAACGTTGTGCTTGAGTTAATACAGTACTCAATATGCAGCACAGTGCGACATTCCATACAAAGGCTTGTCATAAGCAGGTAACTTTTTTTTTTTCTGTCTTTTTTGCATCTTGGGCCATGCTTTGCTTTGTAATGAATGTTTTAAAGGGGCACATGCAAGGCAGCCTCTTTATTTGGACTGTACAGCATAGCCAACTTCCCACAGCGCAACTGTTCTCCTTTAATTTTCCATTTGTGTTTCGTGATTTCACACCTGCAATTGGCACAGAAATTACAATTGTGTAGCTAGAATTTATTTTCGTCGACGTTGCCGTTGCAGTGATGTAGGCTTTATGAGTGTGTTTAGTATTCCTGTAGGTTTATTTGGGATGGTTCGTGTCCTTTTAATGCTGCCCACATGAGTTGCAGGTAAGCTTTTTCATTGTGATAATCCTGACACTAACTTTGTGGAATAAAGTGAAATTAGTCTATACATTGTTTCATTTTGCATTTCTTGCTCACTTGAAGAAACATAAAGGAGTCTTAAAGTAAGTTAAAGCTCTGCCTGCTGTAAAGATGCAGAAGCTTCAAATTAAGCTATGTTTTATGATGATTTTTGTTGATATTTGTTTTGCTCTGCACCACAATTGCATTTAAGTACAGTGGCAGCTGTTAATGTGATGGATGCTGTTTTCTCAAACATGCCTGCATTTTAGTGGGACGGGGACTTTACTGGTTCTTTGAAGGATTCGCAACAGTCGACATGCTTGTGAAAGAATTCGCGATAGAAGAATTCGCAGTACAATGCATATTATCTCTAAACAAATTTTGCACTGGGGGCAAAGTGCTCTCAGGCGACCCACGGTCTCCATGCAAGTCAATACATTGGTGGATGCAATTGGTCATCACACAAGGCAATGGGCAAGACAACAGGTGTCCCTGAAATATTAGGAAAATTCAAATGGTTTCCCGCTGGTGGTGCAACAGTTATCGCATTGCTTGAATTACTGAAGCAGGCTGGTGTAATTCTGCACAGATTTTTTTTTTCCACAGTGTTTGTTTAGAGTATGCAAGAAGATGGCAGAAATGTAAAGGTATATCCGACCCTGGTTGATCATGAACTTGGTCAGCTATTTTTATTGAGACATTGCTTCAGTAGCAGATACAGGCTGAAATTTTAGGCAAAGTGTAGGCATCAATTGCAAAGAAGGGGGCCAAAGTGCACATTTTAGTGTTAATTTAGGTGCACTTAATGCACTTAAAGCCCAATCATCTCCTTCCCGCAAGGGTCCGCCCGTAGTGGTTATATGGGGCTATTGAAAAAAGGGGTGCACAATTACGATACCCTGTAATGCGAAATTTGAGTGCACCGTGTACTGCAGAGTCTTCTCGGTGATAGCGCATAGCTGCTGCGTCGGCAGCACTTGTTCTTTTTGCTCGGGCAGAACTTCCTTCAACTCGGGAAGTGATCGTGTCATCAGAAACGCACGATAGCGCCTGATACTTTGCCGTTATCTCGTAGTCTCGCGCCACACACACGGCATACCGCCCTCCTCCTCACACTTTTGCCATACTGTCCTCCTTAGAGATGCGTTGCTCAGGACCGAGCCGGATCTTTTGAGCTGCTCTTTTTGAAGAGCGGGTGAGCCGAGGCTCAGTAAAAGTGAGCGGCGGTTCTTTTGGAGAGAGGGAGCCCCTTCCCGCCCGCTCAGTGATCTGTGTCGAACGGGGCGAGCCACAGCGGAACCAATCATGTACGAAAGGGCCAACTGAGCAGAAGAGCCGGGTCGAATGAGCCGGCACTTTGGTGCAAGTTTTGCGCCATCTATTAGTCCGAGTCAGGAGAGCTGGATCTTTTCAGCCGTTTTCAGTTCTTCTGACCCACTCTTTTCGAGAGCCACTCTTTTCGGAGCCGGATCTTCTGAGCCGCTCTTTGGGAACAGCGGTTGATAGACCGCGGCGGCGGTGAATGACGTCGGAGGCCGCAATGGCAGCAGTGAACGAACTGCGTCTGCATTTTGAAAGTAATAAGAAAATAAACTCCTGTGACCTATATGATTCACCCCAGTTACAGCTGTGTGTTCAGCTATGGTCCGAGTCAGGAACGAGCTGAATCTTCCGGGATGCTCAGTTCAGTCGCGGTTCTCGGCTCCCAACGGTTCTTTGGCAGAGATAGCGGCTCTCCCAAAGAACCGCCGCTCAATGGCTGCTCACTCGATCAGAGAACCGTTCTGAACCAGGTGGGTGTGGATGAATCTGTCAGCACGTTCCGGTAGAGTTAGTGGAGGCGTATCGGCCGGCCCAGCTGGGTCTTGTGTGCTACTTCTGTGTAGTCTGTTATCAGTGCCAAGAAACGGACCTGTCTCGCTTCGTGTGAAATGAGCAAAGAGTTGTCCGTAAATCACAATTTACATTTCAAGCATTAAGATTAGATTCTTGTATCGTGTTTTCCAGAATAATTTTTGCTGGCATCATAGCTCACTAGTAGAAAGCATGTTCGTGAGCTAATAAAGTTGACAACTTTATACTTTTTTCTTTATATATTGACCTACAATGATGTTGAAATGCCACAGACACATAAAAACTTTTGTAATGATGGTGAAGCCAATTCTTTTCTGTACAATTACATCGGATGTTGTGACAGAAGAATGCACGGTTTCCATAACAAGGAAAGGTTCCCGCACTTAAATTAAGCAATAACTTAGATTATCCTTATTAACTCAGGTTAGTGAGCCGCTCACTGAAGTGAGCCTTTTTGCCCATCTCTAGCAGTCTCTAGTCTTCCACTTGCCTCCTCGCTCTATCTTCGGTGTCCCCCTCGTTCTCACGGTTACAGTGGGGATGACGGTGAGACTGCTGAACACTATTTCAAGTGCTATTCGCTGAAATGAAGCTCATCTTAGTTGTGAACAATATGTTGTACACAAACTATAAATCCAGCTCCTCCGCACTTGGCTGCAAGCCATTCTATGTCCATTTTCTATTGCAAGTAGCAAAGGTTTCGGTTTCGGTTTCGTTTTTAATTAAAATAAAATATTTACTGATTTATAACTGCAGTAGTGAAATTGCAAATATTTCGAACGTTTTATATTTTAGTGGGCATTCCACTGGGTCATAAAAGAAAGAACACTGCAAACAAGCCCCTGCACGAGCCGCTTGCAAATGAGTGGTGTGATGATGGCTCATCCAATCGGGCGACGCCTTTGAGAACATTACAATACAAAAGCGAAAGCAAAACGTTTTGGCACACCGGCTGGCATTGACGGCTTGGTGTGTTCTCTTAGATCAATCGCTTAACATGCTGCTTCGAGCGGTGATGCAATCGTCGGGAGGAAATTGCCTTCGCAACGATATCTCGGCATTCAAGTGAAGGTAACAGGTTTTCCCGGATTAGTGGCGGCGGCTTCGGCCGCGCATTTGATTTTCTTGGGCGGTGCGAGGTGATGCCGGGTGTTGCAGTGTTGGTGTGAAGTGTGGTTGTTTGTTTTCTTCGGAGCCCGTAACGTGCCTTTTCTTCTTTCCCACCAGAGCTTCGTGAGTAACTAACTCGCCATTCAGCTATCGTAAGATAGGCGTACGCAGCGTAGCGGAAACAGTCCACGCTGCCGCGTGGGTTTACGCACCGAAACATTTGTGGGAACGTCCGGAAAATCTCGTTCTTCGAGCAAGTTTTCAAGCAATTCGTTCGTAACCGTTGCTGCTTTACAGCTTTTGTACAGCTTTGAGGCTGTTTTCTTCCGGCTTGGGTTGGTTGATTAAAAATTATTTCCCACGCGATTCGGTCGCGATCTAATATGTAAATTTGTATACTGACTAGGCACATAGCTTATGCAGTCATCGTCCGCGGATTGCACCTTCTTTGAAATCACCTTGGAGCTGTCAAACCTCAAGTATTTGACTTCTGTCAGAAACACGGCAACCGTGTTTCCCGAGATTTAATTCAAGCAACAAACATGATATAAGTGTGGAAACTTCGCGAAAGTGAACCTTTTGTGCGCTTCGTATTGACGTCCAGAGTGTTTCTGACGAGCGTTGAAAGTCTCTTTACTGTGAACAGATGTATGACTACCTCCATACATAGTATGATGTTGTTTGTACTCTGCAGCACTTCAGAGGACCAGCCCACACCAGACTGAAGCAGAAAAGAGGAGAAACGCCGAGGCCCAAACATGAGCATCACACTGAACGGCGAGCGGTTTGACGACATCTTGGCCGACCGGCGCACAGTGGGCGACCTGTCGTGGTGCACGCGTGAGTGGAGTTGCCCCAAGTACCGCTTCTTTGGCAACCGCACCCCACAGCAGATCAAGGATGAAGTGCTGGCCAGCCCTCGTGTCCAGCGGGCAATCACACAGGTAAGGCTTGCCCCGTTGCAAACACTGTATGGGATGGGGACACCGAATTGGGCGTTTCTTTTCCAGCATGAAAATCTGTTTTTGGTTAGTGTGTCTGTGTGTCTATGGGGGCTGACAGGTTTCTGTGTGCATGTTAGCAGGCATCAGCACAGTGTTGTGCTGGAATTGCGAACGGGGTTCCCCAAGGCTTCCCTGTGGTGCCGCTTTCTTTTACAGGCTGTGTGGTTTCTTGTGTGTGATGAAAAGTGCGTTCATGCTATGAGTGCATTCATGCACACGGAGCAGCAACCCCCTAGTTGCAGTTTTTTCGGCCGAACACAGAGCTTCAGTAAGAAAATGGAGCAGAGAATTTTATTCGTGCGCATCAAATGCACTTACCGCATGGAGGAACTATCATCCAGCCAGTTAGCTGTGTACAGTCCCTCTGGTAGCACTGGTAGCACACCCAAAAGGTCTGAGTATGTATAGAGTTATTAATTTACTAGTAATGAGGTTGTTTTGCATAAGCGTAAACATAATGTTCATTATCGGGCAGGCAGGCATGGTCAGCAGAAAGAGCTAGCGATTAGTATTGACCAGGGGGAGGAAGGGGGGGGCAAGTTTGAATGCGCTTCTCTTTTTTTTTTGAAGTCATTCGCCACAGAAGGTGTACACCCTGTCATACCCACAAAATCGAAGATGTGTTCTGCGGTGTTTCATGCGCTTTCAAAGGCAAATGTTTCATAGCACATTTGCAGAATTCCTGCTTATATCCCTGGTAAAGCCACCTATGTTATGCATTGATTACAACAGTAAGAGCACGAGGACGCGGGTTCGATTCCCGGCCGTGGCGGCCACTTTTCTGATAAAGGCGAAAAGGAAAAATGCCCGCGTGTTCGAGATTTCGGTGCACGTTAAAGATCCCAAGGTGGTCAAAATTAATTCGGAGCCCTCCACTACGGTGAACCTCATCGCCTGTGAAGCGTAGGCACGTTAAACCCCACAATCGATTGATTACAACAGTAGAAGATGATTTGGGGCTTTGGAAATGGTGACAAAATCTTGTTTGAGGCAAGGAGCATTCGCATGACTTGTAAAAGGTTCAAATCAATCTGGGATGACTGAGCGGTAATCAAGGTGTTTACATGCTGCATGTGCTGTTTTGTAGGCGGTTCTCTTCCTTGTGCAGTTCTCACTGCATGTCTCTTGCCAAGGTGTAGGCATTGTAAAGAATTGGTGGCAGGACTTTAAATGGAAGGACTTTAAATAGCTTAAAAACTATGAATGCCTTGCTTGCTGTAGCAGTTGCCGAACTCTTGAACATTGCTGCTAATTTTTGCAACCAAATTCACTGCCGCCGGTCATTTTTATTTCGATGTTTGTTCCAACCAACAAACGATGCGGTGGTAATACTAAACTTGGTAGCAGCACATGGTAAGCAGCTTTAAATGGGTCGCCCAAGTGGAGTCAGCGATGCGCAACATCCTTCCTTTGCATTAGCAGTGGCCGAAATGCACGGAACTATCAAAGGTGCAGCAAAAGCTCCACTGGTGCGCCCCAGTGAAAGGTGCCACGCTTTTCCCTTTTTCAATGCAGAAGCATTAGTTAATTCCTTAGGTGAAAAATTCAACGTCCCTGGCGCACAACACGGCCAATGCCTCGAAGAGTAAAAAATGCGGTACTTGAGTTGAAATGCAAGTTGGGTTTGTCTGGATTGGTATGCAACGCAGGCCCAGCCCAGCTCGGTAAATTCAGCTGACTAAAGGTTGAAGTGAATTTCAGTTCTTCTCTTCCTCCAGGAATGCACTACCATGTCTCGTGTTGCTGTGAGGGGCGAGGCAAACTCTGAGTCCAAACTATGAACGCTTTGTGTGAGAATATGTATACTATATAGGGTTGTTCGTTTTGGGGTAAAACTTGGCTTTACCCAAATTTTACACCCCGAACACGTTTTAGAGGAATCGGGTTAAACCCCATTTCTCCCCGAATGGACCTTTTTGAAGTAGCGATCTGCGCAATCATGGGCTGACGGTTCGCCGTTTTCAACCAGTATTTGCTGCAAGCAAGCCCCACAAACACAGCTTTCGAACTCATTGAGTACTGGCATGACTCTACTGCTCGGTGCCCCCCGGCTGGCAAATGCTGCACTGGGATTGTTGTGCCTAGCTGATGGAAGCTGTGTCGTCTAGGGAACTAGGGAACTGTGTCGTCTAGGGAACTGTGTCGTCTAGTTGAGATGCGTTCAGTGATCAGACACTTTTCGAATGAAGACCTACATGTTGCATAAGCAGATGATGATGCTTGTAAACGAGGATGTGTGGAAAAATAAATGACCAGCTTTCGTGAATAAAATGTTTCACTTTTTTGAGGTTATCAATGCTCTTTACTGTCATAATTACTAATTTGTTTACAAACAAAGACCAAATTTCCAAGAATAATTCTAAAACCCTGATGTCCCCCCCAATTATACCGGCTTGAAAACAAACAACAATTTTGACGCGTTAGAATTAAGAAGCTCGTGATACCTTCTTATAAAACAAACTGAGTGTATTACAGAGCGCATTTGTAGATTTATCCGAAAAATCCCGAATTTTGGTATGGTTTTACAAAAAAAAAAAAATTTCTCTCCTATTATCAGTTAAAAATAACATGCGTTTTTTACCCCCCCCCCCCCCCCCTGGTTTTATAAAGATGTAAAACCCGAAAATGAACAAGCCTAAATATATGCAGGATAAAAAAAAAAAGCAAGTTGGACAGCAAAAAGATCCCCTTCCTCTTGCCTGACTGAGTATACATAACCTGGGTGAGGGAAGGGAAAACGTTAAAATATAACAAGAAACAGCCCGGCAGTGCGCGATACGCGCCAACCGAGCATGAGGTGTCCGGAGAGAGTACCGAGGCAATGGATGACCTTGTGGGTCACCGCCCAACAAGGCCAAAGAAAGCCACATCTTTTGTCACGGGCTGAATGTGGCCCTGTTTGTTTCCACAGGTGCCTTGGGTCCAGAGGACTTAATTAAGGGGGACACTGATCTTGAGCACATTTTGTTATTTTTTAGCCTTTGTGCTTGATATTTACACTTTAACATCCTGAGCACAAATGCAGTCACTTTTCATCCATGTCATTCGTGTAAGTTCAGAGTTGTGCAACATGTTATGGCATTCCATTTCGGGCAACTTTTTTCATTATCTACCTATCAAATACACGAATAACTTTTTTCCCTTTGTGCACTAGAAGGACCAGCAAGTGCAACTAGGTATAAAACAGCAATAATTTTAGCATTGTTTCTGCAAGTGCTGTAAACTTGCGAAATGTCAGCTCATCAATTGCCAATGTCTTCGTAAAACAAACTGCATAAAAAATTGTGCTAGCAAAAAGAAATATGTTTTCACGGTTTTATAGCATTGTTCAGATCCTAAGCTTTCGAATGCAGCAAAAATGATACAAATCTGACCACTACATCGTACGATATTGTACCCCACAGTTGACAGAGAAAGAAGGCACGAAGCTTAAAAACATATGGGAAAAATGTTCATTTATTCAACTTCGAAGGGCGACAGTTTGTAAGCACTTATGATACAGCTATAATATTTTGCAGGTTTGGAACCTGTGGGCTGCAAATAAAGTTAATACAAAAAATTGATTTTCTGGCAAATTTTCGGTCCTCAAGCTCAGTGTCCCCCCCTTAATGGCTTAATGGCCATAGGATCCTTTGGTGGGTGACAGCACTTCCGCATTTGCATTGTGGGGAGTGCAAGCAGTACAGTGACCTCTGTGGTCAAACCTTACAATTGACCTAATGAATGCGTTGTGGCTTTTGGCTAAGGAAGCCGCGTTGTAGACATGTTCCGTGGTGTAAGTGAGTATGTAAGTTGAGAATGCTGGTTGCGGAAGAAGCAATTAGGCGACTAGCAGAGTGTGCTCCCGCTAAATGTGCTCCCTTGCTTGGTGATGCCAACTTCGGCATGTGCCAAGTCATGGTAAACGAGGAAAAAAAAAGAGAAAAGTACCTCGAATGTTATGATGAAAATGAAAAAAAAATGAAGAATTCTTTCTTCGGCATCACTGTGTCATAAGTAGTGGTCAGGTGTTTTTTTCAATGAGTCTATCTTTATAGCGGCAACCACAGGGAGCCATTTTTGCGAGTGACGCGACAAGCGATGCGATGGGGATCTGCAATCGCTCGTCCCATATGAGAGTGATCGTGCGAGCAATGGCGAAGCGCTATCTCAAAATTGCCGCATAGTGCCCAATACAAACATCGAAGTAGACACAACCGCAAGGTTTTTTTGTGTGCATTTCTCACAAAAACGGGAAACGTATTTCAGTAAGCAGAGGGTCGTTCTTTTTCTAGGATGCACTGTGCCGCCGCTCGCTCCTTCCCCTTGTTCTCTCCCTAAGCCAAAAGTTGCACCCCTTATGGCTTTTATTGGCTAGTCGCTGTAGCCACTTCTGGAGGTGAGTGATTTTTTTTTTCTGGCGACCCAGAACCGAGCGACCCGATGAGCGAGCGATTTGGTCTGCGGTGAAAAGTAGTTCGTCGCTAGTCACGTCGCTCCGTAAATCACTTGCAAAATTGCTCCACGTGGTTAGCACTTATCATTGTCCATCTCCGTCTGCCTCTCTGTCATCGTCAGGTGAGCGCGGAGCAGAAGCGGCCCCCGGCGGAGGTGTCGGAGGAGGCGCGCCGCCTCCTGGAGCAGATGGGCCACAACATGCGCATGGGCAACATCCGCTTCCTGGGCTACCTGTTGAGCAAGTCCTACAAGAGCATGTACCGCTCCATCTACGTCCACTCCGACGGCATGGAGCAGGTGAGGGCAACGGGGGAGTGCGGAGGTGAGGTTCCGTTCCCTAGTGGGCACAGACCCGCCATTTCCTGTGTGAACCCAGTGCCATCTACTGGTTCGTTTCGAACACTACTTCCATTGGTCTGACCAACTGCTAAAAAGGCCCCGGTGCTCGCTTTCAGTCGCATAGAAGTAGAATTGCAGCGTTTGCCACAAATGGACTGGGTTCAAGCGTCAAGGGGGAACAAAACATTTGAAGAACCGTGATGTTTTTTTTTACTACAGATTGTTTTCTTGGCTCAGTTCTATGCGATCTTTTCAGAAATAACGGTGGTTTAGTATCTTTTGCGTATAATTATGGTCAAGCGCAGCATATCAACACGTTTAACATTTCATTAAATTGCACCAGCAGCACCTGTTTCAAAACGGAATATCATGGGAAGGAGGGTGGGAACGATTCTCTTGCAGAATACTGCATTTCCATTTCGCTGACCCTATGCGGCAACACTGTGGAAGCTGCGAGGGTTCAGCAAGCAACTGAGAACAGCGCTCGCAAAAATGAAGGTCGTCATTTTTTTTTCACTTCATGGTTGCAGACAATGTGGATGCTGCTGCCAGCATGTAGACTGCTTTACTTCTCTGGTGCCCACTGTAGCTTTGGCAGTGCTGGTGCGAAGTTTGTGGAAGGGAGTACATGTTTAACACTTTCGTGACCGCGCCTATTCTCATCGATAGTGTGTTATCGATGAATACAGATGCAAATCTTGGTGCTCTCTGAGCGCTTCAGAACAGCTAACACCATCCAAAGGGTAAAGGAGGAAGTGTTTCATCAGTTTTGCTTTCGATTTCTTTTCTCCGCCGTGGGGTGGGGGTAAGCTCCTTCGCTGTGGTTTCGGTTGTGACATCGATGCCGCTTGCCGATGCTCCACGGAAACGGTGAATTTCAACAGATTCCCATAAATGTGAGCTGTAATCTCTGGGTGATGGTAGCAGCACAGACACGTCAGACGACTTCGATTCGTCACACTTCAGTACGGACCGCCAAAGTGTGCCAGACCGCTCCGGAACGTCAGCGGGTATCCGCCGGCAAGTTTCACTTTCTCCTTGGGTGGTTCCATCGCTGCCGCGCGTGATGTTAACATATCCAGCCTGTTAAAGGTCGCAGCTCTTATCTGAAGGGTTTCGACTTCATTCGGGCGGGACCACTTGTTGCTGGCTGCGCAGTGGAGCCAACCTTTGTTTCACGTCGTACATAAACCGCTTCGTGCAGTGGCATGGTATGCAGTGGTGTTTATATTTTGTATGTATGTAAATAACTTCTGTACTTCCACAGCTCATTTGCAGTATTATTTAACTCTTTCGTTGCCGTGGGAAAATTGGCCGATTTTTAAGGGTCCAAGAAAACATTTTTTTTTCTGCTAAAAAAATTTGTTGGGCACTAATTACAGGAACGAAAAATGCAGATTATTTAACGGCATTTCTAATAACACCAGTTTTTCAACTGCTTTCATATATCATAGCCGCGAAAAAAAAATATCAAAATCAAAATGTTTGTCAAAATGTCGAAAAAAATGATAAAGAAGGAGTTGTGTATAACAAACTACCGGTAGTAGAAAAAAAAAATAATATACATTTTGTAGGGAAACATTTCAAAAATACGCCCCAGAAAGAATGTCGACGTGCGCGGAAAAGCTTTTCAGATATAAATAAAAAATGTTAGCATGCGAGGTGCTCGTGTCATGCGGTGAAGCCCAACCTCCAATTCAAAATGTGCGATTTCGGGTGGTTTCATGGAAGAAATCTGGCGGTTTCACATTATCAGAGGCACCAATTTGCCCCCACATAACGTAAAAGGAAAACGAAACTCCGTGGTTGATGCTTGTTGACGTTCACGGTCGGTTATCTCTCAAAGCATAAAGTTGAGGTTTATCATCTTCTGACTCGCAATGGTAGCCTTGCTTGCAGGAATGAGGTCCGATACACTATAATCGTGCCCTGCAAACTTTGGCCGAGTAGCTGTTGCGCAATAAAAAAGATCAGCACAACGAGCCTCCTCCATTGCAGCGCCACATAACATTTCTAAAATGAAACAGCACAAAAGCTTATCGGAGACTCCTTCCGAATAGACAGTTCAACTAAGCAGCAACACTAGACCCCCGGAGATTCTCTCGTATGGAAACGAAACTGGAAGGTGAACAGCTGGCAGTGTGTAAGGCCAGTTTGAAGCGCTGTCCTCGTCGGAACAGATATCTGGTGACTGGGTGGGATCTTTTGACTTGCATCTGAAGTTCTTATTGCAGAAATCAGGTTAGGGTTCAGTGAACATGCTTTGTTCAAGGATCAGTCGCGGACGCTCAAGGCGCCATGGCAGGTAGCCTTGAAGTTGGGTAACTGTGTAGTAGCACTAAATATGAATTTCGCGATGCAGAAACGAAACCGAAACTGTTGTAAACTGTTCGCGAATGGTCCTGGGGCAAGTAGAGCTACCACAGAATTTAGAACAACGTGCGCAAAGGCAATAAAACTGCCTAAAATCATAAAGTAGCTTTGCAAACAGGCACTGCTTGACATTTTCAGCCGATTTCTGGGATTATTACTGTCAAAGTGCAAACCTGACGATTGAAAATCGTTTGCTGGTTCATCATTCATGCCCATGCCCTGATAACAAAAAACAAGCGCTGATGCAGAATAATTACGAGTGGCACACATTCTTCGTTGGTAGCAGTGACGCACGATGACCACGCCCCTTTTCCACACTCAGGTGATTCAAACGTGTGTCAAAAATCACGTTTTTGTTGCAAAAATGGAAACAAAACTGATTTTGAACGGCCATTTTCTGGTCTAACTCCAAACAGCTTTACTTGTTCGAGCAATGTCTGGAACGCTATGAAAAGGGGCTCCCAAAGTATCGTTCAAATTGAATGATTTTGAATAGGTGCGGTAACGAGAGTTAATTAGGGCCATTTATTCAGAGGGTATATTTCAGTTTATTTTTATTTACCCTGTGCAAGGTAGCATTGATGTTCTCATCATTATTTTCCTTTTTGTTACTTTTTTGTTTTGATAATTTTTTGATTATATTCGAAATAAATCTGTTGTTTGAAAGTGATACTGGTGGAAAGCCCTATCCTTCCTCTATCATTTAATACCTTGCACTTTATCATCAGTCATTTTGTGTGGAATAAAAAAAAATATTTTCTGGACCATCTGAAAACAATTGGTTTTTCCACGGTCATGAAAGTGTTAAATCACCGTTGTCTTGCACTTCTTGTACCAAGCCAAAGCAAGCCAGTGGTGCTCATTACAATGTTTAAAAAAATGTGATGGACCTGGATATCCTTTCTTGAAATGAGCTGGGAGGGGAGAGGGGTGGTATGTAGTTTCTGGGTGTTTAAACAACCTGCATTGTTCCTGCATTGTTATATATACCTTTCGAGTGGTATATATTTGTATTCACAGCTCTGCAATCTAGAAATGAACTTGTTTTATAGTTCAGTGAACCTTTGAAACAGTAGCTCGCCATTGCTGGCCGAAGCTCGCAACTTTTGAGTACTACTTTTCACAGCTACACGAAGCGGGCAAGTTGGGGGAGGATGTCTTGCAGTTCTTGTACACATCATTATGCCATGCCTCACCAGTGTCTCCGATTAAGTTAGCCGTATGCTTTGCAGTTATACATATGTTTACGAGATGCCGCACAACTGCTTTGTGAATGCGGGGCATGCTTTTGCATACCGTATTTTCGGTCTATAAGTCGCACCTTTGTACAAGTCGCACCCCCCTCAAAATGGCAGTTTTTTCGAAAAACAATGTGTATAAGTCGCACCGGTGTACAAGATGCACTTGTTAATTAGGTAAACTCATAGTGAATCACATCGTTAGAAAGTGCGGCGAAAGTACATGGTTGCGACGGCCGCCGCCTATGAACGCATGCCCCGGAAAGGAGGGCTAGACACGTGCATCTACCATCCAAAGTCTAGACAGAACTAACTTCTCAAAGATGGTTTATTGATACACACAGATGGCATGTACTTAAAGACGGCGTTTAGGCAAAACCATCGAAGTTTTTTTCCTACGACTCTCTAACAAAGAATTCACCAACTTCAAGTGGGAGTTCCGCCGGCGCATCGCTGTCGTTCTCCGACTCACTGATGTCTTCTTCGCCAACCTCGTCACCACTCGCGGAATGGATCATTCCGGCCTTTATCAACCCGACTACAACTATTTTTGTAGAAATGGAGTCCCAAGAGTCGAGACCCATTTGGCCACCTCTCCAAACGTCGCGTGTCTCTTGCGTGCTGTTGTAAATCAGCACAACAAAGGTGTCATGGCAGACGGAAGTGACGCGAACGGAAGCGGCCCGAAAATCGAAACTTATCGGCAAGCTGTCATTTTAAAAATTAGTAGCCCGTTTACCTCCTTCAAAGTAACTCTCGGTAATAATTTATAAGCTGCATTTTGTTTTTGCAACCCAGTTTGATGTTACTTTGAAGTTATTCTGAACTGTAGTTACTGCGCATGGCAGAAAGTGGCGTGTGGTTGTCGCAGGCCATTATCATTGTTTTTGATTAGAAAAAGCTGCAACTTCTTTGGTTTAATGTCCCGAAGCGACATATGGGCTATGATAAACGCTGTAGCGGTGGGCTTCAGACTCATTTAGACCACAGAGCTGTGTTTCTTAAGGTGCGCTGGCCACGCGCGGCCGCCGCGAACCGGATTTATTCCATACATAAGTCGCACCGGTAGACAAGACGCACCAACGAAAATTCCCGAAAAAAACCGCCACTTATACACCGAAAAATATGGTATATTTTTGTAATATAGCATTGACAAACGTGCGGAGTAGCCTCACTCCCTCCCTTTATTCACTGGTGCAGTACAGGAAGGCTGCCTCCGAGAACCCAGTGCTCCTGCTGCCTACGCATCGCAGCTACAACGACTTCCTGCTCATGTCCTACGTCTGCTTCTACTACAACGTTCCACTGCCTGTCATTGCGGCTGGCATGGGTATGTACAAGGGTTCTTGCACGAGTTTGGGCTTGGGCTCATCAAAAGCTTACGATCGCCTTTCGAATACACTCTGGAGTCTTGTCGGCTACTGAATATTGGTGTTGGTTCATATTTCCACCTGGATGACGTTTATAAAATGTCATTAAAGGGGCCATCCAGACAAAATACAAGTTTGTTTTGTCCGAAAGATTTTGTTTGATAACGCCCCCAGCACTTGTCCGGCGTCACTGAGAAATTAATCAATTGAAGTTAAAATTTTGACCCTCCCACCAAATCGTGTGTTTTTGTGATGTCTGCGATAAAATCACAAAGGCGGATATTCCAATGAAATTCCAGTGCATCATTATGCTCTGCAGCCTTGCTTACCGTCAGTCCTCCCAGATGGCGCTGCCACAGTCAGCCGCGGGCCATTGTCTGCCATTGCTGTGTTTTTGGCCATGTTTGCACCTCGCTTGTTTTTGTTATGGTAGAAAGTAATCATTCCGTGTAACATGGGGTATGCTCGACAAACAGGGTCACGTAAGGCACTGTCGCTTACACCAATCGGCCAGCGTCGTGTAAGAGAACTCCTCCAAAGCGGTGGACTGCTGTGCAGCTAAAACAACCATAGTGCGCCTGGTACCAACAGCAGTGCGCATTGGTACTCCCATGTTTATGTGTATTTACCTATCTTTCGTTGTTTATACTACCATTCTTACGGCTGTAAAATGAATGTATGCATTAAATTTAAGCACAAATAGCTCGTTCAGCAAGTTTATAAGCCCTTCCTAATGGGCATTTGCTTTCGCCTGCCTTGCACAGCTGGGCTCATATGACATCATAGGTTCTGTTGCGGGAAATTAGCTAGTGGGTCGGGTCTTATGACCGCTTCCTTTATTCCTAATTATATAGCTTATTTGAGCGATGTGTGCATTAAAAGTGGCATCACTGTGGTTCTAACTAGACAGTTTTTCGAATTAACTAAACTTGTGTTTTGTCCGCATGGCCCCTTTCAAAATTTGTTTTCAAAAAGTTGACAGAAAAGGTCATTGCTTAAAAAAATGTTTTTAGTCGTAAAAGGGCTTGGAGAACGAAATAAAATTCTTGTGAACGAAATACTGATGTGGCATAGCAAAGGTGAACTGAAGGGATAAAGTTTAGTGGTAGCTTCTAATCAAGAGCAAACATGGCACCACAGGGATTCGTTTTGTCACCCGCCGCGGTGGCTCAGTGGCTAAGGCGTTGCGCTGCTGAGCACGACGTCGCGGGCTCGATTCCTGGCCGCGGCGGCCTCTTTTCTGATGGAGGCGAAAAGCAAAAACGCCCGTGTGTTCGAGATTTCGGCGCATGTTAAAGATCCCCAGGTGGTCAAAATTAATCCGGAGCCCTCCACTACGGCGCGCCTCATCGCCTGTGTTGCGTCGGCGCGGTAAACACGACAATCAATCAACAATTCGTTTTGTCATTGTGAACTTCTTTTTACTTCAGCAGTGGTTGTTATGAATTTGTCGAGTGTAAGTACACACTTTTTATAGAGTTTGAGGTGGCTTCTACGTTGTGGCATGATGTGAGTGGTCTTTCTGAACCACAAAGATTGTGGGAGTTAGTGCTTTACTTTGGCTGCGTCAAAAGTTTTGCGTCTAAAAATATATCTAGGTAGCTGAGTGATATCTGTTAACGGAAAATGAAACCCCGAATTTTTAAAGAACACTTTCGAAATCCTGAATTCTCACAAATCGTCAACATTATGAAATTTACGGGCTTCTAAAATGCGGAGGTAAAGCATTGTAGATGTGTAGGTACATTTCAGGCCACCATCCTAATGAGCTGCGCGGGTTGTAAGGAGTACATTCTGAGGAGTACATTGTGCTCCAGTTTGAACAGTGTAAGTAAAGCAGCCTCAGAGGTTATTAAGCCAAAGAAATTTTGTTATGACAGGAAGAAAAAAAGCAAATCGCCACTAGCGGGACTGTTTTTGAATGTTCATAAAAGCGGGAGTTTACTGGGCTAGCTGGTGATATCAGCAGTAAAATACACAAGTTGTCCACCACCTAAAATTGAAGTTAAGCCAAACGCATTGGCACCAGTGCAAATGCGTTTCCACTGTTGGTTACAGTTGCTTGGGGATCGAGCAGTATTGAATGGGATCAACCATCAGGCGTTGCTTAGCGAAGCAGTAAAGGAAGTATCAGAGAGCATGAGCTCTCGCTAAACTTCCCGTGGGAGCGCCATTTTCCTAGGATTTGCAGAAAGTTTGTTCCTCTGGGTTGAAGAGATTTAGATCCTTAGGTGAGCCCAGTACTGAGATATACGTGCAGATGGTGCATTTTTTTCTCTATGGCGTCCGCAAATCTCGTCTGGTACAGCGCGTGTGTCTGTTTATCCCAAGGATGTTCAATGTAGGTCAAGAGACAAGGGGTGATAAAACAGCGTGGCAAAGAGTAGACATGACTGGTGCAAGATAGAGGTGACCAAAAGCCCACAGAAGGGGACTTTATTATGCGACAGCGGACATTAGTAGATGATCATGGCATTCTGAGCGTACCTACGAAGCTTGCTGCAACAACACTTTAAGAATGCGAATTCCAACGAGTGAAGTGTTCTGCAACCCCTGTGCAGACTTCCTCGGCATGCCGGCGGTGACCATGCTTCTCCGGAACGGCGGCGCCTTCTTCATCCGACGGACCTTTGGCACCGACCAGCTGTACTGGGAGGTGTTCCGGCAGTACGTGCACTCTCTCATTGGCGGCTCTGAGCACGCCCTCGAGTTCTTCGTCGAGGGCACTCGCAGCCGGACGGCCAAGTCGCTCTGTCCCCGGACAGGTAAGCGGGCGACTCTCGTTTCCTTTCTGTATTTAGTATTCTGTATTCAGTCTGATCAATTAATTAAAGCTGCCCTCCAAATGTGCCTCCTGCTTAACTCTTTCGTTGCAGTGGGAAAACGGCTGATTTTGAGTGCTTCCACAAAACTTTTTTTGTCTCTTGAGCTACTGGACACATTTAGCATTACTATGCATGAAGTTGTAGCTGATAGATTGCTGTTTCAAATGCATAACTACAGTTTTGTGAAAGGTACAGTTATTTAGAGTTTATTGGTCAAATAAACAAAAAGAAATGCAATAAAAAGACATACACACAATGTGTAAGGCGTAAAAACTGAGCGTAAAAATTATTTAATTCTAAGGTATATGAAACATCTCTACGTTCCTAAGCTATGATTCAATATATGCATCAATGCTGTACACCAAGTTCTGGATTTTTTTCGGGCCCACCAACCTTAGGCCCTGATGGCTGTGCCACTTTGTGAAGCCACTCAAGAGTACCGTATTTTCGTGCGTATAACCCGCACCAAAAATTCAAAAATTTCGGTGGCAAGCTAGGGGTGCGGATAATACGCGGGGTTTTCCTTTAACACAGCTACACGGCAATGCGTGTTGTGCCGTGAAGCTCCTATGCGGTAACAGTAAGTCGTCCATGCAGCGATTGTGCAAAACATACAAGACAAGGAAGAAAAAAAGGACGAGAACAAGAAAAAAACAACACAAACAACATGAATGGAACTGAAGATAACCTTGTGTAGAACAGTAAGGACTGGGGCTCATGTGATAGCTCTAGCGAGAGCGGTGACACTAGTGAATTGTGACTTTCGCCTTGCAGTCAGTGTATTGCTAAATACACGCTTTTTCTGTCTACATAGTATGTGATGTGTTGCTTGAGCAGTAGCTTTGGTGCTGCCTTTCCTGTATCAAATTATCAAATGTGCGGTCAATATGCGAGGATGTTTTTTTTTTTTTTTTCTTTTCCGGCGGGCTGAAAGCGGGGATGATTATATGCCGGGGTGGGTTATATGCGCGAAAATACAGTAAGTCGGTCTCTCTAAAATATGGATTCAAGCTTGTTTAAGTTCTCACATGAAATTCTTATTACTTCAACTCTAAGAAACAAGAAAAAAAAAATTCACAGCCTATCCACGGGGTGAATGATGATGAGTGGGCGAAGCTCCTGAGGGGAAATCATCGGTAAAACTGTGACTCTTCAGTGAAAGTTCGCCCACTACATCTGTGTCCGAACGTAACGTCTAGAAAGTCTCGCTTAAACCGCGCGTCGGCACCTTGGGGCTGAGCTCGCCTGATGCGTTTTGCAGACGCCTCACGAGCTCTCACTGCATCGGGGTCTGCCTGCCGATACGCGCGCTTTCTCGCCGCTTCCCGTTCTCTGACGTTTTGGAGATCCTCTTCGCGCCGCAGCCGTGCCGCATCGCGTACGGCAGGGTCCTCGCGCCGTTGCCGTGACGCTTGGGCCTCTCGTTCTCGAACGCTGGGATCTTGGCGGCGGCGTCGCGCAGCCAGACGACACGCTTCGGCCTCCCGCTCTCGTACGGCAGGATCTTGGCGGCGGCGTCGCGCAGCTTCACGGAGCGCTTCTGCCTCGCGGGCTCGCACATCTGCAGCCTTATCCATTGGGCGACTCCGAGCGCGCGCCAACAGCGAACGGATTTTATTACAACGCTCCCCGCCATCTAGTAAACAATCCAAGAACTAAACTAGAGGTAGCCACGCCATCTAGTAAACAATCCAAGCGCATCTTTTCATCATATACAAGTACCGCCATCTAGTAAACAATCCAAGAACTAAACGAGAGGTAGCCACGCCATCTAGTAAACAATCCAAGAACTAAACTAGAGGTGGCTACATACATACGTCGAGGATGGACAGACCCACGCCTTAAGGAGCTTCGCCCCTAAAATCAGTGCTCTTGAGAAGCAGCACGCCTTGCTCCGCAGTGCTAATCTGACACGAGCGCCAGGCTATCTTAAAGGTGATAACACAATAAGGTGCAGTGCCTTTGGGAAAATATCTCCGCCGCACGTCAAATAGGAAGCACTTATTGCTTATAAATACAGCACAAAGTCAAAAACAAACCTTATGTGGCACCACCTGTCTAAGTCTGAGCCCTTTGAATGGGGCGTCTTCATCAAAACTACAATCTGACGAATCCACATCGTGGCTGGAGTCGTCACTGCTCCTGGGGTTACAATACCCTGCCACAGCTGTCTGCCTTTGTGGAGTGTGACGCAAAGTGGATGCCATTTTCGCGCAACTCGTTGCTATTGCAGGTTCAAATTTCCCTCTCGGCACTGTCTGCGCACGCGAAATGTCAACAAAAGGTAATAAAACCGAAAAAGAAGTTGCCAATAAATACACCAGATGACGATAGTTGCCCACAAGGCGCCGTTTTTAGCTTTCGCGGGACGTTGAAATCATCCGAACTTTGTGTCCAAGGCCTATGGCGCTGTACGGAAAGAGTTCAAGGGGCCTTGAAGCCAAAATGCTGGTTTGGTTCCTTAAAGACTGCTTTGTCCCAATAGCAGTGGTACTGATTTCATTGCAAACTTCAAACAAATGATGGAGTTATATTAAGGAGAGCAGATGCAGCAGTGACGACTCCCCAGCCACTTGTGACGGTTTCTCTGAATCTTGTTGGCCACCCGCCGCAGTGGGTCAGTGGCTAAGGCGTTGTGCTGCGGAGCACAAGGATGCGGGTTTGATTCCCAGCCATAGCAGCCGCTTTTCTGATGGAGGTGAAAAGCAACGATGCCCATGTGTATGAGATTTCGGCGCACGTTAAAGGAGCCATGAAGACAACTACAAGTTGGGTTTATTGGAAAGAGTGCTTAGTCCCGATAACAATGATACCGATATCGTCGCAATCTTCGAACAAATAGCGGAGATATGAAAGAAAACGTGTGAAGCAGTCGCAACCCCCTAGCCAATTTCCCACAACTTTTCTATGACGTCACGGAACCTTGCTTGTGCGATTGGCGGCCGCCTAACTGACCTGTCGCGACGACACATGACTGGACGTCTGTAATGGGCCTCTAGTTCCATTTGACCGCATCACTTGAATGCTAACGTGCAGTTAACGCACTGAAAATTACGCTTTATTATTGGCCCGTATGACGTCATTCTTGCTCATAACACGTCACTGTGGCGCAAAATTTGAAAGTTTTTAAATACTTCTTGCTTTTTTTTCGTGAAAAAAACATCTTTTGTGGCTGTAATGGAGCTGAGTGAGATGCTGAATCCTAGTTCTTTCAAATTAAACGAAGTTGTATTTTCTCTTCATGGCTCCTTTAAAGATCCCCAGGTGGTTGAAATTAATCCGGAGCCCTCCAGCGCCTCATCGCCTGCGTCGTGTCGGCGCGTTAAACCCTACAATCAATAAAATCAATCGGGAAGGGGGGTGGGGGGGGGCTGCAGATATTTTTGTGTGGTGCAAGCATTTTGCTGTCTGCTTGCTAATCTGATGTACAGCCACGGACAAATGAAATGCAAACACGAAAATGTGAACCAGAACATGCGAAATTGAAAAAGTCTGTTTGTGGAGGTCTAAGAATGGCACGCTATTGGTATATTTGGAAAGCCTTATTTCTTGACTTTGTTACTGTTACTAGGCCACACATCAATTTCTCCTCCATTGAAAGAAATCGCGCCATTCCTTTGTTCGGTTTCATACCTCCGTGAACGAGTTTTACTGGTTAATGGCTGTAAACGTCTTTCTGTTCAAAATTCAGCGAACAGTCGAAAAGAAAATTCTCAATCACTCAAGTCGGCTCGAGGGGGGACATGGCTCTTAAAACAACAACTTTTGATTTTGAAGTAAACTCTGTGAAGCTTGTCAGTCTTGTTGCTTTTTTTCCCACTGATTTCAAATATATATATATATATATATATATATATATATATATATATACCATTATTTTTTTATTTAGAAAATTAGTTCCCCAGATAGCTAGAGATAGTTAGCCATTTTTGGAGGAACAATAGACAAAACACTGTTGGCCGTAAAACTGTAATCTTCATACCGTATTTACTCGCATAATCCTCGCACTTTTTTTTTCCGGAAAAGTCAATGCAAAGTCAGGGGTGCGAGAATTACGCGGGGGAAAAAAAAAAAAATCCCGTGCACAGTGTTGCCAATTTGCCTTATGCCAATCCCGCTAAATGTAGCGGTCGTTTTTTGTATATGTAAGCTCAGTGTTGCCAACAGCAGCTATTTCTATTTATTTTTTTGTTTACAAAGTAAACAGTCTCCCGTCGACCAGCGATCGTGAAATTGCCGCCTTTGCTTTCTGGCGCGCGCCCTATCTCGTCGTCATGTGCGTGCCCTACTCCAGTAACGCACGTTGAAGTCGGTGACGCCGAAGTGCCTGCCTGCGGCACGGTTGCCGTGTTCGATCGCGTACTCTATCGCTTTCAATTTGAAAGCGGCAGCGTAGCTGGCGTTCTTCCCCATGGCGAAGCGGCACCAAGCACAAAACAAAGAGATCAAAAAGTTCTCAAAATGGCAGCGAGCTATCCACCACTGACGCGAGTGACTCACTGACTGCTGCCGCTCAACGGCGGGAGCGGGACCACGACGGCAACACGACGACACGACGACACGACAGCGGGATGCGCGAACATCGTCTAGTTGCGCGCACGCAAAACCGGCGCAAGGACAGTGTGAGTAGCGTGTTAGGGCGCCTGTTAGGGAGTAGCCATGCAGGTTGTTAGGGCGCCTGGATGGCCTTGGATACACAGCGCTCTCCGCCGAACGGAGAGGCGGCGGGGGAGGGCGCGCGTTGGAGAGCGCGTGCACCATGCGGGTTTCGCGAGCAGGCGACTTTCGCCGCTGCAAAGTTGGGGGTGCGAGGATTATGCGAGGAACCAAAAAATCCAAGTTTTGGTGGCTCACATTAGGGGTGCGAGGATTACGCGAGTGCGAGGATTACGCGAGTAAATACGGTATTTTACAATACTGTGAACCCAGGTGAATGCAGTAAGTGAAGTGGTTTTTTTTTTATGCTTCGCTTGGAGCTAGTTTTACAGCTCATTAAACTTTGGTGGCACCAGTAGCAAGGCGCCATTTAAAACAACAGAGTTTAATGAGCTGTAAAACTAGTTCCAAGCGATGCATAAAAAAAAAACCGCTTTGTTTATTGTTTTCAAGTGAAAGCGTAGTGGTTATCAGACTCCTTTAATGCTACATTATGTTTGCGTCTCTTCACTTGCTTTTGTTTCTTGGTCTTTTGATGTAAATTAGTCCAACCAACAGACTGGCTGCAGTTTACGCGGCAGGTTCCCTTACCTTCAGAACTCTGCGTCACATGGACACGTGCTAGGTACTATCAGCGTCAAATGAAATGCAAACACGTAAATATGAACCAGAACGTGCAAAATTGAAAAATACTGTTCGTAGAGTCACTATAATGGCTTGCTATTGGTATGTTTGGAAATCCACTTTTCCCAACTTTGTTTTTGTAACTAAGCGACGCGTCCTTTTGGCTTGCATGGAACGAAATCACGCTATTTGTGTGTTCAGGTTCATATTTTCGTGTTCGCTTTTCATTTGACGCCGATAGTACTTTCAAGCCATCACAATCACAGTTCATGGTGCATGCTTGAGGCCAGCTCATGTTCCGTTCTGCCAGAGTGCCGGGTTAGCTCTGTGGGTTGGTTGCGCACCCTGCTGCTTCTCTGGCGAACCAGGTCCATATACGACACGGACCCAATTTATTCTCTCTTTACGTCAGTCGCCGTTTCGGTACCATTCATGTTGACAACCAACGACGGTGATGACTACAGTCACTTTTTGTGTTTGATGAGACATCTAATACCCCTGTCACACGGCAACTCTAATGTCATTCAAAGTGGATGACATTAGCTGTTAATGACATTGGGCTTGGCCGCGCGGGTCTATGTGGTGAAACAAATGTCATTTGATAGTGATACTGGTGAAGATTAGCAAGCTCGCAAAATTTCAAAATTATGGTTCAAGAGCATCTAGAATGTTTTCATACATGATAGCTTTTTAAAACAAAACAGGTAATTCTTTTTCTTTAATTAAAAAAAATCACCGTTTTAGCTGATATAAGTAGACATCACAAGCCAAGACAAGTCCGCAAATAATCCGTATCAGGGTAGCATGTGCATTAGGGACAAGATTTTTTTTTTTTCATAAGTACTTGTTTCTCTTTTAAGGACGATAGTCTTTCTTGGGCTACTTAAACCCAGAAATTTTGGTCTGTCCGTCTGTCTGTTTGTCTGTCCGTCTGTCTGTCTGTGACTCAATTCAGCCACCCGGCCAAAGTAAAATTGATACTGCGCAATAGTCTCATATACTCAAAGCCACATGAAAAACGTCTAAGCCCGGTTTATATGTTCATACTTGTCAACTTTGTTGAACAAGAACAAGACATTACGCAAACATAAGACAGGAAATTAGTACACAAGGGATATTTACAGTGTTCCTTTATTAAAAAATTCACGCATGCTTGGTTTTTCGATAGCAAATGATATTCTACATATACTGCGGAAAAACGGTGCCTCCTGGCGGCATATGAAAAATGACGTGGCAACAGCAACGAAAGGTTCCACTAGCTAGGTTCCATGTTCTGCTTGGAACGCATGTGGAGCACGGCCACGTGGCTCTATAAACCTTGTAGTCGGCCGCCTCCATTCACGCGCGTCTCCACCGTACTGCAGCGCCGGCATCGAGGAACCCGGCCTGTAGCAGTGGAACGTGGTTAATTCAAATCGCCTTGCGCAAACCCTTAGTGTGTTTACCTTGGAATGAGCGCAACGGTACAGGAACAGCATGAGAGGTGACCGGGAAAGCAAAGGGGGGCATTTCCTCAGCAAATGTCTACAAAGATTATCGTCTTTTGACGACATTTGCAACGAAAGGAGCAGATACGCGGCCAATTTTCTTTATCTGAAAAACATAAGAAGAGGACAATATAACTTTACTGACAGTTTTTAGAACGGTATGCTTTGGTTTATTACTGAACTTTATTTGTGTGGTGACATGCCAGTGCTGTCGAGGCTACTCATTTGGCCGCTGGATGAGCCCCCTCAGCCTAAGTTGACCGCTAAATGCCATTCGCCTCCATTGTCATTTGGTTTCTTGTGCAGTGCTGAACTAATGACATTTACAGCAAATTACATTTGCTCTAAATGTCATTAGATTTGCCATGCTACAGGGCTATGGGGCTTTCGCCTAAAAAAATACTCCCCCGAATCATCTGGAAGCTGCTGGGCTTTTTGTTTATATTTTTGTTCCTTGTCGTACCTCTGCTTTCTCTTCCATGCTTGCGAGCACCCGGCCTGCCTGAAAAAGTAGTTTCCTCCTCCTCCTCCTCCTCCTCCTCCTCCTCTCACATCACCAGGGCTCCTGCAGACCATCCTGGAGATGTTCTTCACCTCGCGGGTGTCGGACATCACGGTCATCCCCATCACCATCACCTACGACCGGACGCTCGAGGAGCGGCTGTACGCCTTCGAGCTCCTGGGCGTGCCCAAGCCCAAGGAGTCCACCTCGGTGAGTAGAAGCCTCCTCTCTCTACTGCGACTTCGACCCCCCTACGTGTGTTTGTGAGGGGCCGGTTTACGCTCCCCAGTTCACTTGCCAAGAATGGCAACTGTAGTGCGCAAAGAGCAGGTTTGAACTTTTCGTGTCGTTCTTTAGTGCTCTTACTGCAAACAGCACTAAACCAACGAAACACAGACAGCACCTATCCTGTGTCTTTAAATGAAATCGAGGGTTGGACGGTAGCCCCTCTGGTCGGGAAAGCGCATGGCAACAATAAAAACTGGCACTGACCCAGAATGTTTATAAAATCTAAAAAAAAGACATTTCGCTCCCATACAGGTGCCTTGATCACACTATTGTTCACATTCCTCGTGTACGGGCGCCTTGTTCACATTGTGAACTAGACACCCGTATGGGAGCTGAAACGTCCTTTTTTGAGTCTCTTAACATTCTTGGTCGGTGCCAGTTTTTATTGTTGTTATCCTGTGCCTTCTCTGTGTTTCATAAGTTTAGGGCCATTTGTGGAAAGATGAATTCGTACCAACTTGCCCAGTGTCCCAGTCTTCTGCAATAGTTCGTTCACGGGATGACTGGGGTGTCGCACTGGAGTCCCCAGTGAGAGTTTGGACTGGAAACCTGCTTATCGTCTGGTGAATTAGCGAGGCAGACAATCTGGACATTTCCCCTAAACCTGGTCGATTAGTAGAGCACCTGGTAACAAAGCCACGAAGTAGTGGAATGGGAAATTTGGCTTTCTGGCAAATAGGTTTGACTTCCTCAACATGTTTTGAATATGGGGGATAATCCGATTGGTTGCAGTCACCCCAGGCTGGGACTGTGCAGTATCATGATTAAAAAGTCACTATGATTGAGATAATTTTGCCTGCTTATGTTCCAGTATAAAGACACATTTGAGAAATATGCAGGTATCTTAGCAGTGAAGCACTTTTTCTACAAACTGGTTATGTTGTGGTACTCAGAGGTAAGTGTCTCGTCACAATTTATGGTTCAAAATAAGCTGATGTGTTTTTGCTGTAAAAGTCCAATATGACCTCAAGAGGTCTTTGAACATAACATAAACAATGGGCGCACATGGAAGTTAGTGACATGCAATAAGGGGGAAAAGTGGAAGAAAGCAGTAGCAACTGAGCTGCTATTGTCTATGGCTGGTCGCTTTTGATGGCACATGGGGGGGGGGGAATCCTGATAATGCAACAAGTAACGAAATTGATGAACGCAAGACATGGCTATTGGCAGAAAAGGGGGTAAGCATTTTTTTCACCGAGTTGCCGGTGGAATATTGTGCAAAAAATAGAAAATACTATGCATTAGACGAGGTGCTTGTGGAAATTCAAGGTGCATCTTTGGTCAGTTTGAAAGGAATAGACTTTGTTAACTCACTCTGCTACGCTTCAGCCATGGCAGAAGTTTTTTTAACCTAGAAAAGGCTAGGAATATTGAAAAAAACACTTGCGACCAACTGGAACAAGAAACGCTACTACAATCGCGCGGCCATGTTTCGCGGCGGCGGCTTTGATAGGCGGCCACCAATTGTACAAACAAAAGATTCCGTGACGTCATAGAGATGTTGCCAAAAAGTGGCTGGGGCCACCGCCTCATCTGTTTCTTTTAATATGTGAATTATTTGTCCGACGTTTGTCATAAAGTTGGTGTCGTTGTTGGGGCAAAGCAGTGTCTGTAAAGCAGTGTCTTTAATAATGAATAATAAATCAGTGTCTTTAACGTGCGTGAGCTTGCGCCACGTGAAGGCCTCGCAAAAAGAAAAAAAAATTATCGAGCGCACGTGCTAGTCAGCGTTTCAGAAAACTGTCACTGAAAAACGACTGTTGTCTGCTCCTGACGTCACTCGCTCCATGTTGCTGAAGGTACCACTTGTGCTCGTAAAACCCGAAACCGCAGTGGCGGCGCCGGCAAAACTCTGTTAGACTGTGCCGCGCACATGTGGGATGGGGCGACCGAAGAAGATCCGGACGCTCAGTTTCATTTTGTCTTTGTGATCCCTTGAAATGTGTGCCATCTCTCCCCCCATTCTTTTTCTCTTTCGCCATCTTGCAGGGGCTGGTGAAGGCCCGGGGCATTCTGAGTGACGACTACGGCAACATCTTCATCAAGTTCGGCGCTCCACTGTCGGTGCGGCAGTTTTGCGGTCACTCGGTCGACCGGTCGGTCCACAGCGTGCACCCCAGGTGGGTGGTCGTTTTAAATCTCATCGGGCTCGGCATGTATTCGCTCTACTATGAAAATTAAGGGGGTTTTTGAGGCCAAAGAAAATGAAAATTTGAAAAATTATAAAAATTTGCCAGTTAGTCTGGATCGCATTAGGCAAAACAGACCTGACCTCACACAGAATGAAGGCAGAAACTTGCTGAGATTGCAATCAAGGCTTGCAAATGTAGTTTGCAAGTTGGAAGATTGAAATCAGTGTATGTCCGTAGACCTTGGCAACCGTGTTGGCATCTGATGAATGGGGCAGTAGTATAGTCACTTACCAAGCACCCAGTGCTCAACTAGTTATCTATTTGAAAGTCGGGCTGCAACTGTTGTGTTTGAACTGTTGTGTTGTAAATCCAAAAATAGCGGTTACAGTTTTCGTTCTAAGACTTAACAGTGTTAGTGTGGGCATTTACTTTTCTTATTATTCTTGCAATACATTTTGTAGTACCAGGGATGTTTTAGTGAGCAGTGCTTAAGCACCCTCTGCTGTGGTTTCACGTTCTCTCGTAACCAACACTAAAGACAAATTAGATAGAGTGAGCAGAAAAGCGGACCAGGAAAGTATGGCAAAAGTGTGAGGGGGAGGGCGGTATGCCGAGATGCTGCGAGGCATTCTTTTTGGCGGAGACGCGCTACGAGGTAACGGAGAAAACGAAGAGGCCGCCAAAGATGTAGTGAGCGGGGAATTGGAGGGTGAAAGTGCGGCGAAAGGCATGACCCGGGTCTCCCACAGTGACGCGCTACGAGAAAATGCCAGAGCATATCTTGCACCTTCGTGCGTTCTCTGAGGTGGCGATCACTTCGCGAGACGCAGCAGGTATCTGCCGTCGCCCAGAAGACTGCAGTTTACCCTGCACACAAATTTTGCATTGGCAAGTATCGTAATCGTCGGCCAATTTTTTTTTTGCCTGGAAGTTCTACACCAACAGGTCTTGGCATGCACTCAAAAAATGTCCGCAAATGACCCAAACTGGCCTTTTAGGGGCGAAGCCTCTTAAGGGCTGGGGCTGTTGACGTTTCTTGTCATCGGCGTAGGCAGCATCATAGTCGTCTCATGTCGTCACGGTACTAAAACGCCGGGAAAGTCGTTTGCGCCTAGCGGTACACCGTAACGCGTACTAAAAAAAACACCGGGAAACTCGTTTTGTGCTTTGTGCTAGAGAGCTTCTTTCTTCAAAGACATGAGACTTTGACAGCAAAGCTGTATACCTCTACCCCCTAGCAGTTTCATCTCCGTGGGCAAAAATGCCAAGGTGCCAAGAATACACTTATACACCCTCTGCCCCCTCCCCTGTTTCACATTGGTGGGGATGGCCCGGGATTTTTTCCTAGTGCTCCGAGGCCTACTGCAGATGGCGAAATTCCACTTCCATCACTGATCACTGGCACCGGTTTTCCCTTTCAATGCTGGCGGGCAGAGCATGCTAAAATCTGCTTGAAAACCAGTACTTGCAGTATGTTTTTTAGTGCTGCTAGTTGGTGCAAGGGGGTTTCAATGGAAAAAGAAAGTGCTGGTGACGTATCACCTGCACTTCATTTTTATTAAAGCGAAGCCTTCAGCCTGTCACTGAAGTCGTCTGCAGTCCACACACAATGCACTGCAGGAAAGCCAACTTCCTCTGGCGATGGAAACCCTTTGGATTTCCAAAACCAAAGCAAACTTTGGTGTTGGAAATGGTCATTCGAAATGGTTCCTTCCCACTGGTGCCACCAAGGTTTAATGAGCTGTGAAATTAGTAACAAGCAGAGTTTAAAAAAAAAACGATTCTCTTATTGCATTCACCAGGGTATGATTCATAGTATTGGAAAACATAAACGACTACAATGGCTATTGTCTATTGTTTGGCAATGTCAATGGCAATGTCTATTGTTTGAGCAAGAATGGCTGATTATCTTTAATTATCTTGGGAACTAATTGAATCAATAAAAAAATAATGGCAAATTTGAAATAAGTTGGAAAAAAGCAGCATGACCAACAAATTTCACATGGTTTACTTGGAAATTAAAAGGAGCTGTTTTAAGAGCATTGTCCCCCCTGAAGTTTGTGAGAAAATTGGTGTTGTCGTTATCAAGACAAGATAGCAGTCTCTCTGATGGGCCAAGCTTGTAATTTGTCTATATGCTCCTACGAAGAAACGGAGAGGACGCAGATTCCATGGTGTCCCACTGGTGCAGCCCCATCCAGTGACGTGTAACGCGACAACTGTGCCCAGGTTCGAGACGCACGTGACGGCCGAGGAGACGGCCGCGTGCTCCCGGCTGGCCCACTGGGTGATCAAGGCCCACCACCGGTCCCTCGCCCTCTCCGCCTTCCCCCTGGTCTGCCTGGTGTACCAGTCGCGCACGGCCCACCAGAGGCGGCGGCAGCGAGGCTCACCTCCCTCACCGTCTGTCGTCACGCTCCAAGAGGTGGCCCGCGACGTGCTCTGGCTGCGAGACGTCGTGCAACGCTTGGGCGCTCTCGTCCACCTCAAAGGTTGGTTGGGGGTCGTCGCCGCTCTCCTGGCACTCATTGTGGGGCCGAGGTTTTATAGTGAAGTTTGTGTACCTCGCTGATGGTGACATTGTCCCAAAATGCACTGCAAGAAAGCCGACTTTCTCTGACAGTGATGATGATCGTGGGTGAACTGAAAGGTGGTTGAGGCGCAAAGCTTTGTCTGGTCGAAAGCCAGTGTCTTCAAAGTCCAAAGTCAAAGGTCGAAATCCAAATTTTTACGCCCAGTTTGCGCTGCAGGAAAGCCACCTTGCACAGTGGGTTTCCACAAAGGCACGTCAAGCACCTCGAGAAACAAAAGAACTCTTCCCCTGGTCGGAATCGAACGCGAGTCCTGCGCGTTATGAAGCCAACGTCTATCCGATCGGGCCATTTTGACACGGTCGAAGCAGCTGGGATTTTACGCTTTGACTTTGGCTCAGGTTGCGTGGGAGAAATCTTTGTTTTTACATCTTTCTCGTAAGGGCTTAATTTTTTTTGCTGAAGTGTGGTGCTTCTGAACTGTGTGACCGCTACACTAGAGGAACCTCTGCCAAGCATTGTCGTCATTATGTTTGGGCTCAAGTTACAGCAGCCATAGCTCACGTACTGTGCCACTCCGTCAACGCGCGTGATTTTTTAAAAGGAGATAGCGCTTAATTCGTCACATTGTCTTCCTTTTCTGCCCTAGCTTGTTTGCTGTCGCTGCAGTAGTTCAGAAGCGGATCAAGTTCGAAAAATCCCGGAAATGACTCTTGCTCTGTTCAAAACGCTTGCAGTAATGCACCCTGTGCACTGCAAGAGGAACAGCCAGCTGTAGCGATGAGGCGTACGGGCAACTCCCATTTTCATTTTTGATGTCGTACCCGAGCATAGTTCTATGCACTGCAGCAGATGCCTGTTCCATGGGTTTTGAGTTGCTCCTCTCTGGGCTGAGAACCGTCTCGTCTCATCGCTTCATAAGGTGCGCCCCTTCCTTCCTTTCCCTCTTCTGATTCCATTCATGGGGGCCCACATTCTGAGCAGTGCTCATTTAAGGGGGCACATGGGTCTTAGAGCTAAAATTTTTATTATTTGAGCTATTGCCATGAAAATTTGTAGGTTTATGTATTATGCTATGCTGATTTCAAATCTGACACCAGTTTTTGCACAAAGTGCAATGTTTTAATTTTAGGCTACTTTTATTGTTTACAGCTTTTGTCAAGTTTTTAGAAAAAATGGTTTTCTTGGTGGCTATAAATATCATGCTGGTGAATTGAGGAAGAACTCATGAGTGCAATAAAAGCAGCCGCATGTTCTTCTCTCTGCTAGTTCAAAAGTTATGAATGTGAAAAGTTAGTGTTCAAAAACTACCATTTTTTTAGTCTAATTACTTTTGATAATAAAAAATATCTTGATGCATAGGGCATTATCTAATGGTCTAGTTGCACTCACCAGCTATTCAGTCACTCAAAAATACAAGAATGACCAAAATCTGATCAGTATTAGTGGAGATAAGGTTGTCAAACGACTGCTCCAAGGCAAAAAAAGTCGAACTGAGAAAATCGCAAAAAACGAAATGCAATGTTGTGAATACTTTATTTACATACATACACATCAAGGAATGCAGCCAAAAGCATCAAAATGCTCCTGGGGAGTAATTTTTGTTGTTGATCAACAAACTCCAGAAGTTTGTTGATAGCCGACAAGTCAACTATCGTGTAAGTCGGCGCCGATGCCGACGGCTCGGTGTTATCACTGCTACGGAGAGTCCGCAGCTTGCGCTCTGTGCCCGATACAGACGATAAGCCGGCTGTTATCGCCTCGGCTCGCTCATGAAGTCGTTGACGATCGTCAGGAGTCATAAACGTCGTGTCAAGCCGCGTTCGCTGCTGCCGGCTGCTTTCACAAGAATCACTCGAACAGCCGGCGGTCGCGCCGAGGGCCGCCGCTCCGCCGACGGTCGCGTTGAGAGCCGCCGCTTCATCTGCCGCGGGTTGATGGTCGGTTGCGACGCCTGTTGAAGGTTCCCGAAGGCGTTCAGCTTGCTTGCAGCGTACCTTTTTGCGTTTTTTGCCGAATTTGTGAGCGCTGCGGAACTTTCGGTACGGTTTTGCCATGCTTCCCGTCCGACGGCTTTTCCAAAATGGCCGCGTTCAATTTGAAAAAGATGGCCGCGCCTGATGACTAGGGCCAATGAGGAGCGCCCGTTTCACCACGTGACGAGCAGGGACCAATAGTAAAGGCGCATTTGACGTTTTGTTTTGTTCATTTTCCCGGCTAACAAAGTGGAGTCTAGCGCGCCGCCCGAGTAGAAAAAAAAGAAGAAAGAAGGCGCTTTCGAACGCTACCAACATGGCGGCTCTACGCCGCGTCATTCAAGGACGGCGCGCCGCTCAAAATCGGCGTTTCCGACGCCGCTTCGCGTCATTTTACAGCTAGAAACGTACCGTTATTCGCCATTTTCTAAATAACTACGTGGATTTGGGCATCAAAACTTTACCAAGAGGTAGAAAATGACTTCGCGAACGCGAATATCGCTAAATTGAAAAATGGGTTTTTTCGCGATTTTTCGGCTCCAAAGACCCGTGAGCCCCCTTAAAAGTGTCCACCCTGATTGTGTCAAAATGCCCGTAACTGTTGAAACTCTGCATAACAGCGAAGGAAATTCGTAATCAGCCCCCTTCTAACTGAAATATGCGCATTGCATGGCTTTTTATGCACCTCAGTTGGACGCAGCCGTAAAGGAGCCTTTCTAGAAAGGTCGAGACTCGAGTTGTACAGTGGAGCCCTGCTGATATGTTTCCCAGACGTACGATGACCTTCTTCTTACGGCGGATCACTGTGGTACCAGCAAACTCCCCATAGAAACAATGCATTAAAAACCCTGATGATACGATGTTAGGGTGCACGCGGTCCACTTCTTAAGACGGGCCCTGGTGCGGATAAACCGGTGTTTTTTTCCCATCTTTTACACCGCTTCGCCACCTCGTCTCGGCCTTTCTTTATCCTTAAACCCCGTTTGACGTTGCTTGATGAGCAAAGGTCCACAGGCGGGTCTGACCACTGGCTGAACAGATGCAAGCAAGCAGGCGGGTACCCACGAGCGAGAGTTAACTTTTGACTGCCCACGTGGCAACAGTATGCCAATGTGCCAACCGCTGGCAGACCATTGATTTGAAGCGCCCATCGAGTCGATGAACGCGAAAACGCATACGACGCAACCCCACGGCAATGACTGAACAGCTGTTCCCCGCCCGCTCGATCCAATTTTCTTCCTTTCACGACGCTCTCTCTCTCTATCTTTTCTCTGTTGATTAGTCTCTTTCAAAGTGACATTGTCGCTCTGCTCCTTTGTTTGCCGCATTTTCTCCATTGCCGCCTGGTACTGTTATTCCTTTCATTTGGCCTTGGCAGTTTCACACTTGCTTTTCCCCCTCTCAATTTGCTTGACCACATCGGCCTTATCTTGCATGGGCAAGGCGTGGGGCTGGTGGGCTATAAATCACGCCAGATGGCACAGGGGTCGCGTAGCACGTGGTGCTTGGTGGGTGGGCTAGCCCGGATGTCGCAAAGGGGAGGGGGGGGGGGGCACAAAATAGGCGTTTCTTTTTTTTTTTTTTTTAACTTTGAATTTTAGATAAATGTTTGCAAATCACACGAGCACGCACTAAGTATAGTAGTTTAAATAAGTTCTTAGCCCACCTGTTGCGTGAGATCATCTACTAGGCCAGCATTTACCTACACCCCGGCCATACGACACCCTGGTCATACAATGCTTTCGCATGGTCCCTTGGAAGTTGTATAATCAGGGTTCCACTTTACCTGGTTTACGGATCCCCATGCAACCCAAAAAATGCTGCGCAGACAACAAGCAAAACCCCACAGTGCTGGCACTGCTGACCGACGCTGACACACTAGGGGCATTTTTTTTACCTGAACTGGTGCAGATTAGTGCAGTGTCGTGCAGACCAGTGCAAAGTGCTACTGGGGATATCAATTAGTAAAAAAAATGACCATATGCTGCACTGCTTGCACCAGTGCAGCCAGTTCAGGTAAAAAAAAAAAAAAATGCCCCTACTGTCAGCACTGTGTGTCTTCGCTTGTTGTCTCTGCAGCGTTTTTTGGGCTGCACATGGATCCGTAAACCAAGTCAGTAATGACCCAAGTAACTCAGGTTCTGGCTACTATTAAAATTGTATGCTTCTGAAACTGATGCCACACGGAACACCACTCCTGGCATTCACACATCCACTTCGTCTGTCCATCTGTTACTCACGTCAAATGAGCTTCCCAATTCCACATGGTCCTCTCAGTTTCAAGAGAAATGTTATTTTGAGAGCAAGTTTTGGGGTCGCAGTCAAAGGCTCCTGGGGCGGCATGCTTCTTATGTCTGGCGAGGCCACGGAGCACGAATTATTGAGGAGGCGCAACAGGGCTTGCTCCGGCGGCGCGATAAAGTCACAGCGCCGGGCACGGCACCGACGCGCCCTCTGTCGCGAGGCGCTAAAGGGAAAAGGCACGCCGGTTCAAGGTCAGCCAGTGCATAGCCGGCTGCCGTCGCGGGCAGACAATGCCGACGAAACCCTCGCGCGACTTTCTTTGCAGTCGGTTTGCGGTGGAAGAAATCTTCGCGTCTCAAACATAGTTCTCGTAAGATGAAGGGTCTTTGATTTTTCTAAAATGCGAAACCTACAAAAAAAAACATGGTTGAGAATCTAGGTATGATTACCGTAAAATTCCGAGCAAGCGTCCCCACCCGTGCAAGCGCCCCCCCACCACTTCAGTGCTAATTTCAAATTTCCGCGCCATTCCGGAAAAGCGCCCCCCCCCTCCCTCCGCGCAGTTATCACGCACCACGTCCAGGCAACACTGGCTTGCTGGAGCCAGTCTAAGAATCCAATCCAATCTGCTTCAACTGAACGCTACACGCCATTTGTTTCTTTGTTTTGGCGGTGGTAGGTCATGCATTCCTACACAGTTGCAAAGAAAATCGAGGTAATCCGATGGCACCGAGAGCACGGGAAAAACGTGCACCAGACCTCTCGACAGTTCAAGCTCGACCGAAAGTGCATACGGGAATAGGTGAAGAATTTCGACAATCTCCTGCAGCAAAACTTCGGAAAAGCAAAACTTCGACCGAAGCTAAGCAACGGCGCCCCAGTGTTCAGCGAGTACGTGGACGATGCGCTGTTCGAGTTCTTAGAGCGCGAAAGAAGCACGGGACGCGCCGTTAGCAACCGGCTGCTGTCTGAAGAGGCTGTGGAAATAGCAAACAGCATGCAGTTGGGTAACTTTGTAGCTTCCAGCCACTACATAAGCAGGTTTGGAAGCAGCGGTTCGGCGTTGTAATGCGCCGCGCCATGAACGAGAGCCAGAGGAGGCCCGAGGAATCTGCGGAGGCATTAAGCGCCCTCCGGACTTCCGCGAACTTCGTGCGATGGCGAAATGACGTCAAAAGGCAACTTTAAGAAGCCGTCGCGGCAACAGGTCCTTGTGGCGCGCTGCTTCAAGGGGTGCGGCATTGCAAACACAATCGCTGGCTCCTAAGACGGCGACCTGCACTGCGGGCTGGCAGATGTCGGAGCCGTTGTGCTAGAAGACCGGGGCGGACTGGAAGACGAGTGCGCCGGACTGTTTTTTGCTACAGACTCTGAGGAGCCTTTCGATTGTTTCGAAAGTGACGAACAGCAGTAAGATCAAGCCGTGGCACCCGAAGACTGAGGCAGCAGAGTGCTGCGAACTTTTTTTTTTGCTGCTAAGTTTTTCAATTGTTTCCAAAGTAACTAACAGTAACATCTTTTGCGTAATAAAGTTCATCTTCCTAATGAAAGTTTAAAACCACGCGCACTGCATTTTTTTTTCGTAAAAACAATTGTCGCCGCCATCTTGAATTTCGGTGCCGTTCCGGGATAGCGCCCCCCCCCTTCACTTTGCCGGTAATTCCGCCTTGCTGAGGGGGGGCGCTTGCTCGGAATTTTACGGTAGTTCCAATGAATGATGGTTCTTATCCTCTATGCCAATAGTTCGTATTTAGACTGTCCTAACTTCGCCGCCCTGCCGGTGCAACATGACAAGCGCGTGCAAATCTGAGAAGCCGCCCACGAGAACGGCAAGAGTGAACCACTCGTGGCGGGAAGGCGGTGTCGGCAGACGTCGTCTGCTCAGGGATTCCTTCTAGTGCTTCGTTTTAAGCGCAGTACGGCTTGTAACTAGGGCAGTATTTATTAATAGTTGCTGCTAAAATGCCCAGCACTTCTATTTATTCATTTTACAGAAAGAAATCTGGCAATTTTCACAATATATTTGATCATATTACGATTTTTCTGTGTCGCGTCCGTAGAAGAACATGCAAACTATGGCAACGCGCTTGACGCGACATCTGTTGTTCTGCTCCGCAAGCTGCATTTCCTGCTCGCCAGACAGTGACATTAATGCGCCGCCCGCCCGCGCTGTTCCAGCCCGGCAAATTCCCCTCCTGAAATATACTTCTTTCTCCGTGGGTGAGGCATGCATTAGAAGATGCGAAACGCTCCCTCTTGATACTGCACTAAGTATAACTTACACATATCCAGATGCCACATTTATTCTAATTCAAGTGACCTTCCGCAGTGGCTCAGTGCCTAAGGGGTTCTGCTGCTGAGCACGAGGTCGCGGGTTCGATTCCCGGCCAACATGTGCATTTCTTTTGTGGCTTTCTCGTTGTAACTATGGTGGTCAGGGCCGTACAGTCTATACGAAGTTGAAACCTCTTTTCGCCTGATATTGCCTTGCCAATTTGGTGGAAATAGCAGCATCAGAACTTGCACCGTCAGTCTTTATGTACCTTTCACAAAACAAATTAGCGATGTTTCACTTGCATTGTGCGTCGCTCGTTGTGTTATGTATGTTGTAGGTTTTAGGTTTTGCACTGTACCTGCAGAATTATTCAGTTCATTGTAATAGTGTTGATGAAATTGTTTTCGTTATTGCAGCAGTACGACTCTTTTTAACCTGGGTTGCAGTGTGCCTTTGTGGAAATTTTGGTGGTTTCATTTAGAAGATACAGTCGGCGCTCTTTAATACGGAGTCCATGGGAACTGTGGAAACTCCAAATTAGCTGAACTTCCAATCAGACAGAAAGCAGAGTGCCGTTAGTCCGTAACATGTCTCTTTTCTTGATTTTGTTCAGAATTGCGGCTTTCGGCGGCAGTTTGAACGTACAACATGGTTTGCCTTGATAGTTGAGACTTATAGCTAAATTTGGATACTGAAGCACCCGCCACACAAACTGCTGACATGGAGCTGTGCCCAACAAACAATGTTAAAGACCTGAAAAGAGGGAGATGCGTGCGCTGGTGAGAGTCTCGGCTGACCTTCTGCTTTACGACTGTGCACTGCCTCAGTTGCAATGACGCTGTTATAATGCGGAGCACGGCAATGTTTTGGCACTTAAAGACTTTGAATTTTATGAAGAGATAACAGACACATCGATGACTTTTATTCGAGGTAACTTCCAAATAACCGACGTATTGGGTTCTAGCTTGAAATTATCGAGTGATTTCTTCCATTGGTTTGCATGTGTAATTGCCGGGACTGGAACACCAATTCTATTAACTGAAAATTCCAATTAAGAGACTTCAAATTATCGAGATTCGACTGTACATGCAAAAAGTTGTCATAATTAGTGTCTGAAATTCACCTGCTGTGCTGTAATTCTTAGTATACAGTCTATGCCCGTTACAACGGACCCTCTGAATCCGGAAAAAAAACGTCCGCTGTAGTCGAAGTATGCAGTATCCGACGAGGGGGGGGGGGGGGGGGGGGGGGGGTTATGAGCCCTAAAGTGGGTACTTTGGTTGACATTGCATATGCATAGTACATACACTTTGGTCTTTCTAAACGCCTGCAACACCTCTGTACAGTGTTCGTGCGAGGGCAAAGAATCGCGTAAACAAAGCTTAGCCCCGGCACTTGGAGAAGGCCTAGCGCATGCGGTCAAGAGTGTAAAGACGCATGATAAGCTGAGCAAATAAAGCAAGAATATAACATGGCGCAATTATTAACCAGCTATAAAACATCAGTCGTGGCCATCGACATTAGCTAGGCTCTTTTAAAGGAGTACTGACACCAAATTTTGATACCTAAAAAATGATATAATTGGCTTCAGTAGTTTGTACAGATGCCTCACAGAAATTTTTGCAGCGATCCGAGGCCGGAATCGCATCTAAAATCGATTTTGATTGTCCAGGCCGCGAGCTTCCACAAATCGGCAGCACTAGCGCAATCGCTTTCGGCGTGACGAAACATTGGCCTACGTGTCTGGCTGGTTCAGGGTGACGTCATATAGTCGTTTTCAGAACCGGAAACGATATCCTGCGCTGCTGTTGTCGGTGGTATTCGTTTGGGCAGGAGACGTGGGCGTAGCTGTGTGAGCAATGCTTGTAAACGTTGCGTGTTCAACGTCTTTGCTCTTCAGTTCGTTGCCGGCGCATGGTGTTCGACACTGGTGCCGAAAACGGCGTGGTGCGCGATGTCGACGGGCACCGCGGCGACGCGGCGGTGCGCGTCGCCGAGCTCGCCCAAGTTGTGCTATGGCAAGCTCGCGGTATGGGAAGTACTGCTCGTGGAAGCCTGCCCGAGAAAATCGACGACGACGCCAAGATGCATTATTTTCCACGCGACGACATGCAGCGCTAAATGTGGACTTCGTGGAGTTCGTGCACGCCGGCGGCTGCAAGAACTGTCGCCCAAGCCAGCGGGCTCGGGCGGCTCGGGGTTGCACGGGTCACCTTGGGTGTTGGGAACTTAGTATCGTGGCGACTATTTGATCGCTGGTATATGTACAACTGCGAATGACCATCCCTTACACAACTTTTCACCACACTATCATCCCCTTTTTCGCATATGAAGCTTTATTTTGGCAATAATTTCCGTTTCTGCGATCGGTGACCAAGACATCTGCCGCGGCCTGTTTTGATTCTAGCGCGCAGGTGGCATCATTTTTCGGCCGCTCGCCGCACCGCGGTGCCGGCAGTGCTTGGTCGGAGCGCCGAACCTCCGCTGCCGGTCAGCGTAGGCTTACCATCGCGGCAAATATCTGAACGCCGCTTTAAAATTCAGCGCTGATAACAACCCCTAGCAGAAATTTTCAACACACAAACATCTACTTTCTCGCACGTGGGACTTTTTTTTCGCGATCAGATTGATTACAGGAGTGGCGACAAGCTGTTGCTGTCACGGTCTGCGCCGGTTCGAGCCGCAGTGATATTAAAAAACGGACGACGGCGAAGACATCGCCGGCCTAATCGCCTGGCCAAATAAAGTTGTTCTGTCTGTCGGGTGGCAGCGACTCATCCGAGTCTGACGATTGAGACGACATGTCGACTGCGCGGGCGAGTGCGGACCATGTGCAATCGTAGCAGACGATGCGGCGAACGCATGGAGGAAAGAAAAACGTCCCTGACGTCACGGGTGAGACCGTGACGTAAGGCTGCCCGCTTGCAGGCTGGCCTTCGAACGGCCATTTTCCCGCGCGGCGACCAAATTTGAAATTGGTTGCAATAAACGTGCTATAATTAATTCTGTGTTGGCGGCTAAAGGCTTTCGGTTCGATTTTCGTAATTACTGGGCCAATAGGTATTCTTTACAGCATAAAAACTGAAAGCGAGAAATTTCGTGTCAGTACTCCTTTAAATCCCCTCACGACGAGGCAGGTTTTCCCGAAACCGTTCGTCAAACAAATCTGATCGCTGCCTGACGTTCCCTCAAGGCAGCTTCCACATTTTTAGCGATTTTAGTCTGGTCATTGAAACAGCTGTAATGAAATAATCTGATGACGGTCAGCTGTAAAATCGAAAGTTAGACCAGTTGGACTGCGCACGGTTACCGGCAGATTGCACACAATGAATGGGGAACAACCGCCCTACTTGAGGTATTTCTTACCTTTTTCACCGAACGGAACGGGAACGATGCATGCATGGGAATAATAAAAGCCGAACTTCACTGAACCCGAGTTCTTTATTACATAAAAAAACTGACGAGGGCAGACTTTTTTCCGAGTGCACCACTTCGAGTATTCGATAGCGCTGTTTTCAATCTCACCGGAGTCGCGTTTATCGGTAGCGGCCTTGTTCTTGACGGTAGAGCGGACTGTCTGCTTAGAGAGGCCTGTACTTCTGGCGATGTCGGCCTGTTTTTCCCCATGTTCAACAGCGTTAATTACGCTTAATTTATCCGACAGTGAAATCAGCTCATGCCGCTAGTCGCACAAAAAAAAGCCACTGGCACTGGCTTGGCTTGGCTGCGCCAATGACCCGGCTGCCAGCAGTGTTGCCACACAACAGTTTTCTTGCAAAAATAAACAAAGAAAAAGCACATCGGGTGCCGGCATCGCAGAAGTCCACTATAAACTTTCAGTCGAAACAATTTTCGCCTAAAATTTAGTCTGTTGTAGCCGATAGTCTGCTCTAGCCGGGTCCGTTGTGAGCGGAGCGGACTCCATTTAAAATGCATGGGGACCAGACAAACCAACAGAAGTGGTCTGTTGTAACCGAAAGTTCGTTGTTCCCGGATCCGCTGTAACGAGCGTAGACTGTATTGCGAATTTTTTTATCGAGATATTTTATTGTTTTTTTAATTATTCTTCCCCGTCCCCGTCGGACCAGGAGGCAACAGCAACCAGACAAACCCACTGAGCTGGCTTCGCCGCGAGATCCGGCTTCATTCCAACGTGTTCCGGCTCACGGCAGAAGGCACGATGGAGCTGGCTCCTGCCGACACCAGCGCCGTGCTCCCACCGGTGGTTCAATCCGAAGCCGGAGCCAAGCCGGCAGCCGCTGCTCTGCTGCGGATAGACGCCAACACGGCAAGGACCGCAGTGCCCGAAATGATGCTTTACCACTACGGCAACCAGGCACTCCAGATAGTGGCACCAGTGTGCATGGCGGCACTTGCACTCCTGGCCACCCCGCTTCCACGGTCACAAGGTAAGCAATTTTGTAGGGGCTCGCCTTGTCATTGTAGCTCGTTGTGACGGTCGATGTCGAACGACTGCCGGAATCGGGCGGTTCAGCGAGATAACGGACCCAAGTAGAGCCCGGCGTTCCATCGTAGGGCGTCCTGCAGAGGCTTCGGAAACCAAGCGGTATAATTAGTCGTAACTATGCTTGTGCGAATAGTAATATTTTGGTTCGAAGCGAATTTGAAGCGAATAGACCTTGGGGTCGAATACTTTCGAAGCGAATTTGAATAGCTGTCAGGTGTCACTGAGACACTGAGCTTCCGGGCCTGGCGGGACCTTCATAAAAAAGTTTTATACAGTGGAATCTAGATGATACGATTCTGGGTGATACGAATTTCGGGATGATACGAATTTTTGATAAGTCTCGGTGAAATTGGATTGTTTGCAATGGGAAAAATTTCGGCTCTTATGAACGGACCTGCGCGGCCCGGCGGATGATACGACCGAGCCAGCGAAGCGTCCGACTGCCGAGCGAGCAAGCAACAGCGACGTACGGGCTCTCTCTCCCCTCTTTGCCCCTCTTTCTCCAGGAACGGCCAGGCTGTTGTTTTCTGCTCGCGAAAACGCGCCATGCACGTCACAGGCACGCTGACGCTGCCGCAGAACCACCCGCACGCTGCACGCGGCGCGGCCGGCGGCGGCAACATGGCGCGAGCGACCGCTTCTAAGTGCTCTCTAAAATGCTGCTCAAGGCACGCACGAAGTTGCTTGTGCGGTAAAGGAGCTTATAATGTGGCCGAAAACGGTGCTATAAAAACATCATCCGCGCTGCTAGTGAAAGCGCCCATGCAATATCTGCCGGGGTTATAAGCCTAAACATGTCTGGCAGAGCCAGCTGGCTGTCTCGAGCGCTTCGAAACTGTCACCATGAGGCGTGCACCTCCCCATTGGCACAAGTCGTCAAGCTCCTCCCACTGCCACGCGCGACGCATGTCAGTTTCTGAGCGAGCCGAAGCTGCCGTGCGTGCGGAATCGTCGACCCAGGCGTCAAAAAAACGCACGCGCAACGCCGACGCGCCCCAATCGCACGCAAAAACGTGCCATGTGGGTCATGCTTGAGAAGGGACGACAAAGTTCTGAATGTGGCTTACCTTGTCTTGGCTCCACATGTAGTCAAGATGTAGGCCTGATGTCAATGGCACTGCGGCTTGCCTAACGAAACCGAAACTTGAATGCAATTTTGATATTCGTTCACCCCAAATACATCGAAATATTGGAAATTTTAAATTCGAGTCGAACTGAATTCGAATACTGCAATATTCGTTCGAATATTCGAAGCCCCCGAATATTCGCACAAGCCTGGTCATAACCACTCGAAACTCATGAAACGCTGGCGTTTGTCATACATCTCCCCCGTTTAGTGCAAAAAAAAAACTGCAGGTACAGTTGACGCAAAATATACGTGACTAACCGGCAGCGCCCACGTTCGTTTAGTTAGGAACGCTCGTTGGGTTGGTTTTTTGCGATAGTAAGCGAAAAAAAGTGGTAGTGCAACTCCAGCACGTGCGGGAGGAAAGGCAAGCACAAAAAGAACAGAATACCCGCTGATGCTGTTTCATGCAGGGCACTGTGAAGGCAGGAAATCTGAATTCCATTGGGTGGTAGCAGTGACCGGATAACGGCGCTACAGCCCATTGTGGCAATCACTTTCTCCGCACTTCCGTCAGCTTTCACGTTGAGTGGAACGGCTTTAATTTTCTTCTGTCTTTTTCTTTTTTTTTTTTGAGATCACAGAAGTGTTTGCAGTGAAGATCTTGCGAGAAAAGTGGGACGTTGCCAAGCACCATGTTATGCTGGCACATATAGTTCCTTGTGTATATATAAAACGAAAGACGTCCTACAGGATTTGTACCTGATCCTGAAAAAGTGCTCTGTAGGGCTATTCGAGAGGGCAATGAAGCTTTTACAAATTGTGTTTACGAAAGAGATGGCAGTAGTTGTCAATGGGACAAAATCCGGTATGAGGGCTATTATCTTGACGATGGTGGTTCAGGAAGTTTTGGGAAGTTTTGTCCACTATAAGGCAAAAGAAACTAACTTGATGCCGACCACTTTCGGGAAACTGCTCGCCATTGGCCCCAAACAGTGTCTAGACTGTCCGGTGCCAAGATCTGCCCCCCCACCCTTTCCCCGCCCCCACCCCCCTACCCCTTGAAAAGCCCATGACCCGTTTTTCAAATGATCCGTGGCGGAACCTACTCGGGTTTGAATTACGGGCTTCTTTGTTTGTAGACTTTTATTAAGACTTGGACGGTCCAAGTATCCGTAAATTCAAATGATTGAAGTTCAAATTAATGAGCTTATGAGCTAATGAGCATCTTATCTTAATTTGCGCTATTTTTTCTGCTGTTCCTATTGACCAGCCTTGATGTGGATGCTGTCGTTTTTAGTTGAAATGGGCCGAGTCACTTGTTAGTTTCTTGATTAGTGACTTCGTCACTGGACTGCAGTTTTAAACAAATCTCTCTCATTGGGCCTCTTCGATTTTCCACTTCTGGCTCCCCGCGGGCTGCCCGCGGGTAGTCCGAGGATTCCCCGAAGCCATAGGGATACATGGGAAAATCGAATGTTGGACTGCTTCTCGGGGAGTCCGCGGTGAGCCCGAGACTGTAAATCGAAGAGGCCCATTGTTTGTCACTGCAGGTGCCGTCTTTGAGAACTTCAAGAAGCTTCAGAGTCTGCTGCAACGAGAGTTTGTCTTTGAGGTGGACAAACTGGAAGAGGTGAGCTCACCGAGCACATTTTTTTCTCTCTCATGTTCTGCCAGTTTTCTTGGACTTGTCACTGACGACACTGCTTTGAATTTCGTAATCACAACAGCATTGGTAGTGTAACATCTCCATGGTGGCTGTGCTCAGAAATTTTTTGAGTGATTTTAAAGGTAAAGTATTTCAGAAACTGCTCTCTCTCTCTCTTTCTCTCTCTGTGTGCATATGTGTGCATGTGCGTGCGCAAAATATGATTGCTACACCATGAGTATTTACAAAGCTGTCGCCCTTTGAGGTTGCCTAAATGACCATTTTCGCCTGTTTCCAAACTTCGCGCCTTGTTTTCTGTGGGCAGACTTTTCCCAATGAGTCCAGATTTCGGGTACAATATCTCTAGATGCACTGGCCAGATTTGTATCATTTTTGCTGCACACAGAAGTGTATTTAACTCAACAGTGCAATAAAACCACAAATATGTGCAATTTAATTTTGTTAGCACAATTTTTTATGCAGTTAATTTTACGAAGAAAACATTATAAATTGATGACCTCACATTTGACAAGTTCCCAGCAATTGCAGAAACAATGCTAAAATTACTGCTGCCGTATAGTTGCACTCCCTGGTCCTTCTAGAACACACAGGGATAAGAAGTATTTTGACTATTTGATAGGTAGACAACAAAAATATTGCCCGAAACGGAATGGCATAACAGGTGGCACAACTCTGAACTGACGCTACTCAAACGAAAACTGGCTGCATATTTGTGCTCAGGATGTTAATTAAAAAACACGGTGTAAATCTCAATCACTTAGGTTGAAAAATAACGAAAAGGTCCTCAAGACCACTGACCCCCCCTCCCTAATCAAATTGAGAAAGCATTGGGAATCAAGAAAAATGAATAACTTTGTGAAATTGAAAAAACATAGAGTCTTTGAATGACTGCAAGGTTAAACTGAATTTGTCTGTTAAATTGGGAAATGTGTAAAATTGTGTTGCATAAAACTGATGTTCGGCTGTTATATGTGTATGGACATTCAAAAGCGAACACAAGGAAGGACTAAACAAAGAAGCAATGCTGAACACTGGAGATAAACAACACTATGAAGAGATAAGAGAGATACAGAAAGTGTGCACTTGGAACCACGTTGCCCCGCTGTCTTGTTGAACCAGGAGACAGCGGGCAGTGATGTGAAGCAGGAGACAGCGGGCAAGGGGAGAGTGATGTTGCATTTGGGGGAAAATGCTGAAGGCTAAAGGTTTGAAATAAAAAACAATGCAGACAAAGGAGTAAGAAAGTGCGTGAAGCAATGCTGATCCCGTAAAAAGAACACAAATTGATGAAAAATTAATACAAGAGTGGCAAATAAACACTGTAATTTATGTTTATCGAACCAATGTTGATGTGTGAAGAAAAGAAAGTCGACGAAGAATGAATATAAAAGTGGCAGGTGACCACTGTCCTTTGTGGTGTTCGTCGTTTATTCTGGCAGACACTGCCCGTGTGTACCCATATTAATTTGGCAGAATTTCTTGCCTACTGTTGTGCGATCTAATGACAATTCCTTTTTGCTTGTTTGTTTTTCTTTTGTGAACCCTGGAACCAGAGCTTTTTGGAGGCTGTGTATGCCCTGCGAGGCCTCAACGTGCTGTCCGTCCTGGGGCTGGAGGCGGCTTCTCCTGAGAGCGCAAGCAGCTTGCATTTCCTCGCTAGTCACGTGACACCCTTCCTGGAGGGGCTGCAGGTGAGCACTTCTTCCCCTCAATCACGTTACCCTCCGTCTTTGGACATTCATGAGGATTCTCCACATGTATTCCTACCATCCAGTTCCTGGGTGTTGCAATTAGGACAGCTGTTTTGCGAGTGCCCCGTAAATTCTCATGCAGTAACATCACTGGGGCCAGTTGCGTCCCTGTGGAGCGCCATTTGATCTCACATGGTTTAGCATACCATTCTTGACATTGTAGCAATGCTAGCTTTTTGAATAGTGCATGGTGAATGTGTTTTTAAGGAATGACGGCACCAAGTGAGCGTATATGAAAGATGGTCACATAAGAGTAGGTGGTACTTCTGCTCCAGCACTCTCTGCTTGGCACTCTGCTATGGGGGAGGGGTAGGGATGGGCGAATATTCGGTATTGTCGAATATTCGATCGAATAGCTCTCTATTCGTTATTCGCTTCGATCCGAATGCAGGTATTCGATATTTTCGAATTATTCGATGCTCCCGAATAGGCAGCTGAAAGCCAAGCTTTTCGGTCAAGCTTTCCGAGAGTTACCCCAGGCTTGGCTCAAGACCCACCGACGCGGACATTTCTATTATCAGTGCCAGCACTGCCGAGTTGCTGCCTTGCCTAGAGGTTCGACGAAGCTCTCGGCCGCCAGCACACTTTAGGTTAAAAAAAAAAAGGCGGCACTGAAACGACACCGCTCCGAACATCGCGGCACCAAGCCAGCAGACTTGTACAGGCCGCCATTTTGAATAGGCATGCCGCCATTTTGAATAGGCATGCCGCCATTTTGAATAGGCTCGCACAGCGCGGCAGTACGCCGCACTAAGCGAGCCTATTCAAAATGGTGGCCAGCCACTTGCGCTTTGCTTGGCTACGGCCGAGGATACTAGTGGCTACAATACTTCTTTTTTTTAAGGGGGCTCACTGGTCTTAAACCAAAAAAGTTTATTTTTGCAGTTATGATGATGAAAATTGGGGGGCACATGTAGTTTCTCATTCTGATTGTAGATATCAAGCTTGTTTTTGAGTAAAATGATTATATTCAAATTTATTTGGATTTTTATATTCAATTTTATGACAGCCTTTGTAAAAAAACTGCTGGAGGGATGCAGCTAAACAGGGAACCAGTGAACTGCGCACAAATCAAAGAGTGCAATAAGACTAACATTATCATTCTATCTGGTCTGTAGCAGAAGTTACGACCATTTGAAGTTTGGGCCTGGAAGATGGCAACCAGAAAAACCGGTTTTGCCTTCCAGGCCCAAACTTCAAGTGGTCGTAACTTCTGCTACAGACCAGATATAATGATAATGTTAGTCTTATTGCACTCTTTAATTTGTGCGCAGTTTACTGGTTCCCTGTTTAGCTGCATCCCTCCAGCAGTTCTTTTACAAAGGCTGTCAAAAAATTGAATATAAAAATCCAAATAAATTTGAACATAATCATTTTACTCAAAAACAAATTTGATATCTACAATTAGAGTGAGAAACTACATGTGCCCCCCCCCCCCCCCAATTTTCATCATCATAACTGCAAAAATAAAGTTTTTGATCAAAGACCCTTGTGCCCCCTTACTTCTAGGCGGCGCTTAACTCTGCGAGTTTCTAGGCGGCGCTTAAACTTGTGAATGAGCAGCCGGCGGAAACTGCTGCACCTAGAGCATGTGGCGCAACAGGCATTTCTTCATGAAAACTTGTGAATACAGCAAAGGAAAGCTGTGTGTAAGATTTCGCAATAAATGTTCAACTGGTAATAGTTTTAAACAATGCTGTGCCTACGTGAGTTCTAATTATTAGAAAAAAATGTGTACATTAGTCAGGTCACAAGTTGCTCATTTGTCTTTGTGATTTGCAATGTGCACTATTCGAACTATTCGATTCGAAATTATTCGACCAAATCACTATTCGCTTCGAATTCGCTTCGAACCTCAAAATCTATATTCGCCCATCCCTAGGGAGGGGCTGTGGAGTATTGCGATATCTAGGTTTTACTCCAACTGAAAGGAAAAGAAATAGCTGTGCTGTAGTGCCATTTTTTTCTCCAGTAGTTCCAGTTGAAAGGTGACAGCAAAGAGACGGGAACACGGATGTCGCAGTAAAAAGGGCTTTGATATGCATTGTCAAGATTTTGCCTCAAAAGCACGGAAGCAGAATTAAATGCCCTAAGAAATTTTTTAAGTGTCCTTGATCTCTTGCAAGTAAACCTAAAAATTGCGCATAACAAAAGACTTGCTGGGTGGTCCCAGTGAAAACATTGTGCAGCGTGCCTGAAAAAAAAAAAAAAAAAAAAAAAAAAAAAACCCTGGCCGGGAATGAAAATTTTCTCATGGCATTTCCTCTGCTTTGTCAACTGTCCAAATATACTGCAAAATGCATAAAAATTGGGGCAGTAGCCGAGCAACAGCTCTTTGCAATTGTGCAAATGCTGTTAAACATCTTTCTTGCCCCACACGCTGAGGTGAGTAAAGCAATGTCTGGAATATTTGTCATGTAATGGGAATTTTCGTGGATATGGTGCCTGCTTCATAGTTTTTTTTTTTTTTTCATGTTCCTTTAAGTTTACATTTCGTGCTTTCTGTGATTTTATGAACCCGCAGAATTTTCGTTTAACGAGGCCATGAAGACAAAATGCCACTTTGGTTCATACGAAATTTTGCCTGGTGAGAATAACACTGATACAACTTTTAACACAAGCTTCACTAAAATAAGCTGCATAATTAGAAAAAATGAGAATGGCCATGTGACCCACTAGCTCGTTTCTGGCACTAGAACCTATGACTTATTGTGGGCAGCTCTGCAATTGGCTGAGGCCGTCAAAAGCAAACACAAGTTAGGCAGGGCTTACAAGCTTGCAGAACGAGCTATGTGCGCTCAACTTTAATGCATATTGATTTTGTAGCACTAAGCATGGTAGTACACGAAAACATAAAGCACCTGTGCAAACCATGCTCACTATGCTGGCTGAGGCTGCACAGCCTTTGGCTGTGTTGGGCTTGCCTGGCCCGACACTGGTCAACTGGCATAAGCCACATTTCTACTGTTTGTCAAGCGTACCTAGTCTTTCACGAACGATTACTATCGACCGTAAGAAACGTAAGCGAGGAACAAATCCAGACAGAAACAGAGCAAGTGTGGACAGTGGCCCTCGAGCAGTATCGCAGCACGATTTATGAAGGTAAACGGTAAACAAGGCAACACAAAAGACTGGTTCGCCATTTGCTGTAGCCATAGTCAACGTACCAACTTTTGTGTTATAGGTACAGTCTTCATCAAAATTTTCTAGGCCAATCCTAAGCCTTCTCAACAAAAAAGAATTCAAAGAATCAGGTTTACCTTTAAACGTGACAAAAATATTTAATGGCAGCGATAAAGAAAGATGTTTTCTCTAGCTTTCCTGAATAAAAAGCTTCAGCCTCACTCGGTACGTAAGCCTGTACATGGAATTTTTTGCGGCCTGCGCGTTTCAGGCTTGGCGTAGAAAATTTTGACAAGGACTGTACATTCCCTCAAGACATCATTGCAGACATCATAAAATACACAATTCAGCGGGGAAAACAAAATTTTGTCTTCAAGTGTTTAATTTCTCAGTAAATAAAGCGTTGTTTACTGCCGTACAAGCCCTGGGGGCATCATAAAAGACCAAATCTTTCGACTAAAACAAACGCATTTTGTCCTCATGGCGAGGTTTTTCAAATGAGTCTACTGTGGTAATGTGTAGTGAAATTTTTTTCCCTATTATGCTTGTGTGTGAATGTAAGGTACTGTTCGAAACCAGGAGACGATATTTTCACAGAGGTAGGCATGGTGGTTTAGCGACAACAGTGACGATTAAGTTGGCATTCAAATGGTGATGAAAGTGAACGCAATTTCGGAGTGAATTTGGGCCTAAAGGATGAACTGACAGAGTAACAGGTGATGGTGAAGGAGGAGTCGTAGAAAGAGACACGCGTTGCCACAGCTTCGCGGCTGCCGTGCTGAATCGCACAGTGCTTGGGCTGTGTCTTTTAAAATGGAGATGCGGTGGTTTCTAGCTACGGATAATGCTCATGCGCGATCGTTTGAAAGATCTCTGTGTGAGCTGTGACCGCAGTGATTAGAAGAAACTCGCTTGCTGGTGTCACAAAAGTGAAATTGGTGCACTTCCTGTTGCCAGTGCAAAACAAAATACTGACAGACGCACTTTTGGGGCAACACCGTAAAAGGAAAGTATGACACCTTGACTTGGTTGGAATACATTGCAGCAAATATGAATGCTTGCTTTGGCCGATGTGCAAGACTCCTTCATTTCTTTGTTTCTATTGGACGCAGGTGGTGTGCGACTTCCTGGCGGAGGAGCCACCCGCCCAAGTGGAGGTTCCCCTTCCGGAGCTAGTGCGGAAGTGCCAGTGCGCTGCTGAGAAGCGGCTGATCGGGGGGCGGCTATCCGACTACCGCGTCCTCTCCCTGGACCTCCTCAACAACTCCCTCGTCTGCCTCTGCAGCCTGGGCGCTGCAGACAAGCACAAGCGGTGGGTCCTCCTCCTCCTCCTCCTCGTCTTCTTTGTCTTCTTCTTCCTCATCTTCTTCTTCGTCTTCATCTTGAGGGAACAGATGCCCAAAAAGGGTTCGTTTTGGCAGAAATCTTATGTCAGCGGAGCCTTCGAAATGGAATGGCGGACATTTCTTACAATTTCAATTCTGAACAATCAAAGTTGGGGGCTTCCTTTCCTACATAGTTTTTGAGCGTACTGTTTTGGTGGCCATCAGGTTCTTCTGTGTTTCTTCAAGTGGCTGGGCACTTATCTTGAGCTTTACAGTCAATTGCCTTCTTGGATTTATTGATCTTGCATAGCCCTGACAGTCCAAGGACTTCCACTTGCGGTGTAAAATTGCATGTGCCACAAAGTGTGTGGTCCGATTGGGGAGTCTTGGACAGTTTTAAGCTGCAAATCAAAGAATCCCATTGTTGGTCTTCAACAACTACATGTGTGCTGAAATTTTTTTTTTTTTTGGACATGGTTTGTGGTGTACTACTCATGTTCTGTTGGTCACAAATTTCAGTGAGCTAGTGGGTTGCACGGCCAATCCCTTTTTTGTTAATTATGCAGCTTATTTGAGCAAAGTTTACTTTAAAAGTGGGGTCAGTGTGATTCTAGCGACGCAATCTTTCAAATGAACCAAACTTGTGTTTTGTCTGCATGGTTCCTTTGAGACATACTGGTAAAATATACAAGAGTCATCCGGGAGCTCAACTTGTGCTGTTGGAAATGATGAAACACTCCACAAAGCTGCTAAGTTGCCTTTTCACAAAGCTCACAATATTCTCTGCCAATGCACTTCACCATTTTCAATGCATCACGCTGGCAAGCATCTCAGTCTCCCAAAATTTCACTCACCGTGAGGGATAGCCACAGTTGAGGGGGGGGGGGGGGGGGGGGGGGCTACTCCAACCACCTGTGTGTACTCGCAGCATCTGTTTATTCACCAAAAGCTGAAAGGGAAGGTTACGCACCATTGTGAATGCTGTGCTTTCGTGTTGCGGTGGAGAATTTTAAGGGCACAAACATAGTCGCACTGAAATGTAACAGACCATGCCGTGTTCCGGTACAGTTGTGACCATGGAACAGTTAGTGGGGCCACTTGGTGGAAAAATGGGAATGCAGAATCTGCTCCTCGTGTTAACAAACTGTCTAGGTATTATTAAGTGTGTGTACTGCTGTACGGGCTGATTTTTTAGGCCCAGGTCTAGTCTAGGCCCGGTGATGCCCATTGCATCTCGATCAAAAACTTTATGGCCAGATTGGAGCCCGGCAGTAATCTCTGCTACCAAGCTTGCCAGCAGATACATTAGGCCCAAGCCTGAAAATCTTGTTGGAGTCAAGCTTTGTGAAACGGCCCGTGTCCTGCTGGTGTCATCAAATGATTCACTTTTACAGCTTTACAGCTTTCTGGCATAGCACCTAGTGCTAGTTGGGGGGAAAAAAAAGTGAACGGGAAATTTGTAGATGTGTGCAAATGTTCAGATACTCGGCAACTATTGTTTGCTATTTGATCTCATTGGCACAGCAGTTTCAGTATTTAAAGTATTTCAGGTTTTTGAATATTCAATATTTAGTATTATTTACCAATAACAGAGCATCAATGTTGGCTCTGCCGCACAACTTGCAAACTATCAAGCTTCACCACACAGCGTGCTCTGTTGGGTTGGCTTTTGTGCAAAACGCCAAAGCTGTGCAAAGGAGCTTAATAAGCATAAGCCTTGCGTAAAACAAGGGTATTCCTCAACTGGATGTGTGTTAGCTGAAGTGAAGTGCTACTTGAGAAAAATTTATGGGCTGAGAACAAGTTTCCGGTCAGTATGCAGTAGCCGACCGAATTTTCTGATCTGGAGGGGAACGAAAAATAGCCCGAATAAAAGAGCAGTCCAAAAAATCCGCGAGTCGTTGCTCCTGTGGGACAACTGGCGGTCCCTTCGGAAAGTCCGAAATATCCAGCAAGTCTGAATTTTCGGACTCCAAAAAAACGGCCGGCTACTGTACCGGCACAAGTGAGGAAGCAATAGTTATTGCTTGTAGGCAGTGCCTGCAGTGAAAGTACTGGTCATAATAGCCACTAACATGCCTATAAAAGGCGTCTATCTCTTCAATGATTGGATTGACTGCAGCCAGTCAGATATACTTGCTGTGTTCGTAGCACGTTGAGGAACACGAATTTCTGCGTGGCAGTCTGGGCCGAATTTCTGTTTCACTGCTTCGCTACCTTGTCTTAATCTTTTGTATCATTTTCTTATAAATGATCATTCTCTTATAAAGCACTGGTAAATTGTGGCTCAGCGTTTTTGTTAAGTCCTAACTGCCCAAGATATCTTTTTTGCATAAGCTCCGTACGCACTAAAGGAAAGATGTACACATTTAAAAATGTTCAATTTGATGCTCTGCCAATTTTTACTATTTGTATTAAAAAGTATTCAATTAATTCGACAAGTTCCTGCCAGTTTTCCGTATTTCATGTGCCAAAGTTTTCACACATCTCTGGAAGTCCGTGAGCGTGCTGTGACAAAGCTCTCTGTTCTATTTCACAGGGATGGTGCGGTCGTCCTAGTCCCCAAGGCAGACAGCATAACAATGGTCTCGGAGAACATTGGTAAGAAAGCCGTCCATGTACGCTTATTCATGGCAGGTGCATTATTTTCGACCCCGGGTGCACTGTACCAGTTTGTCAGCTTTAATAATGGGTAACTTGTGCCAGTTATATTTAATTAAGCTACCTTCAGTTTTGGCGGGAATTTTAGTTTTCACCATTCATTTTTCAAATTTCAAATCGAGAAGGAAGCAGGCACGCCTCGGGTATAGAACGTTTGTGTGCCCAACGCTGCTTGGTGCATTTGAAAAGAAAAAGCCCGCTGATGCCTTCATTTATGTGCGAAAGAAGGGCCACTCTTGGTGCAAAGCAGTGCAAAGTTATCAAACCCGCTTACCTTGGCTTATAGTCTTCTAACGTGACCATTTCGGGCCACTTCCCATGGGGATGGTTTTGCCTATTGTGTCGAGTGGAATTTCTCAACTGTAACTTCTCGCAGAAGTAGCCATCAGCTACTAACAAATTCTAAGCAGTTACCATCCGAATGAGTGTGCCAAGTTATTCTCAAGAGGTGTGCTAGCACAACCAGTCACTCTCAGTGGCTGTAGTATTGCTGATTTTGTGGCTGGATCGCAATTGCGCGTGGTTAGTTACATCCATCCACTGTGCCTGTAAGGTGGCCTTTCAAGGACTGCTGTGCCTGGAATTTTTCATTGCATGGTGAAGTTACTGCCCAAAGAGCTTAGTTTGACCCAGAAGTGCAGAACGCCTGTCGCGAAACCTTGCCGACGTGAAAAAAGCTGTCGCACCCTCTTCCAGTGAAACTGCGCAGTATTATGGAGTTTTCTGTGCTGATTTTAAATCTGCAATGAGACTTTTGCAAATTGATTATTTTCGGAGATGATTAATGAATAGTTGCCAGTATTTTGGGTCACAGTTACAAGACAACCATGCCATACAGAATGGCGATTACCTCGTGGCTAGGCAGACAAATGACCAAAGAATACAACATTGGAAGAACTTTGATTTAGCTATTTTTGGTCATTTTCAAGAGACTGAACTTCATTCCTTCGACACTCTGCCGGAAACAGCTCGCAGGTGGTGTCAATTGAATGCAATAATAATTTTCCAAAACCTTCATTTGAAAAATTTGTTCCCGACATTGTATTCCCCACACATTTAGATATCCAAAGCAAAAAAAAAATGCAATTGTACATGCTGTGGGGGCTGGGATATACGAGGGCAAAATGCTAGCTTTGCATTGCAAGAAAAGGGCAGTTTCACCATTGAATTCTGCGCGAACTGAGCTGTAGAGTGCACTTTAAAATTATATTTACAATAAAATATGGTGCCTTTATGATGAGGAAATTTGCAGACTGATAGAAAAATGGCCGTGCATGCCAAAAATGCCGTTTTTCAGACAACTATTTTTGATCAAAAATCAAAAAGTAAAAAAAAAATGATTTTAGAGTATTTCTCGATGGAATTTAGCGTTGATATTTCGAAGGCAGGTGCTTGAAGGTACAATTATTTCAAAAATTCAATTTTCTCAAAATCGACTTTTTCGCCATTTCTGACCATTCCAAGACCCGTGTCCCCCCCTTAAGGCAGAGCCACAATATGTGTACATTACCTAACAGCAAAAAGGAAACAGGAGCAGTTAGATGTGCCCCCACCCCCAATATTCCAGTCCCCAGGAACAAGGAATCAAAAATGTATTATATGAGCTAGTGTAGCCCATCAGTAATGTGCTTATTTGGGCAACGGTCTCATTAGTGGTACATCATGGTCGCGATGAGTGGTCATAGTTGATTTCACCCAACCTGCACAACTGCTTCCGCTCACTGACTAGCCAGAGTCACTTTTAATTATAGATAGTCACACTAGCTAATCACGTGAACAAAAGGAGTTTGGCCGATTTGGGTAAATCAAGACACAGTGATCACTTGCAGTTGCGGAACGATACCAGCTTGGATTAAAGTCTGTCTTGATTTGACTAGCCAGCATCACGATCAATGATTAACTGTGACTGATGCTAGTCAGTGAGCGGTAGTGGTTCTACCAATTGGATAAAATCAACACGAATAACGGTCTAAACAGTGTTGGATCGTGCGGGCCATAGGAGCATAAGAACCTACTTGATAAAATCAAGACAGACTGATCACTTGCAGACACCCGCAACGATTGCCGTGCTGGATGGGAGCAGTCTGTTGATTTTTACCCAACCGGCCAAACCGCTTCCACTCACTGACTAGCCAGCCTCACTATCAATAATTAACAGTGACTCTGGCTAGTCAGTGAGCAGAAGCGGTTTGGCGGTTGGTGAAATCAACTATGACTGCTCCCATGGCCCGCATGAACCAACACTGTTTAGACCGTTGCCGCTTATTTGTCCATTCCCTTCTTCCACTCTTTTAGATGAAAAACAAAAAAAGAATTGTCAATCAGCCTGCAGTTCTGATGCTGGAGGTTCAGTGCATTTTTATACTTTTGAGCCTGTGCTTCGCACTTAGCTGTTGTTGTTTTGTGCCCATAAACTTACCGCTGATTGTTTTTTCTTTGGGTTTCCTCTCCTGCCGTCTCCCCAGATGTATTCCTGTCCGCAGCCGCGAAGTCGCCCACAACAAACGGTGTCGATCTCTGCCAAGCCAAGCTGTAGCCGCCCGCTGCTGGGGCCACGCGTTATTTATTTCCTTTTCACATAGAGGGGGTGCAATTGTGATAACGCTTAGTTGTCTTTTATTGGTGGCCAGCCAGCGAGGTGCAATCAGCTGTCACAAAATAGAATCTGGGTTCTCTCTTTTTGTCGTCTACAATCACACTCCCATTGTCAAACTTAAAAACTGCCCTCTTATAGCCCCAGTCTCTGCTTTCTTCTTTTCGCTGAGTGCGTGAACAGTTTTAGGCATTTTCTTCATTATGTTGACCTCTCGTGGCATTGTACAGTGTATGTTGTATGTGAGGCCCTAAATCTGGTATGGATTTTTGCCTCTATTTCCTCCTGCTCTGGCCTTTTCTCGTCTTCAGTGGCATTTATCCCGCTGTGGCATTATTATCTCTCTGTGTTGGGTGCAGAGATTCTAGAGCAGAATTTTTTTCCAGTTGGGTGTATTGAACTTGATGCTTATTAAAATGCTGTGAAGTTTGCCTTTGGATGGGCGTAAATGGAGTATGCGAAATGTGTTCAACGATGCAATCTCAGGCACCCATTCGCGTAACAAAAGAGAGATTATGGATATCTTAGCTCTGGTAATGTGGGACATGAACTGGATTGTATTTGTAGGTGCACAATTGTACTGTGAGGTAGCTTCAGTAGGGATATGTTTAAAGGGCATTGTGTCGTTCTCTGCAGAGAATTCAGGGAAATTACCCAGTCACTGATGTATATTTTCACCTGTTAGGTGAAAATTCATTAGATGAAAAGCAGTTTTATTTCTTACTGTCGCCTGTAATATAAACTACAGACATTTTCTTTTGCCTTCCTTCTGCACATTTGGTTGTGCGTACCCTGCTCAGCAAGTACCGTATTAACTCGCATAATGAAAGGATTCTATGTACTGTGAAGCGATTTTTCAAGCTTAAAAGGTGCATTTATTCAGCACGGAAATACAGTATTGTCCAGTATTGTTTCATTACGGATGCCAAGACAACTGTCGAACCCTTCAGGGTGCATTCTAGTATTACCACACTAATTTACAGTTGCCTCACATGCAAGTGACACGTTTGATTAGCCACGGAGTTCTCTCACAACCCCCTTCTGTGTTATGTAAAGTGGCGTGCAAGTTACCCCCAGGGCGTAACGGGGCTGCACAGTGCAATGCATAGAACACTGTTGAAACGTGCACAGAGGTGGCTGCCTCTGCTGCATACGATTGGGCCTGTGTCAATTAAAAGATTGTTACAGCAAGCCTTCTGTCGCTGTTTCTTTGCCTACAGTATGAAGCAAGTACGGTGGTTCGCAAATGAAAGCTTTGAATGCAGACAGTAACTCTTGTTTCCAGCTGGAAGAGTTGACTACCTGCATTCCGAACATTGGCCACCAGGTGAGACCACTGAGTCATCAAGCGTACTAATTCTCTTGGTGGGAGAGATTCCCTGCAAGGTTGAATAGCTCGCTAACATGTTTTTCTTTGCGAGTTGGTTTGGGATTGGACTCTGTAAACTGGACAGGCGAGCTGTGTTCCGGAAATGAGCTTTAATTTTGGCTTACCCCACACATTGTCGTCGGTCAACATGAAACGCTTCATGACTGAAAAGTCACCCACCCTGAAGATGATAGGGAACTCGTTTACTTTGGTCAACTAAACTGCCTGGGGGGTGTAAGACTGAATCGGAGCTTGAAATCCCTGATTACGCGTTTGGGCCACCACGAGAGTAGCGGGTACATGAGAGGCAACCGGTGCGACGCTCGGCAACTGGTGCCACCAGGTCGTGTTTGGAGCCAGCGGCGCAGCCGATCGAGCAATAGTAGAAGGCGCAGTGGCATGGAGGTCCAATGAAGCGGCAAGCGTGGCTGGTGGCTGTGGCCGCTGTTAGCAGAGTGATCTGATAAACAGAGCTGCGACTCTGAAGTGTTTCTGCGACGAGAAAAAAGTGATGTGAACTGCAATTCTGGGTACAGAGTGTATGAAGGGCGAGGCGGCACTTGCTCTTCCACTCGTGTCAAAGCCTAAGGCGGTCATCATTATAGCAGAGCCCTGTAGACCATAACATATCCCCCCATTGAAGCTGCAGGCCTCAGGGCAAGTCGAGGAGCGTCGCGTGGTTCAAAGTGTTTCAAGCGATCTACGTGCGCCACTTCATCAGTTCTGCAACTAGGCCGTCCACAAGCAATAAGCCGAGATACGATATAGTTCACGCTACTAAGTCGGCCAAGAAGCACGAATGAACCGACATTATGTGACAGCATTCTGTCGCACAGTCCACGCTGGAGCCGACGTGTCCGGAGAAAAATCGTTTTTTTCTTCACGAGTAAGACTTCTCGGTGTCGGCTGTCGTACTTTCAAGCTGTCCTGTGATGCCAGTATGCGGAGATGAGCTTGTCTCCAAGTTTCTTGAGCAAGACCGAGAGCTCTTGATGCACTGGCCTCCTCGTGATGGAAGAAGGGAAAGATGATGTCGAGATAGCTGGGGGGAACGCGTACGGGAGCTAGGTAGAATGGGCTACAACCTGTTGTCTCATGCCTGGCAGTGTTTTAAGCATACATGGCAGTCTTGTTGGTGAGTGTCCGATTGGTCCGCCCCGGGAGGTCGTTCGTTTGTGGGCGACATGGCGTCAAATGGTGGAATCGAGAATCGGGCAGGCGAAGTAGCTCTTCAACGACATTGGCGGCAACAGGCGCTGATGAGGACACCAGGTGGGCCATGTATATTGCGAGGAAGAATAAAGTGCACCACTTCCAGCAGCTGTTGCGGATGAGACTGCAGTTCATGAAAGGCAGTCAACGGACACAATGACCCAACGGTTCCCATTCTTTGACCAGTGAAAGGAGGCGATCAAATGTATGCCCACTTTTAACAGGGAAATCGTAATTTTTCATGTCTGCAGTTAAAATACCAAGAAATTGCCGAGCGCGCACGTGAGCACATGGCCTTGTGGCGGCCATCCGGCAGTTAACAAAATGAACAAACAAAATCAATGTCTAGTGCTCGTTTGTGTGTGCCACGTGACGACTGCCCAGCGTCCCCTGTGCACTTCTGTCAAGCAAGGTATGTATACCAACTTAAGGAGATTGGCCAAGATTCCGGTTAAAAAACCAAGAAAATGGCAAACACTCATGGGTGCGTGCCTTGTGACGACCTCCCCAGGCGCATGTTTGTCAAGCCAAGCATACCCATTTGAGAAGATTGGCCAAGGTTGGCAAAAAAAAATACATTGCAGTGTTCGCCGTAATTGTGGCAACACTTGCTTGGAGCGAGAATGACCAGCATTAGCTGTAATCGGGGCTATACGCCTCGAGCGCGGCCTGTAGGGGCTAAGGTCCCTGAAAGAACTAAGGTAGCGCCAACTGCTCCCTCCTCCTCCGCTGCCCTCCTCTTTTTTCTCTCCCCTCACCCGCGGCGCCGCCGTCCCTTTAACTCCGCGGCGGGGCCGCCATATTTGTTGGCCACTTGAGAGCAGACGCCCTCGCTACGCTTCAGGGCGCTCGCTGCAGTTTGCTCTTGTTTTCGCGCCGAAATCGCTCTTTGGTAGCATTTATAGGATTTCTAGAGCCCCGTTAATTTCTAGAGGATAGGATTTCTAGAGCCCCGTCTAGAGTTAATTAATCATGCAATACGTTTTTTCACCGGGCGCGGTCGTTTACAGCCGTTATTAATGGAGGCGCCTGGACAGAATTGTTTTGTGCTGGGATATATTCTGGCAGATTTGTACAGTGCACTAACACAGGGATACACCCGAAAGAAATTCGAAAGAGGACCAATGTCACGATGATTATCAAGAGAAAACAATAAATCACAAAAATGAATTGGTGCCAGCAAATAGATATTTTATTGGAACAAACGTCCGTAATGACGTGCAGGTGGCTTGTGCTGCTGACGTGGCTTCCCGTGAGAAAAAATGTTGGGAGTGGCATTTGGGTTTAGTTTTTTTTAACGCCAAGCTTCTCCAATATCCGTTGCTCAAATTGATCCGTGAAATAATCCTATTGAGAAGGGAAAAAAAATGTCGCCTCCGAGTTTGAGATGCGCCACAAACACTCCGCAAATATAGGCAATAATGCATTGCAGAAGGGAGTTAGTGACTGTTCTACCGTAGCAAGGTCAAATTCGTGTTCGCGCATCTGCTCAGTGCCGCGTCCGCTCAACTCGCTACACTAAACCCGTTTAGCAAGCGCTTTGCTGGACAAAAATACGTCTGCTGAAAATAATATAGTCGCCCAGTGTGTTTTGGTTATAATCGCAATGACTGTATACGCTGAGCCATTGACTACTAAGATGAAGTAAGCGCGCACACTGCAAATGTACGGCATCGCGTGTAATGCAAACGTAAGTCGTAATTAACGTTCCTCTGTGCATACACGGAAGAAAGGGCGTACAGCCGTTACGGTGCGAATATGCATTTGAAGTGCTCATTCAAACGTGCGCGAATTTAATAAAGCGATAACAGAAATTGCGCATCAAACGTACGTCAACGGCGCGGTCACTATATTAGCTGACCTTAAATTGTTTTACCTAGCCGCAATTTTTTTTTCTCGCAACAGCCTCGATTTGCGCCGCACCGACCAAGCCCATATTACGCAGCAAATCACTCCGATGTCATAACAACGGGATTATAATACCACCCGGGTAGCTAACACACAAAACATGACTTCACGCCAAAAAGAGCGTACACGCACTCGGAACGCACACGATACATGGTCAGACGCAAGCTGCCGTCGGCCAAAACAAGCATGAATTCAGGTGAACAATTCTCGCGTCACGAAACCCTTACGACAACTGACTGAACATGCTACGCCGCTGATATTGATGCTGGAAGTTAAGCGCGCACATGACAAATACACGGCCTCTTATCCAAACCAAAGCTTACGACGGGACGAACTCGGCGCTGCGCGCAATGCCTACTCAGAACAAAGCGTGGACGACGGTCGCGAAGGGAATACGCATTTCTTCGTAAGTGACCGCTCAAGCTCGCGCAGAATTTAACAGAGCAAGAACAAGCATTCAGAAACTTACCTCGCAAAAGAGTGATGGTAGCGTCGGCCTGAAGTATGCCCGTTCAAATCTATGCAACCAAACTTTTCTCCTTTCTGCGTCGCGTTTCCCGGACGGAATAACGAAGTCTTGTGCCCTGCCTGACGATATTCGCGCTGCCTAAGGCACAACACATCGACACCGAGAAGCAACCTAAAACGACACCGGTGCGACATTTTTTCGAAACGAGCAGCTAATTCTTACTTTGCTATTAGCTGGCGCCTACGATAAATCCGGTACTCAAGCACGGTGGCGACGGTGGCTCGGAAGCCAGCAATGGCGTCGCAGCGGCGGCGTTGCGCAATGTCCCAGCCGGCGAGGCATCGGCGAGGCGACCCGGCGGCGGAGCAAAAAAAACAAAACCACGTGACTTTTCCCTTGGCGAATGGCGCGCGGCGTTCGCCGGCGAAAAAGAAAATGGCAAAAAACGAAGTAAGAGAGGAGCGCGGGCGAGGGCGAAAGGCGGCGAGATCTAAAGATGGCGCTACCTTAGTAATTTTAGGGACCTTAGTAGGGGCGCCGCTGAAATCCCCCTAGCGGCCCGTTTCGAAAGCAGGCGCGGGAGTCCCCGGCCCGCTCCCCCCTGTCGCCGTTGCTTTTGGGGCTCGTTCAAGACAGCGATTTACCGTTTGTCCGTGTTCGAAATACCGAATAACGTGGGGCAGGCACTCTGTTTGCAAGCGTGCATGTTCACGAGAGTATAAACGTTTATGACGCGATGTTAGTGAGATCTAAATGAGCGCCGGGCGTGTGTCACAGTCCGGCGTCCCGAAGCCAACATTTGCATGCAGCTGATTGCAATTCCGCTGCCCTGAAATTTAGGGGCAGTGTCTCCGTAAGCAGTGTTTCCTCCGATGGTCATGTTGCGGCCATACACACGATGATGTAAATCGACTTTGTGCACTTACAAAATCTAGCGGAGCACTCATACCTGACAGCACGCAAGTTACGCCTGCCAATATCACATATCAGATATTGATCAGTACCATGAACAAGCCAATGCGGAATAAATTTCACAAACATTGTACCAAAGAAGTACGACGGATAATGCAAAATTACTCTCCGGAGTCAGCACACGACGGCAAATTTAATGCTGGGTCGTCTTGTCCCGAGGTGAGCGCTCCCAAAGATTCATCTGTTACATTTATCATCCACGAGAAGCGCGAAGATGGGCTTATAGAGTAATCCGCGTCCGTGACCAAACTCTTCTTCGAAACATCGTCGTAAGAGTCATGACACAGGGAGACTGCAGAATCTAGCATAAACCGAAATCAGAGGCCCTTATCAGATACGACACTCTTCCAACGAGCCCGTGTATACGAGATTTTGGCGCACGTTAAGGCTCTCCAGGTGGTCAAAATTAATCCGGAGCCCTCCACTACGGCGTGCCTCATCGTCTCCGTTGCGTCGGCGCGTTAAACCCTGCAATCAATCAATCAACTCTTCCAACGACACCTCGTATCGCTTGTGAACTGCCTATCCTGTATTCTTCAAAAAATGAGTCCGTCGAGTGATCAGCCGTTTTTCAAGGCGAAAAACAAACGAAAAGTGAACACGCATCTTGTGTGTGTGATTACTAAAACGTTCATTCGTTGATTCCGCTCCGCATTTGTAAACAACGATAGTTGAGCGTCCTCCTCCTCATCCACCCCCCCCCCCCCCCCCCCCCCATGTCTAGCGAAATATCAGTGCATTTCGCATCTAGTTGGTCTGGTGAATACTACCTTGCTCGAACAAACGTCTTTAGCATTTCAGAAGCTGCACTCGTTTCTTTTTTTTTTTCATTCCCGTACGACTATTCTATTTATTCCTTACTTGCAGACCATTCATTTTCCCGTGGTTTCATTAACATATACCTTGGTTCTTACTATAAGGCATGAGTGGGCACATATCTGACAATGCACAGCCTTTGAGTCTACTTAACATTTTCGCGTGGCTTATATTCCCATAAAAGGCACAAGTTTTTGTCAGCTATTGGGTTATCACGTCCCCGAAACATATTTTTCTACGGCGTACATATTCGAAGCAAAGCCGCATTTGTTGTCTGCGCTGCAAAACGAACTAACCACTTACAGTGCCAATATCAGGCCTAAGCGAGGCGACAATAAATAGAATTCACTTGTGCTGACGTGTTCGAAGGTGACAGCGGTGATATGCTGCTGCCATCGCCGACGCCCGCAAGAGCGGCCAAGAAGCGCGCAGAACCGCCTCCCCGGGTAGCTCTTGTTGGCGTTAGAGCGCTCTACCAAGACGCAGCTGTTTTATTAGGTGCCCTAAACGTGCAGTTAGCTTACAGACGTCACCATAACAAGTTGTTTAGAGCGCGGAAAGGCAAAGAGAAGCGAAAGAGAACCAAAACACTGCATGACCACCTATCAGCCACGCAGCGCTAATCCCGCAAACGCCGCGGAGAAGCGGCGGCAGGCGGCGCAGCGATCGCGAATCTCGAGGCGTATACTTGCACGAAATGAGAAAGGTGTAGCGTACGCCCTTCCAAGGTGACTTCCAATGATTAACACTTCCAAAAAAGAATGAAAGAAGCTCACACTTGGGGCAACAGTCACGGAGTAAAGGTCGTTGTAAAGGAGTTTGACATCCACCTAAATGCAGCCATACGGCTACAAAGGAAAGCTATACAGCTTTCTCGGAAACTTCGCAGTTGAAGAAAAATTCGTCCTGGTCCAGGATTCGAACCCGGGACCACTGCTTAACCGGAGCAGTCGCTCTACCGTCAAACTTTCCTTTACAGAAACTTGCTGATCTGGTCGAGTAAAGGTCGTTGCGGCAGCAAAGAGGGAGCCAGTCGGCTGCAATTGTGGAATTAAATCGTCCAGATGGTCGTGACGGTTGCGTACAGCTTCGCTACCTTCAAGTCTTGCACGCTAGTGTGAGCTTCCTTCATTTTTTTTTTTTCAAAGGGATAATGTGGGGGATTCACAGGGGGTAGTTTTTCTGGCTGAGCAGTTATAGGGCGTTTGTAGCGTGGACACTGGGAATAACTCGCCACAGTGGTCCCTGTTGGCTGCCCACAATTGAAATGCTTTGTGCACCTCTGCCAAGCTTGCCACCGTCGGACGACTGTGGAACATCTCTTTCCTCTGAGGTCTCATAACTCCACGGCTCAAACTTGAGCAGCTGAACAGTTTCCTCTCTCTTTCTCTCGCCACGTATCGCTCAATTTACTGTCGCGATTCGGCCAAAGAAAGCTTAACTAGTGCACTGTGCGTGGCAAAGAGTGAGCGCAAAGTATTGTTGACTTTTTTCCCAGGTGCTTGCTATCGAATGATTGTTCACAAGTCATTTGAATAAATGTGTTGTAGGCGTGTACAACGTTTTACTGACATTGGAATATTTGGAGTCATATATAACTGCGTTTGTGTAATGCAATAATGTGGGTGCAGATATGGGCTGAGAAAAAGACACACAGACACAATATTACATATAACAGTCCCATGACTTCCCTTTTCCATATTCCACGTCGCTTGCATGATGAGCTAGTCACTAAATCAAATTTACTATTTTTTGTCCCTCAGGCTAAAAGACATTTGCTACGGGAGGGGCAGCAACAATACAAAATTAAATGTACAAGCACAGAAAATCTGAGAGCATTAGTGAACACAGTAATTAGATTGCCTTAAACTTAATGCACATGTGAAATGTGAACAACAATGTCCCTGGCAACCACTTGCATTCCTTTATGTTTTGCGTTAGACTTACGTATATTGTAAACATACAAGGAACACACAAAAAAAAATACATTTCAAGAAATGTATTTACCTCCCCCACTGGAAAAATATAATAATACCCGCCCCGAACCGTTTCATTGCGCAATTTGCTGAAAATGTTGACCACGAAGTGTGCTCAGTTCAGATCATAATCCAGACCTACGTTCAGCAGAATTGAATGAGCCTATATCTAAGAAAACACTTTAAGGGCGTACAGGTACTCGGACGCATGTCTCAAGCCTGCAGTGCCCATATGGCCAAACCTCTTAAGAACGGCACTTGATGAGTGATGAGAATCTCTCTGTAACGTCGTTTACGTGCAGAAGATAACATGACAGGGCACAACAAAGATTGCCGGAAATTGCGGCAGGTGACTTGCTCATAGCGTCCCAGCCGGAAAAAAACTTTGGAAGTTCACTTGGATCTGTCCAGAACACCATTAAACTCGATTTGAACCAATTGCACTTCCAATTTGTTTAATGCTGTTTTGGACACGTCCACTTCGAATGGTTCTTTTAGGCTGGGTTGCACACCACTCATGGTGTGAAACCCCAGCCGGTTATCCGGCTTGGTGAGGGAAAGCCGCCCGCCGCAACTGCGCGCGTACGCTTCCGACGGCGGCCGAAGTGCGGTGGGGGCAATTTAATCGGCGGCGCCTCACGGCGTCTGCGCCGCATCATCGTTTCCTGTACTACTTTAGGGGCGAGGCACCTCACCGGGTTAGGCCTGTTGGCGTCTCCTATCGTCATCGTATCCTGTCGTCACGGTAAATGAAGTTGTCAAACGATGGTCAACAATTGCTGACCGTCTTTAAACAAGTGTGAATTGGATAAAATGGGTTCAAAATAAACTAACATGATTTAAACTAAGTTATAATACAGAAATATCAGGATTTAATTGCATTAATAACATAAAATTATTACATTCTGTCCCGAAATTGGTTTCAGAACGCCAGGTTTTCTCCTGTGAAGCATGCTTCTTAGCATGATGCGGCGTGTGACACGAAGACAACTTATGGCCAGTCTCTCATTTAATGACTTAAAGGGACCCCGAAAAGCTTTGTGAAGGTGGCAATCAAATGCATTCAGGTGGTAGAACACATAAGGGGGGATTTTTGAGCCAAGTGTGAGCCCCATACGTTGTACAGATAATTTGTAAACAATTTTTGAAGATCGCCTTTCTCAACCGATGAGCGCGACGCCGCAGCGAGCCGACCGCGGGTGACGCAACGGCGACCGCGGGTGACGCAACGGCGATCGCTGCTGACGCAACGGAGAAGGCGCCCCCTGATTCGCCCAATCGCCGGCAAGGTCGGCCGCCGGCGGCGTCACTGCCATTGGTTTCCGCCTGCTCTTCCTCCTTCCTGCGCGATCCCGAGGCAAAGGCGGCAAAGGCGGGTCCGCAGTGATTGACGCGAGCCTAGGCGGAGGAATGTAGCTAGCTGCTTTGAAGGAGGCAGAGAGGGAGGAGGAGTCGATCGGCAAGTGGGGAGAGGTGCATTTAATTGCTTCTGGCGCAGCTAATACTGAATGTAGATCAATAATTCCAACGGCATTGCATTGCTATATTGGTGCTACGTGACAATACAGGCCTTTTGTAACTTTTACAGAAGGCTTTTCTGGGTCCCTTTAAATCCGGTTCAACGCAAGAGAGGGTGTCACTGCCCCAGCAAGCGCGCGATTGCTCCTCCCACCGGCGCTTCTCCGGCGACCAATCAGCGCGCGCTGTGTGGCAAGGGAGAGACTTACAATCTTTGAATACACTTATACACTGCATGCTTCGCCCATCCCGAGGTTTTATGTTGGTGGGTATATGGCCCGGTATTTTTTTTTTTCAACGCCGAACGCATCCTCCCCGAGCGACCAACTAATCCGGCCACTCTTCCCCAATTGCTCGCCTTCACAGCGCTTTAGTCACGCGACTGGTTTATCTCTGGGCGACGCGTGGTGCAAAGCGGTAACGTTTGGGAAACGTGCGCCGCCGCGGCTCTGAGTTTTCTATCGCTGACCAAAGCACCGCTATTTCGGCAATCTCGCACATCAATTGCCTCGGCAACCAGGCACAAGCAACTCTCGAATTGTTTCGGTCGGGTGATTGGTTTAGGGTAAAGTTCCTATATATAGCTCCCGCAAGAGTATATAGCTCCCTGCGGGAGCTATATACAGGAACTCTAGTTTAGGGTGCCTCGATGCGCGCCCGAGCGGGCTCGGGCGCGCATCGAGGCACCCTAGATTTAGTATTAACTCTATGCCTAGTGGTTAGGCTCGGGGCCCCACCTTAACGACATGTGGGCGAAAAAGGTGTTCCACTCATTCCCAACGTGAAGCGGGTGATGCGTTTGACATTGAAATAATAGAGGCAATGGCTGGATTCCTGCGATGCCGCGCTCTGCTGCTGCTGTTCCTGGCCGGGGCGCGGTATCGCCCGCCTCGGCGGCTGCGGCGCAGCCATAGGGGGGGGGGGTTTCTGCGCGGCATGGGGGATAACCGGAGCGATGTCATCAAGGCGGTGCGTGGAAAAGGGTCGCGAAACCCTTAAGCCCGGTTTACATTGACCCGACGAGGGCGCGTTGAGTCGAAATAAACAGGTTTTTTGAACTCGACGGGTTGGTTCGGAGAGCCGTCGCGGCGAGTCCAGTCGACCCGGAGGCAGAGGGTGGGTTGGCTCCTTCGTCGGGCTGAGTCGACGGGCCGCGGGGAGCAGAATACCGTATTTGCGCGGTTCTAACGCACCCTCCATCGTAACGCGCGGGTAAGTTCGCGAAAGAAAATTCGAAAAAAAAAGCTATTTGACACTGACGGTACTGCGCCGATGAAAAATACATGACACCACGTACCTGGGAGAGGGAGATTTTATTTGGCGTATGCAGCTGTGGAAGCCAAAAATGATTGTGTTTCAGAAGATTGCTAATCGAGATCCTGCTGAAAATAAAGTTATACCGGGGAGCATTGAAGCTGTTTGCGATTTGATCATCATAATTCTAGGTGTTTTCGGGCCAATTTCAGAAGCACAAAAAAATGTGCAACAGCTGACCAATGAATTAGAGCGCTGAAATTCATTCACGCGGGGTTGACGGATTGTTTTTATTGGATTGAGTTGGATTTTGGGGGACTTCGTGTCTGCCGCATGACAATGTTGCTGGCCGCTTTAAAGCCTATTTCGGTTTTGAGCCCGATTATAACGCGCACACAAATATTTAGGCTACCTTTTAGCAAAAGAGGGTGCACATTAGAATCATGAAAATACGCTAACTCTTCTTCCGGGACCCCTCCGCTCCCCATCACCTCGATTCTTTGAACGGGTTTCATATAAACGCGGGAGGGGTCGAGGTAGCTGAACCCACCAGTCGACTCGACCCTTTCTCGTCGAGTCCATGTATCCGGGGCTTTATTTAGCCTCCTAGGAGCAGCGCCATCATCACCAAACCAGTCGGAAAGCAGCGCGCCAGCAAAGAGCAGTACGTGGCAGATAGCGTTGTAATCGTTGCGGGAAATTCGAACATGAAGAGGAGCAGCGCTGCCGTTATGGAAAATTAAAGCCGTTCCACTCAATGTGAAAGCTGTCGGATGTGCGAGCAGTGATTCGCCATATTGGGCTGTAACGCCGTTATCCGCTTTCTGCTACCACCCCATGCAATTCAAATTTCCCGCCTTCGCAATGCTGGCGCGCCCCCTGCCTGAAACTGCGCCAGCGGGAGTTCTGTTGTCTTTGTGCTTTTCTCCCCGCACCGGCCGGCGTTGCACTGCCACATTTTGCGTTTACTATCGTAAAAACCAACCCAACGCGCGTCCTAAACTAAAGGAACGCGGGCGCTGCCGATTAATTACGTATATTTTCCCTCAAATGTACCTATACTTTTCTTTGCGCTAAACAACGGGAAGATGTATGACAAGCGCCAGTGTTTTCACGAGTTTCGAACGCTTATGCCTGTATAAACCGCTTGGCTTTCGAAGCTTCTGGTGTACGCCGCGAACAACAGCGTTACCGCGGGATGGCACCTTGGTGCTCTATACACTTGGGTCGAGCGAGCGAGCGAGCTAGGACAAGGCGAGCGCCTACAGTGCTCTGCACTTAAAAGGATCGAAAGGGTTGAGCGCGTGGAGGTCGGCAGTGTCCCCCGTCAGACGATGCAGACGGTGACGGCAAAAGCGGGAAGCTGGCCATCTCCAGTAAAGCTAGAAATCTTGCCGTGATTGCCGCGGGGATTAACGATGTTCTCTTGGAGGAGGAGGGAAAGCTTGGCCAGAAGATAGCGAAGGGGGTAAGCGGCACCGCAGACTGAGACGCCCCGCAAACTATACCTAAAGCAGAAATTTCGACAGATGAACCCCAAGAAGAAAAGGCGGCCGAGCCAGCGCCCAAGAAACACGGGCTCGATTCTATCGGAACGGGCAGTGAAATCGCCCAACTAGAGGCAAGACTCGAAGGCTGAATAGACGCCCGATTCACCAAACTGGAGACGCTGATTGCAGCGACCGATGCGCGGTTTGGTAAACTTGAGGAACTAATCCGCACATCCTTCCAGAAAGTTGAAACCAAATCCGAATTAATCGAACAGGCGTTGCTCCCAATAGTGAGACACCCGACGTTCACACCAATGTTCAAAAATCATTCTTATACCCAAGAGCAGCAGCAGCACCTTTGACAACATTGTTGGGTCCCTGTGTACATTGTATGTATATCTGTTTTGGTTTAAATAAATAACCCTCAACCTCAACCCTTTACACTAGCCCAATCATGCCCGCCAACCACACAGCAACAACAGTTAAGCCACGGTCAGACCTTATGGTCTGGCAGTGGAATTACCACAGCTATATATTACAAGATGGCGGGGTGACAACAGCACGTTGCAGCGGTCAACAAGAAACCGGACGTAATTATGCTCCAAGAAACGGTCACGAAGACCTTGTCTCTTCCCGGGTACAAAGCACACATCAGTCCCGCAGAGGGACGGGGTGTGTGCACCCTTGTCCGCAAAGGGCTCACATAAAGTCAAGCAAGGAAGAATCAAGGCCCAATCACATTCACCGAAATTATCCCGAGCCCCCGCTGCGGTGAAAAAGCCACGATCCAACCCCAAATGTGGGCTTGTGCAGAGGACCTATTCGCTCCCATTAATTCTCCTGACCAGTGGATGGAGGCGTTGAGCCGCTCGGACCCCCAGCTCCAGAAGGAGCTTGTGACTCGAGCGGCTGAAGTCGTCGCGACCCTCCGGGACCGCGTCCTAACCCTTTATGTAAATAAAAGTTCTCTCTCTCTCTCTCTCTCTCTCTCTCTCTCTCTCTCTCTCTCTCTCTCTCTCTCTATCTATCTCTCTCTCTCTCTCCCCCGAGCAAGCAACGCAAGGACAGCTTATTCCTGCTCACCATCTACAGTAACCCCAAGCACCAACTTCAGTAGTTTCGTTCACTGTTTCACCAAGCAAGCACGCGTGCCAAAGGCAGCACGCTCGTGATCGGCGGGGACTTCATCGCGCCGCACACGGCGTGGAGATACGTCCGCGACTCGATCAAGGGAGAGATTTGTTGCAAAGCGCCCTAGACAATAACTGCGCCCTCATCACGGACCCAGCCAACGCCACCAGGATCGGCAACTCCGCAGCACGAGATACAACACCAGATCTTACTTTTGTCAAGAACGACCCTTTAGGAAAGATCACGTGGAGGAACACGGCAGTCGACATGGGCAGCGACCACTACATCAAGGAAATCACGATACCCGGCCAGCTCCGGGATAACACCACGCAACACAAGTGGACGGACTGGGACAGTTTCGGCCAGAACCAGCCCAAGGAACGTCCCGCTATTAAAAACACATGCGAGTGGACCGCCGAGCTCCGCGAAGCTGTGCAATCGGCAACCAAGACGATAGAAATAAACGAAGAGGTCGTCACCATGGACAGCCGCCTGGCCCACCTGAGCGTTCCCTGGCCAAGCGTTCTGTCCAAGCGCGCTGGAAGAAGCAACGACTGAATCGCACGTTACGCAAAAAAGTGGCCGAATTAAATCGGGCCATCGAAATACACTGTACGGTGTTGTGCCGGCAACAGTGGAACGAGGTATGCAACAAGGCGGACGGGCAGTTACACCGAGGCTGCACGGGGAACCTCGTACGCCACCTGCTGGATGAAACCAAAACCAAGACCCACCAGTACGACCGCATCGCCAGGCTCATGCATACGGCGGTACAGCAGCAAGGCAAGGACACAGGGACCAAGAAATTGGCGGACAAATATCTACCCCCTATCCCCACTGGGAGCCACCCACCGTACGGAGGGTCGCCCAACGCGTGGCTCGACCGGGACATCACAGTGGCCGAGGTGCGGACCGCGCTGCACGAGCTCAACACTCGCTCGGCAGCGGGTCCGGACCTCGTTACGAACAAGATGCTATGGAACCTCGACGGCGCGTCGATCGAGGCCTTAACCCAGTATTACAACGAGTGCTGGCGGTCGAAAAGATACCCCGCCAGTGGAAATGCGCAAAGACCATCCCGATCCCGGAACCGGGCAAGCCACCGGACGCGAACACCCTCCGCCCCATCTCGCTCACGCCATGCGTGGGTAAGGTGCCGGAGTACGTAATCGCGAATCGATGGCAGGACTACCTCGAGAAAGGCCTTTACCCGGACTCAATGGTCGGCTTCTGGCACAAGCTCAGCACGCAAGACGCCATGTTGCAGATCAGGGAAGAAATTATCGACAAGGGAAGCACGCAAGACAACAGAGTAATCCTCGGCCTGGACCTCCAAAGCACCTTTGATAAAGTGAAACACTCGACCATACTGGCGCAAGTCTCCGAACTAAATGTGGCCGAAGCAAGCTACAATTACGCCAGGGACTTCCTCACGGATCGAACGGTGGAACTCCGCGCGGGGGACCTCAAACTCAAGGAGAAGCTCGGTAGCACAGGAACACCGCAGGGGTCGGTTGTCTCGCCACTGCTGTTTAACCTCGTCATGGTCGGAGTAGCGGAGGCGCTGAGACGAACGTCCGTTACACAATCTACGCCGACGACATCACCCTGTGGGTTGCCGGTGGTAGCGACGCCTATATCGAGAGCCAGCTGCAGGCGGTGGTCACCGCCATCGAGCAGCACCTCACGGGCACGGGCTTGGTCTGCTCGCCAAGTAAGTGCGAGCTTCTAGTGATATATCACCAAGACGCAAGGGCAAGATCCCCCAAAGAGACTGAGACCGCATCAAGATCGTCACCGCGTTGGGACAGCGAATTCCCGAGGGGGCAAGAATCCAGGTCTTGGGTATGCTAATCAGCAGGAACAGCTGCAACGGCGAAACCCTGGCCAAGCTCAGCGGCAAGGCAGCGGAGGCAACCCGCCTCATACACCGAGTCTTCACGCGTGGAGCGGGCATGAAAGAGGACAGCCTTGTGTACCTCGTCCACTCCTTTGTCATAAGTCATATAATGTACGTGGCTGCCTACCACAACTGGCGGGTCACAGAAGGCAACACGATCAACGCGCTAATATATCAACTTTCACCTATATTTTGTCGCCTATATGCCGTGGGCTACAAAGGCCCGCTGCTCGTCCACCTTCGCAGAGTGGAATGGCTCATGATATTGCCCAAACATGACCACGAGGGACATCATCAAGGGGCAATGAGACATGGAGTGTCAAGCGCCATCCAATGCACCTACATGATTTACCTCCTTCTTATCGGTGAATATATAGTGGCTGCAGTCTAAAGTCACGATATTAGCAGCTCTCTGCTTCCATCGAGCAGGCAATCGTTTGCGGACGTAATATTTGAGCAAAAAATGTGATATTACCACCATTCACCTTGTAGGTGCCTTCCTAAGCAGCCCATAAAGAAATATAAAAACTAATAAACAAAAGAAATAAAAAAAAAACGACACAAAAATTATCATGACAAGCAAAGATGTAAGCGGGGGTAATTACGTTTACTGGGGAAACCAACGCTGTAGAAGCATTCCATTTTTGAACTTCCCATGTCGTGCTGCCTTGCAAGCGGTCCGTGGGTCGCACTATTTTGCTCCACGCGAGGCCAATTTACGCTTAGGGGGTGCGCTATCATTTCAGTGTACCAGTATCGCCACTGACATCACTGCACAGGAGGTTGGGCATATTCCATGCGTGCAGCGTAAGCCACAGATGAAGATAAGGAAGAAGCTCTATAAAAAGCACCCCGTAGCATGGTTAGCATACCCGTTTTCTTCAGTGTACTTTCCATCGCCGTTTTCGCGATCGTCCTCTTCGTTTCGATTTTCGGGCCCCTGAGGAATGATGCATCGGAGATGTGGCTGACCGTCGTATACCCTTCCCGAAGTCCACGGCCAAATACCTTCCTTTCACTCGGCAAGGCATCGACGGTGCGCCTCGACTGCGAAGACGAACGAACAGACACAATTTTCCTGATCTTCTCAAAAGCAGCTTCGTGGAAGAGTCGCGCAAACTTGCGTAACACGCTCCTTTCGCCACGCTCCAAGTCTTTCTTCCGCTGGACCGGCGTCTTCTTCGTACAGGAAACGGCTTCACATCACAACAATTCCGTCGCTGACAAGGAAGACAAAGCGGCGTATTTGGCGTCCGAGTGGCTGGCTGTTGAGTCGGATGTCATGGAGGACCTGGTCTCGCTGAAGCCGATTCCACGCCAAGGCGTCATCCCAGTGGCCTCCGCAGCAGAGAGCTTCCTTTCGGCTTTAGAATGGGCAGACGATCACTGTCACCGAGCTCGACACTTCATCAAGATGGCGGACAACGTGGTTGTTGAGCCAACAACGCTACGCCGGTATCTCAAGTGGAGCGTGGACTACAAGGCCAACGGGCTTCACTGCCGACTAGCATCGACGAGACGTACTGCAGCAGCTGAGACGCACTGCCGCGAAGATGGTGGAGTCATCATGACAAAGAACGCCATTAGAAGCCTGCTTACGGAGAACTCGATGGGACCTCCCAATGCTACGAAGGACAATCAGCAGTCAGGCGAAGCCTACGTCACTGGGGACCTGGCACTAGCTTCCAACGTCGCTCGACGGGACTTCGCTTCCGTTGACGAGGGATGGGACGCCGACGAGTGGGCTCCGAAAAGCGACTCACACCCGCTGTGGCCCCGCGGTGACGACTTCTCCGGAAGTAACATGTTGGCCACGCTAGGTGGCAAACAACAGGTAGCTGGCATTGAGCGCCGCGCCCTGTGGTACCTGTCGGTGTGGGAAGCCACGCTAGTAAAACCTGGTTTCGCCAAAGCCTTGCCCATCGGTGAAGTTCTACGCTCCGAGCCGTCCGGAGTGACACCAGCGGACGAACCCACGTGGTAAAAGTCAATGTTCACTGATAGTAGGCAAAATCTAGATTTATAAGGTGTGAGGCGAAAGGCGATACTGTTGTGCCATTCATAAAACATGGCTCTGAATTTTCGTAATGCGTAGTTGTATTTTGTAACTGACTAGGGAACATGCATGCAGCACATTCAACGGAGAACGACTTTGCTGTGCGGTTCGCGCCGAAGGAAAATAGGAGCGGTTATACAGCGCGCGAGGATCATAAGCATGCGATACATCCCAGTTACGCGCTCACAAGCTTCAAAGTGTCTCCTCTTACGCGCATCGAGCGCTTGCACGGGCGACGGCAAACAGTGAACTATCATGCGTCGTTCCTAACAAACACCTCCGATAAATTAGAATCTAACGGAGGTCCGAATCATGATTTGAAGTGCGCAAGAAAAGACACTGGGCGAGAGCGAAGAGCAGGCGGGGCGACAATGCTGTGGTCCTGTCGGTTCTTCGCCTGTTTCCAGAGTCTTTTCTTGTGTTACTGAAACCACGATGTCTAAGCACCAACTAGTCTAACAATGCACCTCAAGAGATTAGCATGTAACAGGCACATACACATAACGTGCTTAAGGGCGAAGTGAATAGATGGCATTGGCTCCACACGTACACCCTTTGTCAAAATTTTCAAGGCAAATCCTAACAACGGCGCCAAGTTCTTTATTTGAAGACAAGCTATGCAACGTCAGTGATGAATGCCGTAACCAAAAAACCCATGAATCTAAAAAATAATGTTTTCTGTTCTGCATACTTTGGCTAAAAAAATTAGAGCAATTGTCCGTCCAAGGTAAAAAAGAAAAAAGAAAAACTATTTATTTTTCAATTGCTTAGGTTGCACAGAGCAAATAATTTGTGCTGAACGCTGGGCAGCAAACAGGCATGGTTCGGTTCTCTGGCCTTGACTGTATGGCTAAGAAATTTGTCCCCGATTATAGACAATTCGTTATTGTGTGCTTCCATATACGCAAACGTAAAGACAAGAATTATATTTCTGACCAGTAAGCACGAAAATGTGAAATGAAAAAAAAAAAAACAGTGGTGTGGATGTATCCATAAAAACAGGTTTAAAATTTCGTCATTCTTGCGTGTTTCGCTTTGTTTACAAAGCAAGAAACGCAAATGCTTGCGGAGTTGTTAACTAACTAACCAACTGACTGACTGACTGACTGACTGCAACGGCTTACTTGCACGAATGCTTTGCTCTGTGGACAGCCAATGCACTCGCCATTTGTACAAGTGCGGCACGCACACACACAGCTGGCTGGCGCCGCATCTTTTCAAAGTGCTACGAGTTGTGCCGCGCCTCCGCCAGATGGCGCCACGGGTCCCGCGACGGAGAGAAGACGCAGTAAAACATCCTCCTCGCGAGGGGCACGATCAAATGCAGAGCATTTCCGGGGGCGCACGACGTTAAGTAGTTTGCGTTACGTTAATGTTGTTGCACTTGTGGCAACTGCTGACGAGAGAGCGCTCGTCAGCAGTAATTTGAATGAGTCAACGATATAAGGCGCGTCCGTAGCGTCCCATTCTGTGTCGACTTTGTGGCGCAGTGGGTAGAGCACCATGTACATTGCGTTCCGCCCTCAGGGTCGAGGGATCGAAACCGGGCGCTGGATAGTATTTTTTTTTATATAGTAGGGACAACGACGGTGCGGACTACGGACGTCAACGCGGGTGACATCGTGAGTTACTGAAATGCTCTGCATTTAAACTACTTATTTATTTATTTAAATTATTTATTTATTAGTAATACCGTCTGGGCCAATGAAATTTTCGAGGGAAGTGGTTACAATCGTGAGCCCTACAACAAAAAAGCAGACAAGGTAATACTACATCAGCGGCAGAAAGCCGTCGATGGCTGTTGACCGCGCTACTATAGCTCCTGGCGGTATTTAAGAAACAAATGGCAGCAGCAACGAAAGGTGCCACTAGATAGTTTCTACATTCCGCTTGGAACACTCGTGGAGTAGGGAAATCTGGTTCTATAAACGTTGTAGTAAGGTGCCTCGATTAACACATGTCTCCGCCTTGCGGCAGCGCTGGCATCGAGGCGCCCGACTTGGAGCAGTTGAACGCGGTAAACCTAAATTGACTTGAGCAAACCTCGACAGTGTTATCTTGGGAGGAACGAAACGAGAGAGGAACAGCATGAGAGGTTTGCGGGAAAGCGAAGTGAGGCATTTACTTCGCATGGGCACCAGCCGAGTATACCTCCTTTCGTCGACATTTGCAACGAAAGGAGCAGATATGCGGACAATTTTTTTGTCCCTTGTCCCACCTCTGCTTTCTCTTCCATGCTCTCGAGCACCGTTCCTGCCTGAAAAGTTTGCCTCCTCCTGTTACTCTCCCATATTTCCACAAACTCGGAACAAATATTATTTAACAAACGTTGCTCCATCTCTCGATCTCTCTGTCTCTATTCTCTCCGGCTACCTCATATAAAACCCAACGTACAGTCAGGCTACCAGGAAAAATTCCCTCGCACTTCCCCGAGGGGGAGAGTGTGTAAGTGCGAATGCACGGTTGTTGATTGCGCGATTACGGTGGATATCGTGATCTTGGAGTGGAGAGGAGGCGCCCAACACCCGCAGTCACTGAGCGGAGAGAGGAGGAGGAGAGTAGCGCCCGCCGTTACGGCGAGGGCTACACGAGCTCCCTCACGCGTCGGAATGCGGAGCGCCCGCTACGCGAGCGAGAGCTCTCCCGCCCGAAGTGGAGAGGAGGCGCCCAACACCCGCAGTCACTGAGCGGAGAGAGGAGGAGGAGAGTAGCGCGCGCCCATCTGCCCCCGTTGCTAGGGAAGACGAGGAGGAAGACGAGGAGCGCGCGCACCCGCAGCTGTTGCTATGCGGACGACGGCGGCGGACGATTCAGGCTCGCTTAAGAAGTGCATTCGCACTTAAAACTGTGACACGGTCGGTGACTTACGAACTGACCCACACCCGGCATCCGCAACTTCTCACGCCCATGTCCTCCGAGTTTCCTGCTCCGCAGTGATTAAAGCCACTGCGGCTGGTTGAGATCTCGCCACTATGCTTCTGTGCTTGGAAAGGAAAAAAGTGAAGTCCAGCAACTCCGTTCCTAAACGGCCCCTAGACGCCGGAGTAACGCGTGCGTGATACATCTTAAGAAGCGTCATACACACTGTATAAGCTGAGCATGCTTACTTGTTTTGCTATCGGTACTGATACCCTGTATCAAGTTTTATGTCTTCCCCCCCTGCTTTAGTGCCCAAATTTCGGTGCTGTGGGTACTGGGACAAACAAACAAACAAACAAACAAACAAACAAACAAACAAACAAACAAACAAACAAACAAACAAATAACCAAATAAATAAACAAATAATGAGAAACTGACTCGAACCATGGTGGAAGATGAAGCGATGTATTAAAGGATATAACGATCTATGTACAGTATTTACATGGCGGCCATTCGAGAGCCAGCGCAGGGTCCACCAGCACTTTCTTCCTCGTCGTCGCTGGTCTTTTCTGATTGCGCTGTGGAGTACTGCACAGGTATATGTCCTGTGACATTACCCCCGAAGCACCAAGTAGCGCTGTCCAGTAAATCGAGACGGAGAGACGAGACTTCATGAGATGAGACTTCTTCTTTGTCCCAGCGATGGCGATGCGACTTCCACGAGTTGCTGCCTCTTCTCTGTGTGGCCTCTGGGGAACATACCCACTCACTGGGAATGACCAGTGTTGTCCTCGCTTCTCCATTATTTAAATGAGTGTGGTGCTGGCGATGGTCTTCCTTACAGAATAAATAAATAAATAAATAAATAAATAAATAAATAAATAAATAAATAAATAAATAAATAAATAAATAAATAAACGTAGATGTATTCTGCCAATTTTTTAGTGGAACCGATGGCGCCCAGTCGAAAAATAATCCTTTTCCAAATCGACGGGTTGGTAGATCGGGAAGCTCTCATAAGGTTTCTATACACACAGCACATGCGTGAAACCAGGCCTCCATAGTGTCAAAACGATTATTTGAAAATTTCGAAAAAGAAAGAGTCTAGGAAAGGCGATAAACGCATTGATAACGAAGGAAAAGTACAATAGCTATCTCGATAACCACCTACCGGTATACATTTGGAGCGCTCGTAGATGCGTTTACTTAGAGGCCAAGAAATCGTGGCATATTAATAATTCCTTGTTTGCGAATTGGGTACGCCCGACGCTCCGGAAATGGGTGACAGCTGCACCGGAGGCGCCATGGGGAGGCTGCTGCCGCACGGGCAAGACCCGCCGGGGTGAGAGGGTTGATTGATTGTAGGGTTTAAAGGGACACTGAAGTGATTTGTAAACATTGCGAGATTACTAGCGCAAATTGTAGTCCGGAGTCCCCAGACCATGTTTCGACCACTCTAGGCGCGTTTACGCGATTTTATTTAGTAGAAAAATCAATTCGAAAATGCTGTCCTCCTCTCTTTACGCTCGCCCATTTTTTGTGGCGTTTTCGTGTGACGTCAGCAGGAGATGAGCTGGAAAATGGCTGCGCTACTGCACGGTTCGCCGACCAGCCGACCTACCGATCGAGTCAGTCGGCCCAGCGTTTCGTCCGCCGGCCGCCGACGGGTCGTCGCTATTCGCTCGCTCAATTGAAACTAAGCCACAACACCTTTGTGAATGAAAGAATGTGCCTTTCCTTACTTTGTTAGTTTGTGCACTGTGTCAAACTCAGAGTCCGGGTCGCTCCACACAAGCGCTGCACAAGTGCACATGCGACGCTTCGCTGACTTTACGCTAGTAGGAAAATCTAAGGCCAATTGAAGGCGGGAGAAGAGTCAGCGAAGTCAATATAGGTACTAAGAAAATAAAATCACCTGAAACTTTTACCGTACAGCGCAAAACTAGGGAGCATGAACCACTTTTTGCGCTGGGTAAACAAGCACAGCGGTCAGCAGCACGACCGCACATCTGCGAACGCTTTTCCGTCAAAGAAATGCAATTGCTAGACGTGAGATATTGTGGAAGTTTGGGGGATACTTACTGCAGGAGTGATATACAACAAATATTCACATAAAGTACTTAAAATGCTTAAAATAAATGAAAGTGTAAACTGGTCATACATTATAAACCTTGTATATCCAATTCGGCCAGCGCCGGCTCGTGGCCTAGCGGTCTGAGGCGCTGGAATTAGTTTTGAAAGTCGCAAGTTCGAATCCCCGAGGGTACATGCATTTTCTTTTTGTAAGTTGATTTTTTCGTATGCGGCCGATCTTTTCTGAACTGAGTTCACCATTTTTGGGCCGTAACGTTCACTGCTCCACGAGCGAGATCGCAGAACACGCGCATACTGACAATGACACGCTAGCGAGTTCTCGTTGGCGTGCTGTTGCCACAAGCACCGACTGCTTGCGGGCAGTGGGCCCAGGCCTGAATCAGCACACCCTTGGCCTGGTGCGAACTAGCTTTTTACGAACAGACATGAGTGAGGCAAGCTCCGAATATGCGGGAAAAGCGCATGGCATTTGAGAGTCTGCGGTGACGCGGAGGGCGTTCATCCACTGCGTAGGCCTCGTCTAGTGATTTCTACGATTCCAAGCCGCCCTGGGAGGTTTATCTTAGACATTTGACAGCCGACAACATGGCAGAAGCGCGGTACGGCGATAATTGAGAAATCGAGAATGTCCATCCAACAACGCCATCAGATGTCAAGCATGTTGTTTTACAGAACCGAAACCGAAACTTTTGATTGCTAACCTTGGGCATCGTCCAATCACGGTGCCCCCCTCCTGACGTCACAGCCTTTAGTTGGTGCGGCCGCCGCAAACCGCGCATAGTAGTTTTTCTTCTTGCGAGCTTTGTAAAATAATTACCGATTTGTCAACCGGATAAACGATGAATAGTGTGTTAATTTGAGCCAGTCTACACAGTGCAAGCAAAAACGGGAGCTTGACAAATTCACTTCAGTGTCCCTTTAAAGGGACACTGAAGTGATATGTAAACATTGCGAGATTACTAGCGCAAATTGTAGTCCGGAGTCCCCAGACCATGTTTCGACCACTCTAGGCGCGTTTACGCGATTTTATTTAGTAGAAAAACTAATTCGAAAATGCTGTCCTCCTCTCTTTACGCTCGCCCATTTTCTGTGGCGTTTTCGTGTGACGTCAGGAGGGGATGAGCTGGCAATTGGCTGGCTGCGCTACTGCACGGCTCCCCGGCCTTCAGACAGAGTCAGTCGGCCCAGCGTTTCGTCTGCCGGCCGTCGACGGGTCGTCGCAATTCGTTCGCTTAGTTGACACGAAGCCAGGACACGTTTGTGAATGGAAGAATGTGCCTTTCTTTACTTGGTTTGTTTGTACACTGTATCTAGCTCCAAGTCAAGGTCGCTTCACACAAGCGCTGCACAAGCCCACATGCGACGCTTCGCTGACTGGTACGCCAGTAGGAAAATATAAGGCCTCTTGAAGGCGGGAGAAGAGTCAGCGAAGTCAATATAGGTACTAAGGAAATAAAATCAACTGATATTTTTATAGTACAGCGTAAAACTAGGGCGCGGAGAGCAATTTTTTTGCGCTGGGCGAACAAGCACAGCGGCACGGAGCAAGAGTGCACAGCGGTCAGCAGCACGACTACGCATCTGCGAACGCTTTTACGTCTACGAAATGCAATTTCTAGACGTGAGCTACTGTGGAAACTCGGGCGACGCTTACTGCATGCACGAGTGTAGTACAACAAATAGTCACCTACGCTGCTTGAAATGCCAAAACTAAATAAAAGTGTAATCCGGTTGTACAATATATACCCTATATTACGATGGCCAGCGGAGCCAGCTCCGTGGCCGAGTTGTTTGGGGCGCTAGATATGCCACCGCGAGTGTTTTGCAAGTCAGGAGTTCGAATCCCCGCGGGTACGTGCTTTTTTTTTCTGTAAGTTAACTTTTTCGTTTTCCGCCGATGTTTTCTATATTGAGTTCACCTTTTTTTGGGCCGCAACGTTCATGGCTCCACGAACTAGTTCACAAAACGCGCGCAGGCTGGCACTGGCGCGCTAGCGAGTTCTCGTTGGTGTGCTGTTGCCATAAGCACCGACTGCTTGCAGGCAGTGGGCACAGGCCAGAATGAACAGACCCTTGGCCTGGTACGAACACGCTTTTTACGATACAGGCATGAGGGAGGAAAGCTCCAAATATGGGGGAAAAGCGCATGGCATTTGGGCGTCTGCGGGTACGCGGAGGGCGTTCATGCACTGCGTAGGTCTCGGCTAGTGAATGCTACGACTACAAGCCGTCCTGGGAGGCTTATCTTGTGCATTTTACAGCCGACAACATGGCAGAAGCGCGGTACGATGATTACTGAGATATTGAGAATGCCCATCCAGCAACGCCATTGGTTATGTTTTACAGAACCGAAACCGAAACCGAAACTTGTTTGATTGCTAACCTTGGGCATCGTCCAATCACGGCGCCCCTCCTCCCAACGTCACAGCCTTAGTTGGTGCGGCCGCCGCAAACCGCGCATGGTAGTTTTTCTTCTTTCGCGCTTTGTAAAATAATTATGGATTTGTCAACCGGATAAACGATGAAAAGTGTGCTAATTTGAGCCAGTCTACGCAGTGCAAGCAAAAACGGGAGTTTGACAAATTCACTTCAGTGTCCCTTTAAAACACACGACTCGCTTTGGCACCATGCATATCATGTGGTCATTCCAGAAAGGCTGATCGTCAAAAAAACCGAGCTATTTGTATTTCTTCAAAACATCGAAACGTTCACCACATAGCGTACTTCATATCTGCGATTTTCCTTTTGTTTGCTGAGTGTGCGATGTCACATTCGGAAATGTTGATTGTCATTTTCTATGTAGTGCGCACTGATAACCTGGCGTACAGATGGCATTGCAGTTTAGCTGAATCGCGAGCAGATTTGAGCTCACGATATCTTCAGCATTCGTTGGCACACAATCAGTTTGGACAGCACTTTTCAGGGGATTTTGCCCATAAATATAAAAAAGAGAAAAACGAGAAGACTTCCATGGAGAAGCCCTGATAACGCCTCGACTACCAAAAAAGTGACGCCTTCGAAAACAACCCGTTGTTTCCTGATAACGAAATGCGCTTCAGGTCAGTTAACCTCAGAGGGAGGAATATTCAGAGCAGACAATTTAGGCATTAACCAGAAGTGACATACGTATTCAGGAGCTTTTTGAAAATCTAAAATTCAAAATCCACGTGTTTTCTATTTCCAAGGAAGGCAGCTAATTCCCGACTGCAACCTAGCAGTTTCGTATCACAATTAAATCCCATTTGAAACCGAGTTGTGTTAAGGAAAAGGTTTTTAAAGATTTTAATGGTTATTATCTTGAAGACGGAAGAATGGCAGAATAAATTGGTATCAAAATGTGTTAAATTACTCGCGTATTACGCCGAACAGCGAGCCAGGTTCTCCATTTTTTGTTGAGTTTTGTCTCAAAGCCTAAAGGTAAGAGGCATACTCGTATTTTTCCAGTCGTCAGGTATTGATTGACTGTAGGGTTTAACGCACCGACGCAACGCTGGCGATGAGGCGCGCCGTAGTAGAGGGCTCCGGATTAATTTTTACCACCTGATGATCTTCAACGTGCGCCGACATTTCGTGCACACGGGCGTTTGTGCTTTTCGCCTACATCAGAAAAGCAGCCGCCGCGGCCGGGAATCGAACCCGCGACCAGCAGGTTCGATCAGCAGCGCAACGAACCCGCGAACCCGCGAATCAGCAGCGCAACGCCTTAGCCACTGAGCCACCGCGGCGGGTCCAGTCGTCAGGTGAACCGCCCAGCTCTTATGATACTTTTATACGCAAGACTTGAAATGGACACTAGTGACGGTGCCGTTTTTCAAAGGTAGTAATTATAAAAATAATCTTGAGCAAGGGCCGGGTTTAGCTTGTTTTATGCAGGGAAATGTACTATCAGACGTCCTTGCATTACAACATATTTATTTCGCACCTGAACATTAACTGCATGTTCAGGTAATAAGCGTGGTGCCAGACATGAGAACAGTTTATCGAAAGATCTGAAAATACATGCTTAATCTCTCAGGTTTACCCGCGAAGTTGCTTCATTGTTTTTGTTGCATTAGGTTCATTTACCGCGCTTTTCAGCCAAATATTATTGGTATTGTGAAATCTTAGTGGGATGTTATAAAATGGTTGACCAAAACTCCGTTCCATAAGGCTCGCGCAGTACCCTCTTTCTCATCGCCTACTTTACATGAATCCGCTTTCAAATAGAATATCCGAGCTGCCGTGTCTTGGCTAGATAGAGCTTTCGATAATTACGCCGGAACGTGATAACCAATTCAAAAATTGTCGGTGCTGCTGGTGCAGCCGCAGTGTATCCTCTTGGGAAAAATTTGAAGCCCTCAATTAATGCTAATTAAGTTGCGTATCAACGCTATACGGTTGAAAAGCATGTGATATGAATGTATGAAGGTTTCACGTCTAAAATTAAACCAACATAAGTTTGTCCTTTTAAATAGCATTTGTTTTGCTTTTGCAAATATATTGCTCTTTATGCTATGTGCTTTAAACAGCTATATAACATCTCTTAATAAGCGTACGTCAACTTAAGTCGTTTAATTTTGTTTTTCTACATTAAGCACAACTAACTTATTTAAAGTACAGTTTTTTGTGCGTCCTCCATTTTTTGTGTAGCCAATTTACAAAAAATTTCAACATAGTCCCGCTAATTTAGTAGTTTCTACCTCTATCTTCCAGTTAAAATGTTTTAAATGATGGTTGTCTGAACAAACTTATGGCATTTCTGTAAATGTATGGTAAATTGGGTTGTTTAATTTTATCTTTTGTACATTAAGCACAACAAGCTTATTTAAAGGGTAGTGCTTCTGTAAAGTGTAGTTTTTTGTACATCCGTAATGCTTTGTGTAGCCAATTTACAAAATATTTAAACATAATCCCGCTGTTTTGTTGCAGCTAACCACATCAAAAGCTTCAACTCTAACTTCATAATCTGGCTTGTGTAATGACTTTCTGGAGACTTATTTGCTGAAATAATGACCGCCACGCTATGGGCATCGTAAGGTTACCTGATAGAATACACGCAGTAACGAACTGATGCATTGAGGGGATGAACATATTTAAAAAAGAATGTGTGGAGTCTAAAACATCACAACGGTACTTTCACAAAGACCTCTCATTTTTACAAGTGAACTGTTGAAGCAACTTTTCTATCTGCTGGCCTCCGTTGACGTTTTACATAGAATATTTACAGAATATTTAAATAGATATATTCCAGTTTTTTCATTTTTATACCATTTTTGTGAGCAAAATCAGACTTCGTTTATACTTGTGTAATACTCAGTGGAGTGTTGGTTCTCAGTCCAAGGAACACTGCCTGCAAGAAAAACCGTAATGCTGATGAGTCATGCCATATAGGTACACACGTTCAAGACCTTTTTCGAACAGCCAGGTACCAATGAGGGTTCAGGAAGCATGTCCACACCCGCCTCTGAGTACGTTCGCCAGCGCAGTGTAAACAAATTAGTCACAATTTTGAAAGAATCAGAAAGCAGCAACAATCCAGCAGCTTTCATGCTGTCTCTTATATATCAGCACGCCCTACACGAGGTTCACTGCTGTAACCATCGTCTTCCACACCAGAACCACGGGTGATGACCATGAGGCCTGCGGTAATACGAGAATGAATAAGACTAGTGAACACGCTAACCATGGGGAAAATGGTCTACTCTTTAAAAATTTCCAGCAACATATTTAACTGCGCAACAGATAAGATTCTCGAAAGGCGCATACTAGAAAATAATGATTTTAGAAATTTCCCGTAGCGTTCTGTGGACTGTTTCTGCAGTGAATAATTCGTCTTTTATCACATCGATTCCGCCGAGCAAGATAAACTGGACACAATTACAAACTTATGAAGCGGGAAAAAAGTGGATTCCGTAACGGGCAAAACAAAACGATAATGCGCGTACATTAGCGCGAACGCTATAGTATACGGTGCTTATAGCAAAAAAAAAAAAAAAAACATTTGCTATTCTTTCACAGGCATCTCTCACTCACACGGGTCAATCACTCATTGAGTGGTCCCTATGTTCCTGTAGCCCACGGCGCTAACGAAATATTCCGCAGATGAGCAAGACGGGCAAACTGACACTCTATTGATAACAGCGCCAAAACGACACGAGTGCTGCTATTTCTTATAATATTCCAGCTTGCCCGATCGCCCGCTATAGTGTTACGCAACCACCGCAACCCCTTGATATTATTGCTTATCCGACGTGGAAAACAGAACGCGTGCCGCGAAACAGTCAGTAAAATAACGCAAATCCCTCTCCTATGGTATAATTGAAAATGCTATGGTGAATGGTCCCCAACAAAAACACACACAAAGAAAACACGAAAACCGTTACCTGAACACACTTTCCAATGTCACACTCATGGGCAATGGGCATTAGTCCAGCCCAGGAGCTTCACGGTCGGTGAAGGAAGGGCTGTGTATCGCTTCCAGTTCCCAAGAGGCCCACTTCAAAATCCGCGACTCACGCCGACAAGCACGTCATTGTAACAGCCACCCTGGCTTCATCATAAGCACCGGATACATGGACTCGACGAGAAAGGGTCGAGTCGACTGGCGGGTTGAGCTACCTCGACCCCTCCCGCGTTTATATGCATCCGGTCCAAATAATCGAGGTGAAGGGAGCGGCGGGGTTCCCGGAAAAGGGGCTACCGTATGTTCACGATTATAACGCGCACCTTCTTTTGCTAAAGGGTAGTCTTAATATTTGTGTGTGCGTTAGAATCGGGCTCAAAATCGAAATAGGCTTTAAAGCGGCGGGCAGCATTGCCAAGCGCAACGCACACGAAGTCCCCACAAAATTCAACTCAATCCAATAAAAACAATCCGTCAACACAACGTGAGTAAATTTCGGGGCACTGATTCCTCATTGGCATTCCGCGTACCTTGGCCAGCTGTTGCACATTTTGTTGTGCTTCTGCGATTAGTTCGTAACGCTTAGAATTATGAAGATCAAGACACTTGAAATTGCAAGCAGCTTCAGGGTTTCCCGCTATGACTTTATTACCAGCAGGAGCTGGATAAGCAATCTTATGAAGCGCAATCCTTTTTGGCTTCCACAGCTGCATACGCCAAATAAAATCGCCCTCTTTCAGGTACTCGGTGTCATGTCTTTTCAATATGCACAGTACCATCAGTGTCAATTTTTTTCTAATTTCCTGCGCGAGCTTACTTGCGCGTTGAATCGGGGGCGCGTTAGAACCACGGAAACACGGAATTCTGCTCCCCTCGGCCCGCCGACTCAGCCAGACGAGCGAGCCAATGCACCCCCTGCCTCCGAGTCGACTGGACTCGCCGCGACGGCTGTGTGACCCGACCCGTCCGCTTGTACATGGGAGAGTTGAGTCCAAAAATCTGTTTATTTCGACTGCACGCCCCCTCGTCGGGTTAATGTAAACGGGGCTATAGGTGAATACCGGCAGGAAAAGCGGCCACTGACGCGAAAGCGCGTCCTGCTGAGCTCTCGACGCCGCCATTTTTCTATATCCCCTCATGCAAGGGAGAAATCGCAAGGCGCCAGGAGAGATGGTACGACAACGACCTCCTATATGTTACCGCAGTTTTATAGGTTGCAACGTAAGAAGTACACGTGAATTTTTTGAGGTAAGCCATAAATTGATATGTAACTCCATGTAAATTGATACGTAAAGCAAAAACGCCTGTGTGCACAAGATTTCGGCGCACGTTAAATATCCCCAGGTGGTCAAAATTAATCCGGAGCCCTCCACTACGGCGCGCCTCATCGCCAGCGCTGCGTCGGCGCGTTAAACCCTACAATCCGATCCAGTCTCAGTACCGTGATATTGGAGGCCCTGACAGACTTCTTTTCCGTGACAAAACCTGGGGTGGTTGCAGCACGCTTATATGCTGTGCCAACGGCCCGTGTCATGGCTATAAACTAGCGGACAGCCTGACACCAGGAAATAAATAAAAAAGGGGGGCAATCGTGAAGCTCCGAGCGATATGTGTGGCTTGCGGCGCATGCGCGTATTCCCTTTCACACAATGGTCCGCGAACTTCCTTTGCGGTGGCCGAGGACGCCCGCCCGACGACGCGGCGAAAGTCGAAAAATATTAAAAAAATTCTTCCGCGCACATGCGCAGTAGGAGTGAAAAAAAGATCGCGCGAGGCGAGTTGTGGTCCGGTGATTTGTCTCTATCGCGCGCGTGCGCATTATCGAGGAATTTCAGCGCGGAGCAAGTTGGGGCCCCGCGCTTTGACTCTTACTCTGTATAGTTCATACTCAATTCCGAGCGTTCACACTTTCTTGACCACGTTCGCTTCCGCTTACATTAAATGTGGGCTCCGAAGTCGGTGTAACAGTGGAAACAACTGCGAATGCGATGGATTTATTTGGGCCACCGGGAACGCAAGCCAAGCAGCGGCGCCATGTCAAACGGGCTGGTGTGTCTATTGCGGCCATAGCCCGGTTGAACACGAACGGATAGCTAGGTCCCTGGATTTCTTTCTTTTTCTTTTTTTACCAATTCTGTAAGAATTAGTGTTTGAGACAACTTGTAAGGGCCATGAAATTATGCCTTTTTCGTAGTCGTAAGAAAACCGCGCCAAAAGCGTTCTCCGATACCCGGGGTCGTACGGTAAATTTGACGTGCTTTATTGGCGGTGAGATCTTTGAGTGGCGCCCCCTGGCTCTGACGTCGGCTTAGGGATTCGCGCCGCTGTCGTCTGCTACACTCCGCTTGTGAGGGGCAACAGTGCCTGGGCTAGAAATCGCCCGCTTCGTTGCTGTAGTGCGTTAAAAAGCGTATTTCTAGCGACTCAGTTATTTTGCCACCTTCTGACGCATCTGATAATTTGAAGCTGTATCACCCACAAGTTTGCAACACACGAAGAGATAGAGAACAACTTTCTTCAGAGTATCGGTCAGAAGATCGTGTGTAACTCGTCGTTTCTTGCTTATTCGCGAGGATCAGCGATCAGACCTTCTCGATAAGTACTCAAAATGCGTAGGCTTCCCTGCAGTATATTTGAGATGCTCCTATGAAGACTCAACAGTCTAATACTACGTACCAGGCAGCGGCCTCTACACGCTCCTCACACAGCAGGCAATAAAGCGGCTTTCTTCTGTTTCTTTCGTTGTTGTCTTGTATCGGATTAATATTTCTTGCTTTTTTTTTCTGCCCAACGCATTAATTTTTCTGCGCCGTCCCCAACTTCTTATTAGGAGGTTTCGGGATGTTTGGGAGCCTCACAAAGGTCGTGTGGATATTTCCTTCATTTTGTATGGCATACATTCCCTTCTTCACAAATTGGCTTTCATTACGGCTGCGTGCAAGAAGGTGCATATCCGCAGCGTGCTTTGTTTATTCACATGAAAATACAATGAGAAGGTTTGTGCTACGCCACCGCGATCGCGCCCTAAACAACGTGGTCCACAGTACTCGAAGGCGGCTTTTGTGCTCCGAATTTCTATTGTAATTATATCGTTATCATAACGAAATGACTCTCAACTCGAACAATGATGACATGATTGCGGTGTTGAAGGCATGATATACTCGCTAACTAACGTAATAAATATTATACCTGCATATATTACAAGACTCGAAACCGAAGAAGAATTCCAAGTAGCTCTTTATTGCTTTTCAACCCTTCCAGGCGCGAAGAACAAATCCTATTCTACTCGGGATGGCGTTCTATGATTTGAAGAAAATTACTTTTACTCTCTTGTCCTGGACTGAGGACCCGGCCCACTAACCAGATCTATTTAATTGTTAAACAAAGTTTTCCCCTCCTCCCCTTACTCCTCCTCGTCCTCTTGAGTGCAGTTTTCCTATAAGCATATCCGAATATCGGGAAGATATGGCTGTGCAAAATGTTCCGAAATATCCCTCCAGGTCTTAACCAACATATATGTGTTACTATAAATTTAACGAAGACGTGACTCGTTTTGCTCAATAAACCTCCGTACTGGTTAGATGCCTGGTATAGAATCAGCACGCGCGTATATACACACTGGGTTATTTGGAACTCAACCTACAGTTTTTGCAGTCTATAGTGCATGTCGGCAAATTTCATGTCTTGACAACGTAAAGTGATGTGACAAAACGCGTTGTAGCGTTCGGCAAGGTTGCAAAAACTGTTTCACCTTACATATTATTACCGGTAATCGTGATGCCTTCTGCCAAAGCCGACAGCCCTGAAGGCCTAGAATTTGTTTTGGTCTTCCATTTTCGCTGTTGTCGGTTATTAGCAGCTGACTGTTCCTTTTGTTCGAATGCTTACATGAGAAGCTGACGCCTAGCTCCGACTCGTCGCGCTCCGCACAGGATCGGCTTCGCAAGGAATGGGGTGGCGCTGGCCAGGGTGTCGAACCGGAACAGGAACCGAACCGAAAACCGGAACCGAACCCGAATTTTCGGCCGGAACCGGAGCTGAACCGGAACCGTATCTTTTCCGCCATTTTGGAACTGAACCCGAACCGGAACGAATCGAAGGAACCGTTCCGAACCGGTTCCGGGGACTCAACACTGTAATTTCAAGTTTTCCATTTCGGTGCCCTACCTTGGGTCTGAAGATATTTTTACCATTCACCAGACGGCACCACGAAATATTTTCCTGCAGTTCCCTAGGCCCATAATGTTCTCTTCTTATCATCATCATCATCATCATCATCATCATCATCATCATCATCATCATCATCGTCACCAGCCTATCTACGCGCACTGCAGGGCAAAGGCCTCTCCCATTATTCTCCAATTACCTCGGTCCTGTGCCAACTGTAACCAATTTATTCCCGCAAACTTCTTGATCTCATCTGCCCATCTAACTTTCTGCCGCCCCCTGCAACGCTTGCCTTCTCTAGGGATCCACTCTGTTACCCTTAATGACCAGCGGTTATCTTGCCTTCGCATTACATGCCCTGCCCACGTCCATTTCTTCTTCTTAATTTCTACTAATATGTCTTTAACACTGGTTTGCTCCCTGACCCACTCCGCTCTCTTCTTGTCCCTTAATGTTACACCTATCATTTTCCGCTCCATTGCCCGCTGAGTCGTTCTCAATTTAAGTTGAACCCTCTTAGTCAGCCTCCAAGTTTCTGCCCCGTAGGTGAGTACCGGTAAGATGCAGCTGTCATACACTTAGCGACAATGGTAGGGTGCTATTAATTATCTGAGAATGTCTTCCATATGCACCCCACCCCATTCTTATCCTTCTAATTATCTCTGCCTCATGGTTGGGGTCTGGGGTCACAGCTTGGCCTAAGTAGATATATTCGCTTACCACTTCCACTGCCTCGCCACCTATCTCAAACCGCTGTGCTGTCCCGAGGTTATTGATCATTACTTTAGTTTTCTGCATATTAATTTTCAGGCTCACGGTTCTACTCTGTTCGCCCAGTGCGGAAAGCATGCTTTGCAATTCGTCCCCCGAGTTACTTAGCATGGCAATGTCATCAGCAAATCTGAGGTTACTGAGGTATTCTCCATTAACCCTTACTCCCACCTGTTCCCAATCCAACGTTCTGAACACTTCTTGTAAACATGCTGTGAATAGCATTGGAGAGATTGTGTCTCCTTGTCTGACACCCTTCCTTATAGATATAGATATATTCTTATTCTTCTTATTATAACCCTCAATTTAATGTAAAGTTGTCCGTATATACTATCAGTTTGCGTTAGGTACTGCCCATATCCCCAATTATCTTTTACATTTAGAATGTCTTAAGTTAGAACGCATATTCCGAGGTGACATATCATGAATATATTCGTCAAGGTTTCTATCTACATGGTGTTTAAAATCGTGTGAAGTTTTCAATGTGTTGTTAATTCGAATGAACCTATTTCCGCTTGTGGAGGTCTTCAGGGACACCATCAACAATAAATCCATATCTTCCACTTACTTTAGTTTGAGTGAGTAGTTATATACAAACAGCACTAAGACACAAACACTCACAGTTCTCTACGTATTGGTCTACAACCCAATGCTCTCGAACAAGCATGTTTTTCAGTTTTTTATCAGACGTCAAGTATTTACAGCTTCTTTCATATGATGCATAATCATCCTGGCACTATGCACGAGCCATCTTCTTGGATTCGCTTCACTTGTGTTCTTACTGAGACAATTTAGTATTTAATTGCACATCTGTCATCAAATAACTGATCTTTGGCGCTCTTTGCCCTTGTTAGCCTTGCGCCATTAAACTCAAACCATCATCATCATCAGTTCTCTACATCACCATTATTTTTTCTTGTACAGTGCCGTCTTGTCTTTTGGTTACTGCTCTAGGAGAACATGAGAAGTGAAAAAAATTCGGGGCCTTCTTATTTCCACTTTTAAAGTAGATGCAATAGCATTATCATGTTATCTTGAATCTGCTCAACCTTAATATTAAGGGGCGCATGGATTAAAGTCGATTAATGCTGATTAGTCGGTAGACTGGGGTGCGTTAGTGAGATGAGTGAATGAGCTAATGGAAATTAGTTGGACTGGTGTGTCGATTAATTAGGATTACGGGAATTAGCGGGTCAGTTAAGGTGGATTGGAGGGTCGGGCCAAACATGAAATTTTTGGGGTCTTTGGCATTTGGAAATTTTGCAGCGTTCTCCTTCTCGACCAATCAGGAAATTTAGTTACGCACAAAATAGCCGGAAAGTTATGTGACGACCACATGAATGCTATAAAAGGTCTTTCTTTATACACGTATTGCGTTGTTAGGTTGTTTCTCGCGTAAGATTGACATTTCGCACTGAAGTTAATAACTAATTGCTAATGGATATCTTATATTCACCATATGGTTTTCCAGACGTGTGTATATATGAGGTAAGAATATAGGAAGCAACTGAACTGGAAAAATTGAGGAACGATCAACTGGTTTGATGCGAAAGACACCCGATAGCATTGTTCAATACCTTCTCTTTCTTTGTGGTACCGTTGTGCAGCCTTCCACCGGTGTAGTATCCCAACCCGCGAACACAGCCCCCTAAAAGCTGAGGAAGCGGCGATAGCGCGTGCGTTTAGCCAAAGCGGCGCCAAAACTCTCATAACAGACTCCTAGCAGGTGTGGCGCAACTTTGCCAACGGTCGATTGCATGTCACAACACTTCGAGCGATAAATCAGAGTCCACCAACGAGACCAGCCAGGATTGTATGGGCACCAGCTCATACTGGCATCTCCGGCAAACAGGATCACCAACCTCGTGGCTCGAGATTTGACCCGCTTAGCCAGCGCTGATGAAGCCGAGCCCGAACGCATGCATTCTGTAGTCACCTACCAGGAAATTACTCAGCACTATAAATGCTCTCCCGTAGAACTCATTACTCCACGCACAAATCGCTACCGATTAACCAGGAAAGACTATTCCGCGCCCTGCTGGTTCACACCTTCCCGCACACAACCAGACTTCACCTCTTTGACCGGACACTATTCTCTCCACTTCGCCGCTTCTGTGGAGAGCCAGAGAACCTCTTACACATAGTAGGCGGCTGCGACAAGTCTACCCTAGATACGCCCAACCTCCACCTTTTGAAAGAGTGGGAGAGAGCCTTGGCCAGCTCCGGCCTCGAAGATCAGCTACACTTGATGGAAACGGCTGTCGACTCGGCCCCCTTGAATGAGAACGCCTCTCTGAAACTTTTCCTCGATTTAATTAGAGTACATTTTCTCTCTCTCGACAAGGGATCATTACTACTGCTTGTGGCTTCATTAAGCTATTATCTTTGCTAGACCCCACTCGCTGTCACCTGTCGCTGAAGTGCCATTAGCAAGTTCCTATCTGCGGTGGTTCCCTAGCCAATGCCGTCCTATACACGCCATCCAATGAGTCATTAAAGCCGTTCTTTCTTTCTAATCGGCCTGTTAGCAGATAAAAGATTAGCCGAAGGAAATCGCTCTAAACGCCACCAGCCACGCTTGACAGTAGGATCTTGACGCCGACGCCGGACTGTTTTTTACTTCTGAAGCCCTACTAATGATTTCGTGACAAAGCTAAAGCGCCATTGAAACAAGGGGTACATGAAAAGCGTAGCAAACCAACCAATTTGTTTACAATGCAAAATTTGTTGCTTCATTGTGCGAAAATAAGGGGGCGTTAGCGCGTGCCTGCGTAGACATTCGATGGATCAAAAAAAAAAAAAGATAGCGGGCGCGCAGGCTCTCCTGCACGCCAAAAAGACTGCCCGCTTGCCAGTAAACTACCTTCCCGCCTGCTTGCCAGGCAGGCGATTCCTGAGAGGATGCGTGATTTGGGGACGAGGGGTGGTCCGTCACGAGACGCCCAGGGGGAGGGGGGGGGTATTCAGATGCAAAATGCCGCACCATGGCGACAATCGAGGGCACCAAAAAACGATTGTAGACGGACGCGGTCGTCCGCTTAGTAGGACATGGCAATTGGCAGCCTGCAGGGAGGCTGCCCATTGCCAGAATATTCTGGCGAGGATGCACCGGGGGGGGGGGGGGAGGGAGGGAGGCGTCAGGGGCACCAGGGCGCTGCCCACTGGCCAGGAGGCTACATGTTTGCCTTCCAGAAGACTGTGGCGAGGATGCGTTATTTGGTGACGATGTGCGGCCCGTCACTGGTCGGCGAAGGGAGTGGGCACAGGGCGGGACAGCGGCGGCTATATAGAGCCATGCGTTACAGCGAGCGCAGCCCTGAAGCGCCCGCCCGTGTGGTTTCGCGTAGTCCCTCAGCGCCAGCCTCGTTGCAACCGAGAGAACGAAGACGCCACCGAAGATAGAGCGAGCCGGAAATCGGAGGATGACAGTATGACGAAAGTATAAGCGGGAGGGCGGAACTCCAAGACCGCGCGAGACGTGCTTCAGGGCGACGACGCCTAACGAGATAACGGCAGAGTACCCCGCGCGCCATCGTGCATTTGCCGATGACGCGATCGCTTTTGAGACACAGCAGCTATGCACCGTTGCCGAGAAGACTGCAGTTCGCAGTGCAGTCAAATTTCGCATTAGCGAGTATCCCAATCGCCTGGTAATATTTTTTTGTTTCCTCAAGAAAACAACTGCGTGTATAAAAGTTCAGTGTTATGAGCCAAGAATAAAATAAAAAAATGAACAAAATTCAATCAATAAAAATACAGTTGTGGCCATAAAGAGTAATGCTTTCACATTCATACAAATACACGCCTTAAGTGTTCCAGCGAATTTTTTATTTCGCTTCAGTTATTGTTGTAATCGTGGACCTACAATAGAAAACATTTTGCAGTAGATTGTACTGTTAAAGGATCTCTTCAACACTTAATTTCGATCAATTCTTTCACTCTTTTCTGTGCATCTGCAAGCATTGCGAAAGCTATACCTATACCACAGACCAGCAGTCGGGTGATTTGCTCGTCACAGCAGATACACGTTCATTTTCTGCTTCGCTTTTGTGGCTTTCTTTTTAGAGTCGCAACTTAAGGACAGCCGGAAAATAGCCGCTACACTACTGTAATGACGTCATTACAGCGTAGAAGAAGGCCAATACTAGGAAAGAGAGAAAAATATTTTAAGCAAGTTTCTAAGTTATCTGATGTGTACAGAGCAGTAATTTTTGTCTGAGGCACTTTGCGACCCCCTAATCTTAGTACTCGATGTCTAGGTTGACTACTTCCTGCAAGCATTGAATATTTAGAAAAAAGTTGATAAAAGTGTTGCAGGATCGCTTTAATTTGGCCAAAACAAAACATTTGCACAACGAAACCTGACAAGGGAACTAATACCGATCACAAAAAAATAACAATAAAAAACACGCCTGCATTTTTTTTATTCCGAACCCGTTTGAACCCGTTTGAACCGGTTCGAACCGGTTTGAACCGGAACGGAATGGTGCTCCGGAACCGAACCCGAACCGAACCCGAAAGGCTTGAACCCGAACCCGAACCGAACCCGAAAAAATTCCGGTTCGACACCCTGGCGCTGGCAATGTTTCTCCCGTAGCGGTATCCAAAACTATACTTTAATTGACACCATGAGCTAGTGTATGCGATTTTAAGCCTATTATGATGATAAAAAGTTACCCACACGCCAATTCTGGTGCGGACAAGCATCAGACGTTGACCGAGCGCAAAGAAACAGCAGGGAGAGCGATCCTGAGTGAAGCAGACGACAAATGCGAGAATCCCTAAGCTGGCGTCACGGAGGCGCGCTTCGCAGCGCCGCCTGTGTTCGCGCTCACCGCCAATAGAGAGGAGTCGGTTTCCCAGTGCGGCGGGCGTTTTGGGATCCAGGCGAAAAATGAAAACGCTTGTACACGTGAGGTATTTCCGTTGCGTAATGAGTACCGTGGTGCCATAAAGAAATTGCATTTTTACACGCGTTTCATTGTCCAGGTCAAGGCAAATAAAACCCAGTTTGAATTTTGGATTTTCCGATATTCCATGGTCACTGCTTGTCATTTATAGTAGGGGTAGCGAAAAGTTAGGTAACGTTTTTTCGTAACTAGGTTTTCGCGTCCTCGTTTCGGCTAGTGACTTTTCTGGCACGTTGGGTAGTCTGGATTCTAGGGCGATTTGTAAACTTCATTACGGTTCATTTAAGTGGTAAAGTTTTCACATGAAGCAACATTCATAAGCAACACCAGCCCCGATCTTATTGTGTTCCGCACGGCTGTCGTCTGTCTGGAGTGTCAATTTGCGGTTTGCAGAAACATGATAGCATTGGCAGTACGAAGGCGTCGCGTCGCCGGTGTGGAGGTCGCTCGAAGCGGTGGCTTGTAATGTTGTTACAGATGCGCTGACTGCTGCTGGGTGCGCGCAATTTACCTATGCTTTAGCAAAAGATATTGCTAGAAATTTGGTTCAGTCTTTCATAAAACGTTTTGCGCCATACTATTGGTGGAAAGTGTTTCATTAAAAATAAACTAGGGCACATTACCCTCCGCATGTAACAGTGAACAGACTTTCTTTACGTCGTCCAAATGACGTGTCTGCGCCAAATAAAATTATGAAAACGCTTTATCGCACGCCTTTGCATTGAAAAAGCACTCGGCCTTCGTATGTATATGAAGAAAACGTCTTTTATGGAGGGCGTTTGAATCTACAAGCAGTAAGAAAGAAATGATTGCCTAAACTACAGCGATGCATTTGCCTGATTTATATTTTCACATATCTGCTAAGGCATTGGTGATACTTCTGCTGCGCCCCTTCGGGCTATACTGTTATACCGCCAATAAATAACGCCACCATGTTTTACCTGGTCACTTTTTCACCTTCCGTTTGTTTTAAGTGCGAAGCACTTCTTAGTCGGGCCTACTCCTGCTTCCACCGCCGTCCTCCGTCCGCAGCCTAGCAACGGAGCTAGCTAGCGTGCCTAGGAACGGCGCCGGATTTCCGACGCGTGAGGGCGCTCGCATAGCGCCTCCTCTCCCCCCTCGCCTACTCTCCTAAAGCCCCTTTACTACTCTCCAGCTCGCAACACCCTCTCTCGGCGCGCCAGCCAGGCCACTACACTATATATATAAAAAAAAAAACAGCATCCGGCGCCAGGTTTCGATCCGAAGACTTTGCGGCGCGACGCTCTAGCGACTAAGCCACGGACGCGACGCTGATATCAGTGTTAGTAACGCGCTTTAGATCTTTAACGCATTCAAACTACGTCGTCAGCGGCGTGCGTTGGCGACTCAGCGGCGTTATAGCGGCTTGATAACTGCGTGGTGTACACGTGATACTACAAACCCGATGGAAGAGATGGAAGAGAAGGCGGCGAGGCGGTGGGCTGCGGGGGCCGAGCGCAAGAGCCGCAAGCGGGCCGACAACCGTGCATTCGCACTTTCACATTCTCCCCCTCGGGGAAATGCGGGGGAATTTTTTCTTCACGTAGTGCCAACACAAGAGATTGCTACCCGTAACTCAACGTTTTTAAAATGTCTACAACGCTGTTTCCATTCCAGTGCGATGAAATTCCATAAGAAGCTGCTCCCGGGCCAAAGATTGCTTAGGGCGATTCTACAAAGGCCATCTACATCATCGGAAGTGGCGTACCTGGGCCATAGTTGAAGCCCGGAGAAAGTACTTTTTCTTTGTTTGGCAATATATTACGTTAAGAACTTCAGATACCCGTCAGCTTTACGCCAAACTTTGGGCGTTATACAGTCAGTAGCCTGCAAAAAAGATGAGTTTCCTCCCTGTTTTGAAAGCAGGAAGCTGCTGAAAATTCCATAAATGAGAACAATGATTTTATCTTGACAGGTCCTTATTTACTCTTCCACAAAAAATATTTTTATTAGTGTGTCCCACAAGGGCAATCTGCTGATATTTGTATTTGTTATTTCAGTGTAAGTCTTTCGTGTTCATATTTGTATTTTTCATATCAAATAAAAAGAAAACATCATTCCTTCGACATGTTGTCATTTAAGTAATTTTCACCTCACACTTGTGCGTGCTCATGAATTCGAGAATGACAAATACTTAACATTTACCCAAGCACCCGGGCACAAATCTGGATCCGCAATGTTCTGAACGCTCGGCCAATATGACTTCAAGGATCTCACCTAGGCTGGACTCCTCGCACTTACTACCTTCACCGCGGGGTACCTCAGGGATCCATACTTTTCCCGATACTATTTAATCTGGCCATGGTGAGGGGCGCTCGAAATCTCGAAGGTGGCTCTACTGCACGAACATACCCAACTCAGTTCTCTGTTCGTGTCCCAAGCTTGTATGTGTACACAATCACTTCAATATCCGGATAGGTTTAAGGTATACAGATACTTGCTTTACAGCGTGGCTTGCAATATGGCATTATGAATATGATGAGTTTTTGTTTCATGTTATGTGCATTGAGGCCTGATAAATCAGGTGGCAAAACACTGAGATTATAAAGGTAAAACCTCATTGAATGAAAACTGAGGTCATGAAGATGCTCCAGAAGTGCACAAATTACAAATAATTTAGGGCAATTGCAGCCATTGCAACCCATTTAGTTGTGGCATAGTTTTATATAGTCTAAACTTTCGATGCACAAGGGCGCGTTCATGCACAAGTGCTACGGTTTTGGTGAACTGCCTTGAAAATGTTGAAAATGCTGAACCGCAACCTTGCGCTTCCGTGTACAATAATAGCTCGCTAATAACGGAAGCGCGAATGAAACAAGGCCTGTTGGGGATCGGACACCTCGTTGCGGGTGTTCCGCCAGGAAACGAAGCCGTGGGACCCCTGCTCGAACGTCCCTGTTTAATGGCGATGACTTAGTTACAATGACAATGATATTGGTGCGGTATGTTCCAGGAGCCTCATCTTCTTCCTATACAATTCGCAACATATTCCCGGCCACAAAACAGATGTAGGAAAAACATTAACGTCTTGATAACGGCTCCAGGCGAAACATAGCACCGCAGTTTCTGGTGAAAGGGTAACGTACTAGAACCTTGACAGCCTTTTTATGCCACCTTTGTTTCCGGTTACTTGCTTTCTTCCGGTGCATCCAGGATTTCAACCGCGTTGCTTCCGACGTGTTCAGATGATTATCATGGACACAGTGTCTGCTGTGCTGACGATGCATGTAGCCATTCAAGTATGCCTGCGCTGCTGTATCGTTTCGCGAAGCTTCTCGTAACGTTGGCATAGAATGCTTCTGATCTGTTGGCTTGGGCACAGTGCATATGTCTGCGACCTGTAAAGCGTGGGGTGACGTCGGCAATCGCCTCAAATCCTTAAAAAGCGGATGTTCACGCTCATGCATCCAACATCTCTTATCTGGCTCCGGGTAACTCAGATGCTTGCTGGATAGTCTTTGACCCTGTAAGTCCACTTCAAAACCCTTATGTTCTCTTGCTTCCTTTCTTTCTGTGGTGTGCTGTGAGATGGATGCAGCACCTGGAGATAGGACAACAACGCTGCTGTGTAGACTCCATACAGGGTCCCCTGGTGATTTGTCGTTTCGTGGTACTTGCGTACTAAGCACGCAAGACACTCCTGCCGTTGTCTGATCCGAAGGACTCGGTTCCCGTACAGGGCCTTGAAGCGTCCACCCGAGCGAGGTCTTCATAGCTACTAAGCCTTGCCCTTGATCGCTGCGAATGAAGTCCCCTGTCATTATTGTCCACAGCTGGTCAGATATTACGAGCAGGTCCTTACATTTGGTCCTTGGTCCTTGGTCCTTACATTTTTGGGGAACGGTACGTTCGTCAGAAAGTCTCAAGCCAAACTTCCGTTTGGTAGATCGGGAAGCTCTGATAAGGTTTTTGGACACACGGCACGTGTGTTGTTGTGACTTATTGTGACCAGGCCTCTATTGTGTCAAAACGATTATTTGAAATGTTGGAAAAAGGAAGAGTCTAGAAAAGGCGATAAACGCATTGATAACCCAGGAGGAGCACAATAGCTAACTCGCTAACCACCTTCCGGTATACATTTGGAGCGCTCCTAGATGCGTTTACCTAGAGGCCAAGAAATCGTCGCATCTTCTTAATTCCTTGTTTGCGAATTGGGATTTTGAAGGTTTTACGATCCATTGGACGCACTTTCAGCGCAGGTTGGACGGACGTTTCACGAGGGTTCTGACTTATTTTGACCCTGTTTTTAGATTACAAAACTTTAGCGCTTCTCAGAGCCTTTTTTATAACATTTTGGTAAAGTTTTCACCCAGAACATTTTGTTAAGTCTGCGTTAGGAGAACGCGTTTTTATTGAAATAAATTTGTATGTTTTCCTAATGGGCTATTTAACGTGAAAAGCATAGATCTCTATGTTTCTGAGATTGTTTGAGGCGCAAAAAATAATTTCAAAGTGCACAGAATAGTGCAAACATGTTGAAGTTGCGGGAACTTGGGAACGTGACCCGGGAATCGCGTTCGAGGAAAGTGGAACCGGAAAGCATGAGGAGGATCGGGGAAGGGCTCTGAGCAAAGGCGACGCCCGACGCTCCGGGGATGGGAAATACCCAGCTGCGACGGAGGCGCCATGGGGAGGCTGCTCCCGCACGGGCAAGACCGGCCACGGTGAGAGGGTTGATTGATTGATTGATTGATTGATTGTAGGGTTTAACGCGCCGACGCAACGCAGGTGATGAGGCGGGACGTAGTGGAGGGCTCCGGATTAATTTTGACCACCTGGGTATCTTAAATGTGCGCCGAAATCTCGTACACACGGGCGTTTTTGCTTTTTCCTCCATCAGAAAAGCGGCCGCTGCCACCAGGAATCGAACCCGCGACCTCGTGCTCAGCAGTGCAACGTCTTAGCCACTGAGCCACCGTGGCGGGTGCGGTGAGAGGGGAAGGTACTGGGACTAACAGAATGCTCCTGGCGATGGCTAGCGAGTGAAACGAGGTTAGGGTGCTCCTGGCGAAGGCTACTGAGGGGAACAAGTCGAGGGGGCAGGTAACGTCGTGATGGGCGTGGACGGTAAGTTCAACAGAAAGTCCAACAGCGGATCAACAGGAGACTGCTGGCGATGGCGAGTTAGCAAAACGAACTACACAGGGTGCGGTCCAAAAGGTTGTTCAACTAAAAAGAAACTTTTATTAGGCCATGAATTAAGAGTGATTCTCTAGTCTGGGAAACCAAGTGATGGCGGGAAACCCGTTCTCGGTATGCGAGAAGTTTCTGGACGTCCAGGTGGTCAATGGTAATCAAGTTCTCCCACAGCTGAGGGTGAAGGCGGGGGAAGGAAATTCCGGGACGTCGGGGTTATGTGCACACACTAATAAAATGTGGGCTAGTAGGCTTCCCGAAGAGCAGTAATTGCGTTATGCTGAAGACTCAGTTGGAATTAGTGGTGTACGTAAGCGAAATGGATGAACGAAGGCATTTGTCTGGATACGGCGAAGAGTCGTTTCTTCCGATTTGGAGGGTACGAAGGGAAGTTGAGCGAAATATTGTGTGTGAATTCGATAGCACTGGGCCTTTTTCTGGAATGCGACCACTGGCGTCGACTCCATTTGCTCTTCTAGGCGCTGGGAGTAGATAGGCGCAGCGCTGCCGATGTGCAAAGTAGTCACCTGTCAATGCACAGTGGGCGGTTGTCCGGGCAAAGTGGACGGTTGTTTGTGGTTGATGTGGCGAGAGGAGGCGAAAATTGGTGGGCCCACACTCACCGCCGAGCATCACCGACTGGCAGCTTGTGTGTCGGTTAAAATGACCGAGTTTCTTCTTGTGGATGACTGCTAGCTAAATTGCCAGTTCTTCAGAAATCGTCTTGGAGCTGTGGTATAGCAGTAAATATATATATATATATATTTTTGGGGGGGATTGCTATATACCGCCAGTAAAAAAATGAAAAAGCGCCTCTGCCAAAACAATGTTTTATTCATTTTTATGTTTTAATAAAGCCAATGCATTAAATGAATTGTTCACTGTAATATCTATTTACAATAGTGCACAAAGTGCTCCCAGGAAGCTTTTTTTTGTCAAGAAATTGACACTTTTCTTATCTAAGATTTTTCCTATTAGTATATCTACGGGGAATGGAAATCGCACGGGCGAAGAAATGCCGAGAGGATGGGAGAGGGGGACACAGCATTAAGAAAATTTTGCGGAACATCCGACATCATGACTCCCCCCTGGCAACACTCTTGCCGTAGATGTCACGTTAATTGAAGTACACGGAACAAAGGATGATTTGCTGGTGAATACTGCAACTTTCTGCGCTTATACAGGAGAAGGCTGCAAGCGCAATGGTGAACTGATAGTTCAGCAGCACGGCCAGCTAGGCTACCATCTTCCAAGAAAAGCTTTCAGGTCGCCCCCTAAAATTTTAAATCAGCGAAAGGTCTGCATGAGTCTCATAAGGACACGAACAAGTAAAAATTAGTGTATTGAAACATTTTGTGGAGGGGGTATTTTGTTTATTTTCCGGTCGTTTTTAGCTGAGGATATTGGTGATGCGAGGATCTCTTAGTGCGAAGGTATTATCGCATGTCGGAACACGGAACCGCTCCCTAACGTTTGCACAGTTAGTTCTCATTGCCAACATTACTTGAAGCCCCTTTGGAAAAGTGTTGTATGATCTGATTTATTGTGTCTTGGCTATAAATTGTCAGTTGTGAGAAGAACGGTACGTTCTTCTCACAACTGACAACCCGAGAAGGCTGCCCTGCTCGGCTGCTCGACCTTGGAGGGCCAACGAGCCCTCGTGGCCAGGGCGCGCGCGGAAGCCACAGGGGTCCCGGACTAGGGACTCCTCCTAAAGTTTGTACAGGGTCGGCCCTTAAGGCCGCCCCTATCTCTCACTTGTATATAGTCTTAATAAATGTTTTTCCCCACCACCACCTACCGCACTAAGGACTGACGAGGACCCGTCATCGACATCGCCGAGCCTCGACCATGAAGGCGGCTGTGAGAACGTTTCTTTTTTCCCGCGCTTGAACTCGAATGAGGGATGTTGGACCCTTGTGTTCTGTTTTTTTTTTCTGTGGTTGTTCGCTATGCTACCGTTTTTCCTCTTTCTCGTAATGCTGTAAATACACCCATTGCCAAGCCATTAATCTCGAGTGTAGTTCGTACTCGTCAGTCCCTTGCAAGGCCACCTGAACGTTCCGGGCACCAGATTCGTCGACACCTCGGAACGCGGCGACCGCCGGTGCGTCGCGGCGGTGGTGATAGACGGGAAGACCGGAGTCACGGTGAATGCCGAGAGCATCGTCGCGAGAGACGCGCTGCGAGCGGAAGAACTGGCCATCGCGGACCCAGAGACAACGAAGGTGCTTAGAGACTCAAAGAGCGCGGTGCACAATTTTGCCTAGGGTAGGCTGTGCTGTGGAGCAGTGCGGGTGCTCGAGCGGGTGAACATCGACGGACGCAAGGTGACAATCAAGTGGTTCCCCGCCCACGCGGGGAACTACGTATCGGAACTTGCCACCAATCACGAGATGGCGAACGCAGTCGCGCGAGGATTAGCTGGCGCAGCAGTGGACCCGTCTGCAGAGTGGTGGACCGAGACAATGGACAGATACGATACCTTTCAGGGTATCACCCCATTACACAGAAACAGCAGGATGGTGCTGGCACCGCCGCACCCCGACCTAACCAGGGAGGAGGTTTCCACTTTCAAGCAGCTGCTGGCGAATTCACTGATGACCCCAGTCGTCATGAAACACATACAGCCAGAACTCTGTACGGACGACACGTGCGTGTTGTGTGGAAATTGTAGGGTCACGACCGCCCACTTGCTGTGGGACTTTGAAGTGCGACCGAACGAGGAGGCTAGGACAGACCTACCGCCGTGGATCCAAGAAGCAGTGCGCAGGTACGACTAGGGCGTTCAACAATCAGCCGTCAAGCAGGTCCTTGGGGCCCTCTAAAAGTAGCACAGGAGCAAAAACTGCGGGGAGGCACCTTCTCTTACGGGGTAGCGGCGTCCACAACCCCGTATCGAGTAGCGAAGGGGTGGTCCGAGTAGGGGTGATGTCGAGATCGACTAGTGCCTACGTCCGACGCAGTGAACACACTGTGTTTGTTGCAGGCATTCAATAAAGTCTTTATTGCATTTGATTCCAAATGAGTAGATCACAATCTGTTGTCCGTGAAAGGACTTTGCTCTTAAATTAGTCTTAAAGAGCCGTTCGTTGTTACCCTCTGTGTGACGGACAAGAATGGAGCTCGAGAAGTTGGCGCACCTCGGGGAGAAATTTGGCCTCTAGGGTCCTGAATTGAAATAATGGGTTGACAGAGAGTGCGCGAGGATCAGGGATGAACACGCAGGAGGAGGACGAACAAACTTTTATTGAAGAACAAGACTTTTAGTATCGTTGATGGGTGGGGTCCCTAGTCCAGGACTCCACTGAGACTGGCCTTCTCCCGCGCCAGGTTGACCAGATGGAGCTGGTCTTCCAGGCCAGAGCTGGCCAGGGCTGCCTCCCATAGCTTAAGTTTTTTCTCTGTTGTTTCGTCTTTACGCCAATTGCTGTTGCACTCCCAGGTGATGTGGTATAGTGTGGGAGTGCTGCTGCAGGTTGGACATATTTTCCTGGGTAAATAAGGCTATACCTGTAAAGGTTTTGCATAAGTATTCGTTTGAATACTTCTCCAGGAAGTGGACTTCATTGCGTTTAGCTTTTTGTGAGGGGGCCGGTAGAGTGCCCTGGCTGCCCTGAGTGCTTCCAGTCTTTTCCCATAGCCGTTGGGAAGCGGGGTGAAAAGCGGCGTGCTTTCACCCACCCGGTTCGTCAGTTCTCGAGCAGTGCTGTTAACAGCTTCGTCCTCAGGCGCTTAGTGTGGAGCATCGAAACCGCATTACGCGATAAGCGCCTGTGGGCAATGTGTTCAACGGTGATTCTCCGGCACCAAATTAGCCCGTGCCACGTGGAAAGAGAGAGGCTTGAAATCTTTAAATACACATATAAAAGGCTTGCTTCACCCATCCCCAGGTTTTATGTTAGTGGAGATTCTGTCAGCTGCAGCGGCGGCGTATGAACGATCCCTATTCAACACCTCTGCAATTTTACAGACTGCTGAAAGACATGCTGTGCTGTGGCTGTCGTCGCAAGTGCCAAGCATCGTAGACGACGCGTATTTCTGTTCCGAGAGCCGGCTTCACTGCAAACCAGCGTTGTTGGCCCTGCCATGTATCAGTGCTGCTCAAAAACTTTGACGTTCCATCGGTGGCATCGCGGGGCCGGTACTGCCCTGCCGAGTGGAGCGAGGATCATACTGGCAGCGGATGCGGCGTCGTGTGAACGCTACCTGATCAACTCCTCTGCAATTTTGTGGGTTGGTTTAGCGGCTTATACCGACGACAACTTTGACTAAATTGCTTGGAATTTTTTGCCGTTGCTTGTCCTGCCACAATGTGCTACCTCTCTGTTTGTTAGCACTGTTTAAAGTTGTTTTCTACATCTCACAAAGTTGCTCTCGCTCTGTCGGTGTCCATCAGCCAGGTATGTGGGAGCGAAATACTAGCGGCCTCTAGGACGTGACGGAGACACTTGCTGAAAAGTGATCAAACAGTATTTAGGAGGTTGCAAAGGGGTTGAGAGGGTTGCTATCCAAGTTTGACGTCTTTTCGAGTGACGTGAAGAATGAGATTGCAAAGGTGGCCACTTCCAATGCCGAAACTCATACCGACCTGAGCAATATTTACCAATTCATGATATTCATGCACGACGGTTTTGAGGGCTTAAAAATGATGGCGATGGTTTTCATCGTGAGACCGCTGCGGTAAATACCTGAAATGCAGAATGCTGCTAACAAAATGAAGAGTTAAGGAAGGAGCTTGCTTTGGCTAGGAAAGAATTGATTGAACTTAAGCAGTACAGCCGGAACATGAACATGTAAAACGATCAACCGGTAGCACCTAACGAAGACTTGGAAAACGTTGTTCAAGATATTGCTAAGTCCCTTGAAGTCGAATTTGGCACAGACGACATTGACGTCGCTCACCGTTTTCAACAAAAAAAGGACCAGTTCTATGAAATAGTGAAATGTCGGACAAGACGTGCACGAAACAATTTTCTCGAAGGTGTTAGAAAAAGAAACTACATACGGGTGTTCTCGGTTTTGACCGTGACCGCCCGCTTGGCTTAAATGAGCACCTGTGTGCTGAAAACAAATTACTGCTAGGCAAGGACCGTCAGGCGAAGCGTGTTAAAGACTGGAAGTTTGTTTTGGTGTTCCAGGGCAGATTTCTCATCCCGAAGGCATAAAAATCTCCTGCAGTGCACATTACTTGCGGTGCCGACCTTGCCAAAGTGGTTCAAATAGATCCCGATATATGCTAGATGGCTTGTCCTTTTCCGATAGTTTCAAAGCTCGCAGAGGAAAAGTGCTTTTTGTCAAACCCACCTTGGCTGTTCCTGTCATTTACATAAAAAAAGTAATATCACCCCGGGAAAACACGCAACAATCGAATCTGCCGAATTGCAAACAGATAAGTTGTGGAAATGTGATGGGCTGTACTTTAATATTTTTGTATGTTCCTTTATTATACCACTTTCTCTGTAAATCATGTGGCACCTTTGCTTTAGAGTTAGGCTGTGTTTTTTGTACTCCTTTTCAACTTACTGTACATATGCACCCTCTAATATTGGCGCGTGTGATTTGTAGCCAGGTTTCTATATTAAGTACATATAATAAACACGACAACCTGTGGCCGTTCAACAGCAAAGCAAGGCAAAGAATGCTTCGGCTAACGGAAACTCTAAACCACAATGACCAGAGTTAAGTGTGAAACCTATGATGAATTAAAAAAATCAAGCAATCCTGTGTGACACATTTTTTTCGCTGTTCCCACCTTAATGCGCAATCTGCTGTTAATAAGTCGTCCACCCTCGAAGGACTGCTGATCAGCTTGACATGATAGATGTATTTATGTGAACTGAATCTTGGTATACCGGTCCGGAACAACATATTCCCCTTCCAAATTATATTTCAAGGATTTCAAGGATTTTATTAAACATTTTGGTACATACACATCGCACGTAGTTATTAGTGCAGAAGGAGGTACCAAAGTAAAACTATCGGGGGGACCTCCTGTTAATAAATGCGAAAATATTGCTAAAACATATGTAGGCAGTCAAGGTACGGGTCACTTCGGCACGGTAATTGAATATGCAAACATTATAACAACAAATTATGCAATATTATCTCGGGAAAAAAATGTTTAAATACTATAAACAGGGAGAAGCACAAAAAATATCATTCAGAAAAAAATGTTAGCCAGCCTGGTCTTAAATTACTGTACAATAAAGAAGCAATATTTTGTACAAGTACTAAAATTTCGCAGTTAGGTACGGATCAGTGTAACACGCCAATAAAATATGCAAGCACGCGAACAAGAAATTATAGAATGTTAGCCCTGAATAAAGAGGTTTAACTACTACACCAAACTTTAATATTCGGAAGGATTCTTAAGCAAAAACGATCTTAAACTACGGTTCAATGAACGCATAGAATAAGACAATCTAATTGTTATGGTTAATGAATTCCATAGTTGAATGGCTGCGAAAATGGCTGCTTGTTTGCCGTAGTTAGCATAGACCTGAGGCAGCAGTAGGTTAAGGTCTTGTGAAAATGTTGTGCGGTTGGTGTTTGTTCGGTGGGAATCTAAGAAACTATTAATAATTATGCCGTGTGTGCGAGCCCGAAATATGATAGCACACAGTTTTAGTTGAAAAGCAAGTTTTAGCCGTAGAATCCTCAGGCTGGTGTAGATGGGAAGCACCGATGCGTTGTAAGGGCTGAATGTAATTAGGCGAACTGCTTGGTTTTGTAAATGATGAAGACATGACAAATGAGAAGAATATATTTTTCCCCATGACGATAAGCAGTAATTAAGATGACTGTGAGCAAATGCATAGTATAGAGAATTCAGGATAGGTTTCTGAAAATGGCTTCGATATCTAATTAGTATGCGTATGCCAAAACCAATTTTTTTGTAAGTGATTTCACGTGGAGAATAAATTTCAGATGAGTGTGGAGTAGAACTCCGAGAAATGTTAGTGTGCGTGACACAGGAATGACGGTGCGTTCAAAGCAAAGGTTTGGAACTTAAACTGGATGTTTATTAGAGGCATGAAATAATAAGTATATTGTTTTTGTGGGGTTTATCTGGAGTGCGTTATTATTACACGATGCTGCAATATTTATGGACCATTAATGGATCAGTAGGGGACATGGAGAACAATCTACAGCAGGCGGCTGACATAGTCATTCAATATGCACGGCAGTGTGGCCTAGAATGCTCGCCGCAGAAATCGGAGCTGCTGATCGTCTCAGGAAAGATGAAACTCTCTCCTGGGTCACCATCTCCCTGCACATGGACGGCCATGTAATTGTTCCGACTCCACAGGTCAGAATTTTAGGCATGCTTTTCCAAGCGGATCGCTCGAACACTCAACTGCTCAACAGACTTAAGAACACCACAGAGCAAGTATCGCACATGATCCGCAGGATTAGTACCAAGACGAGGGGTATGCGAGAGGAGGATGTACTCAGGCTGGTTCAAGCCTTCGTCGTGTCTAGGGTCACTTACTCCCTCCCCTACGCCATACTCTCCAAGACCGAAAAGGACAAGGTGGAAGCCCTGATACGCAAGGCGTACACACTAGCATTAGGACTGCCTGTTACCACCTCAACGCAGAAACTTTTGCGGTTGGGAGTCCACAATACCTTAGATGAATTATTGGAAGCCCAGAATTTGAGCCAACTCTTACGCCTGAGCTCTACCCCTACCGGCAGAGCCATTCTATCTCAACTACACCTGCGCTCTCTTCTGCAACACCCGCACGCGGATGCGACTCAGCTTCCCGATGAGGTTCGCAAGTTCATTGATGTGGCCCCACTACCACGCAACATGCATCCGACACATCACGAGGCTCGTAGGGAAGCCAGGGCGAAAGCTATTCTGAATCAATACGGCAGAAACTCTGCCACAGTCTATACAGACGCCGCTTCATATCCCGGGCGAAGAGCTATGACCGCTGTGGTTTCTACTACCGAAAACCTCGTTACATGCGTATCAATTCCCACCATCCACTCTCTGCAGGCGGAGGAAGCGGCCATCTCCCTAGCGATTGCACAAACTTCGGCAGAAATAATATTCACAGACAGCCAACAAGCATGTAGAACCTTCTCCAGCGGGTGCATATCCCGACCTGCCCGAAAAATTCTACTCGAGCATCCTCCTCGACATCCCGTACGGATTATTTGGGCTCCAGCCCACTCCGCCGTGTCTGGCAACGAAGCTGCCCATCAGCGTGCCCGAGAGTTGACCCACCGGGCAAGCCAGGAGTTTGGCGAGCAGTGGCAGGTCTCCCCTCTCTTGTCGTTCCACGAAGTCACTCAGCATTACCGTCTGGAAAGAATGCTATATCCTCCTGCGCACAAAAGCCTCACCAAAGAACAAGAGCGCCACCTCCGAGGCATTCAGACAAACACATTTCCCCACCCCACTAGAGCCCACATTCTGGCCCCCACCCTGTACTTCTCGCAATGCCGCTTCTGCGAGGCTCCGGGCACCCTCTACCATATCATGTGGGGCTGTGATAAGAACCCCCACCTACCCCCCCTGCCTTTCCCCTCCCCTGAGCACTGGGAGAGAGCACTGTCCAGCTCGGACACTGACGACCAGCTTTGGCTGGTGCAGCGAGCCCAAGAAGCCGGACGGACTCAAGGGGTCCTGGAATGAGGACTCTTACCCAGGGCTGACAGCTTCAGATACACGTTTATTCCTCCTCCTCCTCCTGCAATATTTTCGAGGTTTTTGTTTAGCCTTGCTGTTAGGGCGTCTAGATTAGGATCAGCTGTTAATATTGTTGTGCCATCGGCGTGAAGAATACAAGTTGTGTTATTTAGGCACGTAGGCAAGTCATTATTATACACTAAAAAGAGAAGTGGACCTAAAATTGACCCTTGCCGTACGCCTTCATTTACAGTTATAGGTTGGGAAGTTGCGTTTAAAAGGCTTACCACTTGGGTCCTGTCTGCTAAATAGCTCCGGAAAAGTGTTATAGGTGGCCCACAAATTCCGAGTGATTCTAATATAGAAAAAAGAAGTTTATGAATAGTGGAATCGAAAGCTTTCGTGAAATCAATAAATACCGCTCCAGCCCAGTGACCTTTGTCAATGAGCTGTTTAAACTTATCTCGAAATTCTATAAGGGCAAGTCCTGTTGAAAGATTAGGGCGAAAACCAAACTGGCATTTGGTTAGAAGGTTGAATTTAGCAAAATATGCCATTAGACGATCTGAAATGAGCTTCTCGATTAATTTACTACAGAACGGAAGAAGAGTTATAGGGCGGTAATTAGATAAAAAATTACGCTCTCTTTTTTTGAAGACTGGAACAATTTTGCCACGTTTAAGTTCAGACGGAAAAATGCCTGTTGTAAATATGTTATTGATTATGCTAGCAAGTACAGCGGACACGTCACGAGAAACTAGCGGTATTTTAAAAGGGCGAAATAAATCTAGCCCGAGGCCAGTGTTTTTTTACTTTGAAATTCCATTATGGACTTCGTCAGCTCAGGTAGGACGCGGGTAAAGACTATGGGGACATCTAGGGAGGCATGAAACGTTACTAGCCTGTGTTACATTCAATTTAGAAAAGAAAGAGTTAAATGAGTCAGCAATGTCCATAGGACTCGTTTATATCTGCATACCACCGTTATTTTAAGTTATAGAGGATGGCTCGTGCCCCAGCTTCAGGAATTCTCTGATTAGTTACCAGTTCTTACGGGTGTTGTTACCGTTTTGAACAATTTTATTTTGGTAGTAGTTCTTTTAAACTTGCTTCAACGGTGCATCAAGGGTTCGCGAATACTTTTTCTGACGAATTTTAAGAGGAATATTGAAGGGGCGAGCTTTTATTTCTTGTAAATGTTGTCTCTTTTACGAATGCTGCGTAGGAGACTATTAGTTATCCATGGGTTCCTGGGGGCAGAGTATCACTTATGAACGGGAGTCAGTGACGTGCATAGATTAATTGATTGTACTATTTTCGAAGAGAATAAGTTGAATGCCGCTTCTGGGCAGCGTTCCTCCTACACGTCCCTCCAGTCAATAAGCGATATGATTTCGGTAAATTTGCTTGGGTCAAACGAGTGTCTTCTTAAGGTCTGAGGTTTAGATTCGGTACGACGTTCGAGCAGTAAAAAATATGGTAATGGTCTGTGATATGAAAGTCGATAATTCCAGGAACTTGAGGGGAAACTAAGTTAGATAAGATGTCAATAAGCGTGTGCGGACCGTGTGGCACACACCGATTAGCTGATTGTATTAAAGATTCGAAGCCGTTACCAACGAAGCAGTTCCTGTACTCTGAGCATGCGCCATCTGTTACATCAGTGATGTCAATGTTTATGTCACCTACAATAATGATGTTGTTGTTTTCTACATTTCATTTGTTTAAGATTTGTTCGAGTTCTTTGCAGAAGTCAGGGTAACAGGCGAACGGTGAGCGGTAGATGGATGCACATGATAGTATTTCTAGCAAACGGAAAGGCAACGCGGTCGAATTCAATCCAGGCGGATTCAATTTTTGCTTTGCTAAAATTTATGTCATTGCGACTTTTGTAAGATAATGCGTTTGAAATGAATATAGCTTAACCGCCATGAGAGTCATTCGGGCGGTGATTAAATTCAGCATGGTGATTCGGCAAAGAAAACAGCCTGTCATCACTAGGTGGTAACAAGGTTTTCGACATGCAAATAAATAACGGTAAAGTTGTGGTTGTAGAGTGTTAAGAAGTTCACTAGATTATCGCAATGTTTATGTAGGCTACGGATGTTAAAGTGTAAACGGATATGTGGGATGCGGCTGAATTTTTTAGTAGGGTATTTAGCTGGTGTACGGTGTAGTACATGATCGCATTAGCGTCTTCATGCGAGATCGTGTTCTTGCAAAGACGGCAAGATCACTGACCCCCGAGATTCGATAGACGTGGCTATCCTTCGTCTTGCGTGCTTTGATTTTGCCGTTTTCGACCCAGAGTAACTGCCACTCTTTTTCTTTTTTTGAGAGCCAATGCTTGCGCGAAGAGTCGTTTGTTCTCGGGAGTGAGGTGGCCGTTGATGAAGACCGGCTTGACACTTATTTTCTGACGTGAATCCAATAGTGCCAGCCGTGAGTCGTGCCTTCCTTGTCTTCGCTATGAACTCCGCTTTCTTTGTCCGCAAGCGAAACCGAACGAGAATTTGCGGACCTTTTTTTGCTTTTTTGCGGGTATGCGATGAACAACCTCAATATCGGACGCTGTAACAGGGAAGTCAATTTTTTCTTAAATTTTCTCGAGAATTTCTGCGGAATCTTCACCCTGCGTCGAGGGTACGTCTTTGATTTCCTCATTGTTGACGCGGGAGTACAGTTCCAGCTCTGCGACGCGCCGTGATAGCTGGTGGTTTTCGCGAGCAATTTCCTTGTTTCCTTTTATTAGCACAGCTTGCTGTGCTTTCATTGCTTTTACGATGGTGCTGAACATGCTGACGCTAAATTTCATGCTTTCAACTTTGTGTAATTCAGCAACATCTTTCGCTAACTCGGCATTAGTAACCATCGCGACAACACAACGCGTTAGAACAGGGCAGCAGCGAAAGCGGCAGTAATGAAAAGCAACCAATTCAAATCCAAGTACTCAAAACAGACCTGCGTACAGAATGTCTTGATTAGGTGCTGTCACACCTTCGCAACCACAGCTGCCAAGTGGCAATCCCTCCGATGCGTCGTCCTTTTGTAGCCGAAACGCACGATGGGGACTGGTGGCGCTGGCGGTTGTCACGTGTCCAGGCGTTGAACATCTTCCGCTACGTCAAATGTTGTTCGCCACACGTGTGGAGACGGCGATAGCTGTGTCGCTGTCGTAGTGCGTGGAAACAGGAACGTGCAGGGCCTGCGTACGGTAGAATGCTGCCAGCTGCCCATCTCATTTTTAAATCTCATTTTTTAAATAGAACTGTTGGTGCGTGGGGTGGAGTTTGTGTCCTGGTTAAAAAATCAATGGCCTGTGACTCCTTGGTTGAATTTTGTGAACGTACACCTGATGATGCATTTTTTGTACACTATCAAGTTGCACGGTCATTTCGGTTTGCTACCGTCCTTCTGCTGGTCGTATCATAGATTTTCTTTTATTTTTAGAAAAAAAGTGTTAAACTATGTAAATGTGAAGAATTATGACGTGTCGTAAAGAGCTAATTTTAAGATAAATTTGCTTTCTGATAGTAACGTTACCAAAGATTTTTTTGCAGTTATTTCAGCTAACGGGTGCACCAATTCCATAACCAAACCAACAAGAATTACACCTGCCAGTGAATCTCTTATTCACCTTTTCATAGACACATTGATGAGTTCTCACCCCGAAAACATTGAGTCGTTATCTTCCGTAGATGGGCTGAGTGATCACAGTATTGTTCTATTCAATTTGACTAGTTCCGGTCAAATCAGACAGTGTTCAATAAAATAAATCCGAGAGTACAGTAAAGCTGACATTTCCAGAATTAAAAGTGAACTCGAAACCCTCTTTGAATACCTAAATGAAACTGCTTATAGAAGGTCTGTCGACGAGAAATGGTTGTTGTGAAAACAAAATCTACTAGTCAGCCTAATCAGTAAATACGTACCCCTCGTTTGCATCCCTGGGTAAATAGGATCACAAATCTGTTAAAAAAAACTAGCTCAAAAGAAAAAGCGCCTCTTCAGAGCGGTGAAAAATTGGGTACTGCCCCGAAATAGAACTACTTCAACTGCTTGCGAGAGTACAACAGCCTCTTGAAACGCTCAAAGAAGAAAATTTTTCACCGATACCTCGTCCATATTCTCCATATTAATCCATACAAATAATAACAAATACTCACTCCAAACAGTCATCAGTCGCATAACATCGCCTTAACCAATCCTGATGTGTCACACGTCCCAGTCGTAGAACGCTCTGACATCCTAAATTCCTACATTTCTTCCGTTTTTACCTGTGAACCTTCGACAAACCTTCCTGCTTTACCAAGATTTGAATTCACTTAGATGCCTGGAATCGAAGTAACAGCTAAAGGTATCATGAACCTATTAATTAAGGTTTCTAGCTTCCCCGGACCTCACAACATGCCTGTGGAAATACTAAAAGCTACTGGTGTCATTTCCGGCCAGACCTTGCAAATAATTTTTAACCTGTGTGTACGCGAGGGTACTCCTCCAAAGACTGCAAAATAAATAAAGTGGTGCCTGTTTTCAAGTCTGGTAAGCGCTCCGGCCCACGCGCAATTTCTGCCCGATCTCACTTACATTTATTGTCTGTAAACGCTTGGAACATATCATATATTCGCACATAGCAAACCACCTCGAAAGGAATTCTTTTTTCTTCAGCAATCAGCATGTCTTTCGTGCAGGCACCTCATGCGAAACTCAACTTTTTGAATTCACCACAGACCTTCACCTAAACTTAGATTCTTCCTTCCAAGCAGACGTAATTTCCTTAGATTTTTCAAAGGCCTTTGACTGCGTCCCCCATAAACGACTAGTGTAAAAACTTTCGTAGCTTCATCTCGGCCCGCTAATCCTGTCATGAATCACCTGTTTCCTAACACATCGCCGTCAGTTCACTTGTGTTGGAGATCTCTGCTCAGATACTACCAAAGTAAAATCCGGTGTTCCTCATGGATCAAAACGTGGTCCACTTCTTTTCCTTATACTTATAAACAAGCTCCCGACTGGCATTTCATCTTCAATGCGTCTTTTCGCCGATGATTGTGTATTTACCGCCGTGTCACAATCAGTGACGACCAATCTGTCCTTCAAAACGACTTTAACTCAATTGCCAAATGGCGCTCACGCTGGACGATGAATTTAAATGTTAGCAAATGTAAGTTTATGCATGTTACCCGGAAGCGCTCAATAGCTACATTCTCATACTGTTTAGGGAGAGTTAATCTATCTGAGGTCGATAGCTACCACTTCCTTGGCGTTACCATCACTAGCAAACTAAACTGGTCGAATCACATCCTAAAACTAACAGCCGGTGCCTCGAAGTCCCTGAACTACCTTAGTACATTATTATACCTGTCCCCTCCATCGATCCGTAAAATAGCATATTGCCGCGAACCATGTGTGGGTTTGTTTATTTATTGTCTGTTTATTCATTGTTTGTTTTTACTACCGGGCCACGCCCGGCTGTGTTATCTGCGTTCTAAGCAAAGCGCGTCTTCCATTTTTTAATTTTATGCTGAACGGGCTATCACATTCGGATAAGCAGACTGTTTCGCCCTAACGTCACTAGCCCAGAATAATCTTCTGTGATCTACAATGTTCTGGATGTGAATCGACGGTTCTAGAAACACTCGCGCCGAAAGATAAAAGCTTGCAGAACAGACGCCGTGGCGTTCCATTCGACGACAGTCGCCTGCGCAAGTCACTTTGTTGACCGCTGCTTCACCTCCGCTGTATTCTTTTGAGTTGTTAGGGGAGCACAAGTTCGCTCCAATAAACTTGTTCTTTCTTCAATACAGCTGCGTCGTCTTTGACAATATGAATTTTCACCCGCACCAGACTGGAATATCCCTCCTTCATTTGAAACACGCACCAAACGTACCTGCTTAACATATTAGAAGCTCTCGAAAGCCGCGCTAGCCGTTTCATCTCTTCCAAATATTACTACATATGAGCGTCACCAACTTAGAAGCATCTGTCGGACTTCCCCTCTTAGCATCAAGACGCAAAATGTCACTGCTCTGCCTATTCCATAAATTGTACTTTTACTTACCTGACCTTCGTTCTACCCTTTTATTTCCACACGTCCACTCACCACATCGCCTCTTCAATTCTTTGAGCATCCAATGAGTTCACGGTTCCACTAACGCTTTCAACAAATCTTTCCTTCCAATAGCAATACAACAATGAAATACCTTCCAGAATGCATCGTTATAGAGCAAAACCCTTCGAAATTCTGCGAGTTACTTACTACCTATATTCTAAATTACCCTCCATTTTTTTTTGTTTCTTTGTCTGCGCGTAATTTTAGCGTCCTTATCAATTGCTCTTCTCGTTGCTTCTTTAGATGTCTGATAAATATAATTACACCCCCAGACAATTATACAAAAACTGGAGACCCGACGTTTCGAAGCCGGCTCGGCTCCTTCTTCAGAGGCGACACGGCTTACATTGCAACGTCGCCTTGCAACCTTTCGCCGTTTCCGGCCTTCCACGAACCCCGCTCTGCGGAACGCAACTCGAGTGTTTACACAGACTTGGCAGTTCCTCGCGAGCCAATGCGTCTCCGTGGGGTCACTGTATAATACCTTGACTCAACGTAAAGGCACTTCCTCCAGTTTGCCTCTTTTTCGAAGATGGCAGTTCGGGTGAGGTCAGCTTCTCAGGTCAGCTTCTCAGGTCAGCTTCTCAGGTCTCAGTCAGGTTTTATACAATCGGGATTTTATACAAAGGCAGAAAATTCACCGCTATATTTAAGGGGCACGTTAAATTTCTGGTATATCTTTTTCGCAGTTTCTCGATTCTTCGCTCTAGGACCCAAGTTTGACTATTTTGATTTGCAGCCGCACGCGACGTGTGCTAATTATAATAAATACAAAGTCGTACTAGTTGGTTAACAGGCGCGCGGATCCCTGCGGGCGTCTCGAACATGCACAACTTTCTTCCAGGAAACGACTAAACTAGAATCTCACGTGCGATAAGAAACCAACAAAAAGGCGACAGAGCGTGCGCTTGTAAGATAACGTCGCTTGTTCGCTGCTTGGAGCTGTCGAAGCTGCTGCATTCCTGCCATTCGCCGACTTCATCATCAAACACGTCGAGATGCGCGCGGGTCGGCCGTGCAGATGCGCATTTCAAGCGCGGCTTCAAGCGCGAAGTGAAAAACGATGTTGCAAGCTAATCGAAATGAAGGCTTCATTTAAAACATGCATATTTACAATATTAGCACCTAACAGATATCTTTGCAACATAACCGATATCTGAAAAGGGCAGGTACATAGTTCGAACAAAGTATACGGCGGAAACGCGTAGACAGAACGTACGCAGCGCGCTTGCAACGCGGCTTCACCAGAATAAAAAAAATCAAAAACATCACTAAAGAACAAAGAAATATGAATGACAGGACGCAAACAGCAAAGAAGAAAATGATTAAACATCCCCCTCGCGAGGGGCACGATCAAATGCAGAGCATTTCTGCGGGGGGGGCGCGCCTGCAAGTCGTATGGATTACGTATTGGTTGTTGTTGTAATTGTTGTCTTCCAGCGTAGACATTGTCGATGAAGTCGATGGTGAAACGTGCCGTGAACCCCCTGCCGCGGCTATGACGCAACGTGGAGCGGCTATGACGCAACGTGGCGCGGCTATGACGCAACACAATCCAACACAATGCACTTTAATCCAATCCAATCCAAATCCAAGCCAATCCAAGCCAATCCAATCGAATCCAATCCAATGCCCCTCGCGAGAGAGTGTTATAGCGCCGAAATCGCCACCACGCGAACGCGTGATGCTGACGTCACGATCACGCCACAGATGTTAGCGACCGCAGCGCGCGCGAACGACATATGTGGTTTAAGCGCGAACCGACCGCGGCGAGAGAGCGCAATGCGAGCGCCCCACCTGTTCTTGCGCGCGAACCTAACGCGGAGAGAGAGGGTGTTGCGCACGTCCCCACCTGTTGTGCGCCCGAACCGAACGCGGCGAGAGAGGGCGTTGTGAGCGGAGAGAAGGCGAGGAGGACGCGGGGGAGAGGGCGCACCTCTGGCCGACGGTTGAATGAGTCAAGGATATAAGGCACGTTCGTAACCTTCCGTTCTGTGTCGGCTTTGTGGCTCAGTTGGTAGAGTACCGTGCACCTTGCGTTCCGCCCGCAGAGTCGTAGGATCGAAACCTGGCGCCGGCAAGTATTATTTTTTTATATAGTGTAGGGGGAGCGATGCGGACGCGGACTACGGACGCCAACGCGGGTGACATCGTGAGTTACTGAAATGCTCTGCATTTAAAAGCAAGCAGCGGCTCAACTGAAAGGTGGGAGTCGTTTTGGGGGAAGCGTTTTGAGCCCATTTAGTTGGTGGGCACCATTTGTTTTTCCATTCGTGGGTTCCGTGCCCACAGTACGTTGCAAGATGCGTCGTCTGCTTCTCCCGGGACGAGGTAAACGTATGCACTGCTGTACTTCAATCACGCTGTGACGCAGACGGGGACGCTATAAAGCTCCTTACACGTCCGCTTTATCGTCATTGGGTCTTCTTTCGATGCTATCACGACAACTACGCAGTTACGAAGCCGAAAGAGCATGCTGCGCCATGGGGAAGTCCGCAACCGGAAATCCGCAACCGAATAGCAAGAACATGACCCGCGCACGGGACTTCATGCCTTGCGGCGGGCGCATGGCAGTAAAAAGGCAGAAAATTCAGAATGCTTGCGTGCACGTGCCTTCGGGTGACCGCGCCGCTTCCCTGGCGCGCGTTTGTTAAAGGGGTCCTGAAATGCCTTCCGCCGATGCATGGATGTACATGTAAACCAAATAAAGCAATGTATTAGCAATCTCCTCCTGCAAGAATTTTGTTAAAGCGATGAGTATTAGCTGAGAAATCGTAAATCAAAAACTGCGAATTATCGTCGCGCCGTATTTCCTCCTCCTTTCAACTGTTTCTTCGCTGTTGGCCTCCCCTCCCATGATGCTCCGCTCCTCAGCGGTGACGTACTTCCGCTATTGCGCTCCCACAGACTGCCGTCTGCTACGGGCCAGCTCTTTCGGCTTTTTCATCTCTGTAGACACCATGGACACAGGCTGGAAAAGCGAACGAATGACCTGGCCGCATGTGTGCGGCCTGGCCTTGCCCTTTCGCGGTGTACGTAGCTGCAGGGCTGCAGTTGGTATCGGCGGCAAACTCGCAGCCGCGTGGGGAGAATCGTGCGCTCGTTCCCTTTGGTGCACCGCGCACTGTTTATCCAAAAAGCGCGGTCTCAGATGTGGCCCCGCTGGTGCCGGGTGTTATTTTGCGGTGGTTGTAATTCCTACTACCGGCGGCATGTGAAAAAAGACATTTTCAACCGACACAGAACCCGTGCACAAAACGCGCCGGATCGGATCGGTTTATCAGCGGCGATGAACGTGAAGGCGAAGAGCAAACCAACGCTGCACTCGATCAGCGAGAACCCGTGTTCTGACAAGCTGCACCCATGTGTTGCATTCAACACTGACGGGAAAGCGTTTGTTTGCACTTGTTTGGATAGTCGTAAAATGTCCAAACACTCCGGCACTCCGCTAGCAGATCAGCCGGCGAGACATTTCGGAAAACATTTGACAGATGGCGCCGTATGCATTAGTGTGTCGCTACGCAAAACTGATGAGACGCTCTACTAAAACTCTCATCGCGGTGTCACGTAGCGGGACGCAAAAATTTAGCGTTTAGCGTATGCAAAGGCCACAAACGCTGTACTAAAACTCTATTAGCAGCAAAATAGCGTGCGTATGTGAAACCGCTTGCGTTTACAAAGCTGCACGCCGAGCGCGTACGTTTCAAACCTAGTGACATCGTTTAAATACACTGGCAAGCACAGTGTAACGTAGTCAGATATCAACCGTATGCTCAGGCGACAAGCAAAAGCTTGTTTTATGTGGGGCGGAGATTGCGCATAAAGGCCCGTTCGCACTTGCGACGAAAGCGAGTGAGAGCGGCAGGAATTCCGTCGCTTTGTCGCGCGACGATCGTTTTTGTCGAATGGTCGGGACAAATTTTGGTTGCGCGACAGAATTCCCGTCGCTTTCGCTCGCTTTCGTCGCAAGCGGGAATGGAAAGTTCTGCCGCGCTGCCGTCTGCTACGCAGCTCGGAGGTAACCGCGCGATCTGCTCGGGCCGGATGAACGCGCACACTCCCGCACGGCAGCGCCCCGCACGGCAGACGGCCGCGTACATCGCTCCCGGCGCCCGCCTGGAGCCCGCCCTCGGCACACTAGCCAGTACATTTCACGCACTATAATGGAGGAAAGATTTTTAAGTGCGAATGCACTTTATAGGCGACCCCAAACATAGAGTTTCATACTAATGAAACTAGAGGGGACACTGGCGCTGCAATCGTTCAACCCCCATGGAGCTGATTGTGTGACGTAGACTCGTGATTTTCGAACTTGGCTTAACTTGAGGCTTGACGATTGTTATATGTGCTAGGCTTCGTACTTCTCCGCGCCGTCAGTTTCGGTTTCGGCGTCAAAAGCGTCGGTGGGTCATTCCGGGGCAGAATTGCTGTTGGCGTCCGATTCCAGCGGCTGCAGTGAGCAAATACTGCACGGCTGGAATGAATGGATACGGGAAGCACTCCGCGCCGGGTACTGCGTTCCATCCTAGTCACGTTCATGACTACGCTTGCGATTATAACACGAGCACGGTAGCGCCGAAGACAAATAAAAATCTTTTATCAGCAGTAAGTATATGTGTGCACAGCCGGTGATTTTTTTTTTTAATGTTGCTGGAGCGCCCACCAGCGGGTGGGTCGGCACCTTATTATGGGAGAAAGTGGCGAAACAAGTGAGGGTAGGCCGCTTGCATAGGACGATCCCGCCAGTGCAACCGTCGTCTGCTAGGCTGTTCCAGCAAGCACAACACAGCCGACACAGTCATTTTCCGTTGCTAATCAGCTGCGTGTATTCACCGGCGTAATCAAGGACTGCGTTAGAACGGTGGTTTGGGCTAGTTGGTGGTGCATACTGAAATTACAGCCAAAAAGACGGTTAGTTAGACAGTTGTTAGTCAGCGCCTTGTGTCGTCGTTTCCTTGTCCCGTCTTTTTGCGCTGTTTCGAATTTCAGTACGTAACCAAGGCTCACGCGCAATCGCTGTGACCACCTGTAACCATGGACGCATATGGGGTGTTTGAAGCTGAAGGTAAAACAATGTAATGAAATGAATACTCTGTATATGCAGTGCAGTATGATCTCGTTAAGCCGTACCAGATAGGGAGAGAAAATGTACCTCTGCAACGGTAGAATGGCTTTACCTAGTGCAACAGAACGTGGCCAAATGATTGCTTGGGGCCTACCAGTACTTTTGGGCCATAAACTATGGCTTACATAGCTATGTACTGGTGAAGCCATATGCCTGTAAGATGAGGCGATCACCGGCATGCATGCTTGCTATTCAATGAAGTCGCTGTGAGTCTACATTGGTCACAGTGTTCCCCATCCATTGGCAGGTGTTGCTGTAGCAACTGTTTGCGTTAGTGGAACCCTGGCTCAGCGCCTGGAGACAGGCATATTGAGCACAGAGAAAAAGTTGGCGACTGTACTAGGCGAGTACTGTGTGAATTTATTGTGCCAACAGCAAAGTGCAGAATTCCATTTCACTCATTTATAAAAAAGCCCTCACCACAGACATACTCTGTAACACTAATAAAAAAAGCACAGCATTGCTTAATACATCAAAAGCAAGAGTGCAAGCTTACCTTGAGGAAGTTGTTTTGAAATTTTGAAGGCTGGTGAGCAGCAAACATGCAAACTATGCACTGAAAATTAGTGAAAGCATAAGCATGTCGCATCAATGTATTTATTGTCCCATCCAAGAGCCAGCATTGCTTAATACATCAAAAGCAAGAGTGCAAGCTTACCTTGAGGAAGTTGTTTTGAAATTTTGAAGGCTGGTGAACAGCAAACATGCAAACTATGCAATGAAAATGAGTGAAGGCATAAGCGTGTCGCAACAATGTATTTATTGTCCCATCCAAGAGCCACTGTGAACATATTGGTACCAGGATTTAGTTTGTAGCTACCTACCAGCATTGCCATTTTCGCAACGAGCATACTGATGTACGCAGGGTGCTTTATGCAGGAACCAACAAAATGGTTACTGTGACGAACAAATGCGACGTTAGGCTACGGTAAAAAGATTGCATGAAAGGAACCCTAGAAAAGCTTATAGCTGTAGAGCAGAAGTGTTTCGATCAGCATCTGCCAGCACAGTAGAAGCAGGGCAACAATATCTGATCAACGAACAAAACAAGGTTCTTAAAACAGCGTACACTCGGCACGACAATATACAGCCACAGTGAACAGCCGTGGGTGGATACAATCTGCAACTTGATAACAGCCAGAAGTAGGTGAGGCAGCCTTCTACCCCATTGATCAGAACCTTTTGAGCCGTACTAACAGTGGAAGATGGGAAAGGGCAGCTCAACATTTTTCAATCCATTATTTGGACATACATCACAGGTGCATAAACAAAACACTGCAGCCACAACGTATAATCTAGGTTTTAACTGACATTCACGTGGTGAAAGCTGATCCCCTACGTCACACCTTCATGAATATGTTGCTGGAAGAGGTGGCGGCGCCACAAAAAGTTTGTGAAAGGTGCACAAATAGAACCTGGCTTCAATGGAGATTTACATGGGCAGTGAGGACATGTCAGCTCTCTCACAGTCATTGGCACCACACACATTCCTTCTCAGCAGGGTCCCTCAAGTGAATACCACTTTGGAACACAGTGGGCTATAATAACACGCAGAATACTTCCACTTCATTCTTTCAGTTCAATAAGCACGTACACAAGTCTTCAAATGGCTGCTCATAGTTAAATGAAGTTGGTTTCATGCCGTGCAAAGGCAATCGCAAATGACGCCACTGCTATAAGTCACATTTATGCATACAATGGATAGTTTCGAACTACCAATTTTCTTGCACCCGAGAAAATTAGTTTAAATCTTGAGTGCCTAACAAGCAAGATACAAAGAACATCTTCCATGCACTACAAGGCACTTTCCTCACCACTTGTTTTTCTCTTTATTGCGCAGCTGAATGTACAGGATTGTTTTTACTATTTACATATCGTAGGTTGCAATCAACCTCTCCCCAAGCCCTTTTGCTTTTTGAACGGTGGCCGTTGCTAGAATTTTGGTGTTTTTGACAGGTTGGCGGCATGCCTGCCTTGTCTTGCGTTGCTGATGATCCATCCAATGATCCTGACTTGGAAACTGGTTGCATGCCTGGTGCAGCTTCTTGTGTTGCCTGCTGGTCTGCTCCTTGCACTGCTGACACAGCTGGGACCTGTATCGAAATGGATGGCATCATTGAAGGTTTTGCAAGGCTTTTGTACAGATATTTAGAGCACAAGTATGTACTCTTAAAATCCAGCACACTAACATGCTTATTTACAAAAAGGGTTCCAGCAGCATAACACATTCAATGACTCTGGCTTTCTCATAAAAACACACAGTTACGATCAGCTGCGCGCTGCCGTGTTGACGCTGAAGTCATTACGTAAACCAAATAAGACACATACAATGAACTCACAGGAAGCCAACAATGTTTTCAAAGGTCGTGCTTTAACAAGACATGACTTTAGCAGTTGGATTATTCAAGACTGAACAACCACACAAAATGAGTAAATGTTTTGAACTTATTGTGGAACAGCTTCGGAACAACTAATGCATGAAGGCAGCTTGTGTATTACGGAAATGGTACCCCGGAGGCACTATTTAGGAAAGCACCGTCTGATCAGCAACATTTACACTGTTTGACACCTTCGCACGTAATTTAAAAGTGTTCCTGCGCTTCGGCACGCTTCTGTGGAGGGACTGGAAAAAATAGGGTGCCTTCAATTTCACACGCGGTCCTGGCTACATCTGGGCGTGAGACCTCGGTTAGACAGGTGATGATTGGCACTTGTGGGAGTGTAATGTACACACACGGTGCTTAGATATATCAGTGCGCGTTATTGGTCATCTAATAGAAACATTCTACACGGAGATTTTCATGAAATTAGGAACTCCCGTAAAATGCAGCCCACGGCTCCAGAACGATCTGCATGCCTGTCGCTCTTAGCAAGACGAGGCCGTCTTCTGGAAGGTTAACACGAATGAAGTACGAGAATTTTTTCGCTGTGTGGCCTGATAAGATACCCTGTTTCCTACGTTTGTCGCTCTCAACATATAAAATTAACATTTGCTCACAGAAACAGCTCTACAGTGCGTCAATTAGACATCAAGAATACTCGAACAGTACAACAAAGAAAGAACCCGATTGACGGAAGCCGAGTGGCCGGCTGACACGACGTGAGGCCGCGTCGCGTTTGCAGGACAAATAAATATGTTTTCTCTCTCTCTCTCTCTCACCCGATTAACCATCCGGTCAATAAAACATCGTCTACGTGTTAGCGACGAACAGAGGTGATATGGTCGAGTTCCGTGGTCGAGTTGGCCGTTATGGCTTGTTTAAGGCACCAAAGCAAACGATCAGCTGTTACTCAGTGTCCTTTCACGATTTTGTCAGCATGCCGACCGCACGTTGGGTAAGGCGACTAATCAGTGGAAATGAACAACAACCGTGTATGCTTACTTGGGGTTATAGGACGCGTCGCTCCGCTACTCGTAGTCTTCCAGAACGAAATTTAACGCCGTACAGCGGCCCTTCAGCAGACACATGCCACCGCCATGCCACCGCCGACCCGCACGCAAAAAAGAAAAAAAAAAAGAAAGAAAATACGCTTCGCCGCCGAATCGCCGGCTCCGCTAAACTTAGCCGTGTATACCGTTCACAAATCAGTTCCCCTCTTATAAAAGAATACTTCTAAACCTTAATTAAAACTTAACGTATAGTACAAGTTGTTTACGCGACTAATAATTTATACAGTAATAAACATTAGTTGTAGCTTGTCAATTAAAAAAAAGTATTTTGAGTCAAGTCAAGATGTTGGCATAGTCAAGCCAAGTTCGAAAATCACACGTCTATCTGACATGGCCGCTCTCATGGGGGTTGAAGCAGACGATCAACGGCTCGCATAGACACTAGCGCCAGTGTCCCCTCTAGTGTATATTAGTATGAAACTCTATGACCCCAAACCATCCACCGCCGGCGTCGGCGGCGGCGGCGGCGTCCGCAGTGCTCCTCTATATTTAAAAAAGAAACAGCATCCGGAGCCAGGTTTCGATCCGCGGACTTTGCGGCCGCAGCGCGACGCTCTACCGACCAAGCCACGGACGCGACGTGATATCAGCGTTAGTGACGCGCCTTATATCTTTAACGCATTCAAACTACGTCGTCAGCGGCGTGCGTTGGCGACTCAGCGGCGTTATAGCGGCTTGATAACTGCGTGGTGTACACGTGATACTACAAACCCGATGGAAGAGATGGAAGAGAAGGCGGCGAGGCGGTGGGCTGTGGGGGCCGAGCGCAAGAGCCGCAAGCGGGCCGACAACCGTGCATTCGCACTTTCACATTCTCCCCCTCGGGGAAATGCGGGGGAATTTTTTTGCTTCCGATGAACCTAGTTCTTTGCCCCTGTGTTTTTAAATACATGAAGTGGTTAGCACGTCGTCCTCACGCAGCTCTGTATCGTCGTAGCATCGCTGATTGTCCGAACGAAGCTTGCAGCTAAGCCAATGCAGCGACCGAAGCTGTGTGTGTGTGTGTGTGCATCGCCTCCTGTGTGTTGTGGACGCGTTCGTTTCGCGATGAAATGCGACATTGTACTTCTGCGGGTGGATAGTGCTTCCCATGGTCTGGATTATCTTTCTCGAACGACGTACCACTCAACCTCGCATGGGGTATGTGCAGTGTGCCTGGCTAAAAGCCTTCTCGCTTGCGCGCCAGAGTTGTGACTTGCTGCTCGTCCCCGCAAACCGGGTGTGAGGTGAGTGTCGTATTTACGACGGGCAGGAGGAGGCAACTCATCGTCTGTCAATCGCGGTTCAGACTTGCAACGCATGTTGTGACGTTGCGTTCGTTCGAAACGCATCTCTGGATTGTTTTGAAGTTGAATAAAATGTACGCGTCAAACCCGGGCATTCGGCTCAGGGCGTTCTCTGCGATTGCACCAAAAAAGTGCCACGGGACTTTCTTTATGGTACGTACTCACGTAAGATAAAATCCACGTCGTGTTATGGCCGTGTTGCATTCAATACAAACGGTTAAGCGTTTGTTTACACTTGTTTCGTTTGTCGTAAAATGTCAAAGCACTCCGGCACTCCGCTGGCAGATCAGCCGGCGAGCCGACGGTGAGCAGACGACTCATCTCTTTGCCGGAAGTGCGTGAAAAAGCCGCCCAATAGCAGGATGTCTAGCTCATGATGAACATCTGGGAATCGATGATGTCGACATGTGAAGATGGCGGCGTCCAAAAACACGAAGGAAAGGGTGAGAAAAAAGCGACAAACTTTGCAACAAAAGTGTGAGCTTTCCGCTGCGCGTAAAAGAGTAATACTTGGCACAGGTGACGTTGGCGACCCAATCTAGCGATTGCGCTAGTTCATTTAGTGTGCTCAAAATGCCTTTCAGGGCCCCTTTAAGCCAACCGTACCCACACAAGGAGATCGGCCAAGATTGGCAGAAAAGTAGGCCAGCGCTCGTCGTAATCGCGGTAACACTTGCGGGGAACGACGGAGACACGTCATTCCGGACGCCCCCAAAGTTATACAGAACGATTATCACTTCCAAAAATGAAGGAAGCGCACACTTGTTGAAACAACGATGGAGTAAAGATCGTTGCTCCTGGGAAGAACTAAAGCAGTTGCAATCACGGGGCCTAAACCGTCATGATGGTCGTGAAATTAGCGTAAGGCTTCGCAACCTTCAAGTTTTACGGGTTAGTGTGAGCTTCGTCATTTCTTGGTGGGTGGAGTAGGAGGGAGTATCTCGTACTAACGTTTATTTAGCCAATTTAATCGTTCATCCCTTTTGGGTGTAAGGGCCATTCGGAATTTTGTCTGCACCTTATATGGGCATTATTAAGACGCTGGACGCAACTGGCTAGTTTGGTTCAGACGAATTCTCCATAGCCCTCTCAGCGTTTATTCAGTGGGGCAGTTTATCAATTGTGGAGAAACTGCCAATTGAAAAACGCGTTTGCTTCATAATTTTTACCACATCATTGCAGAACCTTTCGCGGGGCGCAGGCAGAAAGCGGTACCAGGCGAGGTAGCGGTGTGGCGTAGTAGGAAAACTAAAACCTACGTTATGAAGAGGTGCGGCCCAAGGAGCTTGTGGACATATTGTAGGAGTGACCAGTAGAAATGCCGAACCTGCAATATCCGTCGCAACCGCCAGCACCGCCGCTGTCATTACAGCTTTTGATAATTGGCGCTGCTTAAAATCCGCCAATATATTCATAACTTTTTATGTCTTACGAAAGCTCGTGTGTAAATAAGGATTTTACGTGTTCCTCCCAGTGCGTGCACGCGCATTTTTTGTTCTGTTTTTTCGTCACGGGACTGTTTGCCCATCAGGTCAGCCGTGGCTTGGTCCTCTCTGCACGGCTATTGATAGGTTGACATTGTTGTTATTTACGAGGTTATTTTGAATGTACTGTCCCAGAGACTGGAATGTTCGTCTTCCTGACGCGCCAATCTGTCTATTTATATCAACTTCCGTTTTGTCTTAAGTGTCCCTTTAAGGAGGTCGGGTTTCCAAAATTAATTATCGAAAACTCCTGCTAAAGACACAAAGATACAAAAACTACCGTTGTGTTTAAGATATTTTGAGGGAAAGGGGGGTGTAGCCACGTATTTTTTTGCAGTAGGTTTCAGCTCAATGGTTTCGGTGATGTGAACTGTTACTGCGAACGTTTCAGAAAATGATGGATAGTTATGTCGTTTGATAACACTCTCGCAGTGCCGTTACATCTCCAGCTTTATAAGAATTGCCCTGTAGAAGACTGCACGCTGACCGGAGAAACCACTAATGCAATTTGTGTTCCCCCTATGAGTTCTCGTTAGTAGCTCCATTACCTAACAATGTACTTGTATCATTGTTGTAGTCATTGGTGCAGTCCCTGCCGAGGTTTTTTCTTTGTCCATACTTCAAAGGCTTAGGCTGCGGCTAGATATTTTTCCTATACACAGAAAAAGATGGGGGGGGGGGGGGGGACTATTGCTACTGCAAGATATCTCGCAGTTGAAACAAGCAATATATTTTGTTGTTTGTTTAGTTACGTACAAGTTCTGTTTGACAATTTTCTTACGTTTGTACACGTACTACTGATTTAAAACGCAGATTGTTCAGAAATACCATTATAACAGTGTGTAGACATTTATTATTTCTCAATACTTGTGTCGAGAAATTTACATTGTTTTTAGAACTTTAAGATACTTTCTGTCTTACCCGAAATATGTTTAGAACATGAGTACATTAATGTACATGTCAGTCGCGTTAGTTCAACCGCCTCAAGTAACACTCAGGAGTCCTCCTCATGAAGTAATTTGGAACAAGTCAGATGATCCGTATGAAGCGTTAGGTTACTAGCTCAGGTGTCGATTGTTCAAACAGTGACTGGACTGCCTGTGAGCCTGTAAATTATGTATACTGAAGTTCTGTGTCTGGTGTTAGCGGTGCAATGTTATCTATATATTATCAAGTGAGCTTTATCAAGAAAACTACGAACTCGGAACAGTTGGTACTCTGAAGTTAGCACTGGTACCTTTGCGTAAACAACGCTCTCACGAGATTGCAAAATACGCCAGGGAGTGCCTTAGCAAACATGAATGTTAAGGTACGCACTAATGTTTGGAAAAATGTTATTCCCTCGTTAGAATTAAACCTGTCCTTGTAAATCAGCGACTCCGCTGCCTGGAGGCTCGTTGGATTGACCTACGAAAGCTGTGCGTAAAGGACGTACCACTTGGTCGGCGGATTATCGCTGAAGTGCTGGCTCACGGCAGGGCTGCCTCCAACAATTATACGGGCATGAGGTAATCCATTTCATCAATATCAAAGTATTACAATGGTATCTCTAAAGGTAGTCAACAGATTAGCTGAGTGAGAATGTTACGCACATAATTTAAAAGCACTGGAAATTGGTTCCATTGTTCAACCCCCTACTGCGTTTTTAGGTGTTTCGCCAACCTTCGTTTTCCTTAGTATGGCAGTTCCTCTAGTATGGCTATACAGGTAGAGAGTGCCATCATTTGGGTTTTCGAAATATTGTTCCTGTTTATGCACGCAAATGTATTGATACAACTCTTCCAAACTTATTTAATAGGTGTGAAGGGGGCGTTCGGACTTTACGTATGTTAGGTGACGGGCCGAGGGGCAACTACCTAATTGGGCGATAAAACAATTCGGACCTTGTACAGGGGCCGAAGTTAAAATACGCCCTTGTTCAATTTCAATAAAATAACTTTTGGGAATCCCTTTTTTTCAGAAAACACGCAGTAGACGTTTTAAGCAGAAGAAAACTTGGAAAACCTTTAAAAGTTGACACTTGATTGACGGAACATGAGCAGCAAGCAATAAAATCATACTTACGAGTTCAATACCTCCGTGTTAGCATTCACGTAGTCAGTTAAAGTCAAACCAGAGGCCCCACAACAATCTCCCAGACGTGTTTCTGTGTGGTGGCATAGGTAGGCGGCCTGCAATAACGCAAGATTCGGTGGCAGCATTAAGACTGGGTAATGACTGGGGAGTCGCGACGGGTAAATGTTTTCTTTGTTGTCCAAGGATTTGCTTGAGGTTTGGGATAAAATTGGAAAAATTGTTACCGGGACAATGCTGTCTTTTCAATGAACCAAATTCGCATTTCGTCACTGTGGTCGACCGTACGGGAGCCGGAATGTCTTTATTTCTTTTTATAAACACTCGTGGTTGGCGTCGGTTTTTAATTTGTATCGCGGGCTATCCAAGGTGAAAATTTCAAGATTTTCTGCAACCTTTCAGGGGCAAAATTTAGTTTTCTGGTACGGCAGCATATCGCGAAAACGTAAGTGGTGGGAGCTTGGGAGTGTGAGCCGGGAATCGGTGCGTAGAAAGTGAAATAAGCAAAGCGGGAGGAGGGTGTGGGGAAGTTCCCTCTGCCAAACATAGCCCCGCGCGCCGGGGATGGCAAACTGCTGCGCCAAAGGTGCTCTGGTTAGGCTGTTTCCAAACGGGCATTACGAGTATCGAATAGCGAGGGAATGTACCTACGGGAAACAACAGCATGCTCCAGGCGACGGCGAAACGAGCTTAGGATGTTCCTGGCGAAGGTGTTGGTGACGGGGAGGTAGGCGGGCGGGGAGGATACAAACGCCGTGATGGCCGTGGACGCAAGGTTGAAACCACCGTTGAACCGCAGCTCAAAAGGAGGCCCCTGGCAATGTCGAGCGAGTGAACGGTGCTACGGAGCGGCCTAGCAAAAAATATTGTTCGGAGGGTGTTATGCGCAACCAACAAAACAAAAGGAAAGAGACCTAGGCAAACACATTTCAGATTCATATTTAGGTGCGGAGTACCTTAGGACCGCACAATCTCCGTCCGCGTCCGTGCACATAGCGTTTACAATCGCAAAAAAATCACACAGGCACCAGCGGGATTCGAGCATGTGTCTGGTAGACCAGACAGAGTTAGTGTCAGTGGTCTTACCTATTAGGTTACGACTGTGAGTTAGTAGCCGAGAGTAAAATGGCTTCCTCTCTCACCTGTAACGTTGCGGAGTTCCTTAGGACCTCTCAAAGTCCATCGCGTCCATCGGTGCTCAAACCACCATCAAGTAAAAATCAAGCGAAATTCTATTTGAGCCGTAAGTTGCAGGTTCATTTAGTGAATAATCAAGGCGCAACTCACCGCTCCAATCGAATGAAGGTCGGGGCACAAATCAGATGTCACTCGGGGCCCAACTTGGATGTCATTTCGAGTGCCCGTACTCAGCACCCTCGCCATTATCGACGGAGTGGAAATGCTGCCACTTTTTAATTATTTGTATGATTTGTTTTTTGATAATACTAACCAATGGAGCGCGAAAACAGTTTGCAATAAACGGCCGGAATGTGGAAAACACAGAGGGGGTAATGTACCGCTCAGGAAGATTTGGAGGGAGTTCGTACATCTGAACGCACCCGCCTCAAGGCTAAGCCCCTGGTGTAGATTGTTGTTTACCTGGAGGGTACCAGTAGTACGAAAATTTCATTAAGACATGACGTACCAGTGTTTGCGTAGTAGAAGAATCGAAATCGTGTCTTTAGTGATGTCCAACAGTTGTCAGAAGTTGCTGGGCGTCCAGGTGGTCGCTGGTAATCAGGTTCTCTAGCAGTTAATGGAGAGGGAGCGGAAAGTGCAGAGATGTGTGAGTAATGTGCAAACGGATAATATTTGGGCCATTGTGCCCTCCTTAATGCAGAATGATAATTTCGCGGGAAAAAGGCCGTAAACATTAGGTGTGAGCGAGTTGGGTGAACGTAGGTGTCTTCTTGGATGCGACGACGAGACCATTCTCCTGATTTTGAGAATTTTAGGTTACATTTCGAGTACTACTGTCTGTCAAGTCGATAGCATGGTGTAGCTGTCTGATATCGATGAATTGGGGTGACTGCGCGCATTCTAACTGTGCTTGTGAGGAGAGTGCTCATGGTTCCTGATGGGCAACATTGTACCGTGTCAGGGTACAGTGGGCGGAATTACATACAAGGCGGACGTTTTAGGGGTGGATTTGCAAGAGGACGAGGGAAGTTGGCGGGGCCATGCTCCCCACCAAGACGTTTTTACAGGAAGGTTGGGAGTTGTTTAAGATGAGAGAACTCTTGATGTGGGTGAATGCAAGAGCAATCGCCAGTTCTTTAGCAATCCGCGTAGATGTTATTTGAAGGCCACGTTTTAAGGGATGATTTCAAGGTGACGGTTCCAACGTTCTGCTCCTCAACAAAGGAAAAGTGCGGGGGCAATGTTGAACAGAATGGATATGGAAGGAGGCATAACTTGTTTTTTACCTTTAAATTCCAAGAACGTTCTAGGCCTATCTTGCAATTTTTGAAATGAAATTAGTGAAATATAGCAATAAATATACAAACAACCAAATATTACAGATGCATTCAATTGGTGTCATTTCTCTAATTTCTCTCATTTTCAGCTACACAGCATTGATGATGTGAACTTCTAGTGGGAACGTGTAATGAGGTGGAAAGCCATGCCACTCCATAACGCTCGCACAGTGACTTGCAATTTCCAACTTTTGTGTGTCCTCTTTCGAAAAGTGTTCCAATATCGTAGTTATAGTGTGTTGAGAAATTATATTCTTCTCGAGTAACGCCGGTGCCTAATGCCGTATTAGACGTCGTTAGTGTTGTCAGACTGGACCAAGTATAGGTTTCTTTGAGACGGATCCTCATCTTTCTTCAATTGTGATGAATCTTACCCATGAAAGCTGTTGATAGGAGATGGTTCCTACAGAAATTCAATTGAAACAGCACCAATAAGAATTCGAAACTTAACAGTACGCTGTCTTTTAGTCTATTTGTTTACATGGTTGTGTTTGTTTTATTTTCTTGGGATGAATTTGGTTTTCAGATAACACGTAACAACAGTGGGCTAAGATCTGCCATGAAATAGTAAGCACATCCCAAATCTTACGCTGTCAACTAAGCATTACCATACCCTTTCCAGTCAAATGTTTCAATGGCAAAACATAGGATTAATGATAAACGTGAAACACTTTGAGCGATTTTATATTGGCTGAGGGATGTGTCAGAGCACTCCAAACAATTGTTGAATGAACTCTGTCAGAATGTATGGGGCTGGAAATAAACATGAATAAATCTAAAGGGTTGAGGAATAAGGATGGCAAAATCTCTTTCTTCAGCTTCGGAAAGGCAACGCTAGAACAAATAGCTGAGTATAACTTCCTAGGACGGATCGTGAATGCTGACCCCCACCAAAGTAACAACTACAGTTCATTTCATTTTTTTTTATTTCCTTAAGGACCCCACTGGGGGGTATTACATAAGGGGTGGATATACAGAAAAATACATATTTGAACGCATTAGTTCATGAACACAGGTGACTACAGTTCTATGATTAGTTCTATGAACTCTGGACTAGAATAGGTATGGGTATGGTAGCAGTCGGCAAAAATCCAAAATATGTAAAAGTTATCTACCTCGGTCACTCAAATAAAAATCTACAACCAGTTCACACAGCAGCTTATCACACACGGAGCTGAATCTTGGCGCCCTACTAAACCGCTAGAAAGATAACTTAGTCCTGCCCAGTGGCCATGGAAAAAATTTTGTAAGGAGTAACAATCCAGCACGGGGCACGAGCTACCTCGATAACAGAATATCCTAGGGTAGAAGATATGATAGTTCATATTAATAAAAAGATATGGACTTGAGGTGGTCATGTAAAGAGACCACGCAAAATCGGTGGGAAAATTAATGTAACAGAATGGATACCAAGAGATGAGTCGAGTAGAAAATGATGGCCATTACCCCGATGGAGGGATGAACCAATGAACATCTGGCGCAAACAGTGGAATGGGGCAGCGCAGTAGCTCAGGGCAGGAGCGGTTGCAGGTCAAAAAGAGTAGTCTTTGTCCTCCAGTGAACCTCAGTAGACTGCTGCTTCTGCAGCTGCTGCTGCTGATGATGATGATCATCATCATTAAGGTAATAACCCTTTACCTACCTGGAATATTTTATGTCAACTCGCCGCAATTTTACCTTGTTTTGTCGAACTACTCGTCACGAGTGAGCATAGGTGCGCATGATGAGTCGCTTCTTGGTGATGTCTTGAAGAACATCGGGGGACGGGGACTCGCGTCCGCCGTTACTTCGATATTGTGCGCGGAAGCGTCGTTTTGGGACGGGGCCATCTGACGTTACGGATTCCGTTCGGGCTGTTTTTTTATAATTTTACTGATGAATCCTGGCCTCAGCTCATGGCTGGAAAAGGTTACGCTTCCACTCCGCGGAGCAAGATCACGAGAAATGACAACGGCCCTGTGAGCGGGCATTCGGGACTACGACAAGTTTGGTACACATGTTAGTCTAAAATATGCGAGCGAATGACTAAAGAATCTCTTTGAAATTTTGTTGCACTGAGGCTCTACATGCGTGTGGAACCTACATACGTTTAGATTGTGCTAGTTCGTACCAATGTTGAGGATGGCCGTGTTGTGGTGACGTTTTGTGGGGACGCGTGTACACCGGCCATAGTAGTATTTGGTTCCATTATTTTGAATATTTCTAAACATATATACCCCTAAAAAACAGCGGAATGGTTGGACGGTACAGCACATGAACTTTTTAAGAGTGCATCCCGCATTCCATTTTCCCCTCCCCTTAACTTTTCGGGAAACTTGTACGCATCGCTGTGTTTATCAACTACTAGATGAGTACAGAGTAACAGATTTACGAGCGGTCTCGGGAGAGTTGTATGAGTTTTGGTGTCGTCGGAAGTTTGTCCCCTGCTCCAGATAAAACTGGAGGTTTCACGGAAATAACCTGTGGACCACATTGAAATCCACCCCGTTTATCTCAGGAATGTTTTATTTTTCATTTCAGTTATTCGTGACTGGTTAACTGAACATTTCTCGAATAACGTTTGCGCAGTAAGGTTCCATGAAGACCCCACCATAGATGTGGACGAGGCCCTGCACGAATAGTACTGGCTTTACATTCGGTTTAAACGTTACCCTAGAAACTCCTGTTGAAATTGATTTGTAATCACCTCATAAATATTCTCTAACTCCATTCGTGCTCTTAAGTGAGCTCACGTTTTTACAAGCGTTGCTCATCCCACATGAATCTGCATTTTGCAACTCCGCAAAATTAATTGTCGCCGAAGCTAACGGCCAAGCGTCGTAAGCCCAAAGACGGATCGCATTTGCTCTATAGATCTGAGTCGTGTTGGCTTCGTGGACCTTGCTGTGCTTATTACAGTCTAGGAAATAACCTAGCCGTGCCGATTTCATTACAACACGAATGTTGTCAGGGAGCAGTTCTCGTGTCTCGATAAATTCCTTATGACAGTTCTTCTGAGCGGTAATGTCGGCTTCTTATGTCGGTGAGCCAGTTACACCACACGGACTTCCGATCGGGCCTTGTATTTGTGTAGCCGTCGTCGTCGTGTGGCAAGGCCGTCTGCCAACTCGGATTTTGGCGTCGCAGTCGTGTTGGCGTCGTATCCGCCTAGGCAATGCGCTTGAGCAACAAGCGTGGTAACAGGAAAAAAAAAACATAAATATGGACGAACACCGTGTTATCACGTGGGCTGCAGAAAGCATTACATAACTAACCAATACTGCCGACGCGGCCCGTCGACGCTGAATCTTGTCTTCACCGCAGTTGCGCTACAAAGTCGTTCAATAACCGGATGTCTGCTTTGTGACGCCCATGGGAAAATCACGTTTATGCATCAGAATGGTGGATACCAAAAACATGCCGAAAAGTGTGGAAAAACTGCAACATATTTTACATCGAAAGCGTGAGCTTTTCGTTAAAAGTAAAAAGGTTATGCAGGAAAACCTCGTTTATTCGGCTCCCGTTAATTCGAAAATTACGATAATTCTACGTTCCAATTCTCTCCTTCAAAAAAAGTTTATTTCCTTGTAACTGCCGACCATCGTCAATTCGGCGCACCGCACTATTCGGATCAGCGCCTCCTCGGAAGAATAGACGCAACGCGCCGCTTTTCGGCCAGCTGCTCTCTTCTCCTAGTGATAGGGATGAGGCGAGCCCACACCGCAGCTGTTTACTGGCTGTAACACGCTGCACATGCTATCAGTGTTATGGAATAATACTTCTCTGATGCTCCCCGTGATGCACCTGCTCTTATCTAATTGTCACTCCTTCAAAAACTTGTTCGTTCGGCCCTGCTATCAACCAAAATGCAAACTACCACAAATAAGTCCTTCTGAAATTCATGGCGCGCATAAAAGAAATATAAATACGCTGATTTTGTCGTTCACCCAATTATTAGACCTTGGGCTAATGCCTACATGTTTTTTATGTCTATTTCAGTCCAGTTCAGTTCCGTGCATTGCAACCCATAAAAGCAAAAATTGCCCCCACCTCCCCGAAGGGAATCGTGAGGAAGTGCGAATGCATTTCTTGCGCCGAGAGTACACGGCGTAGTAATTCTGCCATCGCCTTGAGAGGCGCAGTACTGGCGAGGGGGAGCTGTCAGGCGAGGGGAGAGGCGCGCGCCGAGGGTGAGTGCAAACCTAACGGGGGGAGAGGCGCGCCAGCTGCAGAGCATGTGACGTCACGGCGCGAGGAAGGCGGAGCAGACGCAAAGGCGCCAGCGTGCGGTTACGTGGGAGTGTGACGTCACGGCGCGAGGAGCGGTGGCGTGAATGACAATCCTGGCCGCCTAGACGCACACCACGTGACCTTCTCAACGTCATGTCCGGTGTGTTTATTATACTAGTGCTTAAATAAACAACGTGTGTTTAAATCAAGCTCATATTGAAATTTATTTGGCTTAAAATTTTGTTGGAGCCTATCAAGGTCTTTGTAAAGTTGTCGCCTCCGTTGTTATGGTAGCTGTATAAGCAAATGGCGGCGCCCTGCGTCTACGCTACGAGCACGAGCCGGTCGTGGCTACGAGTGATAGTGATCGTCAGGCGCGCTTGGACAGTATCAACAGATGTGTATCTGCAAACGCATGACACTATCTTAAAGCTCTGACATTAATGCTTTAATAAAATGAAGAAGGCGTATCAGACGGACGCGCGAAACAGCGCGCTTTTTGGTAACGCCCGTCGGTTCTCTTGAAACGTCGTGATCGAGCTGTTCAGACTCCTGCCGCGTCCGTCCTGTCGCTGGAACAAATAGGCGATTTTTCTTGGCTCGTCAGCCTGCAAAATGACACCGAGGAGTCTAGTTCAGGCATGCGTAATCTGCTGCGTAAGCTTGTCGGAAGCGGCTGCTACGGAGTGGTGCGTCTAGTGGTTTGGCCGACACAAACACGTCTCGGGATCGCCAGTCCGGACGAAGCGCACGAGGTACCACTTGTAACTTGTTCAAATGACTTCATGAGTAACCAGTGCCTACATTTCGGCTACACAGTTAAAAGCGCGGGTAAATAATTCGGACGTTTTGCATGTGGCATGCTGAAAGGTCGACATTTGGTGGCTTTACGTCTTGCACCAATTTCCTATATGCCTTCGTCATGCTCATGATCATTTTCGCATCTTTTTCTATTATTGCAAGTAGCGTGAAGCTCAGTAAAAGCGCGAGTGAAAATCTCAATTCATGCTAAAAATCTGTTTGCACTATTCCTCTTGAATCCACTACCGCACTTCATCGATAGGCAGTGAGCCCCTAATCATGTACAGCATGCTGTTGATGAACTCGTTGATCTCGAAGACTGACGAATGTTGTCTCACTTGTACACTAAATACGGCGTCCCCATTTAACTTACAGTGGTCAAAAACTTGTGCAGTATCTCGACTATCAGTATTAGGCCTTTGGCATCCTTGTGCTTGGAGGACAAACCGTCGCATGGGCTGCCTATGCTGCCTTGCTGGATGGTGTCAAGGCAAGTGTCTTCAGCACTGTTTCCGGATAAGGTTGAAACCATTAGGACAGCTGACAAAACAAGTGCAAAATAAAATCACGGTGTCCAGGCAACAAGCTTGGTGATGCGTCGACCAGGCCTTTGGAGGATCAACCAGAGTTACAATCAGGAAAGGAGCAACCAAGTGTAGCCATTCACTCAGCCTGAGCATTCACAGGAACACAGCTGGTGTCAAAACCGATCAGGGTAGAATGACTTGCTTGGTTGCAATGATGGCACTGTTGTAAATAAATGAGATGGGCGCAGGCAGAGGGCGATAGCTGGGGTAAAGAAGAAGACGAAGCTGCGCCCACTGCCTCGCTCACAGTATGTTCCATCGCCTTACGAGAACGGGTGCTCTCTTGGATCCTCCACACGCTGGTGCCGAAACCCGGGAGAAGGGACCTCCAGAGGTGAGCTACAGCGAGCGTATTTCGCTTCTGTTCGACCGCCTTCTTACCTCTGGAGATTGGGAATGAAGCCGTACAGGAAGCCTCCAACTCGGAGAACAGCGGGGCAGCCTTAGAAGAAGAAGGTTGAACGAACCCAGCCACAAGATATCTGCCCGACACAGCACGAGATGTCCGTGAGAGCAGACAAGACCGACGAGGAAACGACGCCGACTTCTGCCTTCTGAGCCCGGTCGCCAGCTCTAACAATAGACGCGACGCTGGACCGGACCATGGAGGCCCATCTCGAAAGGCGGCGCATCGTCCGACTAGAAATCACGACAATCATCGGCCAAGTTGAAGACCTCCTCCCAGTGACAAGACCATCAATTAGTGAGTTGAGTGAGCTTGCTACTAAGTTAACAGTACATCACGATGAACTGCGCCAAATTAACTGAGAAGTAGAATATTGTGTAGACATTGATAATCTGGAGGCCGAGTATGAAGACGCATTCAACTTTGACTACCTAGTTTTTACGGCAAAATCTAAGATTGAACTTAAAATAGTTGAAACAAAGAAAGCTCGTGAAAACGTAATTGCTTCTCTCGAAGAACGAGTTCGCGCTGAACGCAGGGAACGCCGGTATAATCAGACCAGATATTTGGAAAGTAGCAAAACGTCATATGCAAATCAAACTCGTGGAGTAGAAAATGACGACGGACGACAAGAACTGAACAGGAATTTCCAATATATTACCCAATGGAAGCCGACGGTCTTGTGAATTCTCCCGAAGAAGCTGGAAGTGAGGGAGAGACAACCACCGCTACGTTCATGAAGCGAAAGGCAATGATTTCTGCCAGGACCGGACTTTCGCATACTATGGAAACCACCAGCGACTTTGACATCGATTACCGGACACCGAAGATGCCCCAGGAGAAGCCTTGTGAAGGAGAAACGGTGCTCCAAGAAACCAATGATACAGAGTGCAAAAGTATGAATCCCACGATGTTTGACAGTGATTTTCCTGGCGAAAAGAAAATGATATCTTCGTTACAACCTCGCGTACTTGGCCCTCCATTGCTCAAACGTAAGGCACTGAGAAAGCAGCACGTGACAAAGAAAGGCGACACTGCTAGAATTAATTGTTCAAGGACAAAGGACCTCAACGGCGGTGCTCTCAATTTGCCACTGCTGGATAATAATCACCAGTGCCAGCTACTGTTGAGGGTACGAAGGAAGAATCTTCTCCTTCTTGCAAGACAACGCACAGTGAAACACAACTCAAAGCGCAGAACTGCAACAGCAGCTAACACTAGAAACCGAACCGTGCGCTCTGAAAAGAGCCGCAACGAGAGTACGACTCACGTGCACCCGGCTGCTACAAGGAAAAATAACTTGTGCAAACAGAAAGAAATACCTGCAATCCGGACAAGCAAAAGACTGCATCAAGGGGCTGCAGTAGCTTGGCTCACAGGTCCAAGAAAGCCACGGCATTGTTTCCATCGATGGAGGTGGAAGCCGACATGTGTCGAACTTTTTTGGCCCACTCGGACATGAACTTAGCTCTCCATGGACTGAACAATTTCTCGGACACGAACCATACTCATTGTCGCGCGGGGGAGGATGTTGTGAAATAAGTGGATATCCTTCTCTCATGCCCCACTATCATCATCAGAAGTATGTTGGATTAAAGGCACCATCGGGAGGGGTCTGCGCGGCTCGTCCCTTTCTCCACAGGCACCATTGTGATGTGGGTAAAAGTTTCAAGATTTTAGAGGTTTAAATTTGGGTTTTACGCCCTCGTACGGGTGTGCCGCGGTGAAGGCTCACAAATTGTGAATGAGTTCCCCGGATGCTAAATTTGGACAGGGAGGGGAAGAAATGCGTGCACAGTTGTAGTTGAATGCATTTATTTCACATTTTTCTGCCATTAGGCTGCTATGAAGATAACAAAATCCTGGAAAAAGAAACTAGATACAAGTTCTCATATTTCATCACTGTCTTTGACCGTGACACACTCTACTTTTGGCTCTGTGTCCGTGCCGTCCGAGCATTGAATTGCTGGCAGGGGCTTGTGGACCCCCAATAAACTTGTGCAACAATTGCCAAAACCCATTGGCAACAGCTGTGGTAGCATGCAAATCTGGTGCCACCCAGTTCAGGAGGGAAGTTGCCCCCCCCCACCCCCGAGGCGAAGCCACCGCCAGAGCTCTGGAAGCTGAATGCAGCAGGTAGATCCACAGCCAGTGCTCAAGGCCGACCTGGGTGCCGCTGGGTGCCAGGGAACGGCGGCTTTCTTTGCTGCAAAAACACTGAAAACAGAAGAGGAGGGAGGTGAGTAGGGTTCAGTTTGTAGCCACCAGAATGTCACTTGCAGCCACCGGGCAAGCAGTCTTGCAGGGAAGTAGAGGAATACTATGAAAATTGGAGGCGCTGCGGAGATAGTCCTTGTCGGAAGCTACGATTACTGTAGGATCGAGCCACTGATTGCGTGCCTGTTTGAAGTTAGCAGATTGGAGAATTGCTAGGGTGGTTTTGAGTACCTGCATAGAAGTACTTTGCATGCTAGTCGATGGGCCCAATTGTTTCCTCATATGCAGAAGCACGGCCACTCTACCCCCCTCCCCCCCCCCCTCCTCACCCTTTTGGAGTGACAGGTAGATTGGTCTTGCAAACAAAATAACATTGTGAAAGCAGAAGTTGACTCACTGATCTGCGAAGAAAGTGCTTTGCACATGCTTGCACCGCCGCGTGTGAAGGGGACAACCTTTCTACTCTTGACTCTTTTACCCTGCCATCGTCTGTGCAGCATGAGAGCTAATTGGGTGGCACAACTAACCAGCTCCGACCTCTCCTCCCAGCATAGCCTGGTAGAGAGGGCCCGGGTGGCCAGTGCAGGCCAGGGTATCCCGGACTAGAGGAAACTCCCCACCAGGCGGGTGCCCAGACAGCAGCACCTAAGACTCGCACAAATAAAGTTTATTCCTCCTTCTCCTCTCTTTTTTTTTTTCGGAAATGGTGTTACGTTTACCAGTCTGTGGATGCCTAAAAATTGTTGCACGCCACTTTTCAAGTGGGATGCCTCACAAAATGCGGAACTGTGCTACCATGAACTGCTATCAAAAGAAAACTATCAATATGACCGGCTGCAAAACATTTTCTTGACAAGGAAGTGGGGTGATTGGGGACATGGAAACGTAAAAAAGACAAGGGGTTGAGATTAGGAGAAAGCATTTTAAGCCGAGTAATACTATTATTTAAAACGTTACATTTCGCACTAAAATTCACGCAGGCAGAGGCAACGAAGCACCCCAAATGGGACATTCAAATGAATTAGGGGAATTCATTTGAATGTCCCGTTTGGGGTGCTTCGTTGCTTCGCTGGCGGTTTAATTTGTTCCTAGCTCCAGGACCGTTCCGCAACGTCTTTGTTTTACTTCACCGCAGACAATTACAAGGTAGAAAGCATATGCAAGTTTCTGCTTCCAGCTGCTGTGCCGACTCAGTTTCCGCCCTACCCAGCCTACACGTTGCTGCCTCGTGCCAAGGAGAGCAAAACTCTGTTTAGTGCTCTCTCACTTCATCATTTCACGTAAGCCAGAATATCAGGGGAACCAGTGTCAGTAGCATAAGAGAAAGAGAGAAATGCCTGCGTATAGAACAACGCAACACTGAACGTGCAGCCAGTGGATACCACTAAGAAAACATAGCTTCGGGCAAGCCTTCAGACTGTCAGAAACACTTGGAAAGTGGATTGAAAGCTGAACAATGCCAGACAACATTTGACCTGGTTAGATGAACTGCAGAGACTAACCAAGCGCTTGGAATAACAGTTCAGCAATATGGGGACAACTGAGCAGTGCAAGCTCTAAAGACCTCTCAGAATCTGCACAAGCAGAAAATAGGAATGCGAAATTTGTCGAACAGATTATCAATATCGATAATCATTTATTGGGGTGGAAGAACTGCGTGAGTGCAGCCTGCTTCTTGGAGCGCAACGCGCTGCTGGTGACTGCTTGCTCCACGGTATCTAAACAGTCGACAAGCACAAGACTGCTGCCCTCAATGGCACTGCAGCATCGCCGTAGCAGGGCCACGGCAGCGATGGCTTCGCTCGCGCTCAGAAGCGGTACGGAGTCCTCAGTGTCTTCGACAGAGCGGAGACAAGCATGGATACAAGCAAACAATGGCGAACCCAGCGAACTGAGCAAGAAGTGCGCGCAGCGAGTTGCGCGGTCTTGAAGTTCGGTGACACCGCAGCCCGCAGCGCCCAATGTATCGCTTTCGGCTCCAACGGCATGCATGCGTGGACCTGGTCCACTCTGCCACGGCCTGGCCACGGCCGGTTTGGATGCGCCCGAGCTCGTGCGGGACTCGCAAGCGACACTTGCGCCACCGCTGCGCACCGATATATTGCGAGACAGCCTGCCACATGCCTAAGGAGAGCGAGAAATCCCACGCGGAAGAGTTCGATATATCCATTGTGAGCAAAATCGCGTATGATATAAAAAGATTTAAATGCATGTAATTTTTACCGGAATTATACAAGGGTTTGATGTAGGCAATAATTCAATATATCCATGTTCGATATAAGCTGGCTTTACTGTAATAACCATTGCTTTTTCTCTGTTCTCTCTCAGTGCTTGTTCCTTTGTACTGTGCCTGTTCCTGCTTCACGAACTTGCACTTATGTATTGGGATTTTGGTGAGCCACACCCTAAGTAATCAGGGAGTGAGAATGACAAGCTGGCTTAGTTTTCAGTTACAGATCACAGGACTGCAAATTATAGATGCAACAAGCAGTAAGCCAGCATATGTTAGGGCTTTCTTAGACCGTGGTTAGGGCACAAAACCCTGCGGTATTGTTTTGCTTTCACCAATGGCGTTTCGTCGCACTGTTCCATTACCACAACTTGTATCCAAGGCATTTTGCATTATACAATTAGGTGCAATGAAACTGCAGCGAAAGAACATGCAAGAAAACACACCGGACACCTACTGTAAAAGTAAGACTGTCGAGTGAAAGTGAAAGAGGGACATCTGGAAGCTTCAACTATAGATAAACTTTCCTAACTTCTCGGGATACTTTACGTTAATATGTTTATATCTATTAAAAACACAAAAACTTACTTTTCTCAAAGCAGCGTTTGGTTTTCAACATGGGACCGTTCTCGCACCACAGCTGGAACCCTTGAGTGTTGAGGTGCTGATTCCCCCTGTAATACGCCAAGACAGATTTGAGGCACAAAAAGACTTTTGCATCAGCGTCCATGTAAAGAAGCTGTTGCACACCCAAATTTAGTGTGGTAGAATAATTTACTGCTTTTCTAAGCAAAAAGGTAATCAAATTTAAAGCTACTCAAAGGCTGTGCCAAACTCTAAAGCTCCCTTAACAAGTGATAGCCACTTCTATGCATTTCTTTAATCATGGATTTGTTTTTTTAAGGTGACAAAACATTGCCAACATTTAATAATGGCATCTGCATTGGCTGTATAGTCGATGTGCTTATTGCTTTACTATACTAGACACTATACTTTAGTCGCCACAGCTTCCCTGCACAGTTGATTTTAATTAAACAAAAATTTGTTTTTCAAGACGGGTATGTTAGCCTTGCAAAGGCTGAGTACCCCAGCTGTTTCTTTTCTGTGCACAACGTGAGAAGGCGCCATCCTAACTACTCAGGTTTCAGACTGGTATCGCTTAAAGCTCAACAACCAAATGTTTCATCAAAACTGCAGCCCACAGGCAAGGCTTCCCAAAGTAGCGACAAAATATTGCACTGGCTTTCAACTGTCACATTTCCCAACGTCAGACACACAGCTGGTAGCAATCCTGTTCACCCTGTCATCTAAGCACTGCCTCCAGGTTTTCTGCGGCTTGTATGTTCAAGAGACCAACTTAGGCCCAAGAAGAAAGAGTGTCCCCACGTAGCTGTAGAACCCTGTTGTGGTGCTATCAGAACCAACTGCGCGGTTGCATGGGTGGCTGTGGTTGGCGGGAGAGGAAAAGGAAAGGAAATGCACTGGGGACATTTTGAGCTCGGCAGGGAGCTTACCCGTAAGGGACATCCTGTGGTACATGTATAGCCATCATGGAGGTATCGGCAATACTTAGTGTTAAGCGTCTGCGTATGGGATGCACATACAATGAATTTGAAAAAAAAAAAAAACACTATGTGTTTAGTATATAAGTGCAATTGTAAAGAAATGCAGGTGTTAAACTCATTGTAATGCTACGGCCGAAGGGAAAGATCAAAGCCGTATGCTGGACGTGCACACAAATGCATTTGAAGTGTATCTTTTTTTTTCTATGAGGTGCATTTGACAGCACAAAGAATAAAAGGACGCCGCCAATGACACGACAAAGAAAATAATGGTGAATGGGAGAACATTCGCAAAACAGGGCCCACTACTGTGGTTTATGGTGCTGGCTAGTGCTGGACACATGAACCACTCACGGTGTACCACAGCTCATGTGTGTGGTGCAATCAGTCACATCATTCACTGCAGGTGAAGGTTCCCAGGCTTGGCAGCGTCTTGCATGGCAGGATCAGCCACTAGCTGACACGAGACACTCAGGAACACCTCGAGCGCCAGAAAGGACGAGCCAGAATGTCAAGGACAAGTGTTAGCAGCGAAGCAGTTTGAGCCTGAGCAAAAACAAGCAAGGCACCACGAACTTAGGTCCCACCGCAACAGGAAGCCAGAGTGGGATGAAACAGCAGGGCCCTGAAGTCACTTGACCCATTCAGGAGGCCAGGCCTAGGCGGCCAATGGCAAGGGTCTTGGAATCCCGTGGCTCATCGATCAAACGTATGACACAGAGATCCGCCATTACAACCATGCCCTGTCCTGGTTGTGCTTGTTCTCCCCAGGCTGCAAGATCTTTTGTGTAGAACCTGCGAGACATTCAATGATGAAAGTAGCCGGAAAAATGCTGCATCACCAATATCCTGCTACACTGCGTATGTAACACTGCTAGATTTCGACAGTTGCTTATGGCAGAGAACTCAGTCTTGAAATCTGTGCGTAACTTTTTGCACACCCCCGTTAGCACTTATGAATGCTCATGTTGCGTGACTGCACTGTGCAAGTGGTGGCATACTGCATTCATGTCTGTGCCCTTTCAGTACTGTGAACGTGAACACACTGAAAACAGCTCAAGGACGGAGTGGAAGGAAAAGACAAACACGGAGCACTGCCCGTACCTCATGTGCGCTGTTTTCGGTGTGTTCAGTTCATACTAACTAGCTCAACGTAGCACTCTAGTAAGAAGAATTGAACATGTTTGAATTTTGAGGTTGAGCTTTTCTGACCATTCAGGATTGAGAAAGTATTCACATGTATTTAACGTGCAATTTTTCCAACTAGTGACATGTTCTGCAAAGTCTGCAAAGCGCACATAAAAGCTTCTTTTCCAACCACTGGCCTGGTTTATTCACAACAAACAAAATCGTCCCTTTTCCCAAACTCTATGTTTGGAGAAAAACAGGGCAAGGGTGGCACATACATTGAAAGAAAAAGTGCAAAATACTGCTTCGACAAAGAAAAACAAAAGACAGAGAAGCTTGTTGTGGTGAAAAAACCGCTGAAATAGCAGGGACGAAGAAAGCAGCAGTCAACGCTCGAGCGCTTTCCCCACCAAGATGAATTCCAACTAGCCCAACTTTCCGTGCTGCAGCAGAGAAGTTCAGGAACCACATGACACACTGCTACGTCGCATCAGCCTGGCAAGAAACTTCAAGGCGCTTTTCTGAATTCTGCCTGTGTGCACATTACTAAAGCCTCACTCACATCGTTCGGTCACATCAATGTGACTTCTGACAGTGAAAAATTTGTTCGTACGCGCGTTTGTACGTCACCTAGTCCCTCCACTGCAATTTCATCCCGCTCAATATGCCTAACGCGCAGCAGCTAAGGCCAAAAAGCACCAAACGTTATCGAGAAGTATAGTTTTCTCTTTCGCTCGCCCAATATATCATATGGCATCCAAGTCGTTTGATACCAACCTGTTCGTATGTCTGGGCTTCGGCATTCGCACAGATGAACACGGTAGACTGCGTAGTGTATTGAGTGCTGTCTCGGCTGGCGTGCACGCCTTGGAGCTGCAACAAAAGCTACTTGCGTAGCGTGGGTCTTAACACCGAAAACACGGCAAGGAAGACTCCGAAGCCTTTAGAGGGGGATGGTGGACGCTTCGGTGTAGCGATTTGCGTGGGGTATTTAGCACCAAAAGCACAAAGTACCACCATAACAACACGACGAAGATGTAAGGACACTTGAGAGAGCAGTGGTGCGGCGCAAAGTGCTTCTTTTTCACGCTATATTCTTCTAAATCTAGCCGCGTAGCAACGAGCATGAGCGCGCCGAGTTAGTGGGCGCCGCCATTTGCATTAACCAAGGCTGACTGTAGCCATGACAACAAATAAACAATCAAAAACTTCCCGGACGTGACGTTAGAGGGTCACGTGGTGTGCGTCTAGGCGGCCAGCTTTGTCATTCACGCGGGGCGGTGCGGGAGCCGGCGCGGGCGCGCGCAGCCACGGCGCGGGAGGCGGAGCGCGCGCGGGTCACGTGGGGTGTGACGTCGCTGCGCCGTTGCTACAGACGCTCCTCTCCGCTCCTCGCGCCGTTGCTAGGGGAGAGGAGGAGGAGCAATGCGGACGGCGGATTCAGGGTCGCTTATAAAGTGCATCGCACTTAAAAAAGGCACAGTGCAAGGGGATTGATAATGCAGAAATAGGTCAGGAAGTGTGGCACTGCGGTGATAGCTCTTGTAGATGAACAGTAAAATATTCACAACAAAAGGAACTTGCCAAAGCAGTATAACAAAGATTATTGCATTATTGCAAAGAACTCACACAGAATAGGTCCTATCGACAAGATTTAAGGGAATTCCCTAAGGTGGAGCAAATTTCTCCGAAGGAAATTTTGACATCCACCTGAATGCAGCCATACAGCTACAAAAAAAAAGCTATATCGCTTCCTTAGAAACTCCGCATTTGAGGAAAAATTCCTCTTCTTTCAGGATCACGATCAGGACCAGGAAGCGGACGACTTTTTCTTCAACTGCAAAGTTTCTGAGGAAGCTGTATAGCTTTTCTTTGTAGCCGTATGGCTGCATTCAGGTGGATCTTAAACTTTCCTGTGCAGAATAGGTTCTATGACAAAAAGAGCGCAACTTTGAGATATGCACAACAGTGCAAAGGCAAAAGAGGCCAAAGTTAACTAATGAGAAAAAGAATATAATCCAAGAAGCAACACAAAAACAAAATCGTGCGAACTAATCGAGTGAAAGGTTGGGTCTTCGAGGATAAATTTAAGAATTTATTGTTTGTAAGATTAGTGACTTAAGGTATTTTAGCATTATTAGGCAAGTCGTTCCAAACTTCAATGGCGGCAGAAAAACCCGTCGGTTTACCATAACATGTACCGGCTTTTGGCAGTAAAATTATATTGTAATGGGAATGGCGTTATGTTATGGTTAATGAAATCAGTTCTAACGATTATAAAAAGGACATTATTATCAATAACAAGTCCTTGGGCGGTCGTTACAAGATTATATAAAATAGGGTAATCCGACTAGAGGAGATGGATAGGTGTTCATATAGGGAAGTGAGGTGTGAGTTAGAAGAATTAAATACATGATTGGGATGGCTTAGGTTTGAATGCATTTCAAAGGAAATAAAGGAATATCGTAATTTAAGCGCCAGGATGAGATGCCCTAGTTTGCATGGCTGAAAATAAAAGCGCAGTGAAGGGTTACAAGCGTAGTTATGCGGGAATAATTTCTTTCGTTAATTATTACTCATTCCCTAAGCCATCTTGTGATTTAAGAAGTTTATGGTATTAAATAATTTCAAGGAGCCGTCATGTGCAACCCCCAAAAACGAGTGTCTATCAATTTGTGGAATTGCATCCGCTAAATATCAACACGAGCAATAAAATTTTGTCTTGAAAGAAGATGAAAATACCATTAAATTTAGTTTTGGGACAATTGATTAATAAACCGTTGCTCTGAGAACATGAACAAAGGATATTGATATCAAGGTTGACGTCTGTAGTAAGAACATTAATGGGTGAGAGTGGCCCGTTCGTGGTGGCATCATGTGTATAGACGAGATGATTAGACAATTTCAGGCACGTAGTAAGTAACTAATGTATAATAAAATCAAACAAGGCCGAGGGCGGAACATGGGCGAAAGCAAAAGTTCCTTGTTTTAGTGTCTGAGAGTTTAACTGATATAATAATAATATGTTCCCAAATTAAATAAAGAACTTTGCAATAGTTGCAACGGCGGCCGGTTAATTCCGACAACAACATGTCATTATCAATGGTGCAAATCCTTTGGTCAATTCGATGGAAATGTGCCCCACAAACTTGGCCTGGTCAATTTCGATCTAATATAGTCGGTCAGAGCTATCATTCCAAGGTTAGTAGCTAAACAACGCATAAAATCAAATTTTCCTTACGTAAACAAAAACATTTCTTTACATAGAATGAAAGGCACTTTTACATCATTTTTTTTACCTTGCTGAAAATAGGTATATTTGAATTCGGTCAATAGTTATTCATTATTGTCCTACAGCCTCTTCAAAAAAACGGGGATTTTGAAGCTCTTTTTAATTTCACAAACAAATACTCCACGTCTAAAAATCAAATTGAGTGTACCCGATGGGTGTACCCGATGGGGGTACCCGAAAAGAAGAAGAAAGAAAGCTAAGCGTGTGCAATGTTATTGACTATGTGCGTTAATGTTAATAAGGAAGAAGTTTTTTTAAAAAGAAAGTGCTGAAAGCGTTTGCCATAGCAGTAGGATTAGAATACGTGCTATACCCTTGGTGTATTTTGCTGATCTCAGTTTTTCCCTGGCTGTTAAGAAAATATTATAATATACACCACTGCTTAGCAACGGCTGCTCGATGGAAATTCATCGAGCGGGCATGGCTTGTCGGTGTTGTTGCCAGTCTGCAAAAATTTATTTTCGTATAAGTTTCTCTTGGCCTTTTTTAGCAAGTTTGTTAGAAGGTTGAAAAACATATTCTAGCGGGATTTCAACAGAATGTTCTATGACTGCTTTTGTGTTTTGCTCTATTGATTGTCTTTTCTTCTTCCTAAAATTGTTAACAATCCCCTTGTAAGCCAGGGGTTCACAGTTGAAGAGTTATTTTTCCTCGCAACGCACATGTGGTACAGTTGATATGAGTTCAGTGAGAGTATTAGAAAAGTGTCTTTAAGCTACTTGAGCGTTCCTGGAGTCAATAACGGGAGAAAAATCGGCGTTGTTAATGAGGTAAGTGAATTGTTAGTTGTTGAAAGCGTATTTTAGAAATCCATTGTTTTCGGCCCATTTTGTACGTTTGAAAAGAACAGCTACAGGATAACGATGAGTAATAGTACCATGAACAACGAAAGCTTTCGGTGGGGAGAAACATTGCTAGGGGCATAATCAATAGCCGAGCCCTTGCCATTGCTCACACAACGCGTAGGTAAACTAATGAGTGATTCAAACCCATGGCCCGGAAAGCAAATGCTATGTTCGATAAATTTTTACGACGCTAAATCTAAAAGGTAATGCTATATCACAGCAAAACAATGCTTTTGTTTTCACCAGTGATCAAGTGCAGTAAACCATCGAGAGCGACACAATGTTGGATACAGATGTACAAGGCGATCTGTATAAACAACCAAAGATTGTGTTTTTCCAGTCGGTTTCGTAGAATACGCGATCGACTTCCACCAAACAGATTCGCCCTCAGCAATGTGCACTGAAAGTTGTTATGTAGGAATGTACGAGATATTCTTTTTTTACGATAATAGCAGACCCACCATGGCTAGAAGTGGCACGGTGGCAATACTCAGTGGAATAAGAAGGAAAAGTATCAGGTTTTTATCAGGGTCAGCAGGAAAGTTTCCGAAATACATATGATTGAAAAGTGCTGGGTGGCGCAAGATATGAGGGAGTCGAATTCATTGTAATACTTTCTGAGGCTGCGGGCGTAGAAAGGTCTGACAGAATGATGAACGTTGGATGATATGCTTCGAAGTTCTGCAGTGCTAATGTACGACATAGCTCAATGACCGAGATGGCGTAGAACGAGGAAGTGAAGACACGACAGTCAGTTTCACCATGAATACAGAAGACATAACTATCCTCTGTCTTCCACGCTTTGATGAGGCAATCAGCCGTGCACAGGAACTGCAAGTAATGTTCCTTTTTCAAAGCGAGCGCCTTAGAGAAGAGCTGCTTGTTTCCCATGGTGAGGTGAAGAAAAATGAAAAGTTGGGCTAATTGGTTCATAGTGACCATATCGAGCAGGCAGCGAAAAAAAGACGGGACAAAAGAAGAATTAACGACGACACAGCGCTGAACTCACAACTGAATTTTATTAGAAAACACCCAGGTATATGTACCCATCTTTAAAAAGCCACGTGGCTTCATATCTTTTCATCCGCGAATACAGCACATGTAAATCATTGTCAGACTGCCCGTGCCAAATACCACACAACGCCCGTGCCAAATACCACACAACCTGACAGTATTACAAAGTCACTCTATCACTTTGGGAATCGCGATTACTACACTGACAAAACGAACGTGCCAAGGACCACACCATTCCGCACCGCGACCAGTCAAGAACACAAATTCTCTTTCAGTAACGACACTGAAGCAACGCTGACGCACTTGTGTCCATTTTTTTCTAATGTGATATACTTCCATAATTTACCGTACTCGTTGGTCCTTGTGTTTAGCAATTACTCCAGTGTCCTGAAAGACAAGCACACTTACACACTTCCCACAGTGCTGAGCAACATTGAAACTTGTCGCCTTGCAACGTGCGCTTGAGCTCCAAGAGTCTCAGGTTTAGGCAGCACCCCGTTTGCCCAATACAGTCGCCGACCATTTTTTATGACTCGACGGGACCCACCGATAAGTCCGAATAATCGGTAGTCCGAAAAAAAGGATTCACTGAAAAAAACCTTGATTGGCCGAACGGCTGGAAAAACGTATATATGTGCGTCCGTACACACCCACGCCTACGCGCGACTAAGTACTCCTCTATTTCCGCCAGCGTTTGTTCGTCACTGTAGGCAGACAATAGCACTGTTAGGGCTCGCGCTAGATCAGTATTTGATGTCTCTGGCGTTGGTGGCACGTCATCATTGGAGTCGCTGTCCACCTGCGCCGGTTCGAGGACCTGGCGTACGATTTCGTCATCATCCAACTCGCAACACCGCAGGGCGGCACTATGTTGATGAAATCTGCAAACGTAGCCACTCCCACATCGATACCGCTAGCACGGAGGTCATCGAAAATGTCGAATGCTGCGACAGGCGGCATCTCAGCTGTGGGGTTCTGGACTGTGTGGCTATCCTCGTCCTCACTGCCAACCACAAATCCCGCATACCGAAAGCAGTTGCGGCCATGTGGCGCGGGAGGTTCCGTGAGAGCACCGAATCTGGAGTCCCAAAAATCGAACGGCGGGCTGTGCGGCGTCCGAAATATCGGTCGTAGATATACATATACTTCAATGGGACAAGTGGCCGTGCCGCGAAAGTGTCCGAATAAACAAGCGTGTCCGAATTTTCGGCGTCCGAATAAACGGTCGGCTACTCTATACACCTTTTGGTAGCACGCAAACGTTATCAAATACACTACTGCCACGCTGCAAGGAACGAATGGCCACACATGTTTGACTTCGCAGCGTGTATGCTTGTCGGCTCCTGATAAGTTCTTGGCAACTGTGTTGCACACTCGACTAATTTGTTTGGCGCAGAGAACAATCCGTTTACTCCGTACCTTCCAGCTGCATTTTTCAATCCATGTTACGATCTGTGTGCTCGCATGAGGCCACTGCTCCGGTCTTTCTCATATTGAAATGTTACACTGGCTGGAGAAGATTTCCTTGTACCACGTCCAAGCTGCCGCAGCCACAGTCGTTCAATCTGCTATATTTCGTTCGCGTTAAATCGGCCACTTAATACAGCAGTTCACTGTCGGAGTAACCTATATACTTCTTTTTCTAAGGAAAACCTAAATTAGGAATATTGTGACCGGGCGAGTGGTCACGCAATGTTCATGATTCTAACCAGTTTTACGAGAGCTGAGAGCTGACTTCTCTTTGGAGACAGTAGACGAAGCAGACAAAACCAAGCGGATGATGATGAGGATGATTACCTTCGGATCTACTTGGGGATCCGTCGGGATATGTTGGCATCCGTTGTATGTGCCTTGCGAACTTGAAGTTCAGCCGTGTTTGCACGCTTTGCTGATGCTTTAGCATTGCGGCGTTTCTCGAACGCGCATCTTACATCGTGCCAAACAAGATTTTCTCTCTAACCATCGTCGTGGACACGGCTGCTAAGTTTAGCATGGACATTGGCTGACTGTGGCTCCTTTTGTCATATACCAATACCACCGTTTCGTCACCCTGATTCCCTATCCTCTCTATTCTGTATCTCAGGCTGTCTTCCGGCTCCATCCTTCCACGCGTACTTGCAGTGGGGGAAGTCATATGACCATTCGAGGCACTTCCAGCTTGCGAGACACACTTACAGTGTGGTCGCTACAAAGATTTGCTAATCAGCCGTCCGCCGGCCCTGAACGGCGCTCCTCCGTGATGCATGTTGCGGCGGTGCTGCAGGCAGTCGGAGCGCGGCCGCCCAGTGCCGCCGCGGGGGTCAGTTCGGCGGACAGCGCTCCTCCGTGCTGCCTTCAAAGGTCTGGGCGATTTCAGCCGATTTTAACTTCGCGTTTTCGTCTTCTTTTCGTTTCTGTCTACAAAACCGATTAGCAAAATAAACTTGTTCCTATGAATACGAAGACTTTTTTTTTACCGAAGCATGAATGAATGGGAGTACATTTTCGCGTATTTTGAACCATCGAGCAAACCCCGGAATCATATCTCTACGCTGTTTCCGCTATGACCTCTTCCATGCAAAAAGTTTTTCACATACGCGGGGGCATCGGAAACACAGTCGGTTGATTGATTGTGGGGTTTAACGCGCCGACGCAACGCAGGCGATGAGGCGCGCCGTAGTGGAGGGCTCCGGATTAATTTTGACCACCTGGGGATCTTTATCGTGCGCCGAAATCTCGTACACACGGGGGTTTTTGCTTTTCGCCTCCATCAGAAAAGCGGCCGCCGCGGCCGGGAATCGAACCCGCGACCTCGTGCTCAGCAGCGCAACGCCTTAGCCACTGAGCCACCGCGGCGGGTGGAAACACAGTCGGCACGGCATCTTTTTCTAGCTGGGGCACAACACGGGGAATTTCGGCTACGTTACCAAACAAAGAAGCGTTTTGTATATAGCCCCCGGTAGACTGCCATGGGTATGTAAACGCGTGAAAATATTTGTGTGGTGTGAGGACGCTCCGCAAATTCTTTTGTGTCCCTTTAGAAGCATCCTAACTTCCCTCTGTTTGCGAGTCAAATATATGCTTTAACAGGATGTCGCCAATTCACACCATCAATAATTAGGCCCCATCGCACGTCTTTCCCTCAGTTGGGAATCTCTGCTAAATATAAATGCGGAAAAAAATTGTATGTTTGTACGCATGCAGACGATGCTTTTTCGCACTTTCATTGAACAGGCAGAGACTGAGGTACTATGAAGCCATTTATTTTCCGCTCCTCTAATTTTTGTGAATTCCACGATTTCGAAAATTTGTAAAATAATTTAGGGGCACGCGGAACTTATTTTTAGTAAAATCAGGCTACCAAGGAGTAACTGCGCTTGGAATCTTCATTAGACAGTTTTTTTTTATTTTGTGGTCGCCAGCATATTCGGAGTGAACATTCGTGGAAAGCAAGATTGGAGAATATGCGTCATGGCCAATCAGTTTATTTGCGGCTGTTTGAAATTAAGAAGAAAAGTCCTTGAGACCTGTTTAGTCCGGTGCTTTGCCGCCCACTACATCCCCCTGCTTCCCGGAGTACTTCAAAGCAGGTTTTTTTGTTAAAGTATTTCACTACAGCTTTCCCCATCCTTTTTCCAGAGCTAGCCTGGACGTCAATGCATGACGTTAGGCGATAACCCAGTAGTTTTCACATTAATTGGAACAAACACTTTGTCTGGCGCCGCTAGGATCTCTTTGAACGTGATCTTGCGGTCTCAACATTCGCGAAATAGTGGATCTAGCGGCGCTGGCGGAACGGCTACTCTCCTTAATGCAGTTTCATCCTTCGGCCTCACTCGCGAATGTCAGCGGAAACCAACAGGCCCCATAGCCCGATTCGCGAAAAATTTATGCCGCGATATTAAAAGGTCCTATAGTAGTTCTATCTAAACTTCAGTTGTGAGCTGATGTACCTCCAGCCGTTGTATTTCACCGCTCTATCGGCCCGCCAAACCCCGAACCTCGCAAGCGCTCCGCGGCAGTGGCGTGCGGCACAGGCTGTCTGGCGGTCGCTCTTGCCCCGACCGTTACGGCGCTCCGATTGCTCGCAGCGCGCACTGCGCAGCGCGGTGCGCGCATCAGCGGCGCGGACACGCGCCCCTACAAAGGAGGCGCGGGGACAGCAGACTAGCAAATGTGTCTAGGGGCCATACTTCCACTTGTCATCTCAATTGCAACGTTGCCAGCGTTACGATGGCAGCTAACTCCACTCCCGCTTTCCGTGCTATTCTAAGCATCCACTGAAGCCGGTCTAAGCAACCGCCGAAATTGCGCACATTTGCAAACCTTCAAAATTTACTAATTGTGGTAAAATGTTTCACAGAAGGTGGAAATTATTTCGTAGTTTGGTTTTCAGCTACTAGCATTTGTGATATGAGCTGTCAATATGAAGGATTGATAATGAGATGGACAGTTGTGGGCTGTCGTAACGCTCGAACAAAAGTCTCGTCATTTGCCAATGCCCACATTACATGAATTTTCGATCTGAAAGTTCTCCAGTGCCTGAGTTACTGTGTCTAGGATATACACAGTTTGTATAAAATAGCACTGCAGCTTTCTTAAAAAAACACACATGGTAAAACGCGAAGCTTTCTTCTTGCAAACTGAGTCAAATCAATATCCGAAACTCGCCATTTAAAAGAATGAAAAGAAAACTGCTGACGACTCATCCAAAATCAACTTCAACCAAGCCAAAATACACAAGTAACACCGGCGCCACGAACCTGAAGGTAATATTTAGCTTTCTGAATGCGATAACTCAACTTGCATAATCATCAGTGATTTAATTACGACGCAAATGTGTTTTCCAGTTGTATAACATATCGGAATTTGTGCATGACCATCACAACTTGTCCGCATCCGTGGTATGATTGCTGTGCCTTTGTGGAAACCTGTTGTGTAAAGGTGCTTTCCTACATTGCGTCTCGGCCGAAATAAATCGCCTTCAGTGAGGCATAGCAAGCTTTACCTTCACGACGCTTGTAGGTCGTAGAAGGACTCTGGCCTTAGTCAATTGCTGGCGCGTTGGCGCAGTCTCAAGAGGGGGTTGCCGTTAGGAATTGAATAATAATCTGTCACTACGAAAAAAGTCTTACTATCAACAAATAAATAAACATTAGTTCCTGCATAGTACACTGTAGTTGTGTTCACTTCTTCTAATTTTTGTAGTGTTTGCGTTTGATATGAAGTTTTTTCAATTATAATAACAAAAAACGCAAATCGGCGCGGCAAAATAAAAGAAAGAGAGCTTTTAACGTAAGTATTACTCAGTACCTATTTAATAAATGTCACGCAAAGTCTTGTTATTACAAACTTTGCTTTTTAGAAGTTTTCAACGTATTTGTTGCTTATACTAACATTAAAATGCTTTGTCTTATTTAGTGCCGCTACTAATCATTAAAAGCCATAATAGGTCTGCTTAGTTAACATAACTGCCATTTACTGCTGTGGGGTGCTCATTGTAGTACACACCCAGTGATGTTTGGCGTTGATTGACAGAACAGTGGTTTAGGGTGCTCATTCCAGTAGATGCCCACTGATGTTTAGCGTGTGGGGTTTGTACGTAGTACCTTTTAGGGGCGAACCACCTTACGACCTCTCTTTGTCCGTGGCTTCTCCCTTTGCGTCCGTGTACACAGTAATGAGCATGCGCCAGGAGCATAGGATTGGATTGGCTTGGATTGGATTGAACGGTATCGGATTGGATTTGATTGAAATTGTATATGATGTACACACGCGTTGTCACTCATTTACGCGAGTGCGCAACGCCACGGGTGAGTAATGGTAAGAACGTTACCCAGTGCTTCGTCCACTCGTCATGATTCACTTCGGGGAGATGCGTGATTTTTTTTAAAAGGAATACGAAGTCTGGGGAGGTGGTGCTGTGCCGTAAGCATAAGTAAAATTATATGGATGAAAATATAGTATCACACGGTATTGTGGGAATTTAAACAGGACGGTTCCAGTCCATAACTACTTTCCGGAAAAACGCTGTTTCGCGGATTGAATAAAACGCCTTATTGCAAATTTGCGAGAAAAGGTGGCTCAAAATGCAAGCATTGTCCCCTGCCTGATGTTATACAGTCACCCGCTGGAAGCCACTGTTGTAATGAGCTGCGGGAGCAGCGTTGGTGTTATTTGTATCCAGCAGGAAGCGCACCCTTTAGTGTGGAGGCTTACGTAAATCATTTGTAACGCCCAAAACGCAAGTAACACAGGTAACCACGCGCTTACTAAGGTACGAGCTTTGCCGTTGGGAGAAAAGCTCCGTTATTAAAAACTGCTCTGTTTATTAAACCGTTCTCAGAGTATACGATGAACAAAGGCTTTCCGTGGCCACAGTGAGATTGTTGTCAAATGGAGCTATTACCCATCCCGCTGAAGGAAATTCTCTTGTACCATAGCCAAGCAGCCGCCGTCATTGTCTTGTCACGTCCTCTATTTTGTTCCTGTTAAATTGGTAGGATGATGCAACCATTTTCTGGCAGAATAATCTACATACCGTTAGTGGAAATAACGCCCGTGGGATATATTTTCCCGAAGCGAGGGATAATGAAATGTTTTCCGGCTGCAGAAGTACAGTATGAACGTTTTTTGCAAGTCCCTCGTGTACCATGGCAACCATGACTTGCGATGGTACCGTCATCGTGGGCACGGTTACTCGCTTTTTGCCGATTCTTTCGATGCATGTACCTCCTTTAGTTGGGAACTGGTTTCGGCATATCGTTGAAGTCATTCCCTATCCTTTACTGTGTTCCACTCGCACTGCATGCAGACTCCATTTTACACCGCATGCCAGCGGTGTGGGGGTAGACACAAGACCCGTAGATGTAAAGACAGCTGTCGAGCCGCTCTTCGACTGGTCGTATCCGTTTATTGGTCGCCAGCGTTGTAAAGGCAGCTCTCTAAGCTTTAAATTGACGACCACCCCCGAAAAACATTGAACCACCACAACCCCCTTCTCCACATTTTACCCACCGTACGCCCTTCACTGTGGGCTCACTGCCCCACTCGGGCTCGCTATACCACGTATTATGGGGCTTGTGCCCACATCACAGATTGGCCTCTACTTCCACCCCAATTCCAAGATTTGAGCAGTGGAGGGCGCTTCCCTGACAAGCGCACGCCGACATACCCAGCTCAGCGTGGTCAGTTCGGCAAAAACTTGAAGCAAGGAGTCCTGACAAGGGATGCCTTTCAAGGGGGGGATACTCTGCTCGTCAAATAAATATGTATTCTCTATCTCAAACTTCACTTTCAAAGGCAGCTCTCTTAGCGCTATCTCTGCACTTTTTACTCCCTAACGTTTCTTGGATTCAGGCCTATTTACATAACAGGCAACAATTTGTTGAATTTGCAGGCGAACGGTCATCCAGTTTACCCGTAACATCCGGAGTATCTCCAGACTCTGCTTTTCTACCGATTTTATTTCCTTTATATGTTAATGACATTGCAGACTCTGTGAATCCATCTCTTGAAGTGAGACTATTCGCTGACGACTATTTGTGGTTTTGTCGCGTCAGGAGCGTTCGAACGATTCGGGTCAGGAGCGTTCGTACTGTTGAACGATTCTTTGAAAGTTGTGTATGATTGGTGTGTGCAGTAGAATATGCATATTAATTATAAAAAAAGTGTTTGTATAACTGTTACACCAAAGAAGTTTCCTCTGAAATTTAACTATACCATGAATGACATGAAAATTAAGGGACCGAGAAAGCTAAAATATCATGGTCTCACAATTGCCAGAAAATGGAATTAAAATGGATGCATTGATAATATATGTGGTACTGCCAAAGAAAGCTAGGTTTCATGAGACGAAAGCTCAGAGATCCAACTGCTGAAATTAAACTGATGGCATACAAAACGTTTGTGCGGCCAAATCTCAACTATGAAAGTTTAATTTGGGACCCGTATCAGAAGTATCAAAGAGAAAAGCTTGAGAGAGGGCAAGGAATAGCTGCCAGATCTATTTATTCAGCATATCACAGGAACCAGTCGGTGAATGGGTTACTTGCAAAGCAGAACTTCCGTTATTAGCCTCGCGTCGAAAAATGGCACGACTTATATTCTTTCATGAACTATACAACGGCAAACTGACCTTACGTCCTGAGTTTAATCCGCAGATTCTCAATCGAGTCTCTCCTCGCATCAATAATCGTTATGCTGTTTTGCCTTATTCTCCAAGGGTTGATATTTTGATAGATCGGATAGCTTTGTAAAACACTTGAAAATATTTCTAAACCAGTATGAGGTCTCTTCTTGCCCTTGGTTGCACTGTGTCTTGAGCAGTTTTTGTGCGTATGAGTGTCGATTATGATGCACTTGCCCACTCCTGTAACAGCACGTTAGGGTAACAGTATCTGAAATAAATAAATGTTCCATCACTCAGTCCCTATGATGGCCGACCGAAATAAAAATCAACCTATCTGCAGAAATGTTTTCGCCTTCCCCTGCATATTGCTCTAGGAATAATAAATACGTTTAAAAACCTTTTAATTAAAATACTTACTTGATTATTTTATGCAAACAGCATGTCGTATGATAAAAAAGGTATAGTATGCGATTCCCGCGGAGCTGCTCTTTATAGTACGGCTGTGTTCAAGAGTATATTCCTGGCGAGGGCAGAAGAACAAAGCTTTCCTTTAATTTTTCTGGGTAAATGAAAGTTGAGTATTACTGAGGAACTAAAAAGTTTTGCATTTGACGGGATAGACTTGGCGTTTCACGACAGTTTTTCAGAAATTGATGTCGTCGACGAGCATCCGGATAAAAATAACACAAACTAAGGAAGTCATATACCATGTGTGTGTTTATGTCTCCTACATGTCGAGAATTGTGTTACCCAGCTCATTCTCAGTGCGCAAATTCGCTTTTTGACAATGGCTAGCTTCATAATAGTTGCTTTCAAGCTTCATCCTATTTGCACCATTTCCAAGATTACTGACATGTATATGAAGTAATCTCATTTGTTTTACATCTGATAATTAATTAAGACACGTCTGCGAAGTCCACTTGATCCACCGTACTGGACACATTAATAAACTTGCGTTTCACAATTGTTTCGTCTCTTTTCTTAGTTTTCCAGTCAGTTTCCTACATGTCGCCGGTCCCAAACCAGTTGATGATTATCTGGCAACCGTGTCCCCGGTCCCATTGACGTGGGTGGCTGAGGGACACAACAAGGTGCGGTTTCATCTCCCCTCCTTTTTAACATAGCCCTTATAGGCCTGCCCACTATCCTGTGGGCCTTCACGGATCTGCACCAAGCTTATATGCAGACGATGCTACAGTGCGGACAGGCAAGGGCTCGGTAGGCAAGATACAGGACCGTCTCCAGCAGGCCACTGATGCTGTGATTGGCTACGCCAGGTTGTGCGGGCTATCCTGTTTACCACACAAGTCCGAACTTAGGCTCTGACTTGTGTGGTTAGAATCCAGCATTCCAACATCCATATCACTGCGGGCGGCGATACCTAAACGGCCATGCCATTACCTGACATCAAGGTCCTCGGTATGATTTATTAAGATGAGTGTTCATACAACATTCTTCTGAACCGGTGCAGTCAAACAACGAGACAAATTACCCACATGCTCCGAAGAATAACCACCATAGCGCGGGGAATGAAGGAAGTGGACACCCTTCGTCTGGTACAGGCTTTTGTCATCTCACGCCTTACCTACACCATTCCCTATGCTAAACTAAGCAAGGGCGAGTCTGCCAGGATCGACACTATGATCCGAAAAGCCTACAAGCATGCTCTAAGGCTTCCTATTCGTAACTATACCGAGGAGCTTCAGAAATGTGGCCTATATTACACGGCCACCGAACTAGTCGAGGCCCACTTCGCCAGCCGGTGTCTGCGACTAAGCACGACACCATGCGCCACGAGTCTCTTCACCAGACTGGGAATGGCATCGCCAAAAGAAATATCCAGGCAACTGTGAGACGTTCCTCCAAAAATTAAAATAAGCATTAAAATTGCCCCTATACCTCGTAAGATGGACCCTGCTCAGCAGGCAGGGAAAAGAGAATCAAGAGTATGCACTATTGACAAATGACACAGGGACGGAGTCCGCACCATTTACACCAACGCCACCGACTATGCCAGAGAGGGAGCCATTACCGCCGGGGTTACTTCAACGGAGGAACACCTCATTAGCATCATCTTGCCATTTACAACCACTACACAGGCCGTGGAAGCAGCCATTGCTCTGAAAATCTTCCAGACAAATGCGGATACCGTTATTACGTACTCGCAACAGGCTTGCCAAAACGTCCTTCGTGATATAAATTTTCAAAACAGCTTGGGACATCCTGCTGCAAAAGCCACCCGGAAGTAAAGTAAAGACTCTTCGGACACCAGCCCACTCAACCCTCCAGGGCAACATTACCGCCCAGGACGCCGCCCGAGATCTATCCCGCCAAGCGACACGAGGGATTTGGTTAGAGTCTGCGCATCCTTTGCTTGCTTATCAAGAGATAACGGAGTACTATAAAAACAAGAGAATGATTTATACTTCCGCTTACGAATCGGTAACCAAGGGGCACGAGCACTGCCCGCGGCTCCCCGAAAGAAATACTTTTTCTCATCCTACCAAACTGCAGTTGCTTCATCCAACGCAGTAGTTCCCGCTGTGCAAATTTTCCGCTGTACGCTTAGCCATGTACCATATGGTATAGGAGTGTTCGGCAAACCCTAAAATAAAAGAATCGTTCGCCCTTCGCGTGAGCAGTGGGAAGAAGAGCTGTCCAGCTCCGGTCTTGATTTCCAGCCTAGGCTGGTGGAAGGGGCTGTGGAGGCCAATGGAGTCCTGGACTGAGTACCCCACTCCACATTGCGACGCTGTTAATATAGAATATTCTCTCTCTCTTTGAGTGCTGTTGCGAGGTTAATATTTAAAGTACCTTGGCTTTTCTTTACAAGAGCATTTGCTTCGAATGAATATCTTAAACTCCTCCGTCCTAGCTAGTACATACCCCAGGTTGGGTTCTTTTGTTCTTACAAGTTTCCTTTATTTGTTTTGAGATTCAGCCTTACCTTGCATGTAACCACCCTACGATGGCTTCTCCGAATTATACTTAGCATTTCTACGTCCTGCAAAATACCTTGGTTGTCACTCAAAATGAAGCACACCACACTCTTTGCTAGCGACATTTGACTAGGGGAAACTACTAAGCTACCAGCTAAAGTTTAGATGTCCAAATAGTAATAAAAAAGAAGAGGTTACGGCTCAAATAGGCACAACGACAGGCAAAAGCTGAAGGGGACGATGGCAAAGCTTGGATAATTTGAAGGAGGGAGGAGAAAATGTATTATAAGAGCTGATGGCATCATTTCCGGAATGCTTAAGGACTAAAAATTGCCCCCTGTCTGTAAAAACGTCAAACAATACTGTTTCATAAAAATGGAGATAACAAGTAACCTATGAATTACAGAGCCATCAGCCTGCTCTTAGTTGTTTACAAGCTGTTTACCAAAGTGAGAGGTCTCCGCATAGGTGACAGCCGGGATTGGGAACATCCAGAGAGCAGGCTAAGTTTAGGAAAAGGAACTCAACGATGGATCCAATCTAAGTGGTCAATCAAGTGGTGTGAAAATTCCCACATTACACTAAACCCATTCCGATGGCAATTACGGACCAAGAGAAAGCGTGTGACTCAGTACACACGCCATCCATGCTAAACGCATCAAAAGACCTTGAAATAGAAGGTACTTCCAGACGAAATATACGGCATATACCTGCACGCAGAAGATAATGCTTCACAAAACAAAGATAAATTTTCCATCCGAAATAGAGTAAGTTGTGGATATACTTTCTCGCAAAAACTGTTCACCATATGTCTGGAGCCGGTATTCAGAAAGCTTGACAGAGAAAACAGAGGATAAGGGTAAATTACCAATACTTGAGTAGTTTGAAGTGTGCAGACCACATGCTCTTGCTGAGTAACACTGCAGAGCACCTGCAAAAATATTTGAGGACCTACAACCACAAAGCACCACGGTGTGGCTGAACTATATATATAACTATAATTCTAAATTATTCAGGAATGACCGTTCTGAAAGTGCCCTCTTCAGCTTAGGGAACAAAATGCTAAAAATGTAAAACAATATAACCACTGTGGACCAATGGTTAGTAGTGAACCCAAGCACGAGAGGGAAATCCGGTGCAGATTAGGCAGGGACTGCTCTAGGGAAGCACTCCCAAAGAACGAACAGCTGCCTCTACCACTAAAAAATACAACCGATGCATACTCCCAGTGATGAAACGCGGAGCTCCTCTTGACACTTTAATAAACAAGTGGAAAGTAAACGTTGATCGAACCAACGGGCCATATAACAAAGAGTTTTATGTAATAGGAGTAACACTCAAGGACAGGAAACAAGTTTTCTGGATCACGGAGCACATTCGAGTAGGTGGTATTATAGCTCACAAAAAGAAAAACAAACAGACCTGCGCTGGCCATGTAGAGTGAGGAAGCAATATCCGGTCTACAATTAGGGATACAGAGTGCATAGAAAGAGATCAGTCTAGAAGAAGGGGAATGCCACTAACATGATGGGGGTATGAAATAAGGATATTTTGTTGCAAACAGTGTACTCGAGGGGCAAAGGAAAGGATTTTTAAGAGTCAACAGGAAAGCGCTTTACCCTGGAGTGGGCCTGAGTAGCTGTTGACGATGACGATTATAATGATGATATATCTATCAGCACGACTTCTCCGCGACTCTTCTTGAAAAATAAATGAAGCTTTTAAAGCAGCATGATTCGCTTGTTGCATTTTATCATGCGAATGATTTCATTCATATTGTTGTTTCAGTTGCTGCTGGTTTTTTGTGCTCTCGAGGTGGTTTCTTGACCACTGCTTTGGAGTTTAAAAACCTCTAGTTGAAACTCAGCGCTTTTCCACCAGTGTTCGGTGCCGCATTTTTCCGCCTTTTGTGCCGTGTTAAAAGGGAATGTTCACCAACTCGCTGAAACTAGTACCCCTTTATTCTTTCTTCATGCGGTTGAGGGAAAACATGTCTTCAAAAGCTACACGAAAATAGGTTTGCAGAATAGTGGTAGAGAAATACCAATGCCAGCGTTGCCGTCTTTGTCTGCTTCGCTGCACACTTAAGCAGACCGAATGCATCATCCCCTGCCATACCATTGGACGAGACTGATTCTGCACTGACAAAATTATATCCTCTAAAATTATACAATGCTTCTAATGGCTCTTCTCATTTAGGTATGGTGGCTGACTAACTATAGTCACCTATTTTGATACAAAAGCACCTCGGTTCTATAAGATGCAATCACCAAATACTGGCGTAAAATTCGCAAAATTGCGATAATTTCCACTGTGGCTAAAATGTTGCGCGGGGGCGGGACATTTTATTCGAATACCTACTGCACCCAATTACCGGCAGTGCAGCATGGTTTTTACAACGACATAACCATGATACGGGGTATGATAATCTTAATTACAAAAACAAAACAAAAAACAAATCCTAACAGGATGAGCATGTACAAATGCTTAGGAACACTACCAGCTTGTGCTGGTAGTGTTCTCAAGCATCTGTACATACTCATCCTGTTAATTTTGGTAGCCGGAATAATAGACACACAGATTTGTTAACAGATTCACAAAAGCAGAAGCACACAAAAATGACAGTATTTATGGTAACAAAAACCGTGATAACACAAAGTGAATGAACGTTGTGATGCGGAAAGAATGTATTCAGCCTGATTCCATTCATGGGCGGGTTTCGGAAAGAAAGAGTTTTTATAGGTATTGTTTCTACCTCGGTATTGGGGAACTTTCTGGACCTCTGCACGGAAGGATACGTAGTTTGAATTTGTTGGCTAAATGTCTGCATATGAATCAGTGGCAGTAATAAAAATATTATGAATCACTTTATTTTTCAGAATATGCAACATTCTCCCACACGACGCCAAGTTGCTTGCAAATCCCCGAGGAGCACTTATTAAAATAGTATCGTCGATATGCAAATCGCGCAGCAATATTATAATTTTTTTATAAAACAACACATTTTTTGAAGTGTGCGATATGACAGTTTGAAAAGACATTTTCGCCGAAGGGCACCTTGACAATCCAGAATTCAGGTGAAATTCATGTTTAGCGGAATCGCAAGCATATTTTTTATGAGAATGTATTGAAATATCGTTGGTAAACAATCTGATGCGACTGGACACTTGGTGGGCGGTGGTATTTATAAGTAAGCAGACGCAGGAGAGATCACTTGAGGACTGATAACCCATCGAGTGCCGATGAACCAACTTCCTCCAAGACAACCCGCTGTTTTCTGTCGGGATACGCTCAAAATCATTACAGAAAACCGGATAATATTTAGAGCCGGTGAGTCCGTTTCGTCGTCTGAACATCAATCCAGACCGAGGGAGTGGGTTAATTACACGAAGAGGGTGACAGCGAGAAAAACGAAGGCAGCACGTATGCGGGTAATGCCACGCGAAGAGACGAAAATCATCATCCTACCACGTGGCGGCTTAAATGTCGCTCGTACTGAAGCTACGGAAATAATGGCGGCGGTTGTTGCGGCAGCCCAAATTAACAAGGAAGAAGCAAGGATGGACACCATATGCCCACACCATGCTCAAAACATCATCGTAAGAAGCACGCCAAGTGAACAGCGAGCGGAGTGTTACAACAGAATGCGTAACCTCAACGTGGGGGGAAACAGCACACCGAATATGGACATACAGAGCACCAGCAGAAGGAACAGCAAAAGGCGTGATCATAGGAGTTGATGCCTCCCATACGGACGAGGAGATCAACAACAACATTGTAACTGAGACCAACCCCACTGCGCTGCAGGCGCACCACATTGGGGGGGACGTCTACGGTGATATACTGTTCGAAGGGACAAGGGTACTTAACTATGTCAAATACGGCCCTACATTGATGCGGTGCGTACTGTATCGCAAATACCACGATGTATGCAGACAGTGCGGGAAGGTCGGGCAGCGGGGTTACGTTTGCCCCTCCCCCGACACAACAATCTGTATCGGGTGCGCACAGCCAAACCTTCACGAAGACCACGCAACACGCTGGAAGCCAAAGTGTCAGCTATGCGGCGGCCAGCACGTTAAAGGCGGCCAAGAATGCACCAATGGTTTCAAGATGCCGTACGTGGTGCGAAGGCGACAATGGGAACGACGAGAACAACAAGAACAAGATCACAAAAAAAATTACATCATCTCTCCGAAGGGAACTATATGGTGATGCAAAGCTTGCCGAAGCGGCTTCGCTTTCTCGCAGTGTGGGATACGCTGCTCGACGCTGGCGTTTCGAAGCGGCTTCACTTTCTCGAAGTTTGGCATCCGCTGCTCGACGTCGACGTTTCGAAAGGCGTCGCGTTGCCGAAAACCATCTGGATCAGCTGCTCGGCGTCGACGTTTGCTTCTGCATCTCGAGCTCTCCTCTGCGCAGCCCTGTCTTCAGAAGTGCTCGCGGTTCTGGGAGTGAACTGGCTGGCGCTGGTTGAAGATGTGCCAGCCAGTTCCCTGACAGAATTGTTGGCGTCCGTTCAGTTCATCGGACAAGTAGCAACCGAGGGAGCGGCGCACGGAGAGGAGGAGAGGAAGAGAGGAGGAGCAGCGCGCGCGCTATCGCACAGCTAGTGTTGAGAGGGGGAAAGGAGCAGCAGCGCGCGCGCTATCGCACAGATGGCGTGGAGAGAGGGATAGAAGGAGAGCGGCGTTATGGCACAGCTGGTGGGGAGAGCTGCGGACGGACGCTGACGGACATAGCCCGAGCAAGAGATGCTTTGCATATAAATAATTTTGCGAGGATTTCTAAACGTTGCTGCGAGAGCGCAGCGTCAGCCGAGGGCCGAAATCCAGAGGACGGAGCAGCACAAATGGCCGCCATGGGCGCTCCCCGTCGAGGCCGGTGGCGCAGGCCGGAAACCGGCGCTGGGATACGTGCGGCGTCGGCTGTACGGAGCGGAGACGGGCGCTGCGACGGGGCAGAGAACGGATTACTACGAAGACATTCGAGATCGAGGGGCGGCCCTAGACACCAGCGCGGGAATAAGCATACAAAGGTGGTCTGGGCCAATGAGTCTCCCAAAGCTCAAACCCCTGAATCCCCTGCCCCCACCCCTCACATGTTACACAAAGTGAAAGCGCACTGGTAACAGAGTTAAAAAAATTATTGAACGACAAAATGCGCAAATCCACGAGTTAATGAGCAGGTTGGAGAAAATACAGGTAACACGCAGCAGAAAAAGACACCAGGACACGAAGAAACACCAGTAGCTACCACACGTGAGAGACCACGTAAAATGCCGAGGAAGAGGTCGCCGTCCTCGGCACCCCCCAAGACAACACAGAATGCTGAAACGCAAGAGATAGAAGCAGAAGATGCCCCACATGATATCAACCAGCAACAAACAATTAATAAGAAGCCAGATGAGCAGACCCGAATAACACCAGGTGAGGCGGCCATTCTGGCAGCATTACGCAGGTTGGAAGACCGTATAACCACGCTGGAGGTCAAGCAGGATCGCCTTGCGGCCAGAGTAAGCGTTATGGAAGATCGGAACCGGTACGGGTCTCTCAAGAAGGAGAGGGCTGAAAGACTGAAAGAGACCATCGCAAAGAGGCGAGGTCTCATATACGTCATCCCAAAAGATGGCACTGAATCCCAACAGTAAGCGGCAACGGAAACGGAAACAAAACAGGGAATTCTCTATTGTATATCAATGGAACTGCAGGAGTTTGAGAGACAAAGACATGTAACTCACCTTGCACTTACGAGGGCGAGACAAGTACCGACAACCAGTCATCACAACATTAAAGGAAAAAAAGTAAAGCCAGGCTTGCCAGGAGTTATAACATATACGGACCTAACAAAGCAGAGCACAGCAATCCTGGTACGAAACACCGTGACGGCGGCGCAACACATCACGGCGCAACACGGATGTGATCACACACTCGTGGAGATACACGCAAGAGACATTAGGAAGCACAAGAAACATAGTCATAATGAACATCTACTGCCTACCGGGTGCTAAGCATCCATACGACTTTGATGCAATAGTGGGGGATGCGAAGCAACTAGCGAAAGACCGACCGCTCCTTGTCATAGGTGATTTCAATGCACGACACCCGATGTGGGGTTACAAGCTCGCATCCCATAGGGGCAAAGCTCTTATACAGGCGATGGAGAAGCATAACCTCATACTTCGCAACGAACCAATGACAATACGCCAGGTCTAACATAAATGTCGTGAACGCTCGATATGGAATGGAAGTGTGACGACGTCGACCAAAGCTCCGACCACCAGATCATTAACATCGATATACACAGACCCAAATACAAAGCAGAGCTAGGGAAAGCAAGAGTCACAGATTGGGAGAAGATGAGGAAACATACCCAAGAGAGTTGCGCCACACAAGAAGTGGAGACAGGAGCCGAACATCCCATAGAGCCATATGCGGAATTGGCCAAACGACAACGGGAAGCACTTCACAAATTTACACAGGAGATCGTAACAACAAGAAACACACCGTTCATTGACGCCAAGCTTTTCAACATGTGGGCAGCCAGACAGTCGCTGACCCTCAGGTTGAAGCGTCAACGACGGAATAGAAAGCTGGCACGACGCATTGCACTACTAAACAAAGACGTAGCGGAATCTGCCGCCAAGCTATGCAGAGAAAAAAGGCAACAGATGTGTGATGCCTTCAAGGACAGTTATCTGCTGATAAAACATGGAAGCTACTGAGACATCTAATTGACCCAACACATAGTAAAACAACAACGAATCGGAACCTGACCAAGGTATTAAACACGCATAAAGGCAGGGAACGTAAACTCCTGAAAGCACTTAAAAAGAAGGATTTGCAAACCGAGAAAGGATTTCAGCAACCACCCCCCCTCGAGGAGTACGAAGGACGCGAAAACGAAGAGTTAGATCGCCCATTCACCATCGCAGAGCTATGGGCGGCTATCGACGACAGCAACAAGAAAAGCGCCCCCGGCACGGACAAAATTACGTATAAGCTCATATCCAACATATGTGGTAAAAGAGCAAACGAACTCTTACAGTATATCAATACATCCCGGGAGACCTCGACGTTGCCGTACAAATGGAAAGAAGCTGAAGTTAGATTCATACCGAAACCTGGGAAACCCCCGTGGGTGGACAACCTTAGGCTGATATCGCTGACAAAGTAATGGTACGCATGGTCTTGGGACGACCCCAAGAACATCTGGAGGACACGAGACAAATGCTGGCCACCATGTACGGGTTTCGAAAACGTCTCGGAAAACTAGACATCATGATTCAACTTCACGAGCTGGTAGTCAAACAGGCCGCGAGAGCCGTACCAAGGGTCATCCTAGCCTTAGATCTCAAGAGAGCGTTTGATAACGTAACTCACGCCAGCGTGTTACGGAACCTGAACACAACGAGATGCGGAGGCAAGATCTTCCACTATGTCAGAAACTTTCTACCGGGCAGAACGGCAACATTGGCGATAGGAGGAACGAAGTCGGACCCCATAACACTGGGCGAGCTCGGCACACCCCAGGGATCGGTCATCTCACCTCTACTGTTCAATCTTGCTCTCCTGCCCTTGCCACGATTATTGGAACAGATTGAAGGAATCGACCATGCATTTTACGCTGACGATATCATCACGGTGTGGACGAACAGAGCAGGGTCTGAGGGGTGGATGGAAGAAATATTGCAGCAAGCAGCGAAGACCGTGCATGAGTACGCTAAATCGTGCGGCCTGAGCGGCGCCTCCCAAAAATCTGATCTCTTAGTAGTCCATCCGAGTGCTAACAAGAAGACCAGGAGTAAAATCACTGTTCAAATAGACGGAGTCGAGATAAAGCCCACCCAACAATGCCGTATAGTGGGGCTCAGACTGAGGAACGACGTAAAAGCGGAGACAGCTCTTGCTAAGATCAGAACAACCACGGAACAGGTAGGGGGTATGCTGAGACTGGGAGCCAACACGAATCGAGGCACCAAAGAAGACGACGCAATCCTCTTGTCCAGCCTTTCGTCATCTCCGGATCACCTATTCAGCACCGTACCTGCAACTAACGAAGACACACAGGTAATGACTAGACATACTTATAAGAGAGGCAACAAAGCAAGCCTTGGGACTCCCCATCTACACGTCCACCAAACAGCTGCATGAAATTGTAGTCCACAACACCGTGGACGAGCTTGTGGAAGCTCACCTGTCCAACCACAGGATGCGACTCAGCTGAACCGAACACAGCAGAAGGGTCCTGGAGAAGATAGCATGGAAGATCGACCTGATGCCAACACCGGGCCCCATACCAGAACACTGGGGAGCAAAAATCACATCGAAGCCCCTTCCACGTAATATGACGCCGTGAGAGAACGAGGAAAGAAGAAAGGCGCGAACAGCAGCTCTGGAGAGGAGAGGCAGCGGCAGTGGCCGGGTGGGAAAAGGAAACGGCAGTATCAAAGGCCCCAAGAGGGCTAGAATATAAACTTTCACCTCATCCGCCGCGCCTCCTCGCGAAAATGTCATGAGAGTAATAACGCTTTGAAAGCCAGAATGCGGATGCCGTTGCTATGGCACTTACTACGCACTATTTCACCAGGCTCACCAGGGGAGGATATGGTGCTAGTATCAGAATTAACCCGGACGATGGGTTGAAGGCTATGATGTCACCTCTTGGTAGATAGGTGTTCTGGTACTGTGTTTGTAGCTCAGTGATTTGTGTTACCGTTCTAGCCCTACAGTAAGAACACTTGAAATATTTGCGTAAACGTACGCGCTAACCAAATTACAAGACATGCGGGGCAGTCTGTAAGCAAACATAAAAGTTACGATCCATGACTACTTTTCAGAGCAGTGCTATTTTCTACGATGTATAAGTTGCGTGTTTGGATTTGTTCGATTACTAGTGGCTCAAAATAAAACCATCTGCCACTGCCAAATTATATTTAAGTGGTTGATGTAGAACAAGGAGAACTAGGTAGCCGAGGTAGTAGTGTGAAGGTAGGTACCGGCTTTCGTATAGAAGATGTCGGGCGACATTTGCGATGTCGTCAAGCGTCGTCGCAGCCCGTCGCTCTTGGACCGAGTTTCCTCGTCTCACAAAGATACTGCAAACCAATTGGCCAATGATGGTCGTAGAGTCCGCGGCCATACCAAAGAGCGAAACATTCCTTTACTTCCGCCATAGCAATTGGCGATGAGCCGCTGCCGCGAAGCGATTCGCTGTGGCATCGGTTTTCTTACCACCAAGAACCACGTACATGGGTACGATTATGTGAACACCGTGTAAGCCATCAGTACGAAGGGACGTGTCCCATTACAAAACAAAGTAATCATCGTAATAGATTTATCACACGTGTTGCATGGCTTTAGTAGACGGGTAAATGAATTCGGAATGGTAATCAGACTAGTAGCGCTTAACTGGCGCAATAAACACCGTCGAGTTCAAAGCCGCAAGAAATTTCGCGTTTACAAACCAACGCAACATTTGCGGCCCGCAAGGCTAGCGTCACCACAGAGCGCGCTGTATAAGTGAGTTTTTCTGCTTGCAGTATTATGTTGAAAAGAGGCCTATCCAATGTTTACGGCGCTTGTTTAGGGAAGTAGCATGTGTGTCTTGGAATTGCTATCTGTTTCTGCGGCGCTAGTGTAAAATGTTCTTATATAAAACGGAAGTTTTCGTTGAAGGTATGAAGATATTTACAGAACGAGAAACCACACTGTAACGCGCAGCAGTGACACGCTGCTCGCCAGTGCTAACACTGACTGATCTGACAACATCAGTCGGCGGCCAAAAGTTCCATGTTGTTGGTGTTGGTGTCACGTCAAAAGTGTTGGTGTCACGTCAAAAGTGTTGGTGTCACGTCATGTGTGGGTACCCCAGTAGGGCGCGAACGCATGGTCCGGAGGCATTATTCTATCCACAGCAACCAGGAAACAGAAAGAATGCAAAGCTTTAAACGACACCGACAACAACTGCCCATGTGATGTCACTTGAACTCCCACACGTGGCTGAACAAAGACCGAATCCAGAGATTCTGCCAGCCATTACCTGGAATTCGTGGGGACAGAATCCCGAACGTGGGAGCATCGGCCATGGGCGGGCTAGAGTGGCGGACGACGACGCCGCTGTAGCACGGCCGTGAGTCGCAAGTGATAGGAAACGGAGAGTAGCGTCTTTCGTAGGATGTGGCAGCGGAACTTAGGCATCCTGATGTGCTAGCTAGGGCTACACCACCCACGATCCAAGTGCAGACACCGAAAAAACTCGGCATGTGAACTTAGTGATTCCCATTAATACCGATTTAAAATACCAGTTTATTAAGTCTGAGAATCGCGAGAAAGCTGAGGCAACTCTTGTAATCGCTATTGATCAAAACCAGTTGCTTATTTCGCCTTTTGTAATACTTGTTAAAACACAACCGAATTGGTATTGCAAAAGGGACAGCTCTTGTATCGACTATTACTTGCTCAGTCCCGTCTTCCGCGCTGTTTTCAAACGAATTGGTATTGAGCAATTTAGAAAACGGAGTCCCATTTGTGGCAAGCAGTGCGGAAAGGGTAGCGTTTCTTTAGCGGCCAGATGTCTTTATGTGGTGTACATTTTTTTCCCCGTCCTGCAAAGCAATCCTTAACGTATGTTTGCAGTACGACCACGTAATTCCGTCGGGTCCGGGTTACCCAGGAGGTTCTGTCGGACCAGTTAATGGAGCCGTGACAAGAAAGCGCGCAATGGACGCGAAGCACGCCAGACCAGCCCAGAAACAGCCGTCGCTACAGTAGACTTCAAAGCCGTGCCTCCCAAGCGCCCGCCGGCGCAAGCAGGCAGCTGCGCAAGGGGATCGCTGGGTAACAGCGCCATATCGCCGTGCCATCTATACTGTGCTCCGGGAGTGAAAACCACCCTACGCATCCCCATCCGCATTCGGACTTGTCCCGCACGCCACGAAGGAATCGGTGGCTGGTAGACGTAGAAAGCTTTGCTTTAAAGCGCTTCGGGTATCTGTAAACATACCGGGGTTCTCCTCATTATGATGCCAGAGTCTATCCAATCGCTTCATTTTGACACGGTCGAACCAGTTTGGAAAGTAGAGACGACAACCACAGAATTACCCACGAGAAGAATGGCATTTCTCGGCGTGTTGCATATCCATCACAAGCCCACGCTCGCAGCGTGGGATTGGCCAACCCTGGCACCCATTGCGAGAAAGATTCGCAGTCAACTGTCGCGGTCATTAGACGGAGGTGTGCCTAATTTTTCTGGCAAAAATATCTGAGCTAACGAAAATAGGCGCAAAATAAGAAACACTTGTAAAGACATTGTGCGTTCTTCAGAAAAAAAAATTAAAAGTTGTGAGATTGGAGCTAGAGTTGCTTTTTGTCGCTCCCTTGACGCTCCCTACCTGAGTATCTGTATCAGTCACCAACCTGTAATCGATAGGTAATATGCGACAGATATTCGCAAACATATATGTAAAATATAGGTCGTCTAGAAAATATAAAAGGGCTAAAAAGCAGCTGACCCCAGTACTTGTTGTAAAAATGCGGAAATTTGAAAATAAAAATAAAGAACCTGCTCGTGATTTGCCTCGCAATGGAGGAACCGAGACGCCTCAGTAGGGGACACAACACTGCTCAACAACATGTCGGAATAATCTATCCGCACCCAAGATATAGGCCGCTGAACTCACGGCTGAGAGAAGCGTCTCGGTGCCGTGATCACTGCCACTGCCGCGGCTTTTTTGGCTTCGCGCTTTGATAAACAAATGTCTCTCCGCATTGTGTGTCCTCACTAGCAAATATTTTTCCTATTGCGTTCTTCCAAAAGAAAAAAACGTTCTTATTCTTCCTGTTTTGCGATTCTTAACTCAAGGATCGCTAGCTGAGTTACGCCTGTGGCGAAGACCTGACAGATAGTGCTCTTTCGCGGGTGTCATATCATTTTACCAAAAATAAAGGGCAGGAAAGCAATCAAAGTTTTCCTAGTGGCTCAACTGACTCAACTGACCCCGTGACTGGCGGGTGCAACAGGGGGGTGCATCGACTTTCTAATGGCAACGATACTGAAAAACTGCGCGCCTACGCACTGTAAAAAAGGCACGGCAGTGAGTCCTTTTTAGTATATATATTTTTTTATAGACAAGCAATATTTTTCATATAAGGTTTCATCTGTTCGGCACTACCTTTGGCTCGCAATTCGGTCACTGTGACAGATACTGAGATAGGGACCGTAAAATAGACTAACACTCTAAGGTCTCCGCCGATTTCACGATTGATTTCAGTTTTGTCCGTCTGTCTGTCTGTCTGTCTGTCTGTCTGTCTGTCTGTCTGTCTGTCTGTCCGTCCGTCTGTCCGTCCGTCCATCCGTCCGTCCGTCCGTCCGTCTATCCGTCCGTCCGTCCGTCCATCCGTCCGTCCGTCCGTCCGTCCGTCCGTCCGTCTGTCTGTCTGTCTGTCTGTCTGTCTGTCTGTCTGTCTGTCTGTCTGTCTGTCTGTCTGTCACTCGATTCAGCTATCCCGCCAAACGAAACAGAAGATACAAAGTAGGTTTATATACGCTCAGCCACAATATAAACGTCTAACTCCGGTGGCAGGTCCAGTGGCTTGGAAGGTGTACCGCAACGCAGCTTGCTTACCCTTTTTCCCAACAATGCAGGCGCTACGCGTAGCCGCCGTTATCCTGCTAGTGCCTGCCCTGGCAGTCACTTCGTTGGACCCGTTGATGAATTTGAGCTTCCTTTCCAGCAATGGCGAAGCAGGCACTGGCGCACCCCCCTCCGATCCCACTCTGACGCTGTTGCGAGTGCCATGGATGGACTACTCCTGTCCCACTTCACACTGGACATCCCCATCGAAGTCGATATCACTGCTACGAGCAAACTCCACATCGCGAACGGCCCCCTACTTCACATTGTCGGCTTGGCAGCTGTACCGCAACGCAGTTTGCTCATCCTTTCATCCCAATAATGCACGCTAGTAAGCCTAGTCCCGTCTACGTGAAAACATTCAAGTAATTACTTTCTAGTGCACCTACCAAGCCCACAGTGCCCTGTCGCAATCTTTGCGGATAGTTCTCATGGTAGTCATCCTGTGCTACTGTTGTTATTGGGCGACATTGAAACTAACCCTTTTCCAGAAATGACAGAAGTCCTGTATATACTGACGAATTTAGTGTACCTTCCCCTCTTGCCATGGTACTGTTTACATCCATTATGTGTCCGTATTTCATCTGTCATCAGACCTATGAAACTGTCCTTGTCAAGTGGCGTCGATTTCATTAATTCGAAACTACTAAAAACATTCATGAGCTATCGCCCCATTTCGGTGTTTGATGTACGGACAGTCGCTCTCCACCAAGAATCGTACAGAAGACTGGAAAATCGGCAAGGTCGTTCCCATCTACAAATCAGGTGACAAAAACTGTCCACTGAACAATCCACCCATTTCTCTAACAAGCGTCTCCTGCAACATCGTGGAAATGTCATGTACTCCCAGGTTGTACACTTTCGAGACTCTAACTCCTATTCTCACCCTAGCCGACATTGTTTTCGGGGAGGATTCTCCTGCGAAACACAACTCGCAATCGTTCTTCACGACCAGCATGCTAATCTTGACAACTTAAAAACTGACGGAATTTTTCTAGATTACGCAAAGGCGTTCGACACAGGTCCCCACCTACGATTTACGCTAAACTTATTCCAGCTAAACTTAAACCCACATGTACTAAAGTGGATCGAAGCGTCAGTCACTAACCGCTCTGAATTCGTGCATGTCAATAATAAATCTTCCGAGTGTCTCAACGAAACATAATGTTTGTGAAGATTCGGTAACTGGCCCTTTTCCATTCGTAATATACCTTAAATAATTACCCCTCATCGCTTCCTGCAAAATGCGCATGTTTGCGGATGACTGAGTACTCTATGAAACCGTAACTAACGCTCCCGACCTTGTGGTCCTCCCGCAAAAGCTTAACGATATTCAAGAATGGTGCGATAAATGGCATCCATCTCTTACCCGACTAAATGTAAGCTTGTTTCTTTTCGCGCAGTAGAAATCTTTTTCTTTTTTCGTATCACATTGCGAACGCCACTGTACTGTTACAATCATCCTACAAATATCTAGGTGTCACATCGTCTTGCGATCTTGGAATGCGCATATTGCTAACGTCATTTCATCCACAAACAAACCATTCGGCTTCCTAAAACGTCACCTACGCCTTGCGTCCCAGCATGTAAGGTTGCTCTATTACCAGTATCTTATCAGATCAACACTTGAATCTGCTCCACCATATGAAACCCGCCCCAAACATATCCTATAAAATATCTTGAATCTGTCCAAAATCGTGCCGCCCGATTAATTGACTCCATGTACTCGTACAACATTAGCGTTTCCTCCCTGAATGCACAATCCGGGTTATCACCACTCTCTGTCCGCCGCGTATCGCCATCCTTTGTCTCTTTCTGAAGATTTTTTTATTTTTCACTAAACGCAGCCCCTTACATCCTCCACCCGCAAGCCACTTCAAATGTCCCGTTATCGTGCCAGAACTGTAACCTTTTCCGTTTCTTTTTTCCCCGTGCAGCCGAAGATTGAAACGAGCTTTCCTCCTGCATTGTTTCAACAACAGGCGGGTCAAACTAAATAACAAATGTCAGTACTCGCCTTTGTTAATAGAACTAATGCATTGATTTTTTTTATTATCTCTATATCCACCCCTTCTGTAATATCCCCCAGTGGGGCGTTTATAAAATAAAAATGAAATGAAATGAAACATTCAAACATGTCAAAATTTTGAACAAGAACAACACATTACGCAAATATGAGGAGGAAAATCAATACATAAGTGATATTTGCAGTGTTCCTTTATAAAAAATATGGATGCTAGATATATTGCGATTGCAAATTTTACATCCAATGCAGAAAAACAAATTCCCTCCATCGCCTGCTGCAACCCGCGCCACAATAGCTTCTGGCGTCATTTTAAGAAATCAAACGCCAACACTTGCGAAAGGTTCCACTAGATAGGTTCCACGTTCCGCTTGGAACGCACGTGGAGTAGGCAAAAGTGGTTCATTAACGTTGAAGTATGTTGTCTCAATTCACGCGCGTCTCCGCCGTACGCCAGCGCTGGCACCGAGCCACCCTGTATCGTGCGGTGGAATGCGGTAAATTTAAATTGCGTTTAGCAAACGTCTCGCGTGGTTACATTGTGAGGAATGCCACTCGAGAGGACCGGCATGAAAGGTGAGCGAGAAAGTGAAGGAAAGCAAGTGTCGGCAAATGTCGACGAAAGACATTCGTCCTCTGTCGATATTTGCAACAGAAGAAGCAGATACGGGGCCATTTGTTTTGTAAACTTTTTGTTCACTGTGGCAACATTGCTTTGAACCGTTTGTGATTTTGGGGTAGTTTTGTTTTCAAAGAATTTAAGTCAGAACATGTAGAGCTTGCCATGTGGGATGCCCCAAGTTGAAAAAAATTGCGTCCTACGGAAACCACACTTCGCCGTAACACCCTTCGCAAGTTTTTCCCGTCAATTACGCATGCTATAGGAAAATAGATTGCACTTTTCAGCTATTCCCTGAATTACGCATTACTCAAAAAATATATCCCCAAACAAGAAATACCCGTATACACGCAGGGTTCATCTCTTTTGGAGTCGGCCTGAAGTGTTCCAGGGGTTACATCGATCACTAATGACTAATATAGAATAGTACTGCCTCTTCACGTTGGAATAAACTAGGAATCGAAAGAGTTCGGCAATGAAAGTCAACGTTCTTGCAAATGTCAACGTGTTCACGTAAGTAGCTAATTGTCCAGTTTAATCATGTACACCACACTACAAAACAGCCGGATGTAAACGAGAGGCAAGGACCGGCCAAGCTCAGTCTTCGTTCGAGTATTAGTTTTTATTTATTTATTTTATATGCCTCCAGGTTCAAAGGCATTACAGAGGGGATTGGCACAAAGAGCCTTAAGGAAATGAAGTAGCACGCTTTCAACAACGCGGTGTGCATAAGCAAATTGAAAGGCAAAAAACGAAATAGAAATATTTATTACCATCGCAGCAATGTGGTTACGTAAATATAAAGGATCATCAGATATTTCCTGCGTATAAACTGCTGGCTAAGGTTTCACGGAAAAGGCGTTCATCAGTGATAGCCTCCATTTCAGCTGCATATTCAGCCGAATAGAGATATTCTTCGCATGCGCACAAAAAATAAACTGGGAGTTAAACAACTGAAGTTGTCAGAAGTAAATTCGAGGGAAAGCGAAACGGTAATACGCAATTTGCGTGGTTTTACGAGAACATATAGGGAACGTGAAGACAAAATACAAATTCGCTTATTTTCAACCACTTAGTAATTCACTCTGCTGCATTACATCTAAGGAAAACATTTTATTCCCGAAAAGCGCAGGAGATTTTGAAAAACTCAAATTTCGAGATAAGGTAACTGTTTATGTGAAGAGCGACGTGATGAGTACCAGCATTAAGACGATTCTTTTCTGTGTATTAAAGACATGTTAGCGTTGAAGTGATGCGATCACACGAAACTAGTGGCCCCACTGCAATGGTCCACTCATGTGTCTTAGCGATGGTTTAGTTCTGCTTGAACCAGAAAATACAGAGTAGCTGGCATACGGACGACAGGAAGTTTACCGGACACACACAAGCGCTGGGACACAGTTTCTTGTAAACAGATACACACACTTACACATGTACGCGCAGTAGCCACACTGTACCTATCCTTCTTCAGCGGCGCATGCGTAAGCGGTGGAATTCGTGTTTAGAAAGGGCTGTGGACCATGGGGTGACCCATGCCTCTCTTAACCTCAATACAATGAGCTCTACAGAAACGTGCGCGATGAGTTCCAACCCCAGCACTGCTCCTCTTGCGGATGTGTGCCTTTTTTTATTACAGGTGTTATTAAATGGTCCTCGGACCATACCTCCGAGGAGAATACAAAGGCAAAACTTATTAAGTATTTTGGACAAGAGGGTGTGAGATAACCATTAAACTTCCTACGCATGCGACCCTCATGAACAAGCAATGTAGGTGGCTACTGCGCATATACATGTTTCTGTATCTTTAATAACTAAACTTTTCGTCCCAGCGCTGCAGTGCATCCAGTCGTCTTCCTATTGTCAGTGTGCAAGCTCCTCTGTCTTCCCCCGATTATGTTAAACCAGCCACCCCAAATAACCATTTTAAGCATTTTATTGTTAGTCCAGGGGCAACCAATTCCGTGAACGTTCTGTGCAATCGTAGAAAAGGTGTAGGAAGCGGCAAGGAAGTCGCGACCGCGCCACATCATTTCTTTAATACCTGTAACATTTTTCAAGTTACCGAAAAAATTATTAAAACTGTTATCGGGACAAAAACTTGTGCTAATAAACCAAGCTTTCATATTCCTTTGGGACCGCTTTACACTTGGAATGAGTGAAAGAAATTTGCGTACGTTCACAAAGGGTCGCTCTTCATTATGGGTGCTTGTCTGTGCGTGTTTTTACCCTTACATAAACGCAAACACAAGCAATTTCAAGGCGTGGGACACCAGTAGCGCTGGGAATTTTTATTTTATTGAGTTTGAAGCGCCCTAAGGTAAAACCAGGGCAACTGTTGTCGTTAGGTGTTTGTTGGTTTTTGCAGGATGGCGAGAAAGTTTGCCTAGTGAAAGTTTTCACCCTAGAAGAATTCTTAGTCTTCGTGCCTAGTTTATGGGGTCGATGGACTTAAAATGAAAATACCATTTCGCACAAGGTGCTCAGGCAGTATAACAGAAAAATACGTACTTGAGGGTAAACAAAAGCTCTACATGCTTACCCTGCTTTACTTCACTTAAAACCTAAATATAACATGGGATTTTTTCGGTGCGGAATTTTGAAAACTATATTTTGAAGGTTCTATACAACCTTGAAATGGTCCGCTATGGACAATTCTGGTTTTTTACCCCACCCCAAGGGCAGCATTTAGAAGTCAAGAATAAACCACATATTTCAGACCGCATGGGACTTGAGCCCATGTATCTCGAGTAGGACTCGACTAGGTGACCACCTTGGAATTTCAGTACGTTGGCACCGGTGGTACACAGTGTCTTAGCGGAAGCCCTTACAGGTGAACAAGATGGCACGTGACTAGAACAGGTGAACACCAGCTACTGATAAATCCGATTATAGGGAAGCGTTAGCCTGAGGTGTCTGCACTACGCCTGTTGAATATATTTACGCGTAGACCAAGAGAAAAGAGAATAAAAAATAGACGCCAACATGAAGTAGCCGCAAAGAAGTCTTTGAAACTTATCGGCAGCAAAAAACGCAACGCTTTCACCGTTTAAATCGGGTGCGGACACTTCGCGCCCAGAGTAATTGTTTACAAGTGTTAGCTGAAGAATGGGAATAGGCGCTTTTATGAGTTTGCTGCGGGTTCACGCCTCCACAAACGTTCCTCCTTTACGATGAATTGAAGCGCTGGGACATGTTTTGTACTCCTTCGGCCATTTGCCAGCTGCCCAAGCAGGCCAGCTCGCGAACATTTTTGTGCGTGCGTCTCACAGCCTTATCACCTTGTGTAATCCTGTTAAACTCGTGCTGGTCGACGGTGTAGACAAACCGCCGTTGAGTTGCAGCTGGAGGGAGCGTTTGGTAACCCAGATTTTCATATTTCTGGCAACCTTTGGGTCAAGTCTGCTCTCTGAAGGTACGCGCATGCATAAACGAGGTTCAGGAACGTTAGCGAAGCTGAGTCGAAAGAATAAAAGAAAATAAACACGGCGAGAGGGGTCTGGCCGAGTGCTAACGAACATGCGTATGCCTTATCTGCCTCGCTTTCGTTTTTTACCCCCTTCGTACGGCGCGGTAGACGAAATGAGATCATTTTCCGGCGCATATGAATGCCCTGCACAGCATGTAAACTGTTAAATAGACACTTATTCAGCACGACTATGTAAGCATCTGGCTGCGATCGCCCTGCTGCCGGGCAGATTTATAGCGTCGCTTCTTATTCTCCCTTCGAAAGCCGACCCGGCCTGCGCAGCAGTGCTTCAGATGGAATACAAAGAATTAAGCGCGCGAGCGGTCGAACGTTGTGGGGGTGGTTGTTCAGTAGTTTTGCTTTTTCGTACAAAAAGGGTGAGAGCTGTACTAAGGAATTGTCACTTTACGGCAGTCGACCAATGGGAGCGCCCATGGAGGCAAAGAGACCCCCTGGAGGAAACTTGCCGTGGACTGAAGGCGGCGTTTTGAAAATTGGGTCAGCATTCTAGCGGCTCCCCCACGAATGGGAAAACAAAAGCGAAACTTAGCGAAACACCGAGAAGAGCTGGAGAAGAGGAAACAACCATAAGAAACGGGACCGATGTAGAGCAAACAGGAAAAGCGAGAAGCGGGGGGAAATTTGGCGAACGCGATTCGGATTCAGAAGCTAAGGAAGAGGGAACCAGTCGTGGAAAAACAGTTCTCACTGAAGGCTTGAGAGAAAAGAGAAGGAACCACCGCTTTGGAAGCCTGAGAGAGAGAGAGAGAGAGAGAGAGAGAGATAGAGAGAGAGAGAGAGGAAAGGGGTACACAGGCATGAAGAACTTTTTATTTCTTGGTTGGAGCCCGCATTAGCCGCATATACCAGCTTTGCACTTCATGCCCGAGGGCGCCAGCTGGTGATTCTGTCCGCACTATAGACCGCACGGTCACAACACCCCTCTTGTGGTACCTGCCCCCGCCAGTTTCGCCATCATCTATACAGAGGCCACTAGCCAAATAAATGTCTTCGACGTCTCTCTCTGCGGGAAGTGCGCAGGCGTCCTCAGCACTGGTCGTCGTGCGTTATCGAGATCAAAGGAAAGTTCAGTCCCTCTGTGCGCTAAAAAAACCTGTCGTCGTCCGCTAAAATACACAACTGTAACAAAAAATCCCCATGTTCTGGAGTAATCTTGTGTGACTCGATGTTCTACTTCCTGGATGGAAAAGGGCGCCTAGGGGTTGCACAAGAGGTGCATCTTACAAGGCCAAACCCCCTTTGCCACTAGCAGCGTCGTCCCTTGCTACGCAAAGAGACCCTCCACCCTACTAACTTTGCAAAGGTGCCTTGGGCTACTGCGAGGACCTACGAGGCCACGCATCTGTGGTGTGGTTCACAGTGCACGTTATGTTGTGACAAATCCAACAAACAAGGGAACAGGCTGGGTTCAGAAAAGGATACTCTACAATGCATCACATCTATGTCATCAACAAAGTAATAGAAATATGCGCAGAGTATAATAAACCACCTTACATGATATTTATAAACTATGAAAAGGGGTTCGATTCAGTAAGCACCGCCGCAGTGATGGACGTCTTAAAGGACAACGCAATGAAAGAAACGTGCCTACGACTCCTAGACTCAATATATGAGGAGTGATGATAAATAAAATGCTGAACGCGCTTTTTTTAGCGTAGGAGGCGAAACACTGGAGCAAGTACAAAAGTATTGCTATTTTGGACAGATGATGAGTGCGAACAGAGACCACGAAAAATAAATCAGGCACACAATAGGATTGGGATGGGGTGCATTCGGCAAGCGCTCGTAAGTAATGAAAAGGAAGATACCTTTATACCTAAAAAGAAAGGTATTCAACCAATGCGCCCTGCCGGTGATTGCACACGGAGCGGAAATTTGGCAACTAACTAAACAATTAGAAAGCAAGCTTAGGTAATCTCAACGTGCCATGGAGCGAAAAATATTTGGAGTAACGTTTAGGGACACAAAACGAGCTACCTGTATTAGGGAATAAACTTGGATAGATGCTATCATATATCAGGTTAAAGAAAAGAAGTGGACTTAGGCTGGCCATATGATAAGATGAACGGACAGGTGGACCACAAGGACAGGACAAAAGAATGGTAAAAGAACAGGACAAAAGAACAGGAAAAGAACAGGACAAAAGAAAAAGAAACAGGAAAAAGAAAAAGAAAAAAGACAGGAAAAAGAAAAAGAACAGGACAAAAGAAATGGACAAGAGACGGTACTAGGATGAGAGAAAGACCATTACCACGATGGAGAGATGTAATAAGAAAATTTGGATGCAAAGAATGGACTCGGGCAGGACAGGACAGAAACGGGTGGAGGTCAATGGAGGGGCCTTCGTCATGCAGAGGACCATAATAGGCTTGTGATTGTGATGATGATGAAAATGAAACTTGTGTGCGTGGACCGCGATGTGGGCTGCTGGGTTAAGTAACACATACCGATTACAGAAGGCTTTTTGATCTTTCAAGAAAAGATTTTGCTTTTCTCGAACGCAACTAAGATTGTTCTGTGCGCCCTGGTCCTCCCCGGAAAGTTTTACAGCGTAATCTACAGTAAGGTGCTTATTATCCAAACTTGTGAGAACTTGCTGGTACAAGACCTGCAAATCTAAGCGTAGCTAACTAATCTTAAGAAGCCTTTTAAACCTGGGCAAGCCTTTTAAACCTGGGTATACTTTCTGGCCTGAACTTCGCAATTAAGATACTTTCTCTTTGTGCTCTTGTCTTGAAGAGCCATGCGCTAGGTCGACCCATTCTCTTGAAGGAAGATATACACCTTTTCCAAGAAAGCAAGACTTCTTACTGCGCTCGAACCTTTAACCCACTGAATACCGAATGCCCACCCCAATATCGGCGCACTAAATCGTTTCCGAAACTTGATTACCTCGGTAGAATATCCGGAACATTCGTCGGATTTCCCTTTCCCACGTGCAGGATAGCAAACTAGGCTCTAGCTAGGGTAACTTTCCTCCCTTCCTTCTACGGCCTTCGTTCCTTCCTTCTGCGGCTTTAAAGTGAGCACACGACATGGCGAGTATTACCTTGCACGAGAGCGTGTAATTCGCATGGGCTTGACCTGTAACGACAGTTACGTATTGGAAAATGAAGTAATCAGGTGAATGAACTAAAACCACAACCATATTCATTACCCTTCCGCCAATCATGAGGGTGCCTTTTGTCGCGAAAGAAGTGTAATAATTTGAAATACTTGCGTAGTTTTTTTTTATGTGATAAGTTGGCCCTCCCACAGGTAATGCTGAAGAACATAAAGGTGTGGTGAAGGGGACTTACAAGGGTTCGTTTATCTGCTAGGAAACCCGCGTTTTTTATCTAAGCCCTATAAAACGGAGGCCCTTGGTAGCGCACATCAGTGCTGTGTTGCTGGCTCAGTGGGACATTTTCAATACATAGTTTTATGTCAACGACACCTTGTTTTTTGGTAAGCAGATTTTTATATTGATGGTCAAGAATTCTGGTGCTGGCACTGAAACCTTGCATGCCAATAGCACGGATTATCTTCTTAGTGGGGTCGCAATCGTTGTATGCACATGGCACGCACGCAGACGTGCACACCCAAGAAAAAAAGCCACTGAATTGTTTGGCGTAAAGGGTAAATATCACAATGAAAGAACGTCCGTAAAGAAGAAGACAATAAATAGCAGAGTGAAAATTGAGCAAATGGTGAAAGCGGCCGTTTCTCCCAAAACATCGCTTCGGAATATAAGTAATACATCGTCTTCCTTTTCGCCGTCCCGATTTATTTCGTTTTCACTTTTGCTTCCACTGTCGTCACGCACACTTGCAATGCTGTCTGGCTTTCTATGTTTGCGCTTCGGAACGGAGAAGTGAGCTCCTGATCATCCTCCTACATTATTTTCGTGCTCAGACGCAACCATAAATGCACTATACCTATCTTGACCAGCGCAGCATAGCGGCCCTTTCGCCCGCATTCTACTAACCGGAGATAACGCAGTGACATACAGCACAAAATCCACGCAAGCAAACCTCTGGTCTCCACAATGGTTTCCTGGTGCAGAGCAGAAAGCGGAACTTGCGCGTCTATGGTTTTATTGGTTGAAGCGGACGTTGGAATTATGGCACTCCCGAGTATCGCACGCAATCTCACGTAGCGTACAGAGTTCATGTCTTTCTTCATTTCTACACGCTGCCCCTTTGAATATGGATGCGTATAAGCACTTTTAGATTACAGGTGCTGCGTCGGCTGTTTTAAGGTGAAAGCTTCAATTGGCCCAGTCTGTGAAAAGGCGCCATTGTTGTAGTGATAATAGCTGTTGTAGTTCTCCGATCAGTAAAGCATACAACTCAGCAAAAAGTATATAAATATTAAGCCCTCGTGTGGTCATATGGGATTCGAACCTAGCCGTGAACAGTAGCCACGGAGTGCCACGAACTGTGATATCTCCCCGCGTTTTCAGGACAGAACAAAAGCGGTCGTTGTTGTTCTCTTGTTGATGGTACATACACGTTTAAATGATTGGTCAGGAAACAGGAAATTTGAGGGGCATTGTGCCGTGGAACTCTCTCGTGCTCGAATTGGTGGCCATAGAGACAGAAACGAAGCACCCGGAACCGATTTTGTGAAGGAAGTGTCCTTTGGAACATACACATGGAACTGACCAGAGGCTCCACAAGAATAACCCTGCATTGTTTTTTGGCAATGGTTTAGGTCCGCAGCCGGCAATGGAGCAAAGAAGATTCTGCGTCGTCATATAGAAAGCACGGGAAAGTTGCTTGAGGTGGCCACTTATTCCTGTTGGTTTTAAAGGAAAGCTTTCTCACAGGCTCCAATACCGCGTTGCCAAAAAACAAATGCGTTTACGCATGCTGCAGTCGGTCGATCGGCAAGGTTTACTAGGACCTGTGGACACACAGCAATGCGTGAAACCGGGGTTCAATTGTCTCCATACTGTTACGTGAAAATCGCTAAATAAATACAATTCTAGACAAGACATGCTGACAAGACAAGACAAGACAAGACAAGACAAGACATGCTGTGATCATGAACAAGGAGTACGCTGGTATACATTTATCTAGTGACCCCGCACGGGTCTTTAGAGAAAACGCATTGCCGTTTGGGTATACATTTTGAGCATTTTTTGATGCGCTTAATGCGTAATACATGGTTTGATGCGTACACCCTCCGCATGAGATTTGGGTCTTAGAAAGTTTGATGATCGCGTAGACGCACGTTACGCGAAGGTTGGACGCACTTTGAGCGGGGGCTTCGAAGCACAATTGACAAACATTTGAGGTTAGATATCTTTCGCGTGTTTTTCAGCTTTCTTTCTTTAAATTGTTTCTGTCTCGATGATTTGCTTCAAGTGTGCGATAAAATGTATGTCATTGTCTTCGGAAGAACTTCGTTTAGACAAAAAAAAATTGCACTTCGTTTTAATTGCCTGCTTAGGGTGAAAACATAAAATTTCTGTGTTTCATAGCAGGCTTGATGTGCAAAAATGTGTTGGGACGTATGCAGAAGAGTGCAAAAAATTAATGAGGTGGCGGAGGTTTGAAAACGTGAGACGGCAATCGCGTCTCAGGAAAGTGGAACAGCAAAGTGGGAGGAGGGTAGTGAAAATGCTCTTAGAAAAGCTGACGCTGGCGAGCCGGGAATGGGAGACGGGTTCATCAAAGATGTCTTGGGTAGGCAGCTTCCGCACGTGCTATACAAGCCACCGTCATAGGTGAGGGTACAGAGGGGAGCTGTTAGCAGGATGCGCCCGGCGATGGCTACCGAACGAAGGGAGCTTAGACGTAAGCTATAGTGAGTGGAACGAGCTTGGAGTGTGCTGTGGCGGGGGTTGGTGAGGTCATGACGAGCGCTAAGGAAATGTTCAACAGAAAATTATACACCACATCAACACGAAGCACGGGGTCATAAAAAGCAAGTGGACCGAGCTGCAAGGCGTGCTTTTTAAGTTTGGGAGATGTGGTTGAATGAATGGCTCCGCATTTCGTGGATACATACTATGACCAGGCGAAGTTGCTGAACGTCCAGGTGGTCGCCAGTAATGACAGCGCAGGGAGCGGGCGGGGTAGTAAATTGCGAGATTTCGCGGTTATTGTAACTTTATGTGCCCTTTAGAGCAGAAAGTGCATTGGGCGCGATAAGTAGTGACAACATGTGGTGTACATAAACAAATCGGATGTAGCAAGATATTTGTTTTGGTGCGAACAAGAGACGTTTTCCAGATTTGGGTGGTTTGATGTAAGGGTGAGGGTAATATATTCTGTCAAGCCGATTGCTCTGTGTCGTTTTCTGAAGTACGACAGCTGGTGTGAACTCCACATGCTCTTCTAGGCTCTGGGGGGAGAGCGCGAATGGTTGACGATGTGCGAAAAATTGCCTGTTAAAGTACAGTTGCTGGGGTCTAGACGAGGGTGGCGTTTCCTTGGAGTTGATGTTTCTGCAGGAGGCGGAAAGTGCAACACCCCACCTTCCCCTGCCAAAAAGATCAGATAGGCATCTTGCCAGTAGTACAAGGTAACTGAGGCTGTGGTGTGGATGGGTTCTAGGGCAATAGCCAGTTTTTCAAAAATATATCTTGGTTTGTGGAGCAGCCAGAGACATCATTCATGTGGTCGTATACGGCGGCGGTACAAATAAAAAATGCACAAGACCGTATGTAAAACAATTTCGTAGTAATTTCCAGTTTTAGAACGGCCAATACAATTAAATGCCTCATTCGTTGTAATACCTACATAAAATACAAGGGCTCCAGGTAACCCCAGCCGCCTATTTTATTAACAAATTGACGCTGTCCGTATCTAAGATTTCCATGTAATATGTCTTGGGTGGATGTAAATCGCAAGGGCGAAAGCATGCTGAAGGGATGGGAGGGGGAACGCAGCAGTCCAAATCTTTCTGGGGATATTTGTACACCACAATTCCACACCTGGCGCCGCCTGTGTCATGGTTCTTACTCTAATTGAAGTACACACTCACATGAATGATGAGGTGGTGACAGTTGCTACCTTCGGCCGTTCAACAGGGGCAGGGTCAGCCTGGATCCCGGAATGAACTCAATGTTTAACAGAACGTCCATAGAGGCTTTGTGTTCATTTTCAAAAGATATAAGCTCGGGAGGAAATTTTCAAATTATCTGAAGTAACGACACAGACACACAAAATGGCAATGCATGGAAATATTTCGTTTAATGGGTAATTTATTTAATTTTCTGCCGTTTTCATGCAGATTGTCTTGGGTATAAAAGTAGGGCGAGGACGTTATGAGATGTCGGAAAGCCTTAACGTTCTATAATGCTCGCAGAGTTATTTGTCATTGTCATCATTATTATTATACTCTTCAGAAAAGTGTTCCAATAGCTTAGTTTTTGTGACGTGTCTATGGCATACACAATTAGGTGTTGGCGTCATCGGCGCAGCCACACCGACATCCCATTTTTTTATCTACTGCGACGTGTATTCCGCATGATTCTACTGACAGGAGAATTGTCATTTTCCATTGATTGAAGTAAGACTAAAGTTTTTTTACTTTAAAACAGGCTGTAATCATGCCGCATTTATTTATCAGTCTTTGCTTGTTTTCCTCTTTAAAAAGCTATTTTTATAAAGCTGCATAATAAAACAATAGCTAAGCATTTTGCTCAGTTTACCAGAAAAAAAAAAATAGCGCAAAACAGTGACCTGTAAGCTAACTTTTTATCTACTCTTTTAGTAATCGTCCGATATTTGTAGCTATGCTTGTATAAAAACTTTTAATCGAAAGAATGCAATTGGTTGAAAACCATACCTCCGATGACTCGTATGTATAGCACAACCATTGAATTGAGAATGAGTGGATTGTGTTGTAATAGGAAATACGAGTGCAACAATCTTGTTGCAGTATATATGTACCTGCTGACACTGTAAATAGGTGTTCTGTTAACGCTGTTCGGTGTTCACTGTTTTGTGTGCATTCTGGGTTCTTAAATAACGTGACAAGGAGCTACTGGTTAGTGCACTAAGTACACACCAGAATCTCTTGGGCGACGTATATTCTTAAGAAATTGCAAGCACGCAAGACCGCCCATAACAAGACAAGATAGGTGCGACAAGCAAATAGAATTCTAAGCTAGAATTCTAAGTAAACGGAATTCTAATTGTTTCATTGGGTTGAATAAAACATGATTGCCGTGTAATGTGAGTACCCCTAGTTTGTTCCGGAAAAATAGGCAAGTAATACGAGATAGTCACCGCTGAGCATATGTACAATTCACGTATCTTACGACAATGTTACACGTATTCAGGATCGTTCACACAGTTCTCGACAGCTTCGTCCTTATTACAACGCAGCAATCTTACTTCTAACACGAGAAACAGTGATATTAAACAGTGATATTAAAGTGAGCAAAAATATTAAATGGTCCAACGTAACCTGCATTTTATTTAAAATAAATTTTCAACACTAAATAACTCTTGTTAAACAAACTACGGCAAATAGTTTTGTATATGTAGTTTCATTGCTTTCCTAGTTTTATTGTTTTTTGCACGTTTCTTTCACACTTGTGCATGGCTATGTATTTTGCTTAGGCTTTCAATTGCTATTCTTTTCCTGTCCGGTGTCGCTTTTTGCTATAACAATGGCTTCCATGCTTGTAGCGGTTGTACTTGTCTTCTGTGTATACCATACATGTCAAGTTCCAATTGTACACGTAGTACTGATTGATGTATCGAACTTTGCTGCCTTTTGCTGGTTGTCTGAGCCCCCGTCAAGCTGTCCCCACCTCTTATTGTCCAGGCAACCAACCAGTATGATCCGGTGAATAAAGTCTATTGAATTGAATTTAATTGAATGTGTATTCCTATTGTCAGTACCCACGTCCGTTTCACGAGTATTAACGCTAAACCGTAATTTCACTCTGCAGGGCGCAATGCAGCGCCGGGGACCAAAGATGGCCCACAAAAAAGGCATGTCGCACTGAACGACCCACGGCTCGAAGAGGAGACGAGAGGTGATCAAATTGACGGAATAACGCCGCGTTTCCCTGGAAACATTCAACTAAGAGAGAAAAGTAACCGAAATGAAAGAAAATTCTTAAATATAATGCCTAGCAGTCAAACCTCGGGCCGGCATGGGCGTGAGAAGCACGCCTTCGCAACACTCCAGCCGATCATGATTATTGCTGACTTAAGATGGAGTAGGGGGATGGAAACCTGGAGCGGATTTTATAAATACGTATTCAGTCCTACACGAGTGACCAAAGCACGGTAATTACATAAGTAGCAATTAGGTAAGCAGCAACGGTCATACACGCTAAATGTTCTGTTTGCTTGGCGGTGAGAATTCGTGCACGAATTGATCATAGCAAAACTGTTAATACGCAAAGAGAGCAAGATGGTGATAACAATGGAGCATGATCGGAAATCCGACAATAACGCTCTGGCTATCACTACATGATAAGGCGTGGTTTTGAGTCCTCGTATTTATCAACACGCGAGTTGAAACACGTAATTAAAGCTCGTTATCAGCTACACTGATAAGGTGTCGCTACATTGTTATCAGCCACTCGTTATCAGCTATACTGAAGAATGGCGCGCTACAGAATCACACGGATCTGGGTAATGCCGGTAAAGTTACGAACTGGATAAAACAGTTTTTTTTCTGATCCATGGTGATACCAGTGATTGACAAATGGGGCCGAAACAAGCTGAGATATTGGCTGGAAAAAGAATCGTCAGAAACAGGAAAGGAGAGAAAGACGCTCTGTAGAAGTGACAGTCGGTTTTAAGTTTTTTCTTACCCTGAAACTCTCGTGCTCGAATTGGTGACGCTAGATAAACCGAAAAGAAGCACTAGGAACCGATTTCGTGAAGGAAGTGTTCATTGAAACTGACACATGGAACTGGTTAGAGGCGCCACAAGAAGTACCCTGCATTGCTTCTTGGCAGTGGGTTAGGTCCGCAGCCGGCAATGAAGCTAAGATTCCGCATCATCATAGAGAAAGCACGCGAAAGTTGCTGTAGGTGGCCGCTGCTTCCTGTCGGGATAAAGGGAAAGCCTTCCGAGTGGCTCTGATACCGCGTTGCCAAAAAACTAATGCGTTTACTCATGCCGCAGTCGGTCGATCGGCAAGGTTGACTAGGACCTGTGGACACACAGCGCTTGCGAGATACCGTGCGTCAGTTGTGTCCACAATCTTACAATTCTACAATTCAATTCTACAGTACAATTCTAGACAAGAAAATACATGCAGTGATTATGAACAAGGAGTACGGTTGTACACCTTCATCTTATGACCACGCACGGTGTTTAAAAGAAACGCAATGCCGTTTGGGTATACGATTTGAGCATTTGTAGACGCGCCTAATGCGGGATACATGGTCTGATGCGTACGCCCTCCGCATGCCATTGGTGTCTTAGAAGGTTTGACGATCCCGTGGACTTAGACGGAGGTTGGATGCACTTTGAGCGTGATTTTCGAAGCAGAATTGTTGAATATTTATCGTTAGAGATCGCTCGCGCGTCTTTAAACTTTCTTTATTTATAATTGTTTGTGTATCGATGATTTTTTTCAAGTTTTTGATAAAATGTATGTCATTGTCTTAGGGAGAACTTCGTTTCGACAACAAAATTTGCAGTTTTGTTCTAGTTGCCTACTTAAGGTGAAAACGATAAATTTCTGTGTTTCATAGTACATTTGATCTGCAAAAACAATTGTTGCGAAGTAGGCAGGAGAGTGCAAGAATTGTTGAAGTTGCGGGAGTTTAAAAACGTGAGACGGAAAACGCGTCTTTGGAAAGTGGAACAGCAAAGGTAGAGGAGGGTCGTGAAACGGCTCGGAGAAAATGCGACGTAGCTGAGCCGCAAATGGGAAACAGTTCCAACAAAGATGTCTTGGGTAGGCAGCTTCCGCACGTGCTTACAAGCACCGTCATAGTTGAGGGTACCGCAGGGGCTAGCAGTATGCTCCCGGCGATGGATAGCGAACGAAAGGAGCTTAGACGAAAGCAATAGTGACAAAAATGCTTCGGAGTGTGCTGTGGTGGGGGTTGGTGAGGTCATGACGAGCATTAATGCAAAGTTCAACAGAAAGTTATACTCCACATGAATACGAAGCACGGGTTATAAAAACCAAGTTGACCGAGATGCGGGGCGTGCTCTTCAAGTTTGGTAGAAGTGGTTTAACGAATGGTTGTGTATTTCGTGGACACAAGCTATGACCAGGCGATGTTGCTGACGTCCAGGTGGTCTCTGGTAATGACGGTGCTGGGAGAAGGCGGGGTAGAAAAGGGCGAGATTTCGAGGTTATATGCTCACTTTATGTGCCTTTTAGAGCAGAATGTTCATTAGGTACGGTAAGTAGTGAAAACATGTGGTGTACATGGGCAAATCGGATGTAGCAAGATATTTGGTTTGATGCGAACAAGAGTAGTTTTTCAGATTCCGGTGGTTTTATGTAAGGTTAACGTTAATATTTAAGTAATGCGTTTACTCATGCACTGTCATGCGTTTACTCATACGTTTACACTGCTTCCTGTCGGGATAAAGGGAGAGCCTTCTGACTGGCTGCAATACCGCGTTGCCAAAATCTTATGCGTTTACTCCTGCCGCAGTAGGTCGATCGGCAAGGTTTACTAGGACCTGTGGACACACAGCGCTTGCGTGAAATCTTGCGTCAAACGTGTCCAAACTCTAGCCTGAAAATCGCTAAATAAGTACAATTCTACAGGATTTGCAGCTCAATATAATCCAAACGCCAGTGAATATAATCTCAGCGCCAGTGAATATAATACAGGCACCAACCAATATAATCCAGGACCCACGCAGTGCATAACACATGACAGCGCTTTGTAATTCAGTTGGCAACCAATACCATCCGGGCGCAGTGTATTTTCATCGAAGTTAGATGAACTAGATTACGATACCAGTTTAGCCAAACGACCCAAGAACTGCGCAACGAAACAGTCAGGTGACTATCCAGCACTCTCGCCTAATTACTATAGTGAATACGAGGATGGTGTCATAGGTATGAATTATCGCATTTAAATTGCTCGCTTACTCAAAACTTTAGGGGAAACTGCCACAATGCCTAACTCTCGAAACCCAATACGGGCACGAACGTAGGACAGACAGATGGCGCTGCTGGAGCCGTTCAACAGTGCCACCCGCGGAAGAAAATAGCAAAAATGGTCGCGACAAGCCCTGGAGTGTAGGTGTGAAGACACCTGTTCCCGTGTTGTTTAAAGGGGCAACCTCTCGTTACCGGGATGATGTTAGTCATACGAAACTGACTTTTATTGTCAGAAATTACGTCCGGGCGACACGCGTTCGGTTTAATTATTTACTTCATATAGGTACTTAATTGATTATTTGTTAGTCAATGATTTGAATAAAAGTGAAATTTATGTAACCATGGCTTGTGAGGTACGAAATTAATGGTCTTGATAAGGGCAATCACGCGGGAGAAATAAAAAAAATGCTTCGTGCTTATTGTCATGAGATAGTCTCGTGAGTCATAGATTGGGTTAAATGTCAGAGTAATGCCACAGGGTGAGGTAACAAATTAAACGTTTCGATAAGCGGTATAACGTGGCAAATAAAAAATAGCTTCCTGGTTGTAGATATTAGAGAGTCACGTGAGCACTAGATTGGTTTAAAAGTCAAAGTGATGGCACTGGGGCTTGTGAGGTATCAAATCAAAGGTCCCGATGAGAGAAATCCCGCGAGAAAATTAAAAATTACTTTCTTGTGAAAGTCATGATAATAGTCACGTGAGTGATGGATTGGATTAAAAGTCAAAGATATGTCACTATGGCTTATGACGCATGAAATTGAAGAGCTCGATTAGCGGAATCACTTAGACAAACTAAAATTGCTTCCTGGTTATAGTCATGAGATAGTTACGTGACTCACAAATTGGGTTAAAAGTCAATGTGACATCACTAGGGCTTGTGAGGTACCAAATTAAACGTCTCGATGAGGGGAATCACGTGAGACAACTTAAAAATTTCTTCCTACTTATAGTCGTGATAATAGTCACGTGATTCATAAAATGGGTTGAAAGTCAAAGTGACGCTACTAGGGCTCGTGAGGAATCAGAGTAAAGGTCTCGATGAGGGGAATAACGTAGTACGAATTAAAAATCTCGTCCTGGTTATAGTCATGAGATGGTCACGTGAGTCATAGATTACAATAAAAGTCAGTGTGATGGCACTAGGGCTTGTGTGGTATCATATTAAAGGTCTCCATGAGAGGAGTCACATGGGACAAATTAAACATTGCTTCCTGGTTAAAGTTATGAGATAGTCACGTGAGTCATAGATTGGGTTAAAAGCCAACTTGATTCCGCTAGGGCTTGTGAGGTATGAAATTAAAGGTCTCGATGAGGAGAATCGCGTTAGACAATTTAAAAATTCCTTCCTGGATATAGTCATGAGATGGTCACGTGAGTCATAGATTATCTTAAAAGTCAATGTGAGGCCTCTAGGGCTTGTGGGGTATAAAAATAAAGGCCTAGATCAGGGTACTCACGTGGCACAACTTAGAAATTGCTTCCTGCTTGCAATCACGCGATAGTTACGTGAGTCTTAAATTGGGTGAAATGTCAATGTGACGCCACTAGGGCTTGGGACGTTTCAAATTAAAGGTCTTGTTGAGGGGAGTCACGTGGGACAAAATAAAAATTGCTTTCTGGTTATAGTCTTGACATAGTCACGTGAGTCATAGATTGGGTTAAAAGTCCACTTGATGCCGCTAGGGCTTGTGAGGTATCCAATAAAGGTCTCAATGATTCGAATCTGGTGGGAATATTTAAATATTGCTTCCTGGTTATAGTCATGAGATGGTCACGTGAGTCATAAATTACATAAAAGTCAATGTGAGGCACCTAGGGATTGTGGGGTATTAAAATAACGGTCTCGATCAGGGGAATCACGTGGCGCAAATTAAAAATTGCTTCCTGGTTATTGTCATGAAATAGTCACGTGAGTAAGCTTGGGGTAAAAGTCGACTTGATGTCGGTGCTGCTAGTGAGGTACCAAATTAAAGGTCTCGATGAGGAGAATCGCGTGGGACATTTTAAAAATTGCTTCCTGGTTATAGTCCTGAGATGGCCATGTGAGTCATAAATGACGTTGAAAGTCAATATGTGGCCACGAGGGCTTGTGGGGTATCAAAATGAAGCTCTCGATGAGGGGAGTCACCTGAGACAAAATAAAAATTGCTTCCTGGTTAAGTCATAAGATAGTCGCATGAGTCATAGATTACGTTAAAAGGTGAATATGATGCCACTAGGGCTTCTGAGGCATCAAATTAAAGGTCTCGATAGGGGAATCACGTGAGACAATTTAAAAATTGCTTAATGGTTATAGTCATGAGATGGTCACATCAGTCACAAGTTGGGTTAAAAGTTAACGTGATGCAACTAGGGGTTTTAGGTATCAAATTGAAAGTCGCGATGAGGGGAAAGAGTTAAAACACATTAAAAATGTCCTCGTGGTTAATGTCGTGAGATAGTTACGCGAGTCATAAATTGGTTTAAATGTCAAAAAGATGCCGCTAGGGCTTGTGAGGTATAAAATTAAATGTCTCGATGAGAGAAATACGTGGAACAAACTAAATATTGCTTCCTGTTTATAGGCATCATATAGTCTCATGAGTTATAGATTGGATTAAAAGTCAAAATGAAGCCTTAGAGCTTGTTGTCGCCCGGCCGAATGTAAAAATAAAGTTACATATGCGAGAAGGAGGCTCATGGTGTGTTGAAAAAATGTAATTGAATTTTTAATGATGTCGCGTGACTCCTATGGATGTTTATTCTGTCACGTGACTTACCATGGCGTTTATTTTTCACGAGTAAAAGCATCATAGGCGTCAAATGATCGGCGTTCATTTGCTTGTTTGCGGATATGTGCAAAAAATTTGTCTTCGGAAACATTATTCCCAAAGATGTCGTATGATATCCATGCGTCATGATTTAGTCACGTGACTCACCATGAGGTTAATTACATCACGAGTATTGGCATTATGTGTACGAAAAGAACAGTGTTGAATTGCTTGTTTACGTGATGCGCAAAAACGTCCTGTCAGAGTGAACATGACTCCTATAAATCATGAATTGGTCACGTGACTTACTATGAGCTTTATTACACGACGAGTATTGGCATCATGGGTGTCAAATAAACGCTTTTTATTTCCTTGTATTTGAGATGTGTACGAGAATCTTGTCATGGTGAATATGATTTCATATGATGACGCATGACTCCAATGGATCATGAATTAGTCACGTGACTTACTATGAGGTGTATTACATCACAAGTACTGACATAATGTGTGTCAAATAAACGCTGTTGAATTGCTTGCTTTCGTGATGTGCAGAAAAAGCCTGTTATTGTGAACATGGTACCTTAGAACTTGTATCACACCTATTTAACGTGAATTATTTATAAGAGTTGTAAGGATAATTTTACCACGAGTAATCTCATCATAGGTATGAAATAAATGCATTTGAATTGCTGCTTACGTGATGTCAAATTTTTTCTTGTGGTGCATGTGATTACGGATTATGTGGCATGGTTCCTATTTATCGTAAATATGTAATGTGACATACCATGAGGCTTATGAAGTCACGCGTACTGTCACCGTATATATCCAAGAAAACGCCATTGAATCGTCTCTTCACGTGATTTGTGAATACACGCTTTTTTGCTATAGTGCGCGATTGCAGGCACATCAGTTTGAAAGCACAGAGGGGCCTGGTTTGGAGAATGCTGAAAACACATCGGTGTAGTACTCTTCATGACAAACTGTCATAAAGAGTACTACACCGGCGTATATATATATATATATATATATATATATATATATATATATATATATATATATATCTATATATATATCTATATATATATATATATATATATATATATATATAGATATATATATATATATCTATATATATATATATTTAGAGAGAGAGAGAGGGCACTGCTGGAGCGGAGTGGGTCAGGGAACAAAGGCGGTTAAGGACATACTGGTGGAAATTAAGAAGAAGAAATGGACGTGGGCAGGGCATGTAATGCGAAGGCAAGATAACCGTTGGTCATTAAGGGTAACAGAGTGGATCCCTAGAGAAGGCAAGCGTAGCCGGGGGTGGTAGAAAGTTAGTTGGGTGGATGAGATCAAGAAGTTTGCAGGGACAAACTGGTCAGAGTTATCACAGGACCGGGGTAATTGGAGAATAATGGGAGAGGCCTTTGCCCTGCAGTGGGTGTAGATAGGGTGGTGATGATATATATATATATATATATATATATATATATATATATATATATATATATATATATATATATTGCCTAGCCATGACGGAACTATCATGACGAGTTCTACACCGATGTGTTGTCAGCATTCGCGAAACCAGGGCCTCTTGTGCTTTAAATTGTTGTGCCGGCAATCACGCGCTATAGTAAAAAAGTGTGTATTCAAAAATAACATGAAGAAACGATTCAATGGCGTTTTCTTGGATATATAACGGCGACAGTCCGCGTGACGTCGTAAGATTCATTGTATTTCACATTACGTGTTTAGGATAGTTGGGAACCATGCCATATCATCCGTAATCACGTGCACACAAAGATAAAAAATTTTGACATCGCATAAGCAGAAATTCAACAGCATTAGTTTTTTACCTATGGTTTGATAACTCGTGGTATCATGAAACTTAGAAGTCGCATAAATATTTCAGGATCAATAGGTGTGATGTGAGACCTAAAGTAACATGTTCACAATAACAGGCTTTTTTCTGCACATCATGAAAGCAAGCAATTCAACAGCGTTTATTTTTCACCCATTATGCCAGTACTGGTGATGTAATACACCTCATAGTAAGTCAGGTGACAAATGCATGATATATTGTAGTCATGCGTCATCATGAAGAATCATATTCACTATGTCAAGATTCTCGTACACAGCTCGAATACAAGGAAATAAACAGCGTTTATTTGACACCCATGATGCCAATACCAGTTGTTTAATAAACGTCATTGTAAGTCACATGACCAATTCATCATTTATAGGAGTCATGCGGTATCAAAAGGAGACATGTTCACTAAGATAAGTTTTTGCGCATCACGTAAACAAGCAATTCAACAGGGTTCTTTTCATACCCATGATGCCAATACTCGTGATGTAATTAACCTCATGGTGAGTCACGTGAATAAATCATGACGCATGAAAATCATGCGACATCATTGGGTATAATGTTTGCAAAGACACAATTTTTCCACATAACGCAAACAAGCAAATGAATGGCGATCATTTGGTACCTATGATGCTTTTACTCGTGAAAAATAAACGTTATGGTAACTCACGTGAATGATTAATCATCTGTAGGAGTCACACGACATCATAAGAAATCCAATTAACAATTTTTCAACACACTATCAGCCTCTTTCTCGCATGTGTAACTTTCTATTTACATTCGGGAGGGCGATAACAAGCTCTAAGGCATCACTTTGACTTTTAACCCAATTTATAATTCCCAAGACTATCTGGTCACTATAAACAGGAAACAATATTTACTTTGTCCCGTGTAATTCAGTCATCGGGGCATTTATTTTATACCTCACAAGCCCTAGCGGCATCATTTTGACATTTACCCAATTTAATACTCGCGTAAATATCTCACGACCATACCCAGGAAGAAATTGTTAATGTGTTCCAAGTCTTTCCCCTCATTGCAACCTTCAATTTGATACATAAGAAGATCTAGTGGCATCACTTTGACTTTTAACCCAATTTTTGACTCACGTGACCATCTCATGAATATAACCAGGAAGCAATTTTTAATTTGTCCCGCGCGATTCCCCTCATCGAGACCTTCTTTTTGATACCTCACAAGCCCTAGTATCATATTGACTTTTAACGTAATCTATGACTCACGCCACTATCTCATGACTATAACCAGGAAGCAATTTTTATTTTGCCCCAGGTGAATCCCCTCATCGAGACCTTTCTTTTGATACCTCACAAGCACTAGTGCTACCGTATTGACATTTAGCCTATTTTGTTAATCACGTGACTATTATCATGACTATAACTAGGAAGAAAATTTTAAATTCTCCCACGTGATTCCCCTCATCGAGACCTTTAATTTGGTACCTCAGAAGCCCTAGTGACGTAACAGCGACTTTTAACCGATTTTGTGAATTACGTGACTATCTCAGGACTTTAACCAGGAAGCAATTTTTCATTTGTACTACGTGATTCCCCTTATCGAGCCCTTTAATTTGATATCTCATAAGCCATAGTGACATATCTTTGACTTTTAACCCAATCTATGACTCACATGACTATTATCACAACTTTAACCAGGAAGGAATTTTTAATTTTATTACGTGATTCCTCTAATCGAGAACTTTGATTTAATACACCCCAATCCCTAGTGCCATCACTTTTACTTTTACCCAAATCTAGGGCTCACGTGACTCTCTCATGACTACAACTGGGAAGCTAGTTTTTATTTGTCTCACGTGATACCACTCATCGAGACGTTCAATTTGATACCTCACAAGCCCTTGTGGCATTACTCTGACATTTAACCCAATCTATGACTCACGTGACTATTTAATGACTATAAGCAGGACGCAATTTTTTATTTCTCCCACGTGAATCCCTTATCGAGTCCATTAATTTGGTACCTCACAAGCCCTGGTTACAACAATTTTTCATTTATCCAAATCAATGACTAACGAATAACCAATTAAGTACCTATATTAGGTAATTAATTAAACCGAACGCGTGTCGCCCAGACCTAATTTTTGAAGAAATAGTGAGTTTCGTATGACTAACATCCTCACGGTAACGAGACGTTGCCCCTTTAAACAACACGGGAACACGTGTCTTCACACCTACACTCCAGGGCTTGTCGCGACCATTTTTGCTATTTTCTTCCGCGGGCGGCACTGCTGAACGGCTCCAGCAGCGCCACCTGTCTGTCCCACGTTCGTGCCCGTATTGGGTTTCGAGAGTTAGGCATTGTGGCAGTTTCCCCTAAAATATCGAGTAAGCGAGCAATTTAAATGCGACAAGTCATACCCAGGACACAATCCTCATATTCACTATAGTAATTAGGCGAGAGTACTGGATAGTCACGTGACTGTTTTATTGCGAAGTTCTTAGGTCGTGTGGTTAAACTAATCATGTAACCTAGTTCATTTAACTTGGATGAAAATACACTGCGCCCGGATGGGGTATTGGTTGCCAACTAAATTACAAAGCGCTGTCATGTGTTGTGAACCATGTGGGTCCTGGATTATATTGGTTGGCGCCTGGATTATATTCCCTGGCGCTGCGATTATATTCACTGGTGTTTGGATTATACTGAGCAGGAAATCCTGTAGTCAAGAAAATACATGCTGTGATCATGAACAACCAGTCCGTTAGTATACCTTCATCTTGTGACCTCACGCGGCTTTTAGTGGAAACGCAATGCCGTTTGGGTATATGATTTGAGCATTTGCTTACTGCGTGGTACATGGTCTTATTTATACGCCCTCCGCATAAGATTGGTGTCTTAGAAAGTTTGACGATAACGTGGACTTGGGCGAAGATTGGAAGCACTTTGAGCGAGTCTTTCCAGGCATAATTGTCGAATGTTTGACGTTAGAGATTGTCCGCGCTTTTTTGAGCTTTTTTTCTTTATAACTGTTTCTGTCTCGATGATTTCTTTCAAGTTTGCGATAAAATGTAGGTCACTGCCTTCGGGAGGACTTCGTTTAGACAACAAAATTTGCACTTTGTTCTAATTGCTTGTTTAGGTGACAACGATAAATTTCTTTGTTTGATAGTACATTTGATGTACAAAAAAATTGTTGGAACGTGGGCAGGAGAGTGCAAAAATTGTTGAGGTTGCGGGAGTTTGAAAACGTGAGACGGAAAACGCGTCTGAGGAAAGTGGAAGATCAACGGAAGAGGAGGGTCGTGGAAACGCTCTGAGAAAATTCGACGCCGGTGAGCCGGGAATGGGAAAAGTTCCATCAAATGTGTCTTAGGTAAACAGCTTCCGCACGTGCTATATACAAGTACCGTCATTGGTGAGGGTACCGCAGGGGCTAGCAGGATGCTCCTGGCGATGGCTAGCGAACGAAAAGAGCTTAGACGAAAGCTATAGTGAGTGGAAAGAGCTTCGTAGTGTGCTGTGGTGGGGGCTGGGGAGGTCATGACGAGCATTAACGCAAAGTTCAATGGAAAGTTATGCACCACGTCAACACGAAGCACGGGTTATAAAAAGCAAGTGGACCGAGAAGCTGGCCGTCCTTTTCAATTTTGGGAGAAGGGGTTGAACGAATGGTTCTGCATTTGGTGGACACAAGCTATGACCGGGCGAAGTAGCTGAACTGCTAGGTGGTCGCCGGTAATGACAGCGCTGGGAGAGGGCGGTGTAGGAAAGAAAGAGATCTCGCGGTTATATGCGCACTTTGTGCCCTTTAGAGCAGAAAGTGCCATAGGCGCGGTAAATAGTTAAAACATGTGGTGTACATAAGCGAATCGGCTGTACCAAGATATTTTTTTTGAGGCGCACATGAGTTGTTTTTCATATTCGGGTGGTTTAATGTAAGGTTGAGGGTAATATTTTCTGTCAAGCCGATAGCACTGTGTCATTTTCTAAAGTACGACAGCTGGTGGGAACTCCACATGCTCTTCAAAGCTCAGGGAGGACAGCGCGCATGGTTGACAATGTGCAAAAAAAATTTCCCCGCACCTCCCCGAAGGGAATCGTGCAGAAATGCGAATGCATTGGGTGCACCGATGAGTGTGTTGCGAGTAATGGCGTAATTAATGACGAGAGTGTGAACGTAATCGTTTATTCATCAGCACCTGCTTGTGTTATCGTTGTACCTGACGGGCACAATCACTGCCTTGTGATCGCTAAAGTGCAGGTCAAAGGGTCTTTGAGAAGCATACGCGCGTCACAGTTTCGCGTAAAGACCAGATCAATGCAACTCCCTTGAATGGTAGTGGGGCACGTGTCGAAGCCGGCGGAGACGCAATGCATAGAGTGCCTGGTCTGCATGTACTCGACCAGCCACTCGCCACTCTTCTTGCGCACGTCAACGTTGAAGTCGCCAACCAAGACTATGGGGTGAGAGGGGTTGCAGCGCACGCGCACACTTTCCATAGCCGCGTCCAGCTGCGCGGACACGGCGTCTCGAGCGAGGTTGGGCGCGAGGTACACGGTCACCACAAAGACTCCGTCTCCGGTGTAGGCAAGGGTGTACAAGTCCTTGTACGGACAGGTGTCTCGAACGGGAGACGTGGCAACGGCGTGCGATATCAAGTTCCCATACACGTTAGACACGAGACTAACACCGCAGTACTCGCCGTCTTTGCCGCTTCGAGCAACCTAGTACAGCTCGCTTCAAGCGCATGCGTTCGGCATTGAGCGCGGAGAGATAACACCTGCGGGAGCACGCCGACGGAGCACGACAACCCTCGACTAAGAAATGCACTCGCATTTACGACGACGACGACGACGAAGGCAGAACTACAAGGCGCGCGCTCACGTGCGCTCGCGCTGGAGGAATGCAGGCGCACGCCGGGCAACGGAGCAAGACAACCCCCGGCTAATAAATGCATTCGCACTTAAAATTTGCCTCTTAAGGTAGAGTTGGCGTGTGTTCCGACGAGGGTGGCGCTTCCTTGGAGTTGATGTTTCAACAGGAGGCTGAGAGTGCCACAGCCCCCCTTCCCCTGCTAAGAATGTCACATAGGCAGCTTGGCAGTAGTACAAGGTAACCGAGACCGTGGTGTGGATGAGTGCTAGGGCAATAGCCAGTTTTTCAAAAATATATCTTGGTTTATGGAGCAGCCAGAGACATCCTTGAAGCGGTGCTACACGGCGGCGGTACAAATAAAAAATTCGCAAGACCGTCTGTGAAACAATTTCGATATAATTTGCAGTTTTAGAAAGGCCAATACAATAAATGCCTCGTTTGTTGTAATACCTACATAACAAACAAGCCCCCGGGTTCCCCCGTACGCCTATTTTAGTAACAAATTGACGTGTGTGTATCTAAGATTTCCGTGTAAAATTTCTTTGGGGGATGTAAATCGCAAGTCCTAAAATATGCCGAAAGGATTGAAGGGAAACGCAGCACTCAAAATCTTTCTGGGGATGTTTGGACACCGAAATTCCCCACCGGGCTTCTCCTGTGTCGAGGGGCTTACTCTAATCGAAGCACACACTCAAATGAATGATAAGGGGGGGGGGGGGGGCAGTTGCAACCTTCGGTCATTCAACAGGGGAGGGTCAGCCCGGAATGAACTCAATGTTTAACAGAACGTCCAAATAGGCTTTGACTTCATTTTAAAAAGATATAAGCTCCGCCGCAAATTTTCAAATTCGCGGAAGTAAAGACTCACACAAACAAAATGGCAATGCATTGAAATATTTGATTTAGTGGGTAATTTATTTATTTTGCTGTCGTTTTCATGCAAATTGTAATGGGTATAGAATTAGTGCGAGGTCGTTATGAGATGTCGGAAAGCCTTGACGCTCTATAATGCTCGCTGAGTTATGTGTCATTGTTAAGATTAACATTATACTCTTCAGAAAAGTGTTAGAATATATTAGTTTTTGTGATATGTCCATGGCATACACACTTGGTTGTTGGTATCATCGGCGCAGCCACAGTGACATCCTGATTTTTTATCTACTGCGATTTGTATTCCGCATGATTTTACTGAGAAGGGAATAGTCGTTTTCCATTGATGGAAGTAAGGTTAAATAACATTTTTTTACTTGAAAGCACGCTTTAAATATGGCGGAAATATTTACGAGTCTTTGTTTGTTGTTCTTCTCACAGAGGTGTTTTTGCAAAGCTGCATAATAAAGCAATAGTTAAACGTTTTGTTTAGTTTCGCAAAAAAAATACAACGCAAAGCAGTGACCTGTAAATTATCTTTTTACCTAGTCCTCTAGTGTTTGTCTGATATTTGTAGCTTTGCTTATATAATAGCTATTCATCTCGCTAAAACCACGGCATTTAAACTACCAATCCGACGCCTTAAATGCATACTGAAAGCATGAATTGACTGTGAGTGTGGAGTATGTGTTGTACTAGGGAATACGGCTGCAACAATCTTGAAGTATGCACCTGCGGACACTGTAAATAGTTGTTCTTTTAACGCTGTTGGGTGATCACTTTTTTATGTGCATTCTGGGTTCCTAAAGAACATGACAAAGACCTACTGGTGAGTGCACTAAGCACACACCAGAATCTCTCGGGCGACGTATATTCTTACGAAATTGCAAACACGCAAGACCGCCCATAACGAGACAAGATATGTGCGACAGGCAAATAGAATTCTAAGCAATGCTGTTTTGTTGTGTTGAATAAAACATGATTGCCGTATAATGTGAGTACCCCTAATTGGTTCCGGTAAAATAGGCAAGTAATACAAGATAGTCACCGCTGAGAATATGTAGAATTCACGTATCGTACGATAATGCTACACGTCTTGACGATCGTTCACATGTTCTCGGCAGCTTCGTCCTTATTATAACGCAGCAACGATACGGCTAACACGAGAAACAGTGATTATGAACAGTGATATTAAAGTGAGTACAAATATTAAATGGTCCTACATAACCTTCATTCTAGTTAAAATAAATTTAGAACACTTAACAATCCTTTGTTAAATGAACTACAGGAAATATTTGTGAATATTTAGTTTTATTGCTTTCCTAGTTTTATTGTTTTTTGCACGTGCCTTTCAGACTTGTGCATGGCTATGTATTTTGCTTAGGCATTTTAATTGCTATTCTTTTCCTGTCTGGTGTCGCTTTTCGCTACTACAATGGCTTACATGCTTGTAGCGGTTGTACTTGTCTCCTGTGAATACCATACATGTCAATTTCCAATTGTACACGTAGTAGTAAGTGATGTATCGAACTTTGCTGCCTTTTGCTGGTTGTCTGAGCCCCCGTCAAGCTGTCCCCACCTCTTATTGTCCAGGCAACCAACCAGTAAGATCCGGTGACTAAAAGGGACTAAATTGAATTGAATTGAATGTGTATTCCTATTGTCAGTACCCACATCCGTTTCACGAGTATTAACGCTAACCGTAATTTCGCTCTGCAGGGCACAATGCGGGAACAGGCCAATGCTACTTTTTCTAGTTTCGGTTCTATTATTGCGCGCCTATGGGCAGTGGCGCTGGGGAAACACTCCTCCTCTCATTTTTTTTTCTTTTCGCTTCTCTCCGGCGCGATGGGAGCGCGCATGCGCGATAACGGTCACCGCAGTTGCTGCTTCCGCACGGAGAGCAGCGAGGCCGGCGTGCCGGCGCGCGTCTCATGTAGTGGGCGATTTCTCGTATGTGCTCCCTCAGACATTACGGTGCTACAAAAGGGACGCCAAGAACACCAGGATCAATCGTAACGCGAAGACTCTGAGTGCTGTTAGCAAAAGGTGAGAACGTCGTTCGTATGCCGTACGTGAAGCTGAGCTGAAGGATGGGACTTGTGTTGTGCGTGTGCTGTGCTTGAAGACAGACAACCTTGTCTGTGTTGTATTGGTCATCGGTGTTTCTCGCCGCACGTCGCGTTCGCACACGTAACGCGAACAAAGTGTTCAAGTGATATTCGAGCTGGCGTCATTACTGCTCAAGCGGCGTGGCTTCGTGCCGGCGGAGCGAGGCCGGCGAGGCTTGCCCGTTGGAGGCAGCGGGGTGGCGGCGGCGGTTGCAGGGCTGGAATTGGGGGGACACGGGGAGGGGGGAAGGAATCCAACCGGCATGAGAGGGGAGAGCGTTACCTCTCCCTCATGCAAGCTGCGCGCCCTCGCATTGTTGTCATGGCAATTATAACGCCTGCAGGCCAACATGGTGGTGGCGTTGAGGGCAACAACAACGCAGTAATGTTTCTCCAGGCTCACAAGGGGAGAATATGCCGCATGTGTCGCAATTAGCCCGGACGCTGGGTTGAAGGCTAAGAGTCCGCCTCCTGGCGGCACCGTGGACCAAAGATGGCCCACAAAAAAGGCATGTCGCACTGAAAAAACCCACGGCTCGTAGAGGAGATGAGAGGTGAACAAATTGACGGAATAACGCAGCGTTTCTCTGGAAACCTTCAAGTAAGAGAGAAAAGGAATCAAAATGAAAGAAAATTCTAGAATATAATGCCTAGCAGTCAAACCTCGGGCCGGCCACGGTGAGAATCACATCTCCGCAACACTCCAGCCGATCATGACTCTTGCTGACATCAGGTGGACTAGGGGGATGGAAACCTAGAGCGGATTTTAAAAATACGTATTCAAACCTACACGAGTGATCGAAGCATGGTAATTACGGGAGTAGCAATTAGGTAAGCAGCAACGGTCATTCACGCTAAATGTTCTGTTTGCTTGGAGGGGAGAATGCGTGCACGAATTGAATCAGCAAAACTGAGAACTCGCAAAGAGAACAACAAGATGAAGATAATGGTTGAGCGTTGTCGGAAATCGGACAACGTTCTGGCTATCGTTACATGTTAAGTGGTGGTTTTTAATTCCTCGTATTTATCAACATGCGAGTTAAAACACGTAATTAAAGCTCGTTATCAGCTACACTCACTGTATAGCTGTAGTAATGTCGCGCTACAGAATCACAGGGGTCTGGTTGAGACCGGGAAAGTTACGAACTGAATAAAACAGGTTTTTTGTGATCCGTAGTGATACCAGTGATGGACAAATGTGGCCGAAACAAGCCGAGATATTGGCTGAAAAAAATGTCACAAAGGAGAAAGGAGAGAAAGACGCTCTGTAGAAGTGACATTTGGTTTTACGTTTTTTTTTTGTTACAGTGAAACTCTCGTGCTCGATTTGGTGACGCCAGAGACACAGAAACGGAGCACTAGGAACCGATTTGGTGAAGGATGTGTTCATTAGAACTTACACATAGAACAGGCCAGAGATGCCACAAGAATAACCCTTTATTGCTTCTTTGCAGTGGTTTAGGTCGACACCCTGCAATGAAGCAAAGAAAATTCTGCGTCGTCATATAGAAAGCACAGGAAAGTTGTTGAGGTGGCCACTGCTACCTGCCGGGATAAAGGGAAAGCCTTCTGACTGGCTCCGATACCGCCAATACCGCGTTGCCAAAATCTAATGCGTTTAGTCATGCCGCAGTCGGTCGATCGGCAAGGTTTACTAGGCCCTGTGGACACACAGCGCTTCCGTGAAAGCATGCGTCAACTTTGTCGAAACTCTAACCTGAAAATCGCTAAATAAGCAGACTTCTAGACAAGAAAATACATGCTGTGATCATGAACAACCGGTACGTTAGTATACCTTCATCTTGTGACCCCACACGGCCTTTAGAGGAAACGTAATGCCGTTTCGGTATATGATTTGAGCATTTGTAGATGCGCTTAATGCGTCATACATGGTCTGATCCGTACGCCCTCCGCATGCGATTGGTGTCTGAGAAAGTTTGACGATGACGTGGACTTAGGCGAAGGTTGGACGCACTTTGAGCGAGGATTTCGAAGAGGAATTGTCGAATATTTGACGTTAAAGATCATTCGCGCGTCTTTGAGCTTTTTTTCTTTACAATTGTTTCTGCCTGAATGATTTGTTTCAAGTTTGCGACAAAATGTATGTCACTGTCTTCGGGAGAATTTTATTTAGACAACAAAATTTGCACTTTGTTCTAATTGCCTATTTAGGTGAAAACGATAAATTTCTGTGTTTGATAGTACATTTGATCTACAAAAAACATTTTTGGGACGTGGGCAGGACAGCGCAAAAATTCTTGAGGTTGCGGGAGTTTGAAAATGTGAGACGGAAAACGCGTCTGAGGAAAGTGGACGAGCAACGGCAGAGGAGGGTCGTGGAAAGGCTCTGAGAAAATGCGACGCCGATGAGCCGGGAACGGGAAACAGTTCTATCAAAGACGTCTTGGGTAAGCAGCTTCCGCACGTGCTATACAAGCACCGTCATTGGTGAGAGTACCCCAGGGGCTAGCAGGAAGCTCCCGGCGATGGCTAGCTTACGAAAGGAGCTTATACGAAAGCTACAGTGAGTGGAAAGAGCTGCGGAGTGTGCTGTGGTGGGGGTTGGTGGGGTCATGACGAGCATTAACACAATGTTTAACAGAAAGTTGTATACCACATCAACACGAAGCACGGGTTAAAAGCAAGTACACCGAGAAGAGGTGCGTGCTTTTCAATTTTGGGAGAAGCGGTTGAACGACGAATGGTTCTGCATTTGATGGACACAAGCTATGACCGGCGAAGTTGCTAAACGTCTAGGTGGTCGCCGGTAATGCCAGCACTGGGAGAGGCCGGGGTATGAAACGGAGAGATTTCGCGGTTATATGCGCACTTTATGGGCCTTTTAGAGCAGAAAGTGCCATAGGTGGGGTAAGTAGTTCAAACATGTGGTGTACATAAGCAAATCCGATGAAGCAAGATATTTGTTTTGATGCGAACAAGAGCTGTTTTTCATATTCGGGTGGTTAAATGTAAGGTTGAGGGTAATATTTTCTGTCAAGCCGATGGCCGTTTGTCATTTTGTAAAGTACGACAGCTGGTGGGAACTCCACATGCTCTTCAAGGCTCAGGGAGGACACCGCGCATGGTTGACAATGTGCAAAAAATTTGCCTCTTAAAGTAGAGTTGGTGGGTGTCCAGGCGAGGGTGGCGCGTCCTTGTAGTTGATGTTTCGTCAGGAGGCGGAAAGTGCAACATCCCCCCTTCCCCTGTTAAGAATGTCAGCTTGGCAGTAGTACAAGGCAACCGAGACCGTGGTGTGGATGAGTGCTAGGGCAATAGCCAGTTCTTAAAAATATATCTTGGTTTATTGAGCAGCCAGAGACATCCTTCAAGCGGTGCTACACGGCGGCGGTAGAAATAAAGAAATCACAAGACCGTCTGTGAAACAATTTCGTTATAATGTGCAGTTTTAGAACGGCCAATACAATAAATGCCTCGTTTGTTGTAATACCTACATAACAAACAAGGCGCCGGGTTCCCCCAGACGCCTATTTTAGTAACAAATTGACGCGTCTGTATCTAACATTTCTATCTAAAATATCTTTGGTGGATGTAAATCGCAAGTCCGAAAATATGCTGAAAGGATGGAAGGAAAACGCTCCACTCAAAATCTTTCTGGGGATGTTTGGACACCGAAATTCCCCACCGGGCTTCGCCTGTGTCAAGGGGCTTACTCTAATCGAAGCACACGCTGAAATGAATGATGAGGTTGTGGCAGTGTCAACCTTCGGTCGTTCAACAGGGGCAGGGTCAGCCCGGAATGAACTCAATGTTTAACAGAACGTCCAAATAGGCTTTGACTTCATTTTAAAAAGATATAAGCTCGGCCGCAAATTTTCAAATTAGCGGAAGTAAAGACACACACAAACAAAACGGAAATGCATTGAAATATTTGGTTTAGTGGGTAATTTATTTAGTTTGCTGTCGTTTTCATGCAAATTGTAATGGTTATACAATTATTGCGAGGTAGTTATGAGATGTCGGAAAGCCTTGACGCTCCATAACGCTTGGAGGAATATTTGACATTGTGAACCTTAATACTATACTCTTTAGAAAAGTGTTACAATAGGATATTTTTTGGGACTTGTCTATAACACGTTTGGGGTAATAAGGCTGGCGCCTCATGGCGTGAATTGTTTGCGTCGTCGGCGCAGCCGCACCGTAGGTTTCGCGTCATACATACAATTTTTTTATCTGCTGCGACGTATATTCCGCATGACATTACTCAGGGGAGAAGGGTCGTTTTTCAGTTATCAAAGTAAACCTAAATAAGTTTCCAATACTTCGAAGCCTGCAGTAAGCAAAGGGTATTTATTTACCAGTCTTTCTTAAATGTAATTCTCCAAAAACAACAATTGCAGAATGCCATAATAAAACAATATTTAAATCTTGAATGTTATTTCAAATTAACCAAACTGCGCAAAAAGAGTCCTCAAAATTTCCTTTCTAACTACTTTTTTCTACTTTTTAAGATATTTGGTACCATGCCTGTATTGCCATTCTGCCTAAACAAAGGTTTCGGCGTAATCGTTTAGAAGAGCCAACTCATCAGTTCGTCATAAAATCGTGCAATTCACTTTGAGTGCAGTGGGAACGGTAAAATAACCAACAAGAATGCATAGATCTTGTTGCTGTATTTATGTTTCTGCTAAAACTGTAAACAGATGTTCTCTTAACGCTGTTCGCGTTGCGTGCATTCTGTTCTTAAATAAAATGACAGAGGTGGTGGCGCTAAGCACAAGCCAGTATCTCTCGGATGACGTATATACTTACGAAATTGCAGGCACCCAAGACCGTTCATAGCAACACACAAAAGGTGCGGTCAGTAAATAGTATTCTAAGCAATGTTGTTTCATTGGGTTGAACAAAACCTGATTGCGGCGCAATGGTATTTCCTCCAATTGGTTCCGGTAAAATAGCCAAGTAATGCAACAGTTTATGGGCAGAGTTGTCTTAAACATCTACTGTCACAAAAAACCTACGTGTGCTATATGGTTACGAAGGAGGAAGACAACAACGTTTATTATTTCAACCAAGCCTTCCAGAGCTAGAATCTTTTTGACACTGTGGAGGCAACCAGGCGTACGAGAATGATGATAAGGGCAATGCATTTCTCCTGAATAACTCATTGAACATCTATTGGTGGGTCGCTTAAAGGATACGACACCGGTTTGTCCTACAGAGTCAAGAACTCGAGGCTCAGTCTGATTCGCACGCCTATCAAGCCCCCTCCATCTCCCCCCATGCGGCGTTTCTGGTACGCCCCTCGTTCCCCGTGATTTTCATGACTAACCACTCTAACCACCTTTGTGGAAGCGTTTGCTCGCTTTAGCAGTGACATTGGCTGCCTTTTTTCTCTTTTGTTACACGCCAGTGTCGGCGCTATGTCACCCCTATTCCCATTCGTTTGTGGTTCACTGACGTCACTCGTTCAAGACTCCAGCCTACAATGCGTTCCAGCTTCCGGGGGGACCCGTACAGACTTGTCAGCTCGAATGTAACGTCGGCAGCATTGCGAAGGCAGCCCTCTATAATTGGGCTTTACACTCTGTTGTGTTCTTCTAGGGAATACTTTAAAATATAATACGCCAATAGTTGCGTCAGATTTGCAAATGCCAAAAAATAGCCTGTTTTCTTAAAACATTTCTTTGGCAAAGGGATTTTATTAAAATTACCGCGGTTTTGAGCTGAATATTATTTCTGATGTTAAATCTCAGACTAAAAGATTTACAATGCGAGACAGAGTCTCAGCGTTCTAGAATGCTCAACCACCTGTTCCGTGGCTGTCGTGAAACCAACTATATTAATTTCTTTATTGAAATTGCTCCAATAACTAATGCACTGTTTCTCGGGTATAAATAGGTTGCGTTGACAATCAAAATCGCTTGTTTAAGAGAAACATGGTTAAAACGCGAAGCTTTCGCCCTGCAAACTGACTCAAATAAAAGGACAAAATTCGCACTCTGCAATTCGAAAAGGCGAAGTGCCAAACACGAATACTAAAGTCCACTTTACCTCAGCCAAAATCCAAAATCAACCACCATGAAATGAACGAAAGGAAATGCTGACCGACTCGACAACGAGGACAGAATGTTCATCATCAACAGCGATTTGATTGCAATGATAATGGGATGCGAAGTGATACCCTTCCTTGTCTGCGTGTGTAATATGTTTGAGGTGCTTCGTATGAGCCCATTGTGCAAAGGCGCCAACCGTTCGCAGCATTGCCCCGTCGGACACCATGCTTGTCGCGCACGGTAGTAAATGTGTTCACCCGAGATACAACGCCATCGCAAGTCCACGCACAGCAAAAATTAAGTTCACACCAAACTAATGTGTAAAAAATAATGCAAATGCGCAACACCAACTCACGTGAGAAGCATTTCGTAGCAGACGAACTTTACGCGCGCCTTTCCCTGCACTACAAGGACTGCATCACAGAGCAATGACATGTGCCATTGCTCCGATAGTGCTAAAAAAGGTTTTCGCGAATGAATATATATTTTAATAAATCCTTTCTCCACTGGGCTAAATAAATGGAAATCAGAAATAACTCTTGTCCGTAAAATGTAAATATTGTTTTCTTCTAAATGGTTGATGCAGTTTGCTCCTTGGTATACGGTACTGTTTTCTGTAGCTGCGTATATGCAAGCATGAGGTCACAGGAAGTGCCTGGGCTGTTATAAGAAGAAAGCCCCAAAGTGACCTAATAGTGTTGCGAAGTCTATAAGGTCAGGAGCGTTGAACCCTTGCTTTCTAGGAGGTGATAAAATCGGAGAAAAACTTAGGGCCTTTGTCATGGCCCTAGCGCTTGCATGTACCACAGCCATTGGCTCGGCTTCGTGGTTTTTCCGACTTCTCATTTTAATACCAGCGCGCAAGCTCCGGCTACCACCGGCTGCGCAGAAATACTTTTCGGGTCGGCCTTGGTAGCAAGAGCACGTCCGACACGTCACAGGAATATCGAGCGTTTAAAGGCCAGGTAAGAAGCCCGCGAAGAAAAGATGCCGGCTCACAACAATAATTTATTATTCCGACCTACTAAAAGCGGCACGCTTTCTTTTCTCTCCTGTGGTGCTCTCGCGGGGAATATTCCCTTCCGAGGACGGTTTGTGATGCCCCGCATATGACCATCACCAGCCAAATCTTTCACCGCACGGTCATCCTCTTACACACATTTGTAAACTGCTTTTCAGCAGTAGCCCGTACGTGGCGTGTGGCAACGAGATTTAACTTCTCCGCTTTCTTGCCATTCCTGCGTGGCCCTTTTTACAGTGCAGGTAGAAGATTGCCAAGGTAGTGCGGGTAGCGTTTGTGCCTGCAGAAGACACTCCGCGCTTTCCAGCCGCATTGAAATTTTGTAAACGACACCCTATATCAGCAAAAGCACGTGAGCTCGTGTGACGGGTGGTAACGATCGACATTCGTCAATGAAAAGGTATGGCGTGCCAGATGGTCGCTCTCATTAATGCCGCCCGAACCGCCTATAGCGTTGATGGCTTCCCCCGTGTCGGAAACGCTGATTGGCTGCAGCATTGCAGCGAAACCGATTACCGAGGCCACAGTTTCGTCATCGAGGTAACGTCGAAGTAAAAAGCCATGTCAAACCTTCGATGAATGGAGACGACAATTTACTTGTTAACAAGGAAAGAAAATAACACTTATCAAAGGATAGCGCGCTTGATATTACGACCTATTTATGGGATGTTTAGTAGCCCAGTCTCTGAAAAAGCGTCGTTGTTGTAGTGGTAGTAGTTGTAGTCGTCTGATCAGTAAAATGCCGCCACATTTAACAGTAAATAAATAATAAACACATCTGTGAACGTCAGGGTGTTCAATCCCTCGACCCGCTGCCTCCTCCGACCACGAAGACGACGAGGCAGTAGTAAAAGGGACGAGAACTCGTGCATCGAATCTGGCAGGGGACGGTTCGGAAGCTAGCCGCATCGCCAATAAACAGTTTTCTTACGCCTTGAGTTTCGCTTTCCGGCACTCGAGGATCAACATTTTTTGGTGCCGACAACCCCGGACTATGGCCGGGACCTTCGGAGGGCTTCGAGGAGACCGAACATCATGGAGAAACTCAAGTGAAAGCGAGCATCGAGGCGGGCGCAGAATATCAAGCTCATCAATGAGGCAGGTGCCATTCTGATGGACAGTTGCGCTTCGGTAGACCAACTGATGTCGTTATATAAAAGGCTTAAAACGAACAACGACGAACTTAACAAGGTAAACAATGAGCTCGAAAGCTATATCGAGGACGACGCGTTCCAGGCTGAGTACAACAGCGTGATTGAGTATCAACACCACACGACACGCATCCTTACCGAAATGAAAAGCTAGAGCACTCGTTTTTCACAGTCTGCGACAGTCATTTAAACGACCGCTGAGAACCTGAATCCTCAAGTCGTCGCTACACAGAGAAAAGGAGGAAGCCTTCCGAAGCTGACCATCGCTCCCTTCTGCGGGGATTTGTGCAAGAGGAACGACTTCTGGGAGCAGTTTGATCAGATGATCAACCAAGACAGCGGTCTTACGGTCTCCGAGAAATTCAATTATCTTCGACTCTTTTTGAAGGGAGAGGCTGCCTCAGCTGTCAGAGGTTTACCAACGACAGAAGCTTGCTACAAAGATGCTATCGAAATATAACAGAACGCTTTGATGACAAGACGCGTCTTGAGCAAGAGTACTTCGCCAGACTGCGCATGCTGAATCCCGTGAAGACATCCAGTGACACAGTGGGGCTTCGCAAGCTCTACGATTATGTGCTCGTCAATATACGAGGCATCGAGACTCTGGGTGTAAAGAACTCATCGTTCTCATCGATGTTCTGCGACATTCTTTTGCGGGCTCTACTCCATGACATTGTCGTCCAGTACCACCGCACGTCTGCCGCTCAAACATCTACCCAACGTACAGACGCCTCTCAACAAGAGACTGACCTGGACCGCCTGTTGACGTTTTTTGGCATGGAGCTGGAAAGCCAAGAGAAGAGCAATTTTAAGAGCACCAAGGGCCAGCAGCATATACCAGGTCACATCGAAAGCAAGGGCTTCCATTTCCGTAACCAGAAAGCGACATCGTCCTTATTGCACAACCACTCCAACAAGACGGCCGAGACCTGCGCTTTTTGTAAGTCGACGCAACACCTGACCGAAATCTGCTGGGCAGATATTTCTTTGCAGAAAAAGAAGCAACTTCTGGCCAAGGGCTTGAGATGTCTCTGCTGCACATGGAAAGAGCACCGAGCCCGAGATTGTCGTCGGAAAGTGTCTTGTGGGAAGAGCGCCGGCCGTCATGCTTCAAGTATCTGTGATCCCGACAGAAGCCGTTCACAAGCACGACGAGATACCGGGGGACCAGATGCAAGTGCGACGGTGTTCGCGTCCTTTCAAGGGGGCAAATGAGTGGTCGATAAACAGCGGAGCTGTGTCCTTCTTCAAATCTTTGGAACCTGGGCAGTTAGTGACGATGCCTGCAGATATGTTAGAGGAGTTTTTGACGGCGGCCGCCAGCGCACGTTTGTGACGGAGGAACTATGTGCGCATCTTAGGCCGAGGAGCATTGGTTTCACCACGATTGCACTGGATACGTTCGCTAACGTGAGGACTCAACCACTTACAAAACGTCGCGTCGTAGAAATCCGGCTACGTAGCCAGGTCACGGACAGTGAAGTTCTGTTGCGGGCAATTATGATACCCACATCTGCCACGACAGTGAGGCGACTTGCATGGAGTCATCATCTGTGGCGACCTCTAAAAAGCCCCGGAAAAACATCGCCGATGAACTGATGCAGCCGACCGGCGTAACTACAGGTGGCATAAGCGTGCTAATAGGTGCAGACCAGATGTGAACAGTGCTAAACCGAGAAGTCTCGAGATTTCAAGAAAATGAAAGCCTAATCGGAATTAATTCCAAGTTCGGATGGACCTTCCAGGGTACCACAACCGCTTTAGCAACAACCCGCAAAACCTCACGCAAGATGGTTTACGTGCTAAGAACACATGCAGTAGAGTCAGACGAGTTTCTCCGCTCATTTTGGGAGCTTGAGAGCATGGGTATATCGGAATCGATCGACGAGTGCTTCCAGCAAAGCACAACCGTTCAGTGCTTCGAAAAGACTATTCGTTTCCTAACTGTGCGGTACGAGGTTGCTCTACCCTGGAAGGACGGCTTCGAGCTCTCTAACAACAAGCAGGTTGCCACCACAAGACTGCAACCACTCTTATGCAGGCTGTCCAAGAATGAGGTACTGCTGAAAATGTATGACAAGATGATGAGAGAGTACCTCGAATCAGGAAACGCTTAAGTAGTAGAAACCCCTCCATCAAACCCAGAGAAACTCTACTACATGCCTCACAGAGAAGTCAGTAGAGAGCAGGCCCCTACCATAAAAGTGAGGATCCTGTTCAACGCGTCGTCACACGCCAGAGGATGTAAGTCACTCAATGAAGGCCTTGAAAAAGGTGACAACTTGTAACAAGAAATGGGAAAAATTTTCCTCCGGTTCCGGACTCACCCCATCGTCATCATGGGTGACATAGAAAAAGCCTTCCTTCAGGTATCTATCAAAGACGATGACAGGGATGCATTCCGATTTCTCTGGTTTAACGAAGGAAGTAGCTTACAGTACGTTGAGGATGAGCTCCAGGAATGGCGAATGACGACAGTTCCGCTCGAAGCAACATGTAGCCCATTCCTGCTTAACGCAACAATCCTTCACCACTTAAAGAATACAGTTTGAAAAAAAGCTGAAACGGCCAAATTGCTCAGCGAGTCATTCTACGTCGATGACCTGGTCACTGGTGCCGCCACAGAACAGGTGGTCATCAATGTTTGCATTGAAGCGCAAGAAAGTATGGAGGCGGCAGGAATGACACTGAGGAAGTAGACGACAAACTCGGACCAAGTCAGGGAGTTTCTGCAGCGAGAACAAAGGGCGGCGAGCAAGGAAATGGTTGTCCTTTAAGAATCCACGATAAAGGTCGTAGGAATCACTTGGGATCCCGCGAAGGATACGCTCAGTTTTGTTCTGACTAACCTGATGGACTTTTTGAAATCAAGAGCAAACACAAAACGCTTCGTCTTTCAGACCGCTTCGTGTGTTTTTGACCCACTCGGATTTGTTGGCCATTTCATCATAGCGGCAAAGATGCTCTTTCAGAAGCTTTGGTCACGCGGTATCGCTTGGGACGAAGACTTACCGCAAGAGCTGCATTGTGATTGGGACAAATGAGTGCGTCAATTACTGAAAATCAACATTGTCACCGTTCCTACGTGTGTTGGTGGAACCTCCGCCCTACTAGAAGCATTAGAGACATGTTTTTTGCGACGCAAGCCCGTTAGCATACGGAGCTGTTGTCTACATCGTCACAAATCACCCAAGACAAGGACATTTGCTAATTTCAAAATCACGCGTAGCTCCAATCAAGAAAGCAACCCTCCCTCGACTAGAGCTTTTAGCAGCATTGGTAGGAGCAAGACTTCTTAAATACGTGGCCAAGCCTCTAGCGAGCTCCAAAATAGACTACAGGTTCTGGACAGACTCTACGATCCCGTTGACTTGGATAAAGACTCCGTCGGTCAAGCGTAAGCCATTCGTCGCGAACAGGTTAGAGAAATCAACGAAAAGACAGATTTAACCAAGTGGAGGTATTGTCCTAGAAAAGGTGATCCGGCAGACCTGTTACTGTTAACTCGTGGTGCATCTATTGAGAAAATAATATCAACCCTTGGTGGCATGGCCCTGCATGATTAACGGATAAAGGTGTTTGGCCATCGCAAGCTGTCGACTGTACCACTGAATGGGAACCCTTGGAGGCAGAAGCGGTAACCGTCCTAATCGCACCCGTTACTGAATCTGAAGCACTGGAACCACTTCTTTATATTGCTCGATACAGCAATCTTCTTTTGCTGCTTAGAGTCACGGCGAGGGTCTTTCGCTTCATAAACCACTGCCGACGCCTCGAAATAACCTCGGGCCCAGTGACAGCTGAAGAAAGGATACGGGCCGAAAAGTACTGGGTCAAGCTGGTGTAATCTCAAGCATATAAAACTGAGGTCGACTGCCTTCCAAATCACACCGCTTTAGAGGGCTCATCACCAATCACTAAACGCAATCCTTTTCTGGATTCCGATGGTCTACTTCGAGTTGGAGGTCGTCTGTCACGACTACCTGTTCCAGAAGTGAAACACCCAATCATTCTACCACCATACCACCGTTTGTCGAAACTGATTGTAGTAAGATCCCAACTTCAAGTTATGCGCGGTGGCGTGAGGGACACGTTAACTCAACTGAGAGAATGCTACAGGATTCACAGAGCTCGATCCCTAGTCAAGCGAGTCATCCATGGCTGCCACCTGTGCAAGCGGTTCCGAACACGGCCAGGCAGTGCTCCCGCTGCCCCTCTTCCTGGTCACAGCTTGTCATTGACTAATCCTTTCGAAGCTGTGGGGATAGACTTCGCAGGGCCACTGTACATACGGTCCTCTAACAACCCCAAGAGCTACATAGATCTTTTCACATGTGCTACATCACGAGCAGTGCATCTGGAACTGGTCAGTTCGATGACCTCAGAAGCATTCCTGAAGTGTTTTCGGCGTTTCGTATCACAGAGGGGCCTACCTCGAGTCATTTATTCAGATAATGCCAAGCCATTCATGAAAACATCATCAGACGTCAAGCGACTTCACAGGATGTTCCTACAAGACGGTGTCGCTGGGCATATCAGCAGCGCCAAAGTTGCTTGGAGGTTCATCACGCCTGACGCCCCTTGGTGGGGCGGGTGGTGGGAGCGTCTAGTGCGAACTGTTAAGACAACACTGCAAAAAATTCTGGGTAAAGCTCTTCTCACCTTCGAAGAACTAGCAACAGCTATTACCGAAGTCGAAGCTGTGATGAATTCTAGACCATTAACGTTCATCGAGTCGGACATAGGTGAACCGTGTGCGTTAACGCCCGCCGACCTCATGATCGGACGAAGGTTTACAGCTCTACCGCACGGGGTATCGAATGTCGCCACCACTTCAACGCGCACAGACGCTCTCCCAAGGCAACAGTATAGAAAGCGACTCACGGAAAACTTCTGGACAAGATGGCAGAAGGAGTACCTCCTTCAGTTGCGATCAGCCCATTTTACAGCCCGAAGGACGGCAACAGAAATTAACGCGGGTGACATCGTGCTCGTCCATGCTGAGAAAACGCCTCGTCCAAGGTGGAAGCTCTCTCGGATACTAGAAGTCTACAGAAGCGTAGACGGCCGTATCCGCTCGTGCAAAATCAAGGTGCAAGAAGGTCTTGTCACCACCAGAGCTATCCAGAGAATCTGCCTATTTGAACTTGCCGCTACTTAACGCCTTTGCCGAGGCCCGGAGTATGTTCAATCCCTCGACCCCCTGCCTCCTCCGACCACGAAGACGACGAGGCAGTAGTAAAAGGGACGAGAGCTCGTGCATCGAATCTGGCAGGGGACGGTTCCGAAGCTAGCCGCATCGCTACTAAACAGTTTTCTTACGCCTTGAGTTTGGCTTTTCGGCACTCGTGGCTCAACAAGGGTTTGAAGCCGTGCATGTACAATAGAAGCTCAGTGCTCTTCCAGCTGGGCTGTCTTTGCATGTTGAATGCGCAGAACAAAAGCTGTCGTCGTTGCAGTTTTTCCTATCTTTTTGACACATTCGCACATTGAGGATTAGCCAGGTACCGGGAGCTTTCAGATGCAACGTGCCGGCTTCACAGGATAATAAACCCCATGAATCTGAAACGTACAATTTGCACAATATTGCATGCCAAGTGACACCTGAACGTGGTGGCACGTAAGATGTACAGGTGTACACGAGCCGCGCAGAGCCCTGGTTTTAGGGATTCTGCGGTGTGTGCCATACTGCTCGCTACGTATTTCAGGATCGGAGGGGAAAGAACGAAAGCAAAGGAAGATTAGCATAGACGGTGTAGCAGAAAACGCCGCGTGGAGTAATGGGGGACAGAAAAACGAAAGCGAAAAAAATTGAGAAATTTGCAGTCGTGCTCAAGAATTGCATAACGAAGCCGTTATAGGTGAGCATTTGCGGACACATATTGCAGTTTCAGTATCGTTCTTTATTAGCATAGTCGCACTAATAGTAAAGCTCGCCAAATGCATCGAAGAATTCGTCGTTTTCTTCGCGGCGATTGACAGACGCGATGTCATTCTTCGCCTTGTATAATTCCGCTAGCTAATCGTCATCCCCACACCCCTAGAAAGGGGTGTGGGGAGGGGGGGGGGGATTAGTAAGTCGTCTAGGTAATGATTGGCACAGTCGTAGCTATGTCTCCAATTATTTACAAGTGCTTCTAGAGAATGCGGCGGCCCCGTTGACTCCTCCCAAGCAGGGTGTGTTGTGAACTTTAGCACGGGCGCTGGAGGTTTGCAAACCGGCGAAGCAGCGCTTGACCACAGCGCGGAATTTTTTTTCGCTGAAGCCACGCGATGAGCCACGCACTATGATACCTTGAGGAACGCGCTCACGACCACGACAATGCTAGAGGCGGGGATGCTCGGCGGTCGCCGCGGGGCATGGGCTCACGAGTGTTCGGCATTTTCTTGTTATTTTTGCTGCAACTGCGAACCTACAGCTTCTGCAACAATTTTTAATAAGTATCGTAAGGCTTTCCTCCTGAAAAGACCAAAGTAGACATAATTGCAGTTGGAATATTAACGATGATTAGTTATAGCATATTCTTTTTATCCTACAAAGTGGAACAATAGGAACATTTAAAAAAAGAAGTTGTTGTTCAGTTGCGTACTGTTTTCGGTGTCGGCTTAACAGCCACTACAAGAGTAAGAAACAGGCATAAGTAGCATATTACTTTTTTGTTGACTGCCTCGAAGTTCGTTGCTCTACAGGCAAAAAAAGGTAAAAAAAAGCGTCTTCGCATGAGCGCAGTTTCAACCGACGTAGGCGCCACATCGAGCGAAGCTTGTACAAATTTTTATCGGCGGGTATCCGGCGACGGGGTTCTCACCATGACACTTCCGCAGTGGACATCGTGGACCCCTAACTACAGCCGCAATTTCGAAAAGTTGCATTGTTATTTGCTCAAGAATACTAATGGTGACTTTCCTTGTGTAGTATGGACTTGCGATTGAACTCGTTAAAGCTTAAGGTAATTTTATAGTGCGCAATGCAGTTTACTTTGCGCAGGGAAACCATATTCGGTTCTGACTTAATGTGAGATTTAGAGCCAGTGTAAGAAGAATCCCTCCGCAGTGCAGCAGGTTGATCTAACACCAGTAGCGATTGATCGATTTATTGTGGGCTTTACGCACCGAAGCTACACATGGGCTTTGAGGCCGTAGTAATTGGTAGCCGTTGTGAAGGGCTTCTGCTTATGTTTGACCACCTGTGGATCTATAACGTGCGCCGAAAGCCTGAAACACAGATGATTTCGCCTGCATTAGAAAAACAGCCACGGGAGGCGGGATCGACTCCGCCCACATAAATATACCCAAATCTCTGTTGTTTAGACAATTGCTTCAGGAAGGCGCTTGAAAATCCTCATAAACTTCCCTGACAAATTTCCTGCCTCTCGGCCAATCTTGAGGGCTCTGGGTAAATAAAAACGAAAGAACCGGAAAAAAGAAAGCAAATTGTTTTTGTTTTCATTAACTTTTTTCGATTTATGAGGTCCGATATAAATATTTGCTTCAAAAATCGCGTCGCACATACCAATACATCTTAAACGAAATTACGATACCTAGGGTATTTAAGCCGACAAAGCGCAGACGGCGCCATATTCGGAATACAGGTGATGTTCAACGTCATGTTTATTTTTGCACTGTAATGGTTAAGGTCAAGACTTCCATAAAAAAAAACCTTCGCGGGCTTTAGGACGCCTGGGCTCCGTGTACAATTCACTTTCGGTTCCCGATATATATTTACAGGAAGTCGAAAGAATTACGGAACAATGATTCGAACATGAAGAAAGGAGTAGCGGTTTTTGTACGACTGAGTCTACGATCCCACATAGCTGTACAATGTGACGTGCAGAGTGCAAATGATGTTATTGTATAAAATGTAAAATACATTTGTGTCCTACATAAGTCACTCAGACGCTGGGCCGTTCACTCGACACCGCTGTACTCACTCTGGTGAACTTCATTTCCCAGTTTAGTTTTTCAGCCATTTGTATTGCCTTATCCCCTTGAGGTAAGCCCATCCCAAATCCTTATGTGAAATTATTACTGTAACACGTTAGTTGAAAATCCCGCTTCCATACCACTGAAAAAAGTTGCCAAACGTTGCACAAATTTTCAATGGAAGCTATAGAAAATAGATGAGAGCTCAAAGGTTAACCTAAGGAAACAACAAATGGTCTGAATGACGCCTAATTTCGTTGGAAGACAGCACTGGGTACATTTCGCGCAAAGCGGTATTTGAACTATAATCATCCCGAAAACGAGACGAGCACCGTATCTCCAGACAACCACATCTGGATGATTGTACCTCACTTGCCCGGAACATTGCGAATTGGGTGTGGCCTTCTGTACTTATAAACGTGCGTTATGCAATACTATAGGAGGAATTTTAGCACGGTCAACTTGTACACGTAGAAGTTAGGTGAGCATAAAAGCACTTTCCCAATACTATTATAAATGCACGGCATCGCCTATCCTGTGGACCATGCATGAAATAATTTCCATCTTTATTCTGTCAACCAGACCACATGGTCTTGTTCTGTTTCGAATCACTGCGACAAGGACCCCGCTCGTCTGCGTCCGTGGCATCGGGGTACACTGTTGGGTTGTGCCCCAATGGCCTGGGTTCGAGTCGTAGGTCAACGCGCAGAAGTCAAGGTTTCCGCCACCTGTGGAAGCGCGGGTGGTTTTATCAACGACATACCAAAGACAGGCAGGCATAAAGAAAAATAAGAAGGCGTAGGAGCGCTGTCTGGCCAACATTTATGACTTTCTCCTTATATATTTATATTTGTATTCAGGTTTATTTATTTATTTATTTATTTATTTATTTAATATATACCTACCTCAAGGGCGTGAAATTACGCTATAGGGTATTAGCTACAACGGAAAAAAGAAGTACGTTTTCACGACAATGTTCTCAGAAGCCACACTAACACCAAGACCGACCTTAAAAAGAAGAATAAAAGAAAAATAACAGAAAGCAAGCGTCGAAACGGCAAAGATACACGAACAGGGAATCGCAACACGCCAATACGCATCAGAATATTTCAGTTACAACGAAGCGTAAGTGGCCAGTTTGAAATAATATTTCTGTTAAGTTGGCTACGGGTGATGGCGAGAATTCCATTCAGCTATAGTGAGCAATATAGAGGAATTTTGATAAATGGTTGTTCTGACGAATATCGGGTTAACTTTATGCACGCGATCAAGGCGAGATTAAATATGAGAGGTGGGTGTAATGTGACTGCCAGCAAAAGAGTGGGTGCTGATACAACAAGAAGTATGATAGTCTGGAAAACATTCCCCACATGGCGAGGGGTGGAAGTTCACGGGATATTTTATGAAGACTGTTTTGAACCGAGACTGTAGCGATAAAATCAACCTTAAGCCTTTATTATGGACGGACTCTACTAGGTTCGTATGATTAAGATGACCGGGGGCCACATCATAAGTGCATACTCCAATAACGTCTAATTAATGAAGCATAATATGAATATGTGTAAACGGTGCTTTAGGAGTCTAAGTTTTTCAGTGATTTGCAAGTTATAGCTTCGTTACGAGAGTTACAAGTGAGGTTTGGAGCAAAACTAACTCCGAAATATTTAAATTAAGGAAGGAGTTGAATTAAGGTTGGGTGATTATGTATTTTAGGAGACTGAACCGTTCGTGTAAAAAATTTACAGATATTTCGTTATCCATAGCTATTTCCATTTTCCGCATGCGACTCCAGTCTGTTAACTTTGCTAGATTTAACTGTAAGGCAATTATGTCAGCCGGAAATACCTATTGTTCTATAAAGCACACAGTCATAGGCAAAAACGCGAATGTTTTGCGGAAGAATCGTATTTGTTAAGAAGGCTTCTGATGTTAGTGAATAGAACAGAAATTCTTGAGTTAGATCTAGGGGCATTACCCCTCGCGCGTTCCTGGGAAGGGAGACGTGCCTGGTTGTTATCATCTTCGAAACTTTGACTGGGCCGTTCTACTTCAATAACCTGGCCAGTGCTAGTACAAACATGTAGCATGTATTGTTAACATATAGCTTATTGTAACGTAGGTTAAATTGCGGGGATTCTGGCAGATTTCTTGCGAAGTCAATAAGCTTTTTTTGGGTGATGCGCGTAGCGGCAGAGGAGTCTTCGCTAATGCCAATGTCTTTTTCTTTAAATACAGAGCGTCCAGACCATAATTTATCTTTACTTTTGGTGTCATTAAACTTCACAATAATAGGACGGCATTGGTTTGGCGAAAATGAGCCTAGTCGATGCGCGCGATGAATTGAGCTTAGCGAAAATGAACCTATGACAGGCGTAATTTCAGTGACCACTTTCGCTTCAGTTTCTTCCCATGATTCTTTGAGATCTGGAAGCCTATAGAAAATTAAATTCTCACGTCGAGGCCTATCCTCAAGCTCGTCTAGGCGAGCCTGTAACAAGCTATTTTGAGCACTAGTTTCCAATACCAAATTATGCATGCTTGATAGCTCGCTTTTGAGGTTTTCGGCTATTTGGGATTTGTTTTCTATTTCCTCTAGTGTTTGAAAATATCACGAAAGGGTGATTACAAACCAGGTGAGTTCAAACTGTGAGAAGCTTTTTGCGGTCACGCCATGATCGAGAGTGAGACAATAAATTTAGTTGCAAATATTTTGGGTTAAAGGTTCCTATGCTATAGCATGCTGGTATTGTGGACTAGTACGGTACCAGCAATACTGAGCCAGTGTCATTGATATTACAAGGTCACTCAGTCCGAACGACGCACCTATACAAAAAATATTGTAGGTGTTACTACTGTCATCACCCACGTTAATTTCACCACTTTAATGCAGAACCGCAAATTATTTGGTAGGTCACAATGCGGCGTCTCGTCCAAGAGATGACCTACAAAATTTAAAAAAGAGCGAATGCCATACGTAATGCCCGCATCCTAAAAGAGCAGAAAAGCGGAGAGTGAACTCTCGGAAGGACGCCATGCTCCTCAGAGAGGCCCCGTGAAACAGAGTAAAGTACCTGAATTAAAGGAAATTCTAAAATTCTGAGCATAGCAATCTGAAATGGGGGCACTTGAGTGCGAGGAGTGACGTGCCACCAGTGCTACAACTGCTCATTATTCAAACTCACTAATTGTGGACTAGGTGTACTTTGTTTGATTAACGCCTGTTAGATACATATACTGACGGCTTCATGAGTGTTGTTTCAACTGTTCTATTCAGAAGTTTTTGGGGCAGGACTTTTAAAACAAAAGTACCTTAATGAAATTTGTGCTCAGGCTGTACCTTCGATTTATAATTGCTCTGATTTGATTTGATAGCGGTAATTCACTTGTTTTGTGCTGGTGTACTAGTTTTACACTCGTACTGTAACTGTAATACACATGTTTTAATAGTGTTGTCTTTATTATTGACTTTCTCTTCCGTGTGTAAGGTGGCCAGCGCACTTCAAACTGTTTCACAGCTTTTTGTTACCAGGAAAAAAGCTTTAAACCAGTCCTTCTGCAACAAGGTTCTAAAAAATACCCGATTAAACCCACTTTCACTAAGCATGGGGTTCGAAATTACGGAAGTAGCAATTTTGCGGGAAGCAAAGCACGTTTCCGCTACATTTCACCCTCGCTCGGCAATGCGAACTTTGGGTATTGAACCTGAACTGAACTTATAGCCAGAGCCGAAACCTGTATTTTAGATACGAAGCATCTCATGCTCAGGGCTGTGTCCCTCCCTCCCTTGTCGTTGTCGTTGTACGCCGTCCGCACTCTACTGCGCATGCGCGTTTCTTCCGCCCCGCAGAGCGTTTGGGCTGACGTCAGCGCCTGGTTCCGATCCCACGACTCTCTGGCAGAAACGGGAGGTACGTGGCGCTCTTCCCACTGCACTACCAACCGTTCTGGGAGCATTTGTTAGGAACGTGCCTTATGTCCTTCACTCAATCAAACTACGTCAAGAAGCTACTCATACATGAAGGCAAGGGAAGCTGAACGTCAACGGAAATGACGAACTGAAAACTAATGGGAAATTCTGTCTACCCCATGGCCGCTTCCCATACAACTCAGGGTTCCCCTACGGGAAGATGGGGCAATTTTTTTACCGCAACTGAACCATAACACAAACATTTATTTTTGGAACTCCGTGAACCTGTACTGGAATTGAACCGAAAAAATAAACAACGGTTACCAGTTCACGACGAGATGACAGGCCACCCCTTTTTGTTTGAATACGCAAGGTCATTCTCATTTTTTCTCTTTCCCTAGAGATCACCTTCGGGACGTTACACGCCATTTCCGCCTTCAGCGCGCTCATCACAAACACATCAACGCTCTATAAGCGGGCGCAACATGCAGAACTGTATTCAAATGTAAGTTGCAGGGTATTCTGGTACTTTTTGCGTCACAGAGTGAAATGGTTTTGAAAAAAAAATGGCACACTCTCGATATCATGCAGGTGGTGTGAAAAATATGCTTCGCCCTTCCTTTCTTGCGACTGCATAGGGGTATTCAGGTTTAAAGATCGTTGCACGGTGCAGCAGCGAAGGCCCACACATGAAACGCGCCTACCTGTTAAAATTTCATGATTAGGTTGAAAAGGTCGCACACCTGGAAAAAAGAGATACTCGACCAGTGTTTGTCGAGCTTACAAACAAGCTAACGGTATCCCGCCTACCGCTCCGACCGAACGCTTCAAGGCACTTGGGCTACACAATAACCTAAGCGAAGTCATGGAAGCCCAATGCTCAGCGCAACGTGTTGCTCAGCCCCGATCCAGCGAATCAAGTCTGGGCCATCCAGCTGGATCAGGACGCTGCTGGAGCCCAGTTGCTCGTGCCCAAGGCCTAAGATCACCAGCTCCTGCCAATAAAATTACCTCTCACTCCCCTTATCTCCTCTCTCTCTGTCTCTCTATGTCATTAAGTGTTATACACATGTGTTATTGAGTGGACAAGCCGGTTGAAAGGTTGCATGTTTCACCAGGGTCATCGTGTGCCCCTTTCCAGCTGTACAAGCAAAATAAAAGCGCATATGTGCCGATATATCGACGTTCGTTGAACATTCTTAGGTTTTCATAATTTCTCTGCCACCTAGCAATACACAGTGCGCCTCGACGCACAGGCATATCTTCGGACATCAAACGCTTAAACATGGCAGTATTTTTACAACGAACCTGTTTTGCAGAGCGTTATATTTAGGTGTCCGCAGTGAAGAAACCAAGAAAAGTTTGTGCGCACATGCGGACGGGCCTCGGAGCGACCACTCCGCAGTTATAAAAAACAACAACAAAATGCTCAGCGCTCGTGCGTGCGTTCCTCCCGACTACCAGCCTGAATCCCAAGCGCACATTTGTCTACCCAAGCATACCCGCATAGGGATATTGGACAGCATTGTCTAAAAAACTCCAGCCTTCTTTAGAATCGTGGCAACTCCTTCTCGAACGAGAACGACAAGTCATGGCGTACGCCCCTCCAACGTGATGTCTAATAAATATCACCTCCAAAAAATGGAGGAAGCTCATGCTTATAGCAACAATGATACAGTAAAGCACGTCGGCTACATTCGTGGAATTAAACGGTAGTTTTGGGGGTGGAGGTTCCGTATAGCTTCGCTACAATCAAGCCTTACACATTAGTGCAAGTTCCCTTCATTATTTCCGGAAATATGTTCTCGTGCGTTGAAAAAAACGAGGATCCCAAAACCAGGTGTTAAATCCTTCCACGCCCTGTTCATATCCGAATAGCCTGTCCTTTTTTCCATGCATTCTGGCGGCCAATCAGCACATCAACAAAAGGCAGATTTTTATATTTTTTTTGCCACCCTTTCACATAACTAAACTTGTTATCACTACCCCAACGCCTGGCGTGATCGTTATTTTCTCAGTATGGGTAGACAGGACAAGCTTGACCGCCCATTCTCGTCTTACGTTCCCGTCACAGGTTTGGTTGAAATCATTATAAGATGCCCCCGCAGCTCAAAAGGTCCTATTTTCTGCTTTACTGCTACAGCACTAGTCTTACGTTAAAATATGTTTTTCAGGCATGTGATAAGAAACCGCCTTGCCATCTATGGGGGTAAGTCTAAAAATTGACGCTGTTCTTTTTATTTATTGCTTTTCTGACTGGCGTAAAATGCCCGAGTATATACAGAATAGTGCATTTCTCAAAATTGCACCAGATTTGGTAGTAATAATAAAATTGTTCTTAAAGTGTGGAATGAAAAATGCTGCCTCATAATGCTAAAAATTGATCGAAAGCATAAGTTGTATAGATACACAAATACAGGACGTGACATTCGACCCTTTTTGAAAATGTGTCTTGTTCGCAGATTGTCAGTGGAAAGAGGTCCCTCTGAAAGCCAAAGTTAAATTCGTCACCCCATTAAAAGTATTCAAATACTCGACAGAAGTAATTGAGGGTAGAGGTGCAAGTGCTTTCTTTCACGTAGGTAAATGTTTCGAATCACCCGCGATGTGTATAGCCTGTTTTGGGTCCGAGCCGGCTCTGTGATTTTATTTTCAGGAAGCAACAGTTTTTCTCCTGCCAGTTACCATAAACATATTGTTCCCTGTGTGCAAGAAGCTATATTAAATATTTCGCCCAAAATGAAAATGTCTTTAGGGCACGCGTTTTCATTCTCTCCTAACAACACCCACAAGTACAGCCGAGATGACATGGACAATGTGTCAGAAAGTTGCCGCTGAATCTTAAAAACTTCGTCTGCTTCGTCCCTGACCGAGTTGTTTCAAGCTGTTTTTGAAATTGCTCTGCGGTGATTGTTAAAAATACTCTTTTGAGTTTGTGTTTTGTCTTGATGGTCACTTTAAACTGCTAAACATTTCAAAGCAAAACTTTCTACCTCTAGCACACAACGGTTCTTTCATGGCGTGGGGGACAAGAATCTACCAACGCTGCTGAGGACGCGGAGGGCGTTTTTCACTGACAGAGCACAGGGTAGATGGCGCAACAAAAGGGCGCTATGGCCTAGCGTTCCCCCTGCTCACCCCGGCGGGCGCGTCGCCGCGACCCTTCCATCTGCTTTGTCGTCTGCTTTAGCGACAGTGTTGGGCCTGTATTGGCGCAGCTTCTCGTCCATTTCGGGCTTGCTTTGCACTAGAATAGGCAGAATCTTAGCTAGTTGGATCATACTTGAATTAATACTGGTCAGCCTAAATTTAACTGGGTACGCAGATAATGACAAGAAACGAAGCACAGTCGCTGACACTACCAACGGAATTTTATTACGCCTCCCCTTGCACATTTATACCCCCTAGCCACGTGGTCCCGGAGCAACATTGCGCAGAAATAGTTTTTCTGTATCGGTTAGCGAAACCGACACAGTACTGATACAATCGTGTCGGCGCCCTCTTCAATTTCCATAGCTTCGATGATCTCACGCGCCAGCCTATCGTTGTTTTTATGCATGGTAATGACACCATTGAAGTCAGCTTCACACTTGGGGCAATCTCGGAGGTGCGTGGCCAAATGTCCTGACGCGACACTTTTGTTGACGGGACACTTTTTGTTGATGTTTAAGCCTTTCGTGAATGGCCTTGTGTTCTCAAACTCGGTCGTTGATACCGTTGGCCGGTCTGGCCAATGTAGCTTTTCCCGCACGATAACCATAGCCTGTACACAACCCCCTGCACACATGCTGTACTTGGTAGGGTGGAATGAAATTCAGTTGGTAGTGTCAGCGCTTGTGCTTTGTTTCTGGTTATTGTCTGCGTACCCAGTTAAATTTAGGCTGACCAGTATTAATTCAATTACTTTGCACGGCTTGATTCAGCTGTCTTTTGCTAGCTTTTGAAAAGGATTCGTCCTAAAGGTAAGGAGGGAAAGCCATAAAAGCTCATTTGCCAGGATATAGGCCCTTGTCTAGCTCTAAGTCTACATACTTGGAAACAATCAGCGGTCTTCTGCTAGCTATTGGAGAGAATTTGCCCTGAATTTGAAGAGAGGGAGCCATAAAAGCTTCTGCGGCTGGCTACAGCGCAATATATAATCGTAAACATTTACACGTGTGACAAATAAGCAACATTTCGCCGACATTAGGAAAGCGTTTGGCGCAGAATTTACAGGCCTGCATTCATAAAAGCTCCCTTAGCTAACTACATAGTGACATAAGGCTCCAAGTCTCTAGCCGCGAAATAGAAAAGTGTTAGCCTATAAAGGTACAATTCCAGCGACCATTAAATCCTATTCCGATGGCTTCAATATTACTTATGACGCGAAATTCATATAATCATGATTTACCTAGCTACATCTACAACACAGATTCGATAACGATGATGAGGCTGATCAGCCGATTATATAAAAATATTTGTTCAATAACGTTTGGTACTTAAACCAACAATACGGGAAAGTACAATTAAAGGCAGCTACTCATTAACGCTCAAATTCAGGTTGCAACTTTGGGTACTGCGCGTCGGCAAAGCTTGCAAATCAACGTTGACCAAAAGACGTATACATTCGCAGAACTCTTCCTCTGTGGCCCTTCGCTTCCGCGGTCAAGTAAAAAGGCGGGCTTTCTCTGAAAACGGCCCTCTCAGCGTCGAAGCAAATTGGAAACAACTTTCGCGGCTACGGTACTTGCGGGCACGGTCAGAAATATAGTGGCAGCTGCGGACAACCGCATACTTTCTCACGCGGAGCCCACTTTAAGATTAGTTATTGAGAAAGGGGGAGAGCGCGACCTACGTCGGACCGAAGGAGGCACGGAAAGGAAATTACGGGAATCGATGAAAGGTAGAGGGGACACCCATGCTTCCTGTTTTATTTTCGGTGGTTTGTTTGGCACACTAGTTTTGGCGATGGGTAATGAAGGACACGGTCGGGCTGGAGGATGGCGTGTGCGCAGCGGGCGTCGCCGCGGTAGCCCGACCGTGCGAAGGAAAGTTTTCGTTAAAATGAAGGGGCAGGCGTTCCGCTCTATGTTAGTATTCGTTCGCGCAGAAATGATAGTGACAGACAATATTCCGTGAGTACTCAGAAAAGATATAGTTTTTTAGGATGAAAACAAAACTTTAAGCGGTGTTGTATTTACCAAATAAAAATAATTACCAGCGAACAAATAAGAAAAAGGTGGAAAGAAGGGCACGTATCTGCGCACTATGTGCTAGCGCAATGGACCTGCTTGTACCACATGTACTCAGTCAGCCAAGTTTCGTCTCCTTGCTCAAGTGCGCGGGCATGGCACGTGTTGCCTGGTGATAGGAATTTACGAATCGACCGCAATGTGTTTGTGTAGATGGTGTGACGCCAAGCAAACGTGTCGCTTTTCGCTGCCGTAAATTTTGGTGCTTACTGTGACAGGGTTACGATTAATTCAACATCAACTTGAAGTCATGTGAAAATGGATACCTGCGATACCGCGACAGGAATTTCATTGTACGCAAAACTCCATGGTGAGCGATCTTACGAACTGAAGGGGCTGTATAGTGCGAGAACTGCAGGACTTTTTTTCGTGTTCAAGAATACGTTTCCTAACTATCCTGCACCACATGGACATTGCAACATACACAGAAGTGGATATTTGGCCACGGTGATGTGACAAAGATAAGTATTTTTTCGCGAACTGAGAGAACTTACAATGAACTAATTGACCGGTCTTGGAAAACGTTTTTATTATTGTATTGTGTATAACCGTCTTCATTGTTTTATTCAGAGTGCATTTCCATTTTAGCCACCCTACTTGCAGTTTTGTGCGTTGAGTACTGAGTGTAATGAACCAGTAATGAAAACTTACAATGAACTAATTGAGCGGTCTTGGAAAACGCTTTTTATTATTGCATTGTGTACGACGGTCTTCATTGTTTTATTCAGAGTGCATTTCCATTTTAGCCACCGTACTTGCGGTTTTGTGCGTTCAGTACTGAGTGTAATTAACGAATTCTGAGTGCTGTCATTTCTGTGGGCGACCCAGCACCTGTAGGCATTTGTGTCTCGGTGGGCGTTTGCGGGGAATGTGCCGCGTAGTGTGGCTGTTGAGCGAGTAACGTAAGCCTGAGCCGGAGTGTTCGAGTACGTGTGCTGTGTGTTTCGATCGGCATACGTGAACACCTGTTTACTGGCGGCGAATTAGCGTAGATATTAGCCCTTATGCAATGAATGGGATGAACAAACCCCTTCGTTTTTCTTTCCTTGAATGCCTGTGTTTAAGCCTTTCGTGAATGAAAACTGGCGAAGTGTTTGCAATCGCAGACTTGCACTCCCTCTATATCACAGTTGACGGAGGATATATTACAGAATGCAGCCAGGCACACAACCTAAGTGCCACAGGAGAAGTGCTAGAGATCCACAAGGCTATATGCCGGCATTGCATGGTGCTAATTATTTCTTAGTGGCTGCTGCTGTCGTTGTGTTTTAAGTAGTGGTGATTCTCTTCTGGCTGCAGCCCATAAAAAATATCGTATTGAAAATCCTTTTTATGCTGGTCTTTAGCTATGTGGCTCAATTAGCTATAGACGTTTTTATGGGTGTCTTAAGCGATTCCCATCGACATTCCTATGGGTGTCTTTAGATTCTTCTATTGCCACAGCGATACCAAAATAAGAGCTACAGACAACCATAGAGCCGGCTATATAAAAAGTTAAATACAACCACATAACCGGCTATAAAAGAAACTAAAGACACCAGGAAAGAGAGGAGCGAGCCCGAGCCAGGAACGCACTGGATTGCGTGCTCTGTGTGTCGTGGTGTGCGGACGTGTTTTAATTTGGCTCCTGCGAGGCCGGGGCGATTGGCGATTTCACCGGCCACATGCTGCGGGCCATTGGTGTTCGTTGTTCTGCCGGCGAGCGCTCTGCTGCGCCAGGCCGTCGAGAACAAGCTCCCGCTCGCCGGTACCCACTCGTCTGCTAGGGCGTTCACCCAGCAAGCTCTCCAGACTTCAAACCAGCATGAACAGCTCTTTACTGCACAGCCACGCCTTTACGCGTCACAGGTCCAGTCGAGAGTCATCTCCCGGACGCAGTATGACGCCAGGATACTAAGTTTATGAGGTAGTACTACGGCTCGGTGGTCCCAGTAGCAGTGGCACCTCTTCTTCTTTATTATTTCCTTCCACAGTCATATCCCTTTTAGTCCTCTTCCCTTCCTCCACAGGGCCTGATAAGGTGTCGACACCCTACGTCAGACAGTTCCGGTACCTTATCACCCATCTATCCCTCCCAAAAACTAAGAGCAAGAGCGGGGACCGATCCAGTTGTGCACGTATTTTCTGAAGGTGGCGCGGGTGCCGTGTGGCATTTGAGTTGAGCTGAGCTGTCGAGGTGTGCGGACCTACAGAGCGCGGTAGAGGCATCGACGACGAAAACGGATAAGTGTTTGAAATTTATTTTGCCTTGTTTAGAGCGACCCTTTTTTAGAGAGAGATGTAGGTTAGTTGAAAGGGGTGGTAGTTGTTAACGTAGGGAAGTGACCGAATCAGATGTGTCGCGCGGTTGTTGCACGTGGCGATTTGAAAGCGTGATAGTTGGTAATTCTTGAAAGAAGAATTGATGCTGTAGGAAAGAATCGCACGTTGCGGCTTACTTTTAGATTGGAGGGGAGCGCGCGAGAACGCGGCAGTGAAGTAAGCCAGAGTTGGGCACTGCCTTGGATGGGCACTACCATGCCTCAGAGGAAGAAACCGGGTGTGAGCACGAATACCCGCTCGAGGAGACGAGATTCGAGTTGGTCGAGGACGCGGAAGGGCAGAACTTCACGTGCAGAGTGTGTGCTAGCGTCGCGCCTCGACCGGCTCGAGGAAGAAAAGGAGCAGCTCAGAGTTCAGGTAGGCGAGCTACAGGAGGAGTTGAAGGGTGAACAAGAGCAGAAGAAGGCACTCGATGCGAGGTTGGCGCAAATTGAGGTCAAACTGGTGACGAAGGGTGACATCCCGACAAACAATGAAGCAGGTCACGAGGCAGATGTGTCGGCAGTGCTTTACCCCGAGAATGGAAAGGAGGAGGACAAAGACGCCACACCGGAAGATGATCCCGGGCTGGCGCCGACTCAGCCGGTGCGGGAGCAGGTGGCCGCGCCGGGGGGCACCCAAGGAGAAGGAAGAAAGGCGCATGGTGATCGTGGCAGGGGACTCCAACATGCGGTACTCAGAAATGGAGATTAGAGGCCGGGTGAGAGAGGACGAGAGAGTGCAGGTTGGCGTGTTCCCGGGGCAGACGGTCAGGGTAGGGTTAGAAAAGGCAAAGGATAAAATGTGGGAAAACATGCAGGGGGAGAACCTAGTGGTTATCGCAGGAGGAACCAATGACGTTCTGCAGGAAAGGGGCGCGCGAGTGCGCAAGCAGCTAGAAAAGGGGGTGAAGGAACTTCGGGCGCTGTGCCCACATGTGCAGGTCTTCGTGAGCACAGTACCAGAGATAATTGGGAGAGGGATACATGTGGAAAGGGAAGTTGTAGCAGTAAAACGAGACATACGGGAGCTGGGCAAGGAGCTGAGTTTCGCTGTCGTAGACATCAACAGGGATGTCCGATGGGTGGGCCGGAAAAGGGCGATCCAGCGTGACGGAGGGCATTTAAACGTGCAGGTGGGAGTAGCTATCGGAAGACGACACGCGGCGTGAACTGTGGCTTTTTTAGGGGGCCCACAGGCCTTTGCGAAGATTGCATAGACAAATGCAAAGAGCAAAGGGAGATAGCGGGGTCGGTGCAGATCGGCGCAGACAAACGAAAGGGACGACGACGGCGTGTAAAGAAGACAGGAGGGAAACTGAAGATCGCGTACATAAAAATGCAGGGTGGCAGGAAAAGAGAGAAGTGGATGGAGATTACTAAGCAGCTAGAAGAGGAAGATGTCCAGGTATACGCTGTGACCGAGACGCACCTACGGGACTTTGAGGAACCTCCGGTAATCGGAGAGTATATATGGGAAGGTTGTAACAGGACGGCTGGATTGAGAAAAGGCAGAGGAGTAGGTATGCTTGTACGGCAGGGGGCTGATTAGAAGAGAGCGAAAGAAGACTGTAAAGAACGTGTGGATGAAAGGGATAGTGGAAGGTAGAGAGATGGCTTTAGGGGTGTCTTACCTGTGGGCGGGTAAGAACAAAACAAAAAACTGGTGGCGTGTCTAAAAAAGGACATCGAAGATTTGAAACGTTCCGGGGAGGTACTATTGGTAGGGGACATGAACGCCCACATTTAGGATCTAGACGGGTACACAGACTCCAACAGAAATCTAATGCTAGATATATGTGAGTACCAGAACCTGTCATAGTAAATAGGGAACAAAAATGTGAGGGTCAAAGAACGTGGGAGTGTGGTAGCAGACAGTCGAGTATCGACTACTGCCTTATTTCATAGGGACTTTATGAATGGCTGGATGGAATGACCATAGATGGGGAAGGGAGCCACAGTCTGGGCAGTGACCACAAGCGCATAAACCTGAGTTTTGGGAAACTAAGGGGCGAAAAAATGGGTCGACCAGGGCAGCGCACAATGTTAAACAGCAAACAAATTGCGGTTATAGCCAAAAGCATAGAGGCTGACATAGAAAGAAATCCTGGAGAAGAGTGGGAAATTGGAATATGACAGGCTCATCAAGACTAGGAAAAAATATTCAAGGCAGAGGGGGCCAATCGATGGAGATTAAAAAAAACACCCAAAAGCTAGTGGAACAAAAAAATCAAGGCAGCGATAGAGGGGCGTAAACAGGCGTTTAGAGAGCACAGGCAGGCCAAGATGATGGGGAGACATCAGCAGGAGGTGGACCTAAAATGGGAGCTGTATAAGCAAATGAAACAGGAAGTGCAGCAATTAGTGCAGGCGAAAATAAAGGGGGACAGCGAGCGATGGGTAGCGCAAATACGAGGAAGGGGTAGAGACGCGCCGACAAGGTTTTGGAACCATGTGCAGGCATTAGGGAAATGTACGAGTCCCACGGAAGGTGGTAGTATAGAAAACGAGCAGGGGCAGATGCTCAAGGAAGAGGAAGCATTGGCATACCTACACAAAATCATCACGGAGAAGTTCGGCAAGGTGGATGAAGAGGCCCCGCAGCGACACAGAGATGTCGCAGCGGGTAGGCCGGAATGTCTGGAGATAGATGGGCACAAGCTGAACTCGAAAAGAGCACAGGAAAAGGTCCCCCAAATTCCGCGGCAGGCACGGATGGGATACCGATGGAGTTTATTAACCAGTTAGGACCAAAGAGCAAAGGAAAGCTACTGCAAGCTAACAGAACAAGGATAGAAGAAAAGGCAATACCGGCCGCGTGGCAAATGAGCAGGATGAACACGGTGTACAAGGGCAGAGGAGTCAGGACAAACCCGGGCTCGTATAGGCCAATAACCGACACGTCACTGCTGTACAGGTAAGCAATTCAGGCAGTGAAGTTCGAATAGAGCAGTGGGTGGAAGAAAATATGATATTAGGGGAGCTTCAAAATGGGTTTCGAAAAAACAGAAAACTAGACGACAACTTATTCGTGGTAAGCCAATGCATAGAGGTGGCGAAGATGCAAAACCGAACTTTGTGGTTAGCCTTTCTGGACATTAAAGCGGCGTATGATAATGTAGACAGGGAGCGGCTTTGGGCTATCCTGAAGGACGAGGGAGTTGGGCAGAATTCATTATCTTACCCAGGGAGCTGTACCGGGAGCACCAAGTACAAATAATGTGGGAGGGGGTAACATACAATAGGCCTGTATACACCTACAAGGGTTTGAAACAAGGATGTCCTTTCTCTCCGCTGCTGTTCATGATCTACATGGCGGGGTTAGAAAGGAAGCTAGATGTCAGGACGCTGGGGTTCGACCTATCCTACATGAAAAACGGGCAGGTGGTGGAACAACGGGTTCCGGGACTCATGTATGCAGACGACATACGGTTGATGGTGGACAACCGGATAAGTATGCAGGGCTTGATGGATATATGCGGTGAAGAAGCGACGCACCTAGGGCTATCCTTTAGCAGAGAAAAATCGGGGATCATGGTCTTTAATTACGGCGAGGAGCACAAAACAGTATCAGCGCAGCAAGTAGAAATACCATTGGTGAAAGAGTATAAATATTTGGGAGTATGGCTGAACAACACCGAAGATTACACGCAGGCACATGAGGCTCACATTAAGACGAACGGAAGACGGAACGCGGCTATAATGAAGCCTAGAGCCCTGTGGGGATACACCAAATACGAGGTGTTAAGGGGTCTGGAAAGGGGTCATGGTACCAGGATTAACTTTCGCTAATTTGGTTCTGTGCATGATGCCAGAGACCCAAGCGGGCGTGGAAGTAAATCAGAGGGCGGTAGACACATTAACCCGAGGGGCCCACAGCAAAACTACAAATGTAGCGGTACGAGGGGATATGGGCTGATCGTCTTTCGAGGCGAGGGAGGCGCAGAGCTAGATGAAATTTGAGGAGCGACTTCGTGACGTGGAGGAAGAAAAATGGGCCGCGAGGGTGTTTAAGCATCTGTATATGAAGAGCGTGGACACGCGGTGGAGACGGAGGACCAGACAGCTGACCAAGTGGTACGGAAAGTCGGTAGGGGAAAGCGGGGTTTACACAACAGTTAAAAAGCAGAGATGACAGCAGAGACGACGAAGTGGGCACAGAGAATGGAAGCGAAAAAAATCCTGGAGCATTATAGGGCAGAGAAACGGGAAATTAAGAAGGAGGGATTCTATGGAAATACGAGAGGCAGTGCGTTACTCTTCGAGGCACGGGCAGAGTGTCTGAGAACCCGGGCATGCACGGGTAGCTACAGGCAGCAGGATGAAACGTGTGCATGCTGCGGCAGTGATCGGGAAACTACAGACCATATTGTCAGGAGCTGCACAGAGATACAGCCACCGTGGGGTGAGGGGGAAACGACGCTGGCGGAAGCTTTGGGATTTAGGGCGAGGGCGAATCTCAATTTCAACGCGATAGAGGTGAGGAAGAGGCGACTGGAGTGGTGGTGGAGGAAAAGTAGGGAAGGGATGGGTACGCAGGCGGAGTAATCATAAGGATGAGAATTTAGAACAGCGAGGGGAGAAAAAGGGGGTGGGGGCGATGAGTTTGAAACAGGGAAGAGGGAGACATGGGAGGGAGGAAGCAAATCTATAGGTTAGCTGGGAGTAGGGCAAGTAAACCTAATAAAACAGGCAAGTCGGTTGCTGACAACCGACGCCCCGATTCAAAGGGAAAGCCGCTAATTATCAGCATCATCATCATTCTGGGCGCTGTCCGGTTCTTGTACACCACACATCAGGGCGCAGAGCCGTACTAATAGTGACGACGCTGCGCTGAAAAACCAAACCAAGCAGTTGCGAAATAATTCGAGCATTCAACATATAACACTACCAGGTAGCAGAAACTCACCACTCCTTGCACAACTTATTCAGCTCAAACGACTGTTCATGCGCCACAGTACTGTAATTATATCGAATCGAATACGACAACGTTAGCTCATTGTAATAACAAAATATATTTCATGGAACGTAAATGTATTCAAAACGCCAAAAAAGTAAATTTTATACCTTTTTTTCAGAAGTAATCAAATCTTCCTTTATGTATTTTTTGGCTGCTGAGTAAATTGCGGGTGCTACTTTATTATTTATAAGCGTTTTAATTAAATTTAGAGCCAACTGTTTATAATATTAAAAAATTTTAAATCTTACAACAGGTTGAAAACCATTTAGAGCACTAATTTTTCTACTGAAGTAGAGGGTTATAAAAAAAAAGCTTTTCGTTTTTCAATCACAAGTATTCCTCAGAGAATCTGCAAGCGTAGTGTACTCCTATTGTTACTCTAGAACTGCACCCAGTTTTAATTGTTTCAGCAAGGTGTCCAACGGCGGCAGTGCTGTTGATGGCGCACGACGTCGCATAGCAAACTGGCTTGCGTTCATTATAATTCTCTTGACTTTCTTATGCCAAGCTGGTATCACCATTTTTGGGACCATGTTTTCTCCGGTCCCATCCTTAATAATTCTGGTGGGGCGTTTTACGGATCCTATTTCATCGGCCAGATTTTGTAAGCATTGGAAAGAACGGTTCACTGTCGGTCAACTAAACTATTAAAAAAAAAACAGGCGAAGGGCATGTCCTTCAGCTCATATAAAAGCCAGCGTCTTATATACTAGGATAACACCAGAGGATTTCCAAATAAAGAGGAGGAAAGAATTTTAGTTTTGAACTAACATTTCCGAAGTCTTAGAGGTTGAAACACGGTATGTCTAAAGGTGACAAAAGACTACGTGTCTAAACAATCCCGTGAATTTCAACGCGTGGTTCAAAATTCGCGTAAAGGAAAGGGAATTGTTGCGCATAATTGTTGTTTTTTTGGGTGTACTTTATCCTCTTAACCTTATCCTCACCCATTGGAACAGCGCAGCGGTAAACAGTAACAAGTGTCAGCAGTGGTGCGAAACCCAAGCTCCAAAATTGGAATTGAGCGGCTTATATACCAGCACGCGGCGCTACGTAACAACGACACCGTCCGTGACAACGATGCTGCTGTAAAGTGTGTCGTGTCTGCAAGGCCGCCTCGCAGCTTTCTAATTAGCCGATCACATCCCAGCATGCAGCGCAGCATAGCAACGGCATCTTCCGTGGAAACGACGCAGCGCAAAGCTTACCTCCAACTGTTTGCGTAAGAGCAATAGCCTCCCTCTGGGGAGCAAGGGGTTAGACGCCAGGCGGTCCCCGAAGAGATCCTCTAGGGCCCCGGCCCAGATAGGAGGCGATTTCCTTTCCCCAGCCTCTGCCGTCTGAGAAGACCACCTACGGCATCGGTTACTCAAAAAGGTAAGTTATCAATTAGTTTAGACGGTGTTTTACGAAAACTTAACCTCCGTGATACTTCGACAGATGGCGCCACTTCAACGCAAAGAGGGCGCAGTTGTCAGTGAGCCTCTCCCCCTCGTTCATAGACGGCGCCACCCGAAACTCACGATAAGGATTTACAGCAAAGCCACGCCATGGTTTAAATTTTCCAGGGCACTTCCGGGCTTAGCTGGCAAGGGCGATGACTATGATTGCTGTGACAAGGCCGCTTGTTGTGACGTGGCAGGTCACGTTGTTGTCCCCTAGATATCACTTTTGACTACTGCTATCGGTGCGCTATTCCTGTGGCGGAAATCAAAAACCTCGATAACGTATCCGGCACTTTCTGCAGCTTTGATGTAAGCCGCCGATATAACTAGGATTGTCTCGCGCGAGAGGGTATTATTCTCACGGTTATTTACGTTATGTTGAGATTGCCTGTTATCAAGGGGACGTATTAAAAATTGAGTATTCATGTGAATGAAAGGACATCCAAAGCGAATTGATTATTATACCGCCAACCACGACGGTTTCTCTGTCTTGGAATACGGGTTATAAAGGCGTACTTTATAACGCCTGCTTCTTTTCCCCACGTTTGTTAACTTGGCCATTCCGGAGGTAATGTTCAAGACTCTCAAAGGAGCAATGAACTGAGTGTAATGAAAGGGCTTTTTTCGTTTTCGAAAACCTTCTCTTCTTTGTGAGATCTGGTGTAAAGAAGCCGGGCCGTCGGTTGCACAAAGCATTTCTGCGTTGATGACTGACCACTGCTTACCCAATGCTTATTGTTAAATTTTTATAATCATCATCACGGCACCTGTTCAATTATCATCATCGGTGCCCGTCATTACTCGTGAGCAGCTCTCCCTCGAGCTACATCGTCTTTCTCCATTCGCCATCTTGTAAAAAGAAACACCACACTATTACCGGGACGTCTCGGCCCTTGGTCCCTCCTCTTTTTATATGGTGCCAATAAACCCATGAAGAATGCCATCTGTGATTTGGAGTGTTTCGAACTTTCGCCTATCAGAAGGAGGACCCCTAAATACATACGATGGACCCTGGGGATAGATAGATCGATGGTGGTGCTACCTATAGCCGAACAACGCGTCGGCACGCGACACAACGATGACTCCCCACCTGCGACGATTTTCCCCGATGACCGTTCACAGCGATATTCTAAACGCCGAGGAAAACTCCGCTGCTCACCGCGCAGTGGAAGACTCAGTACCTTTGATGCAAGGACATTGTATTCCTCTTCCTGCGATCCGCCTTGTCGAACTGAATATGAAAAAAGCAAAAACGCAGTTTATCCGTCGAGAATTGTGCCGAGAGGAGGAAGCAACGTTAGTCTTCCCCATACAGATCAATGATGTTCGCGATGTGTTGACAAGTTTTCTGCGCCAGCTACGAAAAAAAATTACACCATCTTCCCGTGGGGAACCCTGATGAGGATGTGAAGCATCGTGGCGGTTCCGTGTGGTTTCATTGTGTTGCCGTTGTGTTGAGTGATCTGGTTTTTACTAGCGCCAGAGGGAATTCCGCGTCCGGTGCCCACACTGGTCGCAAAGGCATGCAAGTGCTGTTCTGGTACGGTGAGTAGGCGGTGGTTCTCGAGGCGCCGAAACTCCTCCATCATGTTCTTGTCGATGTTGTCTCTGGGGTAGAATCGGTAGTCTCCGTCAGCTTTGTTGAGGTAAAGGTTGTTGACATTGGTGCACCGGCTGAGAGAAATGTACACGCCCTCCACTTCGCAGCTTTGTCTTCTCGTTCTTCTTCTTCGGCGGTTCCCCTACGGGAATATGACGACGGTGGTTGAACGCGAACCTATCTCGTGATGGATTCTTTGGTTGGTTGATCCCTTGGGGCATCCTCCCACAATCAGCATCATTGGCGCTGCGGACGGGGCTGATTGAGCTGCAAGGCGCGTGGCGCTTCCAGCAACAGCTTTCCCACGGGAAATTCAGCATCCCCCTCTAAAGTTTTCAGTTCATCGTTTGCGTTTACGTTCAGCTTCGCGTGCCTTCGTTGTATCAGTAGCTTCTTGACGTAGTTTGAATGAGTCAAGGACATAAGGCGCGTTCGTAGCAGTTGCTCCTGTCCGGGATTTGTAGCGTAGTGGGAAGAGCACCGCGTACCTCCCGTGGCGGCCAGAGAGTCGTGGGATCGAAACCGGGCGCCGCTAACTATTTCTTTTTTTATACTGTAGTATCGCGGAGCTGTGGGTGTAAGAAGGAGAGTTCCGCATGCGCAGTGGGCGTGTGGACGGCGCCGCCATCAACGACGGAGGACCAGGCGAGCCTAAGAAATGCTCCGCATTTAAAACTGAAGTTGAATTGAGATTTTCGAATGAGAAAATGGAACAGTTGATTAACATCGGACACTTAGACCGGGAATTTGATACTACCATCAAATATCAAGAGGAAATTATGCGTGTTATGAACCGATTGTACTACCGATTGAAAAATACAAGGTGTGACACCATCGAACAGTGCCAACTCATGGAGAGATTGCATTCATCAACAAATTTCAGTCAGTTTTTTACAATGACTGAACAGTGCTACGACCCATGCAATTTGAATACCCCAACGCAACATGCCTTCTTACCAGAAACCTCACCTCAGTCAGATTTTCATACGCAAAAAGGACTTGAGAATTCGCCACCTTTATTGTCTGCACTAGACGTTCAATCTCAAGATGCCGTTAAATCTCAAGGAGTGCATTGAAATGAGCAAGCTACGTTCACAACATAAATTATAAGGCTGCACGTGTCTGTGGCTTTCTGAGACAAAATTTCAGCGAACCTCCGTCATTCACTCATGTGCGCTCATGTTGGTGTACGCATGTGTTTGCTGGGATCCGTTCACCCAAGCGCTGGTCGACACGCTCGAAAACATACAAAATAGGGCAGTGCGGGTCGTCTCAGGTAATGAGGATTGTAAACTTAGCATAAAACCACAAGAAACCAACATACCGGAACGAGCCGGAACCAGAAATTTTCTGGCAACCAAGCTGATATTCAAGTGTGCTATTGTGCACCTATGCTTTCTTTTTGTATTGCAAACACACTGGTGCTCCCGATCATGGGTAGAGACATCGATCAAAGTTCTCAAAACATTACTACCAATACGTCCCTTGAAACCTAACGCAATTCAACACTAAATAAAGGGGTTACAACTGACCTGGAAAGGAAAGCTAGAAGGCTCGGTTTAGGGTGTCAACATTGGCGTTGGCCCAGCCCATTTTCATCTTCACGATGAAGGTAAGTACCTCTAGAGCGAGTCTCCAACAGAGCAGTCGCGGGTTCTTTCCCAACATTTGCGCTAGCCAGGTCAGTGGGCACTGATCAGTGATAAAGACAAAAAAGTCAATACAGTGTCAGGCCAATTTGTGACTGGCCCACACAATACAGACACATTCTTTTTCGACGCCATGTAGGCCTCCTCACGGAGCTTGAGTTTCCTGCTTGCGTACAGCAAACAGTCCTCATTTCCGCTCTCACTTTCGTGGCAGAGTATTAACCCCTAACCCCTGTTGGTAGCATCGCGTTGCACGATGAAGTGACGATTGTAGTTCGGTGCATGCAGCACTGGTGAGCTAACAAAAGCCGCTTTGAGGCACTGAAAGGCACCCTCCATTTTTGGACTCCAAACTACCTCTTCTGGGGTCTTCTTGCGCAGTGCTTCTGTCAACGGAGGGCTCACTCGAGTACCGAGGGATGTAGCGCTGGTGATGCCCCGTAAGTCCCAGTAAGGAAGAGATCGCACTTATAGTTTTTGGTTGCGGGAATGCGCTAACCACCTACACTTTCAACTCGTGCGGCGGCCTCTTTCCCTGCCCTACCACGCTAACGATATACCCCATTTCTGCACGAGCGAGCTCGCACTTAGCCGACTTTGCCGTCAGCCCGACGTCCTTCAAAGTCCAAGGACATCGCTAAGGTGGAACAAATTCTCCTCCCACCTAGGGTAGCAAATAGCAATGTCATCTAAGTAGGGGTTGGCGCACCCCAAAGCCCCCTTAAAAACTCTGTTCAGCAACCTTGAAAAACAAAATAGGAAATACTAACACAAAAACCCAAAATTTAGGGCCAGAATATGCCCTTCGAGGACATAAAAGCGGTGCATTCACTAGCTCATTCGGTCATTGGAACTTGCCAATAGCCTCTCACCAAATCCAACATCGAGACGTATTGGGCGCACTCACTTCTTTGACTAGCTCCTCCACGTTCGGTATTAGATGGGTCTGGTCTTTCGTTATCGCATTGAGTTTCGGTAATCCACACATGGCTGTGGACCCCTACTGGGAACCTCTGCAGGAATCATAGGGCACGTGCATATGCCTGCACAAGGTTCAATAAGCTTGATATCCGGCATGCCATCTACTTGTCTTTTTGAGATCTCTTGCTGCCTCGGGGCTGGCCTGTATGGCCTCGACTTCACATTCGTGTCCCAGGTTGGCTCTAAATCATGAGTGATAAACGATGAGAACACGGTGATATATTGTGACAGAAATTTATGCAAATCGGCTTTCTGCGTCTAAGTTAAGCCCTCCGTAGATGCCCGAGCTTTCATGACGACGTCGACCTGCATTTTCAGGCCCACGTCAGCCACACCGGGAATCTCAGGTGCTACCTCTTCCGCCCTATTACAACCATTTTCCCCTTCAGAACCCTTCCCACATAACGCTTCATTACACGGTCGTGATGAATCACCAATATCGGTGCCTTTCTTTTTTTCCAATGCATAATTTCTGTCCGAAAGCTTCTTCAGAACCATGAAAGGTCGTTCCCACTGAACCTCTAGCCTGTTTTGTGGCGAAGGTTGCAAGACCCTCACTTGATTACCTTCCTTGTAGCCCCGCATTTTTGCGTTTCGGTCGTAGTAGCTCTTGGATCTTGTTTGCGCCTCTCTCATATTTGCCTCAGCAATGCCGCGAGCACAACGCAACCTTTACAACTACTCAAGAATGTACTCCACCTCCGTGGCATCTTACCCTACTGACTGTCCTTCCCTAACCCGGGGCTCAAACCCGTCGCTTCTTGAGCGACAGAATGGAACGCACAGCATTTTTGGGAGACAGGCATCCCACGGAGATTTCTTCTCAAAGATCAAGGCTCGTAAGACTCGCTTCATGACGGAATGACATTGCTTTACGCTGTATGACTGGGGATGATAAACTCAGCTGTGAATTATTTTCATCCTACTCTTTTCAAGAAAGCCCGCAGTCTGAACGGTGGTGAAAACTGAACCCTCGTCGCACTGAACCTCCTGAGGGAAGCCACTCTCGAAAAGGTGGACAGTAGTGTGTTGACTACATCTACTGAGCTGTGTTTATCATTGGATTCGCCTCCGGAAATTTGGTTGCTGGACAGACAGGGGTGAGCTCTTACCGATAATCTGGCTTAGTCACTGGGAATGGCCCCACCACGTCGGTCGAATACCTGCCTGCAAAAGTGCTCTAAAATAAGAGGAACAAGCTTCGGTGGCGCCTTTCCCATTTCGAGTGGTTTTCCCACAATCTGACAGGTGTAACGCGCTGTCACGTGGTTTTCAACGTCTTTGAAACACCCTGGCTAATAAACTCCATGTAAAGGCTGTCGTTTGTGTTCTAATAAACTCTGTGACACAGATTGAGAATGTCCGGTCGATACCGCGCTTGCACCACAACCTGGTCAAACATGCGCCCTTTCGCGGCCTCTTAGTGACGGTAGAAGATGCCGTACAAGGGCTGACGGTACGGGAGCGTACATCCTTTCCGTCCACCCACTTTCTCTTGGTTTCACACATAACATTAGGGCTGGGATCGCTCTTTTGCTGCTCAATGAGCCCTTTTATTACCTTTCCGGGCATCTTAGCTAGCACTTTTGATAGTGGCAAAACTATCAGCTCCTCTACTGACTCTAGCTCAGCACTTCCTTACAGCACTCCGCCTTGACCCCCGGTATTTCCTTCAGTAGGTACTAACAAGGAGCCCTCTGCGCTAACTTCGTCTGGCGTCGCTGTGTGGATTTTTGTCGTACTCCGTTTTTGCTGCTCTAATTCAGCGGCGGACGCGCGTCCTTTAGCTCTGGATATGGCCTGAACTGTACCTTCCTCAAAACTCTTTCTTGTTCTCTCAGAGGACGATCTGTCCGATTGGGAAACAAACAAGGGTATGGTGATGGCAGCTTGTCGGACACCGCCGCTTCCGTCTCTACTTCTCAGAATGGCCTCGTGATGGTTACTCTAACTAAGGGGAGACAAACATTATCATCGTCCAAAACCGGTTTAATACATGCACTCTTGCCGTTGTATTCAGCTGGTGCGAAATAGTCCCGGTGCACAAGGTCAATTGTTGCCCCGCTATCTCGTGGTGCGCGGCATGGCTTTTCTTTAACCGTTCAGTTGAAAATTGTCGTTGGTATGCCGTGTGTAGCACGCGAAAGTGTTACCCAGTAATTGGGGTAGGTGGCAGTTTACTTGCAATGTGTAGCAGTACTCCCCCGCGCCAAGGCGTGGAAGGGCTTTTGTGTGCTGCCTGATCGGTGGTGGCTCATTCGAAGCAATGCTCGAGGGATCGCAATGGCATTGTCGCCGACTGTGCATCGATGAGTCATAACAGCTGTCCTGGCCGCGATGGTCCTCCATGGATCCCAAGAGTATTTTCTAACTCCTCGGGGTTTCCCCTAGGTCTTTTTTGGAAAAGCCACTGCCCCTGGCGGGGACGCTTGGTGGTCGCCGCTGGATACGCGCTCCGACACGTTTGGGGTTTTATTATTTTTTTTTCTGTAATAGCGAATTTACCGCTTTTCAACAGCTTTTCTGTTGAGACGTGCCCCAGAAACCACTGCGAACGTAGTGTACGAAAACCACAGAGCAATGTATTTTTACTGCAAAGCAGTGTATGTCTACCCTCCCCCAGTTTTAGTTCCGGTGTCACCGATTTACTCGGCGCCGCTCCGGGGCTCCTACTCGCCACCGCTGACATCTTTTTCCAGTTTTCCCGACGCCTCGACCGATGCTGTTTTGGCACTTTGTGCAGCTGGCAGCTAACGGTGGTAGCGCGGTTATCAGGTGATAGGAAAACTAAACAGAAGCACGGATGGGCGTAACAAAATGCACTGACTAATTATATACTACCTAATACGAAATTTCTGCGCAGCGCGAGCTGCAGTCTTCTCGGTCATGGCGCATTTATACCTTCTCTCAGGAAGTGTTCGCGTGATCAGCGAACGCCCAGCGGCGTGGGCTACTTTGCTACGACCTCGAAACCCACCTCCGCCGCCGGCCAGCATGTGCACATCGTGTTTGAACCTCGCGCGCAAATGTCATGCGGTTTGGATTAGCGGAGTATGGAACAGCTTCTGGGACAATGCCTGGGGTAGGGCGCACCATGGTGGCGCCGCATGAGGCATCTGTGAGGGAAAGGCAGTGAGAGAGATGACGCCGTAGCCGCACGTGTGGCCTTGCTCCTCACCCTTTGCTAGACGGTCCTCCCCGTTTTCTTTTTTTCGTCGCTGCAGCGTTCGCTCATTCGGCTACGCGGACATAAACATACGCCGCTCATGCGAAGCCCAGTTACGGTTGCCTAAGGGCTGCCCTATGAAACAACCGAAACCCGCCGTCGCTGTTTGAGCTGAAATTCCACTTCTCCAAGTAGCTGCAAATCCCTCCGTTGGAAGAGAAACTTGCCCAGTAGGAACGACAGCGTGAGCCCATATTTCTTTTGCAACGTGGAAGGCATACCGAGCGACATTTTCGCCGGTGTCTTTAACGCCTAAGTATGCGCCATCACTGGTTAGCGGTTTTTGTGTGCACGGTTTGCGGGCGGAAAAAGGGTGTGTGCGTGCACAGCTAGGATTCATGCCGCTACCGTGTAATGTCGGTTGTGCTGGTGGGAGATTTGGAGGTCGAAATTACATGGCTCTGTGTGCTTACTCGGATGTCCTGCTAAAGCGAGTGTTCGGGAGTCGGTTGATGTGTTAGGCAGATCTTACACAGACAGCAAGATGCCTACGAGGGGGAAAGGAAATGGACAGTCACATGCTTGTACGGAAGTATAGAGCTCAGGGGCTTCCAGGTTTTAACTCGTTATGGAACGGTTGCATGCCGTTTGTTTGCAGGAAGCAGAGCAAGAATTGAAGCATTGGCCCGAACACAAGCGCCAGCTGGTGTGAAAACAACGGAAACTGCTGGCGCCACCGTTACCGCCTCAAGTTCAGCTCGTCGAGTAGCGGCGAATTCCCCCCGGATGAACAGCAACTTCCCCGCTTGGAAGGCCAGCGTGATTAAATATCACTTATTGATACTTAATAATAGGGCTTGCAGGGGATACTTTCGACCACGTCTGTCACTTCTAAACACGCGCACATGACCGGTTGCCAGTTTATGCGTGCGCAGGTTTGTAATGGGGAATAGTGGGAGGAACGAGGGGGTTAGGCGTGCACGAGCAGCTGTAGGTCTCACGCCCGTAATGATGGATGGAACTTCCGTTGTGTTAATGCGAGGTTGAAACGCGGATGTTAAACGGGCCGATAGGACCTGTCCAGAGTTGTGTGTAACGGAAACCGAAAGATTCTTACTGACACGGGAGGGACACTGGTAGCTTCATGTTTGTTTGCAACAACAAAGCTTGGATCCTTCAGAGGTTCAATAAGCTAATTGGCTAGGAAGTATTCTCCATCGCAAAAAAAAACCCAACGTGTTTTGTTCCGTGCACTCCGAGGACTGTGTCCAGCTTTCAAACTCATCCTTCGTCACAGAATGGAAGGGCACTAATTTTGTACCTTAGGCAAAACACCCGCTCTCTCGTCTGTCTTTTGTAAAGGTGAATGTGGCTGTTTTACAGGCAGGGGGCAAATGTGAAGGAGTGCCCGTGCGTACTGCTGCTTTGTGCACACATGAAGGGCGGGTGTTTTGAGCCTACATCACATACCTACGCCAACTTGCCAACAACGCTGGACACCGTGTAAGGTTTCAGTGGCTTCCCGGTCACTGTGGTGCTTTAGGAAATGAGAAGGTGGATGAAGCTGTTTGCAGGGGCCTGGAAATGCGCAATGGGAGGAAGATTTTATTCACTGAGCGTGATGCCACAACTGTGTGCAGGCACTCGTTTTAATGGAATGGAACCGTCTATGGTCCTTTCTAGATCACCCCCATGCCTTGCTACGCTACATAGACCCTGAGCTCAGGACGAGGCTGCCAGAGGTAGTTCCGCGCCGATTAGAGACATTATACCACCGACTTTGTCTCAACGCAGCGCTTACGAAGGCATACTTTTTTCGACTTGGTGTCACCACAAACCCTTACTGCGACAACTGCGGGTCGCCGGAAACCGTGAAGGATTTGCTGATGGAATGCTCTGCATACATACACGCAAGATGCAGTCTTTTGCAGAAACTAGAGTGCCTCAGCCCCGGACCAATGATTTTGAAAGTACTTCTTGATCCATGGCCATCTCCAACAGCTCAACGCAAAGTACTGGATGCGTTGTTCGACTATCTCGACGAGATTGGCGTCACTGCAGTGATTTAGAGTCTAGAAGACATACGTTTTAATCCCACCACTCACAAACTGAGCTTCATTTTCGTTTTATTTTTCTATCTTCTTTTATTCCTTCTCTTTCTTCCTCTTTCTTCTGCCCTGTAATCTATGGGCCTTTTCTTTCTCCTCCTTCTTCCCCCGCCGAGTAGCATGTCGGTGCAGAAATTCCGCCAACATCTCGGCTTTCTCTTCTAATAAAGAGCCTTCTCTCTCTCTCTCTCTCTCTCTCTCTCTCTCTCTCTCTCTCCCTCTGTCTCTAACTCCGAAGCCTACTGCGTGCAAGGACAGTTGTGCATGCGTTCTTTGCCCTTCCGAAGGCGCTAATGTCAGAACATGTGTAGTAAGGCTAGAACGGGTTTCGCCCCTTGCTTTAATTGTTACACAGCCAGAGAGATCGCGTCAAGCGTAGTTAAACAGTGCTTCGCGTTAAAAGCGTTCAAACAATATTGTTGATACCATGTTAGCATACGAACGGTGGAGACAAACTGAACCAGAGGGAAGTCATGATTGTTGGCCGTGGCTTTTGCAAGCGGTGCTAATTGCACAAAGTAGTTCTAGTTATATCACAAGTGCAGTGCGACCATTTTCGTGTGTTTAAACGAACCTTTAGTGTCCTCAGTGATGCCGGTTAACGCCAAGCCAAATTGATGCCGTTGTACGCACGAAAGCTAAATTTCACCAGAAAAAAAAGACGACTGGAGGGTACCTGCCAGATCGTGGTAGCTGACCGAACTGGAGCTGAACAGTCTGCTGAAGCTTGAATTGTTAGCCGTAGCAGAAAAACTCGTTTTGTGGTGCAGAAAGTTGTTCGGAAATTCACAACGGTGGGAAAACCTTCAGCCAGTGAAGACATAGATGATGAAATATCTGAAGCCATGAATGAAGTCAAAAGTGAAGGCCTTCAGAGAGAAAGAGAGGAGACAGTGGAGAATTGCAAAATTGAGCAAAATAAGAGGACACTGGCGTACGACGCATAGCCGAAAGCCGCCAGGTTTCCTACAACGTTTTGCTAATTGTAGTGAGTTAGGGCTGTTTTCGCAAATTTTCAGTGCACTTGCACGTGAATTGGCTTGGAGCGAGCGTTCTTACCTCTGAGAGTTTTGGTACTGTGCCGGGAGAAGCTGCAATGTCTTTGCCAGGCTACGTATCGATGAAGCGGAGCGTAATGTAAATGTAAAAATTGCCCGTAAGCTATTTAAACCTTGTCTGGGGAAACTTTCCGCACAACATTTTGAGGAGCAGTGAAAAACAAAAATTGAAGTTTCTCAGATTTCGCGTACAAGCTCGGAGGTTTTCTGGAAAGCTGGATAATATGGGCTGCAGCCTTTGATCACAAGGTAAAAATGTTTCAGGAAAGTTGCCAAGAACAGTAATGTAGTACGCTCCCAAATAAAGTGAAGGAATTGGTTATATATAGGCCAGACATGAAAACAGTACGAAAGACCGCAGAGTTTCCGGATTTGTATTCGGGGGAACACCATTCAACAAACACTGAAAAAAACTCACATGCTTCTGGTGTCTGTTTTATGGAGCCGCTATATTTCGCAAGTCAGAAAACAAAGTCAACAGAAAAGTGAACACGGAATCTGCACAGGGAAGAGTAAGAATATTGAGGTGCGCAATCCAACGCTATGTTACAATTGCAAGACGCCCGGCCACGCAGCCGCTGGGCTTCGGGTTGGAAAAGTGTCCCCGGTTCAGTTCGTCGAGGAGCAGGACGAAGATCTGATCATCCCTGTACCCTCACGACAAAGATGTTAACGGGAAGGAATTCAATATCTTGCGTGACACGAGTGCACCGCATAACGTAGTGCATTCGTTCTAGTTCAGGATACAGATTTTATAGGGGAGTTCGTGTGCTGTTACGAATTATGTGACCCCATTTTGCCCCGTAACCAGACTTCTAGAGGCAGCGCCACTGTGCGATCAAAGTCTCTAGAAATATTGAATAGGCTCTTATGTTTTTCGACCACAGTAAATTTCCGAGTAAAGGACAGTCAGATCACGGTAGCGTCTTTACTTGCGAGCTGACAACTACGTTTGTGAAGAAGCGTTTTACACTCAACTATTTTACACCCTTTTTGGGCGAAAAGGAAGTAAAAATGTTGTCCATGGCTAACACCCTTAAAAGGTGTTTTGGCAAAGAAAACGTGTACAGATTAAAAAAAGGGTGTTGAGCTCAACATCCTTAAAAAGGGTGTTGAGCTGTAAAGGCCTCCCAACACCTTTTTTCCACTTATGCTTCACCCTTTTGACTAAAAGGGTGCAAAAAAAGTTTAGTGGGTTCTATAAATATACTTCATGTTGAATTTTTGCGCAGCGTAAGACAAAGACAGATACAACAAGGGACACGAAGAACAGCGCAGACTAACAACTGAAATTTATTTCTTAAACAACACATATATATACACTATCTAACAACCCTTGATCACCGCGCATGAGCAGGTTAGTACACTCTCCATCAAAATGCAAAGCATGATGACCGTCCAATCAAACTGACTTGATAAGGCGAACTGCCGCCTCGCAACAATAATATACTATCTTGTATTGGTCAGCAACTGTATTTCTTTTTCTGACAAAGCGACTGAAGGGTGGCTCACGTGTTGTTTAAGAAATAAATTTCAGTTGTTAGTCTGCGCTGGTCTTCGTGTCCCTTGTTGTATCTGTCCTTGTCTTACGCTGCGCAAAAATTCAACATGAATTCTGAGTACCAACTAGCCCGCCTAACGGTGTTATTACAGTATAAATATACACAACAGCTCTGCACACGATCCTAAAAATCAGCAATGTAGAGAAGGTTCACTCCGTAATGTCTCGCATATTACGGTTCTTGTGGTACGAACAAGTTAAAGAATGGGACACTGCTTTGACAGCATTGGTGTTGTCTTTGAGATCGGTGGTGCATGAGCCAACCGGATTCAGCCCAGCAGAGCTCGGGTACGGGAGGGCATTGCGTCCACCTTTTAAGCTGATTCGTGCGGCACGCTCTGTCAAGGCGCGATCTGTCAAGGGGAGCAAAGTTTAGTTCCAAGACTGTCCTGTTTCGCTTCTCCCGCAGTGGGCCCTGCGAACGCTCGCATAAAAATGCACCAGTCTTACCAATCAATGCTGGGTGTACCAATGGCTACTTCTAATAAGGGCAGTCATTGACAATTCACGGTTAAGTGTATAGCCGTTAGCTACGCAAACGCTAAGGCAAGCAAGTCAACCATACGGCCACCATATCCGCCTGCTTGTCTAGCATCCTTTATTTTGGAGCATTTTGCTTACCTGAATATATGAACTACGCAAAATCTTTGTCCTGTTTTGCTTTACGTCGAGCGTCTTTTATTAGGCGTAAAGCTCGTTTAAGCAACTCCAAACGTTCGGTGGGAAGGCTGGAATTTGTATCAGCACCCCAAGATGTCACAGGCTATAAAACAGCGGAGCGTTGGTTCGACCTAGCTTCTGCCGGTTTTGCTGTGCTGTGCTAGGTTTTTCGATGTTCTTGCTTGCAAGGTTACATTTTCAGTGCTGAGCCCAAGTTTAGCAAGATTTTACAATGTAGTTCCGGTCGATACCTCACACTAGCAGCGGATGCCAGAGGGGAAGAAGATAGGTTGAACCACACCACCACTGTTGCTTCTGACCTGCACCACTTATGCAAGCTCCCAGAAAGTTTTTAGTGCACGGCCGCCGAACTGCAAAATCCCGCTATGTCTATTCTTGCGCCACTGCACCTTATGTGTTTCCGCGTCTTGCCGGGTACAGTTGAGACCGGCTGCGAGGGTAGCTCTAGACGCTGCTGGAGACTGTGGCCGAACAGAGTTGAGCTCTGCCGGGAGGCTAGCGCGCACCCTCCGCCCTTTGATGACCCGCGTTAATTTCGTGCTACCCTCCATCGCCAGGAGGCACCGTGTGGGTCAGTTTTCTTGGTTGGTTTTTTTTTAACTGACGCCCTCGGCCCAATCACAAGTTTAAACAGCTCCGCTGTGAAAAGTATCTTAACTATGGTAAAGAGAGAACACAAATATACTATTTAGTAGCGCACTCGGGCTGAGGGTATCTACTGGGGTAAACTATAAGGCATCCGCTTAAGCAACAGGTATAAATGTTTTGATCGACTGATTGATTCTGAGAGTTCAACCCGTCAAAGCTACACTTAGGCTATGAAACTCGCCGTGATGGTGGGCTCCATAATAATATGACCACTAGGGGATTTTACTGTGCACCGAAATCTCGACAAACGGAAGTGTTTGCTTTGGCCTCGTTCAGAGAAGTGGCCAACGTGGCTAGAATTGAACATACGACTATCGACCCAGCAGCACAAAGTCTTAGCCACTACGCAACTCTGGGAAGTGGGATAAATGTGGTTGCTCACTCAATAAAACACAGGATTGACGCACTAAGGGCGAACAGGCAGGCGCTCGATGCCCTAGGGACACCGCCGCGAGACACTGTCGCAACCGCTGCAACGGAAGTTGTTTCTATTTCCATATCTTCCTAATGACGGCAACAATGTCACAACAAAGGATAACATGGCAGAGCTTCCATTATCCGCAGAAGAACTTATAGCATGTACTGTATGGTAGTGGACACTACCACAAGTCAGCAGACCAGAGTTTATCTGTAAATGTTCTTTCTTCTATCTCATGGGCGATGTCAACGAAGGCCGAAGGAGTGCACTTACACTTGGTGAATGGTGAAATGATCAGGCTGGCGGTCACATGATCCGCGTCTGCTGACATTACAGAAATTATGGTGCGTTACTGTGGAGCCAGAACAGGCGAACCAATGTTTAACAATCACGACTGCAGTGTCCAGCATTGCTAGTTTTATGAAATAAATGTTTCACATGGCTCCCTGTAACTGGGCTTGTGTCTTTTTGATGGATTGAATGTTTTCAGCGTCAAACTTCTAGAAATATTGGCCCCCTGTGAGGTAAGGAATGGATGACATAACATTAAAAAGTAGTGCTTAAAATTATATGCGGGCAGGCGGAGATATATTGAGAACCAGTTGGGCTTGTTGGTACATAGTTAAAATGGTTGCAGCGCAGAAACGACGACGGACGAGTAAGGAACAGACAGCTCGTCCCGTCTGTTCCTTACTCGTCCGTCGTCGTTTCTGCGCTGCAACCATTTTAATTGGAGATATATTATGTTGATTTTTTTCAGAAGCTGTTCAGCCTAGCCTTCATCACGTTATTTTGTCAACTAGGAAAGTTGTAGCCATCAATGATCCTAATGTGCAAAAAGGCCGGTTTTCAACGAACGGCCGTCTTCATCTTGATATGAAATTTAACGCGCTCTGAGACGAAGTTACACTGATGAGCAGCCCCAGCAGGCGCCTAATAACCCAGAACTTTAAATGTTGCACGCACGATGAACGATAATTGCAGCGACAACTTAACAAATGGCCCTTTGGCCCTTTTCCGCGCATGTTAACGTTTCCGATTTCCTCGTCGTTCCTTCACATAAAACTGTAAATTGTACCTTCCAGATGGTCCAGGAGATGTGTTCGGTCAATAAAAACTTGGAAATAAACGTGAAAACGAACGAAAAACGTGTTGTGATTCGACCAATGTGAAGGGCGACAATCCTTTTCAGAAATCAATGCGTGGACGTAAAATAGTGCCTAGATATTGAGAACGGGAGCTCTTCTGGGTGTTTTCTCATGCCGTATGTAACAGGTACATTATTTTCACTCTCAATTGAGAAATTAATCCGCACTTACACCTCTGAAATGATTCCGGATGGACAGCTCACGGTTAAGGAAGTCTTTATTAACGCTGCATTGTTTTGTGAGTGCTGTCACGTCAACCTGTCTTGCGGCAGGTAACTGGATAATTCGTGTTTTATATTGGTACGGTACCGGGTTAGCGCTGTAGTTACCGCACTTGGTTGAGGCTTTGGCAACTAGGGTTGAAATTTCATTTTTACCCAAATGCGTTTCAACATACATTTTCTTCGCTTTTTTTCAGTGGTCGCAACTTGGTAACGAATGCGTAATCGCCTGAAACTGCGGTTCTTTTCCCACTTGATGAGACATCTAAAGATTTTGCCTTAAGGAGTACCTTGAGTTTCTTCTAGATCTTCAAAGAATCGGCTTTTTTCCCTTCGTATATTTTTAAGAAAATCACGAAGGAAATGTTTTTTCACGCTCCTCAAGATTTCAATGAAAACTTACACATCTAGTTGGCGCATCCCGACAGCGGCTGCAAGGTGCACGACCCGAAATTATGGTTATTTGTGGGGCTTTCCGCAATTATGAAATCTTTGGTTCTTCTTGCAATGAATTCGAACCTATTATTTCAGTATTTTAGTGTTTGAGGGTTCTATAGTCGGCTTGTAATTCCCGCGTATCTGTCATACACGCCCTTCCCCCTCTCCAAAATCAATTTCAAAAATGTAGACGATCAGTCGGCATTGTCTCAACGATTACACGGAGCACACTCTGGTACTGAAACGAAGCCACGACAGAAATTTTGACTCAGCAAAGTGTTAAGCACTGAAGTCAGAGCTATTTGAACATTTACGTAGCTAGTACTTACTTTTGTGACTTTAGACTCACTTGTGCACCAAAGTCGTAGTAATTCATGAATGCGCTGTCTTGTCTAGTAGTCGTGTAGTAGTCGTAGTAATTCATGAATGTATTGGTGTTTCTGGAAAGCGTAGGAGCAAAAATAACTCAAAAGCCATGAAATAAAACTTGCTCATACCGCACAACACATTCATGAATTACTACGACTTTGGTGCACAAGTGAGTCTAAAGTCACAAAAGTAAGTACTAGCTACGTAAATGTTCAAATAGCTCTGACCTCACTGTCATCACCATGAACAACAATAACAACAGCCTGTTTAGGTCCACTGTAGGACGAATTGACATCCACCCGTTTCTGTCCTGTGCTGCCCCAGTTTAGTCTTTGCCTCCGAATTTTCTTGTTTCATCTCTCCATCGAGTTGATGGCCTTCTAGTCCCGTTTCTCGGTGTCCATTATGTGATCCTTGTTGTCCACCTGTTGTCCGTACGTTGTACCATGGGGCAGCCCATGTGCACTCGTTTTTTCTTAACCCGAACTATGGTATCACCTGAGTTTGTTCCATACCCCAGGTGGCTCGTCTGCGGTCTCTAAACGTTACTCCTACGTATTTCGATAAATGTGCATCTTCACGCATGTAAGGTTGCTTCCTAATTGCTCATTCTCTGTAGTTTATGTGCAAAAATGCGTAGAATAATTTCTAGCAATTGTGTAAGGAATGCGGAATTTGACGTTTCTTTTATCAAATAAACAGCATTAAATGCGTAAAAATAGAGAAAAAGGCGCGAAAATGCAAACTTTTAAACGAGGCGCCTTGAGAAGGCGTAGGAATTGCGGCTGGTTGGAAATTTTCATGTATCTTTTTAAAAGCCGGGTTGGTTGAAAAAAAAATATTTGAAAGTTACGCAAAAATATTTATTTTCACTGATGTATGCCGTTTTGTAGCGTTCACTGTGTGGTACATTATATACAATCCTTTATTGTATATTTGAGGACTTGAAAACCCCGTGGCAAGTAAAGAACGACCACGCGACTTGCAGCGAAACATTGAATATTCATTCCTTGAAGCGTAAGAAGGGATATATATATATAAGGAGAGAGCGAGTGCGCCCTCTTACCAAAGGGGAGAAACCTAATCTGATGTCAAACAAAGTGCTGCGAAGTGCGTCGAACGGTATCACAAGGTGTGCGTATAAAGAACGTGTTTGAAATCATGGGGCGTGCGTGTGCGAAGGTTTAGGCAACCTCGTTTCATTACTAGGACAGCTAGAGCAGGCAAAACGTCTATCCTAAGCCGCAAAACGAGTGGAAATCCGCAACGCAGTATCAAATCAAATCAAATCAAGTTTTATTTTTCAATATTGGTACATTGGACAATGTTTACAGTAACTCTGGCAAGAAGCTGTAGAGACAGCTTGACGGGGCCAGAGTGGCGGTGCAGCTGCGGCAACTTTGGTAGCAAACAACACATTAAATAGAAACAACATTACTATACACTGAACAATCATAGAAAATCATCTTTGGGAAATATAAAACATATAGCGGAAAACGTTACTAAGAAGAGCAAAAAAAAGAACAAAAAACATTGTTACTAAGAACATCACTACAATTTATCGTTAAAAATTAGAGAGTGCAATTCTTTGCGACTAAACCTATCACATTCAGCAGTATGTGGGTGCAAGCGGCTTAGCATCACAGGAATGTTGTGACTAAGTGACTGTAAGTATTAATACAAAAAACGCTCCTGCAATCGTGATGCAGTCCGTATCACACTGGCAGATTTGCAACAAAATAGAGCCCACGTGCGGGGGGCACAATTCGACACTTGGAGCTAGGTGCCCTGAAGGGGCAGAACTACAAAATATCCCCCTTTACCTTAGGGATCCCACTACATCACTCCATTAATAATGCAATGCGATAAAGTAATCAGGTAGTTCTCAGTGCTAAAATAATTATCAATCGTATAGGTTCGAGTTTACTTCTACACAATCATGAAAACAGACCGGTTAGAGGAAAGGTTTCTCGACATTAAACCATATTCGCGCTATCAATAACATAATCGAAAAGTGTTACGAATATAATACACCGTTTTATATGGCATTTACAGATTACCATAAAAATATTTATTCCAGTATCAGCACAAGCAGTGACAAAGACGTTACGTGATCGCGAGTAGCCGAGCCATATATTGCGCTCTTGAAATCGGTATACGAGGGATGTACGGGAACTATACAGCACATTCAAACAACTCACATATCTCCAGTGCAAAAGGGAGCCGGGAAAGGTGACACTATATCTTCATAAATATTTACAGCCTGTCTCGACAATGTGTTCAGACACCGTAGGTACAGGTATAGTCTGGGGTTACAATTAATGGGAATCATCCCAGCCTCCTAAGGTGTGCACAACGACATTCGTGTTGAGTCAAAGTAGCAAGAATTTGCAGCGCCTGCTTGGCCAATTGAGCTTGGAAGGTGTGGCACCAAGCGTCGAAATCGGCACAAAAATCCCGGGTCATCTCCAATAACTCGAAACCTGGGGAAGGTGAAGAATGCAGCATTTAAATGTATTCTTGGTGCCATGGCGTTTTGCCCACCAAGATAAAATGGTTGTGGGGCAGAGGTATACAGCTTTGCTTGAAGAACGAACAGTTCTGTCGCGAAAGCGAGGACAGGAGGAAACCAGTGTCCCGCTGTGTTCGTTTCGTAGGCGTCACGCTCTAGCCCGAGGCGTCAACAAGTGTTCGGGTGTTTTAGTACCATGACTACATGAGACGACGAAATTCTGATGCCCCAGGGGCTCCGTCCCTAAACATCTGGGGTGGTGTTCAAAGTGCACGCGGGGATACGGACTTTAAAGGGACACTGAAGTGATATGTAAACATTGCGGGATTACTAGCGCAAATTGTAGTCCAGAGTCCCCAGGCCATGTTTCGACCACTCTAGGCGCGTTTACGCGATTTTATATAGTAGAAAAACTAATTCGAAAATGCTGTCCTCCTCTCTTTACGCTCGCCCATTTCCTGTGGCGTTTTCGTGTGACGTCAGGAGGGGATGAGCTGGCAATTGGCTGCGCTACTGCACGGCTCCCCGGCCTTCAGACAGAGTCAGTCGGCCCAGCGTTTCGTCCGCCGGCCGCCGGCGGGTCGTCGCAATCAAGGAGGTTAAAAAAAATTGCTTGGTCGCAATTCGTTCGCTTAGTTGAAACGAAGCCAGGACACGTTTGTGAGTGGAAGATTGTGCCTTTCTTTACTTGGTTTGTTTGTACACTGTATCTAGCTCCAAGTCAAGGTCGCTTCACACAAGCGCTGCACAACGACGCTTCGCTGACTGGTACGCCAGTAGGAAAATATAAGGCCTCTTGAAGGCGGGAGAAGAGTCAGCGAAGTCAATATAGGTACTAAGGAAATAAAATAAACTGATATTTTTACCGTACAGCGTAAAACTAGGGCGCGGGAAGCACGTTTTTGCGCTGGGCGAACAAGCACAGCGGTCAGGAGCACGACTACGCATCTGCGAACGCTTTTCCGTCTACGAAATGCAATTGCTAGACGTGAGCTACTGTGGAAACTCGGGCGACGCTTACTGCACGAGCGCAGTACAACAAATAGTCACCTAAGCCGCTGGAAATGCCAAAATAAATAAAAGTGTAAACCAATTGTACAATATATACCCTATATTAGCAAGGCCTTCGCATCCCGCTTCGTGGCTCAGCCGTCTGAGGTGCTAGGTATATCACAGCAGGTGTTTTGCAAGTCAGGAGTTCGAATCCCCGCAGGTACGTGCTCTTTTTTTTGTAACTTAACTTTTTTGTTTTCCGCCGATGTTTTCTATATTGAGTTCATTTTTTTTTTGCCCGCAATGTTCATGGCTACACGAACTAGCTCACAAAACGCGCTCAGGCTGGCACTGGCGCGCTAGCGAGTTCTCGTTGGCGTGCTGTTGCCATAAGCACCGACTGCTTGCAGGCAGTGGGCACAGGCCAGAATGAACAGACCCTTGGCCTGGTGCGAACACGCTTTTTACGATACAGGCATGAGGGAGGCAAGCTCCAAATATGGGGGAAAAGCGCATGACATTTGGGCGTCTGCGGGTACGCGGAGGGCGTTCATGCACTGCGTAGGTCTCGGCTAGTGAATGCTACGACTACAAGCCGTCCTGGGAGGCTTATCTTGTGCATTTTACAGCCGACAACATGGCAGAAGCGCGGTACGATGATTACTGAGATATTGAGAATGCCCGTCCAACAACGCCATTGGTTATGTTTTACAGAACCGAAACCGAAACCGAAACTTGTTTGATTGCTAACCTTGGTCATCGTCCAATCACGGCGCCCCTCCTCCCAACGTCACAGCGTTAGTTGGTGCGGCCGCCGCAAACCGCGCATGGTGGTTTTTCTTGTTTCGCGCTTTGTAAAATAATTACCGATTTGTCAACCGGATAAACGATGAAAAGTGTGCTAATTTGAGCCAGTCTACGCAGTGCAAGCGAAAACGGGAGCTTGACAAATTCACTTCAGTGTCCCTTTAAGGAAGGCAACGAAGTGTTGGAAACATTAGGCGTTTACGTCTATATTGGAAAAATCGCATCTGCTGTTCCAAACAAGAAATAGAAATTACCCACATAATTAACCTGGCATGGACTCAGTGGCACACGCACGATTTCGGTTCGGGAGGGGCAGTACCCACAAAAGAAATATTTCAAAATATTAACAAAAAATTTGGAAACGTGCAATTTAAAAGGTAACTCATAATTAAGAAACACTTCTCAGGGTACAGTGGCTGGCCTGTGCACAACCTTCTGGTGGTTGTCTTTATCTTTATGTTTAGGTAGTGGCCTTCAAAATGTCCTATTGTCATGGAAGCAGACGTGTAAGTCACGTAGCATCAATGTATTGCTTGTGATGGAAGATGAATGACAGGCAATCTTGAGTTGATGACACACGGAGTCAATATCGTCATCGCTTCCACAGATTAGATACGTCACAAAAGATTGATTTGTAGGCGAGTGCGTACTGGGTCGGAATACCGAAGTAGTAAAATGTCTAAACAGGCGGTAGTGAGCAATTCCTCCAGTGAACTTTGGTCAACATCACTAGCCGCACTGTACTTGAACGACGTCTATGCACAGAGTCAAAGCAGCAATATTCGGCGCAAAGAAAACAGCTTCAAGGAGACAGTGGTGCACCCACGGCACAATATCTACGGGATTCTTTTTTATTACGGCATCTTTCTTGGCGGGAACCGACTTAATCCTTACAAAAAAAGCAATCATTACACGCAATTCTACGAGCGCTTGAGAAAGCTTGCACAAGTGAAAAATGTTCAGAAATCATCCAAGCTCGTTTAGGTTTTTCCGAGTGCGAGGGCAAGGCAAAACTTTGTTGGAGCGAATTATGCAAAATTGGTTGACGGGAATGGGTACTGGAGGGTAGAGTGAAGGAGGAACATAAAGCCGCCAAAGACCCAAACGTGAGAGAGGCGTAGGTGGCTCTAACACGAGACATGGTGTCGGTGCGTCGGCTTGACCGTGGAACTAACGCGAACGCAGTCTGAGTAATCAGGAACTAGGGTGCAGCATGGGGGAACATAACGCGCATACATTTTTTTCGGTAACACCAATTTCCTTCCGAAAACACAAACATGCTGTATCGATGAATATCGACGAGATGCGGGAAAATCGCGTTAAATAGCTCTCCGCTGAGGCATTTTAGCAGAAGTTTTGACTTGTTTGGATTTGGTCAGTGACCGCAATTTTATTATGAAGTTCAATACCCTACGAAGTTAACTTCGGTTATTCAAAAACGAGTATTTCACAGAGAAATACTACCAGCGAGTGTTTTTGCTCGAACGAGATAAAATAGCTCTTCAAGGACGTAATCGGCAGTTTTTTACTTCAAGTAATGCGCTGTCTTTGGTAAAGGTCATATCTGCTTGGTCAGGAAAGCAGCCGCACTAAACAGATGTGTTTAAAGGGGCCCTAAATAGGCTTCCGAAGGTCGCCATTTCAATCGCGCAATCGCTAGAGTACCCCTTCACGACAACGTGTACCAAATATTACACCTCTGCGTAACGCAGGGGCCGCACAAACACGGAAAAAAGATTTCAATTTCTCTCCTGGCTCACCAACAATACCTTGCCGCCACACTTGCGCGCTCTGACGCAGTTCTTTCCGGCTCTGACGCGCCTCTATGACGCACGAGACACTGCCCAGTGCGGCGCCGCGAACGCGAACCACAGCGACAGCGCTCACCGTGCAACCGGAATCTGGTGGGCGGAGCATGCGCGTCGAGTGCTAAAAAAAAAAAAAAAGCGCGCGCAGGGCTTGGCGCAGCCAATGACTGCACGTACATCAAGGAGGATGATGGATTGCCCTGTTTCTCTCGGTGGTCTTGCGCCGGATCGATGACGTCGTGGCTTCCACAGTGCTTCGGAGGAGCTACTAGAGGAGGAGACCCCCAGGCCTTATGGGTGGCCCCTTTTAATGAGCGATAACTCGGCTAATACTTAGCGAATTTAAACAATTTTTGCGGGATGACGTTCGTTGGATAGTACTCCAGTGACTGCGCACGCAAAATCGTAAGATTCGGCAGCCTATTTAGGGCCCCTTTAACGAAAACTAATCAAAAGAATGGCGGCTTCAACGGCGAACGCAATAAAATATGTCTGATTAGTAATTTACAATACACGCCACAGATTTGACTCCGCTTTCGCCAAGAGAATAAAAGAGATAAAGGTAGAAATGACTACCGAATTCATGTGGTTTTTACGCTCCGACGAATTCGTTATGATCTGCTGATGCTTTACCGCTGTATTTTAACACCTAAGATTGCTTTGTCTTGTGAACAGCTGCCTTTTCCGCGTCAGGAGTAAACTTGTTTGCCTCCTGTCGTTGCCGCAACCACACATGGAGAAAACTTCTTTTGCCTACCACGTTATGGCTCGGCTACGATCTCCCTGGTAGTGACTCCTCGCTCAGGCTGTGTGGCCCGTATTGCGGATTGGCTAGCGTGTGCCTCCATTGGTCCTGAGTTGCCGCAAACGTTGAGGCCGACTGGGTCGAAGTGAGCCATTATGAATGGAAATTCCTATAGTGTGAGGAGGAATAAACAGAGCAGTGTGCTTCTGAGGTCGAGAGGTTAAAGAAGTAATTGGGTCCATCCCGTTTCCTTGTTTTTCGCCGCTGTGTTTAGAAACCCACCAATTCGAAACCCACGGCACAGAAAGTGACGCCCACACACTCACACAGAGCGAGTAGCTTTCCCTCTCACACAAGTGGACGTGTTGTTTGCATCAGACATACAAACAAATATGTTAATTTGGGATGGCTTAGGACATTCTAAATTATGGAAGAATGGAGCGTGTTTTTCTGTGTTGCGTTCAGCCTTAACCAACTCCTACCACCATACTATGGATGAGAGCTTGAAAGGTAAGTTTTAACAAAGAGGCTAGATGCGGCACGTTACCCTAGAGCTGCGCTCTGGAGTTTTGGTTTTATATTTGCCAGGCATGTAAAGTCTCGTGGGGACCCAGATAAGGAAAGGAATAAACAGGATGGAAATGAACTGGCCGTGATTCCTTATGTGCAACGTACTTCGCACGGTTTGAAGAATGTTGCCAGTCCCTATGGTGTCACGGTGGTTTTTCCGGTCCGCGTAAACGGGAGGGAATGTGCGCTGGCGTCCAAAGAAGTGGAATGGCTGCAAAATCAGGGTGTGCCAAAAAGCATGAGCACAGACATGTGGACAGCCAAACAGGCGTCGCGTACCAAGTCCCTCTTTCGTGTGGTGTGACATACATAGACAAGACTCGCACGTGTTCGAATGTTAGAGTGCGAGAGCGTGCGCTCTCCTTCGACAAAGGTCTACGACCGCATTTTCCCTCACGCTGCAGTACGTGCGGTTCCCACCCGGCGTTTGAAAAAACTCATATTGTTACCAAGCACCCGAAGCAGTTACACCGAGAGGTAGTTGAAGCCTATCCCACTAGAAAGAGGGGTAAAAGTGCGTGAACTACCCTTCAGGGGTGCCTAGTGATAAAAAGGTTCAGTTCATGGATAACAACAAATAAATCTTGTTCCCCTTTTTTCTGTTTTCTTTTTCTGATGTTTCATGCAACTTTGACAAGCGTGCCGTTGTGTTACTTTCTTAAAAAATTTTGTTGCGTGTTTTCAATAAATTTACTTGCGAGTCACCCCTGTCCTGTGTTTATTCTTCGGTCTGTCCAGCCCTAAGCGCTGTGATTAGTTATGAACACCTACCACCTCATCCCACCTGCAACTGTCTCTCGGAGAACTTGGGGCTCGGCCCTATGTATGCACACCTTCGTCCAGCTTTAGAGTGTAACATGACATTTTTCGCACGTGCCTCAAATCAGCGCCAGCCTTGCTTTGCATTCTAACAGTTCCAGTGGCCACGTTTTCGCACTTTCATCAGCGTCAATGGCTGTGTGTTAGTGCCTTTTTTTTATGGCAGTTGACACTGAGGGAAAACAATTTCTCTACCCTGCTTTCCCAGCTGCTAAAGGATGCCCTCGGAAAGGCACTTTTCACTGGGTCTCAATTTATTTATTTATGTGACGCCTGCTTCGCCTTTGATTTCTTTACAGCAGGGGGATACGTAAAATTAACCATCAAATTAGAGACCAAATAACAACATAATCTAAAAAGCGGTGTGAAAATCGATATTAGAAGCAATGGATACATCATCAATGGACGAAAAGTTCCATCTCGAATTGATTTAAGAAAAATGAATTGCGCAAGGCATCAACATTAAAAGGAAAGTTAATAATATACTTTAAGATTGTTGCGCAACGATGGTGCATGCAGAATGGTGCTTGGATATACTTCTAATCGAAATAAGTTTTCGAGTGACATATACTGTGAAAAATTTCAATCTGAGGTTTCGTCTTTGATCTTTCCCGTCTTAACATGCCAAGTTTACTATCGTACTTACCTAAAAAAATCCGCACTGCCATATTCTGTATGTTTTCGAGCGTATCGACCAGCGCTTGGGTGTACGGATCCCAGCAAAATCATGCGTACTCCAGCATGAGCGCACATGAATGAATTACACTTGTTCTTTTAAGTTCAATGAAGGTTCGCTGAAATTTCGTCTCAGAAAGCCCAAAACGTGTGCAGACTTAGTATTTATGCTGTGAACGTACGTTGTTCACTTCCATCCAGTCGTTAAATAACCTCCTAGTTCAAATTTCCTTGCCGTTCTTAAAGGGACCCTGCAACACTTACCGTCGACTACTCGGAATGTATTTTGGGGTAAAGTCTATTGTTTCAGCAATCTCCTGCCGCAAGAATTATGAAAATCCGTTTACTATCACAGAAACTACGCGCGATGAAAAATCGCGCATAAATGTTCCCTCTCAACTCAACCGCGGATAACGCGACGACAGCTCCGCGCGCTCTCTACCGGAGAGGGGGGCGGCGTGCGGCGTTCTGTTTGGCGGCCTTCGAAAATGTCACAGGCCGGGGAGTTTCGTTCTTTTCCCCGCAACGTGGACGGGTCTATTTGTGCTACAAAAGAGCAGGAATGGCTGCCTGCTCGCAAGCAAGCGCTCAGGCTGGTAGGGCGTTTTTGTAGCAATAAACGTTTGCTTTCGAGTGGGCTCGTTGAAAGTGGAATATTTAGTTCGTCACTGAAAGTCTTCGTGCACTCAAAACAAAAGAAACACCAAAAGCATTGCGGGCAGGCTCAGACATGGAAGAGGTTCATACACAGCGCCGACGACGGGTGATCGTCACAAGAATACAAGAAATGCCAGAATTTAGCCGCGAAGTTGACCAGCGACAGCCAATAGGACAGCCAGGACAGCCATGGCCCGATTGACGTCGCAGAGGCGATGCCAGGGGTGCATAATGAGGAGAATTGAAGAGAGCGCGGTTGGTTCTTCGGCGTCTTTCACGGCGATTTGCGCGCTTACAGCTTCACGTGCACGTGTAATATTTGGCTCGGGTGTTCCTGGAAGTCTAATCTAAACGTCGCGCAGGTTTACTTGCACTGCACGAAGAGTGTTGCAGGGTCCCTTTAAAACAACGTCGTTTACGCTATGCGTATTTAACTGGCATTAACGTTTTCTCGCAAAGGTGACGCCAACACACTTTTTAACCATTAATGACGTTTCTGAATCAGCACAGCAGGATGCTACTACATTCATATCATGCGGCAGGTATTATAAATCAAGTTTTTTCGCTAGTCGTGTAACCTACAGTCATTGTTGAACATTGTAAACGAATATCTGAGGCGAAAAGAAATATCATTTATATATAACAGAACCAAAAGACGGCCCACAACTAAGCCTTGGGGAATTCCTGAGGTCACGGGAGCATATCTGGAAGAACAACCATTGAGAATATCCTAATTCGGCGCTAGAGAGAGATACTGGGCTATCCATGCTATAAAAATTTCATTTATTTTAGAGTCCCGTAATTTACTAACGAGATGGTCAGATAGAACAACATCGAATGTTTTTTTAAGTCCTAGAAAACACAGTCAACTACTGCTTACCGATTGCTAGTGCCTTATCATGCGGGAACTGAAGAAGCTGTGTTGAGCAACAAATACCTTGACAAAATCCCTGTTGACTAGGATGCTGGAGATTGTTTCACCAAATGTGTCATATCGCAGGTGTACCTCAGCTCTGTTTCAAACACCGCAACTAAATTATAATCCAGGCTTTGTCATGGACAAGGCGGTATTGGTGTCGCAAATTTAAAATAACACGTCTGTAAACATGCAGCCATAAATCAGATGAAGAATCAGTACAGGGCACGAAATTGAGCCTACATATGCGGGAGCTCAGCCTGTTTTATTTTTATTACTAATAAAATATTGAAACATTATTTTCGCAGTTTGTATAGTCCTAAAGATTGCAGGAAACACTCTCTTTGGCGTGCGCATCCCTTTCTTTGGCGGCGAATCTTTGACATAGTGCCGGTTCAGTTCCTGCGTGGTGAGTGCTTGCTCGACGCCCTTAAACGCCACTATTCCCAGTGAACCAGGACCATCTGGGGTCGGATATTTATTCCGGGTAGAGGTCTCCACTGCAGTCCATTTCCCGAGAGGGCGAATCGCCTCGAGCTGGTGCATCGACGAGGCCGGCGAGCGAGGCGTGGGACACGAGGCGTGGTGGCACTAGGACAGGCGACGCTTTGGTCACCCGTCGGTCTGGTACAGTCATTTTTGGTAACAAATGGTAATCCGATGGCCTAAAAGGTTGACTTGTAATGTCCACTGAGTCTTTGCACTTTGCCGGTTCCCTAGTATGACACATTACTGCTTGACAAATGATGTTAGTTCATTTAAAAAGTAGAAACGCCCAGTGGATTGAAAACTCGTCTGCATCGCTCGGCTGCTTACTGGACGTACGCCGGCCGGTCTCCTCTAAAACAGCAGTTACCAGAAGTGCATGGGTATTCGGTGCCCAGCCGCGTGCCTTGTTCGGCTGTACACCACTTACCGAAAGAATGACGGATAACCTGGGATCGTACGTCGGCTGGTGTCCTTGTGAACCCCGGTAGCCAAATATTTTGCGGCCGAAGACCCTAAATAGAATGAAAAATGTACATTCTGAGGCCGCACATCGGCCGGTGTTTTTTATAACACCAATTTCCCAAAGCAAACGAATATTCCGCCGCCGTACGTGCGTTTCACTGTAGAAATATCGAATGCACAGGCGTCGCACTCCGGCCGGTTTTCTAACCTACACCAACTGCCACAAGAACACCAATATTGTGTCCAGTCGTTCCCCTGCTTCGACTGAACACCGTTTCCCAAAGAAAAAAACGGATGCTCTAAGGCAGTACGCCAGTTCTGCTTCTGAACATCGGCTACCGAAAGTAAACTGAATATCTGGTAGCCGGGTACCTGCCGTTGGGTGTCTGAAAACGGGCGGCCGGAGAAATACCGATGAGCGGTTTCCGAAATCTGGCTGTTCAACGTATGAACAGTTGCTGCCAGACCATGGATGCTGGCCGCACAGGTCGGAAAACGGCCATAGACGGCCGGTCTTGGGAACCACTTTCCGTGCTGCCTGGCTATGGGGCAGTGTGAAGACTGAAAGTTTACCCCAGGCAACGCTCCTCTCTGAGAGGCTCTGAGCTCATGGGCAGTAAGAAAGCCGTTTAAAAATTTGATTTCTCTGAGGTGAGCTAAACGAAGATTACCACTCATGAAAAGTTCATCAGATAAAAACCACAAATGGTGAAGTGGTGTAAAGGGAGTAGAATTTTGCTAAACTGCGTATTTCTGGCCCTGAGGAAGTAAAATCATTCAATTAATACATGCATGCCTTAAAGGCGATGCATGCCTTAAAGGCGATCGTGGTCGTGTTGCTCTGTGTAGAAGGTGTAGTATATGTATGGCTTATCCGTAATCTGCACATGTATACTCCGGTTGTCCTTTTTTTGTTTTTCTGTATAGCAAGTGCCTCTTTGGGGTCTCATAATGTTAAGTGTGTTGTCTGTTTTTGTATCCCACTCTTTGTGCCGGTGTTTCTGAAGTGCCTTTTGAATTAGCTGTATGAAGTCGAAAGAGAGAGAGACAATCTTAAATAGAAATGGATGACCACTGGTCGCGGGCGGGGAAAGGAATGGGGAGGAAGGGTAAGAAAAAGTAAACAAATGCTGGTCGTTCTCATTAGACTCAATACCTGGGCCAGTTCTTGGAACCTGCAATTCGCGGGCCAGTTCATGGGGATCGCTAGAGGGTTTGTGCACGTTCACCAGTTCGTTCGGGGGAGGACCCACTCAAACATCCCGTGCTAGACCACTTTTAATTGAATAAACAGCTCTTTCATATAATAATTGTGCATCAGTTTGTTGTGGATCGGGATGGAGTGGTGGTACGGCAGTAAGGACATCGAGGGGGCAGTTGAGGGGTATACCACTTGCGAAGTGTTTCGGGAGTGTAGGCTGACATTGCAATATATTTGTTAATAAAAATTGCTCCGGAGTGGGGAATAGGAGGTAGGCGGCTGAGGTAGCCACCTGGAGTTAGAGCGTTTAGACGAGTGCGTCGGTCCTTTTTGGGCTGGTTTATTCCCATCGCTGGGGAGGGAGGTGGGACCACGATGGCCTTACCCCAGGCAACAGTGGAGGATGAGAGGGGGAACTCTCCTGAGCGGCCAGATGGGCCACCTGGTTGCCTGAAACAAAAAATGCTTCGTTGCCAGGTACCCAGTCGACGCGGATGTTGGTGTTGTTCGTTTGGAGGAGTTGAAATTCAAAGAGAATTTTGTGGACGATAGGGTAGGTGGAATCATACGATAGCAAAGCTGTGAGGGCCTTGTAAGAATCTGTGATTATGCGTATTGAGAGCGGTAGAGGTGGGTCACAGTCAAAGGGGATAGCTGACACTGCGTTGTTATTAGCGTACAGCTCCGAATCGAGGCGGGAAAGGTCTTTGCCAAGTATGGTAGTGTACCCTGAGAGAACCGTGCCTCAGGGCACGTCCAAGCAAGTCCCGCGGAGTGATGATTTACGCTTGCGTCCGTGAAAATGTCCGGTTCGTTCTGCAACGACCACTTTGGAGGCGTCGAACTCACCGCTGTCGCAATAGCGTATTAGTACTCTCTATAGGTTTGCTATGCATAGAAGTATCAAGTGCTGGCCGCTGCCAGGGTGCTTGGGGACTGGGTAATAGAGAAGTACTGGTGGTGTTCTAACATCCCACGCTGCTACGGCATGCCCCTGGTGTGTAAGGGGTCTTTTGAAGTTCGCCTGGGCTTTGGCCTCCTCAATGATGGCTACTATAGGAGGAAGAGGTACAGCTTGCTCCAGTTTACCAATGGGTGCATGCTTTGGTAAGCAGGTGACTGTCCTGAGGGTCGCCCGATTTAGCCACTGAATGGTTTTTATGTTGGTCTTGTTGAGGTCGTAAGCCGTTGCACTTTACGCTGGGGTGCTCACAGTGCAAGCCCTGGCCATATTCAAGATGGCTTTCTGGAATGCTCCACCATACTTATTTGACTATCAACGAATGGAGTGCAGTATGGCATTCATTTTCTGTTTTAATCGTTTGAGCCAAATTCCAGGGTGGTTTTTTGTTCCAATTGGAAGGCCTAGGAGTGTATTGGGCTCAGCTGATGCAGATACATCGCAGTTGACTAGGTTGACTGCAATTTTTCGGGCGGGTCCGGTGGCTTACGACCGCATACTACCAGAAATTCGGTTTTTTGAGGTGCGAGTTCGGGGGCATCCATATTCCACAGCTGCCCAATCTTGACTTCATCCTCCACGTCAGGATGAAATAAAAGATCGGCAGCTGTGGAATATGGATGCCCCCGAAGAGTGCTGCCGCAGTGGCGCTACGGTGAGCGAGTTCGCTGCCAATAATTCCGTTGCGTCAAGGCACCGGACATGCTACTATGATCTCGTTCGAAGCTGGGGCTGATATTATTTCCTTAACGACATTGTTCAACATCGCGTTCTTCCTCTTCTCGTCAGAGCGTAGCGCCGAATGCACGGTTAACTTGTTTAATTAAATGTAATGCATTGTTTAATGTTTCTTCGTGTTCTATGTTCTACTGTGATGGGAATACCACGTGACTCTGGCGTAAATGTGCTTGTTCTCCTGTTCAGCGTTCATGTGCTGAACATGTTCGGACCACGCGCCTACCATACGACAGCAGTGGCAGACTTTGAGGCATCCGTAGAAAAAGCACTGTATGAGTAGCTGTATTGTGTGCGCACAATGTCTCATTGAAAGACTTCTTTAGGTGCGTGCATTTGTCAAATTTATTGAAAGACATGTCGCAGATGGCATGTATCAGGGGCCACGGCGGAATGAGCTCATTAAAGTTGTTTTGTAGGTTCCAATTAGGGTGATCCCAAGTTCTTCCGTTTGTGCTCTTACTTGGAAAGCAAAAGCAACAGACAGTACCGCACGGTTGAAGAACAGGCCTTCAGAGGACGTGTTGTGATAAAGTACATTGAATTGATGTTTTGTGATGGATGTCGCCTTCGCGCAATAGAAAAGCGCCCTTTTACGCACCCTTGGCTCTAGACGCGATCTGTCGGGTTTCAACGTGCAGGCTTTCCGTAGGGCTTGCCAGAAAACCCCCGTACGGAAGACTTGGCTCTAGATGCTGCACTGGGCCAACCTTTTTGATAGCTGTTTTTACGCCGTTTTTCACAAACCGTGAGACCGTTTTTATGAATAAAACTTTCTTAGTCTATTCTCAAGCGCACTAAACGATTGATAAGACAGGGCAACTATGTCTCATCCGCAGAACATGATTGGTCAGATAGAGCTCTTAATACGTTCATACTTTTTGTGCATGTAAGTTATAGTGTTTGATATGGCGAAGAAATGTGGGCCTTCCATTAGGCACAATGCCCAAAAACGTATGTTCCCTTTTTTCCGCATGTTACCTCAACATTAGGTAGAAGTTCAGCGTCAGGTCGAACGCCATGGAGGCTGGAAAAAGCAGCTCCGTTTGACACCAACTACAACGAGAGGATAGATAAGAAAACTGGAATACTGGTTTGGGAAAACGCCCGTCAATTTTTAGTTACTAACACTACCAACCTACTTGAATTCGTGTAGGCTCACCGTATCGTAGCTGCGGGGAAAACAAAAACACCTCTTTTCGAAAGAGCAAGCCTGCTGACCTAAATAACTTTCGTGCCTCTATGTTGATGTATACTTGCCCTATATGTTCCCTTCTTTCGTTTGCATGTTTCGGATAGGGAAAACTCTGAGCAAGAACGCATGAAAACAAAATGTTTTCTCCAAATGAATATTTGGCGGGGGGGGGGGGGGGGGGTGAGAAGGTTACCTTGGTTGAGACATGGGCACAGTAAAGAGTAGCCAAGAACAGCAGCCTAATTCGCCTCATTCTCTGTGAAACGATTTCTTGATAATGATCGAGGACGGAACCGGTGAAAACTGAATTCTATGGGAAGCTAAATTTACCCTTTCCTCATCAGATCAAGGTATTGGTTTCTCAGCGGCTGCTTTGACCTCAACTACGAAACGAAAAAGAACATCAGGAGTGCTTTGTGTTTAATTCCGAAACTTTTAATTTCTGACGCAATAAATTTGGAATTCAGTAGTCTGCACCGATGTGCACGCTGCGTTTTCATTGCGGAAGCCATTTGTAGATATCTCTAATGCACCGCCACATATACCCTTCGCATCTTTTCCCAATCAGTTACATCAGCCGAATTCGGAGGTCATTTCGTAGAAGATGGAGTAGAACGTTGATGAAGCAAAATAAAATCCATGGAAATATCCTTGCTTTGTTATATCCGAAAAAAAACAAAGAAGTATTTAAAATAAGAAATTATTGAAAAAAACAAATAAAAACATTAAATTACATTTTTTTATTCTGCTTAGGAAGATACACAACGTTTTTATTCAAACAAAAACACGCATTTAGGATTAGAGCATTCTAAAAAAATTCTTCAAAAATTTCAAAAAATTAAAAATACAGCATGTCGAAGCCAAATTTAGTAATATATATGTGGCTTGAAAATACGCGAAGAGACTCATAAGGTAGTATGAAAAAGATCCGTGAACATTCGCTCGATACAATGGACACAAACACCGCGAAAGTTTCGTACAAACGAGCAACGCCGTTACAACAAATAAATTTGAAATAACACCACAGCCTGCGTAGAGGTGGACAGGGCAAACGAGATTCATTTTCCCGAATCTTTAAAAACATTTAGAGACTAAAGAAAGTTGTATACTAAGCACATAGAACGGATAATTCATGAAAAACACTGTGTCCTGTCTTGTACTCTTTGCCTTCCTCCCGAGATTCGACATAATTCGGACGAATAGGTTACATCCAAATGGGGAGTACTGCACAACGCGTAGTTATTATCTGGTTCGGCTCACTCAGAAGAGAAGAAACTTCATCCTTCCCTCGTTAAAAAAAGATATGAGAAGCGCAAAAGCTTTCTAACACCAAAACTTCGTCAAAATCGTGTCCAAAAATTACTAAAATTTCAAATAACATTTGTTCAAAGGGCGTCCTATCCATCGCCTAACCTCCAAAGACACCAATTGCGAGCGAAGATGGAACCCATGTGACCATTTTTCCCACAGTAAGTAAGCTCATCCACGAAAGCTCCAAATGTATACCCATGGGGGATTTATTCGCTAAAGGTATGCCATTGTACCCCTTATTTATGAAAGACGCAGCACCTAGAAGCTTTCCTTTTTTCCCAATATTCAAATACGCGTTTTTACACAATGGGGAAGCAAAGTTTCGTGAACATCCATGTGTGCAGACATCCTATCAAATCTTTTGTTTCTCCCAACTTATCACTCCGTAAATGTATTAGCTTTTTGACGGGACGCCATCGGTCCAACCAAGGAAGCTTTCAGTTTAATAACCTGCTCCTCTTTCTGAAAAGGGGGGCTGGACCAAGAACGCAGCTTTACTACGTATCTGACATATACGAGGCAGTAGCGACCCATTCACATTGAGCAAGCCGGTGGAAAGAACCACAGAGGAGGTCACAACATAGCTCAGGAAGTGTACGAATACAGCACCCCAGCCTCAAACATAATCATTCATTCTGGTTAACGTAATCCTGGTTTCTGTCCTGAATAGTACATTATGCGTGGTCGGTTTCTATTACGTTGGGGTAAATTCTCGAGGTCTCTCTTTGTGGGTACTTGTGCATTAATAGAGCCGTAAATAGTATTCATGCGCTGTTCTGATGAATACTCTGGGAGCCGAAATAACAGATTTTGTTTTTCAATTGAAACTACCGTGTTTTCTATCAGTACTCTTTTTACCTGTAGTATATCTAGGCCCTTCTTCGCCATCATATTCGCGCTGGGGTGCTTTGAGCCTGCGGAAGTTACTTTCAAGCCCCTTGTAACACCGAGACTTTGCTCCTCGTTTGAAAGTGCATGGTTACGGCTCTCTCTCTCTCTCTTTCTCTCTCTCTCTCTCTGCAGGTTTGTTTGAAAGCAGGTCGCCTCCATCTTGAGCCTGTAAGAATTTTTATCAGTGCATCATCATCATCATGGCATTGTGTTCGGTGCTGGGAACTGACTAGGTCACCGAAAAAACGTCCTGGTTCATCCATTGTTCAAGGGCCTTGCACGTGGTGGAGGTTCAGATTGGTCCCATCCTAAACGCCTTCGAAACGCACCCGTTTGAGCTCAGTTGCGGTTGCCGTTCGCCATCTGAAGAGATACTTCGTGAGTCAGGAAGCAACCACGGTAGCGCCACCACTCTTGCGCCTCTTGCATTTGCTCTCCCCTGCAGCCAGAGCTACCCCCCGCATTTAGGCGTGCTCCGCTGGGAAGGCGTCGATGTCTGGTAAGATGAGTGTGGCCGAGTGACTGTTTTAACCGTTGCGATGACGCGTCGAAACAGTAGAAAGTTGTCCTTCCCCTGTAGTTATCATTCCCTGTTCCCCAGTTTTTACCAAGAGGCATAGTGGTCGTCATCTTTACTACGAGCTTCTTCCGTGGGTCGGCCACACTCGTTGCTGTGAACGTTACTTCTGAAACAATTATCCTTCGTGAAGGGGCCATTGTGGCTACCACTGCTGACTCTGATGCGGTCTGGGTTTCCTCCTGCCCAAGTTGACTCCCTAAACCGTTGCACCCGGCTCTTTCTGCCAAAAGAAGCTCTTAACTCTTCCCCACGCAAACTGGCTCTTTACTAGACATCCCAGAAAAGATAGGGATACCTTTTCTATGAACATTCAGCCTGATCAGACAAACTGGGACACAATTCTTCCATTTATTTCGTTTTCCAATAATTCTCCAGCTGAACTGACTGCCGGCTACTCTCCATGTTTCCTTGTATTCTGCAGAGACCCGTCGTTTATTCTGGACACCACATTATCTGCTCCCGTGCCGACCCCAAGCCCATTCTCAGAACAGTTTCATTCCCGCGTCAACTATTGCGCTTGCAGACTGAAGCCAGCCAGCACGACTGCAAGGAGCCCTACAGCGCCAGCCACCATACTGTTCGGTTCCGCATGATCACGACGTCCTACTTTGGATGCCAAGCCTGAGACCATAACTATTGAAACTTTCTTCATTGTTTCACAGCCCCCTACACAGTCTTTGATGATACATACTCTGTTAACTAACGTGTCACGCCTAGTGAAGCTCATTTGGGCCTTCACTACCGGCTCACACAAATCGCGCACGTGTCAAGCCTGACGCCTCTTCTGCGTCGCACTTCATTAACAATGGCGGTCAGTCAGAAGTCCCCCTCCACTCGGAGGGGAAATTACTGTGAGCGCTTGTGTCGCGGCACCATGGCCTCGGCAACGACGGCACTTCGAGGGACTTGCTTATACACTATGGGCAATCTCCCGCTTTCACTCGCCGTAATATGATCATTCTCATTAAAATTACCCCACACTATCAACTTATGCATCATCATCATCAGAACTCTGGGTCAGGTGTTCGGAACCGACTTGATCGCCGAATAAACGCTCTGGTTCACCCTTTCTTCATGGGCCTCACAAGATACACATACATACGTTTGCGTTGTGTTGTGTTGTGTTTTATGGCACATAAGCAACTAAGGCTATCATGCGCCAAACAAAAGGTTTCGTGTTTTTTGTGGATAATAACCGATTGCTTTATCTCGTTATTGCTTGTTTAGAAGAGTAGCTTCTTTTATAAAACTAAAGACAGAGTAAAGATTGACAACAGCATTCTCTCCTAGAAGTAGGCTGGGGTGAAATGGAATTTGCTCGCTGTAGAACAGTCTAAAATGTTTTTTCCTCAAGGCCTCAAATTTGGTACATGAGAGTAAAATGTGATTTACTGTACGTTTTTGGTTACAATCTTCACATTTCGGTGTGTCTTGTTTCATAACAAGAAAGTTATGTGCAAGATGTGTGTGTCCAATGCGGAGACGGCATAAAATCACTTTGTTGAGGCGTTCTTCATGTCTGCTTGATTCCCACTCTTCTTTCGTGGGTTTAACTAGGTGGAGTTTGTTGTCGATTTCCTTATCCCATGAGGACTGACAAGTATCCCTCAGTTTGCTCTGTATAAATTTCATGCAGTCGCTGTTAGGAATCTGTACTGTATCTATTGTTCCGTTACCCGCCTGTGCGGCACATATGTCGGATCTCTCATTTCCTTTGATTCCCACATGGCTAGGGACCCAGCACAACTTAATTTTCTGTCCTTGTGCTCTGACTGTTACCAAATTGTGTATCATTTCTCCTACTAGAGGTTGAGCTGCATTTTTGTAATGCACTGCTGCGACTGCGCTGAGAGAGGCTGTAGATATAATACTGCGTTTAATTTTATTCTTCATTATTCTTTCTACCGCCAAAGCAATGGCATAACATTCAGCTGTGTAACCGAAGCGCACTGGGGTAGCCTGATCACCTTTTCCCATTTCCCTTGCACTACTGAACTCCCGACATAGCATGATGTTTTGGAACCATCTGTGTAAAATGAGGAGTACTTTGCATTTTTCGTTCAGTGCCAAAAATTGCTGCAAAATATGTTCTTGTGGTGTCTGCTTTTTTTGAAGGCGTGTTAGTGTGAAGTCACGTGTTGTAGGAAAACTATACAAAGGGGGTAATTGGTTCTGTCTATGGGCAATTTGAGGTAATGTGTGCAGCGTAGTGAATTCTTGGAATCTCTCTTCAAACCGAAGAAGCAATGGTCTGATAGCTTGGCGTTTATTATTGAACAGTGTCTAGATGGGCATTTTGTAACTATGGGGTAACACAGATGTTTCGGCAGTGAATGGATCTTTAGTATGTATGAGCATGTGAGCATTGTTCTTCTATCTGTGAGTGGTGGTTCATTTGTTTCCACGTAGAGGCTGTTTATGGGGGATGTCCTATACGCCCCAGACGAGAGAAGCAAACCAAAATTGTGAACGGGATCCAATCGTTTCAAGTAGGACTGTCTCCCGGAGCCATACACAATGGAACCATAGTCTAAGCAGGAGCGAACAACGGAGCGATAAACTTGTACAAGGCATGATCTGTCGGAACCCCAGTGTTTCAATGACAGAACATTAGGTATATTTAGAGCTCGCGAAACTTTCCTTTTAAGCATATTGATGTGGGGCAGGAAAGTGAGTTTTTTTGTCGAACATTATGCATAGAAATTTGTGTTCGTTTTGTATGGGTAAGTCGGTTTCTTTGAGGTGTAGGGTCGGATTGGTCTGTAAGCCTCGTTTGAGACAGAAGAGAATAGCCACTGTTTTTTGTTCTGAAAAGTGAAAACCATTTCTCTCTGTCCATGTTGTCAGTTGGTTTACAGTCAACTGTACTTGTCTCTCGCATGTTGCTACAATGTAAGATGTACGAGCTATTTGAAGATCATCAACATAGACAGAGTACGACTTTGGAATTATTTTGCATATGGAGTTCATTTTTACAACAGTGTTGTGCTTAGAATACACCATTGAGGGACCCCCTTCTCCTGTACAAATGTTCTCGATAGGGTTGAGCCCAGGCGTACTTGAAATGAATTGTTTGCCATGAAGTCGTTCAGGCAATTCAACATTCTTCCACGGATGCCTAACTCTACTAAATCCCGCATTATTCCAAACCTCCACGTAGTGTCATAAGCCTCTCCAGATCAAAAAAGACCGCAAGACAGTGTTGTTTGTGTATTAATGCTTCTCGTACGGTATTTTCGAGGCGGACAAGATGATCAGTTGTTGGACACGCCTTTTTAAACCCGCACTGGTGAATGACAAGAAGTTCATTTGATTGTAGTACAAAACGTAGCCTGGTATTCACGACAAGTTCAAAAGTTTTGGCTAGACAGCTCGTAAGGGCTATTGATCTATAACTACTTGGGGAGGTTGGCGGCTTTCCGGGTTTGAGTAAAACTACCATGAATGCTTTTTTCCAGGCTACCGGCATCGTTCCCGATATCCGAACTTTATTAGAAAATTTCAGAAGTACTTCTACAGAAGGACCCAAAAGATGTGCGAGCATTTCATAAAGTATATCATCTGGGCCGGGTGTAGTCTGCTTACCGGCCCATATAGCTCTCTTCAATTCTTGGAGCATTATTAAAGTATTATAAGGTTCATTTATAGCACCGTGTGTTGGACGTTTTTGTTTCTCTACAGTATGTTTGTATTTTAAAAATGCTTCTGCGTAATGCACATAACTGGAAATGCTGAAGAAATGTTCACCCAGTATATCCGCCTGCTCTTCTAGGCCACTTTCTACACCAGGTGCTGTTAGAAGAGGAACTGTAAAAGGGGAGTACGTGCGGCTGAGTTTCCGAACTTTCTCCCACATTTTTTTTTATGTGACTGAGCTGTTAATAGACGAGACGTAATTTTTCCATGAATGTTTCTTGGCATTCCGCTGGAAGTATCGAGCATTAGCTCGTTTCCTTTTAAACTCTAATACATTTTCTTGCATTGGATACCTTCGCAAGACTCACCATGCTTTGTTTTGCTGCTTTTTGGCTTCCTTACACTCTTGTGCCAACCATACTTTGTTGTTTTGTGTCACCATTCCCGAGGACTGTGGAATGGCTAAGCGTGCAGCCTTAAGAATGCAAGATGTAAACCTTTCATTCAATTCGTCGATGCTCAGTGTGTCTGAAAAAACTTCGTCTAAAGTAGCTTCGGAAGTAAAAAGACCCGAGTCGGCAAACTGAAGTTTCCACCTGCGTGGTTTCGTCGGGATAATGCTTGGTTATGATGATGTTACGCTAATGATTACAGGTAGATGATCGCTCCCGTATGGGTTGTCAATGACATCCCACTTAATATCGCTAAAAACACTCGGTGAACTAAAGGATAAATCTATGCAGCTCATTTTCCCTGAGCTTGGAGAGCAGTATGGAGGTTTACCGGTGTTTAAAAGACAAAAATTATTGGATAGAATAAAATCTTCAGAAATCTGCCCCCTTGCGTTAGTTTTTTTGCTCCCCCAAAAAGAAGAGTGGCATTAAAATCGCCAACTATAAAAAAAGGCTCCGGTAGTTGGTGTAGCAAGTCTTCAAAATCTTGCAGTGTTACTGTGAGGTGTGGTTCAATGTACACACAGCACACTGTTATTGTTTTAAGTGCAAGCAGGGTGGCCTCCACTGCTTCTAGCCCAGTTTTACGTTTGTCTTCTCGAGTTGCTACGCCAGTTTGGGCAATTTTTGCCACTCCGCCCGAGAGCCGACTCGCCTGCTCTTGGTCGCAGCGAAAGACCTGGTAACCTTTGAGTATATTATGGTGTTTAGAACCTAAGTTTGTTTCCTGAACACAAACGGCTACAGGAGAGTGTGTGGCGAAAATGTCTTTGATGTCATTTAAATTATTTAAAAGTCCTCTGCAATTCCATTGGACAATGAATGCCATCCTGTTTTTTTTTTGGTAGACTGAAAACTTTGTTTTCGGTCCTGTGATTGGAGGCCTGTTTCTCTTTATGTTGTCTAGGGAGTTCCGCCGCCCATCCGGCGTAGACGGCGCAGAACCTCCTTCAGTTGTGTCCATCGTCTCTTCAGAGACGCTGGAGGTTCGTGCAGAACGCACGTGTGTCAAACTGTTTAACCTCACCGTGTGGGGTGAGGCCTTGGAGACTGCCGAACAAGGGGTCCATGCAGCCCGCTTTGGAGGTGGTGGCGCAGCGCTAGCTGCTTCCACCGAAGGCGTGGGAGGCCTTGCTGGAACCTCATTCTGTGTGGCTTCAGCAAGCGCCGGAGACCGCTGTTATGCTGCGCCCAGTTGCACCACAACGGAGTAGGGTCGCGTATGCGCCGGGGAGAGTCGCCTCCATGCTTCGCGAAATGTCAGGTTCTCAGTTACTTTGAGTGTTATTGTCTCTTTTTCTTTTTTCCATGCAGGGCAAACACGTGAGTACTCTGCGTGGTTGCCCTCGCAGTTTACACAAAGCTATGTTTGGGCTTGACAGTTTTCAGGAGGGTGTTCATGAGAGGCACATTTCGCGCATGTCTGTTGGCCCCGGCAATTCAGTGAGCCGTGGCCTTAGCGTTGGCATTGTAGCATCGGCGTGGGTTGGTGATGTAGGGTCGAAGTTTCATCTTGGTATAGCCAACCTCCACAGATGCAAGGGAAGGAACAGCGCACATTCTAACAAAGGACGACAGAGTAACACACCACAAGCGCTGTATTTCTTGGGGAATGAACCTCTCACGAATATAAAAGGTGAGCAGGCGTGATTGACAGAACGCGTTGACGGCTAAGGCAGCCAGCTGAGAAGGGTTGGGGGAGAAACACGTAAAAGGGCCCGCTGTACTAGAAACATAAATCAAAAGGGTGGCATGTTGCCCTTTGTTAGAATGTGCGCTTTCGTCCTTTGTTAGAATGTGCGCTGTTCCTTCCCTTGCATCTGAAAACCACCAACTAGCCCAACATGCCACCCACATCCACAGATTCTGGAAGAATGCTTGATGCAAATGTGAGGACGATTTGCCTTGTCTGAATTTCTTTGTTTTCTCTTTTGATTTTGATACGGTAGACATTTGTGACATTTTGTTCCTTCAGAACTTCTAGAAGCTCTTCCTCGGACACATACTTTATGTCATCATCTGAGATGACTCCGCGGACTGTATTTAGTGATCGGTGCTCACTGACAGTTACAGGAATTTCTCCGAAAGAAGTTAACACTGAGAGCTTGTCGAGCTGAGTTTGTAAAGCACTTCGAGTAGAAGGCCTCCGTTTGCCAGCTTCTTGATCTTATAGCCTTCCCCAATGGTGGCAGTTAGGGTCTTTGCGACTAGAAATGGCGAGACAAGTCCGCCAGTTTTCTCTTCGTCACTGCTGTGTATTACGTAGAAGAGTGGAAAGTTGGCAACGTTCTTCGTGAAAAACTGAGCGGTTGCATCGGTGCCCCCTCTTTTACGAGAGGGATCAGATGGGCGAAAAAAAGAAGCCATAAATTGAAAAAACTGTTCGGCCATGGTACCAGCCGCCCACCATGGAGCCCAACAAGGGGACGGGACAGGAACTCGGTAGCAAGTCATGCCCACGCCAGCTGTACACTGCGACTATAACCAAATATGGCTGAACACAGGGTTGTCCGCGACACAAGGTTAACTCTAGCCGCCAGGAAAAAAGGAAACTGAGAAAGAACGAGACGACAGGAAAGTTGTTAGAGAGAAGATAGGAAAGTGAAAGGTTGAAGGGGAGGACAGAAAAAAGGCGGCTGCCGATTCCCCCGGGCGGGTCAGAGCGGAGGTGCCGTCTACGAGAAGCGCAGGCCAAAGTGGTGTGTTGCCTTTGCCAAGGGGCCTTAAAGGTCCAAGCACTCGGCGTCAGCTCAACCACCAGGACCCTCTTTTCCCCGGTCACGGCGCAGCCACGCACGGCTAAACATGGGTGCTCGGGGTCCATGGTGTCGCAAAGTACACGCAAACATCTGCTTTAGCAGATGCCCCCTGCGGGGCACATACATACATACACACACACACACATATATATATACATACATATATATATATATATATACATATATATATATATATATATATATATATATATATATATATATATATATATATATATATATATATATATATGTAGCGCATCAGAATAGGAAATAAGGGCCTGGTTGAAAATAACACAGAAATAAGAGTTGGCAGTCAAGAAAACCTCAGAAAGCAAAGGGGAGAATGCGGTAATCATTGAAAGAGATAAAGAACTTGGAAAGGAAGAAAGAAAGTGGAGAAAAAATGCCTGCCAGGTGGGATCCGAACCCACGACCTCCAGAATACCGGTCTGCTGCGATAACCACGACGCTACCGGCGGGGCGGTTTTCGCCTTTACTTTCTGGGGTATTTCTCCTCCGCTTTCTGCGGTGGCTGGCTACCACCTCGAAGCACAGGAAACAAAAATACCTAACATAAATACCCCAGAAAGTGGAGCAGAAAACCGCCCCGCCGGTAGCGTAGTGCTTATCACACCAGACCGGTATTCTGGAGGTCGTGGGTTCGGATCCCACCTGGCCGGCAGGTGTTGTGGACTGCCGGCATTTCTTTCTGCATATATATATATATATATATATATATATATACATATATATATATATATATATATATATATATATATATATATATATATATATATATATATATATATATATATATATATATATGTCTTTAACACCAGTTTGCTCCCTGACCCACTCCGCTCTCTTCCTGTCCATTAATGTTACACCTATCATTTTCCGCTCCATTGCCCGCTGAGTCGTTCTCAATTTAAGTTGAACCCTGTTAGTGAGCCTCCAAGTTTCTGCCCCGTAGGTAAGATGCAGCTGTCATACACTTTCTTCTTCAGCGACAATGGAGGGCTGCTATTCATTATCTGAGAATGTCTGCCATATGCACCCCACCCCATTCTGATCCTTCTAATTATCTCTGCCTCATGGTTGGGATCTGGGGTCACAACTTGGCCTAAGTAGATATATTCGCTTACCGCTTCCACTGCCTCGCCACTTATCTCCAACTGCTGTGCTGTCCCGAGGTTATTGATCATTACTTTAGTTTTCTGCATATTAATTTTCAGGCCCACGGTTCTACTTTTCGCCCAGTGCGGAAAGCATGCTTTGCAATTCGTCCCCGGAGTTACTTAGCAAGGCAACGTCATCAGCAAATCTGAGGTTACTGAGGTATTCTCCATTAACCCTAACTCCTACCTATTCCCAATCCAACGTTCTGAATACTTCTTGTAAGCATGCTGTGAATAACATTGGAGAGATTGTGTCTCCTTGTCTGACACACTTCTTTATAGGTATTTTAGTGCTCTCCCTATGGAGGATGAAGGTAGCTGTAGACCCATTGTAGATATCCTCTAGTATTCTTACATAATGCTCATCTACCCCCTGGTTCCGTAATGCCTGAATGACTGCTAGGGTTTCGACCGAGTCAAATGCTTTCTCATAATCTATGAAGGCTATATATAGGGGTTCAGTATACTCAGCGCACTTTCCTATCACCTGATTGATCGAGTGAATATGGTCCATTGTTGAATAACCTTTACGGAACCCTGCTTGTTCTTTAGGTTTACTGAAATCTAAGGTTGCAGATATTCGGTTTGTGATTACCTTGGTAAATACCTTGTTGACGACCGACAGTATATATATATATATATATATATATATATATATATATATATATATACAGATATGTTGTCGCGTGGCGGCAGAAGGAATGTGGCGAACTATGGAGGTTGCGGACGCGATCTATTTACAGTACGAGATGACTTATATGCATTATTTACAAGGCAGCTGTTGCAGAGCGTTCGCCCAGGCTGCACGCCCCACACACAGCTTTTATTCGTCGTTCTTCATCGGGCGCACAGCAGCGCATACCCTACTGCGCCCTTCTTCGTCTCCTCGTGACATAGCTCTCGTGTCGAATGCGCTGTCCCGGTCGAGATCACAAGAAAGGTTCTGATGCGGTGAGGATGCGAATTAGAGGAGAAGAGAGGGGAAAAGTTCTGACCGCCGCGAATTACGATGGTTCGATGAGCTGCAGCCCCTGAATAGCGTTTCCTGCCGATGGAGCGAAGCAGCGGCCAAAGCCCTTGGAGCTCCGCCGGAGAACTAGGCAGGGGAACGGCGTCGTCGTATCGTTGGGTCGCGGCTGGTCACGGCGGGTCATTCGCTGGGGTAGCGGGGCTGGAAATGGTCATGTTCATGTCTCACCGGGGCTGGGGCGTGCCGACGGGATCCAAGAGGCTTGTAGCAGCAGCTTCGGGGGACGAGACCGGGCGAGGCTGAGACCGCGATCGGAATCGAGACCCAACAGCTCCACCAAAATGTTACGTGGGGGTAGAAGGAATGAGGTGAACCATGGAGGATGACGACGCGATCTTTTTACAGTACGAGATGACCTATTTATTATTTACAAGGCAGCTGTTGCAGAGCGTTCGCCCAGGCTGCACACCCCCCACGCTGCTCTTCTTCGTCGTCCTTCATCGGGCCGAAAGCGGCGCATACCCTTCTGCGCCCTTCTTCGTCTCCTCGTGACAATGTATATATACAGCCCCCAGAGGGATGGTGCAGTGGACCTTGCCGGGAGAGTAGCCACCAAGAGATGGTGCGGGTGCGGTGCGGTAGTGGTGGACGAGGAAGAAGTTGCCGATTAGGGTGTTGGTTCGACGGGCACCATGTCTCCTGCATTACACACATATACACACACACACACACACACACACATATATATGTATATATATATATATCGTCTGAAAAGGTAAAAACTCACACAGAGCGCAAAAAAATAAGGGTAGTAGAGACAGAGACAAACGAGAAAGACGTAGAAAATAGAAATAAGTTTACTGACGATTCATGGAGAGGACTCCCTTTCTTCAGAGTACAAAATAAGTTCGTTTCAGAGTTATATATATATATATACAGAATATGTAGCTGGGCGAGGGCACGGTAAGAGGAGGGAGAGTTTCTACAAATGGATCATGGTTGGTGGGTAGCAAAAGAATGAAGAGAGAGCGGGAAAATAAAATATAAAAAGGTTAATAAGAACACAGTCACGTGGTACGAACATGGAAAAAAAAGAGAGAGAGAAGAACCAAACACAGAGAAAAAATAAATATAAATAAAAAAGAAATAACAAGGTAATTTTCCCCTCCCCCGTGGCAACGGGAGTGAAAGAGGGGTCAAAACAAGATATGCCCAAGCTCGTGTTTGACAAGGACAAAAAGATTAGTCACGCGGAACGAAGAAGTTCCAAAGAAGATATGAAAATGCACACAAAGGGCGAACATCTGCCCATTCACACCCGTCCTAAGAATCCGGGTAAGGTCATTGAAACAAGAGACACGTGGCTTCTGTTGGTTGGAGGCAAGGGTCGCGCCCGAAAGCAGTAGGACAGGCAGTTTCGACAGGAAATGAGTGTACATTGGTATACAAAGAGGGGGGGGGGAATAACACGGTAATTTTCCCCGTGGCAACGGGGGTTAAAGAGGGGTCAAAACAAGATATGCCCATGCACGTGTTTGACATGGGCAAAAAGATTAGTCACGCGGAACAAAGAAGTTTCAAAGAAGATATGCAAATGCACACAAAGTGTGAACATCTGCCCATACACACCCGTTCTGAGAACCCGGGTAAGGTCATTGAAACATGAGACACGTGGCTTCTGTTCTGTACGCTCATTTCATGTCGAAACTACCTGTCCTGCTGGTTTTGGGTGCGACCCTTGCCTCCCACCAACAGAAGCCAGGTGTCTCTTGTTTCAATTACCTTACCCGGTTTCTTAGGACGGGTGCGAATGGGCAGATGTTCGCCCCTTGTGTGCATTTGCATATCTTCTTTGAAACTTCTTTGTTACGCGTGACTAATCTTTTTGCCCATGTCAAACAAGAGCGTGGGCATATCTTATTTTGACCCCTCTTTCACCCCCGTTGCCACGGGGGAGGGGAAAATTACCTTGTTATTTATTTTTTATTTATATTTATTTTTTTCACTGTGTTTGGTTCTTCTCTCTCTTTTTTTCCCATGTTCGTACCACGTGACTGTGTGTTCTTATTATCCTTATCATTTATTTTACCGCTCTCTCTTGATTCTTTTGCTACCCACCAACCATTATCCATTTGTACAAACTCTCCCTCCTCTTACCTTGCCCTCGCCCTTGCTACATTTTCTGTATATATATATATATCACTCTGAAACGAACCTATTTTGTACTCTGAAGGGAGTCCTCTCACTGAAACGTCAGTAAACTTATTTCTATTTTCTACATGTTTCTCGTTTGTCTCTGTCTCTACTGACCTTATATATATATATATATATATATATATATATATATATATATATATATATATATATATATATATATATATATATATATATATATATACATATATATATTTATATATGTATATATATATATATATAGAGAGAGAGAGAGAGAGCAATGGCAAATGAGGGTCTCGGTGAATTATTACAGAATAAGGGTTGGCAGTCAAGAAAACCCCGAAAAGCTAAGCGGGGAATGCGTTAGGTGATAGCAATGGATAAAGAATTTTTTGCGTCAGAAAAAAAGTGGTAAAAAAATGCCCGCCGGGTGGGATCCGAACCCACGACCTCCGGAATACTGGTCTGGTGCGATAACCACTACGCTAACGACGGGGCTATTCCCCCAGAACTCTCCGGGGTATTTATGTTACTCTATTTTTGTTTCCTGCACGTAAGGGTGGTAGCCAGCGCCACTCGGACTACTCGAGGTGAGGGGATTTTTTTTAAATCCCCGGGCCGTGACTCGATTTTCTACGACATGTCGAGAGTGGTCGACCAGCTTTGGACCCTCTTAACCTACCTTTGGCACCAAGACTGCCAGAAGAGAAGCCCTCGCTATGCATGTAGCGAATAAGAAATGGGAAGTGAGGGGCTCGGTGAATTAGGACAGAATAAGGGTTGGCAGTCAAGAAAACCTCGGAAAGCAAAGGGGGGAATGCGTTAGGTCATAAAAATGATTAAGAATTTTTTGAGTCAGAATGTGGTGAAAAATGCCCAACGGGTGGGATCCGAACCCACGACCTCCAGAATACCGTCTCATGCGATAACCACTACGCTGCCAGCGGGGCTATTTCTCCACCACTCTCTACTGTATTTATTTTAAGGTATTTTGGTTTCCTGCACTTGGGGGTGGTAGCCAGCTCTAGGGGTTTCCGAACCAGATCCGTACGGAATCTTCAACGTAAAAAAGCACACACCTGAGTCGTTCGACTTTGAGCCGTTCGACTTGCTCTAATCAGTCTTCAGGATCATCTGAAGGCGACCCATGGAATGATAGGGGCTCCTTGGGTTGCTGAAGCACGAGGGCAGGATTGACAGTGCTGTTCATGGTGCCGGTGTTGATCATGGTAGTTTTCCCTACGTCTTCTTTCGTCACTTTATCCGGAGGCTGTTCAAATTCTGGGTGAAGAACTTGCTGTCGGTGGCTGACATCAGTTGGGCTTATCTGTCGGCTTGAAGAGGGCTTAGGTTGCATGTACGCAGTAATTCCACCAGACGCCACGTAGTCAGTGACAAGGCAGCCATCTTGAAGACAAACAATTTTATTTCAGCGAACTTGCGCTTCCTCAACAACACAAAGAATACACAGGTGTCGAAGCAGCAGTCAACAAAGTGACGTGCGCAGGCAGGTGTCGGCGACTCAAATGCCGCTGCGTCTGCTCTGCGGGAATGTATCTTTCGGCGCGGGTGTTTCTCTAACAGTAGAATTACATCCAGACCACTGTAGCTAAAAGAAGACTATTCTAGGCTAGTGGCGTTAGGGCGAATCATTCTCCCTATCAACTGAGATAATCCGTGCACCATAAGTAATAATGAGAATGGAGCATGCGATTATTCCAGACACATATTGTTACGAGATGGATTTATTTACAGTGAGGTTGGATGGTGTAGGACGAGCGTAGATGGTAGAGCGGTCCGTGAATGATGGGGCCAAGCCGGAGTGCAACCTCGTTCTCTTCTTTCTCCAACTCCGGTGATGAGGCTGGCATGGTTGCAACCCCTGGCGTGTAATATTGGCGTAACATTTCCCCTGTCCCAGACGAAGCCCTCTGGGCAAGTTAACTTACACTGCGTTCTTGGCAACGTTTTAGGTGGGCAACATGCACCACTTGTGTCTTTTTGGATTGTCGCCCACTTGAAGTTAAGCGTGAAATAACATACGCAACATCGCTGAGACGCTCGATCACAACAAACGGGCCGACGTAATGGGACAGAAGCTTCTCGGATAGCCCACGCTTTCGCAATGGCGTCCATAGCCACACAAAGTCACCCGGCGCGTACGTAACATCATGTCGGCGACTGTCAAATCGCTTCTTGGAGCGCTGTTGGGACGCGAGAGTACGTAGGCGAGCAAGTCGACGGGCATCTTCAGCTAGGCAGAGCATCCTCGCCAACGAGGGTTCGTCATGCAGAGAGAAAGGAAGCATGGTGTCCAGGCAGCTGCTAGGTTGACGGGCGTAAAGGATGAAAAACGGGCTGTAACCGGTGGTTTCATGCTTCGCCGTGTTATACGCGTATGTTATAAATGGCAACAGCTCGTCCCAGTTTCTGTGGTCCGAAGCGACGTACATCGCTAGCATGGACGTCAATGTTCGGTTGGTTCGTTCCGTCAGACCGTTAGTCTGAGGGTGGTATGGCGAGGAGTGGCGAAATTGTACGGCACAAAGGCGAAGAAGCTCTTCAACCACCGTCGCAGTGAATTGGCGCCCGCGGTCACTGATTATGACTTTTGGGGGTCCATGGCGTAGCAATACGTTCCGGAGCAAGAAGAGCGAGATTTCTGTCGCAGTTGCAGAGGGTAGGGATGCCGTCTCAGCGTAGCGTGATAAGTAATCCACGCATACAATAATCCAGCGGTTTCCCTGTGATGAGCGCGGGAAAGGTCCCAACAAGTCTATGCCAACTTTTTCAAAAGGACGGTATGCCGGGTCCACAGGCTGAAGTCGGCCTGCCGGGACAGTGGTGGGATGTTTGTAACGTTGACATTGGTTGCAAGAAGCCACATAGCGCTCAATAGTTTTGCGCATGTTGGGCCAATAAAAGCGTTGTTGGGTGCGGTGAAGAGTGCGGGCAAGCCCCATGTGGCCGGAAATTACGTCATCGTGCATAATGTTCAGAACAACGTTGCGAAGGAATTGTGGTACCACAAGAAGAATGCGCGAACCGACGGCGGAATAGGTCTTCTTGAAAAGCAAGCCGTTGTGAGGCAGAAACGGCTAGTAGGGTTCGACTCGGCTGAGGCGAAAAGGTGGTCCAAACTCTTGTCCTTGCGTTGTTCTCGTTTGAACACAGCTATATCGGGAAATGCCGTCGACACCGAGGCGAGGCACTCATCAAGGTTGTCAGCATCTGAGTCCGTTGATTGTAATGGCAGCTGGGAAAGGCAGTCGGCATCGGCATGCTTGCGGCCACTCTTGTACGACACCGTGAAATCATATTCCTGTAGTCGGAGAGCCCAGCGCGCCAGTCGCCCACACGGATCTCGAAGATTGATGAGCCAGCAGAGGGAATGGTGGTCTCTGACGACTGTGAAGGTATGTCCATAGAGGTACGAGCGAAATCGTTGTGTGGCGAAAACGACCGCGAGGCACTCTTGTTCTGTGACTGTGTAGTTCCGCTCTGGCTTACTGAGAGTGCGGCTCGCATAAGCAATGACATGCTCCTTGTCACTGTGTCGTTGAACAAGGACTGCCCCCAGTCCAATACCACTGGCATCGGTGTGCACTTCAGTTGGGGCTGCGGGATCAAAGTGACGAAGCACCGGCTCCGACGTCAAGAGATGCTTCAGGTGGCGGAAAGCGATGTCACAGTCAGAGCTCCATTTGAATGGGACGTTCTTCTGGAGAAGGCATGTGAGAGGGTAGGCTATGTCGGCAAATCCGGGAATAAAACGGCGAAAGTAGGAGCATAGTCCTAAAAAGCTACGGAGGTCCTTAACAGAGCACGGTTCTTTAAAGCGGCTGACGGCTAGAATCTTTTGCGGATCTGGTCGGACGCCCTCTTTATCGACAACGAGACCGAGTACAAGTGTGCGCCTTTCGCCGAATCGGCATTTTTTCGAGTTTAGGATGAGACCAGCTTTGTCCAAACATTCCAAAACAGTGGCCAAGCGAGCGTTGTGCTCTTGAAAAGTGCGACCGAAAATCACGATATCATCAAGGTAGCACATGCACACCTCCCACTTAAGTCCACGAAGGAAGGAGCGGGGTACGCCACGCCGGACCTCCAGGATTTCCGCCGTAGCCGACGTGTCGCGGGTCTGCCACCTCTGTCTCCTACGATGCCTCAAGGTGGGAACACAGTACCGGCCCCCACGCCTGGCTGGCATCCCCCGCGGGAGCCCCGAATGTTCACTGGGAACGCCGATGAAGACGTTGAGGAATGGCTGAGGCATTATCGACGGGTGAGCCGATACAACCGCTGGGATGCCGCTGCACAACTCGCGAACGTCGTGTTCTCGCTAGATGAGACTGCCCTGACCTGGTTTGATAACAATGAAAGCAAGTTCACAACCTGGGACCGTTTCGTCGAAGAAATTTCATCCCGCTTTGGCGACTGCGTCGCAAAGAAGGAGCTGGCTGAACAGACGTTGCTCTATCGCGCCCAAGTCCCAGGCGAGACGTGCACCACCTACATCGAAGAGGTCTTGAAGCTCTGCAGACTCGTCGACCCGCAAATGTCTGAAGATGATAAAGTGGGTCACCTATTAAAAGGGATCGCTGAAGACGTCTACAACTTTTTAATAGGACGTGAAAAGTTGGAATCGGCGTCAGACGTTGTCCAGCATATTCGCACCTTCGAGGCGTTGAAGAAGCGTCGCATTACACCTAAGTTCGGCCGTTTGGCTAATGTTACGACTGTGGCAAGCGTTGATCTGACCGCCTGCCGACTTTGCTGAAATGATACGACGCATTGTCCGCGAGGAACTGCTACGACAAGAAGAGTCCCGGCACTATACCGACAGCGTACGCATCCGGGACAGCTACGTGCTACAGGACGTCCAGGCCAACACACTTTCTCCGTCGAGTGTTCCATTCCGCGATGCGAGCTTTATGACTCGCACTCACAGTCCGCAGCGCTCTGATGTCCACCAGTCAGCACGCAACAGTCGCGACGTTGAATGGTTGTCTCAGCGTTCCCAACGTACAACGTATGACCAGCGTCCTCGGCGTCCAACGTTTGAACCTCGTTCTGACGACGTGTACGAGGAATACTTCCCTGACCGCCGTGAGCGTGGCCCTACCTGCTACAATTGTGGTATGGAGGGACACATTTCCCGCTTCTGCCGCCGTCGCCGTCGAGCACCACGGTACGAGCAACCGCCCATGTGGAACCGCCCCAACACTCGGAATGGCCGCTACGGCACCTCCCTGCCACAATATCTGCGCCCTATGGAACAGCCACCGCCTCGTCGTGATTCGCCTGCATCCGACCGGAGTATAACACCTCCCAGCACACGACAGCGGCGTTCACCCTCACCTTTCCGGCGTCGGTCGCCACTGCCGGAAAACTAGCCGGCGCGGCCAATGGAGGTGAGGTCGCACCACAATCATCCCGTAGTATGCCTCTTACCGGACAGTCTCAATTGGAACTACCTTCGCCTGTATCTATGCTAAAGAACACAGTTGAAGTATTGGTAGATGACACCAGAACAATGGCTTTGATTGATACCGGAGCAACAGTGTCTGTTATGAGTTTAGCTTTCAAAGCCCGCCTTGGCCGTAAAGTTATGTTTACATGGGACCGAATGGTGACTTTTCGGGGTGTTGGTGGTGAGTGCCTGTGCCCTCTTGGTGTTTGCTCAGTGAATGTTTCGTTTGGTGGCCACACGTTCAGAGGGAATTTGCGGTGCTTCCGCGGTCTACGCACGATGTTATTTTGGGTCTGGATTTCTTAAAGCAGTGCGGGGCCACCATTGACTGTCGCAATGGAGAAATTTACGTGGATGGGACCGTGCTACCTGCCCTTGTGGAAGGCTCTTCTTCCGATAACCGTGCCTTCTGCGTATTGGCTGACACAATCATACCAGCGAGGTCAGCGGCATTTGTTTCTGTTCTTTGCCCCGGAGTTGACGTAGACGGCTTTGAAGCATTGGTCGAACCAGTTCCTCTGAATTGTGCCAAAAAAGACATTCTGGTGCCACGGTCAGTTGTTTCAGTTGTCCAAGGATACACCGCATTGTCGACAGTTAACTACTCTTCTGAGCCCGCCGTGCTTCCCCGTGGCCTGAAGCTGGCCAAATTCTCCGAATTTGCGTGTTCTTCAGTGGCGGTTTTGACAGAAACCTTGGATTCCCCTTCTCACAATTGCCGGTGGACACTGCCAAGTTGGAGGGCATGGTAAATGGATCCCTTGGCCCAGAAAAACGTCGCGCATTGGTACAAGTGCTTACGCGGTACTCAAGTGTGTTTGATTTCGCCCGCCAACATCAACGCTCTTCTGTACCGAACACACGGACCCACCATTTAATTAACACTGGAGGAGCACGGCCCATACGGCAAAAGCCTTATCGCGTCTCCCCTTCTGAGCGACGAGTCATTAACGAACAAGTCCACGAGATGTTGCAGAAGGGCGTGATTAGGGAATCCTCAAGTCCTTGGGCGGCGCCGGTGATTTTGGTTAAAAAGAAAGATGGATCATGGCGCTTCTGCGTCGACTACCGGCGCCTTAACGAAATTACCAAGAAGGACGTATATCCACTACCCCGCACCTCCACCAAACTGTTACGAGATGGATTTATTTACAGTGAGGTTGGATGGTGTAGGACGAGCGTAGATGGTAGAGCGGTCCGTGAATGATGGGGCCAAGCCGGAGTGCAACCTCGTTCTCTTCTTTCTCCAACTCCGGTGATGAGGCTGGCATGGTTGTAACCCCTGGCGTGTAATATTGGCGTAACAATATAATACAACCCGGCGCAGCCGCGCGGTAAAAGAAAAATAATAAGTGAACAGATCCTATGCATGGTTCACTGCAATATGCAGCAGTACAGACTCTTCAGACACTCGCTGGTGATTGCTTTGTGACGTCACAGAAACTTGTTTGTGGGATTTTCAGCCGTCGACCGAAGGCCCCGCCATTAAACATGCCTGTACGATTCTAGACAAACATCCAGTCTCACTTGATCGCATGGCTTCAATTCTAACGTGCAGCTAACGCATTGCTAACTGTGTTAGTGCTGTGCATTGTTAGGGCATGCCCCGCTGCCCATATTATATATATCGTGAAATCTCAAACTATTTGAAAATTACTTTAGTCTTCTGGGTCCAAGAACGCTTTTCGTTGGGGGAGTGGAGCTTATTTATTTACCAAATGTTACTTTCATTCAAATTTTGCAACTTTGTAATTCGTGCTAATGTCCCTCTTTGGCTCAGCTTTTGCCGGTCAACAAAACAAACTTCAGAGAAAACCAATATGGGCGCAAGGCTAGTTCATAAGAGCAAGCGTCTCATTGAAGCCCGGAGGTGACAAACCTTGTAAACAAAGATAGCTGCTGAAATATTTTAAGGGCCCATGAATAAAGCATACACATTTATCTTTCTCAAATGATGAATTGTTAATTATGTATGACAGTTCCTTACCATCAGTAAACTGTGGTTTATCAACTGCGATGAGAAGTTCACCCTATCAAGACGCAATTTCAACACTACCGTTAGATTGCACGTTTCGGGATGTTAGCAATGATTTGATGCAGAGGATTCACTAAACGTGTATTTCGTATTTTACGTGTATGTATCAAGAACACGCTACCGCACAACAGCGACCGGACCTGACGCTTACAATTTCAAAATACCAGCGCTTCTTACATTAGCCAGTGCGAAACACCATCAATGAAAACGTCCAGATCTATCTGTTTGAGACATTGCATGTATCCTTACCTTCCCTGAAACTTACCGCCAAAACGATCATAAACACACGCAAGCATAACGAAGGGCAGCTTGTGGTAAAGAAGTTGCGGTAATAATTATAACCCAAGTAAATACCTACTGTAAATTTCTGTAAACAATCAAAATAAAGGAACACTTTGCGGTTTTGAAATGCTACTAGTTGCTGATACCTTGACACTGCCTGAATTGCTTCTGAGCACGTGTGATGAATATCGAAGTAATAATGAGACAACGCCCAGGCTGAGCCATTCCTCGCCATCTTGAAGGCTAGATAAGTGCCGGGAGCACTTCGGATTTCTTACTCGTCCCGTTCAGGTTGCTACCCGTATGAATTGATCATCCAAACCCTGTGTACCTTGACACAATATCATCTTCAGGTTGGGAGAAACTACGATTAAAAATCTGTGCATTTCAAACTCCAGCTATGCCAAACAGAGTCCGAGCCGAAGTATGGAAGCTATTACTGTGTAACTCTATGGCATTGTAGCTCCCCCGGCTTTTGTTAGACAGCCAACAAGTAATTTTTTTCGAAAAAAGAAATAAACCTGGAATATCTTCCCGCCTTTACCCTCCCATTTTATCGTGACATTTTGATCATGTCGAAACAGCCCAGAGCCAGTCGAGCCGGATTTTACCTGATCGTCACCACCTTCCTCAAAAACTATTTACATTGGCTTTCACTGTCGTCGCAGCCAATCATGAAGGGTCTCTTTAACGTTATTTTAGTGTAGCGGCATGCAAAACAAATTAGCAACAGAGCCAGCTGCCTAATGGGTGGAGCTGCGCCAGCCGGGGAAATCTTTACGGGACTTCCGTGGACGTGCTCACACCTGGGAATGTGTATTGAAATAGTACGTGCTATTGATCAATTGCGTTTTCCGTCGCCTCTTTTCACGCTGATTGCGCTAGTAATATCTGCTTTTACTACTATCTATTGTCTATACATGCTCTAGTGCTTCGGTCGCACAGCACGTCGTCGCGTTCTTCCCAGGCATGCATCTTTTGATGGCCCTTCTACGCAGGGCAAATATTTAAACGAAATCAAAACTATCAGGCTTTAAACCCTGGCTAGCAAAGTTTTGTGTCGTTTAAAATGCTGATGACCAGCCCTAGTTCCCTCAAACATCCTGTAATTGCACCGCCTGTCTGTTGAATATAACCTAGAATTCAGTATGGTAAATTATAGAAGAAAGCCGAAGAAATGCACGAATCTCGGGGAAAGGAAAAACGGCAGCAGACAGTATGATGTAATTTATTCTCAATATTAAGGTCACTGTGTAGCGCAGTACCAAAGCGTGATTCGTTTTTACAGACATTTAGTTCCATATAAGGGGTGATGATACACGTGGTGTTTCTATTAGGTTGCTATAAGCGTCCATTTATTCTCTATTCTCCTGATGTGGTCGCTTGGAGACAGCTCCATTTTGTTGAAAAAAAATGGTGCGTAGAGGCAAGCATCCTGTGCCAAATTAACGCAATCACACCTTCTCAATGACACTTGGTTGTCTATTGTGATTACATCAAAAATCCCCCTTGTTTGTGCTCTATCTTGTGCACGAAGAGGAAAACGTGGAATTGGTCAGATAGTTCACATGCGCGTTAAAGAGCAGTTTCGCATCCATCATTACGCCCAAATCGCGCACTACGGTAGCGCGTTTTACAAGTTCACCAAGCAGCAAGTACGTAAAAGTGAGCGGGGAAGACTTGCGAGTGTAATTTCATACACGGGAATAACTGCAAGGAATAGCTACATTAAACAGCATTTTCATCTTTTTTCTGCCCATTATCATCATCAGCAACAACAACAACAACAATAAGAAGAACAGCCCACTAGGTCTACTGCAGGACGAAGGCCTCTCCAACCGCTCCTGCCCGGCACCGCTCCAGCCCATTCTTTCTCTCCGAGATTACTTATTCCTTCCCTGCGTCGAGTAAACGGCCTTAGGCTTTCTTCTAGAAGATTATCTTGGTGTCCACTTTAAGTTGCCAGCCCAAGGCTGTTCCGTTTTCTTGATTGGGAGTTTGAATTATCATATCTTCTTCTGTCGTTTTTGTTTCTGCTCGGAGTTTTTCGTCTTCTGTGTCTATGTTACTCCGATCATTAAGCCCAGAGAGCCGATGTAAGTTTGCTTTTAAGATTTTAGTAAGCCACCAAGTTCACGCTGGTTATAGTGTCACGGGCCAAACGAATTGGTTGCATGTTCTCTTTTGCAGTGATGGAGGTAGCTTAATTTTTATTATTTGGGAGCGTTTGTCGAATGCCCACCATCCAAAAGTAATACTTCGCCCGATTTCATTCTCGTGGTTGGGATCGGCATAGATGACTCGACCGAGGCAGTTACAACCTTCTACTTGTTCTAACGATTCGTTAGCTATGCTGATCAGGGCCCTTTCGTCGTCGATTCATCGTTACATTTGAATAATTTAAATGGTTTTTTTTCATTCCCTATTTCCTCAAGCATTTTCGCTATTGTTCTGCGAATATTTTTAAGAAAGGTATGTCGTCTGACAACCTTAAATAACTCAATTATTCGCTGTTTACTCCTAATCAAGTGTTTTCCCCGTCAACATTTCTGAATACCCCCTCGAGACCAGATGTGAGCAGTTTTAGCCAGATAGTATTCACCTGTCATACTCCGTTACGGATCGCGAATTCGTCACTTGGCTTGTGAAGGGATATACAGCCGGAGCGTTCTATATATGTACGAGCCGGATATTTATTAGTGTCTGAGGTAGGTCTTCCGTGGTCTTCTGTTATTCCAATGGTCTTCCGTTACTTCCAGCACTGCTACGATGCTCACTGTATTAAACGATTTTTGTAGCCCATAACTGCCGCGTGAAGTTTTTTATGCGCTGCGGATTTTCTATCACTGCAGTTAACACATGGATGAGATCATTGAGTATACTTTCATAAACCCGCCTGTTCTCTGGGATAAGTATCTAGGCTGTTACTTATTCGGTTGACTATGACTCTGCTAAGGAGTTTGAAATACAACCTATAATGCTTATGCTTTTGTAGTTTTGAGGTCGCTGGTATCGGCCATCTTGTGAATCACAATTATGTAACCATTCTTAGAGACGATGGGCATTGTTAGTGTTCGTAAGCAACCGTAAATAGTGCAGTAAGCTTTCTACAAATATTTCAGTCGTTTTCTCAGCATCTTTTTCCTGTTTGTTTTTTCAAGGCACGTGTCGCAGAGCTACCGTTGCTAGGTAGTGTTTAATATACTTGTATAGTATCATCGTCTTCCCCAGTTCTAAGCGCAAATTTTTTGGAAAGCCTCATCATAAACTCTTGGGTCCTGGCCTTGATTTAATTCACTTCGGGTTTAGTAGTTTTCACAAGCCTTGCACTTTTTTTTTATTTGAAAACCAGCATACTTTGCATCTAAACATTCTAAGGCTGATGCTCGAATATTGCTTAGTACCTCTGTGTCCTGAAAAATATCGGATTGTCGCCTAAACAGACGTTAATATTGTTTTTAGTTTCGCAATTGGGTCGTATGAAGCGGACATCAAATTGTAAAGCCTGAAAGGAGAAACCTTGCCATGCGAAGTTTGCGGCGGCCGCAGCATAGAACAGCTGTTACGCGAATTCCAAATGCGATGTCATTAGACGACGTCCAAGATTCCAATTCAAAGCTGTTGTTGTTTTCACTTCTGTGAATCCATGTGCTTGGCCTCTAATGCTATTGTTGCCTAGTGTTGTAGATATCTTTGGAATCGGCAAACCGCGTTTATACCATGTTTTTCGATGTAGCATGCGTCATATAAGCTTTCCAGCATCCATTAGAAACGTAACGTTCACTAGCCAAAGCGTACGCGCTGGGAAAAGACCATCCGTGTCTCTGAACACGCTCAAATGGGATACACTTTGCCCCCTCCCCTCCTTTGTAGCTTTCCTCACTTGTCCTTGTGTAGTACAAGGCAGGTGAGCTCTCTGCCTCCAGTAGGCAGACTTGGCACTGTGCGCCGTATCAATCTTTGCTTATGCCAACACAACGGCAGCAAGAAATCGCCACCGCTTCAGTGTTAATGTGCACGCGTTTTGCAAACGCGGTCGGGAGAAATGACGCTTGCAGGGGAAATTGGTGAATTGCGTAAGAAAACATTGCAAGAGTAGAAAAAAATCAACTGAAAAACAGATGCTCTATTGGGAATGCCAAGTTTGGACTGGCGAAAATACCCACCCGAATGTCGAGGCAACTTGGTCATGGCGACGGCCCTGACGGGGTGGGAAATATAAAGTATATACTGTATTGGCTGTTTAAAGATTTGGTTTAGCAAATTTCCGCAGCATAGACAAGTATTTCGTGAATGACGCTTGTGCAGTACGCGTCCGGAAATACCCGCAAATACCTGATATCTGTCGATTGCATTCCTTAGGCAGAATAGCGGCCCTAATTGTGCGGCGTGCAGCTGACCGCTGTAGTAGTTCACCAACCCCACAAAAGCGTCTGGAACGTTGGTTTCGCGTATCACAATTAACGTTTCGGTTAATTTTGTTAGCATAGTACCAATAATAACCCGCTGGTTTATCCAGGGCCTTTATTAGGCCTTTGATTTTCAATTAGCGTACCAGTCAGCGCATCAGTGCGCGAACGGTCGCATATGCGTTTGTCTGGTGCTGCTTTGGCTTCATAGAGTATTCTAAGAAAGATACACTCTACAAAAAAACACATTAAAGCTCCATTCCTCGGGCCGGAAATTGTGCCGTGGGTTATTTTTATTGAGAGAACGAATCGCGACGTCCCGCAGCCTGCCGGCCTACTGACTATTTCAGAGGATCACCGAGCGGTGGAGTAAAAGCGTCAAGTCAAGACATCCCGAGTGAGTGTCATACTATATGTCATAGGAAATGGACACCGGGGATAGAGGGGGGGGGGGAAGAATTTTAGTATTGATTTTTCTACTAAGCAAAGTCGCGTAAACTCACCAATGTTCGTCGAAACATGGCCTAGAGTCTCAAGGCTACAATTTTCCCAAGCAATCCAGCAATCAATAAAAACTGCTGCTGTGTCTCTTTAAAAGGACTGAAGTGATTTATTGTACAAACACGTGGCCGGCATTACACAGCCACCAAACATATTTAAAATGCGAAGAGGTACTAAACACCCGCAAAAAGTTCTAGAAATGGTATAGGAGAAATATTGAGGAAGTGGAAATTGGTTTCTTGGATCAGAAAACAAACTAGAGTAGATAATATTATAATTAAAATGAAGAAAAACAAGCGAACTTGGGATGGACACCTACCGAAGCGAACTGTAAATCAGTGAACTACCAGGGTGTTGCAGCATATAGCATTCAATAGGCGCTACCAACAGTACAGCGCATGTCACAGATACAACCGGTGCTGATCAATACATGCCGGTGCTGACGAATACGCGCGTATAGTTCAAAGACGCTTCCTTCCTTTCCAGCACCTTGTTTGGGCGCATGGCGTTGAAAGTATCGTCTATATTTTAGTTCTGCTGTCTGCCACGCTTAGCGAGTTTAGGGAAGTAGGTGTAATCGTTCAGGCGTTCCTGGTTCCCAAGAGGTGACCAACCTCTACGAGCGCCGAGTACAACGCTCCTTCTAGCACAAAGCATCTTGACACGGCGGGCGACGCGTTTCACAACTGTAACGTCTGGGCTAGTATGTTCGAGTATTTCGCCACTGAAACCAGACTATAGCCACAGGAAGCAGATGTCCAAGCGGCAACGTTCGTTATGGCAAATGGCGAATAGGCACCACGGCTTTTTTATAGTCTCACGTTCTAGAGCGACCATCAAAAAAAGTCTTGGGAAATTTTTTGTTGGAGAAGTTCCAAGTTCCAAGCTCATTTCGAACCGGCAAAAAACCCAACGTTCAACGAGTGTCACTTTGGAACTAGAAACAAGCGTGATGCAGAACACGCATTGGCCCACGGAGCGGGAAACACTCTGAAAAGTCGTGAATATTTCGAGCTTGAATGGCGGCCACTGCGCCGTACAATAATGCTGGGTATTAGACACAACTACGTGTAGCAAAAGCTCTTGGAGTTACCTCTTTCTTCACCAGAAAATGTGAAATGTGCCGGGACTGTCAGCACGGTAATCAACAAATCACCGAAATTCGAGGGGCAGCCGGGCGAGCGCCTGTTTAAGTTCATATAAACGCTATAATAACATGTAGCCCTCCCTTCTCGTAACATGCCCCGCAATGGGCAGGCACTGAAATAGTGTGGCGGAAGATACCCCTTTGTATGGGGGTGCCTTTTTGCGCACGCGAAAACGCGGTCACACGGGCGCCATTTACAGCCATTGCAAGTGGATATGGATAACGACGAATGCTTTCTTTAAACCCTTCAAATTAACGCACGTTCCAGTCGGAGACATTCGCCAGCAACCATGCCTAACGCAGGCACTGGTGTCCAGTGTAAGATCGACACCAGGGTGAACTGCTGCGCCATGTCAGAGGGTGTCTTGAGAAGGGTAACGGCTGCGCGCGAGCATAAGTATTTCGCCACATTGCTAGTTTCGCGGACAGACAATACAGTCTGTAAATATATAAACCACGCGCTGAGCTACACGAGTCGCAGTGGACACTTAGAGACGTGCCTTAAAAAGGTGAGGGTCGGTTACTCGACGGGGAGACGAAATAAAGTATTTCAAAGGCATAGCTTGGATTGGGTGGTGCAACACAGGAGCGATTATAGGTTGATGGCAAAGGCTTACGTCCTGCACGGGAGCTAGCGGACTGTTGTTGATGATGATGGTCATAGCAGTACTGTATAAACGGGCGTATGAGTCGCGAAAACGGAAATGATGACATCCCCGATCCTTGTCTGTTACTGTGAGGGATATGGGGGAACGACAGCATAATCTCCACGCTGGGCCGCTACATAGCCCATAAGGGTTCATATCCCATTCAAATCACAAGTTCACAAAATCACTGCTACTATGACTACACTACAACTACTACTACTACCACTACTACTACTACTACTACTGCTAGCACTATTACTACTACTACTACTACTACAAAGGGCCCTTCTTTGTAGAATGGGTCACCTATGGTGGTCGCCATAATAAAATAACCCACCATATTTGTCTACTTTTTGGTACATCTGGAAGCGAAAAACACGCTTAAAGGCGCTACACGAATGTGGAGAATTAGTACAGAATTTGCCGAATTTCTCCACACCTTTTCACGTGGTCTGCAGTTTATATTAGCCAAATTGTAGGTGTTCCATCCAAAGCTTCATAAAGGTATTTATTACACGGGAGCAATATCTGGGAAATCTCGGCAGAATGCTCGCGGCAATTTGTTTATTTTTGCGTTGCTTAGTCAACAGGGCGAGCCATAGAAAAAAAAATGAATGCAGTTCACGATAACTCGTAAGACTTGAAGGTAGCGCAGCTCTACGCTTCCTGCGCGAGCATCCCGAAAGTCCGCAATTGCAGCCAATTTTTTCCTCTTTGGTGCCGCAACGACCTTAAAGGGACAGACAACCGATTTTTGTCGAGTATATATTCTCTATGCCAAATGAAAGGGCATCACTTAAAGCACCTTGACGAGAAACGGTTTTGCTGATAACGCTCTAGAACTTTTTAAATCGAATTTTTCGATCTACGAGTCGTATGTGTCCCTCCCAAAACTAATGCTGGCAACCATGACATAGAGTAGCTCGGCAACATACTTTTGTCTGTATGCGAAATAAAAAACACTATTTAAAAACTTGTTCCCAGCTAAAAAAGTTTGAATCTAAGGCTTTCCTGTTTCTTTATGTATTTTTTAAATGCAAGGATCTATTTTGCACGAATGCGCCATCTGTTGGGATAGACGATAGGTAGAATCTCGCTTATCGTTGTGGAGGCGGGAAGTTCGATTCTCCCTGGGCGCGACGGACGTTTTTTTTTTTTTTTAGGCTACCGTTGGCATATTTGGAGACTGAAATCAAATATTTTGGCATAACAAACGCCCCTGACTCAGACAGAATTGTCACAGCTCCTTCGCTGGGTCTGTTTACTGAACGCTGCCGTTGATTCTGGGCATGGTGGCTCAGTTAGACACACTGAGAGCAACCTAGCGGCGGCGGGCGGCGTGTCTTTAGAATTTTCACAAAGTAATGTTTAGAAATACATATACTATTTAAGCTTGTACAAATACTTGTATTAAAATGTTTTCAATACGTAAATAAACGTTTCAGTGGTTACAGCAGCTGCTAGGTTTGGAGGTCACGTGACAGGGACGCATATGGTAGTGTCAAGTTTCGACACTACGAACCGCCACCCTTCCGATTTCAGGAAGTTTGCTGCCAAATTAAAATTATTTCCGCCAGTTTGTTTAAAAATTGCTTGTGGTTACCGGGCTAATAAAACACTGGCTTTCATATGAGCTAGAGAACATATACGC